>NC_067461.1:4406425-6806425 GCF_025434085.1 Hippocampus zosterae | reverse complement strand
ATTTTGACAAAGTAGGGAAAAGTGAGTCAAAGTAAAAAAGGAAAATAGAAAATTAATATTCAAATTAAAAATATATGTATACTTAGGTACAGTCACGGCCGATGTTACTTCCGGGGTTTACTGTACTGACAAAATAGCCTCCACACTTGAATAAATTACATGAAATGTGTGCTTCTGACAAGCACAAGACACATCATGCCAGATGTTCTTCCCTTTTATTAGTTGTCATATTAGCCAACAAATGTTCCACGTTCAGCTCATTAGACCCCGCATTACCTTCTTCTTGTGCATGGCTACGGCTTGCATGCGGTCACCTTTTGAGCTCCCGTGAGCGTGCTCTCTTACTTGAATGTTCTCCTGTATTAATCCTCTGGAATACTGACCTCTCTCCTCCTTTGTCTCCTCTTTCTCATCTTCGTCGTCGCACTAACCTTTGAAGGAAAGAGCAGGGCGAGACCGCATACAGGTTTGTACTACACACACACACGCACACACACACTCTTGCAAGTATGTTCACCTGTTTACATTCCAACACTTGATAGATTAGTGTATCGAAGTTGAGACTTGAGCTGGTGGAGCCTGAGTGTGAATGATAAGGACGTACTAAATAGCTGGAAGAGTAAATAGTAGCATCTGCAGAAATTGAACAAAAGTCAGCAAGAATAGTCGGCGGCATCGCATGTGGAAACTGCACGTGATTAATATGTGCTACTTAAGCAGATCTAAATGGTATGTGATTGTGGACAAAAAGGCAGCAAGAGTAGTCAGCGACGATGGACTTGACACACACATCTTACAAATTCAGATGTGATTGTGAATGAAGGATATACCTTTCGGTGTCGCAGCAACTCTGTGAATCAATAGACGTAGTATGGTACTTGTGAACAAAAGGGAGCAAGAATAGTCAGCAGTACTAAATATTCCAACTGTATACAGTACATGAATAATCAACACAGATGTGAAGGGTTAGGAATATTAATAGTAAATACACAGACGTTAATGTGGGGGGTGGGGGGAAAGTCTGGAAGAATAGTCAGCTGTGTGTGTGTGTGTGTGTGTGTGTGTGTGTGTGTGTGTGTGTGTGTCCGTTTTACATGAGATGTGCTGCATGTAATCCTCAGCGTGCAGTATTTAGTATGTGGGTTTTTGTTTTTTGTTTTCATTTAGGATAGCATTGAATATACCGCAACCCCTGGAATAAATCAAGTTCAAATGGAGAGAAAGCTGCTTTCTGACAGAAAGTTTAATAAGCCTGAGTGAGTTTTTACGCTCTGGCAACATTTGGCAGCCTCCTGCTGAGCCGCCAGCTTCTGAATGCATTTAAATTTTTATTTTCTTTTTTACACTCCGTTAACCGACACAAGCAAAAGTGCTTGTCATCCTCAAACCAAAAGTTTAATTAGGCCTACCCACATCTGCATCCAGCAGTGCAAGCTCTCATAAATCCCTGGCTTTAATTAGACTTTCCCTTCTTAGAAGCGCAAAGCCCATTTTGCACTTGTGACACAGCCTTTTTTTTAACTACTTTTAAACAGTGTCATTGGGGTTTTTATTTGAGCTATGTGAAAATAAATGGCCGTTTTGTCCCAAACCATTTTTTTATTTAGTGCAAGCCAGCTTTACCACAGCACTGTTGTAGTCTTCATAGTCATTGGGGTATCTGATGGTTGATGTTTGCTGTCTTATAATTTGTTTTGCCTGAGATCCTTGTAAATTTCAAATGGTGGCTGGTAACTTCAAAGGCATTCAGTACTGAAGGTCTTTCTGAAAACGTGGTTAAAAACAAAAACATATTCATTTGTATTTGCAAGCAACTGCACCCTGGTAAAAACGTTTTGAACACCAACTCACGAACCCCTAAAAAGCTTACCGAGTACCCACTTTCAAGTTTCCAATTGCTCCTGGAAAGTTAATAAATCCGTAAATCCTACTCAAATGTTTTTTTCGAAATGAGCCCCAATCAGAAGCAGGTATCCTATCTTAACATTTGATTGGGTGAATGTCACGTGGTGGGAATTCCAAAGCACCAATTGGTCTCTCATGACTGATGGAGATGAATGGCATTAGCCATGTGGCTATCATTAGCCTACTAGCATGGTTACCTAGAGTAAGTAACGTTACTGGAAAGCAAGAAAAAAAATGTTTTTACCAAGCATATAGATTTTTTTTATTGATTTAGCAACAGTTGTTGTGCCCAAATGGCAGGACATCGAGTGGAAACAAGACCCATCCGCATTGGAAGAACCCTAAACTATATAGACTGCGGTTATTAGCCGAGCGTTATTGTTTGCAATTCGATGCTGTGCTGTAAATTGCGCACGATGGGATTACCTACTTGGTCAATGTATTGACAAGTCATAGTTGGTTGGTGTCCGACATTGTCACTGCTAAGGCAGTTCTGCTGCGTTGTCGCTCACCCCGCACATTATATCGGTCGGCAGCATTGCCAGTTGCAAACCATGAGAGCGGATTCCATCCATGCACTCATATAGTTCGATTAGATTGCTGAAGAAACATTTTCGGTGTTAAGCTCATTGCTAACACCAAAAACAAAAGTATGCTCGAAATAGTTTTAGCTCAAAGTTTACTTCACGCTTGACCTTCAAGCGAAAGGGCGGGCGGGGAACGGCGTGTGGCGGTTTAAATGTTACATTCAGAGTGAGTGTAACGGGGCGCGAGGTATTCGTGCGCACGCAGAGACCAATATGTAATTACCTGCTAGCTTGCCAGAAGGGGCTGAGTTTATTAAAACGGAGTCCCCCATCGCGCACCGAAAAGGAAATGATCGAGTGACAACAAAATACACTGAGACTTGACACCTCTGTGGCTTTACTATATTTGCGCCAATATTGTTTAGGTGTATGTACAATTGAGTGTGTGTGTTTGGTCGAGGGAATTCTCCAGCCCATCAACAGCTCATTTTAATATCTTCTTCCTCTTCCCATGCGCACTAGTGTGAGTTCCGAAGGTATACCGGTACTAGGAAATACAGGAGGTAACTTCCCAGAATCCTGGCTGCGCCACCCCTAAGCTCATCTGAGCAAAGCACACCACAAACTGCGGGAATGACTGACTAATAGCTTGGACAATAGATATATTTTTTGTTTAGAATAAACTCGGCAGAATTTATAATTTGACGGTGAATTTACGCAGCAAATTTGAACTGAGCTTCAGTGACTTGCTGGGGTAACGATACAGTGCTTAACTAATATATTCGACAAGCGTCTGTCCAATGGAGGGTTCATGCCACAGTATTCATAATGGCCATTTTTTTATTTTCCTGTTATGTTTAATACATACATAAGTGTGTAGCATTGTTTTAACCAGAATATTTTACGGCTAACATTTCATTTTTGCCATTCAATGACAAGTTAAAAAAAAAAAACCTTAAAAAATAATAATTTAATATTTCATGGTTAAGATGTCAAATCATAATTATTGACTTGTGTTTCTGAGCAGAAAATGAGTTTTCGGGGATGATTGATTTTTCATATTTCGTGATTCTGACTCATAGGCTAAATGCCTGTTTTAAATTTGTTGCTACATTGATCATGTGATCTTTATGTCAATTTTTTATTTTGTGCACGTTTTTCTCAAAATATTACAATTTTGGTTTTTGCTTTCTGGTTTTTGTTGTTTTCTTTCTTGAAATATTAAAACTTTCTCTGTTTTTTTTAAACGCCAAATGTTTATTAACTCATTCAGTACCAGCCAATTCTGGACCAAGTCTGAAAAGATGTTTAAAAACGTCTTTGGGAGTGAATGAGTTAAGATGTGGCACTCTGAGCTAACTTGAATTCCTCATTCATCTTCAACATGGGCCGGCATGGAAGTTGGGGGCTTGCCAATTGAAAAAAGTACCCTCAATTCAATCACCTCATGAGACTGAATGCTCCCTTCTCGTTTTTTATTACAGGCGGTCAAATATTTATACATTTATATTTGTTAAACACTGTATATCTTTACATAAATTGATTTACCAGAATGTGATGTTCATTGTTTAGTTTTTCCATCCACGCTTGGTTTATTCAAGCAAAATAATGGCAGTCTGCTCCATCGTAGTTGTTGTGACAAAAGTGAAAAAAAGTAGTTATATATTGTCCAACCCCTCCTGCAAAAAAATAAAATAAAATCATTTATTTATTAATTTTATATTAATTAATATAAAAATGTGTTCGGCATGAATTGACCCACCAAAAAATTCTCAAGAAGCCATGCCTGAAACATACTGAAAGTCATTGTGGTTCGAAGTGGCATTTTAATGTTTTGTGTGCGACAAAGGACCTGCAGAAGTTTAACAACTCTGTAATTCAATGTCTTGTTAGTTGTGAGTAAATTATTTTGTGATGGCAGTTTGTTGTCTGTCTGGCGGCCAAGTTGGCTTTATCTCTTTGGTTTTGGGCATGTCAACTGGATGATGATTGGTATGAAGGACACACTGGAGCACTTCATAACGTTGTCTATTTTCTTCTCTCCAACCTTAAATCCCCTCATTCCATCTTCAACCTCCACCCACGCAGTCAAAAGTTGAGCTTCAAGGAGCGAGTCCGCATGGCCAGCCCGCGGGGGCAGAGCGTGAAAAGCCGCCAGGCGTCTATTAACGACCGCCAGCGCTGTTCCCCCGGCAACGAGGCGGCAAGCGGCGGTGGCGAGCTGATGGGTCAAAGCCCCGCCAAGGTGCAAAAGAGCTGGAGCTTCAACGACCGCACGCGGTTCAGACCATCACTTAGGCTCAAGAGCCAGACGCGCAACGCAGCTTCAGACGGTGAGCATCCACTCAAGTTTTGATGTGAAGGTTACCCAGGTTGGTTGCCAACGCACAACGCTGCAGGTACAAAAATGCACATGCACACTTGGGCTGAATGTGTGACAGGAAAGTGTTATATATCCGCAAATGTGTCTGCAATGGGAGATCACATGCTCAAACAGCTTTTCCAAAACATTGTGATTCATACTTTGACGAACACGGCCGTGTTTCTTTGCCCTGCAGTGGACGCTGGCATGACAACGGAGGATTCCCAGGATGAGCGAGGCTGCCACTGCGATATCACGGTCGAGGACCTGTCCGCTCCCCTCAAGGCGGTCATCAGAGCTGTCAGGTGAGATCCTCAAGACCCCACACCCACTTCACGGAAAGCATAGAATAACCAATCATTTTTTTCTCTGACGTAATCATTAGTCCGTTTCTTTAATTTGACGGGGATGCATCGCAGATTTTATTTATTTATTATTTTTTGAGGGAGTCTCGATGAGTACAAGTCTCGATCATGTAGCCAGACTTGAAAAAAAACAACAACAACAACAAAAAAAATGCATTTGTGGTATTGTTCAGGGGGCCGGGCAAAATGCGGAAGCGGGCCACATTTGGCCCGCGGGCCGTACTTTGGGGACACCTGATTCAGAGTGTTCAACCAGCCTGCCATGCATGTTTTTGGAATGGGGGAGGAAAGCGGAGTACCTGGAGAAAACCCACACAGGCAAGCACAGGGAGAACATGCAAACTCCACACAGGAAGGCCGGAGCTGGGATCGAACCCACGACCTCTGCGCTGTGAGGTCGACGCGCTAACCACTCGTACACCGGATTGATTTATATGCTTATTTATTTATTCAATCATTCATTCATTCATTCATTCAGTTACTTCCTGGGATAGGCTACAGATAACCTGCCACCCTTATGAGTTTTAGCGCTATTAAGAACAAAAATGGATGGGTCCCGAAATGGAAAAAAAAATGTTTCCAGAGCCGAATTAGAGAGCAAGTCTGATTGTAGAGGTACCACCACCACCACTTGCGCCCACCATGGACTTTCCCAGGGTGTCGGGTTGAGGGTCCAAGGGAGCTTCTCCCCTGTGGGTACTCCCATAACAGAGGCTCATCTGTCACCTCTCAGCAGGAAAGGCAGGCAACCGTGGAGCCCACCAGGAATAGGGCGGGGGCAAATGAAGCAAATGCGCAGATCGGCTTACCCACATCAATATTATTCGCTCGGTAAACGCGTCACACACTCGAGTACCAAGGTTCTTTGGTTTCCTCCCGCGAAGTTGATTTTCACACAGTGTTTGCTTTGTTTAGCTCAAGAAAGAACAGCGAACCCCATGAAACTGCTACCATCTGCTGTTTTTTTGTCAGCGTTACAGCTGCTCGCTCTGTGTCACGCTCGAGCGTTTATGGGTTGTGGTTTTGTGTTTAAAAAGGTTGCCTCTACTCAACAGGCTATCGTAACACTTTAACATTTGTAATTGTCATGAAAGCGGAACGCATCACCCCATAAAAATTAACCACTGAGAGATTTTCACACCTTTTCTTTACTTTCCCAGAAACGGTCTCCCTACCGCACTGCATTTGTCCATGTCATATGTTTTTGACAGGATCATGAGTTTCCACGTGGCCAAGAAGAAGTTCAAAGAGACGCTGCGTCCATACGACGTGAAAGATGTTATTGAGCAGTACTCTGCGGGACACTTGGACATGCTGTGTCGCATCAAAAGTCTCCAGACCAGGTTGGGAAATCAACCCTGCTCCATCCCTGCCTTGCCGCCTTCATTTTGCCTCTTTCTCGCGGCTATTCTGCATATGGCCTCCGTTTCTCTTTTCCCCTCTGCAGCAGGTATAAAAAGTCTACACACCCTTGTTCATAGGCCGTGTTTTTGTGATATATTAAGGGACCCAAGATAATCATATGCCATGAATGACAGCCATACCCATTTGAGAAAAAAAAATGACAGAGGAAATACAAACAAGATGTGTTCATAGAGGTTTTCCCCAAAAATATTTCATTTGTTGCGATTGACATTTTGAAATTCTCATTTGTGATGACGCATTTGAACACCGGTGTGTTGTCTTTTTTTATATCCACTGTATGCGGCATCTCTTTTGTCTCCCTCAGACTAGATACAGTTGTAGGTCCTGCACCCAGGCCCCTCAGCAGGCGCGCCAAGACCTTTTCCTCACCGTCCCTGCATTTGTATTACAGTCAGGCCCGGAGGAAGTCATCTGCACCGGGGTTAGACCCGTCCAGCTCGCCCGATGCTCCCTCAACTAACCCAACACTAATGTTTACAAATTAGAATGTCCGCGTATTAAGCCTCTTAAAACACACGCTTCCACGCAGAGAGCAAACGGTGGGATTTTGGCCAACTGCACACGCTCATGCTTCAATGCCCGTCGACAAATAGTTAACCGACGTCAGTGTCTCATGTGACAGAGAGGGCAGGAGAAGTCAGTGTCCGGTGATAAATGTAACGCACCCATTTCGACAAGTTGCATAGTCAGTACCTTTCACACAGAGCAGCGACACGGGAAAAAGCCTTCTTTGAGTGACAGGGGCTTGTGATACGATCTTAAAATCCCTCATTTTCATCAACCTCCTATTTTATGACGGTACCTTTCACACAGACCAATGACACTATCATTATAGGCGAAAGAAAAAACAGATTTGTAAGGTAATTTGAATATGGCTCCCGTATTCAGTGTTGGTACCTTTCACACAAAACAGTGACAAAGTAACAGAGAGCGTAAAAGGGGCCTCTGATAATTCAACAGCCGTTACATAACCCCCACCACATCCCATTTTATACTGCTAACTTTCATACAGAACAACATGAAAAAAGTCTGGTATGAAAGTTAGCATGAACAAGGCTTCTAATACTCCTTCACGAAGATAAGAAATTCAGTTTTGCCACATTTCTGTGTCGATACCTTTCACACACACACACACAGGAAGAATACACTTTGACACGCAGTGTGAAAGGGGCTTTTGGTTCCACTTCCAAAGCCAGGAAATAGCCTTCGTACCTTCATTTTGTGCTATCGACTCACAAGCCATAACATTAGGTACGCCTGCGCAATCGAAGGAGTTTCTTTGACAAATTTGAGTGCAGGATAACTGCGTTGACATAAATTAGTGTTTGTTTTCTCTGTGTGGATAGAATGACCAGTTGTGCATTGTCTGCTGTTGTCCGGCTTTGTAGATAGCCGGCATATCATTATCATACTTAGAAATCGTCACATCATAGTCATGTCATTCAAAGGCGAGTGTATGTGCGCATGTGTTTGACGCTGATGTTTCTTGCTGTCTCCAGACAGGCCCACTTGAGTAGTCGACTCAGGAACATGTCGTCTCCCGCCCTGCATTACAATTATGCCAACAGGAAGAAGAGCTCAGCTTCAGGGTTGCCTTTTCTTTTTTTTTTTTAACATCATCATTTGAATTTTTAGTTATTTTAGCTTGTTTCCCCGTCTGTCTCAATTGTTGATTTGTTTGTATTTTTTTTGGGGGGGGGGGGTTAGTTGGTTTTTGCTGTCATGCAAGTCCAGTTTGTAGATTAACCACCTTGGCAGATGGATGCAGTTTGCACGTTGGTGAAATAGCAGAGACGGATGGGGAATGGTGTGTTTGAAAGTGTTGAAGAGTGTGTCCAGAAGTGATAACATTTTGGGATCATTAAACATACCACGGCTCAAATTGACCCAAGCGTATTATTGCTGTCCCTGACAAAGCAAACATAACAGCGGGGGGGCATCGAGAATAAAAAGATGTGATGCTAACAGAAGAAAATTAAAAATTCATGGATTTTTTTTTAAATATGGGGATGGGAGGTTCCGATTTTCTGTAAACGCTTAAATGAGTACATTTAACACTCAACATCACATTAGAGTTTTCAAATGTGAAAAATGTTAATACATATTATTCCAGTTCAGTTTAACCCGCAACATAAAAAAGTGCATGAGAAAAAAATACTTTTTCTGGATTTGTAAATGATACAACAGGTCAGTTTGGAGGGTAAATAATAACAAGAAAAAACAGTTCGTGGACATTTTTGGAATATTTTTTTTATATAGTTGTAAACTTAACGGGTCAATTTGACCCACACCATACTGTACCGGGAGAATTACAAAGTGCCCAGTCCTTTGATGTCATTTCTTCAATTTGCGTGAATGCATCACATTTATTTTTCTCAGGACTTGTGTTTTTGGTGAGTGATTTGTGTCAATGCACGTTCATGGGTGAAAATGTGTAACGTCTGTTGTTACAAGAAGAAATAACCATCACACCTCCATGTTTTTGGTGAATGTTGGTGAACCGGAATAACGCAATGAAGTGTGCTCTTCGCTCCCCCTTATTTTATACTAACTCTTGCATCCAGGTTTTGCTCTTCAACCTGAACGACTTGACTTTGAGCCGCTGTTTTCCATGGTGTTAACACCGATGTTTGTGTGTGTCTGTATTTATATTTGTGTGTCAGAGTGGACCAAATCCTGGGAAAGGGCCAAATTGCCGTGGATAAGAAGATGAGGGACAAACTGAACCCGGACGGAGATTCTCACGATGGCGTCAGCATGCTAGGTCGTGTCTGTAAAGTGGAGAGGCAGGTGAGGAGGGAAAAACATTTTTCAAAATCGCACATCGATTAGGACATTAGGCAATTGGTTGGTTTGTGTGATGGTTGCTTTGTCGGTTGGTTAGCCCGTCAGACTTGCTAATTTGCCAAGTTCGTTAGTTTGCTAGCTAATTAGCTAGTGACAATAGATTGATTGTCCCTCATGGATGGATGGTCAGATGGATGGTTATCGGGTTACTTGGTTAGTTAGTTGGTTGTTTGAGTAGGTAGATTGATGGTTCCACTGTTAGTTTGGATGCTTGATCGTCGTTGTTTAGTTATTCATTGACTCAGTTTGTTAGCTGGCTGCAAAGTGGTCATTTGTACTGTTTGTTAATTAAATCCATCCATCCATCCATCTTCTAACGCTTATCCGGGGCCGGGTCGCGGGTGCAGCAGCTTTAGCAGGGAAGCCCAGACTTCCCTCTCCCTAGCTACTTCTTCCAGCTCTCCCCGGGGGACCCCGAGGCGTTCCCAGGCCAGCTGGGTGACATAGTCTCTCCAGCGTGTCCTGGGTCTTCCTCGGGGTCTCCTCCCGGTGGGACATGCCCGGAACACCTCACCAGGGAGGCGTTCAGGAGGCATCCGAATCAGATGCCCAAGCCACCTCATCTGGCTCCTCTCGATGTGGAGGAGAAGCGGCTCGACTCGGAGCCCCTCCCGGATGACCGAGCTTCTGACCTTATCTCTAAGGGAGAGCCCGGACACCCTGCGGAGAAAACTCATTTCGGCCGCTTGTATCCGGGATCTCGTTCTTTCGGTCACGACCCATAGCTCGTGGCCATAGATGAGGGTTGGGACGTAGATCGACCGGTAAATTGAGAGCTTCGCCCTTTGGCTCAGCTTCTTCTTCACCACGACAGACCGATACAACGTCCGCATCACTGCAGACGCTGCACCGATCCGCCTGTCGATCTCTCGCTCCCTCCTGCCCTCACTCGTGAACAAGACCCCAAGATACTTAAACTCCTCCACTTGGGGAAAGATCTCCCCCCCCGACCCGGAGGGGGCACTCCACCCTTTTCCGACTGAGGACCATGGTTTCAAATTTGGAGGTGCCGATTTTCATCCCAACCGCTTCACACTCGGCTGCGAAACGCTCCAGTGAGAGTTGGAGAGCCCCGTTTGAAGGAGCCAACAGCACCACATCATCTGCAAAAAGCAGGGATGCAATACTGAGGCTACCAAAACGGACTCCCTCAACGCTTCGTCAAATATTTGAGTTGTTGTTGCTTTAGTTGTTAGTTTGATGGTTTATCAGTAAGTCAGGCTGTTGGTTATTTATCAGTTTAGGTGGTTTATTGGTTGATGTGTTTGACAGTTGGTTAGTTGGTTCTCAATCTGCGTTTGGGTGTTCTTCCCTCTTGCTTCCAGGTTTCCTCCATCGAGTCCAAGTTGGACTCCCTTCTGGACCTGTACCGCCAAGTCCTGCAGCGGGGTCCATCTGCTTTGACCCTATCTTCCCTGCCGCTCTTCGAGCTGGGCCAGCACCGCGACTCCGACTACCCGACCTCCATCCTGGACCGGGATCCGCCTTCCCCGCAGGGAAGCGACGGCAACGCCCACCCAAGGGGACTACGGCTCATCCTGGCCCCGGCCGACAGTGACGAGGGTCCCCCGGACTCCGCGCCTCCCTCCTACCCGCCGTCCACCGCCTCGCTGTCCCCGTCGCCCCTGCTGCCGCCGGACAGCCCCTACCCCACGCTGGTCACCCCCAATGGCACGAGGCGGGCGCACTTTCCCGACCTGCCTCCTCCACCTCCATCCACGGGAGGCTTCACCCTCCAATTGCCTCCTGTCATGCACCCCTCCCACCTGCGCTGCCCCGTGCCGGATAGCGTGGTGGCACATCGGGGCGGCCCGGGCCCAGCCGTGGTAGTGGGACCCAGCGAGGAGACCGGTTTCGTGCAGCTACGGGAGAAGCCCGGCTCCAAATCCGACGCCACCTGGAGGCGACACGTGAGCCTGGAAGTGGACCCCTTGCTTATGTTGTCGCCTGGCGACGTCCCGTCATCGTCTGACTGGGGGGGCGCCCTCGGGAAGTCCTTCTCCATGCACGAGCTCAATCGACACGGTGGTGAAGGCTGGAGCGGGAGCGGACGCTTCATTTGCGAGCGCAAACTGCCGCCTGCCAGCAACCATTCAGACTCTGACAGAAGCCCGGCTCAAGATGTGCTCGCTTCAGACTTCCTTGGTCATTCGCCACGTATCCAGCTGGCCTGACCACACACACACACACAGAGTCACTGAATGCCACTATTGGGGAGACCACTTTCAAGTCTTTCTACAGGAAATGAGATGTCCTTGCTTGTGAATGTAAATTTCTTGCCATCTTTAGTTAATTTTCATCAACTTTGTTTCATGCGGTGTACTTATTAGGCAAAAATGGCATCTAAATACACCACTTGCAAAACGGGGTATTGGGCTTTCATTTGCTTTTTTGGCGATGATCGTAAAACATTAAAATGCCCACATTGCCCAATTCAGGGGTGCTAAAGGGAATATCTGTGACCCCCCTCCCAAAAGTAATGACATTTCATATAGATTTTTTTTTTAATGGAAATGTTCTTGCAAGTACTGAGACACTCAACATTTGGACATAAGTATTCAAAATTTCATTTTAAATATAATAATTTCCCTTATTTTGTCATTTCATTTTAGATAGAACTTTTTCAAAAATGTGATGTTTGTTTATAAGTTTTGGATACAAGCTGCTTTCTGTCAAGATTAGTACAGTGAACCCCTGTTTATAAATCACTTTTTTTTTCAAAAAAAATATACTTGGCAGACGTGGAGCAGCAACACATGCAAATAGTTTATAAATGACAATGCTCACAGCTTTTTTGTGGCAAAGGCAACTGTAGCTGAATTGGAGATCTCTTCTGCACTTTCTTCTTACTTTTGATCACGTGGTATTTTTCCACTAGACCCCAGTGCTCCCTGGCATGTTTTGACACAACATGGTGTTACTTTGAAGGTGCGCAACTAAATTCGGACTTGCCTGTAAAACTGTAAATTTATGAAGAAAAAAAAACATGATTTAAAAATTTGCGAATATAGTGGAGGCTCAAATGATGAAATGCTGTTGGCGATGTTGTATTATATGTAAAGTAGCAGTATGCTGTCATTAACTCAATAACATGAATGCTAACACATTGCTACCAGCTAGCTACATGCTCCCGGTGATAACTTGTCTTGATTTTGTTTTTTTACTGATAATAAGAAAATTAAATGAGTTCTTAAAGCCGCATGTTCTCGATGCCAATCTGTAAATCATGTCAAAATGTGACATGTTTGAAATAATTAAATCATAAGAAAAATACACCAAAAGATAATCGAGATCTATCTATGAATAATTTTACAATGCTCAAGAAAAAAACAATGCTGGAAATGTAACTTTTCAGATGGCGCTTTTTAGGCATCAACACTCATTTGTGTAATAATCTGTTAGTTTTAGACCAATTTTAACCATCTTTGTGGCAAATATTGTTACTCTTGTCAAAATCGTCCTCATATTTCAACCGTGAACAGCTTTCTTGTGTTGCTCAAGTCTCAAATTGTTTTCGGAGTGGTTTACACTTCACAGTAGTCTTAAATCTTTTTACAGTAACTTCTCATGTATTATCTTTAATCTGCTTATTATGTTTTCTTGTTTGCCTAGGAACAAGACTGTGGTATTTTTCAGGCCAGTGTAATTCAATATGTTGTTGCTGGTATGATGCAATACAAAAAGCACAGTGGAGGCTGTGGCACCTGAAAATGTGACGCACAACACTATTTGAATGTGTAATGTTAGGGAATATTGATTGATGACGTCATAACAAAGAAAGAAATAATTCACGTCAAAGAATCTGTTAATCACTTCACGGTACTTTTTTGTTGGTGTAGTTTAGCCACGAATGTCATGTTAATTGCAAATCAGTCGACTAATTCGGGGGATCATTTGTCAATCTATTTCTTTTTATTTGCAAAGCTCCAACCACTGATTTTTTTCATTGTATTTTAAATCATGCATTTTTCTTTATACTGCTTGAATGGTAATTTATTGTTTACAATTACACAACGGGCCTCAAAAAGCTTGACAATGTTAACACGACGTTTACTTTGAAATTAATTTATTACAAGTGCACATTAATTCTCTGAGTGAGAAAAAGCCTAAATGATTTTATTATTCTTTAATAAAAATTTTAAGTGAATGTTTTTACAGTGGTTCTTTTTCTTTCAAAGGAGGAGGGCTTCAAAGCAACCTAGGTTTTTAACATGTAAATGAGACACGTTATTTTCAGAAATAGCTAGATATACAGTATATTTGCAATAATATTTGTAAACAAACATTAAGAAGAACATTTTCCATAATATTTATCCTTTAATAGACCACTTGCAGATGCCCTAGGCTAGGTCGTGCCGTGCATTAAGAGTAAGGGACGCTCCTTGGCTTCCAACTTTTCCTTTGGGAAGTAGGGTACAAAGTTGTGATTCGGACCGTTACAACCGTTCGCGAATCGATTGCAATTGTATTTCTTTCTTTTTTTTCACCAAGGTTCACGCCTCTAAATTCCATTTGAGCAGTTAAAACATGGCACGAAGTGCAACTGCCGTTTTGTCACAAAACAAAAAAAACCAAAGAAACTCGATTGTCACGCATGAGCGAGAGGAGATTAGCAAGGAGACGTCAATGTCAACTTGACATTGTCAAGGCCAAAGCTATCAACGGCTGTGTTACCTTTGGTGAAATTGGGAAAGTTCCGAAACGTCATTGAAGGCGTCGTCTTGATTGACAACTCCTTGGTTTGAGCACAACTTGAAAATGTCGGATTGGGAAGAGGACGAAAACGAGTATGTGCCACAACCAACGTCGGCCAAATGGACGCCTACTGGAAATATCTCTTTCGGTGTGCGAAACAGGAACAAAATTGGAGCGTTTTGCGAGAATGTAGGCGATAATTATCGGAGCGGCGGTCGAGGCGAAGGCAAAAGTCGGGGAAACGATGGCCGCTCTTTTTCCCGGACCAACGAACGAGGACCCGATGGCAGACGCCAATTCGGGTCTAATAGGTCGAATTCACCTGTCACTATCACCGTGGAAAATGGCTTGGTTGGGAGGATAATTGGTATGATTTAACTCTGACCTAAAATGAACAAAATGTAGATAAATTACGGCGCGAGTAAGTTTTTTTTAGCATTTCAACCAGTAAAGTTAGCTAGCGATGTTACTACTTGGCTAAGCCTTCCGCACATCGGTTTCGGAGTTGTGTATTTGTTGAGTGTGATGAATTTTTAAAAAATGTTAAATATGTCTCGCCCTTTGACCACTTCTGGTAAGCGTCAGCCTAGCTAAACAACTTTATTTCTGTTTTAAGGCCGCGGAGGAGCTAAAAAACGTGAATTGGAGGAGAATAGTGGTGCAAGAATCAAGGCAAGTTAAATGGTCATGTCTGTGGTGATTATTGTGTGACAATCGTCTAATTTATATCCATTTAAAATAAAGCCCGTTGTTTTATATCTTTAAGGAGTAACATAAGTTATATTTACCCGCATTGGATTGGATTGGGTACAACTTTACTGTCAAATGTGCTGTATGTGTAACATACATCACAGATGAAATTTCTTCCCTCTCAACACTGTTGACTATACCAGAAATAATCGCATTTAAATTACTGTTACACTCATACAATTGCCCAGCCCTAGTTAAAAGCATCATTAGATGCAATCTGTTCTTGGGGTTTAACTGCTGTTACTCTGTATCATAGATCAACGACGGGGAAAATGGGGCGGAGGTGCTCATCTTTGGACCTCCTACCATCAAGCAGAAGGCCAAAGAGATGATAGAAGAGCTGCTGGCCAATGGGAACCCTCAAATCTATGGCAGTGAGTTCAGGAATCTTCGCTTGACTTAAACTCTAGCTCTTTATGGGCTATTCATTCAAATCAATGTCCCAGGAGGCTACGGAAGAAGAGAAGCAAGAGGAGGCAATGTAGGAGGTGACTCTGTGTGGTCCCACACACAGTTACAGACATCTGAGGTGGCCCCGACTCATGTGTCCATAGACTGGAGCAACATTCGGGAGAACATGCATAAATATGAAGAGATGAAATGGAAAGGTGAGAAATTGGTACACAGTCGCCACAGTATTCGCACACACCCACGCACACAAACAGCTGATGATTTATAAATGTGCTTAATAAAGGAGTTACATTTAACTGGAGTAATATTTTTTAATACTGTACATATAATTAGAAATAGGTTTACAGTTTCAAAACAGCTTTATTTACATTTTAATGTATTGTTTTAAATTATATAAAAAGAATCCCGTTTGATTTTAGTTGACTGTCATCTATTCAGAAATGTTTTCATGTATTTGTTTTAATACATTAAAAAAAAATAGTACTTTTGAGTTTGCGCTGACAATATATACATTCATTCATTCATTCATTTTCCGAACCGCTTTTATCCTCACAAGGGTCGCGGGGGTGCTGGAGCCTATCCCAGCTGTCTTCGGGCAGTAGGCGGGGGACACCCTGAACTGGTTGCCAGCCAATCGCAGGGCACACAGAGACGAACAACCATTCGCGCTCACACTCACACCTAGGGACAATTTAGAGTGTTCAATCAGCCTCCCATGCATGTTTTTGGAATGTGGGAGGAAACCGGAGCACCCGGAGAAAACCCACGCTGGCCCGGGGAGAACATGCAAACTCCACACAGGGAGGCCGGAGCCGGAATCGAACCCACAACCTCAGCACTGTGAGGTCAACGCGCTAACCACTGGACCACCGGGCCGCCACAATATATACATTTTATTTTAAAAAATAAAAATAAAACAATATATACATTTTATTTTTATTTTTTTTATCCATCCATCCATCCATCATCTACCGCTTATCCGGGGCCGGGTCGCGGGGGCAACAGCTTTAGCAGGGAAGTCCAGACTTCCCTCTCCCTAGCTACTTCTTCCAGCTCTCCCCGGGGGATCCCGAGGCGTTCCCAGGCCAGCTGGGTGACGTAGTCTCTCCAGCGTGTCCTGGGTCTTCCTCGGGGTCTCCTCCCGGTGGGACATGCCCGAAACACCTCACCAGGGAGGCGCTCAGGAGGCATCCGAATCAGATGCCCAAGCCACCTCATCTGGCTCCTCTCGATGTGGAGGAGAAGCGGCTCGACTCTGAGCCCCTCCCGGATGACCGAGCTCCTCACCTTATCTCTAAGGGAGAGCCCGGACACCCTGCGGAGAAAACTCATTTCGGCCGCTTGTATCCGGGATCTCGTTCTTTCGGTCATGACCCATAGCTCGTGACCATAGATGAGGGTTGGAACGTAGATCGACCGGTAAATTGAGAGCTTCGCCCTTTGGCTCAGCTCCTTCTTCACCACGACAGACCGATACAACGTCCGCATCACAGCAGACGCTGCACCGATCCGCCTGTCGATCTCTCGCTCCCTCCTGCCCTCACTCGTGAACAAGACCCCAAGATACTTAAACTCCTCCACTTGGGGTAATATCTCCTCCCCGACCCGGAGGGGGCACTCCACCCTTTTCCGACTGAGGACCATGGTTTCAGATTTGGAGGTGCTGATTTTCATCCCAACCGCTTCACACTCGGCTGCGAAACGCTCCAGTGAGAGTTGGAGAGCCCCGTTTGAAGGAGCCAACAGCACCACATCATCTGCAAAAAGCAGGGATGAAATACTGAGGCCCCCAAAACAGACCCCCTCAACGCTTCGGCTGCGCCTAGAAATTCTGTCCATAAAGGTTATGAACAGAATCGGCGACAAAGGGCAGCCTTGGCGGAGTCCTACCCCCACTGGAAACGGTTCCGACTTACTGCCGGCAATGCGAACCAAACTCTGACATCGGTGGTATAGTGACCGAACAGCCCGTATCAGGGGGTTCGGTACCCCATACCCACGAAGCACCCCCCACAGAACTCCCCGAGGGACACGGTCAAACGCCTTCTCCAAGTCCACAAAACACATGTAGACTGGTTGGGCGAATTCCCACATACCCTCAAGGACCCTGTTAAGGGTGTAGAGCTGGTCCACTGTTCCACGGCCGGGACGAAAACCACACTGCTCCTCCTCAATCTGAGGCTCGACTTCCTGACGGACCCTCCTCTCCAGCACCCCTGAATAGACCTTACCAGGGAGGCTGAGGAGTGTGATCCCTCTGTAGTTGGAACACACCCTCCGGTCCCCCTTTTTAAAAAGAGGGACTACCACCCCGGTCTGCCAATCCAGAGGCACTCTCCCCGTTGACCACGCGATGTTGCAGAGGCGTGTCAACCAGGACAGCCCCACAACATCCAGAACCTTGAGGAACTCCGGGCGGATCTCATCCACCCCTGGGGCCTTGCCACCGAGGAGCTTTTTAACCACATCGGTGACTTCAACCACAGAGATAGGAGAGCCCACCTCAGAGTCCTCAGACTCTGCTTCCTCCAAGGAAGGCGTGTTGGTGGAGTTGAGGAGGTCTTCGAAGTACTCTGCCCACCGGTTCACAACGTCCCGAGTCGAAGTCAGCAGCGCCCCATCCCCACTGTACACAGTGTTAGTGGTGCACTGCTTCCCCCTCCTGAGACGTCGGATGGTGGACCAGAATTTCCTCGAAGCCGTCCGGAAGTCGGCTTCCATGGCCTCACCGAACTCTTCCCACGCTCGGGTTTTTGCCCCGGCGACCACCGAAGCCGCGGTCCGCTTGGCCAGTCGATACCCGTCAGCTGCCTCTGGGGTCCCACAGGCCATAAAGGCTCGATAGGACTCTTTCTTCAGCTTGACGGCATCCCTTACTGCTGGTGTCCACCAGCGAGTACGGGGATTGCCGCCACGACAGACCCAAACGTATCGTGAGGGTTTGTTGGGAGCGTCTGGCGGAATCCCCCGTCAGAAGGAGTTTCAACTCCCACCTTCGACAGAGCTTTTCCCATGTTCCGGGGGAGGCGGGGGACATTGAGTCCGAGTGGACCATGTTCCGTGCCTCTATTGTTGAGGCGGCCAATCTGAGTTGTGGCCGTAAGGTGGTTGGTTTTTTTTTTTTTTTAATTTCGATTGACCTATATAATGTCTTTATTTTTTTTAATGAAGACATTATATAGGTCAATCGAAATTAAAAAAAAAATAAGATAACCAAGATTAATAATTATTTTTAACTGGCCTTATTATAATTCTTATTTTTAATAAATTGGCAAACGAGGGGCTGGATTTGTTGTTTTTTTTCATTTGTGATAATCTTGCAGACCTACCACCCTTGAAGAAGAATTTCTACATTGAGGCTGAAAGCGTGTCCCTCCTCACTGCTGAAGAAGTCTGTGATTGGAGGTGAATTTTATAGTTTTTTTTGTGTGTGTGCAAATGTGCACTAGATGAATATCTTTTGTCACATTTTCCCGACAGGAAAGAAAACAACAACATCTTTGTGGATGACATGGTGGATGGCGGCGAAAAACGTCCCATCCCTAATCCCTGCCGCAGTTTTCTGGAGGCCTTTGAGCTTTACCCAGAAATTATGGACAACATTCATCGGGTCGGCTTTGTTAAACCAACCCCCATCCAGGTGTAAACTCGTCTCCATCTGTAGACTTCTGCACTTATGCATAAAACTCAAAGTAAAACTACTGAGTCTTTAAAGTCACTTGACAGTCAGATACAGCGCCCATTCTGTACACCGTGTAATTATTATATCAGACAATCCCTGGAGGGCATCGAAAATGTATATTTACTCAAAAGGTCTTTTAAAATTTTCATTTAGTATTTTTATTTTGCTTTAAAAAAATACTCCTTGGGCAGAACACACATTTTTTATTGGGTATTTTTCCTGTAGCTTACTTGTTCACCCATATGGTTTATTTTATTTTTTTATATTTTTTAAACGTCAAAAATAATCTTCTAAAAAATGTTTTTTCTTGATTTCCAAAAATATTGAAACATGACTTGCGGAATTATGCAATGTGAACTGATCTTGAAAAACCATGCACAGACTGTCGGAATGTCATCTTTTACTCTTGCCTTCCTTTCTGGTATGTTTCTTGTTTTCACCAGTCGCAGGCATGGCCTGTGCTGCTTGGCGGGAATGATCTGATCGCCATTGCTCAGACAGGAACGGGCAAAACGTTGGCTTATCTGCTGCCTGGATTCATCCACATGGACGGACAGCCCATGTGAGGACAACCACTTAGAATTGGCTTGGCGCCCTCTCGCGTTCAAAATTGGAAATGACCATTTAAATCGATTCCTAATTCAAATTGGGGGAACTACCTATTCCTGGGAGTTAACCTATGAATTTATTTCGCAATAAATCCATCACTTCTTCCGACATGGCGCTTCTGTTACATCATTTGTACATCTTTTCACATGCGCACCTCGCATATGGGCTCTTAAGCCTCAGCACAACCCAACGATTTGGTTTTGACACGTATTTGTTTGTAGACCTCGATCAGAGCGCGAAGGCCCCGGCATGTTGGTGCTGACTCCGACCAGAGAGCTGGCCTTGCAGATTGAAGAGGAGTGCAGCAAGTATCGCTACAAAGGCTACAAAAGGTTAGCACCTTGCCATACAATACAGTGAACCCCTTTGCCATATAAATAAGTACTATAACAATCACATTGATGTTGCATTCCCTCACGGGTGCGATTGTGTTATTATTAGTATTATTTTTTTACAAAATAAAAAGGTTAATTGTCATTTAAAAAACAATTGACATACATTACACATTCATTCAAAATCGCTTAGAAGACAACGTGCGGTTATATCGGGAAGCACTATGTCACCAAAAACATTAGGCTGAGTTGTGTTGTCTCTGTCATCTCTCAGCATCTGTATCTACGGCGGTGGTGACAGAAGGGGTCAGATCAACTTGGTGAAGAGCGGCGTGGACATTGTCATTGCTACTCCGGGACGACTAAACGATCTACAAATGAACGAGTTCATCAGTCTGCACTCCATCACTTACTTGGTTCACCACCTGCGTCTTTTTGTTTTGGGTTGTAGCCAACATTTTAGGTCCTTTCCTTTATGATTGTTGTATATTGACATGTCTAATCACTTAAAAAAGGTCCTGGATGAAGCAGACCGAATGCTTGACATGGGCTTCGAGCCTCAGATCATGAAGATTCTGCTGGACATCCGGCCTGACAGACAAACTGTCATGACAAGGTATTAAAACATTGAAAAAACGTCTCAACCTCGAAAATGTGCTGTAATACAACATGTGATTTTTATACTGATTGGGAATGGTTAAAAAAATATATTGTAAGGCTTTTTTTTTCAATTAAATACATTTCAGGGAGTGACCACCAGATAATGCTACTTTGCCGATTTAAATCACCCAAATATGTTGAATATTTGATCGTACGTGCACCATGTGACCTGTTTCAGTGCAACCTGGCCTAATGGCGTGAGACGTCTGGCCAAATCATACCTCAAGAATCCCATCATGGTCTATGTGGGCACCTTGGACTTGGCAGTGAGTGATGATGACGTGTCAAGCACGCTCACTACATATCATTTTAACATTACAAAGATTAGAACATATCGTGTTTGATCCAAACTAAACAAAGAAAATACCCTGTTATAACCATATCATTAGAATATCAATGAACTGGTCACGTGTGTGGCAGGCTGTCGATACGGTGCAGCAGACTGTGCTGGTCGTCCATGAAGAAGACAAGAAGCCATACCTGTTTGGCTTCATCGCCAACTTGCTGCCTGACGATAAAGTCCTCATATTTGTCGGCAAGAAGATCGTGTAAGTTTGCGGCTCAGAGGTTTCAAAGTAGGCTCTCCAGCCAAGGTTAAGAGTTTCAAATCGGGGTCAGGGTTTCAAACCAGAGTTAAGGTTTTTAAAGTAGAGTGCCAAGTCAGAGTTGGGGTTTAAAATTGGGTGTTTTCCATGTGACTGTTTTGCATATACTGTCTGTAAGAAAACTTAATGGCAAGTCTCAAGACAATTGATAATGTGTCCATGTTTATGCTGAGCTAAAATGGTGCACACTGGTAGATTAAACATCATGCCATCTCTCCGCAGTTGCGATGACCTGTCCAGTGACATGTCCCTTCACGGTCTGTCCGTGCAAAGTCTCCATGGCGACCGGGAGCAGTATGATCGGGAGGAGGCACTCAAGGACTTTAAAGAAGGTGAACCACAGAAGAGGAAATGCCTTGCCTTAAATGGAACATACATTTTGTGTACCGCTTATCCCCGTCTGGTATTTATTGTGCAAACTGATTCATCTGATAAATGCATGTCATGCCATGACATGAATGAATTTTCAGCTACAGTAAGTGCAATATATATATATATATATATATATATATATATATATATAATGTATATAATATAATCATATCAAAGCCAACAGGTGAGCAGTGCGGTTGCTTTAGTAGATCGTGCACCTCTTCACAACTTCTTGGCGACAAGAAGAACTGTTTGAGATGAGTTTAAAAAAAAACGGTCTTTGAACATCTTTGCTATCTTTTACGGACCATGATGAAAAATGCACATTTGGACAGCACTTTGAGTTTCCGAACGATCGGAGTGAAGCAGTGCTCACTCGGAGCTTATTTCCGAACGTCGCCATGATTGAGCAATGAGAATTTTGGGTACGTGTCCGAGCTCTACAGTTCCTGGTCTTGGTTTTTGTAAAATAATTTTCCCTACAATAATTCGACTGTTACTCCGGAGCAATTTATTTGTTCTTTTCATGACGTCATTTTTGGCTGGTACGACTTGCAGTCCGGAGCGATGTATGGTTGTTGCTGGGATGGAGAAATTCCGCCCACTGGTTGTCAATTTAATAAAAGCCAACCTCATCATTGATCCAGTACAAAATGAGACGGAACTTTAAAAATGACTGACAATATATCTGGTGATTAAGTCTTGTATTTTGACAACCCTTTAGGTCGCGTTCGTATCCTGGTGGCCACCGACTTGGCTTCTCGCGGCTTGGACGTCCATGACATCACGCACGTTGTAAACTACGACTTTCCTCGAAACATCGAGGAATATGTCCACCGCGTGGGCCGGACTGGACGAGCCGGGTGAAGCCAGGAAAAGCACTTTGGTCGACAAAAAAAAAAAAGAGCCTTTTAAAACTTTTTAAGCAACATTTATATGTTCCAGACGCTCCGGAGCCGCTGTTACACTGGTAACAAGGGAAGACTGGAGGATGGCACCGGAGTTGATTCCCATCCTGGAGCGATCGGGGCAGGTTAGCTCATAGCGACGCGACAGTCGCATCTCACAAAAGGGTCTCAACGTAAATGGGCCTTGCAGGACGTTCCTGTGGAGTTGGTGCAAATGGCGGAAAGATACGAGAAGCACAAGAGGGAGAAGGAGATGTTTCCTGGTCCCAGGGGCCAAGGCGGTCGAGACAGACGACGCGGTGAACGACATGAGGGCAGAGATCGAGGCCAATCCTGGGGATTCTAATCAGCCTTCCTTTTCCAAGTGAGTCAGTTCTTCGAGCACAGGAGAAGTTCATATCCACGAAAAAGACTTTCAGTATATAACCTCAGGGGTGGGCACCCCTTTGTGATTAAGGGCCACAATTGATTCACATAGAAGCAAAAAGACTGTTTAGGTGGGAAAAAAAGGTAGGTTTGACGCTTTCATTTCTCATTGGATGGTAAAGTTTTTTCAATTTTATCATGAAGAGCAACGAAATATAATTGTTCCCTGCGGTGTTAGTCGAAGCCCGTTCATATTCTGGTTACTTGACAAAACTGCCTCTTGAATTGAGCCTCTTGATTTCTACCTTTTTCCTTGTAAACACCCCACTTAACTGATGTTAAGCTTTTGTTTTGGCTGTAACTTAACCAGTTAACACTCTCTATTTTGTTGAATAAATATGTTTTATTCACTTGGTGTGTACATATAATTAAAAATATGTTTATTTTTTGTCTGGATTCTGCCGTCAGCTTCAGAAAAACAGCTGTTCCCTATGACTGTTGTGAAAAATGAGCAACCAAAAAAAAAAGTGGATTTTCTCCACTGTTCCTCACAAGCAAAATAGGTTCAGCATACTGTAGAACCGAGTCTGAGCTGTGATAAACAGGTGTAATGTTATAAATTCAGTTGTTCTGTTCTAATAGAGGTATTTTCTGTAGGACTCAATGGGTCACCCTTGGTATTGTTCTTCACTGTACATTGGTCTTAACTTGACCTGCTCTCCCATGTCTCTGTCTTGCCTTGGACTCGATTCCTCCAAAGTCTTGGTCTTGACATGGTCTCAACTCCCATCAAGTCCTTGTCTTGACTGCACAATACATGACTTGGTCTTGACTCTATATTGTATTGTCCTTGACATGATAAGTCCTTCAAAGGAAACTCGTGGACAATGTTTTCTTTGCAAAAATGTTCATATTGCACTTGTGGAATAAGTTAGGCGGATTCATCTGTCAATTTAGCGTTATACTGCCCTCTTCTGTTGGCTGATATTCATGTCAAACTGACCCAGATCTGCCTCGGATGTTCGAAGTCACAGCTCACTTGTTTTCTATGTTTGGTCTCGTGACGATCGCGGTGCCTTGACTCCTCAGAATTTTGGGTCTCCACTTGGCCTTGATACCTCACAATCTTGGTCTCCGCTTGGCATCAAATATTTGGTCTGAAGTCCTTAGACTTGATTTTGACTCCTCAAAGTCTTGGACTTGAATAGGCATTGATTCCTGACAGTCTTAGTCTAAACTTGGGCTGATGTCAACTCAAAATCAAGAGCAGACGTTTCAAAGTCTTGCTCTTTGCTTAGCCTTGACTAAGTTCTGGTCTTGACTTTGCATTAGACTCCTTTAAGTCTTGGTCTTTGGGTCTTGACATGGTGTTCCTGGGTTGATTATGCTAATTTGACGTTCTATTTTAAAGACCCCTCCAAGCTTTTTAGTGTGGAAAACTGACACGTTTGGCCCCAATCTAGTTTTAGATTAGTCTTGGTCCTATTTTTTGGGGATGGGGAAGGAATCCTTCTGAGTTGCACAGAAAACATACAAAATAACAGAGGACATGCTGAGTGGAATCTTGTTTAATGTCGCAAAGCGTCTTGTGCCATCTTATAGTAAAGGTGCAATAGCTTAGTCAGTTTTGAAATATATCTCCAGTGCATGTGCAAAGTGCCAATGAAAGTGCTTCAAGAATTCAGGAGGCTTACTTTGGAGCCCCCTTTTGGAAAGGACACACAATGCCATTTGTTTGAAATGCCACTTAAAGCTGAACCACAACGAAACGTTACGTTCTACCGACTTACTACTCAGAAGACCAAACGGTAGTTTTCAACTGCGTGTCTTGGGCTCATACGCAGCGCAGTGCAATGATGTTAAACAAGACAACGAAGAAAGGACAACATTCACCATGTAAACAGTACCTGTACTCGAAAGCTATACATAGGCGATAGATTGTAATACCCCTAATTGAACGCTATCACAGAAATGGCATTGCCATGAATGAAATGAACAATGCACACTTAAAACGTTTGCGTTATTATCTTGTATATCATGGGTCATCCAACTACGATAGGAGTCATCAGATTTACGTGATTTTCTTTCCTTCGGATGCTTTTTCGATGCATTGTGATGATTAACCAGTCGTTGGTTATTAAGTTAAAGCAGCCAATCGTGGGATGGAGCTGGATGATTGATTTCCTGCCCTGGGAGACCCTGGGGTCGGCAGCGTAGCACAACATTCATTTGTTCCTCTGAGCCTTCTGGGCAGACTTGGTGACTTTACCGGTGGTGGAGGCTTTCTTCTCCACACCCTTGATGACGCCCACGGCCACCGTCTGTCGCATGTCGCGCACTGCGAAGCGACCTGCAAGTCAGGTTAGTAAAGAAATATTAAGCAATCTGCGGACAACAGAACTTTTTTTTTAAGTTCCCACGGAATCACAAGTCTTGTTATTGTGGCCAAGGCAATTTGAAGAAATGTTACTGTTCTTGGAAGACTGTCATCTTGAAACTCGAAATGTCAGATTTTTTCAATCCCATGTTTTGAGAATTGCGACTTTAGTCGTTCGCCTGAGACTTACCCAGTGGGGGATACTCAGAGAAGCTCTCAACACACATGGGCTTGCCCGGAGTCATGTCAACGATGGCCGCGTCTCCGGATTTAAGAGATTTGGGATTGTCCTCCAGCTTCTTGCCGGAGCGGCGGTCAATCTTTTCCTTGAGCTCAGCGAATTTGCAAGCGATATGAGCCGTGTGACAGTCCAGAACTGGGGCATAGCCGGCACTGATCTGGCCTGGGTGGTTAAGGATGATGACCTGCAGACACGATCGACGGCAAAGCATGTGGTCAAGCAGAATTTTTGGCACCCAAAATGTTCACAAATTGAAATGATCCCATAAAGTAATGGAGATAGATTTAATCTGTTCCAGTTATATTTACCATTTTATTATAGCTTTAGTGAAAAATACATCAGTTTTTTTTCCCTGAAATGTAAAAAGGGTCTTCTGGAAATAACAATAGTATTAAGAGCCACCTGAGCAGTGAAGCTCGCAGCCTCCTGCGGTGGATCAGTTTTGCTGTCGCCAGCCACGTTGCCACGCCGGATGTCCTTCACGGACACGTTTTTGACATTAAAGCCAACGTTGTCACCGGGCAAGGCCTCAGAGAGCGCCTCGTGGTGCATCTCCACCGACTTCACTTCGGTGGTTATGTTGACTGGGGCAAACGTAACCACCATGCCGGGCTTTAGGATGCCCGTTTCAACACGGCCGACAGGAACGGTGCCAATACCTAAGCGGAGAGAAAACTGCGTCAAATATGAGATATGTCTGCAACTTATTGCAAAATTGCTAATCGAGCTACACTTTTTGGTCTCCCAATCCAGAGCCTGTGGGTTTGATCCCCTTGTGACCATGTCGATCGAAGTGGCCCTGCGCAGTCTGTGAACGAGGAGCCGCTGTGAAGCGGTTTGAATGCCTTGTGACTTGAAAAGCACAACAAGGTCGCTGCTCCCCCGCATTGAGAGGGGGTTGATGAGGTGGTTCGGGCATCTCTTTAGGATGCCTCCTGGATTCCTCCCTGGTGATGTGTTTCAGATGCATCCCACCTGGAGGATGCTCCAGGGAAAATCCACTCCATTTTGGAGAGACTGTTTCTCCGCTAGCCTGGGAATGCCTCTGGATCTTCCTGGAAGAACTGGACGAAGTGACTGGGGAAAGAGACCTCTTGCCTGTTTTAGCTCCTGACCTGACCTGACCCCAGGTATGTGGAACAAAATGGATAAATGGATGGCCAATTTCTGATCTCTTACGGCACAATTAATGCGTTTGGGAATCACTGGCCGGCGCTGTGCGGACACAACATATTGGAAGTGCTTGACATGCCTCCAATCTTGTAAACATCTTGAAGGGGCAGACGGAGAGGTTTGTCTGTTGGCCGCGTGGGTGGCTGAATGGCGTCCAGGGCTTCAAGCAACGTGGTCCCCGACGCATTGCCATCCTTCCTGTTGATCTTCCACCCTTTAAACCATTGCATCTACAACACCGAAAACTCCGTAAACATCAACGGACGTACGGTACGTTAACGCAGCAGGACACGAAGTGAATGTTTTTAACATACATTGGGGCTGCCGTCAAGCATGTTGTCGCCATTCCAGCCAGAGATGGGCACGAAAGGCACGGTGTCCGGATTGTAGCCTATCTTCTTGATGTAGGTGCTGACTTCCTTGACAATTTCCTCATAGCGCTTCTGGCTGTAGTTGGGCTCGGTGGAGTCCATCTTGTTGATTCCCACGATGAGCTGCTTCACGCCCAGCGTGTAGGCTAGCAGGGCATGTTCCCGGGTCTGCCCATTCTTGGAGATGCCAGCCTCAAATTCCCCCACGCCGGCAGCTACGATCAGTACGGCGCAGTCGGCCTAAAACACGAGAGACGGTTTGGAATATCGACGCAACGCCGGTCAACTCGGTGACTTGGTCCACACGTTGCCTACCTGCGAGGTTCCAGTGATCATGTTCTTGATGAAATCCCTGTGGCCTGGAGCGTCGATGATGGTCACGTAGTACTTGGTTGTCTCAAACTTCCATAGCGAGATGTCAATGGTGATGCCACGCTCTCTTTCGGCCTTCAACTTGTCCAGCACCCAGGCATACTTGAACGACCCCTTCCCCATCTGGAAGACATCAAGGAAACTCTTTGTTAGCGAATGCTAATCTGTGTTAACATTGCAGCTCACCAGACAACATTTTGGAAAAGGCAGTTAAGACTTAGTTGATTAATATCACACTTAATGGTTGATAAGGCATTCCCAGAGACCCAAGTATTTATATACCCACAATTGCGTATCGGACGTAAAAACCCTTCAAAGGGTTTTGCAGGGCATCATCTCGCACGTTCTTACCTCGGCAGCCTCCTTCTCAAACTTCTCGATGGTCCGTTTGTCAATGCCGCCACACTTGTAGATGAGGTGGCCCGTGGTGGTGGACTTGCCCGAGTCCACGTGACCGATCACCACGATGTTGATATGGACCTTCTCCTTGCCCATGATGAGTGACAATGCAGGCTGAAGTCAAGAAAGGCTCAGTTGGGCTTCTGCAAACGTGGCACGTAGAATCGGTGAGTTCACTATCCTTTTTTTGGGGGGATGGATTACTAACAATACATGGCTAAACTTTGATCTGTTGCTAAACCTAACCATTAATTAATAAATACTATAACACATATTGCCTATATTATTGTTCTGAACCCTGATGTACTAGACAAAAAAATTATGACAGATTAGGAATTGATGCAAAAAAAATCCATCTAGAAAGTTTACCAGGATCGATAATTTTTTTTTTAATCATGCAAAATGTGTTTAATAGTGTAATTAGTGGGGGTGAAATGCAACCAACCTAATGGCGCATGAGCGCCACCAACAGATATTGTCCTTCCCCTGCAAGGAGAGCAATCTCAATTGACAAGTTTGCTGGCACCATCTAGTGGTGGAGGTCTGAACCACACCCTAATCTCAAATATTTGCTTTTTCCGCAAGAATGACTATGCTACGTCTCCTATTTTGAAAAACTTGGAAATCAAGACACTTGTATCTTAAAGCTTCACTGTGTACAGCCTTCCCTTCTGCATTCCATCCAGCCGTCCCTACCAGTGATTTTTCAACGCTATTGTCCCTGTGCTGACGCTCGCTGGCAACAATGTTTACCCCGCCCCCCACCCACCCCCTCAAAAAATCAATTTTATCAGCCATCGCTCTCGGAATATCACTGCAGTAGACATTCTTTATTATTTTTTAATCAACCAAGTATTCGACATTCAGAGCAAGGTTGTACACAACCTCACCCTTTCTTGTCCAGTAGCGTCACTGCTGCAGTTGCCGCAGTGCACCCACCCTCCACCCCAAAAACACTGCGCAAACTTAATGTCAGATGGCTCGGGGTATGTTAACGCCGGATGGGCAATACAAGAGCCTGCGCCATGTTCACTCAACACCGCAACTCTCCATCCCCCCAACCCACAATAAAAAAAATCCTCTTTACACTGTCGTAGCATAATATTCTCAGGATATAAGATGATGGTGGGAGTAGCCTATTTATGACGTAGAGTGTTGCTTACCTTAGCAGCTGCTGGTTTTGTTTCTACTGCTGTTGTCAAATGCAGGTCGTCTGAGGCAGGGAGCGCGCGCGCGCACACTCTTGACAGACGACCCTGATCCGCTTGCAGGCGCGCGCACGACACGCAGAAGGGAGGAGTGTGGGTGATTGTATAATCGCGCGCACACGCACTTAGTTATCCAGAATCGGCTGTTTTGCCAATTACCGTCTATATGTGATTATGATTTGATATTTTACTGTTATACAATGTGTTGTATGTATTGCCAGTCTTTTTTAAAATTTAGTTACGTTTTGAGAACAGCAGAGGGCGCACTCGACTCATCTATCCACTGTCCATACCAGCCGGCGGCCAATTCATTTGGTACACTTTTCAAAAATAAATTGCTTGCAAATACGAAAGATGAACTGAAATGCTGTGGAATTAACTGTTTTGGTTGGATGTAGAATGCGACCAAAATTAATCACAAGATATCCGGAATGAGCTGAATATAGCTACAATGGTTTGAATCAGTTAGTGTGAGGTATTTAAAATACAGTTGGTAATTTTGCTGTGGAAAATAAAGCAGTATTTTGATTAGAAAAGGTGGGAATTTAGTGAATATGGAGAAAAACCGTTCCCAACTTATAAATGTTATTACTCGCCAAGTTTTAGAAACATGAATGAATATGATTAAGATATCCTTTATTTGTCCCACACTGTGGAAATTTACAGCCTCCAGCAGCAAGAATGTAGGTAGAAAGAAGAAAAAAGAAACAACAAACACCGTTCAATTAAGTACAATATAAACAAAATGGATAAATCGCAGTGCTATTTACAATTGTCTTTCACATCATTTAATTATTATACTATGCGGTCCAGTATGAAAACTACAAATGAAACAAAATGTTAAATTTGTATATCTTGTCAAATATGAGTCTTCTAACTTTGTAAAAGCAGTTTTGTCTTATTTTCCCATGTGAGGATGTAACTAGTTTTGCAGTTCCTCTTATTGAGATTTAGGAATCATTATCACTTTTTGTCTGGCCTCGACATGCACCAAGATTGTATTTCCACAAGTGTTTTTATCCTGTTAAAAATAGATTTTAGGGGTCCAAAACCTCACTCCCTGAAAAGTTCAAAAACATTTTGTTTGACCGATAAACATAAAATAGGGTGGGCATACCCATCATGACAGGATGACATGACAAAGTCTGAAGGACCCATGCCTAAAATCAAACAGGAAATAAGCCATTTTATTTTTCAGTGGCCAATTTGTGACAAATTCCAGGGCTTTTACTTTGACAAATTCATTGGCCCAAATGAGACCCAAACGGAAGCAGTTAATACAAAATGGATTGATGGTGCAAAAAATGTAGTTTGAGATGATATTATTGCGAGACCAAGCTTCTAACTTAATGATTTACTCGATGGATTGTGTTTAAATGCCATTAAGCCACACCCCTGCCCCTCTCAAAACGCATTATTGTTACATCATATTTTACTCCCTCATAAAGTAATATAAGAAATGCAAAAATGGTTACACGCATTTGACACATGAGTTGACATGAAAGACAAAATCACGGACTGGTTTTATGGCAATGTTTCAAAATCACCTCTTTCTATGCAAGTGTACATAAACAGGGGTTTCCAAAGACTGATTTTAGAAGGTTTCATTCAAAGGGTGAAGAATGATAAACGTTTGCACAACACTGCTTTACAGTGATTCCATTTTGTATACATTCATTCTCACTTCAAGAAATACTGTGCATGATTATTATTATTTTCTTTTTTTGTGCGACCATGTTCAAAAGCTTAAGGCACAAGTACAAAATCGGTCAAGATGTGACATCTGGCAAATGTGCAAAGTGGACCGTCTTGTCATTTCTAATACTAAAGTATTTAAAAGCTAACTTCTGTCTTTTGTGTACTTTAAAAAAAAACGCCCGCTTTAAATTATTAACCAAAACGGAGTGATCCCTTTTAATTCCATGATGCCACACCTGAGAATTGCAAAACACTAAAAAGTTGCATCTTATCCATCCATCCATCCATCCATCCATCATCTACCGCTTATCCGGGGCCGGGTCGCGGGGGCAACAGCTTTAGCAGGGAAGCCCAGACTTCCCTCTCCCTAGCTACTTCTTCCAGCTCTCCCCGGGGGATTCCGAGGCGTTCCCAAGCCAGCTGGGTGACGTAGTCTCTCCAGCGTGTCCTGGGTCTTCCTCGGGGTCTCCTCCCGGTGGGACATGCCCGGAACACCTCACCAGGGAGGCGCTCAGGAGGCATCCGAATCAGATGCCCAAGCCACCTCATCTGGCTCCTCTCGATGTGGAGGAGAAGCGGCTCGACTCTGAGCCCCTCCCGGATGACCGAGCTCCTCACCTTATCTCTAAGGGAGAGCCCGGACACCCTGCGGAGAAAACTCATTTCGGCCGCTTGTATCCGGGATCTCGTTCTTTCGGTCACGACCCATAGCTCGTGGCCATAGATGAGGGTTGGGACGTAGATCGACCGGTAAATTGAGAGCTTCGCCCTTTGGCTCAGCTCCTTCTTTACCACGACAGACCGATACAACGTCCGCATCACAGCAGACGCTGCACCGATCCGCCTGTCGATCTCTCGCTCCCTCCTGCCCTCACTCGTGAACAAGACCCCAAGATACTTAAACTCCTCCACTTGGGGTAATATCTCCTCCCCGACCCGGAGGGGGCAATCCACCCTTTTCCGACTGAGGACCATGGTTTCAGATTTGGAGGTGCTGATTTTCATCCCAACCGCTTCACACTCGGCTGCGAAACGCTCCAGTGAGAGTTGTAGAGCCCCGTTTGAAGGAGCCAACAGCACCACATCATCTGCAAAAAGCAGGGATGTAATACTGAGGCCCCCAAAACAGACTCCCTCAACGCTTCGGCTGCGCCTAGAAATTCTGTCCATAAAGATTATGAACAGAATCGGCGACAAAGGGCAGCCTTGGCGGAGTCCTACCCCCACTGGAAACGGTTCCGACTTACTGCCGGCAATGCGAACCAAACTCTGACATCGGTGGTATAGTGACCGAACAGCCCGTATCAGGGGGTTCGGTACGCCATACCCACGAAGCACCCCCCACAGAACTCCCCGAGGGACACGGTCAAACGCCTTCTCCAAGTCCACAAAACACATGTAGACTGGTTGGGCGAATTCCCACATACCCTCAAGGACCCTGCTAAGGGTGTAGAGCTGGTCCACTGTTCCACGGCCGGGACGAAAACCACACTGCTCCTCCTCAATCTGAGGCTCGACTTCCTGACGGACCCTCCTCTCCAGCACCCCTGAATAGACCTTACCAGGGAGGCTGAGGAGTGTGATCCCTCTGTAGTTGGAACACACCCTCCGGTCCCCCTTTTTAAAAAGAGGGACTACCACCCCGGTCTGCCAATCCAGAGGCACTCTCCCTGTTGACCACGCGATGTTGTAGAGGCGTGTCAACCAGGACAGCCCCACAACATCCAGAGCCTTGAGGAACTCCGGGCGGATCTCATCCACCCCTGGGGCCTTGCCACCGAGGAGCTTTTTAACCACATCGGTGACTTCAACCACAGAGATAGGAGAGCCCACCTGAGAGTCCCCAGGCTCTGCTTCCTCAAAGGAAGGCGTGTTGGTGGAGTTGAGGAGGTCTTCGAAGTACTCTGCCCACCGGTTCACAACGTCCCGAGTCGAAGTCAGCAGCGCCCCATCCCCACTGTACACAGTGTTAGTGGTGCACTGCTTCCCCCTCCTGAGACGTCGGATGGTGGACCAGAATTTCCTCGAAGCCGTCCGGAAGTCGGCTTCCATGGCCTCACCGAACTCTTCCCACGCTCGGGTTTTTGCCTCGGCGACCACCGAAGCCGCGGTCCGCTTGGCCAGTCGATACCCGTCAGCTGCCTCTGGGGTCCCACAGGCCATAAAGGCTCGATAGGACTCCTTCTTCAGCTTGACGGCATCCCTTACTGCTGGTGTCCACCAGCGAGTACGAGGATTGCCGCCACGACAGGCACCAACCACCTTACGGCCACAACTCAGATTGGCCGCCTCAACAATAGAGGCACGGAACATGGTCCACTCGGACTCAATGTCCCCCGTCTCCCCCGGAACATGGGAAAAGCTCTGTCGGAGGTGGGAGTTGGAACTCCTTCTGACAGGGGATTCCGCCAGACGCTCCCAACAAACCCTCACTATACGTTTGGGTCTGCCAGGACGAACCGGCATCTTCCCCCACCATCGGAGCCTACTCACCACCAGGTGGTGATCAGTTGACAGCTCCGCCCCTCTCTTCACCCGAGTGTCCAGAACATGCGGCCGCAAATCCGATGATACAACTACAAAGTCGATCATCGAACTGCGGCCTAGGGTGTCCTGGTGCCAAGTGCACATATGGACACCCTTATGTTTGAACAAGGTGTTCGTTATGGACAATCCGTGGCGAGCACAGAAGTCCAATAACAAAACACCACTCGGGTTTTGATCGGGGGGGCCGTTCCTCCCAATCACGCCCCTCCAGGTATCACTGTCATTGCCCACGTGAGCATTGAAGTCCCCCAGCAGAACAATGGAGTCCCCAGCAGGAGTACTCTCCAGCACACCCTCCAAGGACTCCAAAAAGGGTGGGTATGCTGAGCTGCTGTTTGGTGCATATGCACAAACAACAGTCAGGACCCGTCCACCCACCCGAAGGCGGAGGGAGGCAACCCTCTCGTCTACCGGTGTGAACCCCAATGTACAGGCACTGAGCCGGGGGGCAATGAGTATGCCCACACCTGCTCTGCGCCTCTCACCGTGAGCAACTCCAGAGTGGAAGAGAGTCCAACCCCTCTCGAGAGAACTGGTACCAGAACCCAGGCTGTGTGTGGAGGCAAGTCCGACTATATCCAGTCGGAAATTCTCTGCCTCACACACCAGCTCGGGCTCCTTCCCTGCCAGAGAGGTGACATTCCATGTCCCAAGAGCTAGCTTCTGCAGCCGAGGATCGGACCGCCAGGGTCCCCGCCTTTGGCTGCCGCCCAGCTCGCATTGCACCCGACCCCTTTGGCCCCTCTCATGGGTGGTGAGCCCATGGGAAGGGGGACCCACGTTGCCTCTTCGGGCTGTGCCCGGCCGGGCCCCATGGGTGTAAGCCCGGCCACCAGGCGCCTGCCAACGAGCCCCACCTCCAGGCCTGGCTCCAGAGGGGGGCCCCGGTGACCCGCGTCCGGGCAAGGGAAACCTAGATCCATTTATTTTTGTCGTCATTGGGGTCTTTTGAGCCGTGCTTTGTCTGGCCCCTCACCTAGAACCTGTTTGCCATGGGTGACCCTGCCAGGGGCATAAAGCCCCAGACAACTTAGCTTCTAGGATCATTGGGACACACAAACCCCTCCACCACGGTAAGGTGACGACTCATTTCTAATACTAAAGTATTTAAAAGCTAACTTCTGTCTTTTGTGTACTTTAAAAAAAAACGCCCGCTTTAAATTATTAACCAAAACGGAGTGATCCCTTTTAATTCCATGATGCCACACCTGAGAATTGCAAAACACTAAAAAGTTGCATCTTAGTATCCACTATTTAAAATAAAAATCAAGATCTGGAAACGATTTTGGCACAGCCCAAAAAAATAATCATAAACTGAGGTGTCTGTATGAAAGGCACAAAGTGATAAAGCCCATCAGCTGTTGTGAAAGGGGCTAAGCGAAACAAGCTGCCAATTGGCGATCCCATAAGTGACCAGACTAGAAATGAAGATTCTAGGAGATGACGAGACTCCTTCACACAGCCCTTCAAAAGCAGGTTTTCACCCACGTAATTGTGTGAAAGGTAGAGAAAACAATATAATGGCTAAAAACAAATGATAAAATATCCCAGCTCTTTCGGTAGTTAAGTGAAATCCCATTATATTGCGGTTGTTCACGTCCACGACATCAAAAGGTGGGTTTGGAACTTATCCCCTGCAATAAGTGGGAGTTGACTGTTAAGACAGTAAATTCGACTGAACTCTGTTTTCTTCTTACGTAAGCGTGCTTTGGTCTTAGTCTTGGGCGGTGTAGGAGTCGGCGTGGATGGCCCAGGGCTGCACGTTGCCTTGACCGAAGATGCTGTAAAAGGTGGCGCCAAAGATGTTGATGGCCGCCGCGATGTAGAAGACCGTCTGCCATTCTTCGATGGTGTTCTAACGCAGATAACAAGGCACTCTCTTTACATTCTTATTTTCATCGTCAAAACTCAAAATGTTTCAGGTCTGACGTGTTGCTTTGGCATTAAAAACATTCAGATACTTTATGCGCACCCAATGTCTTATTTTAATGGTTTAAACCATTAAAAACATTTTTTAATGTACACCAATAATCCTCCTTAGATATTTGAAACTAAATGGGGTTAACGGGTGTCTGATGCCTTATTTATACCCTTCTAACAGTCAAAAGTTAAGACAAAAAAAAGAAGAAAAAACCCACACGCATCTGACTTTTTTTTTAAAATCAAAATTGAGTCCAAAAAATCTAACCAAACTTAATCAGTTGTTTTGACATTCAGTTTGACTTCTCATTTTTAAAGTATTGGACAATTGAAATTCAATTCTATATTAATACGTACAATACAAATTCAACCTCTTTAAAAAATTCTGTTTTAAAAAAAAACTCTTATTTTGAAAATGGTTGTAAATTTTGTCAACCAAAAAAAACAATTTTTTTTTAAAGTCTTACGTTTACAGTGAGGCTTCTTGCAATGACTGGTCCCACCATCCCAGGAATGGTAGCGAAGCAGTTGGTGATGCCCTGCAGGATCCCCGCGTACCTGTCGGGATGACGCCACCGACAAGTGAATGGTACGTTCCGGTCCACTTGCATCGGGGGCCACCGATAACCAATACTTACGAAGGGGCGATGTCCAAATGGTTGATGTTGAAGCCGGACGACGACAGTCCACCCAGCGAAGAGGAGACGGTGAGGAAAGTCAACGCCAAAGTGTAGTTGCATCCTGTGTAACCGGTCGCCACCAAGAAGACGGCCGGTCCGATCATACCCACGACGGAGAAAAATTTCCGGACCGTGACGGTTTGGTAGTGCCACCTTTCCCGCAAGTTGTCGGCCAGCTGACCGCTCAGCAAGGTGAACATGGCGCAACCCAGGTAAGGCAGAGCCGACAACAAGCCGTTCTGATTTGGAGAGAAGAGTGATGAAATGTGATTTTTGTTCATGACATCAACATGTGACGGCATATTGACAAACTAATTCCAGATCCAGACAGCACCCGTCAAGCCCCTTAATTTGGCATCCAACTCAATGCGGTTTGTTGCCAATTGACTTCCGATCCGAGAAAGGAATCGGTCACGTTTCTGTTTTCTGACAATTTCGATTTAAAGTGTTCTTGGGCTGCGTCAGAATTTGGGAGACGTCCTCACCTGCTGTATGCTGAAGCCCAGGACGTCATTCATGTAGGTAGGCAGGAGGGTGAGGAGGGTGTAGAAAGTCCAGTTGTACGAGAAGTGAGCCACCACAATGGCCAGCAGCGGGCGCGACGTCACGATGGCTCGCCAGGGAATGCGTTGGGCCAGTGGCGACAGCTGGTATCAATCACCCAAAAAATGGCACAGTCGGTACGTCATGAATTAACATTTGAGTCAAAATGAGCTGTTTTAATGTTTTGTAAAAATCTAAACTTTTTTTATTTTGCCCCAAAGCGGCATTTTCGAGACACGTGGTAACGCCAGCATCTAATTTGACTTTGTTGTATGCATCCCAGGACGACGCCTCACCTCCTTCTTCAGTGAGCTCGTGATGTAGATTCGCTCCTGCTCCGAGATCCACGGGTGACTGTTTGGACTGTCAAATGCCAGGAATGCCCACAGCATGAACCACAACAGGCCCACTACACCTTCACATACAAATTGTACGCCCCCCCAAAAAAAAAGTCCAAGTCATCCCGTGCACTTCATGTGTCAAACCAGAGTTAACATGACTGAATCGGCGCTGTTACCAAAGATGTAGAAGACATAGGTCCAGTCCAGGTAGAAGCAGATTTCACCTGAGAGCGGGAGCGACACCACCGTCCCGATAAGGATTCCTACCATACACACGCAAACATGCATGTAAAACTTTAACAAGGAAATCTTGACGTGCCGCTCGATGAGCTTGTTGGTCTCACCGATCTGGGAGCTGGTAAGAAGACGACTCCTCTCCAGGGGCGGAGCCCATGCTCCCCACATACTGAACATGGCTGGGAAGGTAACACCCTTAAAAAATAAAATAAATACAGGTACGTACACCCACAACAAGCTTTTGAGAACATTTTTGTCAGTTGTGACATGTGCGTGTGCTTTTTCTGAAAGGATCCCAGGCTGCTGACGACATACCTCCCCGACGCCTTCCAGGACCCTGACGGCTATGAGGTAGCTGGCGCCCAGGTCGGCAGCCAAGGGGGTGAGCAGCGTAAACACCACCGTCACCAGGGTGCCCAAACCCAGCAGCCACTTGGCCCCCAAGCGGCCCGCCAGGTAACCCCCGGGGATCTGGGTCAGGATGTAGCCATAGAAGAACGAGCCCAGGATCCAGCCTTGCGTCTCAGAGTCCCAGTCGTACAGGCTGGCCTGTCACAAAAGCCTTTTTTTTTAACACCCCAAATAAAATGTTGATGGGGAAAAAAAGTGATCGTCTTAAGACAGGAGTCATATTTTTCCTAAAACAAAAATTGGAATGCCACAAGAACAAATTACATTTTCCTGATTAAAAAAAAGAAAAAAGACCCATTTTTAAGGGGGGGGGATTAAATTGTGAAAATATAATTTTTCAATAATGTACTGTATATATTTTGGGGAGATTGTCACATTTTTTAACTAAATTACAGTGGTCAAATTAAAGTAGTCTTTTAATTCTTTGAAAATAGGATTCCTCATTATTTTCAATGAGAATAATGTATTTTGATGGGGCGGGAAATGTCATTGTCAAAATAGTAAACTAAGTGTGGTGTTTAGATCGGGGGTTTGGGGGGGGGGGTCATCGCCGGAGTTCTGAGAAAACAAAATATTTTTTTTTGACAGGAAAAAAGGGGTCATTTTTTTTTCAGTGAGAAATCCAAGAAACAATGTACAACGTATGTGTCAATATTTTTGCTTGAAATCATTTTACCCGAGCGTGGATGTGCCAGCGACAGTGGCCGATATTTTGTGTTCAAGCCATGTGAATGAGCCCAGTTGATCAGAACAGGTGCGCGTCAGGAGAAAATGTTTGGCGGGAAACTATGTCAAGCATACCTGAAGGCTAGTTTTGTTTGATTTCAGTTTTTTTTCCTAATAATAAAAACGGCAATGGAGCCATGGGAAGAAGTGGCACTTGAGACCGAAGACATCTAAAAAGTAAGACAAATTCTTTTTGGTCAATGCAGTGTCTTGTTGGTCTTTGTGTTGGAAAAGCAAAAACTGTAACAAATGAAGTGCTTATCCCCCCCCCAGCCCCTTTTGAAAAGTGATGATTTCATAAGAACACAATGTTGGTTTTTGAATAAGCGCTAGAACGTTCTATTTTTATTTCTCAGTATTTTGGGATGTGCAAAAAGTAACTTCTAGAAACAGGATATGTATATTTTTTAAATATTCATACTTTTTTTGTCGAATAAGGTTCTATTTTTGATAGAAAAAAATCTTAAATGGAAAAACCAGCAAATTACAGTGTGGTTGTGTTTGGGCCGCGCCGGGCTGGGATGGGCAGCACACACGGAGCCGCTGTGGTTGTGTTGCTCTTGTTTGGTGGTGTTGAGCATGTCCACCATGGCCACACTCAGATTGACACGCAGTGCGTAGACCACGAAGAAACCGAAGCAGGACAGCAGGGCCAGGCTGTAGCGTGCCGAGCAACATGCTGGAGCTGGCGGACAAAAAAAAAAGGCTTGCGGGAGAGTCAAAACAAATGTTCTTGGACGATGACCACGCTTGGGACATAAATCAACTTTCCCCATTGAAATGAGTGAAAATGGCAATCCGTTCCCGCCTTCCATAAAGAGAATTTCATTTTTGGGGGGCATGATGTTTCTTAAAAAAAACTAATACTGTACTTTACATATACTAATAACATCATTGAATAGATCAAATAATGAAGATGTTTTGCCTTTTTTTTTTTTTTTGCTTTGGTTCAATGGGCTTTGTGCTGCTCCTTCTGGTGTTGGCCACCTGGAAGCGCTGTTACACATCCTCTGTAAACTGCTGTAAAATTTGTCATTCTTCGCGGAGGAGTGTTTGCATTAAACTAACGGAGATCAGGGCAAAATTATGTGGCCGTTTTAACGACAGGTGTAATGCTCTAGTTCAGGTGTCACCAACATTTTTGAGGGTGAGAGCAACTTCATGTGTACCGATTGTGTGAAGGGCTACCAAATTGATACACGTCTGAAATAACATATTTGTCCAAAATACCTTCAATAATATGAGGATGTGTTATTTTTAATACTTGATGATTTAAATTGTCAGACTTTGATCGTGTTTCGAAATGTCTCACAGTACTGCCAATGTTTGCATTTTTAAATCATAATTTCTACTAGCAAATCACAATGTCCAGGCACTGGCGGGCTACTCAAGTGGTCTTCACGGGCTACCTGGTGCCCGCGGGCACCATGTTGGTGACCACTGCTCTAGTTTATGCTTACTTCAAACAATACATTTCAATTGGAAGTGGCAATAAAAAGCTTGACGCCTCTTTCCTAAATATTTGTCATTCCATCTGCAAAACTGGTTCTTGTTTTTCATGCTAGTCTCCCAGGATTGCACTCCCAAAAAAGAAAAAGCCTGAATGGAAGCTCATCTTGAAAAAGTTGTCGGTTGAGTCAGTCTTATCTCACACCACCAGTGGATTGAGAAATAAAACACAATTGTGCAAAAAATAAAATTAAAAAAGGTCGTTTTTGGGTTTCCGCTTGAGTCCCGGTTACCTTTAGACATCAGTCATAAGTCCCTGAATAGTCCCAAAAAAACTTGTTTGTTTTATTTTTTTAGGGCCAAATGCTGATGTACAAAATGAGCCCTGTGATATTATAATCAGTAAAATGGGACATGTTGATTTTTTTTAATAGGGAAAAATGAGTAATTTAAATTTTTTTCGAGAAACAAGTCGTTTGTTTGTTTTTACTAAAATCGCACACACAAAAACATGAACAATATTAGGCTTTCGTTTTACCATGCATTTTTGTTTAGTAGAATGTAATCACTTTGTTTTTCTTCAAGATCTCTTAAGTGCGCCATTCAGCGGCTCGTCAGTTTCTGCGAGTACACCGTAGCGAATTACTCCTCTTCTCTCGGGTTCCGCAGTACACTACGGTGAGAGATTTGTGTTAAAATTATCAACAGTTACATCCGCGATGGCTCGTTAGCGTTCAATGGAGACAGCAATACTGCCTCCTCGTGGACGGAGAAGGCATGGCCTTTCAACACGCTCCTGAGACCTGTGTGTATATCTTGACACGGCCTGAGGTTTTGAATTAACATTAAATGCGCGTGTGCGTAGATCCAACTACGTACATTTGAAAACTCGCACACAAAATCGAATACTCACAAATGAACAGTCATGACAAATGCACACAAAACAACAACAAAGGCGCATATTCGTGTATCATAGAGCACCTGAAAATCACAACTTTGTGGATCTGTGAAAATCAAATACGTTTGTGCATTTGAGAAACATGTCAACATCGAGGATGTCCGTGGGTGAATTTGAACACGAATCTCTTCATAGTTCACCATATAAAATGTGCCGTGTCAACAAGCAGAAAAAAGCTTCCCGCTCTAGATGAAGTCACAAAGTGTAACAACATTAGGACACAATAAAATTCAAGTAAAAGTGTAATAGATGCGTAATAACATTGATACGGGCAAATGTCAGTCGGTGTCAACCAACCGGCGACATGCTCACAGCTTGGGCGACTCGTCACCGGCCCGCCCGCTCACGGTTCTCTTACCCGGCTGGATCTTGTCCTTTCGTCCGCGGTGAAGAAGAGGTTCCTGCTGCTGCTCCTCGCTATCCGTGTCCGAACAGCGCGATTCCATTTCGATTACTTTGCAGCAGACATGACGAGCGACGAACGCTATTGCCTTCAGCAGGAAATCGATGCGGAAAACAGGGACGAAGGCTCCTCCCACTCACGTGATGTCTCGCGTGACGTTCAAGTTCGCGAAGACAGGCATTTCTGGAAGGCGTGGCTTCATCCTTTTAAAATGTTCATCATTAACGATGTCAGTCACATGTAAAGACTTCTTCTCATTTCGGCTTGTCCCTTTTCAGGGATTGCCTCGACGAGTCATTCATTTCCATCTTTCCCTGTTCTCTGCATCCTCTACTCCAGGGGTCCCCAAACTTTTTCCTGTGAGGGCCACATAACTTTTCCCTTCTCTGATGGGGGGGCCGGTGTCAGTTTGTAACAGAAAAAGTGTGACGATCGTAGGGGAGCTTAAAAAATGTATTGTTTTCCAGAAAGCCACAGATAACCAAATAACCCTTTCCAGGTTCTTCAACTCAAGTCGTCATCTGCTGTCTCTTTAGTCATCTTGTCTGCTTTGTCATTTCCTACTTTTACGTGGGAAAAGTCCTTCTAATGTGTGCCCTGCATTTAATAACTACTTCTTTTCGTTTTAGCAGAGCCTCTCTAAGTTTTTTTTTCTTCACGCTATGTTGAATCGATGTTCCTGCTGGTTTTTTTTTTGTAAAGTTTTGCCTCATGCTGCCGCATATCGGATGCATGCTGAATGTTTTTGTTCAATTGGGTCCAATTGCATGCTGACGTATGTCAAAATTCATCAAAATTAGTCTTTTACTTCCCTGTCGTTCACGTTCCATTCTCTTTTCTGAAAAAGAACTACAGAAACGGTCTTCTTTTTCGGAAACATCCAAGTAAAACAGCTAAATCAGGCTGCATAAGAGAAACCGGCATCCCTGTACCTTCTGACGTGTCCAATCTCCCCAAAAATATAAAGGCAATTCGCATTGTAATTTTTCCGTGCGATAGTTTGAAACTGCAAAAAGCCAAACGTCAAAGGAGCCACCTTGCGGCTTCCAAACAGCAAATCTTAGATGATGCATCGATAAGAACATTACCATGCCGAATAAGTACAACGCCATCCGTAGGTCGGAAAGAGTAGAGTAGCTGTTTAAGCACTTGAATAAAAATTCCAGAAGACAAAATCGAATACGTGGGGCAACCGAGTGTACTAAAATTTAACTCCAAGGTGAGAGAATGAGAAAATTCCCTAAATCGATTACAAAAAAAATGTGTACGATTGAGAATTTTTGTATATTTAAGTAGACGGCAAAAACGGTATGAGCGGCGCGGCCATGTCATGCATACGATACCAGTCAATGAGATGAGATCCTCTGACAGGTCCACTCTGGCTGCCACACCCTTCAGGACCTACAATAATTTAGGAGGGGGGAACATTAAATAAATTGCCTTGTGTTTCATCCAACCAGGCCATGCGATAAATTTCATTCCCTAGTTTGTCAAAAGCATTGTGTAGTGGGAAGGATCGATCAGCGGATGGTGAGGTCATACGGAGGAAGTCTAAGGAGACCACAGCCGATACTGTTTGAAGACAGAGTTCAGTGGCGGGTCATCGGCTGATTTTAGCAACACTCAGCCTTGCATCAGCCAATGATTCACGTCACCACAAATGAAACGGCCAGCTTGGCTCAGACCTCCCCCCAGCCATGCGTCTCGGCCCTGCCTTGTGGGCAGGCCGTAATGTTGAAGTGGGGCTTGGAGCTGCGGTGGGGGTGTGATCACCCGTGGTGAAGCCTGTTGAGAGACACTGACTGACATTTAATAATAATAATAATACATCACATTTGTTAAGCGCCTTTCACAACACTCAAGGACACTGTACAGCCAAGACCAATAGTAAAACACAGATAAAATAATAAATAAAGAAAGAAAGATTTAAGGCGGGTAGGCAAGTCTGAATAGGTGGGTTTTGAGCTGGGTTTTGAATAAGGAAAGAGTCAATATTACGAATGTTGGGAGGAAGTGAGTTCCAGAGTTTGGGGGCAGAGCGACTGAAGGCTCTGCACCCCATTGTACTGAGACGGGCAGAGGGTAGAAAAAGATGGAGGGAGGATGAGGACCCGAGTGAGCGAGAGGGAATGAAGATTTGAAGAAGATCAGACAGATAGGGGGGTGCAAGGTTATGGATGGCTTTGAATGTATAGAGAAGTATTTTGAAGTTGATTCTTAAGTTTGACAGGAAGCCAGTGGAGCTGACGGAGGATGGGGGTGATATGATGGAAGGAGGGGGTTCTTGTAATGATCCGGGCTGCTGAATTCTGAACAAGTTGAAGTTTATGGAGGAATTTTTGATGGACACCGAAGAGGAGTGAGTTGCACTAGTCAATACGCGAAGTGACGAGACTGTGAACAAGGATAGCGGTGGTGTGCGGAGTGAGTGAGGGACGGAGGCGGTTTATATTGCGAAGGTGGAAATGAGCGGACCGGGTAATGTTATTGATGTGGGAGTGAAAGGATAGTGAACTGTCAAGCATGACACCCAGACTCTTCACCTGGGGGGAAGGAGATATAGTGGCATTATCAATTGTGAGGCAGAAACTGTCGGCTTTGATTAGATCTCCCAAGTTTCTCTTTTTTGCATGCATTACTGGTGGCTCTCATCGCCTCCTCTATTCGTGGGTTCAAAAAGTTGTTCTGTAGCTTGGATGTTTTCTCAGTCTCTTCCTCGGCTCTCATTCGAGATTGCTGCACATAATATAGGAAATGAGTTCTCCAGTTCACGTCATCTGAAGTAGGGGAGAGTGGGAGAGTTAGTCGTCATTTTCTGCACATCAGACGGACAACCCCCAAGCACCGCTAGCCTGAGCAAAGCCCGATTCAATGGATGACTATTGGGGTCCTTCCAAGTTGCAGTCACCCAAGCATCTATACAATTAACCAAATAAGTCATTGGGTGTACCTCAGATAACAATTCAAACTCCAATTGTTGTAGAGGACCCAATGTTGTTGGATAAAGGGAACTCGGCGCGTCTGATTTTCAGTTATCTACAACTCGGTGGCAAATTTTAGACGGTATATTGTTTTGAATATACCTCACACCAACTCTTTAATTCCTTTTTCCTGTACAGTACTTCGTTTTTCCATAGTCATATAAATCCCTTAAAACTCATGATCAATTTGGTATTTGCCACCTACAGAAATCCAATCACTATACTTGGTTCAACACATTCAGGTTCAGAGCAGTTTGATTTGATCGGTCCTTATTGGACATAAGCCGAATTTTGACACTTTGCCCGTAATAACAGGAACAGATGTGTCTTACCTGGTTATAGTGGAGCGCTCATTGGTTACTGCCTGAGTCTGAAGGTCTCAGAAAAGTCAAGCAACCTTCGATCTTGGCATTTTGACAAAGTACAGACAATATCTGCTGGTCCACAAATCTTGAAATTAGGGTTCCTCTTCGAAGGCACTTGACAGCCTTCGGGGACTTTTACGAGGTGGGGGACCCAAAAGAAGACACTTGGGGGGCTGTTAATCACTCAAGGGGAAATAGGACCCCAACTTCACCCTACACCAGGGGTGTCCAAACTTTTTGCCAAGGGGGCCAGATTTTATGTGGTAAAATGTCGGGGGGCCGACCTTGGCTGACATTCTTTACATTGAACAACAATATTGTTCAACAAATTTTAGTAAGCCAGTCTGTTTCACATTTCCATTTTTATTTTAATTTCAACAATCTTAAGAATTTCTTTTGGTTCATTTGAAACAGGAATTTGAAATATGACATATCAGTCAATATAAACACAGAGTCTTGTTAACTCGTGAGTGATGCCCTCTAGTGTCTAAATGCTATTACTCATTTAGTGAATGCTATTACTCATTTAGCCACTAGAGGGAAGCAGTACTCTATGAAACATCACTCACCAGTCTACGAGACCTCAGTCAATGCAACACGTGTTCCATTGCGCCCAACTTGCGGGCCAGACGGCACTGATTTTATGACGGGGGCCGAGGGCCGGATGAAATTCGACCGCGGGCCGGATTTGGCCCGCGGGCCGGACTTTGGACATGCCTGCCCTACACTCTTTGTTTTAAGTACTTCTGCAGATGTTCAGGACAGAGACTAGTGTCAATAGTTCTCATAGCAAGATGAAATTCATCAACAATGTTCTACTACTACTTCTAGCGGAATAATTCCTTAACATTCTCTCTCCTTCCTGGTAGCTACATCGCTAACATTCTCCTACCAATGTATCCACTGTCCCTCCTCTGTACATGTCCAAACCATCTCAGTCTGGTCTCGCTAACTTTTTCTCCAAACGTTCCTCTCTGATGACCTTCTGATGACCTCATTTCTGATCCTGTCCGTCCTTGTCACTCCTACGGAGAATTTCAGCATCTTTAACTCGGCCAACTCTAACTCTGCCTCCTGTCTTATGCCTATTGCTAGTGTCTCTAGACCAGGCATGTCCAAAGTCCGGCCCGGGGGCCAAATCCGGCCCGCGGTCGAATTTCATCCGGCCCTTGGCCCCTGTCATAAAATCAGTGCCGTCTGGCTCGCAGGTTGGGCGCAATGGAACACGTGTTGCATTGACTGAGGTCTCGTAGACTGGTGAGTGATGTTTCATAGAGTACTGCTTCCCTCTAGTGGCTAAATGAGTAATAGCATTCACTAAATGAGTAATAGCATTTAGACACTAGAGGGCATCACTCACGTGTTAACAAGACATCACGCCGTGTTTATATTGACTGATATGTCATATTTCAAATGGTCCTTGCAGATGTGTATATGTGTATTGCTTGTTCATTTCCCTGTTGTTCGAGACAAAGGTTTTGTGACTATTGAAAAGTCATGGTGATACATTTTATGTTTCAAATCAATCAATTTACACTCAGGAGACTTCCGTTTAAGAAAAAGTCAAGTGAATAAGCAGTTGCATGTGATATACCTGTTTCAAATGAACCAAAAGAAATTCTTAAGATTGTTGAAATTAAAATTAAAATGGAAATGTGAAACAGACTGGCTTACTAAAATTTGTTTAACAATATTGTTGTTCAATGTAAAGAATGTCAGCCAAGGTCGGCCCCCCGACATTTTACCACATAAAATCTGGCCCCCTTGGCAAAAAGTTTGGGCACCCCTGCTCTAGACCATACATCATGGCTGGTCTCACAACTGTTCCGTAAACGTTTCCCTTCACCTTAGCTGACACTCTTCTATCACAAATCACTCCTGACACTTTTCTCCACCTGTTCCATCCTGCCTGCACTCTCTTCCACAGTCTGCACTGTTGATCCTAGGTACTTAAATTCCTGTACCTTCGCCACCTCTGCTCCCTGTAACCTCACCGTTCCACTGGTCTCCCTTTCATTTATGCACATGTAGTCACATGTAAAGACGACACAAATGTAATAAAATCCAACTAATTATTTCGTGATTTACTGATTGTTCCAAGTTTCAAATCTAAATTTGTAAAATAACCCCCATTATTTTCAACATTTTGGATTGAAGTAGATAATTATATAGGACAATAAGTGAACTAGGTTCATTTACAAACCACAGCTACAGTCTCGCCGTAGATGATGCCAGAACACAACATAGTGTTAATTTAAAACCAAACCGCACTTGCCTTGAGCGTGTTCGCTCCTCTCGTCTTTTTTGGTTCCACCCACGCAATCAAGTGGAGCACTTGGAAATAAAAGCACTTCCAGTTGGCAACGTGACACCGAGGCATACTAGCAAAACACATCACCGTTTGTTATTCTCTACACTCGTATAACTCTTACTACGGCATCAGTTTTATCTTTTTGGGGGGTTGTTTTTTCTGTGCGGGTCTGGCGCTCATTTGAGAGTTAGACTGCTAAAAAAAAAAGAATAATTACATCATTATTATTTGTCTCAATTCTGCGATTGGCTGGCGACCGATTCAGGGTGCCCCCCGCCTACTGCCCGGAGACAGCTGGGATAGGCTCCGGCACCCCCCGCGACCCTAGTGAGGATCAAGCGGTTCGGAAGATGAATGAATGAATGAATGAAAACTGTTTTCCCCTTTGTTGCTGCTGCTCGCAAATGTATGTCCTAAACAAATCAGTAATGTAGGTTGCTAATTAATTCACGTTCAGATATTTTTAATAAATAAGTCTCACCGATTTCATTTGAATTATTTCTAAAGGTGTGAAAACAATGTAAACTGCAATGACTGAATCTTCATATTTGTCAATTAAAACAAACTATTTTTAAAATTGGGGGCGGGGCGTTTTTTCTGCATTGCATTATTGTGTAATGTGCAGTTTCTCCTCCACCGATTTATTGTAAATGCTTTTTTTTTTGCAAAAGATGCTACCCCAAAGCAGTATTGTTGATTATTAGATGAATCTTCATTCAGTGTTCATATAAGTGTAGTGAACGAATACTCTCTTGCTGTGCATGCATTAGCATTGACCAGGACGACTGTATGTTTTTAGCAGATTCATTGCCAGGAATTGTCTCTTCCAATTTTACTTTTGCGATTTTGTCTCGAGATCAATGCAGAGGTGTCAAATGATGCGTGATAGTCCTACTCCCGTTCTCACAAACTCCAAGTGAACCTCACACTCGGGATTATTTTCCCATTTATTTGGAATGGCGCAACACAATCAACTGCCCGAAAAAAATCGGAGCATTTGGCATGTCTGAAGCATGATGAAAAAGAGAAACTGAGGACGACAAAGCCTGAATGAATTGAATGAGGGCAAATACACATAAGATAAGATAAGATATCCTTTATTTGTCCCACACTGGGGAAATTTCCAGCCTCCAGCAGCAAGAATGTATGTAGAAAGAAGAAAGAGAAAAAAAACAACAAACATCTTTCAATTAAATGCAATATGAACACAAAATGGATAAATCGCAGTACTATTTACAATTTTCCTTCACATCATTTAATTATTATGATTGTTATTTTTTATTCATCAGCCTGACAGCAGTCGGTAGGAACGAGCGTCGGTATCTCTCCTTCTTGCAGCGCGGGTGTAACAGTCTCTGGCTGAAGGAGCTACCAAGTGCTGTCAGGGCGGGCTGGAGGGGGTGGGAGGGACTGGCCATCATAGCTTTTAGCTTAGTTAGCATCCTTCTGTTGCCCACCTCCTCCAGAGTGTCAAGGGAGCAACCCAGGACAGAACTGGCCTTCCTGTTCTGACATAGAGTCCATAAATTACATTGCACAAAAAGACATGACAGGATTGTGCGTAGTGCAACTTCACTGAGATAAGTCGCGCTATTTGTTCCCTTGTGCCTCTTCGGTTTCTCAGTTTACCTGAGAGAAGCTTACTCCACCAACCTTTACATACATCTTTACTTATATAGCGTAATCTCAAATGCAGGTACAACAAAGTGCTTTACAGAACATTTAACACTTGTCAAACTCAAGGCCCGCGGGCCAAATCTGGCCCACCACATGATTTTATGTGGCCCGCAAAAGCCAATCAAGCATGTCAACTTCCATCCATATAATTTGTACCAACATTCTAATTGATCATATGTAATAAATGAACTGTTATCAGCATTTTCTTGGACCCAAACCCCTCATTACAGGCACTTAGTTGAAGAAATTATTATTCTTGGCTTAATTATATGGTTTCACAGTCATAATGGCTCTCCAAGGGAAATGGCTCTCGAATGTAGCCCGTGATAAAAATGAGTTTGACACCCGTGATTTCACAGAAGTATATAATGAATCAGAACATTTAACAGAACAATAATACAACCAAACACAAAATAAATACAATGATGAAGTGTAAAGGCAATGAGGTGTCTTCAGGCAGTAGGCGGGGGGACACCCTTGACTTGACTTGACTTGAATCAGTCGCCAGCCGCGGGGCACACAGAGACAAACAACCATCCACGCCCACACTCCCACCTAGGGACAATTCAGAGTGTTCAATCGGCCTGCCAAGCATGTTTTTGGAAAGTGGGAGGAAACCGGAGCTGGATAATTTTAATAATGCTGAATTTTATTGCCTTTGCAAAATTTAAAAGGCTTGAATGGATGACAAACATCCACGCAGCAGTTTGGTTTTGTACACTATTAATTTTCACGCTCAGAGAGGTAAGATGGCGCGAGGTCATTTAAAGATTTGAAAACAAATAATAGGATCTTAAAAAGAACTCTAAAATGTATCGGGAGCCAGCGAAGGAGTTATGTGCTCCCTCTTACGAGTTTACCATGCAACAGGCGAGCAGCTCCAAAGTCAAGTACGCTTGCAGTAATCGAGCATGAATTATTTACAAAGGCACAAATTATTTATTGTCTTGAGGTGCTCATGAGACACGGACCAGGTGGGGGAGTTGTCGACTCTCTCTCCAGTCAAATAAGTACGATTCGGAGACGGGAAAGAAGTTCACCCTGGCCATTTCTGTGGTAATATGTTAATTATACTTTCTCCATCATAAGCTTTGAATGGTCTTCATCCACACTTAAATTGCGACTTTCTCCATTGTCAGACCTTAAAGGTTTTCTTTTCTTATCTTCTCCCTCAGCACCTGTGCTGGTATCTCTGGAGCGTATGTAGCGCCAACCAGCGACCCCCAGAAACACCAGAAACCCCAGAAACAGCAGACCGATGGAACACCCAAGTATGATTTCTGTCAGAGAAACACAAGGTTCAACATTTCTTTGCGTACTAAGCAACATTGTACAGTGAACCCCAGTTCATCATGGCGGATAGACACTTTTTTTTTTTTACAATTAAAAACATACACTATCTTTTTGTAAAACTCCAAACAATGTGTTTCCTAAAACATGTTAGTTTTGTCTGAGTGCTGCCAAGTTGCAGACACAAATGAGGTGAATGTGAGGGGGTCGGAGGGTGGAGGGGCATTCAAGCAGGATGCGCTGATTGTGTACTTGCAGTGTACACTTACCGTTAGACGGGGGAGCTTTAGAAGTTACAGTGCAGTTAACTGCGAATGGAAAACAAAAAAAAAACAGACGTCAGAACTCAAAATCATCCCGTTATTTAACATGCTGATCAAATATTTCTTTCAATTCTGGGCCTACTCTAAAAAAACGTTTTGTTCTGCTCACCAACCAACAGATGGTCACACCAGAGTGTCGTTTATTTCTTGTTGTGTATTTCTTATACACAACAAGAAATAAATTTAAGAAGGGGTGGGCATTTGCCACATTGTGTAGATGTTTACGGATACTAGTGGATGTGAAAAGCAAGTACTTTTATTCCAATAGTTGTAATGTCAACCGCTTATGAGGATGGAGCCGATCCCAGCCGTCTTTGGGCATTAAACAGGCTACACCCTGACCTGGTTGCCAGCCTATCGCAGGGCACACCTCAACGAGCAATTTATATAATATAATAACAGGCTCTGGCATACTTATGACCCAAGTGGAGAGAAGCGGTACGGAAAATGGATGAATAGCTAATAAAGCTAATTTTCGCTACTCAATGTGAAAGTGCGTCGCGGGTGCTGCTTTTTTGATATGTTAGCATCTTCTCAGGATCACAGGAGACGGCAAGTGAGCTCCGTTTATTAACAAACCACAGCTACTTTATCGCTGTAGCTGATGCCAAAACAAAACATAGCGTTAAGCTAAGCTAATCGTACACTCCCCTTTAGCCTGCTCACTCATCTTTTTCAAGTTCATTTCAAAAGTTCCAGAGCATGCGCTTCTTTCCCGGGAGCTTTTCGATTTGCTTTGTTCAGTCGACGGCAATCTTCAGGTGGTCACTCCGTCAAATCTATGCTACCAGCTAGTATTTTATTTTATTTTTTACATTAGTGGAGGAATTGAACAAGAATGACAATGAGGTTTACCTTCGCATTGGACAACATATTCACGATCCTGAGCAAAAAGACCAACAGAAATATGTCGCTTAGCATGTCATCTGGAAAAATGTGAACATGGTGTTGCTGCTGCAGTTATGACGTTTTCTTACTTCTTTGTGGCAGTTTCGGTTGCGACTGATGTTCTTCATACAAATGCTGAGATTAAGATAGGTGTCGTTCCATCCTTGGACTACATTGCCATTTATGGGCTTTTGATTGCCATTCGCCAGCACCAAATTCTAAAAAGCACAGACACACAATCGTTTATAAACTGCCTGAGCACTTCCTCTTCATGGATGGCTGGCTATATATATACGAGCCTACCAACTGCTAGTATGTAAGCATTTCACCAACTCTCACTCGAAGTAGGAGCTGACTATTGAGTGTGATGCATTATTATTCATCTGCCTCAGAGCTTTCTGGACTCTGATTTCTCCATTTTCAAATTTTATTCATTCTCATTAGAAATAGTAATTAACTATAGAGCATGATGTCATGTAAAAAATCTTATCAAGCTTCCAAAACACTTTGTCTAAGGTTGCTACCTAGCTATCTGTGATCTGGGACCTGCTAGCATGTTAGCCTTTGAGCATTTATCATAAATGGCACCCAACTGAGATGGAAAGATGTAACATCATTACTGAGGCTCTTGGCTGCCTTTCTGTACTCCGATTATGATATGTTAGCATACGGACTTTTAGGATGTTCGCATTTCATCAACTCTCATTTGAAATTGTACGTCTATACCTGGAGATCACCCCCCTGGTTTGACAGTGTTAGCAGAGTGAATTAAAAAGTAATTAGCAAGATAACACCACATAACCTACCGTCTCATTGATCCACTGGTAAGAGGCGCATGGTGGGTTTTCATACCCAATGATTTGGTAGTTCCATCCTTTGGAATCAGATGTCACTTTGCAGAAGGGATCAGCGTGGGCAATGCACACAAGAACAACTAGCAGACAAGAGAAAAAAACAGACAAAATACTGTAACATAGTCTCTCACAAACATACTAAAGACTATTTGCTCACACTTGCCCTATTCGCCCTATACTCCATAATGCTGTTAAAACACGAGAGCAGAGATGGACAACTGGTAAAGTGGCTCACCCCCCCCCCCCCCCGCCCTCCCCAAAAAAGTACCGGTACTACTTTTTTAATCACACCTAAAAAAAAGTTTGTTACCACAAAAAAACTGAGGTGAAATGTGAATAAAGGAAAATTTCAAAACATGAGAGAAAAAAATGTGTGTGGGGGGGGGGGTCTGTGAATCTCTGGGTGTCGAACTAAATATACATAGGTCAATTGTAATTTGAAGTTTTGATATCAGCATCACAAGATGGCAGACGTGTCTTCATGTCTTAGTTGCGCTTACGCTGGGTCTATACTACGTGAGTAAGCACGTGGATTAGTAATGACATGCAGAATAAACAAAACATCAATAATAGAACAACGATTTTGATTAAGTTTAATTTTATGTGAAGGAAGAATGCACAAAATTAGTTCTTGGACTTGGTGGTTTGCTGTTCAGCAGTTTTGTGTTATCATTTATGTTCATTTTTATGCATGGGCCCTTTTCACTGGAAAAAAAAGTAATTTGTTATTTTTGTTATGTTTTGAAACCTTTCTTGTAGGATAGTGGATCTATTATACATGCATTGAAAAATGCATGATCAAAAATGATACATATGTAAGTGCCTTCTCTTGACAGCCCCGTATTTATCCTTGCCTGTGGGGAGGTCAGGAAGTGACTCACGGATGTTTGGTTCCTAAACCACTCACTGCCATTGTTCCAAACCCTTAAATGCCTCATTGAGCAAGACGCGCACCTCATGGCCTTCCCCATGAACGCTTTCCCCTTTGCTTTGATTCCGTGTCGGTACCACATCAGCTCGGGTCTGTCGAGTCAATCTGATCACCTCAGTTGATGTGGTACCTACACTGACTGACCCAGTTGATCGTTTATTACACAAAAGCGACTTGCCTCACTCTCCCCGCGCACCCTTGCAGACTTTCTCTCACACGCACACGAGCAGACACCGGGTTGTGTCTGGACACGTTGACACGGGACCTATGGCCATGTCAAACTTACTGTACACAACTTTTTTTTTGTTTTAATCGCACACGACCGTCGCCCTGTCAGACTAAAAGGTTTGTGTGTCTGTTGTTAACCGGGCGAGACGGCACGCAACAGCGGGATCACCCCCCATTATCCCGCCGCGAGCTAGCAACCTTTCGCGACTCCCATCTTTAACTAAATGGTGGGAAAGCACTTTTTTCAGAGCGATTAAACGACTTTAAATCATGCATCACCAATGGAATTGTTTTCAATGTTTACTCACGCGAAGTAATCCACATGAACATCATGAAGCCAGATAACTGCTGCCGTCGTGTGAACCGTCGTGTCGAAATGAATCTCATGTACCGGTATTAGAGGGGCGGGGCTGGTGTTTGAGTGAGCTAGAGAGAGAGAAGGGGGAGAGAGAGAGACAGAGAGACAGAGAGAGCTATCGCTTGAGATAATGAAAAAAATCCGACTTGTAAGAAACAAGTAACAACAATAATTGCGTCGGAACAGGGCCAGTTACTCCTCCCGTAGTCGGGGATTTTTGGGGGAGTTCTGTTGTTGTGATTGGTTGTCAACTATCGGCTGATGGACCACAATGTTGGACCACATTCCAACAAAATGACTCACGGTGTGCTTCATGGAGGGTGTAAGACAGGCATGTCCAAAGTCCGGCCCGCGGTCGAATTTCATCCGGCCCTCGGCCCCTGTCATAAAATCAGTGCCGTCTGGGCCGCAGGTTGGGCGCAATGGAACACGTGTTGCATTGACTGAGGTCTCGTAGACTGGTGAGTGATGTTTCATAGAGTACTGCTTCCCTCTAGTGGCTAAATGAGTAATATCATTCACTAAATGAGTAATAGCATTTGGACACTAGAGGACATCACTCACGAGTTAACAAGACATCACTCCGTGTTTATATTGACTGATATGTCATATTTCAAATGATCCTTGCAGTTGTGCATATGTGTATTGCTTGTTCATTTCCCTGTTGTTCGAGTCAAAGGTTTTGTGACTATTGAAAAGTCATGGTGATACATTTTATGTTTCAAATCAATCAATTTGCACTCAGGAGACTTCTGTTTAAGAAAAAGTCAAGTGAATAAGCAGTTGCATGTGATATACCTGTTTCAAATGAACCAAAAGAAATTCTTAAGATTGTTGAAATTAAAATAAAAATGGAAATGTGAAACAGACTGGCTTACTAAAATTTGTTGAACAATATAGTTGTTCAATGTAAAGAATGTCAGCCAAGGTCGGCCCCCCGACATTTTACCACATAAAATCTGGCCCCCTTGGCAAAAAGTTTGGACACCCCTGGTGTAAGAGGAGTAAATCTAGAATCTGATTGGTTAAACAAATAGACTACACTAACATGGCATCACAGAATCTAACTACAACTTTTTTAAATTGTTGTTTTGAAAAACAGAACATTATCATGGTAAGATGAGTATTTATTTTTTACTCTGAAAATGAAAATTGACCAACTTGGGAATATATGACTTTAATCTCATCACTTTTACTCTTTTGTTCTAAAAATAGGATATTATTTTTTTGACAATGACAAAAAAAAAATCACTCAATTGTTATGATTTAATCAAATAAAATAAAGCTTTCCTCTAGAATAATTTTTCTGTGTTGGTTTGTTTTTCCCGTATCTTTCCAAAAAAAAGATACGACCGTGTTTGTAGAGTATATTCTTTATTGTTACTCAAGATGTGACCTTGCCTTTAGACTGAGTGCTGTCCAAACTTTTCCTGAGAGAAGAATGAAGGGTGCACACCTTGTGTGACCAAGGTTTCTATCGATCACTCATGACCGTTGTTGAGAGGCTCATTGGGACACACGGGGACTGTTGCAAAGGAGAGTATTATTGTTTCTTCGCTGGAAATTGATTGCACATTCCAAAAAAAAAAATAAAATTAAACATGGATGTACAGGACGGTCAGTCAGTGGGAGCAGTCTCTTTCTTTGACCAGCTCAATGGACACCTCCAGTTGCTTCTTCACAGTCTTGGATGACAGATGTCTCGGAGGTCTGGGGGCGTGCGACTTGCCTGGGAGCCCAGATGACTGCCGACTTGCAGGTCTGGGCCAGGCCGTGATAGCCCGCCGCATCTCTTGCGGGCCCCCTCTGCCGGCTAGCTCCGCAGCCATCTTTGACTCCGTCTTCTTCCTCTCTCTTTCCAGGAAGCGGGAGGGCTGCAGGGCAGAGGCGCCCGGAATGGAAGGTCGCGGCGAGCGCCGGCTGATGATATCGGCAAGAGGCCGGCGTATGTGAGCCGGCGCAGGCGAGGCCCGAAACTTTTTCTGGCACTCTCTGAGCTCGTCCAGCTCACGTCGGAGCAGTGTGTTCTCAAGTTCCACCTCGGAGCGCGTAGGCGCTTTTCGCGTTTCTCTCAGCATCATCTGGAATGGTTTGGGCACTGTGATTCTGGAGTCGCTGGGCCGTGCCTTGAAGGCCCTTCGGGGCGGCACCCTCGCCTGCTGTTTGGAAATCGATGGTTTGGGCTGGAACCTGAAGTCCTTCTGGATCATCAACATGTCGTCTGGGCTGAGGACACGCTCACTGGTGGTGGTGGTAAGAGAAGGAGAGTCATAATCACCGTCATAATCCAAATTTCCAAGTAGTGGGCCTTTTAAATTAATTCATGTGAGCCCTTTTCGTACAGAGGGCACACAAAATTTAGCGTGAAAGGCTTTTTTTCTGTGGAAAAAAAACATACTGTATTTCCTTGTAAGATTACCGGTGCCTTTTTTAAAAAAAAAAATACATATTCGTATGAATTTACATATTTTCCCTTGATGAACAGACCTTTATACTGGCAGTATAAAAGGCTTTTTCTTGAATAAAAAGCAAACATTTATTTACAATATGCAATTTGAAAATTTAGTTTTCACCGACCTGGATTTCTTGGGCGTCATTACGCTCACGTTGTCCTCCACCGACAGCTCGGATTGGTCAGAGCCGCTCGACGTCTCATTGAAGTCCAACTCCTCCTGGGAATTGATTTTCTGGAGTTTCCTGTATGAAGCCCATGAGGAGACATGTCGGACACATTTTGGTCATTTCCAGGTATCCCTCAAAGTCAATATTGATTGGAATATTTTCAAAATTCAGACCCTGAAGCCAGTTTCCTTAAGCAATGTGGAATTTGGTAGACATATCTGTCATGAGTAGATCCATTAAAAAGTCTCAAGAAGCTCTGCCTAAAAAGACACAGGAAGTCGACCAGTTTGGTTTCAAGAGGACATTTAGTGGTTATTTTCGCCATGTGCAGGGGTCCCCTCAAAGATGAGCTGGAACTAGAGCTTTTGTCTGACTGTTTTGAATCAAACCAACATAACTGAATGTAAATACTAAATAAGCGCATCATGATTTGATGCCTCATTCAACACACTGTTCCTTCTGTTGTGACAACCTTAGCCACTGGGAGGCAGTGTAATACAATCCTACAGAAAAACAAAGAGTCACAAATTCTCAGTCGCTCAAGTGCAACAATAATGGCTGTTTTTTTTTCTTTTTGCTGAGGATAAAGAACATATGCTAGTGTGTTGTTTTATATATGTACAGTATGCATGACTCCTAACCTGACTGCGCTGTTATGGCCGTCCCTCTGCAAATGTCCGTCCTCTTCTTCATCGCAGTGATGGATATACATCCTCTCCAACTGGGCCACATTGTTCAGGTGAGCTGTCTTCAGATCTTCCATCCCGTGGTAGTAGTCATCGTGGTCATGCCACCTTTGCAGGCCATAGATGTGCATTGAGAGTGAGCTGCGGACTCTCAGACCTCTCCCACCGCTGCGACGCAAAGGGGCCACGTCGTCATTCTGCGCAAAGGGAAAAAATGTTTTATTTTTCAATTCGAACTTTTTTTATGCAGAAAGATTGTTTTCTTCAAAAGGAAGACTTTTTCTTGTAATTTTTTTTCTTAAAAAAGATAAATCCCACACCTCCCCCACAAAAAACAAACAGAAAAAGAATTTGGCTACACTGGAAGACACATTTTACTCATAATGGTTTATATGTCAGCAAAGATTTGAAATGAAACCCTTTTTTTACAGATAATATATCCGCTGTTTTGGTGAGTCCTCACCTGGTGTCCGTACTCCAAGCATTGGTCCTCATCCAGAGAGCTTGAGCGCCACCTCATCGCCATCTCGATGGTCCTTCTGCGCCAAAAGTGCCACTTGTGCAGCTACACCGAGGGTCTGATCCTGATCTGATGCTGGCTAAAGCGTAATGGTAGATTTCGAGTGGCTAACATTTAATACCTCTTGACTGGAGGGGCATGATAGACAAATGCTCTTTATGGGATTAACCGGATTAACATGTTGACCTGCAAGGTTGTCCTCCTGTCTCTCATAGGTACTTCTACAATGCAACACCATTGACCGACTTTATGTCTTCTTTTGCTTTTAAAAGAGCCATGATCACAATGAGATTTTAAAAGAAATCTGAATATTATGATTTTATGCTTAATTGTAGAGCTCATTCCAGCCAGATTTGACCACCAGTGGTCAGTATAAAACAGACATACAGTTTACAAAATAATATATAATGGGTTGCATACCACGACTGTTGATGCTATTCGTTAGCCCGTTCGTGGCACTTTGCATTGTTTGGTTTAAGATAGTGAAAAAAAAAAGTTTCTGCTGAAAATTTGGATTTTTTTTAGACGTTTTCATGCAGATATTGTTATTGTAATATACTGTAATCTATACATATTTTTCAAAATACATTGTCCCCCCTATCATATTGTGCTTTTTTTTTTCCTCGAGAAAGTTGGACTTTATTCTTGTTATATTACATCATTTATCCTGAAGAAAATATGGTCGTGTAATGAATGTGTCGAAGCAATACAGTGATTTGTTCCAGTGACACACTTGAAGCCAAACATCTTGTCACGTGAGGTCTGGCTTTAGTCCAGAGACGTGACTCTTTAATCCGTCCACCTAAACCACCGCTCCTCACGTTTCCATCTGTCTCCTGTCTCCCTCCATTGCAGTCACCCCTGACTCAGGATTCACAGTCACGCAACATTATATTCAAATTATCGAGAATCGAGATTTAGCTGTTTTTTCTGGTGCACAAATTACGAAAATGTGCGTGAAATTGACACCCATTAATTTGCACCGTAAGTACAGTATCTAAACTCCAAAACGTATTTCAAAAACGCTGATAAACATTCGATATACAATTTCCACAAAAAGCAGAACTATTTAGAAATATTGACAAGAAATTGAGAGAAACAAACGTGACCATGCGAATCTGCGGGTGCCGAACTGCAAATAGGTTGGCGTTAATTGTGTTCCTTTGCAATACAGGACCCAATCGCAAATAACGAACGTCTCATGCAATGAAGCCCCCCCCCCCAAAAAAAAAAAAATAGTTTCGACGTGCTTACTTAATATACAAGATGGCGGCAAAGCACTACTTCTCTCTTGCTTTTTCCATTCATTAAATTGCCTTTCCGTATTTGTCCACTGGGTGATGCTGTTTTACTCTTTTTGTGTTTTTGGAAGTTTGTTTTTCATCTTACCTGAAACAGCTTGTGTATGCGTGCGTACCTGTGCATCTTATTTTATGTATGTATGAATATATGTTTGTGTGTGTGGAATATGGAAGCCCATTCTCATTGGGAAAATATTTTTGTTGTGTTCTGCGTGAAAGGCAAACGCTTAACAGCTAATATTGCGGCTCTGCTGGTGTATTTCTTTCTGGATCTCAGTGTGAAAGAAGCTTTTGACTAAAAAAAAAGCCCCATGGTCATTTTTCCTCCTTTTTTCCTTTGGAAAGGGGAGTGAATGAATGAGTGCTTCAGGACAAAAGCACAAGAATTGCTTGCCAGTCTTGCAATTCTAAAAAACGAGCTGTCTTTCTCTTAATATATTGATGGGCAGCTGCCAACAAAACTCATTACTCTTCCTATCTTTTCTACCTACCAACTTACTGACTTACCCCTCGAGCAACAGTATCTACCACCCTACTCACGAAACTAACTCTAGACTGGACTGACTATACCAAAATACCACCTGAACTACCACCGACTAACAGTCTACCTACAGATATAAACTCAACGGCTGTAATATTACTTTACAATGTGCATATCCATTGTGAACACACACAAAGTGTAGTCTGTTTATTTTTGTCACGTTGTGCCCGAAGCGATAGAATGATCGCTCCGTGCACAACAAAATAAGGAAGAGGATCCCCGAAATAGCAGACACAGAAAGATGTTTGTCAAAGAACAAAAGGAGTCTTTAATATGAACACAAAATAACCCGACAGGGAGAATAACAAAACCGTTGGTCAAAATAGGGACCAGGGATTAAATAAAAGGACAACAGAAAACGCTTGCGGAAAAAGATAGCAAGTAGGGTCAGATTAGACAATGAAGATAAATTTCATTCGCAAGAGGAACAACGACGCGTAATAACAGCCACAAGGCTAAGAGGCAACGAATCAAATGCAAGTAGAAATAGGGCGAGAGAAATTTTGGCACGGCGTGGAATTCTCCGGCAGTAAGTCAACTGCCAGAGCGCACAAATAAAGCCAGTGTAATTAGTCCCTAATGGGTGACAGGTGTGTAGGATGACAACAGGGCCTGCCCCCTGCTGGCAAACACGGGACGTGACAATTTTCACACATTGAGGTTGTGGGGTGCAGAGGTTCAAGCCTCTACATGGCGACTCAGCGGATATCATAGGTTTTCAATCATATTCAGGTCCGGAGAAAGCGTAGGCCATTCCATTTGAGGTGCACCAATCTCCATCACCCGTTCCCTGATGATGCGCTCTCGATGAAATGGAGCATTGTGGTCCATGAAGATTCTGTATTTATGTTTGGCGTTACAGGCTGCTTGCATTGGGGGCCGTGTGGGGAAGTGATGCACTAGATCCAGCAGGGGGCGCTATTGTGAACGAAAGCTCGCTGTGTGGCAGTTGGTATCAACTTTGTTAGTTTTTTTTAGTCGTTGGTTAGTCAGTTATTTGCCCCAAACCCAGTCTCATAGAAAAGTAGTGCTTCGGGGCCATATAGTCGCTATTCGGGGGAGGGCTTGAGACCACTTCCTTTGTCAAACCTCTTCGAATTGGCTTAATTAGTTGGAATTAGTGCCTTGCCCACTTTTGAGTTTTGTAGTTTGAGTGGTGTCAATCACTCAAGAGTATGTGTGACTCATCAACACGCCCTCCATCTGAACAGGAGGATGCGTTCAACAATGTAGTGGGGCATGCAAACACACACACACACACACACACACACACACACACACACACACACACACACACACGCCTTTTTGCAAAACTTGTGGCGTCTTGCTCTGGGTCGAGTGGCAAAAAGACACACTCAGCAGTGTTTGAGTGTGCAGTCAAGAGGCGACACTCCTTCAAGCCTTGATGCTTAGGAAAATCAGCTGAAAGGCAATTTAGAGTCATATACATATGCCACAAGGCCGGTTCTCACTTCCGGACCTAAACCATCAAACCAATCACTTGAAGCAAACAGTTGACTGTAGAGAAATGGTACTTATACTTGACCACTGTCAATGACCAAACTATTCAAAAGTCAAATCAAGAAACCTCTGCGAAAGTAACTTTAGCATGTTCAAGGACACTTTTAATTTTGTTTATAAAATAATGTTATCATGGATTTTAGGGTTTAATACATATTGCTTTTTTTACAAATGTATTTTTTTTAATGTACCGGAATACTGGTTTTGTATTTTCTTTCTAAATGAATGATTTTAAATGTATTTACCGTTATTATAAGAGGACGCCAGGAAGACTATTCATTCATTCATTCATTCATCTTCCGAGCCGCTTGATCCTCACTAGGGTCGCGGGGGGTGCTGGAGCCTATCCCAGCTGTCTTTGGGCAGTAGGCGGGGGACACCCTGAATCGGTTGCCAGCCAATCGCAGGGCACACAGAAACGAACAACCATTCGCACTCACACTCACACCTAGGGACAATTTAGAGTGTTCAATCAGCCTGCCATGCATATTTTTGGAATGTGGGAGGAAACCGGAGCACCCGGAGAAAACCCACGCAGGCCCGGGGAGAACATGCAAACTCCACACAGGGAGGCCGGAGCTGGAATCGAACCCGGTACCTCTGCACTGTGAAGCCCACGTGCTAACCACTGGACTACCGGGCCGCCCGCCAGGAAGACTAGCAGTGCCTAAAGGCACAGCTATCAGAATCAGAATAATCTTTATTGGCCAAGTATGTAGAACACACAAGGAATTTGTCAGCTATTGTGGATCCTAAAAAATAAACAAATATTACACAGAAAACTAGCTGCTGGGAGAGCCCCCACAAGCTACATGACCTCTGAAACAACACCACAAGGATAGAATAATGATTTACACATGTGGGAATGAACAACCAGCTCTGGTTGGCTTGGATTATTTCAAGGTTGCCATTTGAGATCCAGACAGGTAGGGTCACCCTTATTTGAAGCTAATGGCTAATCATTAGCCACAGTGGCTGTTGAAGCTAGCGGCTAATCATTAACCACAAGTCGTGGCCCACACCGGAAACCATTGGTGAAAAGAATGCAGCAACAGTCAAAGCAAAGCAACAACACTGTTGTTGCTTCGTTCTCATGAACCAATTGTGTTGTAGCGAGCTAGCCAGTGCCCTACCTACTGAACTCAACTACCAACAAAACTACTTACCTCACCAATTACTTTTGGACCTAATCTTAGTCAGCCTTACCTACTGAACTACCTGCCTACCAAAACTGCCTACCTGTGGAATGCAGTGAATGGAATGCCTAACTTCAGATGAATGAACCATCTGTTTTGTACAAGTTATCAAATAGGACACATTGAGTTCACTTTCTTTGATTTGAGTCATCTCCTCGTGATATTTTACACATTTTGTAATCATAACCCTGTGGTCAGACAACCCTTCCGAGAGCACATGGATTGTTGTTGGAGAAGCGAGGAGTCACAGGACCCACAGATATCACTGCCAGGGTCCGGGCGGCGTGGTGACAAACACCTCCATTGTTGCCCCCGTGAGGAGGAAGCTCCACGCACAAATAACAAAGAATTTTCGCATCTAAACTGGATGTGCTGCAGACAGACTAGGCACAGCTGCTCTTTTGAGGCCAGCCTACAAACAGGTCAAGCATGATTTGTTTGACAGTCACTAAATCAGCTACTGAGCAAACTACTGACTATCGTAATCTGACTGTCCAAAAGCTTTTTAGGTCAAACGCTCATTAAATCTACTTACTGAACTACTGACCTTCTGACCAAACTACCGAACCAACTCTGGACCAAATTACATAGCTTTCAAGCTACTTATCCATTTATCCACCAAACTGCCTACAAAGCTTTCGACTGAATTACCTGCGTACCTTCCTAAATGCCACCAACCAAACTGCACATCAAACTACCTATCCAAAAATCTAATACTGTAATTTACATACAAAACTACCTTCTTACTAGAAGCTGACATTTTTTCAGAAATCTCGCGTGTCTCAGGAATCCCGCGGGATTCCCACAAAATGGGAGTCAGCTTTAATCACGGGTTTTGGGACGATACAGGACAACAAATTCCTGGGTGCAAACGAGAGTGGCATTATCCAGTAGGGAAAAAAAAGACTGACACGGCATCTAACATCGGTACTTACCGAACAAACTACTAACCACCTCACTTCTGAAATCCATACCTGTAGTATGTAGGCTCTACATGTTGAGTGGAAAGGGTATACTGTATGTCACTCACTCCACAAAATCAAATGGACATATTTGTTGGTCACAGTCGTCACTTGACTGCTTTCCCAGGCTTCTGTCATGACCGCACAATCTTTAACGCTTAAACCACTTTTACACTTAGTCGCATTGGAACTTGACCATGACTGTGCCCACCATGAGTGTCTTCCACAAGCTTGCGCAGCGGTCAGTTTTCTTGTTCTTAATGTTCTCTTTTATTGCACAATATCTGCATTATTGTAACATTGTATTGGAGATACAGTTCATGGCTAACAATGACCAAATTAAGCAAACAGGCTAATGTTAGCTTACCGTGTTACAGTGGTATTAGACTCCGCAGTCTCCATTTTACTGCAATGGTTTGTACTGCCACATATTCTGCTTTTGAATTAAGATTCGCCATGTCATTGTAACATCAAGAATGCACAGTCATAAATGAGAAAATCCGACATTTGCGGTTATCAAAAGCCAGAGTCTCCACTTTTCCACAGCGGCCCATAATCTCCTCTCAGAAACGAGTTTACTGGAGACTGGTTGTAAAACTTGAATGCTCCAGTTTTCATGCAGTTTGTGTTGTCGTCGATTTCTGTGGCTGCTCAATATTCTGGTTGGGGAGACTCAAAAGCTTTCAGACAACGAAATGTGGATTGTGCTTCTTGAATACTAAAAAACCTGATTCAATTAGCTGGACTTTAATATTCGTAATAGAGGCCAGGGAAAGGTATACATAAATCATTTCTTCTTTTCTTCAAAAGCAATTGTAAAAACTTAAACATAGATACATGCCGTGTCATTTCATTTTGGACAAATGACTTTTGCCTACAGCATTATGAGTGTGGAGGATGTGGTACAGATACTTTCTGTCAGTATTCAAAAGCGAAATGTGGATAGCTGCTACTCAACTGCAACTATCTGTTACTCCAGCTTGAGGTCTCTACAGTTTGATTTTGATGAGTCATAATGGAAAGCTTCATTGGAACTGCAACTTTGTGTAACTCTAGTTTGACGTCTCTACAATTTGATTTTGATGAGTCATAATTCCAGTTCCAGGTGCCAAAACTTCATTTCACCTCGTTAAAACTTCATTTAATACAACTATGACTAAAATAGCTGATTTTGCACATTTCCTGTTTAAATATATAGGCAAAAAGTGAAGAGCACCTCCCAATGACTCAAGCATCTTTTCTTCCTCACACGACCGCACACACATTTGACAACGCAGACAGTTGTGGCGTGCCCTCATAAAAGAGACATTGCTTGTTTGTCTTTATATTGCCAATATATTTTCATATATTTACCATATGTGCATGTTTTAATCACACATGCACTGCAGATGCTGTCGCTCAACAGTCTGACTAATGTATTTAATGAATATTTCTGACATAATTATCTAAAATGTTGATTGTGGATCGGTAGAATGTAATTGCGGGTATCTGAAATGTTCTGTTTGACGAGGCATAATTGAATTACAGATATGCGCAACACATGCCGTCTCTTAAATGACCCGCCACAGAAGGGGGGATTTACGGCATTTCCATCACGTCATCGAGGCCGCGCCCCTGACCACGCCCATTCAAGTCCCAGATCTCAAATCCGCCGAGCGAGGGTAGAGTCAGGTTTGTTGAAGTAAGCAAGCAAACAAGCAGTCGTCAGCCTCGTCGTCACACTATCGCGGACTTATTCAACTTTCACGGCTCTTTCCGACACTCCGGTTTTATTCTACCTTTTTTTGGATTGTGTTTTTTGGGCAAGGAGCCCGAAGCGAGCAAGTGAGTGTTGGGAGCCCCCGACCTCGAGGAGTTTGTGTTGGGCACCGGGGGAAAGCAGCAGCGTGAGGCGGCGCCCACGAAAAGTAAGCTAACCTACTGGGCAAGGTAATTGTCTCCCTCCTTCAACCTTCAACCTTTTACGCACTTTTGGTTCCCAACAAACGACCGGTGGAGAGAGGAACCGAAAGTAGAAACGGCAGGAAGCATTTTAAAAAGTCCAACGTACTTACTAATAAAACGGGAAGCTGGAAGATTGTCAACAAATGTACCGGGGGGGAAAAAAGTCTACAACGACTCAATGGAGTCACGGAGGCAACGGCGTGACCTAATGGACGATGTTTTCATACCGTTCCAGTATTCCGATCGTTGCATGGCAAAACAACTCTCACTTTCACTTGAAGACAGCTGTTGATCCGCGGCCGATACCAAATAAATGAAGTAGAAAACTGTCGAAACGTTCTTAGTTTAACAAGTGGTTTATCAATATCCAGATGATACGATAATGGAAAATCTAGTGATGGGTGCTGGAGAAGTTTATTATTATTTTGTCAGAAATAAAAATAATCGTTTTGGGAAACAGTGTGTGGTATCGGCCACAGAAAATCTGGTTAAAAAAACCTTCAAATTAGAATAAAACACTATTGATTATTTCTCAATATGACTCCTCGACATTTAAATTTTGTCTAATATTCGAGGAAACCGTTCACATGGATATGTTAACAATCCATTTATAACATGTATCGGCTAAAATTCTGAGGCGTTTTGCAAGTCGATGTCAAAATTACTGTAATATTTCAAACAGTGCCACTTGCCCTAAAAATCAGGTTTACAGTAGGGTAAATAGCGCAAATGGGACAATACCATTGACGTGTAAAATACTCAGTCCTGGAATAAAAAAGGTTTAAATACATTTGTAATACAAATGGATGGGATAAAATTGATTATGTGATGTATTGTCATATTACTCACATGGCCGATATAACTGACCCTATTCAGAATAGACTTGAACTTGTTTTTTTCTGCATATTTTTTTTCCTCTGGAGCATTGACACCTACACAGTGGGTGTGCAAAGTACAAGTCAATGTGCAACAAACAGCACAGATGACATTTCATAAAACAAGAGGAGCCGCTGCGGGTGTCCGTGCCGCCATCAAAAGAAAAGTTAACATAAAATGACAAGATAATATAACACAACACATTAGACACAGACAATTAACCACTTTCCTCCATACACTTTGTTCCCTGAAGCAGTGATAGTTGAAAGAGGAGCGAATCAATGAGTCCTTTTCACCAGTGGATCAAAGACGTCATGCTGCAATGTGCACACGTCTGCTACAAGCTAAGCTCGAAAGCAACAAGAAGCTGTAACATCCATTAATGAAAAAGAGAGATTGTCTCTCTTCTCCTGTTCCATGAAAATCCGCTTCAATTCCAAGCCGCGACTCCCAGCTCCACATACGCATCGGCGCTGACGGTCCTTTCTTCTCATCATCGGCTCCTCAAGCCATGCATCCATCCATCCAGCTGCAGATTGCCCATCAGTACCAACTTTTCCGCTGAACAAAGCGGGGCTGTGAAAATGCCGCCTATTTCAGGCACAAGACACAAGCGCCCGGGGCTGTCCAGCAACGACAGTCAAATGGCGCCGACATTACTCCCAATCAAAATCAGTGCTGGTACACGCGTGCCGTTGAGAAGGCGCAACCACCAAGCACAGATTGTGTGGTTGTGTGGAAAAAGCCATTTAGAGTAGCCATAAATCGCCTTCAACATCTTGACACTCTTGGCACCCCCCCCCCCCCCATCTTTAACTTCAACTCAAAACCTGTGCTGTTCTCAAATCTAAAGTGACGCTCTGCCCCCATCTACAGGAAGCTGTTAGCCATTTCAGACCCAAAGCCTGAATTTCACAGGCAAGCTGGGTGAGACCACATCTCCGCATTGGGAAAAACGCACTTGACGAGTATATTCATTGGTGGCAGTAAACATATGACTTCCGGTTGATAAGTGTCGCGGGGCAACGGCAGGTGGGTTTGCTGATGCTTTAATTAAAGTGTCAAAACAATCCCAACTACAGTGCTAAATAGGCAAGTGAACTCCACCTTGAGAAATCACGTGATGTTTACCGAGATCTCTGCATGTCATAGGGCTATGAAACAGGTGTTCTGATTAACGTGGTCGAGTATGTAAGACGGCAGATCAAATTAGATCACATGACATGTCAACAGTTGACATCTTCAGGCGGAATTCCATTCCGCCTGAAGATGTCCATTGGAAGGACAAAAAAAGTGTCCATGTAAACCTGCTTAGTTAATGATCAAATTAATTGACAACTGTTTGGGTCACTGATTCATAGTTTGAGCCATTAGCTTAATTATCCAAATCCTACTGTTGAGCCTCTCAGCAGTTAAGATTCTCAGATTTAAGTCTTCATCTACATCGTTACTTGGAATTAAAAGTCTTCATCCACGGAAATCCAAACGCTACTGAGAGGGCCCGGTGCAAGAGACATGGAAGAGAGCCGACACTCCGACAGGCAGAAAGTTCGACGTACTGACAGCGGTGTCACGCAGTAATCCAAGATTAAATACCGCTCGACATCAAGTGTACGTGACATAAAAAAAAGGACCAAAGTATAGAAGAGGCACAGAAACTGCATTTCAACTGAAACTTCGAGGAACAAACAGTCACGAGTGCTATTTCCTTAAAAAAAAAACAAGCTTTTTTCTTATCAATGGGAAACTAATATTTGATATGAATATTATGAGCTACGAGAACTGTCAGCGGAAAAATTAAACTTGTGTCACAAGGCACCACTGTTTTACCGTACATATGTCATCGTTTTCACCCTCTGAAGGACATGCTGCCCCATACATCCTTGTCCATTTTCCTCTTTAATAGTGTAAAGGACTCCCCCCCCCCCCACCTTGCTCCCCCCAGCACTCACCTAATGCATGTGGCCTCATAAAGTATTCATCAGCATGACTCCAGACACAGAATTAGGCCCACTTCCAGGAAGGTACAGACAAATAACAGCCAGTAATAAATAATTTTCAGCAGGCCGCTCCGTTCTGGTTACAATAGCTCTCATGTGATGTCATGTTAGTTGTATATCTGAAGTTGATATCTCGGGTACGCTAGTTTGTATTTTAAGGTCACTGGGACGGAGATTTCCATGGGGTGTTGTTATTTTTAGTGACGTCCCATCACGACTGGACTATAAACTATTCCTGATGGCACCAAAACCTGGACTCTGTCTTGAAAAAAAAAAATCTACATCAAAGTAGAAATTTACATGATACAGTGAACCTCTGCAAACAGAAAACCTGCAGTTAATTAATACTACGGCTTAATGATTTTTGGAAAAAAAAATTAAACGAAGATTTGAAACCGGGCAACCGGGTGGATGTGTTTGTCATTGGTATAGTTGTTTTCCATTTCGGTGCCTTATGTGTTTAATTTCAGCGGACTTTCACGATGCATAAAAAGGGAGGCCATTCCTTAACTGAAAATGAATTAAAATGTCACGGAAGTGGTGTTTTGAAGGCTGATAACGGAAACCTGTGAGTGTAGATGGGTTTTGAAATGCTGCTTTTTGCAATTTCCGCAAGTCATCCGAGAGTTCAATATTGGCAGACATGCACGGTATGTCGTGAGATTCTAATCTAAACTTTTGTAATGTAATACTTTACTTTTACTTCCTGCATTGTCATATTATCCCTCATGCCACCCACCCCCCCAAAAAAACCCTACAGCATAAAAAAACAAAAAACGTGGCAAACAACACACAGGTAATGCCGTTATGAATGTGCATTAGCTGCAGTTCTGTTGACATAACCGGAATCCAGGTAGCGATGAACACCAACTAAGTGCATCCCAATTCTCTAATGCAATAAAAAGAGAAGCGCCCTCAAATGGACGCCCCGCTTGTCTTTTGTCTCTGGATCGAAAAGCAAATAGATTTGTGTCCACTATATTTTCATGTTGTGACACAGCAGCTCAGGCAGGCCACCTTCAAGTTGTGCGTCATAAGAAAGTGCCGCTTGCAATCTAACTTAATGAGGGATTTGTCATTAGCAAATGGAATTAGTTTCACACGGTGTGCTGAAACTTTCTTCACGATGGATTTTTGGGGGTGGGGTTGGGGGAGGGTCATGGATGGCAAGGAAAGTCCACAGTCAGCATTTGTTTCTTCGAAAACAGGATATGATGCTTGTGGTCTGTATTTAGCCCAAGTTATTGATGGTGGATGACGCTTACAATCCAAATGGCAACAGATGGAGACTTTAGAAGTGGACGTTTTATTAAGAGACTCGTTAAATAGAAATGAGAAGGCGTAGTTTCAACATCATGGATTTTTTTTTTTGTAATTTAGAATTTCACCATAAATTTGACTCAAGCACCCGTGAGTACGTAGAAGTGTTTTTTTCTGGTGTAACAGGGAAATTGCATTTTTTTTGCAGAAGCAAAGTGCACAGTAGCAGCTCACAAGAACATGAACATTAAACAATTTCATCATCTGTGTACATAATTTACCACTAGGCAATGAGAGCCGCAGTGTAAACGGTAACTGTACACAAATAATAAACGGTGGCTGCCTGAGTATAAAACCTGTACAAATACAGTACTTGATACACAGACGTCATTGAGTCAAAGTAGTATGAATAGTCATCAGCAACTGTACGAGGCAATATCCAAAAGTCGTTCATAGTTTGGAGTCTTCACGACACCATTTAGCCACTTGTTCAATCTGTACCCCTTGAGTTCATTTCATCATGCGCGGACATCGCTCTGGGGTCTTTTTTTTTTAATACTTCCAAACTATGGAAAGCATGTCACTCCGCCGAGAGTCTGACATATTTGAGAAATAATGAAGAAGTGATGTGTATTTTTTGGCCACGTGCCCCCAACCCCCACCAAGGCGCAACCCAAACACATGAGCACACAAGACGAAAATAGAGTCCCGCCCAGCAAATTGACAAAGTGGACAAGTGTCCCCATCCGGGCAGCGCTTCCTGTCAACTCCTCATAGATCCGCAGATAAAACTTGATTGATCTCATCTGCCATTTCCACGTGAAATCTACTGTAAATCTATTATAAGCTTAGCGCTAATGATCTCCGGTCTTCCGCCCTCCTTCCTGTTGCCGTTCCCCGAGGATGCGACTTGTTTAGCTGCTCCAGAGTTCATAAGAAAATGGTGGGGGGAGCATATTGAACTATTTGCTTAGGAACTCATCAGACTGGTTTCGCCGCTAGTCCTTCACTTGTGTACAACTTGTAAAAAAAATCCTTGGACAGAAAGTCCACATCTTGGGGACACCAAAAAGAATAGGTGGCGGGGGTGGACACACATGAAATATTAGACGAAGCAATGAAGGAAACTCCTCCAAATACACATTAGTCAACAGATAAAAATTGTTAAAATTTAAAATGATATCGGAAATCACAAGTATTGAGGGGGGGGGAATATTAAGGGGAAGCAACAAATATTGTGCCAAAAACCCATGAGGAAAAAATATATATTATAAATATATATTTATGTAATAATAATATTTCATCAAAAAATATTTTGAATACACAAACAATGGAAAATATCTTGGGTGGGGGCGGGGCATGTATAGACAAAAATGCAACTGAAAAATGAATCCTAGAAAAAAGATAAAAAGCTTAGAAAACAAATATTTAAAAATACCCGAAAATAAATAGAAATAAAATACAGAAATAAAAGGAAAAAATATTGAAGTCTTAGATGAAAACTACATAAATAGAACCCCCCCAACCCCACATAAACATACCATGAAAAATAAAATTTTACTGAGAGCACAAATATAGATATTAAGAAAAAATCATTTATTACTTCACAGATAAAAGCACATGCAAATGAGGAAGGAAATGATATCAACACAACTTCGGTGTAGGCTCGGCGACGTGCGTGAGTCGTGTCTCCGGGTCAAACCGTATAAATTTGTGCGACGGTGCTGCCAGAGAGTTTGCGTGCACGCACGTTTTCTCGTTCGGATTCCAGTAAGTGGCTCGCACCATACATAGAGATGACCCCGGCCAAGTGGAGTCACGCCGACAAGTATTTGTTGATAATGAGAAATTCCGTTCTATTTAAAAGCGCGGCGGGCGGTCGTTTCGGCAGCTGACGAAACGTTCAGGCACTGGCTTTAGCCGCGTGCTTGAGGATTGATCTTTCTATTGATTGATCCCACACATTAAAATTCACGCCAATTGGGAATACATCACACAGTACAAGTACCTCGGCCCATAAAGTACGCTTCCGTTTATATTGGAGACACTCTGAATACTTTTCATGTGTAATGAACTACAACAAGACCACTAACTGGTTGTTTTGCTTTAAGTTTCTTTGGCTTTATGAAAGCTCCTTCTCTTGGTTGCCGAACCAAACGCAAATAGCACCTGTTCAAGTCCACCTGTGTGTGTGTGTGTGTGTGTGTGTGTGTGTGTGAGACATCAAAAGTGTGAATAATGTCATGGACTGACGGTATTTGGTGCTCCAGCGCCACTTGTCTATTTATGGCGCTGCTGGGCCCACATTCAGCGCCATGGCATCCTCTTCGAGGTCTTTGATCCCACTTAACACCAGTTAATTGCTAGTTGTGCGGATGCGTGCGATAAATTGACACGAAAGGCATGTATGCGGCCCGGGTTTCTTCAGCGTTGACATTCTAGGGAGCTTCTGAGAATGTTGTCAAGACTAACGTACAGTGGGACCTTGACGTACATTTGCCCCAACTTCAAAGTTGTTTTTCAGTCGCCACCGAGTATTTGTTTAATGGGCACAAGCAAATGCGCAAATACAACATGTGAAATAAATACAAGGTGCACGGATTATAGAACAGACGTGAGTTTAGTTGGTGACTGAAGTGGGGGGGGGGGGGGGGGGTTCTGCATAAACACCTTAGTTAATCAGCAACCTTGTTTCCAATCACTGGGATTGGATTGGATTGGATTTGAGAAAGCTGAATTCCAAGCCCGATAAGCTTCCTTTGGTTGAGGAGATCGCATCAGCAAATTCTTTCCCATTCTTGCTTCATGTAAAACTTAAGCTGTGAAACGGTCTGGTCTCACCATTGTCATTTTTTTTACTCTTCATAATGCACCACACTGGTCTGGACTGCTGGCAGGCCAGTCTCACTCTTTCATCACAAAGGTGCATCGTTTTAACATGTGCAGAATGCGGTTTGGCTTTGTTTTGGCACTCATTTCAACATGTTAGCTCTAATTTCACATTCGACATTGGACTTAGACATATTTAATTGTTTTACTTCCTCAATTGTGGATTTAGTGCAATGCTAAAGGTTAGGGTCACTGCTGGCTAACACTGGAGCTAGCGCGGCAGACGAGGAACTCCTTGACCTAGACACCTTTTACCTACAAGGTCTTTAGACCGAGACTGGTTGCACCAGTGCGACCAGCCTTTTAGAAGGGTGGGGGAGGAAGGTTTTAGTGACTCTCTCTACCTCTATGCCAAATGTTTAATATTTGCTTTAATACACTTTCTGTGAACAGAGTCTGACTCTGTTGTACTTATATATTCTTTATTTATCTAAGATACCTTATTTATTGTTCCATATTTCAATGCTAATGTTCAATATTCTTGGGGGGGGGGTTCTTTGTTCTTGCAAAGGATATACTCTAAATTGCTCTATCAAAGTGTTTCCCAACCTTTACTGACTCAAGGCATGAGAAAAAAAATTACGGCGCAGATTTGGCAAAACAGTTCACAGAAAGTGGATGCACAGGTTAATTATGTAACTTCTGTCACCCAATGGAAGAGCATTTGATTGTTCTGGGTCTTGTGACCGGTGGAGATAATTGAACAAAAACATTTTTAATTGGACAGGTTTTTTTTGTCCTTATAACTAACACTGGCTAGTTTCCCGCGACGCATTTGATAATCTTTCACGGCACACTTTTGTGCCATGGCTTACTAGTTGGGCATAACAGCCGCTTAAAAGAACAACATTATTATTGTTATTCATGCTAGTTTTTGGACAAGTGAATCGTTCTAAAAAATAAGATACTGTGACAGGCCTCGCTGAGTGCGCTAGCTAGTGAGACACTGTAACTGCGGATGATGACATATCAATATTACCTTAAAAAAAAGACTGGCAGCAATTTTGTTTAAAAAAAGGAGAGAACATATTAAACTGTGGCGTTGAATGCGATGCAGTGGCAAATTTGGGTATAACTAACTTTTGTGCAAATGCACCGAAGAAAAACAATTGGGCACACCAATGCAACCGGCGCAAGAAATTAGCGAAGACGAGAGGCCTGATCTATCCAGTGGCATTTAGTCAGATCACTTTTCATGAATAAGCCTTTGTGCTTAAAATTTCCTCTTACGTACTTGTAATTGTGGCACAAATCTTGTGCCTCAAGATTAGTGTTTTCTTCCTCCTGAGTGATTTGGAATAAACCTCAGCCACACTGCTACTTTCATTGCACGGATCGTGAATTGACTTGGTGCCATCCTAGCAATAGCCTTGAGCAAACTCTAAGACGTCGACAGTCATTACAAGGTCTGATTGTATTCAAATGATAAAGTCTTTGAAATTGGGAGTGTGCACTGTTTCATTTAATGAAGGGAAGACGCTTGTGTTGAAGCCATCATCACTGTAATCACATCAAGAGGATGATGGGCAAAGTCATTTGTGCCTTCCAGTTCTACCGCTTCCTGTCTCTTTTTTGACGGTCGACATGCTGCTGTTGACTTTGTCGTGGTTTTTTTTTTCTTTTTTCCCCTCCATAGGTTTCGAGCTCACTTGGCAACCACCCACTTTCCCCTCCGGTCCCTCCGTTGGCTGCTCTGGTCCCACAGGGCGGAGATAAGTATGGGGTAAGCGAGCCGAGCAACGACGTTGCGACAAGACGAGGGCCCCGCTCAGCAGCACAGGTAAGACAGCACAATGCATCGTTCTTTACAAAGAGTGCGTGGGCGGGGCTTGAACAGCGAGCTTTAGATGTGTACAAATCACGTGAGCGCGCAGATGAATCAGTGAAATGTATTTCAATGTGGCGGAACTTCCCAGGTCTGGTATTTTTAAATTTGGAATACCGTGAATTGAAACAATACTGGAAGGAATGTACGAGGAATGTTCATTGTGAAGGTTAAATTGTGAAATTTGAAAAAGTAAGATGACAAGTTTGATCGAGGCAATATGTGGGCCGTACTCCTGATCTTCAACCATCAAAAGTAGGACTGGCACAGTGTGTCCAAAAAATATCTTATCGCAATCACGGCCTGTGCAATACGCATACCACAAAGACGTGCAATCATTTTCTTCCAAAACAATGCGGAAAAAGATGTATACCTCTTCCATTAGATAATAAAAATGTCATTTCTTTAGGTGCATGTTAAGTATCGCATTAATATCGAGCGCTACAATCAACATCCACATCGTCTGTTTTGCGAATATCGTGGAGCCCTCATTAAAAGGTGCTATGACCAAAAAATAAAATAAACGCCCCACCTTCCTTTTAACCAACTGCGCACATGAAACGACAACGGTTTTACTACCACTTCTGTTGAAAAAAAAGGAAAAAAAATCTCCACAACTTCTGCTAAGAACCACAAAACGGGAAGCTTACAGATCTGATGTGACAAACTGTTAATCAACACACATAAGTTGTCCACGTGAGTCGAGGTTGCATGTCTCTATTTACGCGCTCGTGTGTCCATGGAGCAATTTCAGGGGCAACATATCGTAAGTGAAGCAACTTCAACAGTTCCGCAGGCGGCTAAAATGAATCGGACGAAAAGATCGAACGAAGATCAGACTGGACCTCATTAAGTGATTGTTGATAAACGGAAACGTAGACATTTTTTTTTTCCTTATTTACAATCAATCAAGCGCTTTGTATTTTGTATTCGTAAGCATTTTTACCTTGCCAAAAAAAAGAGTTTGCAGCATTGCTCGTCACGGTAATTTTGCTGTTCATTCAGCATCTCTCTTCAAATATCTTTAATCTCCTACCGGTGATTAATAAAAATTAAATGCATAATAAGGCGAGACTCATCTATTAACCCCATAAAGTAAATTTCCAAATTGTTCATATTTACAATAAATCCATTACCCAATTATTTAATCAAACAAAAATGTTGAATGTATATGTACACATTTTTATAAATAATACCTTTATTGAATAGAGGGGAAAAAAGAGTATAATAAGGGCATAAAAGTGTAACATTTTTATTCCTTTAAAAAAATTCAATAGATTAATTTGGATGAAATTAGTTTGGAATAAAGTGATTATTAAATTAGGTGATTTGACATTTTACACGGACATTTATTTTCGTTTTATTTCTAAGTCCGCTCACCCATACTTGATCAAATTAAACAAATAAAAGCTTCCCACTTTCCCCTGTCGCGTCGCCGTTCTATGTAAAAGGACCCGTTCCCCCCCACCGCGCTCAACGCCCTGCCTTCAGATGTACTATCAGCGCCGTAAAAAAAAAAAAAAAAAAAGTTTTGTCGGCGCCTGTGTGAAAATGATAAACCGAGCGAGGTGCTTGACAGCCACCAATGTGACTAAACTGAAAGGTGAAGTCCGAGGGGTAAACTCCGGCACTTTCTTCTGAAGCCTAAGTACAGTTATGCAGCCGCTGACTGTTAAATTATGTTGAGCTTGGCACTGCTGGAGTTCAATGAGGCATTGAGAAGCTCCGCTCCTGTCAACATGTTGTTCAGCCGTCGTTTATCGGACTGTCTCCCTGCTCAGGTCTTCAATTCCCAGGAGTCGTCGTCGTGTGTGTGTGTGTGTGTCTGTGTCTGTGTCGGGAACACGAAGGTAATTATCCCGCAGGGAGGAGCCGTTCTGTCAAGAAAAAGGCATGTCTTGTGCTTGTTTTAGCGAATCTGGGCATACACGGTCTGTGCCAGTTGAGCGCTTCGAGACCTGTCGAGAACCACTCAGCCAAAACGAAGCGCGCAAGTCGCGCAGTGTACACTTTGAAAAGACGAGCAGGAGTAGTTGCTTACCGGTAGTTTGTCAAGGGAAACGAGGGATGAGAGTCATGCCGTGCATTGAGAGAAGTGAGGAATGGAAGTCATTTACCGTGTTGGCTTAAACGGGGTTTGTGAGTCCGTCACGGGATCCACCAGGATTTGAGGCCGACCGACGTGGGGCCCAGTGAGTCCCTCATCGACGTCAAACGTAATTTCCGCGTCACAAACGGGGAAAATAAAGAAAACGCACGCGCAAAGTGGTGGTGGGTGAAATCAAAACAATGTGCCTCATACCGTCGAGGTCTACGGGGCTGAAAGGTACGCAGTTAAGTCGTTTAAGTGTAGAAGGTGGAAACGAGGAACAAGTCACGCCGCGTTTAAGGGGGTGAAACCAAGAGCCCGAGTCGTCACATTTTGAAATGTTTCACTCGTAAACTCCAGCTCGACGCCGATGTTTTGAGTTTCTGCTCCGCTGTGTTTACACATAAATGGAGAGGGTGGGAAAAGGAAGGTAAACAAGGATTTGTCAGACTGCAATCTTGTTGCTAGGAGTCCACCGGAGAGGAAGCGGCTTGTTATCCACTTTGATCAATCAGGTGGAGTTTCCTCGATCCCCTCTCCGTGCGCCGGTCGACTCTGCGTTATCGTGTGCAAAGTCGAACGCTAATATGAGCGATGTCTCGGAGCAGCTGCCACACTATTAATTTCACTTTCAGGCAAACCTCCAGGGGGAAGATGATACAACTCGACCAATCGCCGCCAAAATACTCAGAAAACTACGACCGGGTACACACAATGACCACCGGGGTGTTTTTAAAAACGAATCGGGTCAATCAAGCCGACTTTGAAGCCGTTTCACCGCGTGAACATAATGTACGCCAATCAAAGAAGCGCCCAGCGGTGAACAAAATGTCAATACTCAGTGTCGTTTTTGTTGTCGTTTTGTTTTAAAGTGGCTTCCCTAGATTTCTGGAAGCATTTTTCGAAGCAACATCGCCATCTTGCAATGCTCCTCTTCGGAAATACTTTGCAAGCGTCAGCGCTTACCCGCCAAACGGGGCTTGAGAGTTCTGGAAAATCTCAACTGAATTTATAGAGCATGTGTAAAACGACCACAGTGCTGTTCATGGAGCAAAAAGAATTTATACAACAGCAAACAATAAATTAAGACATTGGAAAGCAGAAAAACGCCCCCCCCCCCAAAAAAAAGTCAAGTCTCCTGCTGATTCAAAAGCCAAAGAATAAAAATGAGATTTAAGGCGTGTTTTAAAGATGGGTTGCAGGGGGGGGGGGGGATGATCACTTTTCCCAGAAAAAATGCTGATTCTCATCTTTGTTCCTTTTGCAAAACATGAGCCAGAATTTGGATTCTCGTTTGTTGTGACTGACTACACGATGCGTTCCCCCCCCTCCCCCCCCCTGCTCTGGTTACACAATAACTTTCGAACGCCATGGTTGGTGAATCTTTAAAGGCGCTTCAATTGTTTTATTGTGTTTAGTTTGGACTGCATCCAGACCATTCAGGCTTCGTGCGCACCCGTTCTGACGGAGCACAAGCAAGCACAACTTCGCGAGCACGTCGCGGTTTATTGTGATGCACCCACCGTCAATGACGACATCTCGTTATTGATTTGCGGTGGAATTTGCTCAGACTCCAAACACAATCGGTTGATCATGAGTGAGAGACAAAAGCAGCCATGTTCTGGTGAGTTGAAAAATGAGTCAACGTATCATTGCTTTATTTTATTTTCATTTATTTCAGCACTTTCATGTACAGAAGTTCCACTACTTGTGAAATTAATTGGCACTGGAAGAAATTTCTTAACCAGAAAGTAGAGTTGGCGGGTTTGCCATGTAAATTCCCGAATCCGTTCCAAGGCCCCCAAAATTCTGACCTAAATGTTTTCTAAAGCATCAAAATGCGCCAAAATATGTAACAAATACATGTTACAATTACATTATTGCGCAATAAATGAGCGTTGCGCATCATGTGAAAAACAAAGAATAGTGCTCATTTAACTTTTAACTGCGTCCTCATTGTTTTTTGCCCTCTTCAGTTCATAAGATAAGATAAGATAAGATATTCTTTATTTGTCCCACACTGGGGAAATTTACAGCCTCCAGCAGCAAGAATGTAGGTAGAAAGAAGAAAGAAGAAAAAAAATGTTCTCTCTCAGAAGTTGGTTTTATCCTGGCGTTTTGTCAAGAACTGATCCAAGGACGTTTGTTTTTGTCGGCTTTTAAAAATCCTTCGAAAATATCCAGGGCAAACATCAGCATAGTGAGCGATCGCCTGACTGGTGAACACTTTTGCGGGTGGGTCACATTTACGTAAATCATATCCGGAGCACCTCATGTCCCAAGGGGCGAATAATGAGGACGCCGCATAGACACAGATCGATCTATTTATTTATCTATCGACACATATGGTAGAGGTCCCTCTTAGCCGGAATATTTTCAAAATTGTGCCGGTTTCACCTAGCAACACAAAATTGTTCGGCAAGTGAAATATAAGTTGATCCATAAAGTCGCGAACCGGCGATTCCTCAAGAGACGCAGGAAGTCTGCTGATTTGTTTGTTCGATGAGCGTCTGCTGGAATACAATTTAAATGCCGCCCCTTGAAACCAGATTCAATCACCAGCGTGATATTTGATTCTGATTCCATTTGCTGACTCGCAGAAAGCACGCCCTGACACTGGACTTGATAGTCTGCTATTTTGATTGTGAAGCCATCTTTTGAAGGTAATTTCGGCAATTATCAAGTCAAGTCAAGTCACCAGTATTTATAGAGCACTTTCAAACAGCCATCGCTGCATACAAAGTGCTTTACATGGAGCAATTTAACATATACAACAAACAGTAACGCAGTCTGTAATAAATACGGTAGAAAGCACCAAGCAGTAAAATCAAGAGCAAATCTAAGTCATGCTGAGTCGAACGCCAAAGAATACAAGTGAGTTTTGAGGAGGGCTTTAAAGATGGGCAGCGAGGAGGCTCGCCGAATGTTCAGTGGGAGGTCATTCCAGAGAGAGGGACCAGCAACAGAAAAGGCTCGATCCCCTCTGATCCTCAGTTTAGTTCTTGGTACGTCTAGCAAAGACTGGTCCACAGACCTGAGGCGCCGGGCAGGGGTGTAGGGGCGGATGAGCTCAGAGAGGTAAGGTGGCGCAAGATTATTCAGAGATTTGAAAACAAAGAGGAGGATCTTGAAAATAACTCTAAAATGAATGGGGAGCCAGTGAAGGGATGCCAGAGTAGGAATTATATGCTCCCTCTTACGAGTACCAGTCAAGAGGCGAGCAGCGGCATTCCGGACCAGCTGAAGGCGCTTAATGGAGGACTGGCTGACTCCTTCAGATGAAGCTGTCCAACTGCAATGTTTTGAAAATTCATCCCAGTTAGTCCCCCCGTAGAAATCTGAAAGTTTCAATAAGCCGTCGTTAAAATGACAAAGAAATCGTTTTCGGGTCTTTTTCCAATTGTGAAAATCGGTGCGTTTGGTGTGTTCAGGTGCACGACGGCATCATGGCACTGCTGCGGTTGAGGCTGAAGGTTCTGTTGACTGTGACGATGGTCAACGTCTTCATCTTCATCCTGATCTCCCGACACAACGGGCGGGGCAAGGACTTCCAGGAGAAAGTGCAGGTCCCCTCCAAACCCTTCTGGAATAAGATGACGCCCAGCTCGGGCTACTGGAACCGTCAGCAACAGGTTCTGGACTTCTGGAACAACCCCATCCTCGGCAATCACAGCGGCGCCGACTTCCCCGGTTGGCTCAATGAAACCCGTTTGTCTTTTGAACCCTGCCAGCCGGACACCGGGGTGACCACTCAGGTGAAAGATTACAACTCTCTACCGTTGCGATTCAAGGACTTTCTGCTCTACATGCACTGCCGCTATTACCCGGTTCTGGTAGACCAAGCGGACATCTGCAAGGAGCCGCCCTTCCTGCTGCTAGCTGTCAAGTCCCTGGCGCCGCATTTTGACAGGCGTCAGGCCATACGCCAGTCGTGGGGGAAGGCGGGGGTGGTCGCCAACCGCACCGTGGTGACGGTCTTCCTCCTGGGCCAGACCACATCGGGGGACCACTACCCGGACCTGTCGCCGATGCTAAGCTACGAGAGCGAACGACATCGGGACATCATCCAGTGGTACTACCGGGACTCCTTCTTTAACTTGACTATCAAGGAGGTTCTCTTTCTAGACTGGATACAGACACGTTGCGCCGGTGCCAAATTCGTTTTCAAGGGAGACGATGACGTCTTTGTCAACACCTATGCGATCCTGAGCTTCCTGGATGGGCTGTCGCCGTCCAAAGCTGCGGACCTCTTCGTGGGTGACGTCATCACCAATGCCGGGCCGCACCGGGACAAGAAGGTGAAGTACTTCATCCCGGAGAGCATGTACATCGGCTCGTACCCACCTTACGCCGGCGGCGGCGGCTACCTGTACTCGGCCGGCGTCGCCACCCGCCTGCACGCTACCTCCCGCCGGGTGGCGCTCTACCCCATCGACGACGTCTACACGGGCATGTGCCTGATGAAGGCGGGGCTGGTCCCCGAGAAGCACAAGGGCTTTCGAACCTTCAACATCGAGGAGAAGTACCGGTCCAACCCATGCGCCTACAAGGGCCTGATGCTGGTCCACCCGCGCACGCCGCAGGAGATGATCCAGATCTGGTCCTGGCTCAATCAGCCAGATCTCAACTGCCAGTAGGAAGTGACCAACCCCACCCCTCGACGTCACACCCACCCGAAGGTTAACTTTAGACCATTATTTTGAGTAGAAGAGGGGATGACGTTTAAAAGTTGGCAGCTTGTCATCATGCTCACTTGGAACTTCAGCCCGGAAACGTTTCCTCCTTTGGGAACGGTAGTGGGTTTTTTTTGGTGGGGGGGGGTTGTGTCGTGATTTTACAGTCAGAGTACTCCCACAAATGGTAGATTGATTTTTAATGCACAGTTGTAGGGTTATCCATAACCTCATGTCCTAAGTACAATTCAAAGCTAAATAACATGGTTGCGGGTTAGTGCTTTCCAAACAAAAAGTACTTTTTAGTTTCTCGCATCAGGCCTATCTAAATCTTACCACGTGACTTTTATCAATAAACTGTGTTGTCCTCAATCATTTTTACACTTGAGGGCCCTCTGTATCGACAAGAGGCACTGTGTTTTTTTTTTAATTGATCTTCTCGCTTTGCTGTACAAAGAGCTTCAGCCAAAAGTGTGCCTTTCTTTGGCGCACGTAATTATATGGCTATAACTATTTATAACGCCTTAACACTGTGTCCGCTCTCCACCAGGGGCTCCAGAATGCTGTATTATAGAGGAATGTATACGTGAGAAATTAAACATCAGAACATGGTCAATGTGGACTGTTAACACAATGCTGTCAGTGTCGCCTTGCGAGAAGAGTTTCTGCGAAAATATGCGTATCAGAAATAGATTTAATCACTTATCGACCGGTGCCTTTCGTATGGAGTCCAGCCACTCAACAAAGCAGTGTATATAATTTCATACCACAAAAGGATGATTACATTAGTTTTCGAGCAGTGTCTGGTGTTACCGCTATTCCCTTTCTAGTAGCTGCCGTCCTGCCTATGGTGCTACCTCAGGAGCTGGAAAATCCTCAGGTCATTCCTTATCCTTTGACGTTGAAGTTCAGTTTCAACAAAATTGGCACTTCAGAGACGAGACTAATTTAGCAACCTTTCACACCGAAACGCAGCATCCTGCAAATTTAATGGCATCCGTGTCTGGTCACACCCGAATCCCGGCTTTTCAGCTGTCCATTTTCTTACATTTGCCGTCCTCTCCTTGATCCTACCTCGAAAGCTGGAAAATCTGAAGTATTCTCATTCCATATCCTTTTGCACAGATCTTGGAAGGGATCAAAAAGCATTAGCATAATAACAGTTTCCGAAAATCATAATTTAATGTTTGATGAGAGGGAAACGATCTCAACCTGTCAAGTGTAAGAATGTTTAACCAAAAAAAAAAAAAAAAAGTCCAATTGTAGTTGATAGTTTTCTGAAAAAGTTGAAATATGACATGGGCAACTCTGAAATATGTGGCGCAACTTTGGTACACTCGTAGAACAAACAACATGTTACCTGTGAAACAAAAATGCACTAGTTGACAATTTGTGTTGAGGGTGAAGCACTAAATGTTGCCTAGTTGATCATGTCAAGCACACAATTAATCTTCATTGCCCCAAATGACCTTCAGACTCGCCTAAACACTGTGTACAAATCAGATACTAACCCTCCCAAACGTCGCTAATGCTAATCCTTTCCATTTTCGATCCCTGTAGTCACGTGAATCAATTTATGTGCTTGTCTTGGTTTTCAATACTCAATCACACTACCGGTACTTACCAGTAGAACCCCTCCCCCCTTTAAATCCCACACTATACGTTAGTATGTAGTTAATTCGGAATTAGAAGGACCTGTTGGATATACATGTTAGATTCGGGGCAGATGTCAGATTTCGGAGTGGAAGTGACTTGTCACAGATGCTAGCTGTTAAATATACAGTTTATGTACAGCACCTAATACTGCGTAATAGTCCGAAATTGTCACGCTTCTGAGATGGAAATTACCGTTATTGCTAGTGCTAATTATTTTGATTTCCTATGTATGCACGACCATAAATAATGATTTAAACACCCACACCTCTTGTTTTATGTGCTCACACTACTTGGAAAGATAAACCCATAAAAATTCCTTGCGCGTAGTTATTTCAGAATAAAAAAAAAGATTGATCCATAATGGAATTTTGGCAAATTTTACTTTAAAAATTGCCTTAATGCTTAGTTGCTGGATACACTCGGTGTCATGTATGCGCTTTATGTATGTAGCGGTAGCACTGTGTTAAAGTCCAAGATATTAACATTGACAAGATGTAAATCAAGTCCCGCCATCGTTAATGCTAATCCTTCCGGTTTCCAATATATGTGCTTTTATATATCCATATGAGTTTATACACGCACATTGGTTGTTGGTGTTCACACTACTTAAAAATAAAAACGATGAGATACACTAGCGTGTTATTTCAGAATCTGAAGAAACAGACTTTTTCGGAATTTGGCTCAAGTTACAACTTTGAATTTTTAAAAAATGGCTTGTTGCTCGGTGCACCAAATGTTGCATGAAAGTCTGAAGGTAATCATCCTTGGGTGGAAACCAAATCACAACATTGCTAATGCCTTCCCATTTCTAATATATGCGCAAGTGTAATTCATGAATTCACACGCACATATCTCGGTGCTTCTTTTTAAACGCACTACTTTATGTTTTTATTTTTAAGCGCTAGAATATACTGTACGTTGGGGTGTTATTTTGGAATCGGAAGGATGGATTTGACATACGGAAAGGTTGAGATTTGTACTGATTTCCGATAAAACTGCGTGGTGATTTATCGCTGACTTGTTAGAGACGCTAGGTGTCAATTAGCTTGACTTGTCCTCAGTATTACCAATATGAAAAATCAAAACATTTTAAAAAGCTGTTGATTGGCTGTGTCGAAGTGGGTCACGATTAGGGCACCACCTGCTGGTCAGGTTGGTCAATCTGAGCTGCTGTAAAGATGAGTGGTTAGCCTGTTTTTTGTTTTCATTAAGTATCACCGTATTTATTTTCTTTCCAACATAGGACAATCACGAGTTGTTGGATTTCTATTCAAAATAACGGTGAATTAAGAACACCGTTTTGATTCTTTTTGTGCGTTGAGAGGATATTGTTTCCTGTCACGATTACTTGAAATGTTTACGTTCAGTGATCGCTGCTTCTGTCAAAAGTTTAAAAAAAAAACCAAGGCGCTTGCTGTTTCTTAGCTAGTTTTTTTTCTTGTTTTGTGACGTAAAGACACTGGTATTCGCAATTTGTTGTGTGAGGTTGAAGATTAAGAAATTGATATTCAGTGTAATGCTGGATGTTCAAAGAGTACGCTATTTGCATGAATTAAGTTTCATATTTAGGGTGAAATTCCACCTGCCTTTTTGCTAGTGTACAGAAGGAACTATTTTAAAAGGAAAGCTGCACTCAGGTTAAAGACCAATGAATTTGTTCATCAAAAGATGACAGGTGTGCTTATATGAACTAGAAATGGGATACGATATGATATTGTGATACCGACCGACGATTGTGATATTGGTGTTTTTTAGGAGGAATCAAAAGGCAAATGAGACAGTAACGATACGACTATTTGCTTTATCAATACTGTAGCGATATCAATACGATATGGACCGATATCAGTATTTTGTCCTGCCTCTAGTTCCAAAGTTATCGCAGACCAAATCTGTGCCTGATGTTTGTGGTTTGGATGTGTCAAAGATGAAATGTGTGACTGCTTTTTATCATTTAGATTCTTCCAGTAATTGTGTCATTTGTTTTTAAATACAGTATCCTGTGTTTTTATTGCGCCACCAATAAACTGAAGACATCGGAAGATTCTGCCCTGCTTTTTTTTAATACTTCATTTATGACTTAAGATAAAACCTCAGATTTTTTTCTTTTCGCAAAAAATAAAATAGATTTTCAATTTTGCTTATGGACAAACAATATGACTGACATTCAAAACAAGTTATACTTTTTTCATTTTATTGTTTTTGTTGATCGAATGTGCCTTCTATTTTCGATTGTATTCGCCCTCCCCACCCCCATAGAAAAAAGTGAATGACATTGACATTGAACACAACGGTTTTTGCTTTGACTGGCATTTGCTTTTGATTTTAGTCCCGTTCTCCATTTATTGAAACGAATTACATTTTTGATGGAATTTCCTTCCTTTATCCTGAAACATTTTTTTTGTAAATTATGAGGATAAATTAGATAAACGCCAGTTTTCAAAAATAATCACAAACGGTAAAAAAAAAAGACAACTGAACGTGCATCGTGTAGTACTCAACTCTAGCCGACAGAGGGTAGCAACAGATACGTTACATTGTACATTTGATCCTGCTAAGTAGATTGAAAGGATTCTTTATAAAAATGTCATCTTGTTTACTAAACTTGTCCAGTCCCTGGAATTTTGTGAGTTTACCTCACAAAATAGAGAGGGGTGGGGGGAAAAGTTGATGTGCTGCAGCATTTAGAAGGTGTGACTCAGAAAATCCCAATCTCCATTTTTTTCCAAGCACCGCAGCAGCATACAGGAAATCTTTCAGGACGCCATGCCCCAAATAGCCTAAAAAGTACACCTCACTGTGGCTCTAAAGCATTGGGACATGTTTTTTTTTAACTCAATGAATCTCGCTCTCGCTCTCTCTCAAATATCCACTAAAAGCCCATGTCTCAAATGCACGGCCGCCACTGAAACACTCAGTTGGTGCCGTTTGGTGTTTAAAAAAAATTAGATATAATAAATGAATAAATAAGGGTTAATTTTAAAATGCTTAACTTGTCTTTTTTAGAACAAAAGTGATGCCATTTGCACATTTTCCATCTATGCTCTCATCACAATATCTAATATAAGGAATTTACAGACCCAATAGCCACAGGAAAAGAACCATCTAGCTAATGTCATCTGTCCGTGAATCCCACTGTCCCGGCGGAAACATGGAAAATTCCTATCAGGCATTGCCATCACCATGAGTCAGCACAAGAGGAGGATATTTTTTTTCATGGCCTTATTACTCAAGCAGCACTCCGGCCTTACAGTGCAGAAGTCCAGGGTTTGATTCCGGCTCCGGCCTTCCTTGCATGTTCTCCCCCATACCTGCGTGGGTTTTCTCTCGGTACTCCGGTTTCCTCGCCCCCCCCCCCCCCCAAAAAAAAAATGTAACACTCTAAATTGCCCTATATGTGATTGTGAGCGTGGATGGTTGTTTGTCGATGTATGTCCTGCGATTGGCTGACAACCAGTTCAGGGTGTACCCTGCCTGTTGTCCTAAAACAGCTGGGATAGCCTCCAGCACGCCCGTGACTCGTGAGGATAAACAGATTAGAATTTGGATGTGGACAACTGCCCGCCTACAAAATTTTGCATATGTTAGCAAATACCTTCCATGGGTTAACATAAGGGACTATAATTTTAGTGTTTCAATATAACCCTGACATAAATTGCAGAGTAATTGACCCCCAAGTAATTGCTTGTGTGAAGCACATTGAGTTAGTTTTTTGCAAGAAATGTGCTATGTAAATAAAACTGCCTTGCCTCGTCCAATAAGGGTTTATATTTGCCTAAAGATGCCACAAGATGGTGGCAGAGCATTCATTTTATTTGAAACATTGCTATGGTCTAAATGAAGCATGACATTTTAACACCGTTCGTAGCACCAAGATGCTATGAAATGGTGCCAAAGCAAGCTTGTTTGGACTAGTCCAAACCTCAAACAATTGAACTAGCAGTTCACGATCATGATGCATCTAATGCAGGGGTGTCCAAACTTTTTGCCAAGTGGGCCAGATTTTATGTGGTAAAATGTCGGGGGGCCGACCTTGGCTGACATTCTTTACATTGAACAACAATATTGTTCAAGTTTTAGTAAGCCAGTCTGTTTCACATTTCCATTTTTATTTTAATTTCAACAATCTTAAGAATTTCTTTTGGTTCATTTGAAACAGGAATTTGAAATATGACATATCAGTCAATATAAACACGGAGTGATGTCTTGTTAACTCGTGAGTGATGCCCTCTAGTGTCTAAATGCTATTACTCATTTAGTGAATGCTATTACTCATTTAGCCACTAGAGGGAAGCAGTACTCTATGAAACATCACTCACCAGTCTACGAGACCTCAGTCAATGCAACACGTGTTCCATTGCGCCCAACCTGCGGGCCAGACGGCACTGATTTTATGACGGGGGCCGAGGGCCGGATGAAATTCGACCGCGGGCCGGATTTGGCCCGCGGGCCGGACTTTGGACATGCCTGATCTAATGTCATGAATCATTCATTGCATTCGATCACATCCATTTCTTTCTTTCTTTTTGCGCGATGAGGATAATATCGCCATTTCCTGTTTTTCAGTTCATCTCTTGGCCTGCTTCCCGCCGCCTGCCCCTCACTTACAACAAGGAAGTTTGTCGAACTGTGTGCTATCGATTCCTGAGCTCGCTAATTTATTATTGCAGACGGAGCAGGAAATGAAAGACTCATTAGCACAGAGCTTTGATACCACAATGCCCGGGGAGACTTCCTTGTGTCTGGATTCACCCTGAGGAGTAGTCTGTATGTTTAATGCAAGTCCCCCAACTGATCACTTTACACTGGATGTACATATCTCATCTCTATTCAGTGAACTCCTGTTTATTTGAGGGGTATGCCTTCCATAAATGTTAAAATCACATTAAAACATTTTTTTCTTTGTTTCATCCCTCCCTATCCCTAATAGGTTGAAGGCAAGCAACTAAATTTTGTCTTGCCTGTACACTGTAAAAAACACGTATACATATTAAGAACATTTAATTTTCAGTTTAAAAAATGCATTATATGACTTGCGTACATTTTTTTAATAAACTCAATCCCACGTCCCACGTGGATCTAGTAACTTTTAATTATTTTATTAATTTAAAATCAAGACGTTCTTCTTTTTTTTCTGAAAACAACAAGTCCCAGAGTGCCTAGGGGAGCGTCAGCACGCTGGAAATGGGAGAAAAATGCCACCGACAAGAGATTCCCGGAGGCGTTTCTTCATCTTTCAGACACCCATCAAGGCGGCGGGGAAGATGATGGGGAATCAAGATTGATGTAAAAGATAAGCCACGCCGGAAAACGAGTTGATCATCCCACAAAATAAAAGCTTGAGGTCCCTGTTAATGTAGGTTAACTATCATAAAATAATTAATGTGGGGTTATATATATATATTTACGTGGTTAAAATATATGTCGGAGCATTAACAAGACGGATATTTGAGTTAATTGACCGGATGTAATCTATTTTGATTTTATTTTGTCAAAAGAATCTGCGAATGTTAGCTAACTTTTCGGGCGGTCAAAGTACTTCCAACTATCCCCACTTTACTTTGCCGTGTTTTCATGGGGTTTTAACTCAAATTAAATTACCTACCTCAAGGGACACAAGTTCTTACGAATGCAGGTTACGAGTCCTTGTGACTTCGCCGGAGCTCGTCTGAGCTAATGTGTCAAAGGCGGCCGAGCAACGGTTTCCATTCGCGCTCTGTTATGATGCCACAAGCTAACAGGCGAGCTGGCTAGTAGTAGTTGTAGGGGCATTGATGCTACGAACGAAGACGACCATTACGCTGATGATTCTTCCCAGACAGTTCACTGGGACTTCCCGTTACAGTTACCAGACAGTCAAGGCGTCGGTTATCACGACAAGGTGAGTGTCATCCGGGCTCTGTGGTTCCGAAAGTCACGTTAGCTCGTCGAGTTAGCGGTGAACGGACCGCGGCACCGACTATTCACTGGATTCAACAGCATATTTTAAAAAATCCAATGCCAAACCGACTACTCTGGATTCAACAGCATCGGTGCCCCGAAAAATATCTCATCTTACAAAACGTATTCGGTTGTTTTTGTGTTCTTAATATTATAACTGCAGGGTGGCTTTTAAGCGTGCCGGACTTGAACATCCCGTTTTATTTGTTTCACAGGCTGACGTAACCGTTTAATTGTACAACATTCTTAATTATTAACAACCTGTTTCGTCAACGACTCTTTTCATTAATATGCAGTAGGTGCTGGTTTGGGACGGTTTAGATCCTTTCCATTACGGGGGCACAATATATCGACAAAATATCCTCATCGCTATAATGGCACGTGCGATGTGCGTATCGCAATGATGTATAATAAATTTCATGTGGAATCGTACCGCAATATTCAACTCATATCGCATATCACATTTTCCCCAATATTGTTCTTTCTACTGCGCGTAACCAGAATGTTGACGTAAATTGGAACGTTCCATTAACTACTGTCATAAAGCCATAAATAATTGAATGAAAAAAACTTGCAAGTCATCAATATAGATTGAACCTCGGCAGATAAATATATGAGGTGTTGTTTCTTGCTGTCGTGGCACTGGAACCCCAATTGTCACAATTTGGTAAATTTCTTATTTTTCTCCAATCTGTACTATTGGTCAGTCCACTAATGCGGGTGTTATTTTGATATGTTATTGACAAATCTTAACCATTAAAAATAACTTGCTCAGCGTGATGATGGAAAGTTAACGTTTGAACCAAAGTGCTGTTTTTGGGGCTCCTCCACTATTGTGGATCAAGGTGTTCATTCGCCATCTCCAGACATTCCAAGAAAGAGCACAAAGATTTGTAGAACTGTTGCGTTTTTCACTGAAGAATTTTAGTATTGTTTGACTGAAAGATGTGCAAGCAAGTATATGGTTATCCCCAATTCAGTGGGAATTTGACCATACAAAAAAAAAAAATGCATCTTTTGTTCCACCGTTTCATCCAAAACTCGAGTGACTTTTGCCTCTGTTTTATAGGAGCCTACTGGGATGTCACAATAGCATCAAGAGCCAGTTGATTACTCATCATGCCGCTTAGAAATTGTGGAATGTTTTCCTTCGCAAGATAATGCACGTCGCACCGCGCTTGTGCCACAGAGATCCTGAGTCTTGACATTGGGATTCCTCCCTGCGCCACCATTCTTGGATGTCTTATCTTGTATGTGTCTTCCGCTGAGACGTTAACTATGAGTCCAGTGGCCGCCTCACCGCGGTAAACATTGACGTAAAGTGGTGCAAACAGGGAAAGAAGAAAAAAAACAAAAAACAAAGGAGGACCCCCCACCCTCCAGCCCCCACATCCACCGCCCCGGGGGACGGGATAGCTCCAACATGGCTTCGGTTTGGAAGCGACTACAACGTGTTGGGAAGCACGCCTCCAAATTCCAGTTTGTGGCATCCTACCAAGAGCTGATGGTGGAATGCACCAAGAAATGGTGAGTGGCGGGGGTGCACGTGGTGGCCACAGTGCTGTCTATTAAGCTCCTTGAAATGTGTGCGTGTGTGTGTTGGAATGCGGAGTTAATTTCTCTCGGCCCTATTAGACACACAGAGTTTGGTGCGCAAGCTTGTCGGCGTAGTTGCGGCTTGTAAAAGGGTTTTGTTTTTCCTTTGTCGTGACCGATGCATTTGAGGAGCGTTATCTCCTCCAGGGAAGCCACTGACAATCGGCTGTGGACATCTCGAACTATGTTGGAATTACTGTTTGGTGATCATGTCTCATTTCTAGGTCTTTTGACATCATTTCACTGTTTTTTGTTTTTTTGAATGATCTCTTCCTGTATCATCATAAATGAAATTATGACTGCTAACAAAGCGGTAATTATCTGTAATGTAAAATGCTATGTTTAACATACATGATATGATCTTGGTAGCTAAGTGGAAGAGCGGCGGGCATGTCTGCTGCACATTTGAGAATCCAGGTTCAAATCTCTTTGTGTCAAAAACATGCATGTTAGCTTCATTCAAGGTCAACTGTCATGTACATTTAAAAATCTCAAACGAAATGTTTTATTATGTCTCAAGTAATGAAACAAAAGATTTTAAATTACATTATAGCATGAAAGAAATAATTACTATTTTGGTCTGTCACATGCAGTGTTTAGGAACGGCAGAGGGGACGCAACAATGCGCACAGGCTGGTCTCGACTTGACTGCAGGGTACAAACTATAAGCTGTTGGTGATTCTTTTTATGTGATCGGTCATGAAAGGCATTGGTTGCCATACACCAATAACGATGATATTGTTCATCCTCAGAAGTCCCCCTGTGACATGTCGAATGTTTGCACCTGTACAGAGATATCCTGAATTACAGTCTGTAAATACAAAAGGGGCTGTAAGTGTTCCATTCTGCCAGGAGAAATGTTGCTCTACGATGGGCAGAAAAAGTGCGGAGAGATTGCATGGATCCTTCGCACGCTTTGTTAAGCAGCTCGGTCGTAGGCGGGATCGACGCAGGCCCCAGCACAGTGCCTGGACTTGGGACAGATGTGTCAGGGAATGGAATGAGGAGAATGTACCGGTACATGTCTTCCGAGAGCAGAGTGAAGGCTGGGTGGGCTGAGCTTTTGCAGCCAGCGGCACACTTTGTCCCCCTCCCGCCACACACACACAACGTGAGCTCAGCTTTTTGCTGCTATTTGACTGCTTTCGCTTTATTAATCCATTATCTAAAAGGGAAAGTTTCACGGATAATGTCATGATTTATGTTCATCTGTGGCTCCATGGGTGTGTTAGTGGTTGTGTGCGCGATTCAACGTATGTTTATTGGAGTTGATTAGCGTCATTTACTATTGTAGTGGTGTAAACGTGCCATTGATTGGTTGATCTATTGCCCATCAACACAATAAAAATATATTGAAAGGAAAAGATAATATTAAAATTGTCTTTGTTCAAGGGCAAGTTACATGTTTAAACGGATCAGGCAAAAGCAGGAAAAGTGCCTTCAACGAGGTGTCACCTTACTTGTACGTGTCCTCCTCTTAAATGCCCTTCTGCTTACTTTTTGGGTGTTTTTGAAATAAATAATCTGATGTCATGTCCTGCATCCTGGCAAATCCAAACATGGACAGAACTGTCTACTCAGAAAAGAAAACAAAAATAATCCTGAATAAATCATGAATGAGCTCAGCGTTTCATGCCATGATTTGTTTTTAAAATATAAAATACTGCTTCGGCGTAGACAGTTTTATTGCCATTTATTACATATTTCAATATAATGAGTTTAGGTCATGCGTATGGTAACAAACAACAGCAGCGGATGTCAAATCTTCTGAAAGTGACGGCAGCGTCTGAGAGTTGAGTCAGTGTTTTGAGTGTCGGCGAGAGTGCGCGCGTCAGGCTGTGACACGTTACTTGTGTTGAGCATGCGTTCCTCATGGCGGGCAGCCATCGCGCCGCTGCCAGACTGACCGTTTCCTGCCAGCTCGTCTGATCTCACTCCCCCTGACATGTTCCCGCTTTGTAAATTTCACCACAATCAATGCTGCTTGTAAAAAAAAAAAAAACCAACAACAAACAAATCCTGCTTTTTTCTGCAGCTTTTAACTTTAGTTGTTTATTAAATTAGAATCTTCTATCCTCTTAAAATGAATGCCAATTGAAACCCTTAACTAAATAACACTTACCCCTAATTCCAAACCTACTTCAGCCCTAACTCATCACGCTAACTGTAAACCTTAACATTTACCTCCACCCATTTCTAATCCCAACCCTGAACCACACCCTCATCCCCCCACCCTTAAATTTTACCGAGCTCCTGACTTTAAACTTAGCCCATCCAACACTTTCCGAACCACTAAACGCCAATGCCATTGCAGTCAGTGTGAACTGACCTTCACCGCTCCGCGCAGGGCAGACCTGTACATCCGTCATGCCAGTTCCCACCTTGTCATGTCGTTCACACAAACGCTCCCCTTGTCTCATAAAAGTTGTTTGCCAGGATGTGGAGTGACCGCTCGTGCTAAAATAAATGGGAAGACATCAAAGAGTCATGATGTGGGAATAAAAATATTCAAGTAAATATATTTTCTTAAAGCCATGCACCCACTATGACATCCCAGATGAGATGGTACAGCCTCTCTGTATTCGTAATATTATGTATTTGTCATATTTTTATTTTTTGTGGGGTGAGGGGGTGAGGATTCACAAGTCTAAATATATTAATTGATTGTAACCACTTTTGAGACCTTCATTCACATTTCTGGTGTTTTCAAAATGGCCGTCATTGACATAGTGACTCAACAGTGTTTTGTCACTCTGTCGCTGACCTCCAATGAACTTGTTTGCAAGTGAAATACTTCCTTCCACCCACCTCACAGGAAGGTCTGGGCCGCCACAACATCCTCATGCACCCCACTGAACCCTAATATGACTATACGTGTTTTCTAGTAATGCCGAAGCAATACGGAACAAGGATTAAATGTTTCACAATTTCTGCATGTATCAGCAAGTCTGTTACTTTACTGCGAAGCAACAAGACAAAGACAGCCTCTCTTCATTTATTAATGCAAGCAGTGATGTGCTTGTGTATTTGTGTGTGTGTGTTTCAAAATTTCCTCTTCGTGTGTGTATTTGTGGCATATACTAATGTCAACGTTTTCCGGCATTTTATTCAGTATCCCACATTTTTACTTTTTGCTTTTTCAACAACTACAAATTAAGCATTCATACCCCCCAACCCCTCAAATAATATTTCCAAATGAACATGAATCCAAATAAATGTAATTCTTACTGTTGTCTTAATAGCCCTTTAAGAGTGCTTAAAAAAAGGGTTTTCCGAACTTTATGCTGAGTGAAATTTTGGAATTTTTGGGGATCTCTTTGGGGAAAGAGATTAAAATTTTCCGTTTTATCGGCGTATGAAGTTCTGAATTTTGTGGGAAATATTGTATGTTGAAAAATTGGAATTTCGCAGAATTTTAAAGTGAAAAAGTCACCATTTTGTGAAATAAGTTTTAAAGTTGTTGCTTATGTATGATAGTTTCAATCTTTTTAGGATCTCCAATTTGAGGTGGTGAAAAATTTTCCGACTTCTTGTGTGAGAGAATATCAAATTTTGCAGTATCTCTGTGTAATAGGGTAATCACTGTGTCTCATTTCCCTCTCCCCACTAAACTTTATCCTGAAACGTTTTTCAGGCAACCGGACAAACTGGTGGTGGTTTGGACGCGCAGGAGTCGACGGAAATCCTCCAAGGTTTGCACTTACCTTCTCCAGTATTGCACGTTTCAATCTGTACCGCTTTGGGTTATTGATCCTGTCCACTAGAGGGCGTTCCAACATTGCAAATAGGCCATGTCACGTTTTCCCCTCGATGATAAATCAATGCTGACTGTTATTTATCTTGGCTTGCAGTCTCACAGCTGGCAGCCTGGCATCAAAAACCCCTACCGAGGGGTTGTGGTGTGGCCCGTACCGGAGAACATTGAAATCACAGTCACTCTCTTTAAGGTACTTTTTAAAAATGTATTTTATTGTTTTTGTATTTTTGTGTCTCAAACGTAATACATTACTCTTACTGCTTGCGTATCTTGTTTGTGAGTAATTCGGCACTGTCCTCCACCTAAACTATGAGGACAATACGGTCAAGTGGAAAGGCTTTTACAGTCGGTGGCTGCGGCAACTTGGCGTGTTTGTGTGTGTGTTGTCCACCCTTGTAGTTGACAGTAAGCAATTTGATTGTTAATTGTTTACAGATCGCAGTCAGAAAAGAATACACTTAAGTGTTTACTGTACATGTCCATGCTTCCATCCATTTTGTGTAGTGGTCGTATTTGTTAGAGTGGTGGACTCTATCCTAGTTGAGTTTAAGCAAGACGATTGGCTGATAAACAAGCCTTTGTGCTCGCTTTAGATAAATTCATAATTATGGCTTTAATTAAAAAAAGTTACATGATTTGTGCACTTGATGGGACTTGAACATGTATTCAACGTGCTTGAGAGGATCTGCACGGAGTAGGAGGTGGGTTACACCCTGGACGAATACAATGAACTTCTTGTGTTGACAGACATAAATACATACAGTTGTATTGTGAGAAGCTGAACACACGTTGCTAATTTGACAAACAAGCCACAACTGTATTTTAATTGTATTATTTTGCGGAAAATTAATTTTTTTTGTCATTAATTATAATCTAATACTTCTCTGTACCATTGCAGGACCCTCATGCTGAGGAGTTTGAGGACAAAGAATGGACGTTTGTCATTGAGAATGTGAGTCATTTAATCATGCTTGTATTAGCTGTCTTTTTTTTTCCACGTTAACCAAGCTTATTCTTAAATCATACATGTTTGAAAAGTTTTTTTCCATCAGACATGCAGATACCCCCATCGTGTGGTCACAAAGTGCTATTACACGTCAATCGCTGATGCAAGATTTCAATTGCTTTGGCATACAATGAAAACGGAGTGTCTTGTTAAATACATTCGTTCACGTTCTGAGCGTCTTCTCCTTACAAGGAGTGGTCCCCAGCCTTTTTTGTGTCACGGACCAGTTGAGACAAATACATGCTATTTATGGACCATCCATCCATCGATCCATTTTCTGATCCGCTTATCCTCAAAAGGGTCGCAGGGCATGCTGGAACCTATCCCAGCCGTCTTCGGCCAGTAGAGCGGGGTACACCCCGAACTGGTTGCCAGCCAGTCGCAGGTTCGTGGTCCAGTTTTTTTTTCATTTAAAGCGCATTCACTTCAAAAAGTGTTATACTACTGTACTACAAATGTAGAACAAAATATAATAACACTACGAAATTGACCAATCGCGAATAATACATATGCCTTACAATGTAAACATCATTTTTAAGTTATAAACTTACATACGGCATTGGCATCATTGCTCCTTGCAAATGTGACTGATCCAGAGACGATACGAGTGATTGCCGCATTCATTTTCTATACTTTTGTGACTCAATTCTACGATAGCCCTCACTCGAGACATGTTCCCAAGAATGTCAGCGGCAGATGAAGAATGCCAGGTGAGCTGGCGCTTTGACCCCCCCGTCACTTTCTTTGTGCACATCAAACAGACAACATAAGAAAGTGCTTGGGGGGAAAGGGGAGGGGGCTTCTCCCGTTTGATAGAAGGCAGACATGACAAGCAGGTCAGCCGCCGTTCTTCGGGCAGAGCGTGGGAGACGGGTAAGACGATGAGAGCAAAGAGAGGCGGTGCGACTTCTTCTGGGCTGGTCTCTGCATACCGGACTAATGACCACTTTCACGACAGTACAGAAATTAGTCGCGCACCTTCACTGTGATGGAATGCGGCTCGATGGACACATTTTATCACGCGAGTTGCTTTTTTTGAAATACTTGTTGAAGTATGTGAAGGATTTATGTTACTTCTGACAAAGATGTTTTGTTAGGATTATTTGCTACTGTGGTGACTTGCCCAAAGACTTTAATTTGCGAGTTAATTTAGGCAACCCAATTGCGTTTTGCTTTGTGTGTTAGCTGGAAGCTTGTGGACCTTCGTCAGGCAAAGTTACGTGCTTTAGGTTGAACACACAACATGGAATTCATTTTTTTTCCTGAAGTAGACAGTAAACCTTGACTGGTAGTTGTACTGAGCCTCTTTTTTGATGTGATGTCTACCACCACATAGAGCACTTGACCTAAAATGTTTGCTTGCAACTCAAGGTAAAAATAATATCGGCCGAGCAGTGGCGTCTGAAACAACCCCCCCCACCCCCGCATCCTTCATCATTCCAAAAACAAGCAAACAATTTGCTTCTTGAAGAGTCTAGAGCAGTGGCTCTTAACCTGGATTCGGTGAATCAGTCTTAGGGGTTCGACAGCGCCTCTGCCATGTAGGTTAAGACACACCCGACTCAATATGTCAAATTCGTTATGACACGCACGCTTGGCCATCACTGGCTGGTTCATTTTGTGCACAATTAAAAAACGTATACGTCATACTAATATTTACTTTTTTCAGTTTTTAATAAATGCATTTTATTTGATATTTTTATTTTTCACTAATGAAGGGTTCAGTGAATGTGCATATAAACGTGTTGGGATCGGTACCTTTACAAGGTTAAGAACCACTGGTTGAGAGAGTGTTCATAGGTGTGTATGTATATTCTCCCTGTGATTGGCTGCTAACCAGTCCAGGGTTTGTATGTAAGTATGTATGTGGACGTGAAGATATAAAATACACATTTTAAAACATGCAAAGATCAAAGTCCTGAAGCCTCTTCATTAAAAAAATACTAATTTTCTTCAGTCTGATGCAAAAGTGAGAAACCCAATACATTTCAAAATAATGATTTAAAAATAATTAAAACTGATTCGGAACAAAACAAGTTGTAAATACAGGTCGAACTTATCAAATCTCTGTCCGCTATAGTGAAATTATTGCTTTTGACCCTTTTCTATTCACATAAGACCTGTTTCGAGTTCAGAAGTGAATGCTGTGTACAATTTGACCACCAGGGTGTAGTCTCCCCATATAATTCGTCTAAAATGCGGCCTGCTTTCATGAGCTGTACTCGTCACTGAGCAGTTTGTTGGTCCACTCGCTTTGTTAAAACCTTGAGATACACGTACGGGCTGTGTATTTTATTATTATTTTTATCACGTGTGCTAGAAAAATTTAAAATCAGCTGTCTTCACACATCTATGTATGCGATGCCGTTTGAAGCCAGTTACATGTGAGTGAATATAGTGCAAGGAGAGGTGAGCTCCCCTCAACCCCTCATCAGGCGACAGAGGAGAAAAACGAAGAATACACCATTGTGCCCCAACGCCGGAGATGATGAAATTTAAGATCCCCACGCTCTGGCTTCGTCTTAATCTGGCGGTGGGGGTGGCCCAACCTCGCGTGAGGCTAATCCCTTCCCGTTGAATTATCGGCGCCGCCAAGATTGTATTTTGTCATTGAAAACGGCAGTGTCAAACGCCGCCTTTTTTTTTTTCTTCCACCCCTTTGCCTATTTGTTCCTCTGCCGAGGCCAGTCGCATAATCAAGTGAGGGCGAGCTGTAGGACGACAAGTCGGAAAGGTGGCGGCCCGTATAAGTGGCGGCGCGGCAGTATCTCTAAATTGCACGCTACCCTTGCCTTTCACCCCTTTTCAAATAGGTGCAGATTATCAAAAAGGTGGGCAAATTGCGAGTCCACAAAGATTGGACGGCTCTATTTTAAGGCATTGTGCTGATGGACGTGCTCAAGCATCTGCATATCAACCAAGGGGGAAAAAAAGAGCGATTGCAATCTAACTTCACTTTGTGGATGGGGATTTGCGAAGCATATATTGAAGTCGTGTCTTTTACAAGTGAGACACACTCTCCTCCTCACCCCTGACTCATACAAACCTTTTTGAAGCACAAGAATTGATCCCTGAGACACAAACATATAAATAAAATGCATCATTTATTGCTGTCGAAATGCTGTCCTCAGATACCGGAGAAGTCTGAAAAAGATTGATATCGCAAAATGAAATGCCCAATAGTTAGTTACACATAAGTCCTTTAAAACTGCTGCTCAAAGGTCTTTCAAAATAACAATAAGTGAGATGTTATGTTTTGATTGCTCTTTGTTGGAGTCTGCTGTACGTCAATAGAAAAGATTGTTCTCTCCTTGGAGTCTTTATTTTTTTTATATATGTAAAAATGTGCCGCCATTGTCTCAGTGTCCCTAGATGCCGGGAAAGGTCTAAATGCCAAGAGATGACACCAAAGCACTACTTTTCTGTCGAATGAAAGCTACTCCCCTCATTTCAACATACAGTAGTTCATTGGCACCAAGATGCCACACCTAAATGGCGCCAAAGCACTACATTTCTGTTGTGAGTCGTGTGGTGACTCTGGACCACTGTCTTACAGTTCTTTTTTTGAATTGAATTCTGTCTCATTGACAGAATTTTGTGCCAATGTATGTATTGCTCATACTGTTTCCTGGCGGAATTGCACCAATAAACGCACGACGACCGCCATCTTCTGTCTGCTGCTACACTCCATCTCTCTTTGCCGTCCACATCGCGTCTTGCTTCTGACTTTATTTAAGCCATTTTCAAATCACACAGTCAACACTGTTAGTGCCCACTTGGTAACACACACACACACACGCACACACACACACACACACACACACACTGCATTGTATCTCCTCTCCTTCGTGCCAGGGGAAGCACATTACGTAGGCCAGTGGTTTGTGAGCGCCGAGCGGGCCTCCGGGAGTGGAAAACACAATTATTTCAGCCCTCCGCTATTCACGCAAAGGTGACAAAAGCTGGTATGAAGTATGAAATCCCAAAAGTTTCCTCCTTTTTGCGCTGCGCCCGACAAATCGGGATTAATTTGCACTCGAGTGCCTCGTGCGCACACCGTCTCCAAAGTTTTCACCTTTCGCTTATTTTGCCCATTTCTTAAGTAGTTTGGGGGGCTCAAATGGCCTAGTTTATTTATTTGTTTGTTTGTTTGTTTTTTTTCTTTTTCTCTCCCTGCTCGTGTGTGCTCATTTTAAATAATATATGTGCTGGAGTTCAAAGCATATCAATAATTGTGTGCGTGCGTGTGCGCGCGTTTGTGTGTGTGTTTGTGTGTCTCTTAATTTAATTAATCACCCTGAGGAGAGGCAACAGATGCTCCTGATTACCCCCCTCTTGGCGGACCTAGCCCCCCTTTGCCCCTTCCCTTGCAACGACACACACACACGCGCGCGCGCACACACACACACACACACACGCGCGCACTTGCACTCATGAAATTTTGTCACACAATCATTCAAAAGTCTGTATGTTGTCCAGACTCTTAATGGCCATCATCACTAGTGGTTACTCTAAAATGGTTCAATGATTTTGTTGTTTACGATGATACTAGTGCAGCGTGTTATACCGGAGACAAATTCCTTGTGTGTTCTACATACTTGGCCAATAAAGATGATTCTGATTCTGATTCTGATTCTGATTCTGATCAGTGTGTATGTGTGTGTGTGTGTGGAGGGGGTGGGTGCTGTCTACATGGGTTGTAGTAGATGGTGGCTGTAGAGGCCGGGTGGTCCCTCCTGTCGCCCTAATAGGCTTAGCGCACCCCTAATCCACACCGCACCACCTCCGTCACATGGCCGGTCTCCTGACTGGCTGGGCCACCACGAGGTGTGCGTGCGTCGGCACAAATGTTGTTCCTGCGTTACTGTATTTGTGTTAGTTAGTCAGTCCGGCATTGTTGTCAACACAGAAAAAAACCCCACTGAAAACATTGTGGTCAAGTTCATAGACACACACATACTTTTAAAGTCTTAATTGAGCCTGTTTTTAACTCGACTGCTAACCAAAGCAGCAGCACCTATCGAGGCCTGCGAAGAGATTGCATCAAGAAAAAGAAGAAAAATGGAAAATGACACCATCAATCAGTTTGACTTAGCGATTTGAGGTCCAGGCATTGACAAACAGGATACGTAATATAAAACGGAACAAATACTGTAGGTGGATGTAGATAAGTCATATGTGTACATTTATTCAAGTGCATTATACAAAAGAGGCATCTCTACTCATGTCTCCAGATCTGGTACTTGTATCGTGTAGTATTAAACCATGTGTTTGCATGTCTCCAGACTTGCTTTTTAAAAATTTTACTTGTAGCACAGTGGTACCTAACCTGAAATTTTAGGCACGCAAGTAGGAAATTTTGGGACGAACGTTGTAAGACGACTTGTGGGAGTAAATATTCACTCCGCTCAATTCAACAATTTAGCTGAAAAATCTTTCCTCGTAGGGCCATTATGACATTGAAACCACAAAATTATTACTTGTACACAACAAATTAATATATTACTAGTTTTGAAAACAGTCAAGTGAATTCTAAGAGTTTGTTCAATTATTGTTCAAGTGAGTGTAAACAGGATAACAAACTTATTGCAACAATCTCAACGTGATTTATTACATATGACAATTTGTCATTTCGGTACAGATTTTAGCAAGTTGACACATGATTTGCTTTCGCGGGCCACATCAAAGGACCTGGCGGGCCAGATTTGGCCCCTGGGCTTTGAGTTTGATACCAGTACTCTAGGCCAACATTATTATTATTTTTTTAAAACATGCTGCAAAGTGTCGACTCTTTCACCCAAAAACAGATCACGTCAAGTTTTAAGGTTGCCATTTAAAAAAAATTGTGTATGTACTGTAATTAACTGCAAATTAAGCGAATTAAACCAGCTTGCCCTTGACAATGAAGGGCTTTGCTTCTCCTTTAGGAAAAAAAAGTTTTCTGTCTTGTGCCTCCCCTCCCTTCTATTTTGTCTCTTTTTGTTTTGTCTGCTTTACTCTTGTAAAGCATCCTGTGTGTATGCGCACATGCGTACGTGTGGTCTCACGTCCTTGTCTCGCCGTAAGCCAACAGCACGCTGTGAGTGTGTTGGTTGTGTGATGTTCCTTACCTTGTTGCTTTTCTTTTTTGTTTGTGTTTGTGTGTATGTGTGTGTTTTGCTTTTCGAGTGCACCTCCCCGTCCCACCGGTCCAGGTTGTGACCTCGGCTTTCATCTTCTTAGTCTGAGGCTCCTGCATCCCGCTGCGCTCAGACTCCTGGCCAACACCGCGGCAGATGTCACCAGACACTGCGACGCACACGCATCCGAGCGCGCGCACACAGTTTGATTTGTCTAATAAACACTCTGTTTCTCTTCCATTTATACACATTGGCTCTCATGCGGCATTCGATCTTAAAACACAGACAAACCCGTGAAAGTATCCCACAGCAGTGGTGCGAATATAAGGAGGTCGGTAGTTTCTGTCGTAGTTTTGTGTATGTTGGTGTGTGTGTGTGTGTGTGTGTCTACTCCACTATCGGTCATCTCTGTCACCTCGTGGTTGGTTTCGCCTCCTACGTTGACTTCTGGTGCCCAGTGTTGCATTCTGACTGCTGACTTTGTCCCATCCCAGGCGCCAAACGGACGATAGCAGCAGAGGAGTTATTGTCACCCTCTCTGTTATTTATTTTGCCTCTGCGCGTCTTAAGATGGCTGCCCGCGATGTAGACGAGCCCGTGTCGCCCGTAAAATATCGCAGCCGGCAAATCCCCATGTTTATCCACAAGCTTGACCCGCTTGGCTGGTGCGTGCATTGGTGGTGACGGTTGAGGCGAAAGAAGCCAAACAGATGAATGAGTTGTTTGGAATGTACATGTGCCATTGTATGCTTGAGTGCTGCGTAGAAAACAGGTTTTGCTTATTGATGTTCGAGCACCACTGATGCATGCTTCTCCAGATATTCAAAATCGATACCAGGTTTTTGGTAGTGGCAGTGGAAAGTGTGTGTGTGTTTGTGCTTGAGCACTGCGTAGAAGTATAATACAGCCCTCAATGCATAAATTTGATCGGTGCCTAGTTTGTGGTGGAAAGTCATCGCACACATGCGTTTGTGCTCTAGCTACTTTGAAACCCAATTCCAATAAAGTTGGGATATAGTGTTGAACATAAATAATGATTTGAAAACCATATTCAACCTGTTTAATTGAATGCACTACACACTTTGTTTTGAGAAAAAATAAAAATCATTAACTTTGAATTTTATGGCTTTGACACGCTCCAAAAAAGCTGGGACACGGACGGTCATGTTCGACTGTCTCCCATCACCTTTTCCTTCCAAAACATTCAATAAATGTTTGGAAACTGAGGATACTAATTGTTGAAGCGTTTGTTTGTAGGTGGAATTCTTTCCCATTCTTCCATGATGTACCGCTTTAGCTGTTCAACAGTCTTGATTATGCGCCATACATTTGCAATGGGAGACGGGTCTGGACTGCAGGCACGCCAGTCTAGTACCCTCAGTCTTTTTACTACGAAGCCACACTGTTGTAATGTGCAGGATGTGGTTTGGCATTTTCTTGCTGAAATAAACACTGATGTCCATGAAAAAGACATTGCTTGGATGGCAGCATATGTTTCTTCCAAACCAATAGCTGTGCAAAATTCCAGTCATGTGCTACTTTCTTTGACATTACCTCCGTGTGTGCGTCTGCTCGAGCACCACAGAGAAGTCAGACGCAGGCGCAGCCATTGGGAGACAGAGGCGATTGTTCTGCCGAGTGGCAATGAATGAGGTCTTGTGACGTGCTCCGATGCCAGCGCTAAGCCGGCCACTGACAGTCGGCCTGCCCAGCCCCCTCTTGGGGGGGGGGGGGGGGTTGACGCGCTGTCTCTGTTGGGGATAGAAATCTGTACACCCAGAGGTGACTGGGTCAGGAATTTGAGGTGACTGGCGCTCGAAGGCCTTTGGGTGTCGAAGAGTGGTTGGCGGGGGTGTGGGGGGGGGGGGGGGGGGGGTACGTGGCGAAGGAAGGGCACATTCCAGTCGTAAAAGAAATGCTTGTATTAGGCGTGCCACAAGTCATGCAAGCAACATACTTGTTAGGAACAAAGGAAACAAAACCATTTTGTTCAAAAACAGACTTTGAAAACATGTGAACAGATGTTGAATTCAAGGCCTGGGGGCCTGGTACAGCGCACTTCAGCCCAAATTTTGTGGCGACTAAAGACAATCAACTTCTTTTTTCTACCAAACCAAATTCTTTTCATTTTTGCTGAAAATCTGAACAAAAATTCCAGCTTGTCAGTTTTGCCAAATCTCTTCACATAAATTCAAAAACAGTCTCGAACAATAATATTCATCTATGGTTGTCACTATTCACCATGACTGCAGATTTTCAAAATCCTAATCCGTTATTAAAAACATTTTGATAATAAAGTTGTACTTGACTTGACATTCTGCCACTGTCGAGCTGCAACCTCATATGTTTTTTATCTTTGCTGTCTTGAAATTCATGGCTGGCGGTCTAAAAATGGCTTAAATGCTAATAGACTTTCTTAGTGTGAAAAAACAAAACAAATCGTGTGGCATTGGAACTTTAATTTGGAATTCGGGTTCAGTCTTCAGTTAACTGTCATGAAGTTATAATTATAGTAAACATTCGTATGAAAACGGATCCAGGACATAAATATAAAACAATTTACTGAAAACAGCAACTACAAACCATTTGAGAATCCCCGAGCTAAAGAAACACATTGGCACCGTCAATTTGGAGTCAACATTGAAGCAAGTGATTGCAATTTTTTAAAGTCTAACTGCAAGACACTTGAAACACGTTCCGTCTCTTCTTTTATGTACCACAAGCGTGTTAAGCTTTTGTCTGTACATAAACAAAACCGACGGAGCCCTTTTGTTCTTTTGGAACATAAAAAAGTCAAAGAACAACCACGTACACACACTCAGACATACACGCGCGCGCGCACACCAAGGCACACCGGCTCCTTATCCAATCCCTCGGCTAATTCCCCCTCGGCGGAAGGTGTTCATTGTTTCTCTTTCATTCTAATCTCTGCTTCTCCTTTTCTTAAAATCCATATTAGATTCTCTTTGACTGCTCAACAATCGGAGTCAGTGGAGCAGAGCATGGCCCCCGCTAATGCTCTTTGTCTCCGCAGATTTGTCACTTAGCATGGAGAGTACACCTTTGTCACAGAGCAGGGCCACCGCAGAGGCAGACTCGCACTCGGGGCAATTGTTTCTTGTCACAGGCCATCTCCAAACCACCCTATTCCCTCTCCACACATACCCACACTTTACACAAATCAGCTTTGCTTTGGATTAGGGCCCTATCATCCCGCCGCCACATCTCAAAAATGCCTTAAACAAACACACCCTTAAAGTGAGAAGCCAGTGAATATGCGTAATCTGCTTATTGCAGATTTACCAGGACGTTGTCATTAGATGCCGCTGTAATGAATTAGCAACAAAAAAAATCAATGTTTGAAGCCATGCTAATTGTGAGAATGAGATAAAATTGATGCGTAATCTTGAAATATCTGGATAAATAAGAATTTTATGTATAACACACACATGTGTCACACGAGTGCGGGCAATTGGCGATCTGCTGGCTTGATATCGGAGGTTCTGCTTCATGCAGGGGAAATAATCAATCCCAGATAGCAATAGCTGAGGGTGTTAGCTCGGTGGCTCTATATACGGGGTGTTTATATGTGTGGTAATGTTATTGCCGCTTTGTTCCTTGATGATGGCAAGCGATGGTGAAATGGCGGGAAAATGATGAGCAGGCACTTCATAGAACGGGAATGAACTCCCAGCTATAATCCCGTCGACCTTTCTCTCCCGTCCCCCGGTTTGCCACATCTCCCCGTCCTCCATTTTCCCCCTTCATCTTTTTCTCCTTTCCCCTTCCCTTGATATCCACCTCTGTCTTTTAGCCTTCTCTCCTTCCCATTTCCTGACCACTCCTTCTCTCCTGAAGCCCCCCCCCCCCCCCCCCCCCCCAACGCACACCGCGCTCTCCACCCGGCAGAAGTGCCGAGCCAGGGCTTTTTGCCGGCTGGTAATTTATTTTCCCATTAGCCCCCCGTCTGAAGAGTACGCTGCCGGTCTGAGCGCGTGTTGGGGGGCACACCAGGGGCCACCCAAAAAGAAAGACCCGGATAGCTGGAAAGAGGAGCGCACTCTGGACACGCCGATAAGACGAGGCAGGGGTGCGGCGTTCAGAGATGATGTTGGCCGGGGTGGGAGAGAGCAGATAGCAACTCTGGAAGCTTTTTTTTTTTTTTTTTTGCTGTCTTGTACTCATTTTTCAACAAATAGATCATTTGATATCAAGTTCTGATATCAAGTTCACCTACTGTAACAGAAATACACCAAATAATGACTCGCAAAATAGTCCCTTCCGACAACCCCGCAAAGTTTTTCTTGGTTCGCTCCTGTGTGAAAGTGTTTGACACTGAATGATGAATTCGTCTTGCAAATTTCCCAGGTTCCCCCAAACACGTTGGATGATTGCAGGTTAGTATTACTTAACCTGCAGTAACAAAAATATGCCGACCAAGTCAAAAAGTAGAGGTCCTGTCACACGTTTCCTCACAGCTTTTTTCCTCGTGACGTTTTGTGTGAAAAGTACAAACTCGGAATAAGGGTGTTGCAGATGACCCGCTAATTCCTAAATATTTTGATCACCATTTCATTTTAAAAAAAAAAAACAAGAACATCAAATTTCACATTGTTGCTCAAATATTTTCACTCTCTCTTTCTCATGACGGCATTCCGTGTGAAAAAGTCTGAGATTGTTTGTATGAAAGGGGCTTCTCTTATGATTCTGTCCAATAAGCGCATCGTGTTGCTATCTAGCTGGCATTGGGCAGCGCAGGAAACAAGTTAGTATCGCATACCTTGGTGTTTAGAGAAACAAGGTCATGAGAGAGCTCAGTGTCACTCTTTTCAGCCCCCCCTCCCAAAAAAAAAAAAACACAGCTGCTGTAATCTGACATTTTTAAAGGAAGCCTAATCCTGCTCTTGTGGAGACTAATCACTCCTCCTGTGTGTCGTCCTCTCACCTTTCCTTCACTGTTTGTTTTTGCTTCTCACTTTTCTGTTGACTGACAGTATGAGGGAATGATTTTTGAGGGTTCGGATTATTTATTTGTTTTTGTTTTTTTTTGGGCGGGTGTGGGGTCGGCCCCCGAGGCCAGTTTCTCTTTGGAAATTTACATTGTACTGTATGGTTATCATCAGTAGATCCACATGAACGTCTCAAGAAGCCAAAATTTACCACTTTGTTTTGTAAAGGTCATTTTGGGGTCAATTTCAGGAATCCTTCGAAAATATACTTGTTTTTTACGAGAACAATTGAATCCCAGAAGACTGTTTCCTTAAAGAGCAAGAAATATGGTGCATGTGTTTTAATGAGTAGACCCCATGAAGTCATGCCCCAATGCTATGAAGTTTATTGCAGCCATTTGTAGGGGACATTAAAAGGCAAAGTTGTCTTACTGGAATATTTTGATAATTCAGGCCCAAAAGCCGTTTTCTTTTAGCAGTCTGAAATTTGGGAGGCGTTTCAGTCATGACTAAACTCCTCAAAAAGCCATGCCTGCTAAAACACAGTTTGCATTTTGGATTGATGAAACAGTTTTTGGGGCCTTTTTGGCAATTTTGGGCAGTACTTTCACCAACCTTACTAGGAAAAAACTGCCCAAATGAGTCCCAACTGGAACAAGGTATTTTAAGCAAAACGATCAAGTTTTATTTTGCCTACTGAGCACAGAGCAATGCACCAAATGGAGGAGGATCTTTTGAAGCATCACTCTGAAAATGGAGAAAAGCGAGAGCTCCTTCATCGCTGCATCAATCATAAGACCATTGTAATTGTAATTTTGGCATGCCTTTTTATGGCCATTGTTGCCTTTAATACATGCATACGCACATCTGAGGCAAAAAAAAAAGAGAGAAAATCCTTGGATATAATAATAGCGGATATAGATTGGTCTTAATCTGCGTGTGTATGTGGTCTATAGTTCCGCATTCATAGGTGCGATGTAAAGCTGGCGCGCTATCAGTTATCAGGGGAGTCGCAGAGGAATCACTCCATTGTGCTTGCGCTCAAAGAGAGATGCGAGTACGTTAAACATCTCTATTTCCAATAACTGTGACCTTGAGGGGGAGCGCAATGGCACCGTGCCCCCCCCCCCCCCCCCCACACACACACACACTCCCCAACGCACCACCACCATTACCAACACAAGCAATTCCAATCTGCTGACTCCAGCCACAGGCAGCTGATTTAGGGTGTCGGGATGTGGGGCTAATCGTCACTCCCCCGAGGGTTATCCCGAAGACCAAATTGAGTTTATTGTTTGTTATATCTAAATGGCATGAATGCAAATGAAAGAGATGTTACATCGTTGCTATGTCTCAGTGGACGTTTCAACCTGCTTTCAAGTTTCGAGGGATGTGGCGGGGTGGGGCGTTTAATCCACTTCCACCTTGACAAACGGTACATTTTCATAGCTTTCATGAATAGACGTCAATTTTTAACGGAACATACCGAAATTTGTTGGAAGTGGTCTTAAAATGTCTCGAACCATTCCGTTTTTGTTTCTAGATACAACAGAAATGGCCATAGATCAATGTGGCCCATTGCATAGTATATTTATCAATAAATAAGTGAATAAAATACAAAAATGAATACACTGGCAACTTGTTTTTCACAGACCAAACGTTTTCCTGCGCTTCCGTCAACAGTCTGAAAAGCCGTGACCTCAGTTTGTCCTTTGCCAGTCGGCGCCCTGCTCAGGATTGTTTTTGTTTCCACGGCGGCATCGAGGCTTAAGTCCGATAATCATCAGCTGGATGCGATTCATCACTTCCGGACAGCGTTGCGGCGTATCGCTTCGGCATCTTCTTCCTCTGCGATCTACTTGGCCGCGAAGCACTTTTAACTAAACCGGGTGTTTTTGCGGTTGTCTCCAACGAGAGACCCAAAAGCTGGGTGATGATTTTCCCAGCAGGCAGTGTAACGTTGGAGCTCAAGGATCAACATGGGTCCATGTTTGTTCCTATTAGAAACAAATTGACTTTTGACTGTCTGTTAAAAAGCCATTAGATGATTGGTCTTCACAAAGACGTTAGCTCGTGTTTAGCACTCAGTCTAATTAATCCACAGCTCCAGTCCAAAAGGGATCCGCTGCCCCTCCTTTTCCCATCCCCGCCCGTCCCATTGGCATTTTGGGGCAGAGGGGGTTCAGCGGGACCTCCTGGGCACTACCGGCGCCTTGACCCCTGCCCCCCACCAGGGGAGGATCTGTGGATCGATCCAGGGCCAGCTGGCATAAACCTGTCCCGCCATTAATTTATGTATGTGCAATTTTGCTCAGTTTGAAATGATGTCCTCTTTTTGAATAAAGGGACAGAATTTAAAACGTTTTTTTAAAAATTTAATTCTTTATTTTTCCCAAGGAAATTTAGCAATCATTAAAATAATCGGTTGTTACAGCCCAAGTGTAAAGCATAATGTGGGTGGGGGGGGCGTAAAATTATTTCAAATAAGTAATGACACTTTTTTATATGGTCTCTTTCTCTGTCATGGATTTTCACCTGCAGGTGGGTCAGTAAAGTATTTTCCTCACTGTCATCTTCTTTTGTGCTTCATTTGCAAGGAGATGCCACCAGGGGGCAGCATACAGCCACCACCCCTCACTCCTTTCCTCCCTCCCCGGTGTTTTTCTTTCATCATCATCATCATTTTTCTGCACACTACAAGTATTGATACTTATTATTTATTCTCTGAAAGCATATTGATAGTCTTATCCTCTGCCATAAATGAAACTTACACATTGCCGCCTCCCTTTCATCTTGCACATTGTTACTCTAATCCCCACCTTTCACCTTTTTATATTTGATTGACAAGCACCATCTGGGGGAAAAGAAGGCCATTTCCATTGTTTTGGCGCTCTGGTGCAAATCTCTCAAAATGTTTGTCATTTGTTTTGCCGTCTCATTTGCATGTCCTTAAGTATTTCCCATTAGAACCGCTCCCTCACACCCTCGCTCTATTCGTTGCCATTGTCATCTTTAGCAAATCCCCTTCGTCTTAAGTGTTTGCCGCATTTAGCAAATTCATTCATAAAGTATCTACACGCGCTATTAGCTTAGTATAATAGCTTGGGTGTAATCTGCGGTGCGATAAGAGTCCTTTTTTCCCCCTCTCCCACCCCCCCCCTCCCTCTCAGCCCTCATGTTCATCTCCAGACGGGATGTTCTTTGGACACGTCGCTACGTCTCGAGCGACGAGGCTCAAATGTCAGCGTCAAAATGTCAAGTGGCCGATTTTCTTCTGTACTTTTCATTATTTTCCGCGGCAGGTGGGAAATGGAAGGCATGATGACTGTGGGTAGAGATGAATAGATAGGCGGGAGGTGTTTGAACGTAAAATTGAGGGGGAATAGTTATCGACAATCTGGGCTTTCTGATCGAAACACTCTCAATTGATTGTTGGATATATAATATTCCAATGACTTTGTTTGTGTTCAAATAGTTGTCTCCTGAATGCCCGCACGTGTGAAACTAATCAAACAAATAATTTTGTTTATTATTATTTATTTATTATAATAATTTTGCTTTATCAAGCTATCGTCAACATAGCTACTGCTGGCGGGATTTAGCAAAAGTACTGAAATAGATTATTTCTATATAGCGGATTAGCTGGCTGTTTCTAAAAATCTGTCTGTGAATATGATATATGAAATTTACATAAAACTGCTCCCAGCCCCAGTTTCCTTGCCCAAGTCTTGACAGGTAGGCTGGATGAAGGTCCACCATTTTGAAGTACAAATGCAAGGCCATTAGGTAAGCAGGGCGGCCATGTTAGCTCAGATTAGCATGAGCCAACGTTTTTATGAGCCTTAACATCTGATAAACGGCATAAATGGTAGGAGGAATGAAACGTATTTGCGCCAAAGAAACTCACACAAAGTATTTCCTACAGTCAGGTCCATAAATATTGAAACATTGACACAATCCTCTTTTTTTGTCTCTAAGCAACAACAATAACAAAAAGATGTGCTTCAACAGCAGACTTTCAGCTTTAATTTTAGGATGTTCACCTCCAAATCAGGCGAATGATGTGGAAGTTACAGAAGGCTGGTATATATGTATATATATTTTTTATTATGCAGACCACCAGGGCGGTCCCGCATGGCCGAAATGCCGTCAGACATGAAAGCTTTCTTCACATGATCACTTGCAGGAAGGCGACTTTCCTTTATGTCCTCCACAATTATTTTTTTTTTCCCCTCCATGAATGTCTGGAGTTTCCGTAACAGCCCTTCCTTGAGAGAGGCCGGTTTTTACATAATCCTTTTGAGTGAGCGGGAAGTCTGAGAGCGTCGATCCCTGCCAAATTCAATGGCAGCAAAAAAGAAAAGAAGAATGCGCCTCTTTACTATGTTAAACAGATCTAGCCCAAGATGTAATGCTTTCTTCCTTGGATCACGTTAAAGCCCTTTGGCTGGTTGCTCACAATCTAAACATTAATTCATTGGATCTAGCTAAATGTTTTGGTTAGTTTCTACTTTGTGCTTTAACACCCGTTTGGTTGCAATCCGCCTAATGTCACGCACAATTTATCGCTTTGATATATCACAATTGATTTTGTTGATGAATTTGAGGTTGTTATCCTTTTAACGTGCATTACTTTAACTAACAACTGAAGATATTTATGTATAATTTTTGTGGAAGTTGATACGGGGGGGGGGGGAGAAAAATTAATAAACAACCACAGCTGCATACAAAGTGCTGTGCATAAAGTAAAATTCTGATCTAAAACCAAAGCTAGTTAAAACAATACATTAATAACATAAAAACAGTCAACACAATAACACAGCAAAAGAATGATGAGTCACATGCTCAGTCGAAAGCCAAAGAATCAAAAATGTTTTAGGACAAGTTTTGAAGATGGACAGAAAGGGGGCTTGCCGAATGTTTAACAGGAGGCCATTCCAAAGGGAAGGACCGGCAACGAAAAGAGAAATCTAAAAATAATCTTCTATAAAGTACAATACTGTAAAATCCAATTTTTATCCTCCTAAAACTGTTAAAAACTGTTGTTGCATATCTCGAGACTGGAACCAATTAGTGGCATTTCAATTCATTTCAGTGTAGAAAGACGTTTTGATTTAAGAGCATAGTCACGGAATGAATCAAATCATAAGTCAAGGTTCCAATGACTGCCAAAAACGCGTTGCTGGCTTTGACGTCCGCTAGACTGGCTGAGCTGCACTGTTTTTGTTTTCAGAATTTGGCTAGAGTGCAAAGCTGTTATATTGCTTGCCCTGTTCTGACACCCCCACAATATGCACAACATATTTCTTGTCTTTTACCTCTTTTCAGCAGCATGACCAGCCAGCATCTTTACCACTGAATTCCTCACTCTTTGTGTGTGTGTGTGTGTGTGTGTGTGCGCGTGTGTGTGCGTGTGTGTGAATAAATCCCCTGAGGACCTTGGCGATAAGGCGCCAGATTGAGTTTTCTTCACAGAGTTAGATCTTCCCGAGATTTGTGTGTGTGTGAAGACGTCTGGGAAAATGTTACGGGATGCTATCATCGCGTTATCGAACCCCCGCGTTTGTGTATATGTATATGGGCTCTCCAATTCATGTCGTGCCAAAGCGCCGCTTTCGCTTTGTTTGTGCTTCGAGCTGACGAGAGAGGGGTCCTCCTCCAGGCTCCATTCACAGTGGCTACAAGATGGCGGTGATCTACCACTGACAACTGTGTGCTGCTTTTTGATAGAAAAGTGCGAGCAAATAGTTTTTTTTTTATCCCTCTTCCATTTTGACCATATTAATGTGACAGCACTCTATGTAGATATTTTGTGACCAGACTTCCACTTTTCTTGTCCTGGTGTGTCAAAAGCAGTTGTCGCTGTCCTACTCAATACATGGAATTATCGAATTGCGGGCAACAACAGCCTATCTCTGCTTAGGTTCTGTTTTAAAGGCACAGGCTGATCAACGCTGAGTCTTCCGTTCCAGCTGTGATGAACCAATTTTGAAAAGTTGTCTGTCTAAACTTGGCTGTTATACAATAGGATTGTAATTCCCGTACCATTTTTCCATGTCGTTCCTCGTACAGGAGTCTCCGTCTGGCCGACGTAAGGCCCTGGCAACTAGCAGCATCAACATGAAGCAGTACGCCAGCCCTATGCCTACACAGACGGACGTCAAACTCAAGTTCAAGCCGCTTTCCAAGAAGGTTGTGTCGGCCACGCTGCAGTTCTCCCTCTCCTGTATCTTCCTGCGTGAGGGCAAAGCCACGTGAGTCAACACCGTAGACTAGGGACGGGCAATTCATCAAGCGTAGCCATTTATTTGAGTTTATTTCAGGATGATTTTGATGTGTGGATTCAGTCATCCAGGTTTTTTTTTTTTAATCCGCAAAGGCTGAATGGAGGCAACTGAGTCTGACGATTTGTTGAAGATCGTTTCATATTCCAAAAGGCATGAACTGAAGAACATTTCTAAATTGTGAAGCGAGGAGTCTCCCTACTTACGTCGCTGGTTGTTGGTTGTTGTTGTTGCTGCTTGGCAAGGCTGGTGAATGAATGACTGTTTAGCATAAGAACAGGTCATTCATAGAACGCAACCAATTACCATTTTATACCACTATTTTAAATAGTTCACGGTACAAAAATCACTCAAACATTATATATAAATAAAAAATAATAATGGCATTTCCATATTGCTTAGCACTACTGCTCCCGATGAGATTCAGTCATTCATTCTCCGAACCACTTATCCTCACTAGGGCCACGGGCCACCCCGGAGGCTATCCCAGCAGTCTTTGGGCGAGAGGCAGGGTGCACCCTGAACTGCTCACCAGCCAATCGCAGAGCACACATAGACAAACAAACATTCACTGTCACAGACACACCTACGGACAATTTAGTGTCTCCGCTTTACCTACCATTCATGTTTTGGCAGTGTGGGACAAAAATGCAAAACCAACCGATATATTCAAATAAATACACTTAAGTTTGGCCCACACTGTCAATCACTTGCAGCCTAGCCTCTCTTCTTCGCTATCTCATATTCATCTTTGAGAGGAGCAACTTTAATTTTAGGACACTCTCTCTCTCGTTAGTCCATTCTAATTTGATAACTTTCATTTAAAGGCACACACACACACACACACGCGTTGGCAGGGGCCTTTGTTGTGTTGCGGACGGCGGGTCGATGGCGCGTAACCCTTGTTAACCCTTCGGGGAATGATGTCGACCACACACAAACAAACTCCATCACGGCGTTTTAAATGAAGCCCGGCACCCGGGAAGCGCCAAACACAAAGAACACAGACACACAGAGAGCGAGAGATTATGATGGCGCGTTCGAGGGGGACGGCGTGAAATAATGTGCGGCGGGGGGGCAAGGACATGAAGGCCAAGATGAGACAAAAGGTTTGAAAACGTCAAGAAGTTAGGAAAGGACAGAGGTGGAGGCGGCGTTACATTAATCCTTTGAAACGGACGCCGTCTTCCAGTCACATAAAAATTCAACACTGTAGTATTTCCATTTATTCATTGGTACGTCGGTGTATAATCTCACCCCCCCACCCCCACTCTCCACATCTCGGCAGCGTGTTAATCTCTCAAGGTTATGTATAGCCTTGTGAGTGTTTTTTTTAAAACATTACAAGCATGATACGCATTTGCATTGATGTGATTCCCCCCCCCCCCCCCTCACACACACACACACACACACTCCAGCGACGAGGACATGCAGAGCCTCGCCAGCCTGATGAGCATGAAGCAGGCCGACATTGGAAACCTGGATGACTTTGAGGAGGAGAACGAGGAGGACGAGGAGAACAGGGTCAACCAGGAAGAGAAGGCGGCCAAGATCACAGGTGACCAACTCGTCGCAGAATGCTTCACGTATGGCAGCAGTTGGCATAATGGAAGAATTGCCACGTGGTGCGAACACTCATCAGCCTCTTTCCCCCCCTACCAGTGCCTTAAAAAAAATCTTCACTGTTTACAAAAGTGTCAAACATAATGTATTCACACTTTCTATTCAAAATCACACCGTGCGTACATCCATGTTATGGTGTAACGTATGTCCTCCCCTCCTTCCCGCTCAGCCTAATCCAACTTTTCTCCCGCCTCCTGTTCAGCTTCACGCTTTCTCTCTGCGCTCTTTTATTTCTGTTGTATGTGTGCGCATCGAGCGCCTACAGCCACGCTTCGCTTAGCGTGCGTCTCGCTAAGCAAAAGCCAAAAACTCCCACCAACCAGTACCTACAAGCTTCCCCGATGATGTTCTCAAGCATTTTGGGTCCAGGCGAGACATTTTTCCACCTTCATTATCCTATAAACTGTATTGAAACATTGATTCAGTTTTTAAAAAAAGCCCATTAAATTGTACTTCAAGTATTTCAAAACAAACAGTTTTAAAGTGTGAAATGTGAATGTGTTGTACATAAAAGTTAAACACAACTGAACTGTACTCTACAGTGGTTTCCGAATGGGGAAATTATGTTGCGGACCCCCGATTAATGGCTCTTGCACACCCCCCAGTTTGGGAGCCGCTTCATTACACTTGGCACATCTTCGTCTAAACGTGATGTATTTGCTGTTTCTTTGTGTGCTTTCCTCAACGTCTTCAACTGCTCTTCTTCGTCCTTCTTTGTCGTGCGGCCCCGTTGGTCTGCAGAGATAGTAAACCAGCTGAACGCCCTCAGCTGCTTACATGGCGACGATGACGATGATGACAGTTGCATCGGCGTTCCTAAGGGAGCGTTCAAGGCGGCCAATAAGCCTGTCGCTTCCTCTCAAGGTCCAATTTCTCGCCAACTTTCTTCCAAATCATCGTGATTCCTTACGTGAAACCTCCAATTTATTTTACTTTGGCATATCACTATTTCTTCAACCTTTCACTTTTTTTCTTTGTTCTTCCATGTCGTGTTGACTTTGGTGTTGTGAACATGTCAATTTTTTCACTGTTACCTTTGTTTTTTGTTTTTTTAATATTTCATTTTTGTTTTGGTGTTCAGCTGCAGTTGGTAGTGAACCAAAACGGGAAAGCTATGTCCAGGCAAGACTTACTAATGAATTCTAATCTATTGAGTGTCAAATTTCACCATTCTGCCAGATTTGATAATTTTCCCTCCCCTGTGTTTTGAAAGGGGAAATATAATACCCCCCCCCCCAAAAAAAACAACAAACCATCATTACCTGTACAGACAATGTTTAAATTCCAAAATTTCATACAGCTGTAATATCTAGTTAAACTACTTTGCCCAATAAAGATGCATGACTGGCATATGCAGTAAATGGAGCGTGCAGATATGCCTTTTTTTTTTGTGGCCAGCATCTGTGTTTGCTGTCTTCGATAGCCATTGTTTTTCAATTACACGGTACTTGGTTCCCCGATGAAAAGACAACCAGCCAGACTCCTCGCGCCTGTGGCACTTTCCGTCTTTGATGATACTTTCTACGCTCACAGAGCTAAAACTCTCCGGAGCTCAAGTTGAATTTGATCCATAGACATTTATTTCCGGACTTGAAAACTTCCAGCTCCGACTCTTTGGTTCATAAAACTCTCTGACATGCTTCACGCACACTCTTGTCTCCCTAAAATGGGTCGCAAATGGCACCCGTCTCCTTATCAGCGAAGTCCACTTCACATAGCGACATTGCATATACACAAAGGCATGCCACTCTTTCGAGACCAGTCTCGGCATCTTCTTTTCACACCCCTGACTCGGCCCTCGTCTCCATGCAAATGAGCCACAGTGGTGAGGACGACGAAGATAAAGTGGTCAAGTGTCAGCGCCTTCGGCCTGCGTCTCCGTAGCAACTCCACGCCGCTTGTCTCCCACAGTAACCCCCCCCACTAATTGCACCAATGTTCCCAGAAAGGAGCTCAGTCAAGTTTAGCTGGCGCTTACTTGTGGTTCACTCCCAAGTGCAGGACTTTTCCACCTGTACATTGTCAAAATAATTTGGATGGCTCATTGTCCCACTCTTATGTCATCCTGAATGACTTGTTTTAATTTTGGCCACCAAAGAGCTGATCAACAAGCTGAACTTCTTGGAAGACGAGGACCGAGAGACGCACCCGGCCATGCTTGCCAACCCTTTCGACGAACCCGAGGATCACCTGCCCGAAGCCAACCACCTCAACCCATTCGGTGATCCAGATGAGGACGGTATGTGGTCCGAATTCTGTTGCGGGTATTGTACAGTGAAACTTCACTTTTCATGGAGATGAGGGACCACGCCCCTATGCCAGGGACAACATTTTGCGAAAAACGGATACTACTCCAAAAGTTATTTATATTATTGCTTATATTAATGTACTGGTATCTTGACTTATAGATTTTTGTTTAATTTAGATTTTTTTTCAGTCAATAAACTGTGATCCCCAAACCTTGTAATATCATTTCACACTAAACAATCCTCAAAAAATTGTTTACCAGACATTGCATTCAAAATTAACCATGGCTCATGAATCATATGCTGCTTTACCAAGACATTATTGGCAATAAGTGACACCATCCTCGTCAAACAGAACCTCCTGACCAGCAATCTGCCGGGCGGGTCAACGAATCTTGCTACAATGCCTCCAATCCATTCGACGAGGCCACAGAGGAGCCGCATGATGTGACGCCGAGGAACCCTTTCGAAGAGCCGGAACCAGACGAAACCAGTCCTCATCCGGTGCCCGAGCCGCCGAAGGCTCGACCCAGGAAGGGGCTGCGACCGGTTGACATGAACAAGTACTTATATGCCCATGCTGGACAAAATGACGAGGAGGAACTTGATGAGTAAGTTATCTTGACTGATTGTTAAGTGGTTCGAACCGACATCTTATTTATTTATTTTTGCTGTGTTTCGGTTTGGTTAAAAGAATCTCTCGCATTTTTTTGGTCAAGTGTAACGTAAACTGGATCATCCGGACCATGACGCATATCAAACAAGCAGATGTAGACTTTATGCAAATGAAATCTGGTACATATAAGTTCAATTCATGCCAGCTAAGTGTAAACAGACCTAAGATACAACTATAGACATGGAACATACACACAGATCATTATCAAGACCCCCCAAAAATGACCAAAAGACATGGACCATAGGCACAGATTTTTTTTTTACGTACTGGCCAATAAAGATGATTTTGATTCTGACTACAGACACAGAGCAGATACAACCGAAAGACACATACCAAAGACACGAACTGTAGAAACTCACCATAGACATGGAATAAAGAAACCGCTTGAGGCCCGGGAGCAAGGCATAGACCATGGTCAGAGACAAGCGATAAATGTTGTTGGTACATTATCGTCGAAGGTGCTGTCGCTTGGTGTCACATCTCCATCTGTGTGAGTGACTGGCGCTTTTTATATCATCTGGTAAAAAAATTGCTTAAAATATCACATAAAAACATATGTAATCAAGCTAGGGCTGTCACAAACCAATCTTTTTAGAATCGATGTAGAATCCTATCGATTAATATATTGATTATTCGGGTAATCATCTTCAAACCCCTACCTCAACTCGGTTGTTTGATCCATGAATAAACCAATCACTTTCCAAGGAGGACCGCTTCAAATGCGTAAGCCGTTGAGTTCTGGTGCCAAATGCCTTCACAGTCTTGTGGTGAAGCGATGTTGTCAAAAAGCCTGACGTGTTATTGATTGGCATGACTGTCCCCTTAAGCCTGAGGTCATTCTCTGCAGAATGGAAAGTTCAAGGGAGCCGTGTTGTGTTTTGACTGGAGCTCCTTCAGCCGCTCATGTTGCTCCACTGAGGCTTTTCTTTGCTTTGGCTTCCTGTGTCACTGCGACCGCTCCCGACCCTCTTTTGAGTCGGCCCCATCCAATTCTCCTGTTTATTTAGAGCCGCTTTGTCGCATGCTGAGTGAGTATCTCGGGGGGCTTTCACTGCCACAAGCGTGCCTCTATATTGATAACATTCTGTGGTATGTGTGCGCGGGGGTGTGTGTCCTGTCTGTCAGTCTGTCAGTAATGCACCTTGAGAAGTCAGGATATGAGCTGGCCCGAGTGCACCCGATTCTTCTATTAGCTCACCTGTCTTGTTCATTGTGTTGCAGCCAGTGAACACAACTGTGTTCATGTCATCAAACAACACAACCAGTAATGGATTAAAAACTCTTAATCTTCTTCAGAAACTTTATTCTGCGTCCCACGCCCGCGAATTTAAAACAGTTCGCGGCTCTTTCAAAACGTTTGTGACATGATTTTCTCAAAATACGTCAAGAATCAAGAAATACAGTGCTCCTTTATATCTGTTAGCTAATCCGTTCTGAAATTAAACGGTTCTAATTCACGCAATGACAATTACGGCTTTCATTAGTGATGACTGAGGACAAGGCTACGGGCTTGTGACGAGGCAAGCGACTTCTGCCGCGACCATTACTATAACCACGAGCTCTACTCCTCCTCTACCACCAACCACTCTTACTACTCCCAATTACCATTACAACTACTCTCACCGCTAATACTCCTCCTGGTACGAAACTAAGGCGCTGCAACAAGGAACCATCTAATGATGACCTGCCACAGCTACTCTTGTGACTCTTAACCTCTGACCTTTGCATTAATCAGTATGCAAGAAATAGCTCCTGGTTTCAGTTGCTGACTACTGGTGTAGCGGATCATGCATATGGTGGATTCAGTTGACAGGTAGAAATGGCAACAAGGGGTTTGGATAGTAAGGAACTACTTAATCAATCCCCAAGAATACAGTACTTGCCAATCACCATAAAAGGAAAGAAAGTAATGTTGTGTTTATAATTGCCAACCAGGTCCAACCCATTCTACGAACCCAGGACGTGCCCAACGCAGAGCCCCGCTGCGCCGGACACGGGCAGCAGCCAGAAGAAGAGAGCTCCCACACCCCCTGGCTCATCGGGATCCAACTTTGGCACTGGTTCGCCTGCTCCCATGATCAGCTCTGGCCAGGATGGGGAGAAAAAAACCTTACCAGTTGGGCCCAGTCCTGTGGCGGCGGTCATCGGGAGAGAACTGGCCTCGTCATCCCCCAAGGTAAACGGTTAACAGTGTCTCTTCAAGACTTGAACTATAAGGACCTTGCACCTTTGCGCTATGCGGCGCACATGCTAACCAGTTGATCACCGTGCCGCCCTATGTGAATATTATTTTCATAGGGGCTAATATCGGAATATTATAGGGAGAGATTCGTCTGATGATTGACCAAAATATAGTCAGTGTTTCACATCCACAAATATGTCTTCTGGGTCAAAGCAAAGCAAGCTCTGAACGCATCCTCACACTATACTGCCGGATGTGGAGCTCCCATAACTTTGGCAATCCTTTTTCTTTTTGTGACACTCTGAGTAACCGAGTGGAAATATGACAATATTTAAAAAAAAGCATTCATTAAATTCATCATTAAAATACACACATTTTTACTGAAAATTTCCACAAATTAACTTAGGCCTATCTGTCTATTTGTAATAAAACAAGTTTGCCCACCTCCATAATGATTGTCTAAATAGTTAAAAGAAAGTTATGGCAATTAACAAAACGTTCATTGGAATACTTAATATCTTGAGTTTGTGTGTGCTTGTGTGTCCATACTCAGATGTCCTTACATTAGCTTTCTTTCTGTGTACACACACACATACACACGTGTGCGCATATACTGAGCACCTCATTGAATGTTAGTTTATTGGAGTTGACGGGGTTCTGATCCAGCGCGATTTTATTTATTTATTTATTCATCCATCCATCCATTTATTTATTTATTTATTTATTTATTTATTTATTTATTTATTTATTTATTTATTTATTTATTTATTTATTTATTGAAATTAGTCAAATGGAGGCTGGCTCTAATTAAATGGCTGATGGTCACACACACTCACAGCAGGAGTCAGACCACTGGTGGGGAATGATTGGCTGGGGGCTGGGAAGGGGTTCACTCTGCGCGTGTGTGTGTGTGTGTGTGTGTATGTGTGCGCGTGCGCACGCGTGTGTGCCTGTGTGTGTGTGCAAGGGGTTGAATGGGCCTATGTGGAGGCTTAAACACAGAGGGCTTAACTACAGCAGAGCGATCACAAGGGGGTGTTGACCCCCTATGCACATCCACTCACACATGAGATTGTACAGTTGCTTATATATATGCACACACACACACACACACTCATACGCGCACACGCACACACAGAGTGCCCTGCCACCACTGTGCACCTGGCTAGCTAACTGTTTTAGTGGCTGTCCATGTAATTATGGCACAGTGCCTTTATCATCCAGCCGCACTTGCCTGTGACTGGCGGTGGGGGCTGAGCCACTTTAATTACCCGAAGCCAGTGGCCTGTGGTGGGCCATACTTGGCCAAAAGATGCCCTTGCCTCCAGAGGGAGAGATGAAGGTAGGTGGGACTCCAGACAGTAGGATGGACTGTGGGAGATGGAGAGCTTTTGTAAGGTTCGCGACTAGAGACTGTGCATCTTTATTGCCATCTTTATTTCCTTCACTAGGTGGCGCTCTCACTTGGAATATAATGAAACACTAGCATCGTTCTGTCTACAATGTTGGAGTGCTATCGTCATTCTGTTACTGATGTCAGAATCCAAGCATCATTTTGTCCACGATGTTGGAAGACGAGCGTCGTTCTGTCCATAATGTCAGAATACAGTTGACCCCCGCGTGAAAAGTATCCCTGTTGTCGGAATACACACATAATTCTGAATACTACTATCTTGAATATCTGTAGAATACTGTTTTAAATTGCAAACTGGTCATATCTCTTAAGCCTTGGCCAAAAATGTCCGCTTCAAAGAAAAACATTCACTGAGTGGATTGTTGGAGATGGAGGAGAGTCGTCAAGACGGTGAAAAGAGAGAGAGGGTGTTCATACGGGCTAGTGTGAATGGGTTTCTCTTTCTTATTCTCGCTCGAGACACACAAACGCACTACAGGCATGTGTTGGCGGCCAGATGACCTTTTTGAATGTATGAAGTCAGAGGGGATTAAGAGGAGACATTCTCGCTATGAGAGGCCCGAGACGAAGGCGACACATCGCATTGCGGACGTGTACAGCGTGCAGATTTTGTGTGTGTGTTTGTGTGTGTGTGTGCATGCATGTGTGTGTGTGGGGGGGGCTGTAATACAATCTAATATATGGGCCCGTGGCTCAGATGAGTTAACTTGTTATAGGGGCTTCTATCACCTGCCCCCCAACCTTCAGGGCCTCTAAAATGCTTCAAATATCACAAGGATACACTCGTATTAAAAAAAAACAATTCTGGCATGTTGAAGCTTGGACAGGACCTAGTTAAGTTATTTATAAAAAAACAATCCAAAGCTTGAATGAGGACCGGTAAACATCATCTTAGGTGATCCCATCCTCCATATCATTGCTTTGGAAGCTCCCACTTCAACGGCAGATTGTGAACAATCGACGCATCCTCCCAGCATATGTTGTTCGCCCACTTTCTGTGTGCACACCTATTACACTTACAAATGGGATTTACCGTGATGATTTGACAATACTGAATCTCACTGCAATGTATTTACTTGAACATGTGGTGAGCCATTTGTTGGCTTTATTCATGTTGAGGCCATGAAATTGACATTTGCAAATGCGGCAATTCAATTCATTTATATTTCCCTATTACCTATTGTAGATCTGTAGATTGCTAGATAATATTAATGACCATACTGAGCTTTTTTCCATCATTAAAAACTCACCTAAATTTGCCCTTAAATTTGGCAGACACCTACGCGCCATTCCAAAATTTTGAAGCTTGTTCTAAATCCAAGCAAATTGAATTCGGGAGGGATCATGAATAGACTCACCCAAGACGTTTGACTTGCCTTTGGAAATTGAGCCCCCGAAACGAGACATTTAGGAGGCATGTCTATCACGAGTGGACCCACAAAATTATCAAGATGCCATTCTGAGTTCTTCAAATAAACCTGAGGAGTGGGCATTAAAAAAGAGTATAGATGTACTGAGGTATTTCCTTGAAAGTTGGTTCGCTTGCATGAAATATTTTATGTTCTAATTGAGTTGACTTTTGACAGTACGAGTCAGGGTCGTCAAGTTTCATATCGTTGAGCTCGAAAGAAGTATTTGGAGAATTAATTCAAATGCACATTGAGAGTTCCTGTTGGGCGGTTTGTGATCTCTGTCTGGTCCGATTCAGTCCATCTCTTTTCCTTGGAGCTGATCCCCCAACACCCCCCTATCCCCCACCACCTTCTCCTCCTTCCCAGTAATTCAGTGATCTCTTCCTCAGTCTTCTTCTCCATCTCAATTGCATAGTCAAAGCACTCGACACTTACATGCGCTGAAGTTAAGATTTTCATCCCGTTTCCGCTTGACAAACTTTTTATTTGCCACATTTTCATATAAGGAAAAAGTTTGGAGCTTATATCTGCGGGCCTAAAGTTTGAGCAAAATGTGTTCAGTTTCATGTTCGGAGTACAAAAGAATAAAGCCGCTTCAATTTTCAGTAGCTGACATTGAGTGGCAGTATAACTTTTAAGTTTATGAAAATTAGCAAAGACGGGTTCTTTGGTGTACAAAAGTCTTTCAGAATAATCTTTATATATTATTCCAAGTATGTTGAAACACAAGGAATTTGTCTCTGGTTGTTTGGGCTACTCTATTTCGTACAATAGCAAAAAAAAAATAGAGAGAATATAGACACTTAGGAAATATGGTGTGCGAATGTACTGTAATAGAGAGTGGCGGAAAGAGAATCTTGATTATTCAAGAGTTTGATCAATATGACCATGACTTATTAGTTTCCTTTTTCACAACAAATTATCAAGTACGAACCATGAAATTGCCGCTTCGGAGCAAATTGTATAACTCCTGTTCAATTTCAAGTACAGATTTGGTGCACTTTTTTGTGCGTCTTGTAAAAATAAACAAGTCCACCAGTTGGTAAGACTTCTGTCAGTTGCCCATTTTTTTCAAACTTCTCAACTTTGGGTTGTGATAGAGCCTTTGTTCAGGACAACCCAAAATGCGTAAATCTTAACACTCTGGCTCCTTATTTAACATTCTTTTTTTTTTTTTAAGTCAGTTGATCGCAGTCTGCAGTTGAAGGGTTTCTTTGATTACATATGTTAATAGGAGGGTTGAAATTAAATGCTTTTTGTTCCTGTGCCGCAGTGGGGGGAGAATGGGGAGGCACATGCCGAAGCTCTCTTCACCACCCCTCCTTGACTTCCTCGCTACATCCAAATTGAAATTAGAATAAATTAACATGTTTTAATTGAGTTCGCCAAGGCTGTGATATTTCTTAATTAGCTTTCGCCAGGCCAAGCGGCAAGCGAGGACCGCCGAGGTGGGTACGACGAATGAGAGATGTTTGCTGAGGACAAAGGGGGAGCCCCAGAGACAAGGACAGTCATCGCTTGTCTTGCCCTCTCTGCCCTCGGTAAGGGCTCTTTTTTTTTCCTTTGGCGTAAGATAAAGTTATTTTATCTGTTCCAATAAGTTTGACTTGTCATTTAGTTTTATGTGACCATTTATGAAAGACCATTTCACCGAGGCCATTTGAACACGTATCCTAGAAAACCGAGTTCAATCATCGATTTGAAATGACCGGATTTTGCGCACTCTAAGGCGAATGTAAGAGCATTCAATTTTCTTATTTGGACCTTTTATATGGCTCAATATTCATATTTCTTGGCGTGAAGTATTTTAAATGTTCTGTAAAGAGCTTTGTTCCATCTGCAGTATTGTATTGTATTGTATTCCCTTTAGCGAAGCTCCAGCCATTGGATGCATAACGCAACCACAGCCACTATTGAAATACTGTATCAACAAGAAGTCAAACGAGCAGTCCTGGGAAATGACCCCTTATTCGATTTTGTTACGCAAAGGGACAGCAAGTGTAATAGCAAAGCATTCTAGCCACATGTCTGCTCCATAAACAAACAAAGCGCAGCTCAGCTTCTGTCTAGTGTAAATGGCAGCAGCTGCAGAGGTCTGGCTACCTACTTTTAAGTTTCCCCCCGCCCCCTCACCCTCAACTCATCGGCTCCATAAATGAACCACACTTAGAGTATCCCTATAACACGTGCTAACAGCTAAAGCTAATTTAAATGTACAGCAGCAAGTGTACATTGCTTTCTGACTCTCCTCTGGCCTCCTCAAATGGTGTAAAAACCTCTTCATGTCTTCTCTTTACCTATTTGGACCCCTCCCCGCCAACGTTTATGTGCGGACCCCTGAGTGGTCTGACATTGGATCTTGTGGGAGTGGAGGTTTCTTCCCAGGGTCAGATCACTGAGCTTCCTGTGTGTCCTTCCATGCCGGAGGGCAACACTGTCATCGTGTAAGGCGCAAGGCCCACCGGACAATACTGCCCACTCACATGTCATCAGTCACGTGAACAAAGATTTCGTCAAGTAGTGGCTGTCCCGCCAATTGCTGCTGTGCCCAAATTAGTACCTGCTTATGTTATCCATTTAAGATAAAAACAAATAATAACTCCCTTAAATAAACGTCTTCAGAAAAATACACGTGATGAAGAGTTGCCAGCCATCAGCCCACAATTGTCCACTTCAGTTTTAATCAACCGCATCATGTGTATAATTGATCAACAGAACGTCACCATTCCGAAGCTTCAAACAGAAAGTGGCCACTGAGGTTAGAGTGTCTCGTCGTTTCATCACCAGGTTGCAAAAGAGAGACTAGAAGAGTCACAGATAGGCAAAGAAGTGAAGGTCCCTAGAACTAACTGTTCATTGAGCCAACAAATGTTGACGTTGATCTAAAATGTGCAAAAAGTACAATTGTGAGTTATGTGAATATAAATTTTGAGAAGTTTGTGAATGTGTGCTTTGGGAAAGCCGCACGCATTAACATCATTAAGCCATTGTAATTCCTTAAATCAAAGATCAACTTTTTTATGGCTTTTCGGGCTCTTATTGCTCCTCAATGTTATACATGCTTGCCTTGAAAGGCAGCCGCCTGTACGCGCGTGTGTGTTGTGACATTTGTTTTTTTCCAGTTCCTGTAATGCAGGTATCATTTTTTCCCCCCGCTGCCTCCTTCTCGTTTGCCGGGTGAACGTCAGGTTCACAAGTTAAGCGCTGCGCAAGAGCTCACTCTCAATACCCGCGTCGACGGCTGTATAAAAAAAAAAAAAAAAGGGCCTTCCGCAAAGCGCCTCTTGTAATCTGCCTGGGGTAAGTCCTCTTTAGTTTTATCTGCCAGGGATTACCTCACAAGCTGCGAGCGGGACCGGCGTACAGAGAAAACGATGAAGATGGAACCAAATGAAAACAAATCGCTGTGTAATCTCTGCCAGGGAGCGAGCGAGTCAGCCAGAGAGAGCGACTGGCTTTGGTCTTGAAGGGAAGTTTCCCGTGCCACTCATTTAAAGAGGGAATTTACTAATCCCTCCATGATTGATGTCTGCTATGAGAGGCTCTGTAGCAGACTAATAGGGCTTATGAGGATGGCCACAAAGTCCTTTGTGTCTGTTTGAGAATGAAGCAAACCTGCGTTGCTCCGTCCGGCGGGGTTTGAATGACATGGAGAAGGGGTAACATTATCTTAATCTGGATTTAACTCAGACCAGTCCTCCAGGTGTGTGGGTCTAAGGACCTCCTGGTTTAAAAAAAAAAAAAAAGGCGGGAGATAAGTCTCCAAAACTCTTCAGACCCCCAAAAGGTCCAAAGGCGACCCTCTCGTGCATCCCCTTCCATTGCACAATGGCTCCCAGTTAAGCAGGGTTCACGATTATTGATTTTTAACATTTCAAGCAGGCTCCGCATACCAACAATCATCATTGTCGAATATCTATAGATTACCGTATTTTCACGATCATACGACACACTGTGCATTTAACGTAAACACAAGATGCAATGTATTATTGGACGCAGGCATGGTAAAGCCTCCGCTATATTAAAAAGTATGCTAGCATGCATGCACGCTAGCATACTTTTTTAAAAAGGCAGCAGGAGCAAAACTGAGTTCGGTTGTACTTGATTTTTTGATCAATCCTCATCCTCAAAACCATCAAAGTCCTCATCTGGATCTGAAATGAACAATGTGCAAGTTCACTATCAAACACGCCAAGTTCCACCACATCATTGTCGGAGTCGATCTCGTTGCTGTGCGGCTGTGCGAAAGTTTGACAAGCAGAAACGTTAGCCCAAGCATCCACAATCCGTTCACAAATTGCGGCGTAACTCGCCCGCCGCTGTGTTCGCCATAGCTCCCACGGCGGTGGCAAATTCACTTTGGCCATGTCTGTCCATCACCTTGGAAACTTCTCGCGGCTCGCTGTGCGTATCACTACCGTGCGCGTCCCCTTCTTCTCTACAGTGTGGTTCACCGGGATGTCGAAAGTGAGCGGCACCTCGTCCATATTGGCGATACGGTTGGACCGGATGTGTTTGTCGGCAATCTTTTGGTTGTCTTTCAAAATCCAAAATATGCTTGTCCCTCATCACTTGCCGTAGCCCAAGCGAGTACGCAGGAATGTGGGAATTAATTGAGGGAACAGTCGGTAATGGAAGCCAAGTGAGGGTGGCAAATCGGCAGAATAAATGATTAAAGAAAGCGTCTTTATTTAATGTAACGCAGAACATTACACTTTTTAATGCAGTAGTTGCAAAAGATGGTCAGTAATCCGCCGGATGTTGCTGCACCATTGTCGTCCTTGCCCGGATGAATAGAGGGCGGCGTTTCATAAAACGAAAGCACCAAGCACCAAGGATTAGTTGATCTTGAATTCTCTTGCGGCTGCTCGATTCCCATGGTCCTTCGCGTAACTGATAGCTGGCGGTTTAAACCGTGCTTCGAAAGCGTGTCTCTTTGCAGGTGCCATTTTCGGGATGTTGTTTTGCACAATGCATGTACTATATACTCTATACACCTACTCGGGGCGTGCCTTTAGCGTCCTCTTTCACGCCCACCCTTCCGACTTTCACGTTTGCATGCTCTCCTCGGTTACGTCTGCCTTTCCTTTATGTAAGCAATGTGTTGGCACAACATCAGTCAGTCTAGCGTACCCCCTCATTGAAGTCACACAACAGCATTCACAGATTTAGGAATTTGGTGCAATACATGTACAAGGCGACCCACATTTTTAGGCACCCCGGACCAAATGTGAGCCTTTTCCTAGTTACAGTCAGCAAAGGCCCCAGTTCTTGGATGTCTCCAACAGATTCGTCGAAGCTCTGGTGTGTGGTGCGTCAAGACTATTCTTCCTTGATGTACCACCCTCTACTTATGACATCTTTGAAGTTACCCTTTCCCCTCACACGCTACACTTTTAATTCAATTAATGCAAAGCAATATTTGAAAGGAACCTTAGAAGTACCTCATGAATTGTGTTCCATCTTCCTTAAATGTTCACTCTTGCGTGTGAAGAAAAGAGGAATGATAAGACTCTCTAATTGCCTCTTTAGAATTTTTTTTTTTAAAGCGTCCTTTTGTCAATTACGATATTCAGACACTGTGTCATAGAAAGTACTGAGTGGTGTCTTTTCGGGCCATCACCCACTTTTGATTTGGATTTGAGCCTTTTTGTGCGAGTACATTCACTTCTGAAAAAAAGTTTGACGACGCATGAATGAAAACTTAATCAAACGTTGGGTTTGATCTCGGCAGCTGCGCAAAGCAATTACGTGGATTACACCCTAATCAGTACAGACGTCATAAATTAGACATGTACAGGAAACGAGGAACAGCTTGCCCATGACCAGTTGTGTGACAAATCTTTTTTTTTTTTCCTGGAGTGTCAAATTTCAACATAAAGCTAGCAGTCAGGATGTTGCTGTGCTTTTATGTTTAGGTCCTTAAACATCCATCCATTTTCGATCCGCTTATCCTCACAAGGGTCGTGGGGGGAAGGTGGGGGGTGTGTGCTGGAGCCTATCCCAGCAGTCTTCGTGCAGTAGGCGGGGGACACCTTGAACCTGTTGCCAACCAATCGCAGGGCACACAGAGACGAACAACCATCTGGACTCCCACTCCCACCTAGGGACAATTTGGAGTGTTCAATCAGCCTGCCATGCATGTACTTGGGATGTGGGAGGAAACCGGAATACCCGGAAAAAACCCACGCAGGCCAAGAGGCAGTTTAATTTCCTCACACACTCGCCACGCTGCTACCCTATAAACAAATATGGTGTCGATCAGGCTTTGGAAGCGTCCGCGTTTGGAGTCAATTATATTTTAGTTTTGAACCCCCCCCCCCCCCCACACACACACACACACACACATCTAATGGACTTTAGTGGCACAGCAACAAACCAAATGTAGATCGTGTGTATGTGCGAGCGTGTGTGTGTGTGTGTTCTGATCAGTAGTCAAAGAGGTGACTTTGTAATTATGTTCATTATAATTGGCCGCACTATCGGACTCTTCATCGTCTTGAAGCCCACTCCGCACTGGACAATGGTTGCCCTGTGTGAATGCATGTGGTTGTGGAGGGGTTTTACACACACATACACACACAAACTCTTTTGCATGTCTTTACCTGTGCCACGTAATTCCTAAAGTGGCCTCCTTAATGAGTTTTGCCCACCGGCGCTCAGATTAATTGATAAACGGCGGTCTTATCGGCGTGGCCCATCTGTGAATCCATCCCGCGTCTTAATTTGTTTGTTGAAGACGTCCGTTAAAGGAGATTAATGGCTCTGTATAGATTTTTGAGAGATCACTCCCCCCGTCTTCCAAAGCTTCTTTGAGGATACGGAAGATCTTTGAACACTTTTTCCAGAGTGTGTGACTTTCTGGTTGAAAAAATAGTTAGGTAAAATGTGAGTCGCATATTTTGTAAATTCAAGTTAATTATAAAAATCATACAAAATCATCATCATCATTAGAAAATTACTTGCACCGGATCTTTGAAACTGGGAGATTCTGATCTGACAATTTCATTTGTGATCTGGCACTATTTAGAAAATAGGGCCACTGTCGGCCACATCTCACACCCAGATGCTCATGAACGAGAACTATTGCACGCCCCGGTTATGGTAGTGTTAAAGGAACACATCCAACATGTGGATAGATTGTACCGACAGTAATTACACTTTTTAAAACCAGGGAATTAATCTACAATCTCTTTTATTTTTTGACATAATTCAGTGTTGTTTGTTGTTGTTTTTTCACGGGCTTGGACAATTTCATGGCATTTCACTTCATAGGAATGGCAGAAAAGATTTGACGTTGAGTAAATTCACTGTAGAGCTTGGTGATGGAGAGAAGTTCACTTTGAAGGTAGCACCGCACGCGCATACGCTCGCCGTGCCCCCTTCCTCATTCCAAGCGTCGCGTAATCTTAGCTTTTGCATGTTAACGTTGTGTTATTTTTCACGCTACATTCTCTTGACTCTTCTGTTCCGGTCCCGATCTTGTTCCATCCACTCCACATCTCCATTTACATCAGTGAACTTTTGATCTTTCTTTCACTGCCGCCTTCATCACCTCCTGCCTTAACTACTGCAAATTATTATGATTGTTATCATTATTATTATTATTGGAATCTGTCATTTTAAAGGGGAGGTGTAAGATGATGCGGAGTGATTTTTTTTCCCCTCTCCTCCTTACTTGCTTTTATTTCTAATGAGAAGACATCAGGAGCAGAGTGATTCCCAATTAGACAAATGTAGCTTTTAGACAGAGTGTACAATTACATAATGGATCATATCGGGGGTTGGAGTGCAGCCAATAAAATGACTCGGCACACCGCCGAAGTGCAGCGGCCTTGTCTGCTTCAAAAAAAAATATGATTATCAAGTGTGCCATTGCACACGTTAATGAATCAATCAAACTTTATTTGTAGAGGCCATGATATACTTGACCATGTAACGCGGTGCTATTATTTATTTTTTTAAACGGAGGCCGTAAAACTGAGAAGATGCATCACCATTTGGAATGACTAAAAGGCGAGAACAAGAACACATCAGAGGCTTCGTGTCCTATGCATGTGTTATAGATTGACAGTGCATATATGTACAACACGTGTGCTGTCGTCGAGAGCAAATGTGAATGTGCCGGGCGGTTTTTGTCTTTTGTTGCCGCAGGCTCTCTGTTGAGCGGATTACAAGTTTTTAAAGAGTCAGAGATTCAACACCTCCTCTAATCTTGACACACCGATGCCGCTTTTAAGCGAGCGAGATTGGAAAGACACGTGGCTGTGGTGGCAGCGTTTCTTCTACTCCTCACTGCCATCATCATGGCGTTCTTACGTCAATGGGTTGAGGCCAATTGAGTTTACATTCCACTGTTAAAAGCCCCCAAATCACCCCTCGAGCTTATCGGATAGTTTCGACATTTTCCCTGTCTTTTTGTACAATGCCAAGGGACTGTTTGCATTTGCAATTGGGCGCCCTGCGCTATTTAGAGTCATGCAAGTGCAAAAATACAAATGAAAAACGATGGAATTCTGAAGTGATTTCATCCTTTCGTCAAGGTCTTGCCGACGAGGCCAGAAAGCTGAAGAAAGAGTAAAACTTGTGTTGTGTGAGATTTTCTGATGTGAAGTTTTGTGTATTTTCAGGCACAAAAAGCTAAGACCTTCCCTTTTCTTCAATGCTCTTGCTGGACTCGAAACAAAAGTCCAAAGCAAAATTAGAGGCCGGCTTGCGGCTGCAAAAAGCCAAAGAAAAAGTCAAACCTTCCCTTCCTTGATGTCCGTTTAGGTTTTGCTTCAAGGGGATTTGATGCGATGCAAGACTTTTTGTCAGCACAAAAAGCCCAAGAAAAAGTCAAAGGCAAAGACCAGGTTAAAAAAAAAAGCCTTTCTTTTATGCTCACTGAATGCATGTCTTAAAACTTGGGCTGAAGATAACTCCAATAATTTGCGGGAAAAAAATGGTTGAAACAAAATCCTTGAATAATTTTTATTGCAGTTGCAGCACTTCACTCCATTTTGTTGCTGTGATGGTGGCAAGCCAGGCTCTAACGTAGAAGGCTTGGGCTCCTTTCACACATGTGTACAAATGCAATGTGTACGCCCATTACCGTCAACATGTAACAGAGATTCATTGTTACAAGTTTTTAGTCACAAAAAAATCCAAAGATAAACTCAAACCTTTCCTTCCTCTGGTGCTGGCTGAGCCAAAGACTGCAAAAATTGCAATAATCTCCAAAAGGAAACCGCCTTCCCAGGTTTCCTCCTATCTTGTCCTTCAGGTATTGTTGGGAGCTTAACCCCCGTTCCCCACCCCCACCATCTCTCTGGCCTACATTTTCTTCTCTCTCTACCCCGTTTGGTGGATGTTGTTGACACGGCGGCGCGGGGAATAAAGGATTCTCTTGTCGGCCCCCTTGTATTTTCCCGCCCAGCCTGTTATGCTGCCATTTAATAGCGGCGGAGGGGAGGTTATGTAGCGCTGATAGTCATGAAGCTTTTTCATCTATTTTTTTTTCTTCTTTTTTTAATGCGGAATGTTTGCAGGCCGAGGCAATGCTCGCTGCTAATCCTACCCTGCAGCGCAGCTAGCTACATGGCTCTGTTTATGTGTGTGTGTTTTGTACGACACACTCACACACACACACACACATAGAAGACATGTGCACAACTTCCTTCAGGCAAACTGTAAGTCAACATGCTTTTTGACTCCTAATGAAATGCGGCCTGTTCCTGTCAAATCAGATATGCTATTTCCTACTTTTGATGTATGTGAAAACACTTTATCAGGGCCAACATGTAATGGAAACATCCGGAAATCCCATTTGAGAGAATCACATCAATGTCACTAGCCCCCTTTCCGCACCGATCCAGTCTCACAGCTGTGCAGCAAGCGCAAACCACTCGAAAGGTGCGAAACGTAGCTCTCGGAATGAGTCTGTTTTTTTTCTTTTGGGCAAGTCGAGTAAGAATGATGTTGCAAAGAAACAATTGACTAAATACACTTCTTTATGGTCTAAGAGTCACACAGCAAGAGTAAACTATTCCAAAGGCGGAAAAACTAGCATTCAAACCATAATTGTTGTGTTTTAGACAAGCCAAGCAGTGATAACTTTATTCATAAAACATACGACAAACTAAATAAGCATCATCATAGTCTTAGAGCCGTGCGACAAGTGCTAAAGGCGCAAAAAGTAGCTCTCGAAACCGCCAATTCCATTCATTCTTTTAAGACAAGCCAAAAAATGAGCGCTTGTTTGCAAAGAAGCTAATGACAAATCATCCGACATTCCACAGACTAAACATCAACATGGTCTTGCAGCCTTACGGCAACTGCAAAAAGTAGCTTTCCAACCCGCATATCCCACGCATGCTTTTAGACGAGCCAACAAATAAGAGCGATTGCTCGCAAAGAAGCTAATAGGTCATTTAAACATACCACTAACTACTCGGCAGCATCTTCTTACAGCCTCAAAATGCAGAAAAACCCTCAATCTTATTTTGGTTCTGGAACATATGACGGTTCACTGTGAAAAATATTTCTTTAGACTCGATTAATATTTTGGACACAATGTTTTTGATATTTATGTTAATTTGATGAGTGAGCCTGCCCTGCTCGCTACTGTTATTCTTTTTTTTTTCCTTCTTCTTGTTTTCCCACCAGCTGGTGTGTGTGTGTGTGTTTAAGTCTGCCGGTGTGTAAGTGTTTTCTGCCGGCATCGCGCGGGGGTGTGTGCCTGTGCGTCTAATTGCTTTAATAGCACCTGGTGTATAATCCCAGGTAATTAGAGTGCTCCAATTAGACGGCTACTTTTTCACCCTCACTTGAAAGAGGGGGACGGGGAAGGCCTGGAGGTAGACTGCTACACACACACACACACCTACGTACCTACCTACCTAATGATAGACATACACACACACACACACACAATAATGGCACGCACACAATGCAGCTCACTCAACCGGTGATGTGCTTTTGTTGCATTACGTGCTGTTCTTCAGGGATGCATTTTCTGTAACTACATCCCTCTTACTTCTATGGACTTGATATGCATGTTATTATCTGCTTGTTATTATTATTATTATTTATTTGGGCTGACATTGTGTTGAAGGTACTGGTGGGTGGGGGGGGGGGGGGTCTGGAGGTTAAAGCCCTCTTTTAAAAATGAGCTGGAAAATGTCAAGTGCCCCCCCTCAGGCTGCTGCCACTGTCTCCCTTGCACCCAGATACCCAAAGGGGCCTTGACTACTCACGCTCAAGGTACCCAAACGCACACAAAAGAGTACAAACATCAGGAGTTGCTAATAGTGACGGCCTCCTGTCCTCCATCTTGTAGCGCTTGCAATTTGAACTCCAAAATGAAGGATTTCCATTCAAGCTCTACCGCAAGAGAATTTATATCTGAAGTATTTGTTGCTATCACGTGCTTAAATAATGAAAGTAATGATAATGCGTAACTTCGAGTTGTCTAATCCAAATACAGCTTGACTTATATCGCACATTTCATACACAAGGCAACTCGACACGCGTGACACAAGCAGAGGTACGACACCTAAAAGCAATTAATAAACACAACAGCTAACAGTCAGAAGCAAGCAGAGAAAACTATTTGAGAAAAATTACGAAAGTTAATTCACAAAAAGAATGTACGCTGACAACATTCAAACACATGAACAGGAGAATTTAAAAACATTTAAAACTAAATAAAGAAATGAAAATATGACTAAGAATTAATTACTAATAGGAAAAACAATTGGTGATTGTCAAGATAATCAAGGCTGGCTTATTTGGGAGTTTTTTTTTTTAATTGATTGATTGAGATGATTATGACAATATTGTCTTGACAAATGCAAAAAAACTCTGGAGGCTTTTTTGTGACTGATTTATAAGTTGTCTGAAGCATACACTGTATTCGCAGTCGCACACACAGGCCAACAGAGGGAGTCGGGTAGCCACCACAAGTCTTTTTCTACTCAGCAGCTGTCCATTCCAAACTCTTTTCACCTCCAGTTGCTTTAGTGCATGTATAGCTTTGCGGAGAAAAAAGTCAGGGTGTGACGAAAATGCTTTTCCACCTCGATAAGACTTCAAGAGCAGGAGGTAATTAATAAGATGTTTACATTATGCATGCTTGCACACGTCTGTGTGAACAAACATCTATGACGCTGTGCTTAGAGCAACTAAATTGGAGGCGAGGCGTTGCAGAGTCAAAAGCACGAGCAAGTGTGTTCAGATCATTATTCAACTGCCGATGATGAATACTGGCGATGACGTCATTGGGCCATACATGCAATGTTTTAAGTAACGTTTTTTTTCTGCATTCTTAACTGTCATACATATGTAAAATCTCTTTCATAATTACTCAACTACAGATGGAGGCTGGTGTGTGCTATAGCGTGAGCTATTTGGCAATGTTTTAAGTGCTGTTTTGGCATCCAGTCATACATCCACACGCACGACATGTGTAAAATCCCACGTACCATCGTAAAACATTAGAATAGTCTTTGTAATTGAGATGACAGCGAGTGATATTTGATTTATTTATCCAGCCTTGCATTATTTAAAAAGTGCGAATGCTTGTTTGACTTGTTGTGTCTCGCGTTTGGCTGGAGACCAGTCCGGGGTTTAGCCTGCCCCGCTCCTAAAGTTAGCTGGGATGGACGCTTGCTCAGCCCCGTTTGAGGACAAGCACGATTGAAAATGTATGCATCATAAAACCGTGCATTTGAGGAAGGCATTCATTTTTTTCTTATTCTTTTGGGCTCGTTTCTCTTGTTTTCAGCCAAGCCCGATCCCAAGCCCGGTCCTGGGCGGGAAGCCCAACGCCAGCCAGTCGCTGCTGGCCTGGTGCCGCGAGGTGACGCGCAACTACCGCGGCGTGAAGATCACCAATTTCACCACGTCCTGGAGGAACGGCCTGGCCTTCTGCGCACTGCTGCATCACTTCAGGCCCGACGCCATGTAGGGACATGTTTCATTAAAAAAAATGTTTCATTTCACACTCGACTTAAAAATGTTTTATCATACCTAACCCTTATGGGGACAACCGTTACTACAATGGACATCTTATCATGTTATCGGGTTACAGGGTGCATGAAAGGGTTAAACACTGTTACGCTCTCTCTCTCTCTTTTCCAGAGACTACAAGTCGCTCAATCCTCAGGATATTAAAGAAAACAACAAAAAGGTAAGAGGCGACCACCCACTGCCCCCTGGGCCCTTCACGTCGCTTAGCTCCCTCACCGCCACGTCCCTGATTGGCCTTATTTCTGCATCAGCCATTAATCCCGCAATACAATGCATGTGTGTTACGGTAGTTTTCATTAGAGCCCCCCCCCCCCTCCCCTGCTGTTGTAAATGGATATGAAAACACGGTCATCTGACGCAGGCGGGATGGTGTCTTAAGACCACGGCCCGTGGAGAGGACATAAGTGAAGTGTGTTGATGCACGCGGGGGAAAAAAGACACAACACAATTTATATTATATACTGTATATGCTTTTTAAAATATATACTGATTTGGAAAATGGTATCATCTATACCTGGGAGGTGTTTCTTTTTCTTATGTTACCCTCAATTATGGCCACCGTCTTGACTGAAGAACAATGTAATTCACTCACACCCTGCAAAATGGCCACTATTGGAAGAAATACACAAGGCTCTGTACGAGCGCAGGGGCTTAAGGTCAAAGGTTGACATCGGAACACTTAACCTTGAAAGCGATGACGGGCGTAAATGTTTGATATTAAAATAACGTGTCACTTTGTGCGTTTGACTTTCTGAGATTCCGCTGCATCGTTTTCTTCCTCTTGCATCACGACACCCAGGCGCACCCTGTATTTTCCTCCTGACCGTATCTCCACCTTCACATTTTGAATTGCAGACTCACTGGCATCTCCATGCACCCGTTGGCTCTTTTTGTATGTACATTCGCCTTCTTTTTCTAAACACACAAATGCACACTTGCCCTATCCTACTACAACTGCACACGCACACACCCGCACGCAGCCGTCCCCTCTGTGGCCCCGGGGGCTACAGCGAGCGATACGTGTTTCCTTCCCGCAGTTTGATTTCCTTCTCCTCATATACACTCTGGCTGGGCGATAACCTCTGGTGGCCCTGTTAGGCATGAATGCAAGCCTGTTGACAAAAACCACAGCCAGAGAGCCAATCCCGTATCTGCACACTACCCCCCCCCCCCCCCACCACCCTCGGCCACCCCTCCTCATTGCTGCCGGTGCCTCCTCGTGTAGCCCCAAAGAAAATTGGCTAGATATAAGTAATGTGGGAATATGCCGTGGAAGGCGATAGGCGAAGAATAGCCACGCCGGTGTTGCTGTTGTGGTGTCCGAGCGCTTCGATGTCACCCAAGTGACCATCCTACATGGACCTTCATTACTTGTTGACTTGTGGGAGTATAAGATAACGATGAGAGGAGCAACTTCTTGACTTGCATCTGTCTTCTATTCGATAGTCAAGTATCCTTTTCCTCACTTCTTGCTGGGTGTTTAGACCCATTCTATGCCTTTTTTTTTTTGAATGACAACAACATGGCTCCATTTTCAAAGAAGAAACATATTGCCCGGGCCAACGTGGCTACTGTATATTATCGTAATACAAAGAAAAACAAATGAGAAAAGAAATAATGGACGGAGTTTAGATATTTGAATGGCAGTGGTCAGTGAATCGGACTGTAAGATTCATTGACTACACTCGTGCGTTGTGGCAATGGAGACTCTCCACACTTTGCTTTTTAGCCACTATGTATGTAAATATCGGTATTTGTATAAAATATCCCCCAAAAATCTGGTTCAGTTTCGACTTCACCGTTGTACTTAAATCACGGTCACGCACGACTAAGCTCCATCCGGTAAAAAGTACAAACATGAGCTGCCTTTCGCCGTTAGCCCAAGATACATCATCCATTTCTTCCATCATCCGAATCAATCAGTCAGTCATTCGGCCTCTCGCAGTACCAAACTCCACCAAGAATGATTCCGCTTTTTGCCTTCTTTGACACATCCTTCATCTGTTTTTGCGACCTTTTTGAGCATCATTTTCTGAATCGCATTTGGCATGTTAGCGGTACCAGATTCTACCTCATGTGAATTTTAAATTTTTTTTTAGCTTCCTTTGACCCATTCGACATCTGTCTTGTGACGATTATTCAGCATCAGCCTCATTCGGCGAAGGTAAAAAGGAGGAACAAAGAAGAAAAAGAACGTCATGAAATATTTTAAGAGTTGTTGTTACTATTTGGGACGTATTGAATGCAAGCACACCTATCTGCTCCTTTTCACAGCTCGTTGATAGACGTGCCCCCCCCCCCCCACCCGCCTTCTTTCAGCATCCATCTGTGTGCGGTGATTGCAATGAGCTCAGACTGTGCTGAATTATGACAGATAAGGCCAATCAATATCGGGCTGGTTAGTCGGCTGGGGGGAGAAGGGGGTTGGGGGGGGCGGCAGAAGTAAATATTTAAGAAGAAAAGATGTGTTATCTGTGCATATGCCTCAATGATTGTCATGTTTTTGAGGGGGTTTCTACGTATTGGATCTTTTTGAGTGCGTGGAGAGAAGGCGACCGGGCCAAGGAGAAGTCATTTGGCGCGCCATCTGATAGCGTAGTACCAAGCGCTGTTAGGGGGAGAGGGGGGAAGAAGTGGGGGGAGTTGATGATTGACAGCCATAGATAGCTGTCAGTCACCAAAGAGGGAGGGTGCAGGGAACAGCGGCCCGGGGCAGGCAACGCTGACATTTAGTCCCGAAGCATTGTCAGCGGGTTAATAGAAAGTGAGCAAGTGGAGATAGTTGTCCTTTTTGCCCTCATTGGCATATGGAGAAAGTGTCATAACACGTTTGTATAAGTATGGCGGAGGAGCATTTACAAAATGGATGCCCTGAAAGGGCTCGAGGATGCCACAAATGCTGCTTCAACCGTGTCTACATCTGAAAGTAGTACACTAATTGGCATCAGGTATGTCGAAGTCATGCATCTGGACTGGGAGATGAACTTTGTATATTTGGTTGATCTAAGTTTAGCCTGGGTTGTTAGTGGAAGTGATAGCGCGTCTTTGGCGCACATGAGTAATATGCTTGCACTAGTCTAAAAATGGGATTCTGATTTTTACAGTACTGCTTTCGCGGACTGAGAATTGAGCAGATGAATTCAGCCATCTCCAGAGGCTGACGCTCCGTCAAAGGGCCCCAGGGCTCGCATTGCCACGTGACTAACTGCATGCACAACTGCGCAATGGTTCAGAAGCCCTTCAAAGAATAACGGGTGACACAGAGGTCAAAAAGAGCGCGGTGTGCGTCAAAGGCTGAAACAAAAGCCCCCTTCGTCCTCACGCACCTCTCACATTCTCACTTTCCCCTCGCTTGCCGTCTCTCCTCCATTCTTTTTCAAAGTTGTCGCTCCTTTTCAGCGCCAATGGGAACAATGGCAGCACGCTTTGCTGCCTTCAATGCGTGTTTGAAACCCAATCAGGGCCAGTGGTTCCCCCCATATTCATTTTCTTTCTTTTCACCCTCTCCTCTCCTTTCACACCTTTTCACACCCACACCAACTAGTCTCTCTTCACACACTTTTGAGTTTAGATGTTGGATGCCCATTGTTCGCCTCAACATCAGCAATGGTGCAATCGTGCAGGGGGGGGTCAGGGGGGGCGGGACTGCCAACAAAAGATGTTATAATTGCTCGTAAATGGAGGAACGTCTGTGTTAAATGCACTTTAAGGCTCATTTATGACCTGCGGACATGTGTAGGAACTCAAATCAAAAGCTAATGGTTCTTATGCGTTCATATAGTGCCCTGACTACAATCAGGCTAGATTTCTTGTGAAATGTGATTTATTGTTAACAGTGTTTGTGTTAACATATAGCACAGCATTTTCCCCACCTCAGACAGTAATAAGGCCACGGCTATTTTCTTCCACGTGAAGTTTGAGATGAACGCTTAAAATATTCTCAACATTTATTTCTGGGGTATTTTATTGAGACCGATCCACCCCCTGCTACAGCATTGAGGTATTACTTTTGAGAGGTGCAGGAAAATTATCCGTGCAGCTAAAAATGTTTGGGATTTTTTTTGTTCCAGGAAGTTATCCAGGAAGCTCCTGAATCTTTAAGCTCGATATTTTAGCCAAGATGAAGTAATTTACCTGGGCCGAAGGAAGTCCCTGCTAGGAATGTAATATTTTCAGGAGATCCAGGAACCTCTGGGGCAGGGTTTGTAACACTCAACATATTTGACTGGAACCTTTTTGTTCCAGGAAGCACATTTACCAAGAATTTAAAGTTCCTGGACTTTGAGGCTATACATTCCGACCAATCTCAAGTAAATGATTTGGTCCGAAAAAACAAAGAAGATCCTGCTAGCGGGGTGTTACTTTCAGGATGTCCATGAATGTTTGGGACGCTGTCTGCCCAGCTGAACATACCTGACTTGGTACCTTTTACTTCCAAGAAGTACAAGTATCAATTACTTAAAGTTCCTGGAACTTTAGGCTGCACATTTAAACCAAACTAAAGTAATTTACTCGGGATCAAAGACCCTGTCAGGGTTTTATTATTTTCTAAGGGTCCAACGGCTAACCATTCCTCTAACCATGCTGCTGTATAGTTGGAGGAAGTAAACAAAAGTATATTTTTGGTGTGGTGTGAAGACGGGGGGGAAAAAGCTTTGATAGATTAGTCAACGAGACAAAGGCGGCCTGCAACAGGTTGGAATGAGATCAACACTATCAAGCAGGCCAGATACAAGCTGCGATACGTGTGCGGCTGTGTTGGAATGGAGACGGTGTGTGTGTGTGGGTGCATGTGTGTGTGCGCACGCCGCTAATCTATTTATTTACCTGTCATTGGCTGCGATAATGGTTTTCATCCCTTCTCTCTATGTCTCCGTCTATCTGCTAATGTGAGCGCGGGTGATTGGCTCTCGTATTTGTGTGTGTGTGTTGTGCTTGATAATCAAACCTGTATTTTCTCATCGCACTCTAATCAGACCAATTACACGCGTGACGGAGAGCGTGGGCAGGCTGATTTGGTGGATAGATAAACACACACACACACACACAGTAGGATTAAGCGCTCTGTCTCAGGGTATCTCGGTCTCTTATCTAGGACAACCATCCCTGATGTGACCTGTCAGCAGTCCTGCAAAAAGGTGTCTCTTGCAATCCAGCGTGGGCATCAAATACAACGTTGAACCCCCACTTTCCCTTTCTCAGACACCAAAGCCACTTTTCCACCAAGCGGTCCATTTTGATACAGTTTGGCTTTTGAATGATTCCCGATGAAATGGTTGCTATCAGTAGCCCGGGCGAGTCTCCTGAAACGGGGACTGAAAAGGGTCCTGAAAAGTGTACCTGATATAAACTGAGAATTTTCCTGGACTGAAAAAGGGTTATGCAATGGGTAGGCCTGCCCTAACATGCCTTGTGATGATTCCCCCCCCCCCCCCTTAACATAACGGTTTGTTTCTCACTCGACAGTTTATTTGTTTTTTTTTTGTCCGGCAGGCGTATGACGTCTTTGCCAGCCTGGGTATCTCACGTCTTCTGGAGCCGTCGGACATGGTGCTCCTTGCCATCCCAGACAAGCTGACGGTGATGACCTACCTCTACCAAATCCGGGCGCACTTCTCAGGCGAGGAGCTCAACGTGGTGCAGATTGAGGCCAACAGCAGTCGCAGCACCTACAAGGTGGGCGACTTCGAGACCGACACCAACGCCTCCATCGGCCAGGACAAGTTCTATGCCGAACTCAATGACGTGCAGCCCCATCCCATTGATGGCACCAAATCCAACGGTTCCAAAGCCACAGAAGTCCCGGTGAAGGTTGAAATCTTAGCGCCGCCAGCCGGCTCGCAAACAGCGCCTCTGACATCCTCGCCTCCTGTCCCGGCGGCCAACGTCACATCGTCGGGGTCCAACCTCCTGAAAGCTAAAACCTTGGACCTGTCCGACCTACCGCAGAAGTCGGATGCCGAAAGACTGCAGCAAAAGAGTCAGGCAGTGGGAGAACAGGACTCCTCTGTCATCCAGACAGGGGGCCAGCCTTCCTCCCTCTCGCCCACTCATCAGAAACTGGGCTTCTCGTACAACAGGGACGCCGACCTCATCAAGAAGAAGAGGGCCAGCCTCCGTCACTCTGAATCGGAGCCTATGTCTGACACCGGCCCACCCATCAACCACACGGAGGCGCTAGCCAAACAGGTAAACAAAGTTGCATGTGCACTTCCGGCGGTGAAGAAGACAGTCACACACAAATACTAAATCATAGAGCACCTTGGAAGATTTGTCCTCCAGATTTCATCGGATTTGATTGCGACAAATGCATAAGCACATTCATACACTAGTTGAAGGGGCTCAATGCATAGACCGTCTAATTGTTAACGGCTAGTCGCAAACATGCTCTCAAAACAGCCATATTGACACTTTGATTCACTGACGTCCATGTCACTCACCAGGCCAGGCCCCGCCTTTTAAAGCCAGATGCATTAAAAGTCGCTGATTCAACCTTGGATGGTGACTTAAATGAGAAGAAAAAGAATAGCTGCTCTTTGCGTGCATATATTGTGTTGGTATTATTGTTTAAGGATTCCAAATCGGTTTTTATCAATTCACTCGAGGAATCTGTATCATAATGGTTAGATTAGTCAATTCTTCTTGATCATTTTCATTCTCGGTGAAATGTAAGAATGTCACCTTTAGCTTCGGGTTCCTCCTCCAACGTTTGCCTTTTTATCCTGTCGCCTTCATCTTTTGCCTTGATTGAAACTTTGGTCGTCCTGTCTTGTCACAAGACATTGCGAGGGTGCGAGCATTAATTTCCTCCTACCTAAGCTTCTCATGGACGCCATTCTCCGAGATGACCCCCATACCGAAATTGTCCCGCTTGGCATTAGTCGTTATATTCGTCGTCGCCTGTCTTCTTCGAGACGCCGCGGGGCCGGCCCGCTAGAACCCCCCCGCCCCCCCCTGCTTTGACATGTAATCATATTTTTCATTACATTTCTCATCCCCTGGCTTGATGGTAGTCGGTGCCGTGACCAGTCAGGCGTGGTGATGCTGTGCTTTTTTTTTTTTTTTTTTTGGCTGCAAGCATACCTCATCCCGTTTCTCGCACGTGCACATTTTAAATACTTTGCTACCGCCCCCTCCCCTCACAGATTAATACTTCCTGTTTACAAGTGGAAAGGTCACAGGACAGGCGGGGGTGAAAGACACATTGACAGCTCTGACACCCCCATTTTATATCTGCACTTATCTCGTCGTGAGAGGGATACTGCCAGGTTTGCCTGTTTGCCTAATACAGTAAACACGCTGCCCAAAGCAAAGTATATACAATAAATTACATTTTGATTCACAACACACAGAGAAATGTTTCATGATTACATTTGTTACAGTTTTTGTGATTAAAGTCTACTGTTATATATATAGTATATATGTATAGTGTATATACTGTATATATATATATATATATATATATATATATATATATATATATATATATATATATATATATATATAGTATATATGTATAGTGTATATACTGTATATATACACAGTTTTTGTGATTAAAGTCTACTGTTATATATATATATATATATATATATATATATATAGTGTATATACTGTATATATATAAAATCATGAGAAAATCATGGAAAAATGCATTGTGAGGGATGCAAGCCAGACTCACCCACGATAAGTGAAAATCCACAATATCGAGATACTGTTCGATGTTTTTACCTGTGCCAGATCCTTTAAACCAAATGTGTTCAAACTATGACCTGCGAACCATTTGCGGACCGCGATGCATTTTTTTTCTAGTGGCCTGCAACATGTACTAAAAATGACTCTTGACACGGCACACAAAGCACCATGTAGAAAAATAGGTTCCACTAAATTGGTTCAGATAATGTACAGCTTTTCTAGATTTTCAAAGATGCAAATCAACTGTTTAAAATAAAAACACAATTTCTCTTCAAAATACTGGTGAATAAAGGTAATTAAGTTTTAGAAGAAAAATATGGGTTCATCCACATTATGGTGTGTCAACGTCTGACGTATGAATATATGACATTAATCATTTATGAAACTCTTGTATAATATTATATAAAGAGAGAAATACAGTATTTCATGGCTACACTACTTTTGATGATTATAGTTTACACTTTATAGCTAAAAAAACAAAATAAAAAAAACATCTTGAATTCTATTCAAATGTTCTGTACGAAAAGGTTAAATAAAACTGAATTATATACACGCAATGATTCTTTTGCACCAGTGTAGACGGAGTCTTTCACATTTGTTTTCACTTTTTACAGGAACCGGCAGCTGCCCCTGTTTCAAGTCCTCCTGTGGAGAAGGTAACCAGGCTGTTGCATAAACAGCAGATCGATCAATCTATCAATCAAGCTATTGATTAGTCATTTGATTAATGGGCTGATTACATGATCGATGCCATTGTCATACATTTTCTGCACGAACAGTGCTGAAGAAAGTACCCAATGCCATTATTATGCCCCAAATTAAACTACCGAGTTACCTTAATCTTTGTTGTCTTTAACCCAATTTCAATTTTTGTTCTAAAAATAATGTGTTCATCTCACAATGGGGATTTTTAAAATTTATTTATCAGATTCATGTAATTTAGTATAACCTTGCTGTACACGGTGTCTTGATTCTTTGCGCAGAAAGGCTTATCCCGCCAGGAGGAGCTGAAGGAGCGAGCCCGGCTGCTCCTGGAGCAGGCCCGCCGGGACGCCGCCATGAAGGCCGGCAACAAGAGCGTCCCCAACACAGGTGTTGCTGCCACACCGGGCAGAGGCACCAATGTCTGCGATGTGAGTTTCACTCTTTCTTTCACTTTTATACTGCTCTGGCCGCACTTTTGAAGCCTTGCATCTTTACACAGATTGATGCCTTGAATAAGCATTAATCTTATCTCTTAATCACATTTATTTTATCTCATGATATTTCCACATGTTTTGGGAATTACTGGGTGAACCTGAGATCTGCGGTATTATTATTGCATGCCATGTCATGTCAACGTGTGTAATGGCATGAAAAAAGAAAAAGTCTTTGGGTTTAAATTCCGTCAGTCCTTGAAAACTCAACTTCAAATATACCTTTAAAGGACAAGGATAAAATAAATTAATAAGAAGGTAAAATAGGAATATACCACAATAATTATTGAAAAAACAAAGACAAAAATCCGCAGTTCCTGCGGATTTTGGCCTCTCGGGCAGTGTGGTGACGTATATTGTGGGAGTGTACCCACTTAGAATACGAACTGAAGAAAGTTGCGATTGAAAGCTATTAATATAACTCATTTTTCAAAGACTGGGAAGAATGTGTGCCATTGAATATTGTTACCTGTGTGTACGTGTTTCCACAGCGTTAATGTATGAATATTTGTGATTTGAAGGAATAACAATCCAGAAGCCGATGCTACTTTTCATTCGCATTTGAATTGGTATATTTACAATTTCTGCTTCAACCAAGCCAAACTTCTAATACTTCCTATTCAATTTTGGTAATGGTTCCTTTGAGATGTTTTCGTAAATCCTGCTATGATAGAAATGTCTGCCCAATTTTGTGTCTAATGGTATATCTGACAGCATGGGCTAATTTCTTTCACAGCAAAATCCTCACAGCAGCAGCCTGATTGAGCTAATTGCCTCATTTAGCTAGCCCCCTCTCAGAGGAGAGGAGAGAGGAGAAGCAGCAGTAAAACAGGCAAAAATCTTGACGCTAAGGGGTGAAACGGAGAAAGTGACTAATTGCATAGCTGTGATTGAAAATAAAATATTTGTAACGCAGTTAAATTTTGGGCATGGGATCTTAAGACTTTCATCCTGTTATGACAGACATGCCCACGCAATTTCCTGTCCATTAGTGAAACTCGTGTCAGAATTGAAATATCTTGTAAGATTGCAAAGTTGGTCTACTGCAGTGGAACACTGGTGGAAAGTGCTTTCTTCACTGCACCCTCTTGACCAAAAATGTCCTCCAGAGCCAAGAGGGAGACCTCCTGCTCATTAACTTGTGCTCACACTCTCTTGACCGTGTCAAAAGCTGTCATGTCAACTTCCTTCCTTCCCTTTAAACAGTCCTCTTGCTATTTGCTCACCCCTACCCACCGAATCGTCATGACACACCAGGCTAGTATGTGTCCACTTTTCCCACAGCAAAAACATCTGTAGAGTTGAGGGGGAAAAGTACATTTGAGGGAGAAATTGCCAACATGCTCCACTGAACATAATGCAATCCAGCAGGAGCTAGCAGAGGTTGGAATAATGTGCGATTCATAAGTACATCTCATGTCTTAACTTTAAAGGTTCAATGAAGTCCTTTTAAACGTTTCCAAGATGAAGCACCTTATTGTCCAATGCTGTATTGTCTTCTCAATTAAATGCAAAACTGACATGAAACTTAAAAGATCTTAAAAAAGTTGTTGGGTACGTAAATCCATGGCTAAGAAGTGCACTGGCAACTGTTGAGGAGCATTATACGCACGGAGGACACTTGCGCAGGAACTGCTGTCGAACACAGCTCATGGCCAGACAATTTTGTGTGTTTTAATGATTTGAGATATGTTAAAACTATTTTTTAAAATTGGGAGTTTCTGCAAGGCGGCATAGTGGAACATTGGATAGCACGTCCGCCTCACAGTACAAAGCTGCAGGGTTCGATTCCGTCTCCGTCCTTCCTGTGTGGAATTTGCATGTTCTCCCAGTGCGGGTTTTCTCCGGGTACTCTGATTTCCTCCCACATTCCGAAAACATGCCTGGCAGGTTAATGGAGCACTCTAAATTGTCCCTAGATGTAAGTGTGAGCGTGAATGGTTATTCGTTTCTGTGTGCCATGCGGTTGGCTGGCAACCGGTTCATGGTGTCCCCCGCTTACTGCCCAAAGACTCCAGGTGTAGGCTGCAGCATGCTCGTGACTCTCATGAGGATAAACTGATTCGAAAATGGATTGCCGGACAGTTTCTTTCCGTCACATATTTTCAGCTATTGTGGATGGATATGAAACATATCGTATCCTCCTCGATAAATTGAATGCAGATTTTCAACTGTAAACTGGCCAGACTTGTAATTCAAGTCAAGTTTCATGAATAATAAGCCAAAGTCAAGTTGAGTCTTTTATAAATTTTGGCTAAGGCACTCCTGAAATTGGTGACCTCAAATTCTAACTCCACCTCTGGGAGTTACCATGGCAAAGGCACAGTGGTCATACGCTGAAGAGAGAGAACAGGCAATGACACTCATATAAACGCCGGCTTTGGTAATGAAATATCTAAAAGGCAGCAGCTGCGAGTCCGTAAAGAGAAATGCTTGCCCTTGAATTTTCTCTACTGTAGGCATGCAAATACATGCACGTAATCCAGAGGAAACAAACAAGCAGCCCTTTCCAAGGACTTTCCAAGGTCTGCAGTGGGAGGAAAGCTAATTAATTCAAAGCCGCCTTTGCGGCACACCTTTGAGGAAGTAGAAGAAGAAGGTGCGGCGCCGTCCTGCCTCGTCTTCCGAGATGGCCGACCGTCTGTCTGACTTTCCAAGGACAGCCACTCTGCGCTAACACCCCCATCCCACCCCCACATCCCCAGCAGCCATCCCACCACCCAAGCTCCTATTGAATTGTTTACACTTTTTTTAATAGAAAGAATTGATCAAAGGAAGGCGACGGGCCCCCCGAGGCCAACGCGCTGATAATTGCCAGTGATTCAGATTAGATTACTCGATGTCTTCTTTTGATTAGCGTGAGTGTGCGTATGTGCATGTGTGTTATCAGCCCTGATTCGCCATCTTCCTTGCCGCTCGTCCAAGTAGCTGCCGTGCTGTTTAGCATGCATAAGGTAAGACTTAATTGAATTAATGCAGACTGGAAAGTGGCTAAGGAGAAAGGGTTGACGGGGAGGGAGCGTCGTCTTGCGTCGGTTGCTAATGTCGCGTGAAATGCCGTTTAAAAAAATTATTCATACTTCTTTTGCCGTTTTTATCAATTTGGTGATGATTGGAAATTTAATCTGAACAAGATTACCTTATTCGGCTCCCTGTGGTATGCCTCTGTACTAGGGCTGAACTACTACTAATTTTGATCGAAATCGCAATTCGAGACAAGGCATGATCGACAAAATCTGTTGTATCAACTATCCCACACATGAAATCCTGTCCCCCCCCCTCTTCTCCCACCAGGCTTACAATCAACCGGCATGTATCTCTGACAGGCAATGCGAACCAATCAGCACCATGCTGCTCCTCTCAAAATGCTAACTTGCTAAGCTAACGCGCTGCATGTAATTTCATCATATTTGTAAACGTTACGTGTCGGTATCGTGACTAATGCAAGGCAGCTTGATTTGTGGTAGGGAAGTCAAGAAATTCAGGAGATTGTTCAACCCCACTGTGATATTAAAAAAAAAAAAAAATCTGTCGTCGTCGACTGCTAATGTTAGTTAAATGTCTGCTATGTTTCTGGAAACTTTTAGCATCGTGTCGGACCTTTTAAGGTCTCCGCCGCAGTCTTTTAAATTGGCTTCATGACTCGTGGAGGAGCTGAAAGGTGAACATAAAACATTTGACGTTTTCCCTCTTGAAGTGCTGCAAGCGATTGTGTCAAACATGAACACGAGGCATGTGAGCGAGTGTGTGCGTGCGCGGGTGTGTGTTACCGCTTTCTTCTTTTGACAGCCCGATCAGCTCTTGTGATGCAATGAAGCTGCATTACTCTTGCTCATTAACACACACTGGCACTCTCGCGCGGGCACACATTCACACACTCTTTGATCTCTCCTTTGGCCGATTCAGACACGACACATCTCCCCACACACTCCAACACACACGGTGCAAAGGAACTCCCAGGCCAACTATTTAGTTTCATTTGGGGCAGATGCTTCAAAAAGAAGAGACTGAGGGAAAGAGGAGGGTGAAGGATGTGGGAAAAAAAGAAGGGAAGAAAAGGGTGGAGGGGCGCTTGGAGAAAAAAGGGTTAGCTGAGTTAAAAAAGTGCGGATGAAGAAACCTTTATTTGTCCCGCAACGGAGAAATTTGCAATCTACAGCAACAAAAATAGAAGAGGCTGGGGACTTGGAGGTTTAAACTTCTGCCACAGTGGCGCAAACAACACAGCCTCCTTGTGCTTGGGAGCTGGTGAGGAAAAAGCAGAGGCGACGACTTCGGGAGGGAGGAGGGGACCGTTCTTGTTTTGGCCACAAAAGGAATGACGGGAAAAGCAGCAGAGTCAGGTTCAGAGTGCAGCCGATGGCGGGGGAGCCGTCAGGGTCAGCGCAGCGGAGACCCCGGCGTCCCCTCTGCGGCGAGGGTCGAGGCGTGTAAGCGAGGTGGGGGTCTCACGTCGGCAAAAATCAAACGGGACCCAATTATAGGAATCTCAACGAGTCAGTGAGCAGGGAAGTCTCTTACCTGGAAAACACGGAGGAATGTGTCTGTCCTCAACACACACACACACACACACAGGCACACGCACACAGTGAACAAGTACACACACATCATCGTCATCACAGTGACAATTAACATGACTACGCCGCTGTGAAATTACTATTCTCGTCTGCTAATGAACAAGACGAACTCAAGCGAGACAAGACGCCATGGACAAAAAGTAACTGGACATGACGCAATTTGCATAACGAGCTCTCAAACTGTGGAGCGGCACAAAAAAAAGTGCAAAATTAAAGTTCAACCCAAAACGGGTCTCAAAAATAAATAAATAAAAGACAAGCAATTGGACAAATAAAGTGGTGCCTTGAAATACAAGTTTAATTTATTCCATGATCACGCTTGTAACTCAAGACTCATTTTTCAAATCTTTTAGAATGGAAGTGCGATTTGACCTTTTCCGGACCCTTTTTCACAGACATGTCAATTGAAGTCACACAGATCAGACAGCCGTTGCTCATACATGACAGGTCCACTAGCACTTGGGCTGTCACTATTGAATATGTTTAGAATCAATTATTTCATCGATTAATCAAATAGGATGTTGTTTTGCATTTAAGTCTACAAAACAAAATTTTCCCGATTACTTTTTTAACCAATTTTCATTGTTTATTTGGTATTGTTTTGTGATTTAAAAAAAAAACGGCATAAAAATTATTCTCACTTCCTCGTTGGATCATTATTTTCCAACGTAAAAAGCAGATGTTTGATCAAACAAAAGGTAATTTGTGATTTTATGAAGGACGAGGGAAATCAGAGAATGATGTTGCTGCTAAGAGGCTGAAGTCGGAGGATTTTATGTTCAATGACTATTTTTAAAAATGATTAAAATCAATTTGATAAATCGATGAATTGTCACTTTAGCTTGAAACCTCTCCTGTCAGTCACAAGTTTCAATACTTTTTATTTAATTTTTTTTAGGGCAGTGTAAACTCAGGATGGAAATGGAGGTAGAGAGAATGAAAGTGTTTGTGAGAGCACACGGGAAGCAAAGCGAGAGGAGTGGACCTGTGTGACCTTACATGAAAGCAACAGTCACTGTGGGCTACAATTAGGGATGGCAGGAGGGAGAGCATAGGTCAACAGAACAGGCACACCCACCAGCGCGCACACACATTTTGTTTTGGAATGACAGCCACTGTATATTTGAACATAACTGTTACGAGTGATGCTACTTTATTCAGAGAGAGGAAGGATGGGATCCCGTATATCCGTATTCGTCAAAATGCTCGGATACTACAGTGCCGATATTTATTGTGCAAAGGAGGTTGCAATTCAAATGTTAAAAAATAAATACATCAATAAAACTTATTTTGCAGAATAGAGTTCGTTACATGTAACGCATTGAGGCTCTCAGCTTGGTACCACATCGGTCAAAAAGGTTAAGTTAGTGCCTTTTTTGTCTTATACAGTGAAACTCCTCTATAACAAAACCTACAAGTGCGAAAATACCCCTTAGTGTGAAAAATGTTTGAAAGCCATTCCCTGAAAGCCATGATTTCCTTGTGGAGGAGTTCTACTGTATTCTAATTTTAGAAATTACCATAAAAAGTCAATATTTGTGTTACTTCAAGGTGCACAAACGTTGACATGTTACCTGTGCGAACTACAAAGTTCACAGAGTGTTTATTTCCCCCTTTGCTTCAAGGCAATTATCCCATCTGTTTAAAGGGCAAAGCCGTCCCATCTTGCTCACCTGTTACTGACGTTTATGTGCGCATCCTGTTCTACCCGTCCATCCGCACAAGTGTTCTTTGTCAAGCACTGACACACGAGGTTTCACACTTTGTAATTGATTGATGAATACGTTTTGTGCTTTTGTAGATGTACTGTACTTCATTTAGTTAGACCCTCTTTCTAAAGATGGAGTGGCAAAGATGAGCGATGATATAATTATCCGAATGTCTGAAAATATATCCGGGTCCAGTGGAGACCTTGGTTTAAAGTTACCGTCTGATGTTTGGCACAGGAAGGGAACAAAATGCTGCATATAAAAGTGTGTTAAACTATATTTTAAAAAATGCTCGTACTGAAAATGAAAATTTCTCAAAGAAACAAAATATTGTATACAATGGATTCAAAATAATAGCAGTCTAAAACATTATTTAAGAAAGTGCAACTCCCATAGATTGTCTGCAGGTACACAAAATACGTCACCACTTCGCCTTGATTTTGGCTCATTTTGCAGGATTTTGCCTTTCGTAGACTAATATGTGCAAATAACTAACCACAGGGATTAATTTTGACCCAGGTTATGCATAAAACCTTGTGAATAATTTGATTTTGGTGGCATGTGACATTTAATGCAATGGTTCAATTTGGATTGGATATGGTCAGAGAACAAAATGCAAGAAACTGCTTATTTATGACATCGTTATCAACTTCTGTTTTTAGGAGCGTGCTACAGCCGTAGTTTGTCATCTTTTTAGCAAACACTGCTACAGTAACACTTTGAACAGTCTGGCTAATTGTGTGATAAATGAACAGTAAAAACTGCAACATCAGTATCACATTTGCCTCGCAACAGAATTGTCACAGCTCAAATTCAACACCGATGTGCCGTTGACAAACGCTCAAATGGACAGAAATTTCCTGACTCCATTTTCACAACAAAAAGGGGGTGAGAAAAAAAAAGCGGGTGAGGGGGAGACGGAAAGGGGGAGCTTATCGTCCGCCTCCAGACGGAGTGCGCGGATCAATGGTCGCGCAAGGCGCAGCCCACGGCGATCAATGCATTTGATAAAGAATTAAAGAAGAGCCACTGTACTGTGCGCCTATCAATAGAGCCGACGGACGCCTTCATTAAAACGATAGCGGCTTTGTACATTAAATCTAGACCATGACAGGAAAACGTCATAAAAACAAATCTGGAATGTATGACATCAGCTGTCTATAACAGCTGGAAACCACCAGTAGCATCATTCATTGATTTCATGGAGACTTCATTTCAGTTGGGTCTCGAATGTAGTCCTTTTTGCTTTTAGTAACACTTTAAGTTCCGTTTTATCATTCCTGATGCTCGTAAAAGCTCAAAGTTAACCACTATCGAGAAAATGCTTCCAGAGAAATGTCAATAAGCCAATGAAACAGCGGCCCACCAAGCACCAAATTTGATCCTTACCTCCCTTTTCACACCAAATGCTGTCCCACCTCTTACAGCTCTGATACTCCCTCCATAGGCAGAAAATGTCCGCTTTGTCTTCGTCCCACTTTTGTGTCGTATTTACAGAACAATGTTGCATGGAAAAAAACAAAAATCGTAAAATCAAAATTTTACAGCTAAAAATTAACTCGTCAGACTATTAACTAACATTTGAAATACCAGTTTGTCATAGAAACTGAAGTTAACACTGTATAATGTTGTTGACCAACGCTACGATTACAAACATCTGGTTCGGCTCCTGGCACGGTCTCAAGTTCGTCTTCTTGCTTTCCTCTTTTATCACTGTCATATTCGCCTTAGCGTGCATGTTACTATACCCAAAGGTCGGAAAAATACTGTGTCATTGGCTCTGTTCCTTTTCTGTGTCATTTATACAGAACATTATCATGCACAACCCATCTCAAAACTCTTTTGTATTCTTTGGCTTTTGTCTCAGCATGACTCAGACTTGATCTTAATTTTAGTGTCCTTGTGCTTTCTGCTGTCTTCATTATTAATTTTTGTTTTTTGTTTTTTTTTTGTTTATCGTTGTGTATTTGATCTTTGCTCCATGTACAGCACTTTGAATAGAGCAGCGGTTGTTTTAAAGTGCTCCATAAATACAGTTGAGTTGAGGAAAAAAAAAAGTTGGGAAAATGCTGACTTTGAAAGTCAATGAAAAATGAACCAACCGATGAATCAAGAGAACCCGGCATCTCATGATTTGCTCATCATTATGTTGTTGTAAACGGTGTGTAACGTCAGCTTGTGTGTGTGTGTGTGGTGCATGTGGTTGGGTGAGATAGAGACCTAAAGCACCTCTCGACCGTGAATTAGCCTGTCATGACAAATGTCTGGACCTGCATGACTGGCTGCCAGACTGGCTGGCTATCTGGGAGGTTGGCAACCCCCTTTTCCAGTTAGTGATTGTGTGTGGATGTGTGGCATCGCCGCGTGCCCACGCCAGCTCTCTGTACGTAGCCAGCAGTGCATGCCCTCCGCGCACAGAAAAAGAGCAACCAAGGCGACAAACGTTCTGCTGTTCAAAAAAAAAAAAATGGAAAGAGAGAAAACCTCCAGAGCAGAGAGGAGCCGTCGTCCAGACGCCAAGCCCACCGAGGAGCCCTCTTTCTCAGTCTCGCACTCAAGCGTTGAGCCCCTCTTCCCCCTGGAGCTGCCCAGCGGTCAACGACAAACGGGATTGTTCTCGCTGTTGCCATTTACAAAACGTCTCCTTTCTCCCTGTGTTTCTTTTCTTGTAGCAGCGCTTCCCGCCGACTACCGGGTTTTCTCATCCTTTTTTTCCGTTTTTTTTCCCTGCTTTTTTTTCTTCTTGATCACATCAGTTGGAGGCCGGTTAGCTTTGTGCGGGAGGTTTGCATCTCCAAGTTGTATTTCAGCAAATAAAATGGCATTGTTTACTTTTTCCCATCACTATTAAACAATTAGTCTGAGCAAGCTAATTTCAACCGTCTACTGTCCACAAGAGGCGGTGGTCCCGTTGTTAGCACTTCAACCTCACAGTGCAATTCCAGCTCCGGCCTTCCTGTGTGGAGTTTGCATGTTTTCCCCAGCCTGCATGGGTTTTCTCCGGGTACTCCGGATTCCTTCCATATTCCAAAAAACATCCCTGGCAGGCAGATTGAACAAAACTGTCCCTCGGTGTGAGTGTCCGTATGGATGGTTGTTCATCTCTGTGTGCCCTGAGATTGGTTGGGATAGGCTCCTGCACCCCCCGCGAACCTTGTGAGGATAAGCAGATCGGAAAATGGATAGAGGCATGGATACTGTCCACAAGGTGGTGTCAGATCTTTACTTGATTGGCTCTCCATTGTGTGAGATCTATTTTCTGTTCTGCAGAACAATGCGTAATCAATCACAACTTGGTAAGTGAAAAGTTGGCTAAATTTCACTAATCTCGACGTTGTTTTTCCTGAGATGGTTTACCGGCAAACACTGTCACACTAATTAACACACCCGTTTAGAACATGATTATTATCCCTATTTAGCGTCTTAGAGGCTGCTGATTTGATACGAAAGTTCTTGTGTATTTTGGATTGAAGCAGTCGTTTTGGTATGAATCCTAAGGCTCAAGCTTTTACTAGGGAATTTGCCCAAATGAGGCTGAATCGGAAGCAGGTAACCCAGACAAAAATTGTAACATAAATTGTAGATGATTTTTGCTCGTCTTTTAATATGGGTGGAACATGGCATCAAACTTTGATGATAATATTGGGAATTCAGGAAAAAAATGTCATTCATGGCTGCTTTTTGGTTTTCATTGCTCACACTATCGGTGTTTTACCTCCAGTTCTACTGACATTGCTCTAACTGACGGTGGAGTGAGTGTGTTCCTACCTTTAGATACTATGTGTTTTTATGCCAAACACGTGTTAAAAGCGACATTGTCGTCATTGAATCACTGTTTTCTGCAGACGTCTCACCCGAGATAACATGTTGTCCTTTACAATATAGTGTCCCGATACGTGTTCTTATTTTCTAATCAGTGTCTTTATAGCTGACTGCGCTCGGGTGGCGCTGGTCACATGCGTTTTTTCCAAAGAGTTAATCCTTGCCCCTGGACAGACACAGTCAATTTCCCCATCTTGTGTCCCCCCCGGAATTGCACACCAAAAAATAGAACATGGTGTTTTTCCCCATCGTGTTTGGGGCACACGCGCTATTGCTTATTGCTACCCTTAAACCTGCTGGTTGTGTCCGTATCTGCAATCATTTCATTGCCAGGAGGCCCGCTGCCCGTGACATTGCCGTTTATCATATTACACTCATAAAAGCCGCATGAAAAACATAGTCAAATTCAAGATAATTACAAGCAAAAGAGGGAAAGTCATTTTTGCAAGGGAAACTAAAATGAGAAATAGAAAAGCCGAGTCATGTTTATTCATGAACCAATCCTACCGCTGTTGCTTGGCTTTTGTCTCTGCTTCGAGAAGCTTTTTGCATACTAAATAAAGGTTCAGACTGCTTTGTCTTCAATGGAAGGAACAAAACGGACAATAATGTAACACGTGCAACTATGAAATTGCCTTTTTCAATTAAACAGAAGCAAACACTTGCTTATGAAATAGAGGTCCTAATATTGAGCCTTGTGGAATGCCGCACTGCTATGATTTTCAGAATGCTTTTGTCAGTTATTGCTGCTTTGCTTGTATTCTTCCTAAGACTAAGAAACATATAATATAGGCACCTTGCACTAATGTTTAGTGTGCATATGTCACTTATTGTCGAAGACTTTGAAAACTTTTGTTAATATCAAGTCCATCCATCCCTCGGGTCGCAGGACTTCTGGAGCCTATCCCAGCTGTCTTCTGGCAGTCAACCTCAAGTCCACATGCTTTTGTAGAGTTAAGGCTGGCAAAAAAATATTCAATGTATTGCAGTCGCATTAGCAGTTTTAGACAGGATTTTTGTCGATTTGTATTTTGTGTCAAGAAAAACACTTCAAAGCGCTCTAACAATGCAGTATATTTTTTATGAAAAATATATGGAAAAAATAATATTCACACTTAATATTTTAAAGTCAGTGGAGCCTTTCATGTTTGTCGCAAAATGTTTCTTCTTTACATCCAGTACTGTATTTGGTTATTAAATGTTTTGTCTTTTATTTTATTTAGCATTTATTTGTTTCTTGTAATTTATTATCCTGGCAGCCGCCCTCCTCCACACTGTCAACTTTTTTTTTTTACACTCATGATTATCTTCTCTCACTTTTAATTCTTTAGTCTTTCCTTCCCCCTATTTCCCTAATGTGTGTGTATCATTATCTCTTTAAAGGTCTGTTCCCATCTCCCTTCAGGGATCCCCTTGGGCACACATACACACACACACACACACTCTCTCACAGAGTGCATTAAAGTTGCCTGCCTTGACAATGCAGCACCATTGTCCCCGGCACCGACAATGGCTACAAACAAACAATTGACATGGAAATGGAGAGATGTAGCTCATTAGCGGGGTGCTGCTTGTTTTGTTAATGGATTAATGGAAGCCTCGCTTGAATAGGCGGGCACCTTAAAAAAAAATGAGAGGGGGAGAAAAAAAGCCTTGCTTCAATATGGAGAAGCCTGATTAATAGGAAACCACAAGCAGGGAGAAGTTACTTATAGAGAGTTAAATAACTTCAGGCAGGAACGGCTCCTACAGGGTGTGCGGAAAGTGCGTCAAATGTATTGTAATAATGTGCTGTGTTTACCTTTGCACCACATTGTGGCCTTTTAAAAACAGACACCATGATGCGGGCGCTGATGTGTGCTTGTCGGGATGGTCATTATTTACCTGCCATTTAAGTGTTTGCTCTCACAGCGTGCATGTGTGTGTGCAGTGCGTGCGCTTGTTATCAGTTAAATCAGATTGAACCGCCGCCGAATATGGCATTCCTGACACGGGGCCGATGACGATGGCTCAATACTGTATATGTATTCATTGTGCGTGTTTGTGTAGGCTACAAGTGTTCATTTTGAGTAGGACTCCCAGTAAGACATGTTAACGGTTGTCCATTTTATCCATCCCATTGAGATCAATTTGGAATGATTTGTCAAAATTGTTGACTTTGGGAGTAAGTATCCCAAAAATACTTAATGGTTTTCTTAAAACCTTTTCGTTTTCTTAACCTGCTGAAACTATTTACCGAGCTCAAGTTTCGAGAAGCTGAAATAAAAGAGTTGTTGCGGAAGTCTCCCGAGTCGCAAAATAATCTTGAAATTAACAGCATTTTTCCGATGACATTTCCCAGATCGATTTTAATCAATCAATTCGGAAAGCAGTGACAATGAACAATGAATGTCTGACATAATTTGATGAAAATGCTTTGCAAATGTTTTTGTGCAGGAGCGGGATGCCGAGCGGCGGCGTCAGCTGCGTGAGCGAGCCAGGCAGCTGATCGCAGAGGCTCGATCAGGAGTCAAGATGTCAGACATGAACCTGGACGTGTCAACCGGCGGCACTTTGAAGGGAGGCAAGGCTCCTGGCCTGGCTGGAGGTTAGGACATGCAAGCGCACACACGAACACGCTACTTGCTATGCTAACACTGTAAGCACACATTGCTATTATGCTCTCTCAAGGGGTTCTGCTAATCCTCAAAGAAAAACAACAAAATATCATTTTGCGCTGACCATGGGTCTGGATCAACCGGTAATTGTTAATCAACACAACACACCGCGACGCCATTTTAGCCTCCCAATAGCCAAGCTGTCTAATAGTCGGATTTGTGAAGCTCTGCCATTGACACTCCCTGCTGCTTTTCCATTTTCCTACAAATGATGGGGTATTATGAAAATTAGCGTTATCAAAGCCTTTGCCGTCGTTGTTTGCGTCTGATATGTTAACGATAAACCCTCCGTTGTTCGGCCATGTTTATTATGCAAGATGATGGACAAGATGGGTGTTTCATCAAAAGTGTCATTAGGATCAAGGACGATCACAGGTTGAGAAGTATTTTGAAGTTTTACACCACTGTTTGCCGACCAGGGGTATGCACGCACATTTCAGGGGGTATGTAGAAATATTTACTGTCAAATATAACAGGCGGGTTATTAATTTTGAGTCGTGGGGGGTGCTAGAGCCCATCGCAGCTGTCTTCGGACAGTAGGAGGGGGACACCCTGAACCGATTGCCAGCCAATCGCAGGACGCACAGAGATGACCAACCATCCGTGCTCACAATCAAACCTAGGGACAAATTAGAGTGTTGAACCAGCCTGCCATGCATGTTTTTGGAATGCGGGAGGAAACTGGAGTACCCGGAGAAAACCCACGCAGGCACGACATGCAAACACACAGGAAGGCCAGAGCCAGCAGGATCGAACCCCCTCTGCACTGTGAGGTCGACGCGCTAACCACTGGACCACGGGGCCGCCCCTCCTCATTACCTTTTATTTATATTTGGTATGGTACCAGCAAATCGCTCATTTGGCAGAACGGGCCATCCAGTAACCGAAGGATCGAAAGGTTTGAATCGCAGCTGCGACTGTCCACTGACAAAGTGTCCTTGAGCAAAACATTTGGAACTTCTGGACCAGTGTGTATATGTGCTTGTCTTTAGGAGGACTAAACAAAACAAAGATGACTCAAATCAGGAGCGAGGCAAAGTACGTCCATGATTGAGATTGAATTAGTTGCACCTTCAGCGTCACCGAATCGCACTAATTGTTGATCTCATTAAAAATTGAGCCAGAGGAAGAGGAGAAGTGCTGTGGGCGGCGTTACACAAGGCCTGCCGAGCAGAACGGTTTAATCCTAGCCTCTCTCTCTCTCTTTCTCTCTCTCTCACTCTGTCATTCTCCTTGAATGCAACTCAGCCTAGTCCCCTCCACCCGCCGTGTTTCTGCCTGCAAAGAAACTTTCCAACTCTAGCGCCTTTAATTAAACCCCAGCCACTTGCAAGCGCGCTGTGCATCGCAGCTAGCAAATTAAGATGAGTAGAAAAGAAAAAACAAGTGGAAAATGCTGTGATTGATTGTTTTTATGGTGAGTCATCAAACTTTATTATCATGCTCCACCCATATCCAATGCTGATTTTTATTCTCCAGCGATAGCAATTTAAGTTGCGTAGGAATAATTTTCTTTATGGGATCCCTGGAAATGGGATGAAATGAGTCTAAAATGGTGGCTCCAAACACAAGTGGAAGCCCCCCCCCCCCGTGCCTTGAGACTTCTTTGTGGGTTTACTAGTGATAAACATGCCCACCAAATTTCAAGTTTATAGGGCAACCCATATTTCGGGACGTAATTTTCCAAATATTGGGCGGGGGGGAGGGGGAGTAAAAACGGTGTGTCAATTATTCCTGGAAATGTCTTTAATTATTCTACAATGGCCACTTCCGATCAACATGTCAAACTTCCTGTGTCTTCTCAGGCATGGGTCCTTGAGAATTTTTGGTGTCTACTAATGAAAGTTATGTAGTTATGTAGTTTAATCCTTCTAAATTTGCTTGTAAGAGCTCAGTTTTAAAATTATTCTAGTTAAGGTTTATCTCTGAAGGACACCCCCGCGCTGAAATGGGCTGAAGTCAGGTGGCCTTCAACACAAATAGTCAGACCTAAGTGCCTTTTTGGCCATGGCCATCATGTGACTTTTATGGATCTCCGTATGACAGACACGCCTACCAAACGTCAATTCGTTACAGGAATCTGGTTTCAGTGGCTGAATTTTCAAAATATTCAAGTAGACGTTTGTCTGTGAAGAAAGAATGCAAACCAAACCAGCAGATTTTGTCTTTTCAGGCTTGGCATCTCAAGACTTTTTTGTGGACCTGCTCACGAGAAACATTCCTACCAAATTTCATGTTGCTAATGGAAACCTGGCTTCAGGCGCTGAATTTTCTAAAACTAACAAACTTCCTTTCTTTCTTATTTAACCTTTTTTTTTCTTCTTATCATGTCCCGCCTTACTAACAACTCACAGACATGTTGGATGACGGAGAAGAGGGTTGCCATGGCGATGATGGCCTTGATAGCAAAAAGGGTGAGGACTTCGGTATGGAGGGTGACTCTGTTGACAGCGCAGCCTCCACGTCTGCCCTGGCAGCCGACCCACTGGAGGCGCCTCTCCCAGCTCTATCCAGCTGCAGCCAGGGCCCTCTGGAGCTTACTAACCCCAGCTCTGAGCTAATATCCTCGGGTAAAGTCGCTGGCTGTTGTTGTGCTCCTCCTTCGGCTGTCTGATGCTTCTTTTTCTGACTCACATATTAACTTTTCTTTCACGTATTTAATTTTATTGAGGAAAAGCGCTAACCAGATAAAAAAAGAAAGAAAACCAAAACAAAATCTGCTGCCTTTTTCATGTTTTGGTCTTTACCTGTTGTGTGATTTGTGCGAGGAGGCACCAAAAAGGACATAAAAACCATGCACAGTCTTTAAAGTGCATTATCTTCGCTCCTTTGTTGTTGTGTTGCACCGCTTCCTCATTGATGTCAGACACTTTAGTCGCCTTCGTATTCATGAAAGAACTTAATAATTAAAAAGTTAGAAATTAATGTGATGATCTGGCTGAGCGAAGGGAAAAACAACAACATAATTGGCTACAAATGATACGCTGAAAAAAAACCTTCACTTTTAACTGCATGCTTGCAGGAATGAGAAAAATGTAAGAATACTTTTAAAATACCATCTTAAAAAAATCTTAAAGTAATTTGGCATCTTGGAACTAAGGACACTTTTCAAAGATTAAAAAGATTAAGTCAGCAGAAAGCAATACATAAAGTATTTATATAGATTATTCGTTGTTCAAATTATTCAATATTTATCAAAACAGCTTGAGAATGTCAACAAGGTGAAATGTAGTCTGGTGTCACAAATGGATCACTTCGCGCGTGGCACACGAAAAACTCCCCCTGCTCCTCTTTTATATTCCTCCACACAGCGCTGCAACCTGGCAGGACTGCTGTGCTTGCCACTGCTTCCCTGCAAGTGGCATCCTGAAGGTGATGCAGCTGAGGGGGGAAAAAAAATCACTTTTACTTGATCACTTTCCCAATTACTCAACTGCAATTGGGGAGGCAGAACCTTGTGTAAATGTTATTACAGGGTTATTGAGCCACCGACAATTAACCGACAATTAAAGTGGGCCAGTTTAATGACTGCTGTTTAGTGACTTGCAGTTGAATGCAATAGTGGTAGTCAAAACAACTGTTAAATCTAACACACTCTATAACGTTTGGAATCTTGTCTGGAGTACCAATAACTCACTTTTGGTGAAAAAAAATGGCGTCTGTGAATGTGAAGAAACAGTTTATTGGCATTTCATTTCAAGTTTTATTCATGTATTTTCCTTGCTTATGTTTCAGAGGGAAACGGCAAGCACATCGACCTGAAATTGAAAAAGCTGAGCGAGGTCAGACCGAGCGCCGTCACTGCCACCGGCCCTACATCCCCGTCTTCCTCTTCTTCCTCTCCTACACCCACCACCACCTCTTCCTCCTCCACCTCCCCGATCAGCCCTGCATACGGACTCGAGGTACGTAACTGCGGGACACTACAGGACATGTAACATCACAATATGACACTATGGGAGCAAATAGGACAGAGTGAGATGAGACACAGTCGGAGACACTAGTTAACAGAATGGGGACATTATTGGACAAATTGGACATAAAAGGGGACAAAATAGAACCCTGTTGAACATGGGACATAATGGGACTCTTATGATGCAGGACATTGAGACAAAATAGCAACAGTCAGACAAAGACATTAAAATACGTATTAGGTGACACTATGGGACATGTGACTGGGGGCTACTATGGGGACACCATTTGACATGGCGAACTCTGGACAACAAAATAGGACATGGTGAGACACCATTGGGGACCCTGTTTAAGTGTAAAAATGGGACACAATAGGACACATTGTGGGACACTGTTTAACAAAAATAGGCCATAATATAAAAAATGGACATTATGAATCAACACCGTGACGTTAATGGTCAAAATGGCACATTGTGTGACAGTAATCAACATAAAAGGGGACCCTCTGGGATATTGGCAGGTACATTTGGATAAAATTAGAGTTTTGAGATAATAGGGCATGCTATAGGATAAAATTAAACAAGGTAGGGAACACTATAGGCAAAAATGGGAATACGCGCACCTGTAAACTTCTTCAAAAGTGTCATCGATCAGATCCATTGATCCCAGCTTTCACTCTGCTGACAGTGTGTGACAGTTTGTGTGTCCACGCACGCGTGCGTCCTGTGTGTGGATGCTCACCTGCGCTGTAACATTAGTAGCGGAGGTTGCTATTGACTGTGACCTTCTGTAGTCTAAGTGTGTGTATCTTCTGATGTGAGTATTGAGTCGTGCGTAGTCTTAACATCACTTTAATTGATTGATGGGAATGTCAAGTGGAATAAGATGTGTGTGTGTGTGTGTGTGTGTATATATGTGTGTCGGCGTGCGCTTATGGCGACACTTTGATCATTGATTCACATAAATACCCTCTTGTGTTCAAAGCCAAAAAAGGGCTTAGTCCTTTACGGCCACTGGAGTGGCACGGCGTGTGTGCGTGCGTGCATGTCCCTACTTGAACCGTGGAGTTGAACCATCACACTTGTGCTACAGAATTGCGTGTGCAAAATTTTGTAGCGGTTTGATTGAAGATACCTAGCAGGAAAACATTAAATTGTAAGTTTGCATCTAGCAATTAAATTTCTCTTCACAGCGATGCCTTAACATATGTTAAATTTGTTGCGTGACCCCCCTATGTCAAATCATCTTTCCCCATTGAAATGAATGGAAATCAGGTTAATCCGTTTCCGACCAACAAAACGTAAGCAAAAATGTAACATGTTTTGAATTAGAGAAATGACACTCTACGGTAATGTAATTTATAAAGCCATACAATAATTATATATAATTAAATAGCATTTAATGAATTACCGGCATGCTAATCTGGCAAGCACTGTGCCACCCTGTTTTTTTTTCCAAATTTTTAAAAACACATATTACATAGATAATTTTGTTTTACCAACAATTATTAATACGACAGCCTTTTTTTCCATTTTCTTTCACTGTTTTGTTCTTTGTAGCTGTATTTATTTTTAGTTATTTTAAATATGTGTCGTATTTAATATTTGTATGTATATTTATTCCATCAGTATTGCATTGATGCTAACGTGTAATTTTCAAGTGTATTTTTTAAAATCTTTTTTCTTCTTACATTGGAAAAAAGATTTACATAAAGTATGGACATTAGTCGAATGCAATAAAATCATATGTCACCATCATGAATATATCACCAATATTCATGTTTTGTCTTTTTCAGGAGCGACTTTTTTCAAGCTTCCACTAAATATCATCATAGGCTTTTCCAATATGCTAATAATTTGATGTTTAAAAAAACAGGTACTTCATTGTAAGGTTTAAGTTTTTACAAAATGTTAAATTGGCATGTCTACATTGTTAACTCATCACAAAATTTGCCTGGGCGTGACTGGTCGTGAGCTTTTCTTCGTCGCTTATCCGAGCAAACAGAACAAGAAGAGACTTAATTGCTGGCATTGTGAGCCAACAGTCAGAAGCAAAGTTAACGATTCCTGCTTTTGCGCACGCCGTTTGACTATCAGCCGCTGTCTCAAGCGGCGGAACATGTTTGCCCTTAATTGTCGATTTTATTACACTTTTGGCCGTCCTATTAGCGTTCGCAGTCGCTTTCTTTTTCCACTCGGCTTGGCTCATTTGAAAACTCGCTAATAAAGCATTTTTCCTTTTTTTTTTTCCCAAGGATTTGATAACGGGAGAAGCGAGCGTGCAGCTTTTTAACATGTGTTCACTTTGAAAACAATAGCCTTTCCACCCTTTTTTGCATAATTTGAATATATTTTCTGGCTTGGGGTTTTGTTGAAAGTCAAGTTAATTGCCTCCTTTTTGCGTCTCCCCCGAGTGTGTGGAGGGTGTGTGTGTTTGTCAGTGCGCGTTTGTCAACGTGGACGCAAACAAACAAAAGCAGCCGTGTTGCTAAGGTATCACGTTCTAGCAGACGCTGCGCAGTGCTCTGGCAGCAGGTGTATTTGCGCACACGCGTTTACATGTACACAAACGTGCGTTTTTGGAGGGTGTACTTTTTGCTCACAGTTGAACGATTGGGACAGATTGGTTTGTGGCATGCTAGTTTTTTGGGAGAGTGGGGGGGTGCTTGGTTGTTTGTGGAGTAAGGTTGGTTCCATGGTTTTTGTTTGGCTAGTTGAGTCATGCTTGGTTGGTTTGTTTGATTGATTCTTTTTTTTAGGGTAGTTGTGTTGATTTGTTTTTTCGGGTGGTGGTTGTGTTGAATCGTGTTTTGGGCTTGGTTGGTTCATTCATTAGTATTTTGGTTGGATTGTTGGCTTATCTATCCATCCATCAATTTTCTGTACCGCTTTCTCCTCACTTGGGTCGCGGGGCGTGCTGGAGACTATCCCAGTCGTCTTCGGCAGTAGGTGGGGGACACGATGAACCGGTTGCCAGCCAATCGCAGGGCACAGAGACGAACAACCATCCACACTCAGACCTAGGGACAAATTTAGAGTGTTCAATAAGCCTGCCTTGCATGTTTTTGGAATGTGGGAGGAAACCGGAGTACCCGGAGAAAACCCTGTGAACATTTAAACTCCACACAGGAAGGCCAGAGCTGGGATCAAACCCATGACCTCTGTACTGTGAGGTCGAGGCGCTAACCGCTTGCCTTGGATGGCTTCTGCAGTAATTTATTTATTTCAATGATTGGGTTGGTCACTGGTTGCGTGGATGATTTGTGGTTTGTTTGTCTTTTGGTATGTTGTGTAGTTTCGTCTTTGGTTGCGTGACTCGTTTGGTTAGTTGGTTGTTTTTGTTCGATATTTGTTTGGTTAATGAGGTTGTTTCCTGGGTTTTTTTTGTTGTTGTTTGTTTTTGTTTGGTTAGTGGATTGATGTGATTAGTTCACTTCATTGTAAACTTGCCTGATGGTCATCGAATGGTCTCGTCTTCATTTTGTGTCTTTTACAGAATAACGCAGAGCAGTTACGCGCAGAGAGACTGCGGCGCGCCACCGAGAGGCTTCGCAGCCCTGTGGTCTTCAACAAGGACTCTGCAGTGAGGAAGACGCAGCTCAAGTCCTTCAGTCAGTACGTGGATAACAGACCAGGTGCGTCCATCTCCTCCATTAAAAGTTATTACCAAGACATTTTAACAATGTCCTCTTTTTGACTGCAGAGGTGAGAAGGCAGAAGTCTGCTCACGAGGACCCGAAGAAGTCCGAAGAGGATGACTGGGCACAGACGGAGATTGACATCTTCAGACCGTTTGAGGAAGAGGTTTGTGTCTTTGTAAAATAAGCTTTTTTTTACCCCCACAAACACGGCCAACATTTGGTATACTTACTGACATCCAATATAAGATCTGTATCAAAAAACAAAATGCTTATTTAAAATATTGAGTATCACATTCTCCAATTGTAAGTCTAGATCTAAATTTTTTTTTGTTTGAGTGAGTGACAGCACATATGAATGGACATTTTCCAAAAGGGTGGGTACCCTGAGCTGCTCTTTTGGCAGATATGCACAAACAACAGTCAGGACCTGTCCGGTGATGTTTCATGAAGGGGTTCCCTTAATTATGTGATCTGAAATGATAATAATATAGTAGTTTGTACACTTTGTTGGTTTCCTTGACTTTGAGTGTACTGTATACACATTACACACACGCACACTCGCCATCCTTTCGGCCTGTGTTTAAACTTGAGTGTGCGTCCATCAGAGTGCTATAATTTCAATGCGTGTCTTTTACTGAGCGTCTCTCTCTCCTATCGGCGACCCCACATCCTCTGCACAGACGTGCGCACGCACACACGCGACCACACACACTCGCACGCACACAAACACACCCCGCCGCCCGGGCTCCAGGGTTAATGGGTGTTGAACCTTTCCATTATCCCGATCAGCCAAGAATTACCTGCTGAATGATGTTTGCATTAATATAATATATATGGTAATTTCCCTGCTCTTAATTACGGCCGGGCCTAGCGCGGCAAGAGGAGTGGGCTGATCATGTGTAAAATTGATTTGCCAAGGAGAAAAATATGGCGATAGAGCGAGAGGAAAGGGAGGCTGCGCTAGGGAGGAGGGCTATTGGGAATTGACACACAGAAGCGGGGAGGGAAAAGTGCTTGCCTGGGTGGAACAAGAAGGGGGGAGCGGAAACTAACTTTCGCACGAGTTCTTCCCATTAAGCCGAAAAAAGGAGCATCAGCAGTAAAATGTTTTTTTTTTTTAACATTTTTTATATGTATGAACATTCTTGTCACTGTCTGCGGAATAGCAAGCACAAGCACATCTGGAATGGAGGCTGAGTAGGGGGTAAAGGAGTCAACACAATGTGTGTGTAGCTGTGTATTGTATGGAAGGAGAATTTCTTGACAAAATGTTGCTAAGCCACACCCACCCTAAAGGCAAACTGACCAATCACAGAGCAGAAGTCTGACATTTTGCCAGTGGCCTTCCATTGGATTCAAGTGGTGCCATTTTAAAAGCAAGCAGAATGAGATTGTGCTTCTGCAATAAAAATGGAATTTATTTTAAATCTTTTGACATATCTTAACAAGGAGGACTAATAGCTAATAATTAAGACACTGTACATGTGTTGCTGGACATTTGTGATCAATATCCATTCTTTAAAGTGCGATAACTACCACAATGTCGTAAGTCTTAATGATCCTCAAGGTCCTGCTTTCCCAATTTAAGAACCACTGCATGAGACAGCTAAAAGAGTGAGCAACTTAAATTATCGGAGACGGGCATTCTTGTGTTTCGGCCTTTTTTTTTCGGCGGGGTGAACTCAACTCCCTTTTATGTTATTGTTCCGCGAGGGATGTCTTCGATGATGAGCGACACCCTCTGTCACTCATTCTCACTCAGCCTCTCTCACTTTCTGTGCCTGTCTGTCTTTCGGTCTCTCAGAAAGCGTTCAAAGACACGAGTCAGTATGTGGTGGGCGAGCTGTCGGCGCTAGAGAGCGAGCAGCGGCACATCGACGCCCGGGCGGCTCGCGTGGAGAAGAGGCTGCGCTATCTCATGGACACAGGTACCCCAAGCCCAATTACGCCGGAGAAAAAAAAATGTTTTGCCAAATTGAACACATACGCACACACATACATACAGTATATAGCAAGAGAGTCAGGAGTTTGCGCGAGAGGGAATCTTTGAAGCCCCCCCCCCCGCGCCCGCTTCCCTGTGAGAGAGGGATGTGGGGGAGACCTCTCTGGGCTGGGGTGATAAGGGAGCCCTTCATGGGGGAAACGATAACTGGGTGTGATAGCGACCCAAAGTCTGCGCCGCCACCATTTGGTTGGGCTTGCCAGCCGTCCGGGCCTGCGCTCACTTTCTATTGAACAGTGCGCTCAACCGTGCACGTGCACACACACACACACCCTCCTCGCCCAAGTACATATCTGGCCTCGCTTGATATGCTGTGTAAGGGAAGACGGGGGTGAGTCAAAGGGAAGAAAAAAGGATGAGGGAGGAAGGAAGGTGTTTGGAAGGGGGGACACAACACAAGCGTCGACACACTTTACGAATTTACGTATACACATCCACGCGTACCAAAGTGCGGTCCCTGCTTTTTTGGGAGGGAAGGGGTGTGTGGAGGGGTTGTAAGATTTGTCTATGAGGTAAAGACTTGTTAGGACGCAAGCCAAAAAAGGAAAAGAAAAGAGTGACCTTACTTGCTTGTGAAATTGGAGAAATACGAGACCCGTTTGTGCCACTGAACCATCTCACGGTTGGAAGGATTATGTGTAAAATGTTGGTCTTTACAAAAAAAAGTGTTAAGATGATTTTACTCCAAGGAATACAGACCAAGCCATGTAGTGAATCGGGAAAATCTGTTAGTGCTGATCCACCCCCCCCTTCGAAAAAAAGGTTTATACTATACCGGAATTACCCAGAGAGGCCATAAGATGGCAGCACGCTTTGGCCTCAGCACAAAAATAGCAAATAGGTAAGTTTTTCAATGACCCTCGTGAGGATGAGCTGATTAGAAAATGGATGAATATTATTTTTGTGAAAATACAAAATGTAATGCAGTCCAGAATTTTCTTTAAATTCGAATACCACCTATTGTGGCCCAATTTCTATATTGATTGAAGCAAACCGTACTGCATATTCAGTGACGATATTCATGAAATACTCCATCTCCCAATTGTGATAAAGTGGTCATCGTTTGTACCTTCACCTGTTGCTACATTTTAGCAACCAGCTGGAATCTTGTTGACTTAAAGGCATCCTTAATGAGATGTCCACCCACCTCTTTTGAAAGACAATGGAGGCCATTAACGGTGCGAGAGAATTGACGTGGCGCTAAAACGCACAACTATTCCTGATGTAGGACAATAGGCCTCATCCATATTCGGCAGGTGTAGGCTTAGCAGCGAGCTAATGCTGCTACTAATGTGTGAAGGACAGCGCTCCCAGCAGTGCAAGAATAACAAGTTCATTAGTGCACAGGCGCCGTCACAGGAATTCAAATTCGCCCACCAACTCGACCCGCGCCCCTGCCTCCTGATTGGCCGACGGCCGGCGCTCATTAGAGCCCCCGCAGTAATTAAGAGTTGTTAGAAAGTGAATTCTCCAACCGCAGATTAGGAAATTAAACTATTTACTGATTACATATTAATGGAGGACAACAATGGCGCTCGCCATAAGCTTGGAAGGCAACCAAGGAATAAATCTGTGTACTTAATTACCACAAACAATGGGCGCATGAAAATGGGAGTTTGACGCGTGCACACTCCCCCGCTGTAATGTGTGTGATATCAGAAGACACTTGACAATTCTTGTTCAATTATCTCTATTATTTAATGTTCTGTGAACTGCCGCTGAGTAAATAAATTAACCACCCCAATTACTTTGGAGGCATCTGGGGAGGACCGACGCCTAATAGAAAATGCCGCCCAATGCTGCATTATGCCCCAATTTGGGGGAGGGGGGCGGTTGAAGGAGGGAACGGGGGGGGGTTGTGTGTGTCTGTGGGTAGAGGAGGTGTGTGGATGGTAGTGGTGTAACAGTATGCCAGAAATCAGCATTTGGTGTGTAGCTTGATTTTCAGGGCACACAATGGAGGATGGGATCCCCAAAAAACTGCGATCAAGCGGGAAAACACTGTATAATGATATATAGGTAAAATATACTGACATGCGATCACTTAAAAACTATATTTTTAATGTATATATAATTATAATTTAAAAATTTCAAGGATATCAAGTTATTAAAAAAAGGAATACATACATTTGAATTAAATGATTTTCTTCAAATCTCACTGGACCCTTGACCATTAACATATGCTAGCGCAGTCGTAACGTCATAGATACAGCAAATATTTATATCGAAGCACTTTAGAGCAACAAATGGAAAACAATCAAATGGAAAAAAAAACCACGCATTTCTCATTTTGTGACAAAGCGAGATTGTATCGTAGCCACAAAACATTGTAGATTGAGAACAATGTAAATCACATTGGAAAGTCTGTCGTAAATATGTGCTTTTAGTCATGCTAGCATGTAGCCACCTAGCATTTCAGTGCAATGGACCCACAGATGTGGCATGGCAGAGATGCTTACACTATTTAAAACCCGCACACATATGTACTGTACCTGCATATTATCTTTTTTTCCTTCCATTGACTGTCCGATCAGTAATGTGTGGGCGGTTTGGCTCCACGTGTAACATACAGCAACCTCTTTACGCAGGATACATTCTGCTCTCATCTCTTGGCAGACACAAAAGCAGATTAAAGAAAGAAAAAGAAGAAAAAAAATGAAGTCAATCTTATCGCCTGAGTGTGATTTTTTTTAAGCATATGTTAATCTCCTCTCCTCCTCGCCGCTTGTTTATCTCTTATCAAACGTGGCACTAGGTGACGGCCAGCTTTGTGGCCACGCTATGAGTGCCATTATTGGGATAATTGCGGCCATTGTGACAGGTGATACCGCCGTTTTCAAAACGGGACTTGTGGGTAAATAGGAGACATTTTCAAAAAGGGGATTTTGAGCGCAAAAGGCTACATGACACATTTCAATGCTTCTTCGTCCTCGCAGCTTAACCTTCAGTACGCCCATAAAAGCAAGGCGGAGGAACAATGCTGGCCGAGGTCACTAGCCCACATGACTGACTAAAACCACCGTATTCATGTAAAAGTGAAGTTTGTCCCGGCAGAAGTGAACTCTCATTATTTGCGTAGAATTTAGTTTCACCTATGTTTGAGTCCCAAAAAATGTGGCATTCATTTTTATTCATTTACTTATACTGTACTTTCATCTTGGTCTTGGCATCATCTTGGTCTTGGCAGTAGTGTTCACTCTTCCTGTATTACGTATGAATAAATAAAGCCATGGTATTCATGTAAATGTTAAGTTTGTCAGGGCTGTTGACTCTAGTTTAAAGTTGAAGTATCTCCAATCACCACGTCAATCAAGTCTTAGTTGCGCTGACAACTGGGTCTTATATGGCCCCATGCTGTCATGTGACTAGGCCTTGTTTGTAGGCTTTGTTCATATTTAAAAATGACCCCCCGCCCCGCCCCCTATACATCTGGCGAAGAAGTGCGTGGCCCCCAGTAACACTGATGAAAAATTGTGCCCCCCCACAACCCCCTCCAGCATTGAAGTTGAGCACCCCTAGTGCAGACTATTGCATTTAGCATTAGCTCCATCTTATGTGTGAATGTTTTTTTTTTTTAATGCAGGCAGTAAAGGCATTTTAAAATCTTATGGGCTGGTGCTGCGTCTTGGCAGTCGTGCACCATTATTTGTGGTGCATTTAGCTTCATCTCATATATATTATGAATGAATCAAACATGGATCAAGATGTTGAATTTGTCAAGGAAGTAGTGCACTCCTATCGTTTGCATCATCTTATTTATCAATGACAAATACAATGGCAATAATATTTGTACATGTGATATTAGTCGGGACAGGAGTACACTCCCAAGTTACTTGTGTAGCATTTAGTTTGATGTCCTGCATGATAGATACATTGAGTTCAAGTGATGTGTTACCAGCAGATTAGTAGAGATTATCCCTCACATGGATATCGAATGACCGTGTGTTGATATTCCTGATGATTCAAACTTGTCGGTCGTCCTAATCTGCCATCAACGTTAAGTTTGACTAAAGGTTCACGTCCACTCTTTCTCAAGTTTGCATCTCGACAATTAAATAAAAACAACAACAAAAAAGCACACACAGCTTTAAGTATATGAGCATGGCCCGCTTCTTTTCTGCTGATGAAGCTTAGCCGTAATCATTGTAACTATGGGCAGATTACCAATGCGGCCGCCTTGTAAGCGCCGGCGGACTCGTCTTGACCTCCCCAGCACAGGGCTTAAAGACACAAGAATGGCATTTTAGCAACTTTAATGGGATAACCGCTCTAATCTTCCACCGGCCGCACGAGGAAAAGTGCGATGGCTATAATACTCTGGTTGTTTGGCACGTTGCGGGATTTGCACGGCGCTCGTTGGTGCGGCTTTTTAATCAAGACTTTGCCTCTTTTGTCAGCGTTTCGTGTTTTTACTGTGACTTTACTTGAAAATTCAGCCTTCTTAGCTCGTATCCTTGGACACATTAAATTCGGTTGGCCTGTTTATCACGAGTAGACCCACAAAAAAGTCAAGAAGCCATGATGGAAAAGGGGTTACAATCCAATCCAACCCCTTACCAGGGGTTCTTAAAACACTTATACTGGTGAAATGTCTTGAAAAGTAAGTATCTTTTAACAACCCACAATTCAGTAGACATGTCTATCATGAATAGACCCACAAAAAGGTTTCAACAGGCCATGCCCGAAAAGACACCGGAAATCTGACATTTTGCTTTGAAAGAGCCATTTTAGGGCTTTTACCAGGACAAATGTGTCGTATTGAAATATTTTATCATAAATCATAAATTGAAATATCATTCAATATCAATATCATAAATTGAAGTCCCCAAAAGTCGGTATTCCTTATAAGGCAAAATTTGCTAGAGGTGTCTGTCGTTTGTAATGCCACCAAAAAAATTCAGAAGAAGCCATTCAACATGGGCCATTTCCGGGGACCCTTCAAAGACCAACTCTAGCTAGTATTCCACTTGCTACAAAATTCAAATTACGTGTTCTAGACAGATGGGCGCTGCTCCAGTTGCGAAGAATTTCAGTTTTCGCCCTGACACTTCTAATCCGGCGCACCCCTGCAGTATGGGAATCCCCAACATAGAGGATTGGAGAAGAAAAGACCGCTCAGGATCAGTGCCTTAAAAACCCATTGCCTTTTGCTTGCCTTTGAGGGTGCAAAACAAAGCCTTTTTTTTGGTGCTTTGTTTTGTGTGAAAATGTGTGTGCATGTGTGCGTGTGTGTGTATGTGTGTATGTGAGTGTGACTCCGGGGTTCAGCCGGGTCAGAACACAGATTAACCCCCCCCCCAAAAAACCCTCCCAACCCTTTTGCCTTTACTCCCGCTCATTCCGTTAATCCCGGCGGCCATTTGAATGTCGGAGCGGCACAACAATTTAATTAAGAATCGGCGCAGGCAAACTCAGCGGTCCACCCAATGCGGTGACACCACACTCCCAGATGTGCACCAATCCCCCCCTCCCCCCCTAAACATACCCCCACCCCCTTTTCTTGTGTTCTCCAGCTCCATGTCAACCTTTCATACATTCTTTTAACAGTGGGGATGAAAGGGGGATTTTTAGGAAGATTAGGGAACGGGATCCTCTAGGCATTGTCTGACAATCCTCAGATAAAACGAGCAGGGTGGACAGAGTCAACGGGTGGGTTGGAGAGAGGGGGCGCGTGAGGCGGTCGGGTCGGGGGTGGGGATGGGGGTAGGGGGGGGTTAGTGGGAGTGTGCGGAGCCACTTGCCTGGGGACGTGTAAGTTACATTTTGTTGTGCGTGCTTTGTTTTCTCGCCGCTTTCTTCAATCTCTTTCCGTTGCGTGGCCTTGGCGTGCCAGCAAAAAAGGCCGATTAACATTTTCTATGTGTGTGTGTGTGTATGAGGTGGGGGTTGGGGAGGGGGGGACAGGGGGGGCTAGCCTTGGAGAGAGAATTGAGAGGTGGACAATGGCCGCTTATGATAATCTGCTCTTTATTGGAGCATCCCGCCAATGCTTTCATCAACCGCCTGTGTGCCCCCGGACCCCTTGCAACACACGTACGCATGCGCATAAGCATTACATCAAAGTTCCGCACTTGTTCGCCTTGTTCTCAAGCTCCCACAGACAGCGGTTTCACGAATAAAACACATCATTTCGCGATCAATGTGTTTATTTAGTCGAGTATATTGATACAACAAAAGTTGTGGGGGGTTTTGTGACTTACAGCTACTGTAACCAAATCATAGACATTCTATTTTGATTATTTGTATTGCCGTTTTCTGCGATTGGCTGGTGTTCAGCGTGCACCCTGCCCCTTGCCCAAAAGACATCCGGAATAAGCAGCAGCGCGCTCATGACTCTCGTAAGAATAAGCGGTTAGGAGAAAGAATGAATGAATGGATGAATAGTTGTGTTGTATTTATTTATTTCAATTTACAAATATTTCAATACAGATTTTATTTTAATATTGTCACATACAGTATATCAAACCAAATTGCATCTATTATCCATCCATCCATTATCCGGGTCGTTTATCCTTTATTAGATTTTTTTTTCTCTTTTTACATTACATACAGACGACTGTTTTCGTTTTTTTGTTCATTTTATCACAATATATTTTCCATTTAAGGCGGCGCCATTCTTAACCACCTGTTAGCTTTAGAATGAGTTGGAGACTTTTCTGGGCACTTTATAAAATATTTGGAGAATTACTAGTCCAATGCATCACTTAAAAAAACAGTATTGATCATGAGTATTTATTATTATTATTATTATTATTATTCACTTAATTGTTTTTGTGTGTTGATTGGATTGTTAAGGAATGTAGTCCTACTACAGTGAGAGGGGCGAGCTTAGTTTTGTACCAAAGTACAAAATACGGTAAATAAATACCAGTCTTTAGATCTGGTTTCAAAGGGATACATTTTTTTCCTGCTGTATTTTTGTTTATTTCTACTGTAAAATGTGTGTGACACGTTGAAAATGTCGCAGAATTCGCGGGCCCGGCCGCTCAATTAACGGCGTCTTTCTCATGGTAACGGCGGCGGTGACGTTGGACAATGCAGGTTAATGACGGAGGTTTGGCCCTGGTAATTACGCCATTCACTTGCTAACACAGCTGCTGGCCAGCCAACAATAGCCCCCAACCAGACCCCCGTATACACTCATCCCCATTTCCCCATTGTAATCAGCACTCCGGGCTACAAATACCAACAGCTGTGTTTCCCAATACATTGCCATTTAAATATCTATTTCAGTGTGTGTGTGTGTGTGTGTGTGTGTGTGTGTGTGTGTGGGTGCGCGCGTGTGCGCATGTGCGCGCGTGTGTTTTGAGCCGATGTGGCGACACAAGCAATTTTAGCCACTTTAACGCTAAAACCTGGAAGTTGTTGACTTCAATGAATGGAATCCATTGCCAAGTTAAATCATGGGTGGAATGTCGACCTCTCAAATCAATCCAGGAGATGTATGGGCAATGGTCGGAAGTAACAAAAAACAAATACTTTGTTGCTGTACTCAATTTTGTTGGATTTTTATCCTCCATTCAGCATGGTTTGTAGCCACACAGATATAGAATATGATTTTTTTTAATTGTTGATTTTTTTTTTCTTCTTTGCTGGATAGTTTTAACTAACATCACTTCATGTCGTTGTTTTGAATTTTATTTGTTTATTTTAATTCCAGTTTGTTTTCACAATCTGCTGATTGTAAAACTAAGAACATTGTGAGAAAATTATCCCTTGTCCAAAAATGGACAACTTTTTTTTATATTTTAGATGAAAAGAAAATCAATATAATTGCACTACCACAACTAAAATGGGTTATTAAAAAATAAGGAAACAACGTGGAAAAAATAGCCAGCATAAATCCCAGAAGTTTAAGTAATTTTTTTTCTGCTCTACATTCTTTGAGTATTTTTTTTCCGGTTGACTTTTTACTTTTACTCCTCACAATTGAAAAACTTTCTACTGTACTCCACACTTTGTCAACCACTTGTTACTCAAGATTGGCGAGTATCAGTATCGGGCTGAAACTGGCCTTATTTCAAGGTATCAGGTATTCTCTTGAAAGATGCCGATACCAGCCACTGATACTGAAGGAAAAAAATTAGACATCAAATAAGCCTTGCTTGCCAATAGTTGATGCTGCACTACGGCTGATACACACACACACCCACACACACACATACATTTAAAGTGACTGATACTGTTTTCCTTAAGTTGAGTATATAATTCGACTTTTTTGCCAGAGGACTTTTGCCACCTCTACTTATTCCTGAACACAGGAAGTAAAAGGAGGATGACTAATATTGTTAGCCAACCGTCACAGAGAAATTCATTAAGCAATTCATCATCAAGCCCCCTCGTCCCCTCGCCCCAAATGTCACCAGGCGTGTAATATGACACCCCTCAAATTTGTTCTAACATCTACCCCTGGGGGGTCAAGCTTGCACCCCCCTCTTCACACACAGACACGCACGCATACACTCACGCGCGCACACATACACATGTGGCTAATGGGGCAGGCGGAGCTACTTATGCTAAAAAGATTGTAGCTGTCCGTCAACGAATGGACGAGGGGGGCAGGGGTCCTCCTCAGGGTGTTATCACTGCGACACAGTCACTCGCTCCCTCATTCACAAAAATATGCTAGCCTGAGACTGGAGCAAATTGGTGCTAAACTAAAGTAACAAGTTCAACTCAAGTTGCGAGCGTTGATGAACAGGCCCTTGCACAACGATTTTCCCTTTTGCGATGATCAGCGAAACGCGTTTGGAAGCAAATAAAATTTTTTGGAGCGTTCCAGCCTGAGAACGGCTGCTTCAGATTGTCCTGTTCAGTTTCAGACACGGGTCCGAGAGACTTTTTCATGCGTCCTGTTGCTATTATCACTTCATCAACCTGTCCATCAAAGTTATGTTGATAAGTGAAACTGATGTCAAGCTCTTATTTGTCTTGCGCCACTTAAACACAGAAGGTGTCCCGCCCTCTTCTGGTTCTGATACCACTTCCAAAGATTGACTCAGTCCACCCTCTTGTCAACACATCAACACAAACACACAAAAAAAAGACCTGCAGTGTGTGGTGAAAGACGCTTAATAAACTCCGTGTGCTGTCCCTGCCCGAAACACGACACTGTGGGGCCCGACACGTTGAGCCCACCTCTTAAACGTTTGCCCTAAGCCTGCGCCAATTAACGCTGCGGCCAGGGCAGCTGAAGTTGACAGTAGCATAAGTCAACTCTCCGTCAACCTAAACACCCACACCCCCGTCGTCTAAGCTCCCCCGGCGAGCTTCACACCTCACTGTGTGTGTAAATACGCGCACTCGGGGGAGCTAAAGTACCTGGCTTAGCCTCTGCTTAGCCCCGCTGAGCCACTGCTTATCAACAGGCATCCCGTAACACCAACATTATGCCAGGTTGTGTGCGGGGATGTTTAAGCATGTTTTTAGGGCGAACCGCCGTCTGATACTTTGGGGGAAATGACAACAATTTGCAAAGGGGTTGAGGAGACACCTTTGTGTCCGCCCCAGTTTGGATGCAGTGAGCCAAACAAATGCAGTAAATCCTTGTTCATCAGTGGGGAGACATTCCAGGTACACCCGGTGAAAATCGACGGGAAAAAAAATCATTTTTCCGTTTGTTTTTGCCACTCCCAACACCTTTAAACGCATTTAAAGTCTCTAAATTAACTGGATTATCCACATGCTGGCTATCAAGTCAGAATTTTTTTTTTTTGGGGACCCCTCCTCGCTCTCCAGTTTTTCCCTCTGTGTGCATTCATAATTGACAGACAATGAGGCACTCTAAAGCGGCCATGCTAGCAGAATAACCGAGAGAAAAATGCATTTTCATGATGGAGGCATAGCTAGCTGGCTATCGCAATTGTGCCCGATAACGAAGAAGCTCAAGTTCGGATGTTCTTGGGGCGGGGTGACTCCAAGGTGGTTCACGCGCCTCCATTTGAACCACAACCCAACTGTCTCATTTGGGAAAACTGAAATGTCGATGAGCAGTATAACGCTTCCACTTCACAATTCACCATTACGCAGGTATCACTGCATGTTTTAACACTAATCTTGCATGTATGTGTTTAGAAACAAATCTGTGAATTCATTTCACAGGGTTTTTTTGAACTAATTACATCACATTTAAATCTATTCATTTAAATTTACCCTAAAACTGACTCATAAAATCAAATGGAATTTAATATCGAAGCGTATCAGTTTGTCTGCCGAAATCCATTTGCTTGATATCAACATACGAAGATGAACCGTGTAGAAGGGCTTATAGAAATCAGCATGGAAGTTATTTTAATTTTATGTCATATCACAACGAAAGGTGCGTGGCACTCAAATTTAAATTTGCTTCAAAAATCCGCAACAAGCAGTCGTTTGATAACAGTTGTGATTTAGCCGAGGTTCACTGTACATGAACTAAATCCCACGGTTAATGTTACCGCGCACGAAGGATGGATGGTGGTGGGTGAGGTGGGGTCGTGGTCGGGAGGGATTACCGCACTGTTTTGCATCAGTTGCCTTCTGCTGGGTGGCCTCTGCTTGACAAAAAAAGAGGCAAAGAAGAGAGGAAAAGCATTTAAAGCGGCACATTGAAGAGGAGAGGAGGGCTCTTAATACCTTCAAAGCTCAGGAGAGGAGAGATCTGCCATTCACCAATTCAGCTGTTGATGTTTTCTGGCCTGCAACAATCGAGGAGGCTCCGGAGAATGACGACATTGCCTCCCCACCCCCTTTTTTTTTTTGTGTGTGTGTGTGCGTGTGTATTTTTGTGTGCTTTAAAATGATATGTGTGTGCGTGTCTGTCTGTGTTTTATATTATGGGCCTGGAAAAGAAAAAGCCTTGGCGATGAGCCTGGGAAAAAAAAAACGTTGACGTTAGGGAAGAAGATGAGGATGAGGAGGGCCAGATGACGGAGCTATTCATTGGCTGATAAGAGCTGATGGAGGGGTTAATAAGCTACACCACCGGGGTCATCGCCGCCTTTTTTGATGCCGTAGAGGAGCAGAATGGAGGACTGCCGAGAATGAGTGTGTGCGTGTGCGCATGTGTGTGTCTCAAGTATCTCCCCGCGTTTGGAAGAGTGTTAGCGTCCCTCAAAGTTGTCCTTCAGCCCTCACTTACAGCACGTACGTCGGGTGTCGCTTGCTGCTGGGACTGTAAACGGTACACCAAAGTTAAAATACGATTCCTATGTCGATTTCTGACCCCACACAAATGTTCTCAAATCCATTCATAGAATATGGAATATTTTCATGATTAATGTCCATGTCTGTTTATTTATGTTCAACGCGAATTGGCAAAGTTCCTTGAAGCACTTACAGGAAATAGTCCGGGTCTTGTCGACAGTGTGATTTCCATCTCTTAACCGTGTGCCAAAATGCTTCCATATTGTGGGCCTAAAGGAGCTTTTAGAGGTTATTAGTTGTACGAGCCGGGTTTTCTACTTTCCGCGCCCGGCCGGCAGCATTAGCATAAGCGGTAGCTGCAATTTTACTCACGCCTGTCGGATCACTGTCGCCGACAAAAGTAGTCACACGACATGTGTTTGGCAGAGGCTTGATGAAGAAATGTGTCTTAAATCTCGGTTTACATTTTTTAAATTAACTTTAAAAAAATAATAATGAACTTTGGTCGCACTGTGGTATTATATGGCAGCATGTGGACTGGCATTTGTCTCAGGAAGAGGGGGGGGAACACATTTGCATCTAAAATCTGTGGAAATTTTTCTTAGCGGAAAAGCTATTCCGAATGAAACCAATTGATTGGCCAGTTATGTGGGATGATTTATACCGTACGCTTCTATTTCCTTTCTCGTCGTAATGTACAGGAAACGTACGGCGCAATAAGTATTGGTGGAAATAATCGTATAATGGTCCATGTTTCCATGAAATAATCTTTTGGACTTCCGCATCATCTCGACATGTTCTCCCTCAGGTGGGTGTTATTCCCAGCGAGCATTCCCGCTGTTGTTCCGTGTTTGTTTGAGGAATCTCTTGTCATGTCATTGGATCTAAATAGAAAGCGTCCCTCAAAGGGCCGAGCGAGCTGATGAATGGCGAAGGGTGTGTGCGTGGGGGCTAGCGTGGGGTCTCTTCTTCTCCTCCACCATACCTGCCCTTGTCCCGAAGCTAATAACCCAGGCTCCCTATCAGCCACTCACCTTCATAATAAAAGCCAGCCTCCCGTGTAGCGCCAGATCACGTCGTTAATAGGATGATGCCTTTTGTGCTGAGATTATGAGCGGGGATAGCCTCTCCTCGCTTCTCTTTACACTCACACACCGAGCCACGGGCATCCTGCGGGGGGCTCCCCGTCGAGCCGAGGCGATCGTAAACGAGGCCTTTGTTCCCGGGGCTTGTACGCTAACGGGCCGGCTAATGAAAAAGCTTTTAGAGTGGGGGCGGGGGGGTGTCGGCAGGTGAGCAAGGCCTTCTTCTCCGCGATATTAATTACCTGAAGTGCGGCCCAGCTCTTCATCTGCCTAATGTGGAGGTGTGTGTTGATAATGGCCCTCGTGACAATAATAATGAATCAGGTAATTGAAGGGGTGAAATAAAAACATCCAAGAGCGAAGTAGACGCAGGTTGTAAATCACCTCGCTCGGCTCACTCAAGCGCTTCTGATGGACGCTAATGCTAACGATGCTGTCGATTGCGCTTTTATGTCTTTTCTTGTAGTCGCCAATGCATTCTCAATGACTACATGCATCTGCACACTTCTTTATTTACATTGCTGGCGTTCATGTATCTGCTAAAGGTTATTTTAAAAAGACACGCATTACGAAATCCTGGAAATTAACTTGACAGGCAACCTGTTTTTTTTTTGGTTGTTTGTTAACGACTTGACGTGTTGAATGTGCGCGGTTTCTAAGTCTGGCCTGTTATGTCATTCAATGACAAAATTAAAACTGCCTCAGGCTGTCTTCTTTCTGTGTTGCCAAGATGTTTCTCTTCAGCGCATTTTTGTATGGTTGGCTCTTGCTTTCGTGTTGAGTTTCCCAAGCAGTTAGCAAAGTGTGCTAAGCTAACCGACGAGCCCAGCCCCCTCCTAACCGAGGCCGCTTGTTCCCGTCATTGAATCCACTCGCCAAAGTCAATCAGATAGGTGGCTTGTTGTCTTACGTGTATTTGCTTGTATCTTGTGTGTGTATTTGTGACAGCGCGTGATCGTATCTGTGTGCGCTTCTCGCCATCGTGGCCGCCATGTTAGCAGTGTTGAATGAGGCCATCAATTGGTCCCTTTTCTTGATCAAACACGGCGTATAAGTGCCTTGAGCTGAGATATAGTAAGTAGGAAGACTGAAAGCATGTCACGTGGGCCCCCGCAGGATCCGCCATGGATGCCCGGTGTCTGAGCGCCGACATGGAAGTCAATGAATGATGGGCTGCATCTCATGTCTCTAAGCCTTGACATACTTTGCCTTTGAAATACCCAGAATGTCATTCTTTCACTCGAATGTGGTGACTTTTACCAAGGCAAAATTCTGACCAAAAAAACTCTTTGTGTACTTGCATGGCGAACAGAAGCAAGCGAGACATGCGGCGCCCCCTGATATCGCATGTCCGGACTGACCCTAGCATCATAGTACACAATCTAGTCAATAAACATAGAGTATAATGAGAATAAACTCCTTAACATACAGGGCTGAAGAATAACAATGTGCCTTATAACTCGGTGCATCTTAAGTAGAGAGAGAGAGAGAGAACCATTCATATTGCGCCTAATAATACGGTGCGCTTGATGGTCCGTAAAATACGGTGATGTCATCAATAATCAATTTTTAAAAAAGGTTTCATCCGAGGTCTCCGACATCCTCAAATTGTCTTATTGTATCATCCAGCTTCCTCCTTTCCTCGCCTCCTCACTCATATAAAAAGCAGCTTCTGCTTGGCAGGCGTTTTGTGTGTGTGGGGGAGGGGGGCAGGGGGGATATTTCTAATCCGCCGTGGTGTTCGTCTCACAGGCCGCCACAATGTCACAGGAGCTTAATATTTGCAGCGATTATTTGCTTGTTTTATTGGACTCGCGGGCGGCACACTGACCCGCCTTTATCCCGCTGCCGACGTCCGTTTGAAAGTTGACTACAGTAATCCAGCGCGGTGCTAAATCCCGACGTGTGGCTTTCATCGCCTGCCATCCATAATGGAATGACATCGCACCAACGACAATGTACACACATGGCTTTCTGACAAATATTGATATCTTTTATATGACGGCCTCTATAATTAGTCATCATAATACACGCTATTTAAAGTGTGCGTATGCAACCTGCGGCTTGTGGGCCATCTGCGGACCACCAAAGCAATGGGGTAGAATATGCCAACCCTAAAATTCAATAAAAACTCTCATCCATTGCAACCACCATAAATTAAATAACTTTGTCACGTTGGACTTGTCACCTTTGAGTGCCCTTTAATGGCCCTTTTCCTATTTAATCTTCTTATTCACTGCCTTTTAATATATTATAATATAGGGGGGGAACGGAACTTGGTGATGATACAATGAATGGTTTCAAAGTATTGTTTTTAAGAAATGGTTGAAAAGTTTTTTTAATGTGTCAATAGTAGACATTTTTAGCTAATTATTTAATTAGTTTTGAGGATGTCAACCTGTGTTGTCTATTCCCCCCCCCCCCAATATTTGTTGTCTGAGAACAATTGAACCAGATTTGAAAATGTAACTTTTTGTATTTACAGTATATGCAAGTTTTAAGTGAACTGTAAACTGAGACAGATGTGATTCCTTGCACATGTACTCTTTTTCCTTCTGTATGAGAAAAATAAACAGCTCAAAAAATGTATTAAGAAAAATAACTTATAATAAGGTAACATTCTGTACCGTCCTCCCTGCTTTTGCATTTTTAACGTGTGTGCGTGTGTGTACGTGCAGGCAACAACAAGGAGGAGGAGGAGGCCATGATGCAGGAGTGGTTCATGCTGGTCAACAAGAAGAACGCCCTCATCAGGAGACAGAACCAACTCTCTCTGCTGTACGTTCAAGTCGCGTACTTACTCTCTCATTGATTCACATGAAATCAATAAGAAATGTGCACATTATATGCGTCTGTTGCTAGTGTCTGCGCATGTATGTGTGTGTGCTCAGCTGGTCCACACACGCGCCCGCGCACACACACACATTTGCACGGATGTCGAAGCGTGCGAGCGGCGAGATTGAAGTATTCCTAATCACATTATATCACGACCAAAGAGTTGGGGGGAGGAGGGCGTTTAAAGTGGCCAATTGACAGAAGGGCTTATTATGAGGCCTTTGTGGTCCCTCTTTGTGCGGGAAAGACGAGCGTCAAGGACAAATTCTATTAGGGCTCATTTTTTAATATGGCTGAAAGAGGAAAGAATTGAATTTGTGCCACACACACAGACACGCGCGCGCGCACACACACACACCTGCCGTGATGTAATTTCACACAGACAGACACACCGACGGCTATGTGTATGCGTGCGCGGCACTAGATTAAAAGTGTGAGAAGGTTCCAGCAAGTGTGGCAATCGATGTTTATTTATGTGGGCGTCCTGCCGTAATGATTTAGTCATTAACATATTGATGAACTTTGCTCCTCCCTCCCGCCTGCAGGGAGAAGGAGCACGACCTGGAGAGACGCTTCGAACTACTCAACAGAGAGCTCAGAGCCATGCTGGCCATCGAAGGTAACGTGCGCGCACGCACACACAGATGCATAGCCAGCGCTGGTGCTGGCGCGCTGCCTTCAGGTGCTGCTCGGAATGCACATTGACGCCAAGATGGTTCAGGATGTATCTTATCAAACAATATTGATACGTGGAATTCAACAGGATAGTGAAGCCGTTTTTTTTTTTTTTTAATGTAGTTGTAACATTCAGAAACTCATTCAAGCCTTCCTTTGGTGCCTGTTCTCACTCTGTCTCACCAAGTTCTCGAAACAAGAGACTAGCTTGCGTTTGTCACTCCCGGTTGAAGTTGATTATTATTTATTTTGTAAACAGACACAAAACAATAGGAGAATTCATCAGTGTTTATTTGAACAAGAAAATTGTTCAATTTTATCTGCTATCTTAATGGGAACTATAGAAAGACTAATGGAAATGTACAAAAGTGTACATTATACAGTATAGTGGTGCCTTGAGATACAAGTGACCCAATTTGGAAGTTTTTGAAGATAGGAGACATCATTGGACCAATTGTTTGGTTTAAAATTTGAGATTGATTTGATATTTTAAAATAAATCCATAACTTCAGCGTCCCAAACGACCCAAATGGTGGCAGTTTGCTGCTAAAAATTGAGAGACTACAGTACATTTTTCATCCATCATCGCTTGTGCAACCGGTAAATTCACAAATGTATTGATTTATTTTTTAATCTTAATTTTTGGGGGGTTGCCGCTCTGCACTTCAGCCCTTTGTATCAGAAATACAGTAAAAAAATCAGTGGAAATGTGAACATTTACACGAGTCTTTTTGCAGCGTGCACCCCCAAAGATTCGGGTTAGAGGCCACTGTGCTCCTTAAAAAAAAAAAAAATTTAAAGAACTTCGCTTTCGAGCTCTGACCTCACCTCACCATCTCACCTTAAATTCTGCTAATAGCATCTGTGCTGTAACCCTTTAAAAAAATGTCATATATTCCTTATCCTCTGCAAAGAATGACTGATATTACTGCGGCTTCCTGAGGAGCTTTGATGTCTCCATGTATAGCTGTCTAGATTAGAATTCCCCCAGGTGGACACGGCATGGACACAATGTCCATTGAATGGTAGCAGAAAATGTCCCCCCCCCCCCCAAAAAAAAGCAGTTTTATGATATCATAACTGTGTGTAGAGGGCTGTTTTATTTTTCTATTAAAACATTTGAGGAAAGGCGAAAACAACAGGACACAACAATACTCACATTCCATCAGTAGTGTTTTCATGAAAAAGCGTGTGTGTGTGTGTGCGCGTGTTATATTGCGCACTTTGGTCATTCTGTGTTGTGTGTGTGTGATGAGCTTGATGTTAATTGTGTGGATGTGGATTAGACTACGGTCCTGCCAGGGATTTCACTGGCTGATACTTGATCAATGCTATCGCGTTTCCTCGGCCGTCGAGGCCCAACTAGCCGATGCTTGATTGCAAAACCACGCTGCACTTTTTATTATCCAAAGCGCGTTAAGCATCCCACCGCCATTGTGTCGTATCAAAGTTGTCGGGAGCCAAGTGGAGCTGGGAGCGTCCAGGGGAAAGTTTAATCCCCTTCGACGTCGTCCTCTTTGGCAAAATGAACCTTTGGCCAATCAATGCTAATTGATTTTGCTATTCGACATTGACCACCCCGCCCCACCATAAGACCACCACTCCCCTCGACAGCCTCCATGCGACCATTGTCATTTCACTGATAAGCTACCTGCGCCATCATAAATCAATTGTAATTAGCACGAGAGCAGAGGGGGAGGGGGGACTATGGAGGGAGGGTGGGGCAGACATGCATAGTCGAGCGGGAGCGAGAGAGCACGCCACGCTGGCTTCCGTTTTGGTTATTTATCGTATCGTGCTTCTTTGTCGATGGTGTCACTCAAATGTGTGAGTGTGTGTGTGTGTGTGTGTTTGTGCGTGCGTCAGTGACTCTTATTTGGTGCTTGGTCAGGCCCATTGAGCGACGGCCAGGCGTGAGAGCGATTGTCGATTTGGTTGGACAGTCCATCTCTCTCTCTCACACACACACACGCACACACACATCCAGGACAGAGATAGACCTGTACAAACACATACACCCATCTAAAAAAATCTAAGAGTCATACACAATTTCGTAGTGCGGCAAATAGCAGTCGCCAACATTTATTGACTTAATTGCAGAAGGCGGAGGCACATTTCTGAATAGAGTTGTGCCTTGATTTACGGGTGTAATTTGCTAAACTAAAAACACTCGTAAATAAATTCAATGGGCATAGTGATGCTCATTTTGGTGCGAGCGCCTTGGCCAAAAGCGCACAGTAAAATGCATACAGTCATACTCCACATAGATGTGATGATACAGTAAGACCATCTCAACTGACTGGCAATAGATAGTTGCGGAGGATAAAGAATATATGCCTGCTAGAATTGTCGTATGGCCGTTTTACATATGTTTCTATTGCCTGCGATCAAGGTTTATAATTATGGCGACATTCATGCTTGGTTATTTTTTTCACTAGCCTATGATATTTTGTATTGTACGTTCGGTATAAGCTAGCAATTGCTCGGTCTAAAAAAAGGGCTGTGAGGGACTGCAAGGAAGAAATTTGTGACAGAGGAACATAATGACAATATTGGAATCCGCATAAGATCATCTTTTCAACTAAGCTTTGGGGCATATAATAGGCTCCATGCAAGACTGTTTACGTGACTAAACCGCTGAGGGTCCCGTTTATTTGTCTCAAGTGGATAGATAACTCATGCAAGACTGAGTTGAAAAACGGTGAGACACCCACAACAATAAACAACGACACTCACAACATTGCTTAGTGACAAAATCAGTCTGTAACGTCATTAAAAATGGAAGAAAAAGGTTGGCGTCTATTTGAGGGAGGTGTTTATCTGTGTTAATTGGGGCGTGCCGTCTAGTTGGTTGAGAGCCAATATTTGAGGAAATACGGTAAACACCAAGCAAATGCTTACGTGGTGAGCCGTATGACATGTTTGGGGAGGCGTGCAGATAGACATTTTGTTGTTGTTGAGAGTGTGTGCGCGTGCGTGTGTGTGTGTGTTTTTGCGCTTGTGTGTGTGTTGGTGGGATGCCAGATGGGGAAATGCCATCTGTATGCCACGCTCTCATCTCACCGCCACAAAATTGATCCACTATGGCCTCTTTATCTGCTTACACATTCACACCTCTGCTTCTGAATGTGTGTGTGTGTGTGCGTGTGTGTGTGTGCGCGTGTGTGTGTGTCTGTGTGTTGTAAAGCAGGCGCCCTCTCAGCATCTAAAAGGGATTTATGCATAGTCGGGTCCTGGAGTTTTTCCTGTTACGCTTTGATATGATAAGCTGTTTTTTTTTATATGTTTAAAATCAATATGTAATCCTATGCAGGAGCTTAACACACACACACACAAACACACACGCGCACAGAGTTTGTAAATCTATTTGGGCTTTTGTAAGGCACGGGGGCGGGGCCTCGGCCTCCATTGATTAGCTTGACTGTGGAATGCGATCACATCGGTGAGTTTTCATGATGTCGCCGACTCTTTCGGGACGAATGGAGTCATATTTATTTTGTGCGTCTGCGTGGCGAGTATATGCAGCAAGATTCGAGTTGCAACGCAGCTAACATTTAGCCAAAGACGGCTGCCGTGTTTTGGTCATACATTCAGACGATTTGCTGGCCTTGCATCTTTCGTTTTCCCTTTTTGTTGCTGGTGCTCGACAAAAGTGCCAATAAAACCAGAAAACTAATTTAAATACATTGTTTTAAAACTTGGGGAAATCCCCCCCCACCCCCCCCCCCCAAAATAAATAAATAATAATTCGTATGTACATACAAACAATCAAGTAACAGGCTTTTTTTATGTTTGTACCTCTTCCTGGAATGACTTTCTTCATGCTTCTGAATGGCGAAAATTAAATACTTTAGTTTTACCGCCACCTTTTTTTTGAGTTTTTATTGTGATGAAAATCGTTTTTTTGTTTGTTTGTTTGTTTTTAGTACCCACATGCTTCGTAAACGTTAATTTTTTTGCGTTTTGGTTTTCAAATAAGGAATTTTTGCTGCGTATTTATCTAAAATGACAACGTAGATTTTGGTGGGCCTTGGAATGCGTAAAAAAAGTATTTTTTGTCTTTTTTTCATGTCACAAAAGTGATTTCAACTGCACACATTTGGAAATACATGATTTGCATTTTTATTATCCTAACAGTTTCCTGGAATTTGCGGACACAGATTATGTTGTGGGGGAGAAATGAATTTTTTGGGGGGGCGGGGGGGGGGGTCACAATAGTTTTTTTCTCGATTTACAAACAAAGCAGACATTGTGCCGATTTATTATTTTCATTTCAATATTCCCCATTTCCGCAAATTTACTTTACCTTAGCGTGTCTCTTCCGGAAAAAAAAACTCCTCGCTTGTGATTGGCTGAAATGACAACTCTGAGTTGGCGTGCCACCTGTTGCTTTGCCGCGCACATTTCATCCTCACGCCACGGTCGGGTCACGTCAAAGCTGACAGCTTTTACGTCCGTCTCTTCTTTACCGCTGACACTTTTTTTTTTTTCCTCTTCCACTTGGATTTTAGCCAACATTTGCCAGGCGGGGAGACGCCAAAACGACGGAAAGAAAAAAGCGAATTGTGTTGCTTCTTATGAAGCAAAGATCAACGTCTCCTTACTTGTTTGGAGCGCTCCTTTCTCACATGAATGCATTGGGGTGGGGGTAGGGGGGTGGCGGTTACATACAGGCCTGAGGGGGCGGGGGGGGGGGGTTATAGGGATTGGACCAGCGCATTCTTGTGTGCCTTGTGCCGACTCACATGGTTACCAGCGCCGTGCTCGGCCAGACTTAATCTGAATATGCAGCCACCGTGCCAGCAGTGGGCAAGGTTTCCCCCTATGTGGAACCTCTCCGTGAGGGGCGGGGTTAATGTGTGTGTGGGGGGGGGGTTGCTGCATAACGTCTGCAGGGTGTTGTGTTCCTTGGCGGGTGTCTCCTTACCCAGCCTGCTCTGCTCTCAGCATCTCTCATCTCCTCTCTTTATTGTTTACCTTCCTAATGAGGGGGGCGGGACCGAGAGATGTTTGATTGACAGCACCATGCCCCCAACCCTGATCTCTCCCTTCCCAACACACACACACTAAGCTGCACGCACCAGCTTTTGGGCTGAGAGGAGCTCTGAAGATTTTTTTTTTCAAGCATTCCGCTCTGTTCTTATGGGAAGGTTTTTGGGGTTTTTTTGTGTGTGTTATTGTTTTAAACTTTCTGTACCACCATGTTGTGAGGCAACTTTGTTGCTGAGGATTTGGGTATATTGGACACATCTAGCTGAGTATGGCCACCGAACACCTGTAAACTATTCCTTCTCCTACGCGACTTTGTCTTTTTAAATATAGAGGGAAAATCTGCCCACAATTTGAGAAAACGTGCCGTGCGATGGACCTTTTTCTTCATGTTGTGGCCTCACTGCTTCGGGATTGCTGGGTCATAGACGCATTGACCAAATGAGAACTGAGTATCACAGAACTTTTTTTTTCAACACAACGTCCTCTTGATCTCTTCTTATTCTTTCTTTAAACATAAATTGTGCGGTTGTAGGGGGTTAATTTGTCACCGTTTGGCATACTGGCTGTGGATTGTGGAGGAGAGCGGACACATTTGCACAAAATGGCCGTGGGGTTTACATTTCTCCCTTCAGAGTAAATTATTTATTTATTTATTTTTGGGTGGGGGGGGTGGCAAGTAAGAGGACAAATATTGGAACTGTGTTCATTTCGCTCAGTGCTCCGCTTCAAAGTGATGACAAGGACCAATCAGGAGTCTGCTCAGACCTTTTTGGACCCCCCCCCCCCCCCACACACACACACAGGCAATAATCAACACAACCCGTTTATTTTTAATCAATCAATATGTCTTGAACTATAAATGGGAGGCGAGGTGCTGACGTTCAAGTTGTCTGCCAATGGGAATTTTTTTGTGAGCCAATCAAATGTTTTAATTAGCGACTCGAGTGATTAGAATGGCGTGGCGGGGCACGTGGTCTTTTCTGCGTGGCACCTGGGGCGGATGTGAGCCCCTGTGGACGCCCCACCCCCCGTCCTCCTCCTCCTCCTCCTGGGGCAAGCGGATGGGGATTTGGTTGGGGGTCCTACCTGAACCCCTGTGAGAGCCCGTGGGGGCCCCTTCCTGTTCAGACTCTGGAGACCGGAGTCAGGAGGGATGGGGGCGGGGGCGTGCCCCCACCTTTTTGTTTGGTTGCTTGTTTACAAAAAGTGGCACATGAGCAGCGTGTCGTTGGTGATGACTCATGTACATCAATTCGAGAAACTTCTTCCTTGCACTCCCAACACTTTTTGGCATTTGAAAAAGCCAAACCTTTTGAAAAAGAATACTGTGCTCTGATGTTCCATCCTTGAAATTATTGGCAATTAAATACAATTTGTGCCAAAAATAATTTGACAAAAATAAATGGCCCCTTACATAAATGCTTCCCGTTTTCCCATAAGGGGAAAAAAATAAAATGCAAAGAAAATACAAAGTTTCCAGATATGAGAAGAAAAAAAATGAGAATTTAAAAAAAAAAGAAAAAAAATTATATATATATATATATATATATATATATATATTACTTTAAAATATACCAAACTAGATAAATATATAAAACATATATTTTGAAAATACTACCCAAAACAAACACAAATATTACACACAGAAATTTCAACTCAAAACTATCCGACGAAAAATGACAGTCCCTCAAAGTAGCAGCAACTCATTTCACTTTATCCCAAAATAAATTGACATCAATAAAGATGGCTCAATTTTCCACATCATGACGAAAACGTAACGAAGAATGCGTAAAGAGAAGATGGAAAAGTTCACTAGTAGAACATTGGACTTAAAGGAGAGTGCCATATTAGAATCCATCCTTCCACAAAATACTGAAGCACTCAATAGAAAATATATATATATTTTTTTTCATTCGCAAAAAGACAATTTGTGCTCAAATAAATTAAAAAATAAACACCTCTCCTAAATAAATGCCTTTCTTTGCTGCGTTGGGGTGTGAGCGGTATTGAAAACATAAAAACAATATTGGATTGAAAAAAAGTCACAAATATTAAACCACATTTAAACTGTAGCCCTGCAAATGAGTAGTTGTCATGCCCTTTGACGTTTCAACATTTCACCCTCCTAGTTTCTCGCTGCTCAAACGTCCTCATGCAGTTAAACCCCAACTCATCCACTTTTCTTAACGTCCGAGCTTGTCGAGCTACCCCCAAATGTGACGTTTGAGGGAGAGGGGAAAAAAAAGCGCTGCCTCTTGTTGACAGTTTGTCATTGTGATTCGTGTTGCTTTTTGTGTCTTCAGACTGGCAGAAGACGGAAGCCCAGAAGCGTCGTGAACAGCTTCTGCTGGACGAGCTGGTCCTTCTGGTCAACAAACGGGATGCCCTGGTCCGGGACCTGGACGCCCAGGAGAAAGAGTAAGTCGCAGGCGCATGCTAGCCCAAATGCTAACATCATCATCAGCCAGCAGCAGCATCTCCTAAGCGATGGAGAAAAAAAAGTCCTTCCCAGGGGAGGCCATTGGAAGTACCTTGGCCCCTCGTTCCTGTCAAGACTCGAGAGATCAGTGTCTGTACTGGGGTGTTCTCACCTCACTGTTTACAAAAATGACGATTGATCAATACAGTAAACAAGTCCTTGAAATGATTTCTTGCTACTATAGGTAGCGCGGCGCACATTATTTCCCTAACGTCTTCAGGAAATTAGACCAAGGATAAATGCCTGCCTCAAATAAATGGGTCTCTTTTTCATGCCAGAAACAGAAATCGCAATTCGGAAAAACAAAACGAAGCCTAATCTGTCGTCGATGAACGAATAAACCTTTCTTCCGAGAGTGCAAAAGAGCCGCTGCGTTGATTGAAGGGGAGGCATTTAGTTTTGTCTTCTACCGCTCATTTTAGGGACAGTCGCCATTTGAGGAATGTGGTCGTTGATGGGTCTTAACGTTGCCGCACAGATTTGGAAGATGTCGCCGCTGTGCTAAATTTGCAATTTGTTGTAAGCCAAACAGCAAAAATCATGTTTCTGATTGAAGGAAGCTTTATCGTGAGACGAGTCGATTCGGGTTGATTCAGTGGAATTACGATTCGATTCCAGAGGGTATGATGCAATCGGTGTCTTGTCGTCCTTCCTATTGCAGGTTTCGCCAACGACGATTCGATAAGTTTCTCAATGTATTTTAAAGTGGAATGATTGGATTTGGTTCAACTTGATGCATTCACATCTTTGAAATCAAAATCAAAATTGATTTTCCAATTCAAATATTTTTTTTTGTTGACCTGTTTTGTTTTTTTTAACCCCTACGTCCTTTTGATTTTCCGTTTTTGACATTATTTTGATGCTTTTTATCTCATTTTGATCCTGTTAATTTTTTTGGGGGGGTGTTTTGGCATCAACCTGAAATTTTGCTGTTTTTTTGCCATTTTTTTACGTTGCTCTTTGTGTCCATCACAGAGCCGAGGAGGAGGATGAGCACCTGGAGAGGACGCTGGAGCAAAACAGAGGTAAGATGGCCAAGAAAGAGGAGAAGTGCATCCTTCAGTGACAACACAACAACGTCAAGAGCAACACGAACAAAAGGATTGTACGCGTGGCGTCATGTCACCTTGTTTGGTGGTTTTACCATTTTCATGCTTTAAAAGCGGTACTTTTACGGGGATTTTTATGGGTATTGTGATGTAAACGGGAACGGTCCAGGTACAAAAATGTCTGATGTTTTGGTTTGATTTCTGATTTTGGACAGTGAGCAGGTGGAGTTTTTCAAAATCAAAAAAAGAGGTCAAAAAGGTGTTTGTATCTTTTATTTCATTCACTTTGCATCTTTTTACTGTAAAAAAAAATCTTAAATTGTCCGTTACTACTTGTTTTTTTTTCTTTTGCTTGAATGCAGTTTACCAAAAAACATTTTTTTCTCACGAAACTTTTCTGTATATTTTCCTCATAAAAGCTTGCAAGAATATGCTTTTTTTCTCTCAAAGAGTCATGCAGTCAAAGTTAAAAGAAAGTCTTATTTATTGTCCTATAAGCTGCTTGTATGTAAAACTACTATCACTTTGTTTTCCTGTTTGAATTCCTATTTATTGAGGTTTGCTTCCACGTGCATCTTCTTCTACGAGCTCTCACATTTTCACTTTTATTTATTCCACTGGCTTCAAGACCAACCTTCAATAAAGTCCTTGTACATTTCATACTCCACTTACACTTGCTTCCAGACTTTTAAAATTGTTTTACTCAAGGTTTTTACATGTTTTGTAAGAAAAGGAGTGGGTTTCTTGAAAACGTTTTTTTTTGTAAAATGGTGGTTGAAACATCTATATTAGTAGAATTCTGACTAAAACTGAAATAATCGAACGTAGCTTTATTTTTTTTAAGATGTATTTTTTGTGTAATTGTTAAAAGTGGTCCACTGAACACAAGGATCAACTCGGTTTTTCCCCATGCTGTTTAATTCCCCAGCGAGTTAACTCGTCACTTTGATTCACTTTGATTGAGCATGCGGGTTATCGTCAATTGCACCATTCCAAATTTTACATGGAAAAAAAAAATCTAAAATCTTCGCGACTTCCACAGCTCCGGTGCTCCATAGCGGCACGCTGGTGAAAGCGTAGCTGGCCAGGAGGCGCTGCGTGGCGGCCTCGTCCTACTCTGATTCACCCCCTCCCTCCGTGTCTCTCGTAAGGAAGGCGAACAAATGAAGAGTGACAGCACACCTCTTCTTCCTCCTACTCCTCCTCTTCCTCTAACTTTCACATTATTAATCAGCCCCACTTGACTTTGTTTTATTACACTTGTCACATCAGGGATTAAAATTAATAGAATAGATGAATTAAAATAGGACAGTTGAGGGGGGGAGGGCCCTTTTTGATTGTCGACTCGGATGACGCTGTCAAAATATTTTTGTTCCGTCTCCTAATTTATTGCACAATGGCAAGATTGTATAATTTAAATGATATTTTTAATATTTTGTAAAGTTTTGTATGAATTAATTAATTTCCACGCACATTTATCATAGAATAAAGAATCCTTACCAGCCATTATTGAAATCTCCAAAATAAAAATCCTCTCGTACGAGTAAAAAGAATCCATATCAACACATCCATAGGCCCCATGTCCACGACCGCATCCACTGCACTGGTGCTGCTCCATCCTGCGGATGGATTTATGGAAGTATAGATGGATGAAGGAGGGATGGAGGGAGCAACTTTTCCCTCCTCCTTCTCCTGGCCGCCTTAATCCTGAGTTTTAGCGGCTCAGAAAGGAATTCAAGCACAATTTGGGATTAGACAAATAATCTTCGGGACCAAAAAAATAAAAAGAGATACCCGATTGCTTGATACTTGTAGTCGATGACTAGAAAAAAAGGAGCAATTTTAATTCCTTCTACTTTCTTTTTGCATCATTTCCACAAATAAAGGAGGCGTTCTCACGCTGTTTTTTTTAAAATCAGGTAATTTGGGTGGGGGTCTTCTACAGAATTCCTAACTAATTTCAAAAACAACTTCCCTCTTGCTTCTACTATAAAATATTTCTATTTATCATGAATTGTGTGTGCGCGTTTGATTTGCGGTGAAGGTGCTCCCTTATTCAACTTTACGTCCTCAAATGTAATTCTAAATGGGGATTAGGACTCATTAATATTCATGAGGTTGGTCGGAGTGTATTTACGTGCACGTCAGTGTGTTAGTGTGTGCTCGTCGTTGTGTGTGTTTTAGATGTAAAAACATAAACTCCAAATCATTCATTTAATTTAGTTTATTTAATTTTTAACGGGAAAGGCTCACTTCCAAAAGCCAGGCGTATGTTAGAGTTGAATAAAAATGAAAGAAAAAATCGTTTGACACCACATTGCACCTGCTTAATTATTTTATCGTTAAATTATTTCGTATTAACCCCCAAATCTATGCTTTCAATAAAACCGAGCATTTTTACTATTTTTAAATTACGTTTTTTACTTTTTATTAATGTGTGCGGGAACTTTCGTAAAATAAAACTCTTAAACACTGAACAAGCATTTGGAAGTTAAAACAACAAAAAATACTTAATCCTGGAGAAAAACAGAAGACCTCCCAATGAAGAGAAAGTGTCCGATTTTACCTCGTCTAAAGTTAAATAAAACTAAAGAATAACATTTTTAAACTCTTTTTTGAACAATAAAGAACTGAAATCTTTTCATGTTTTTTACATTTTTGTCAATCTTACAGTTTTATGTTTTTAAACGAAAACAAGCAGAGGAGGCCCTCAGAGGAAAGAAGGGAGAAAAACGAGAGGGAAAAAAGAGAGAGAGGGTGGAATGGGCGTGTGTCCCTGTGTTTTTCTGCTCTCTTATTGGTCGATACGCCCATCTCTCATGCAAAAGCGATGCTCCCATTGGCTGTCGGAGGCGGGCCGGCAGGTGTCAGTGTTCTCTTAGAGGCACTGGGCTGTTGGAAGGCCTCCATTAGCTTCACCAAAGCTCCGCAACCCACATACGCGACACTCCTCTGCCCGGGACGAAGCAGGACCCGCCAACGCCGGAACCCCACCGGAGCCTCTTCCATAGCTTTTGTCAGCCGACATGTCGAGTGCTTTTCAAGCCGAAGGAGAGCGACTGTAGGCGGCTTGCGTCCTTTCCTGCTCCCGTTGCTGCTTTTGGATACTTTGAATTCATTTCATTTGTTGGGAAGGAGAAAGAAAGACAGCAGATACACAAGGTGACTGCGAGTTTTATGACTTTTTACGAACTTTGGGACAAAAATACGTTTTTTAAAAATCTCTTGTAAATGTAAAAAAGTTCGATCAACATTATCGTCATTAAAGTTCGGTTAAGAGCTTTAAGCTCATGGGAAAAAAGGAGAGCAAGAAACAAATGTCATTTACACAACAAAAGTAGCACAGTACATTACAAAATGGCTTTAAACTCATCTTTAAAAATAGAAAACATTGTTATTGTTGGGTCTCAGTGATCAGAAATGAAACGATTATCTAGCAATAGGCACAAACAATTGGCTTTTTTGTCTCTATTTTCATTGTATAACGTCACTTTCATAAATTCCTTTTCTGCACATTTCCCCAAATGCGGTTTAGTTAATTCGCGTTTTTCTTACTTCTTTATTATTGGTTCTCTGCTCATCTTAATTTTATTGATAAGCTTGTGCCAGGAAAAAACGGTACCTAAGTTAATTTTCAAGTCATGTCATCCAAATGTGGCCGTGGTTCTGTATTTTGTTATTGCACACAAAATCGGCCCTAACCCATTTTTTTAAAAATACGTGTATTATTTAGTCGCCGTTTATCATAAAAAGCAAAAACTCAAAATACAGACCATTTTATGGCTTTTTGTTGAATTTCTTTTAAATCATAAATTAACATTTCCCCAACATTATTGTCAATGTAGTCAATGACGTGTCCCTGGCCTCCAGTTAAAAAACTAAACAAAACGACTGTAAAAGCCATTACAAAAACAGTCTTATAAAAACTGTGCATACATTATTTTAATGGAATCCCCCCGACATTTACGTGTAGGTACAATGGATCATTTTGGAAAGATGAAAGTTTTAGGGTCACAACTTTTTTTGTGGTCAATTATAGTGTGGAAGCTGAGTTGCTGCAAACGATAATGAGCGGTAGTTAATTGTTTTTGGAATTGTTTTCAATTGTTTGCTGGCTGATAAGAATGCTAAATTGGAATGGGGGACCGGCGGGGGGTGCCGTGGGGCGGGGGAGCCTCATTTGCACGCAGATGTTTTCTTGTCTGCTTTTGAGCGCAATACACGTCCGCCCTCGTCGAGAGAATTCAACGCAATTTTGATGGCAAACGATCCCAAGCAATCAAAGTTACATTTTCTCATTGGCTGATCCCCATCCAAAAAAAGCCAAATAGTTGGACTCTTTTTCTCCCCGAATCTCCTGAATTTCTTCCTCAAGCATTGAGCAAATAATGGATCACTATTTAATGATTTTTAAAATGATCTCAAATATCATTCACTGATTTAATCAAATATTTATTTAGCGTCCTCCCCCCGGGACTTGATTTTTCTAAAAAATAAACACTCGTGAGCTAGCACTGAATAGGTTCCCGTGACTGCCTTGATCGAATTAGAATCGATATAATTTCAAACACTGCTAAGAAAATAATGAGCTGTCGTTTCTCTTCACAGCGTATGCAATGTTTTGCTCATGCAAACTTTAAAAGAAAAACTGCGAGAGTTTTATTCATGTTCATTTATTTCATTAAAGTTACCCCCCTAATTTTCAACTAAATATTAACCTCTAATTAAAAAGAATGCATGACATGATTTTGCCCTTACTTTTGGATGTAAAAAAATATTTAAAACTTGTGAAATGCAGTTAAACACTTTATAATAACGATTATTGACAGGACCCCCCCCCCCCCCCCCAGTTTTAAGAGGAGCTCTTGCACTTTTTGTTTTACGAGTTTTGCCAGACAGACAAAAAAAGTTGCATTGTTATTAGTTTGTTTTTTAGTAATTAAAAGTGTTTGCACTAAATTATAAATTTTACACACAATCTCACCAATAAAAGAGCTCCATGGTACATTTAAATGTGATGTGCAAGATCGTTGTTAAACTCATGGCTCGGGGGCTGGAGCCAGCCCACCACCACATTTTATGCTGCCCATAAAAGCAAATTAAATGGCTCCTTCAGGTTTCTTGCTAAATGGATTTGTTCTTTTTTTGGGGACCTTCCCAAATTTCAAAATAAAAGACCCCAAAAAAGAGATCATAGCCTCCTTTGTCTCTAAACGTTTCTCAAACGATTCAAGGCACTATTCAGATAATTTGGGACATCGTGGTCATGATCCCCATTCCCCAAATAAGTGGTTTTCAAACTCAAATCCCCAAATCAACACACAGACACACATATATTTTCCGTCCTTCCAGATTTCTCATCAGATTCAAACCACCTAAGTTCGAACTATTTGTATAATAATAATACATTGACATAAACGTCAACAGAGTTTAGGGGGCATTTTTGGAACAATCCTATACTGCCATAATCACATTTTCAAAATAAAATTTCCAAAGAAGAGCTTATTTTTCACATTCAACTCCTACTTATTTTTTATTTTGATTTGTTCAAACCACCCAAACCTCTAAAGATTAAACTCCTTTTAAGGGATATCTTGTGAATTCTTACAAATCAGTTCCAAAATTTTCTAAGGAAAAATCATTTACCTCCTACTTGCAGGTTTATTGACTGATTCAAACCATTCCTACGTTTAAATATTGAACTTATTCTGGACATTTTGGGAACTATTTCCACTCTGATGTTCCAGAATCAGGTTCCCAGGTGAATATAGTTTTGACTTTATCGCCGTCATTTTTCTTCATGTTTTGAGATTCCAACTTTATAAGAGTTAACTCCCGTCAGGACAACTTCCGACTCCAAAATGTGCCAATAGTCCGCCTGTAAAAATGTGACGATGCAGCCCGAATGAAAGGAAAGTTTGTGACCGGTTTTTTTTTTCTTTTCCGTGGCGGCGCCGGTAGCGAGTCGCCTCGGGCCCTCGCGTCCCGCCAAGCTGCAGCATCCCCGGGGCCGAGCGGCGAGCCAGTGGGCCGAGCTGGGCGGCGCCACAGTGAGCGCCTGTAGCATGATGTCCTACCTCAAGCAGCCTCCCTACGCCGTCAACGGCCTGGGGCTGAGCGGAGCCGCCATGGACCTGCTGCACCCCTCCGTGGGCTACCCGGGTACGCACACACTCACGCTTCTCGGTTTCCTGTTCCCCCGTGACGTCACGCGCCGACTATTAAATATTAATTGGCGTTGGACTCGTGCGCGAACATGTACAGTTCTCTGCTTATTGACTAACGCGTCTTTGTTACATACATGTACTGTCATGTAACTCGGGAGTCAAAGTGAAGCCTTGATCGCTTTAAAAAAAAGATTCCTCAATTGTAAGTGCTGATTTGTTGACAAAACGATTTCGAGGCTTTCCGTTCATTCTGATTTGTAATAAATTCGACGTAATGGCAATCAAATTTCATATCAATCATTTTATAATGCAGAAATGAAATTGGTTTACCGAAGGCCCGGCACCAGGGAGCAATAAATTGTGAAATGGCGCAGTTGGCACAAGAATAGTGAATAGGTTGGGAAAAAAAGCTTCAAGATATCGTGATTAAGGTAGTGTGCGAGAGTTAATATTTTCTTTAAAATACTCCTGAACGAAAAACGGTACAAAATTACATGCTCTCACCATTAGAGACACGACTTTAAAACTTGACAATTACGAGTCCTAACACACGTCATTTCATACGGTCTTCAATTGTCACCGTCCTAGAGTATTGATAATCAAGCCTAAAACACAATTTCTTGGCTTTTCTATTCATCTTTAGTGTCATAAAATCGTAAACATTCGTTATTTGTACACACGATTAAGGTTAATCCGTGTTTTTGCCTTTCAAAAAGTATTTAAAATATATTTTTTCAAAGTACAAAAGTTGTACGAATTCACTTTTGTTCTTTGTTTCTCGGTGTACTGTATTATAAAGCAAACGCACACATTCGCTTGGCTTTTGCATTGATTTTTATTGTAACAATACATTTAATACTTTCAACGTTAGATAGATTATAAAGTTGTGTCACTGAGCTTTATCTTAAAACATACGGAACAATTGTTGCTGTAAAAATCGATGTCCCCCACGTCAAAACTAAAATAAATAAATAAATAAATAAATCGCACAATCGCATGAATAGTAAGAAGAAAAATGCCAACAGCTCTGGTTGATGTACAGTAAGTGCTTGACTAAAATATCAAAATGAAATTTTACGCTGTTGAATATTAGTTGCAGTTTTCAAATTAAGTCCACTTGAAGAAAGTTCTTCTCCGCACACGTCTGTTAAAAAGTCAGAATTAAAAAAAAAAGAACAAACAAACGTGAGTTTTAACACTTCGTTTCGTGGGGATCTTTACCTGTGCTATGTTGTATTGTTAGCGACGCCCAGGAAGCAGCGTCGCGAACGGACGACGTTTACCCGATCCCAACTCGACGTCCTGGAGGCTCTGTTTGCCAAGACCCGCTACCCTGACATCTTCATGCGGGAGGAGGTGGCTCTCAAAATCAACCTGCCAGAGTCCCGCGTCCAGGTCGGCGCTTCCACCACACACGCACTCGCTTTATTAAACACACGATGACACTTTTTTTTTAAGCCGGATAAATAATGACCAGATGCTATCAAGATGCTCGGAGCTAATGGGCTAATTCATTAGCCCAACAGGCGGGCTCTCTAAGTTGATTTACGAGCTCATTAATAACATTCAGTTGTCACTTCAAATCACTTTGGAGCAAATCGCATGTGTCGTCAATTACTTTAGTTTAAGTGTTCACACTTGACTTTTATCGGCCCAATTAGCGACGTTTTGAACTCGTGAGTAGAACCTAACTTGTGCGTCGCCATTTTAAGTCTGGAAAAAGGTATCGTTAATTTAATAGAAAATGGCGTCACGTTTTTTTTTCATCTAATTATACTCGGTAAGCTAATATTGAGAATTAACAGTCATTTATGACTCGCATAAATATAAACCATTAATGATTTTCCAGAGACAACCTGCAGTCAAGTGTAAGGATTTATTTGATACATTGAACATATCAGTATTGTACCAGCACCGATGTGGCTGTGTAACTTCATAAAATTCATATAAATTAAGTTGGCTGCCATTAGTATTATTTGTTTAGGTTTATATGCATAACATAGGAAGTAATGTGCTGTAGAAGATTTCTGATGGTAATTTTGTTGTTGAGGCTGAATCAAAGAACAGACTTAAGGTTGTGGTTTAACCTCCTATATCCTGTTGGAGAAAAAAAAAACACAATTAGATTTTTTTAAATGTACATTTGATTAAAAAAAGAATAGCCAATGAAAGTGTGCAAAATCAACAATAAGAAAAAGGTAATTTAATAAACGTTTTGTGATGTGGTTTAGGACAAAATGAAGCCGTGAGGTGCACGAAGAGCACCCAAATACAAGAAACCCCCTAAAAATATCAAATAAAAATGTATATTGTCCAATAAATTATTTATTTATTATTATTATGAAAGCTCACTTGGTGAGTAAGATGTTGCATAACAGTGCTGTTTTTTTTTCTCACTTCTCTCCAGAGAGTATTCTCGTTGGTTGGCAGGGTTTAACACACAAATTGAAGCCGAGGTGTTTCGTTGGCTGGAGGGCCTGTAATACCTGTTGAAAAAACACACATTTGATGATGGGGGAAAAAAAGTACACAGCTGACAAAAAAAAAAACAACAGTGAAAAATGAGTGTTCAAGTAATGAATATACCCTAAATTCTTTCTAGAAGAATAAGTGTTTAAACCATATAGCCTGCAGGCTTTTCTCCACAATTTGATTGTTGAACTTTACATTGGAAGAAAAAAGTAAATTGCCATAAAAAAAAATCATAAGACACAGCCAAATTGATAGAAGCAAAGTTTAATGTTGTTGAGGTTTCTGACTTAGTTCTAAATGCCAGATGAATAAGGAAGTGCTTATTTTAGATGCATCACTTCGACTAGAGGGAGAAAGACAATGTATTGCAAATAATTTAGTGGGGCTATGGTTGTCCGAGGTTCTCAGTTGAGAACCAATGTGAACACTGCTCAACAAAGTTTCTTTTCTATTAAATTAGATACAGAAGTAAACTTTCCTAGATCATTCTTTTGCACTCCAAACATTCCCTTGCTTTTTTTCTGTAACAAATCAGGTTTTTATTATGACATAATTTGCAACAGTGTACTATATTTTCTTAATATTTAGTAATAGCTGTTTTTAGCAATGTGGATATTTTTTTTGAAACATCACAGCTATAAATGACAAATAAATAAATAAATAAAACACATGGCAAAATCTGTATTGCGGAAGCTTTTACACTGTAGGTCAACCTTAAAATAAAAAAAGGTAAATCTCTCAAAAACCTGATCTTCCAGAAAAAAAGTTGACATTTTTGAAATCTACACCCAAATTATAGCTACGGACATAGGAACGATTGAAATTAGCTGTTGACCAGTGTTATTTGTGGACCCCCGTTAGTTCCGGGACCCCAGGTTGAGAACCACTGGTTCCAGAATGTTTCGAGTGAAGGAATCGCTCCTCAATTTCCCCACGCAGGAAGTGCGTTAAGGTGTTGTGTGTGTTTCCAGGTGTGGTTCAAGAACCGTCGGGCCAAGTGTCGTCAGCAGCAGCAGAGCGGCGGGGGTGCCAAGGCGCGGCCCCCCAAGAAGAAATCGTCCCCGGCCCGAGAGAGCACGGGTTCGGAGAGCAGCGGTCAGTTCACGCCGCCCGCCGTCTCCAGCACGGGTTCGTCCTCGTCCTCGTCGGCGGCGTCCAATCACGCGGCGGCGGCGCTCAGCAACAGCGCAGCTCCGTCCATAAGCACCGTGTCGTCCATATGGAGCCCCGCCATCTCCCCGGGTAATGCCCCCGCCCCGGCCGCTGCCCCCTCGGCCGCCCCGCTCCCCGAACCCGGCCCGCCTTCCAACGCCTCCTGCATGCAGCGCTCCATGTCGGGATCGGCCACCGCCGCCACCTCGTACCCGATCTCCTACAACCAGACGGCGGGCTACGGCCAGGGCTACCCGGCTCCTTCCGGCTCCTACTTTGGGGGCGTGGACTGCGGCTCCTACCTGGCACCCATGCACTCCCACCACCACCAGCTCAGCCCCATGGCCGCCTCATCCATGTCGGCCCACCCGCACCACCACATCGGCCAGTCCTCAGGACACCCCCACCACCACCACCCGCACCATCACCATCACCCGCATCAGGCCTACGGAGGCTCCGGACTGGCCTTCAACTCGTCCGACTGCCTGGATTACAAAGAGCAGACGGCTGCCTCATCCTGGAAACTCAACTTCAACGCTTCAGACTGCTTGGACTATAAAGACCAGACCTCCTGGAGGTTCCAAGTCTTGTGATAGCCGAGTTTTATCCCCCCCCCCCAAAAAAAGCAGCCGGAGCGCTTGGAGCCTGAGCGCTCGGGAGCTGGACCACTATTGACTCTGAAAATTCTTGGTCCGGAGAGTGTTTTGCTACGTTTGTAAGAAGGTGCGTTCGGGAGCCGGAGTGGTGGGGAACCCAAATCCCCGGGAGCCAAAGCATCCAGAAGCCAGAGCGCAGAACTCGATGAGCCGGAATGCTTCTGCTTCACGGTGCTCCGAGCTCCTGAATGTTCTTGAGCTGGAGCGCTCAGGAGCTGTCATACTAACGGGTTCAAGAATTCTGCATCTGGGGCATTTTCCCCTTCAGACGTGGAACTCTGGGAGCTGGACTTGCTCCTCCTCCCAAGCGCTCTGGCTACTGAATGTTCTTGAGCAGTCACGCTCTGGGTTCAAGAATTCCGAGTTTGGAGCATGTTCTCCTCCAGACATGGAATTCTTAAAGCTGTAGTCTTTTGAGCTCACGAATGCGCCGACTCCTGAACGTTCGTGAGCTGGGATTCAAAGAGTCGGAACGACTGGGAGAATTCTTCCAGCAGGAATGCTCCTCCTCCAGCGCACTCTGGCTCCTGAATGTTCATGAATCAGAGCATTTGGGAGTTGTTAAAGCTTGGAGCCACTCGAGAGTTGGGACGTGAAGAAGAAAAAAAGACGAGAAGGCAGTTTTTTTTTCCTTTTGTGGAGATGACCAGAGCAACTGTGTGGAATATCAATCAAAAAGCTCTGTTAGCCCCCCTTTTTTTGTTTTTAATTTTTTAGAGGTTTTTAGTCAGCGTCTGAGCTGAAAGCATGTACATATGTATTGGGTCAGTTCCAGTGACCGCCTTTAGATGGTGTTTTTTTTTTTTTTTTTTGCAACTCTTGACTACACACGTCCAGATAACTACAGAGGGGGAAAATGTAAATGTTTCCAAAGAGATCAAAATTGGCCCCTGAAAAAGTTTGTTTTACATATGATGCCTTTTGTTTTACTCTGAACAAAAAAAAATGTTTTTGCAGGAATCTAAAGAAGCAGGAAGAATTTTCAAGAAGATCAAATGATTGCCCTTCACTTTCTCCTCATCTTTCTTTGGCTTCGGTGATGTTTGAACAACGGCAACGGTTTTGCTTTGACTTCATATCACTTTGGAAAGCAAACTGCAACCACTCTTCACTTGCTCAAAATGACTTGAGATGATGTTGAATGTATTTCCACCCCCTGACCCCAAAAAAAGGCGAGAGCACCCTCACTTCCATGTTCATCCAATAAAGATCCCTTCAGTCGTGTTAATTTCTTCTCAATTTGAATCCATGCATGAATAGAGTCAAGTTATATTCAAATTAAAATCATCTCCCTGCCCGCTTTTAGCGGGGGAAATGGAAAAAGAACCGACCATGTTTAGCAAGGCGTTTTTTGACAAAAAAAACGACCATGTATATATAGAATGGTGTTTTGAGCCGAAAAATGGTCGGGGTTTTTTTTTCCGAGTAAAAACGGCTTACTATACATGGTCGTTTTTTTTCGGGGGGAAAACACCTTACTATACATGTATTTTTTTCTGGCTAAAAACGCCTTACTATACATGGTCGTTTTTTTTCGGGCTAAAAACGCCTTACTATACATGGTCGTTTTTTCAGGCGAAAAACGCCTTACTATACATGGTCGTTTTTTTCGGTGGAAAAACGCCTTACTATACATGATCGTTTTTTTCGGGCTAAAAACGCCTTACTAATGTCGTTTTTTCAGGCAAAAAACGCCTTACTATATATGGTCGTTTTTTTTCGGGCAAAAAAACGCCTTACTATACATGGTCGTTTTTTTCGGGGGAAAAACACCTTACTATACATGGTTTTTTCAGGCGAAAAACGCCTTACTATACATGGTCGTTTTTTTCGGGCAAAAAGCCTTACTATTCATGGTCGTTTTTTTCGGGGGAAAACCACCTTACTATGCATGATCGTTTTTTTCGCGATAAAAACGTCTGACTATACTGTCGTTTTTTCAGGCGAAAAACGCCTTACGATACATGCTCGTTTTTTTTGGGGCTAAATATGCCTTACTATACTGTCGTTTGTTCGGGCTAAAAACGCCTTACTTTACATGATCGTTTTTTTCGGGCTAAAAACGCCTTACTATACATGGTGTGTTTTTTCGGGCAAAAAACGCCTTACTATACTTGATCGTTTTGTTCGGGGGAAAAACACCTTACTATACATGATCGTTTTTTCCGGGCTAAAAACGCCTTACTATATGATGTGGTTTTTTTCAGGCGAAAAACGCCTTACTATATATGGTCGTTTTTTTTCGGGCTAAAAACGCCTTACTATACTATGTCGTTTTTTTCAGGCGAAAAACGCCTTACTATACATGGTCGTTTTTTTCGGTGGAAAAACACCTTACTATACATGATCGTTTTTTTCGGGCTAAAAACGCCTTACTATATTATGTTGTTTTTTCAGGCGAAAAACGCCTTACTGTACATGGTCGTTTTTTTCGGGCTAAAAACGCCTTACTATACATGGTGGGTTTTTCGGGGGAAAAACACCTTACTATACATGGTCGTTTTTTTCAGGCGAAAAACGCCTTACTATACATGGTCGTTTTATTCGGGCAAAAACCGCCTTACTATTCATGGTCGTTTTTTTCGGGGGAAAACCACCTTACTATACATGATCGTTTTTTTCGCGATAAAACCGTCTGACTATACTGTCGTTTTTTCAGGCGAAAAACGCCTTACTATACTATGTCGTTTTTTCGGGCTAAAAACGCCTGACTATACATGCTCATTTTTTTGGGGCTAAATATGCCTTACTATACTGTCGTTTTTTCGGGCTAAAAACGCCTTACTATACATGGTCGTTTTTTTCGGCCAAAAAACGCCTTACTATACTATGTCGTTTTTGGGGGGGAAAAACGCCTTACTATACTATGTCGTTTTTTCGGGCTAAAAACGCCTTACTATACATGGTCGTTTATTTTTTCGGAGTAAAAACGCCTTACTATATGTCGTTTTTTTTTCAGGCGAAAAACGCCTGACTATACATGCTCGTTTTTTTCGGGCTAAAAACGCCTATGTCATTTTTTGGGGCTTAAAAACGCCTTACTATGTACATGGTCACTTTTGTCGGGCTAAAAAAGCCTTACTATACATGGTCGTTCAACAGAATATATCTGATGCGTGAAATGACATAATGAAGAACATAATGACATGGAGCTCCCACAGACGATGAGGCAGCCCTGAAGGCGGACGGGCCATCATTAGCGCCGATAAATCCCACCATGCGACAAAAGTGCTGCAGGCTGCCTTCATTAGGAAACGTTAACAAGGCCACGAATGTGTTAATAGCACTGATGGACCGTGTTAAACATGTTAGCTGGTGGTCATACGCATCATTACCATTGCGATTTATTCATTCGAACACAGGTGCTTTCACCATCACAGCGGTCTGTGTGCTGCTTTCAATCGTACCGTGCAATTGTAAATTCATTTATGAAGATTCTGCTCACTTTCGCCAGCAGGGGGCAGTTCAATACATAGTTCAATACTACATGTAGATTTGAAGATGAAAAATCAACACAATCGCAGAGGATAAAGAATATCTGCCGATGAGTACTTTTGTATGGGCTGGTTGCGTGTGTTGCAAGTTGTTTACTGTTTTATCATTATCGAAATGCCTACGGCTAGTTTCAGTAGCCCGTCTATGTCATTTTGGATTTTGGGTTAGCATTAACCTAACAGATATTGGAGAGAAAAAAAAAAGTTGTTTTGGTTTACTATCCATCCATCCATCCATCCATTTTCCACCGTTTATCCGGGGTCGGGTCGCGGGGGCAGCAGCTTTAGGAGGGAAGCCCAGACTTCCCTCTCCCCAGCCACTTCTTCGAGCTCTTCCTGGCAGATCCCGAAGCGTTCCCATGCCAGCTACGTGACATAGTCTCTCCAGCGTATCCTGGGTTGTCCTCGGGGTCTCCTGCCAGTGGGACATGCCCAGAACACTTCACCAGGAAGGCGTCCAGGAGGCATTTGAATTAAATGCCCGAGCCACCTCATCTGGCTCGTCTCAAAGTGGAGGAGAAGCGGCTCTACTCTGAGCCCCTCCCGGATGACCGAGCTTCTCACCTTATCTCTGAGGGAGGTTTTGGTTTACTACACAATGAGTAATTGCTATCTGCTGAATTGCAAAAATTTTGCTCGCAACTCAATACAAATAAAAAGAATAATAAAATAAAAATCTTAGCGATAGCTTTTTATCTATAGAAACTGCTAACCTTCACGTCACTCATAAATTGATGTACCACTGTACATTTCAAAACGCACTTGCTCCCTGTAATTGCTCTTGTAGGTGGGTGGTGACTGCTTTTCGGAGCGTCAAAAAGTCTGCCGCGGGTGGCCTCTGCAGTGAGCAGCCGAGGCTGTTAAGCAAATTTTGCAGCTGTCAGGTCAAACAATCAGGACATGACGGCGCGCGAAGGCAGCGTGACAGGCCAAACACGGCGTGCACTGGATGCGTACATAAGAGAAGTATTAGTATCAGTCACAAAAATGGAATTCCTTTCAGGCGGCGGATTGATTCGGCGTAAAATGTAGCACGATTTCTCCCTCTTTTTTTTTTTTGCCACGAAACAAACAAGCAACAAAAAAAGAAAAGCATCCTTGCTGATCTTCTGTCCATTTCCAACCATGGCTCCTTGTATATGATTTTTTTTTGGGGGGAGGGGGGTTGTAAATCCTCTTAGAATGCAAAGTAAATAGATTAGGATACAGTGAGGGATTAGGCGCTGTCAGATTAGGCAGGCGAGCGCGCCGCGACGACAGCTCTGACACCGGCATGGCGGATGCTCAGGAAAGGTGCCACGCTTTAACGTCGCCGCTCCGCTCCTGTTCATGAATAAAACTGCTGGCCTTAATCTCACACACGCACACACACACACACACACAACACACACACATAACACACACACACACTTTGAGTAACATTCAATATCAGTAAGGGAAATACAGTATATCGCATGATTAATGGAACATTTTCAAAGTGTTTCCTCTAAAAGGGACATATGAGAAATTTACATTTTTAATGTCTTGTATACAAATTACACACTGTTCACAAAAAACAAGGAATAGAGGTTTCAGGTTGAAATTTCAGGCTGAACGTAAAATCCACTTGAATCTTTTCAGGTGAACTAAAATTGACATTTGAAAGTGAACGCCAACAGTTCAGTGATTCCATGCACAAGTAAAGGTTTGATCATATTTTAGGATGCCCACTTCTGTGCCTTTCTGTGACTCTTCCAGTATCTCCGTTGCAACCTGCCAATGACATTCTATGAGACTCAAAGCTAAGGGGCGACTACTGTCTGAGAGCATCCCGTTTGCAACCTTCCAGCGTTGAACTACAGTTGATCATTAATATCTAGATTTTTGCCTGTTTTGCTGCCACTTCTCCCCACCTTTTATGAATGGCGTAGTTGTAAGCATGGGAATGTCTGGCCAGCCCTTAAGTGTGATATTCAAATTTTAGCAGCTCGGTGATTAATAAGCTGCATCCATCACTGGAATCTCACTGTACTCAATTGTGGGGGAGGGGGGAAAAATGCACGTCACCTTTATGTTACATTGTTGGGAAGGCAACAAAACTCCCAGATGGCAAAGACCAGTAATGGATAGCTGGATGAGTTTGGTGGCGAAGAACACCAGCAGGATGAACTATTGGAGGCTTCCTCAACGAGACACCGAAACCTCAAGCTGGTCCTGATGCTGCACCATCAGTGTTGCTTTCAACAAGTACTTTGAAGTTCACTTTTATCAATAGCAATGATTGGCGATTGATGACGATGTGGGAGTATCGCTGCGGTGGAACAGTTCTGAGATAAACCAGGAGGAGCACGCCTGGGTCGTCATCTTCCTGAGTGGCAACAAAACACAAAGATCGTATCACGTGAAGATGGTCCAATTTATCATCTATACTGGGATCAGAATAACAATTAAGAAAACATTTGCTTCATACTCATTTCAAATGGCAAAAATAAAAACTCACAGTGAGGCGCCCTCGTTCATCTTCCTTGCTTCCTACAGTAAAAGAAAGACAACAGATGTTCATGCAAAATCATAAATTTACACACACGCTCGCGCGCGCGCACACACGCAAACTGTGGAACAGGCTACTAATTGAACAAGCCACCCAGGCTGGTTTTTGAAGTAGTTGTCACTCATGGTGATCTCCCTCGCCCGCGAGCGCCGTGCGTCGATAAGCTCGTGATTGACATTAAAACCCGCATGCAGATATTTAAAACAATGTGCCGCAAATCGCCTCCATTAGCCTACAGTCTGGATTATCAAACAGCAGCGTGACAATTCCCCATCAGTCTGCGAAATGGGATCATTTGATATGTTGAAGCAAATGAGGGGGGTTGGGGGGGGCACTACATTCGACTTTGAAATCAGAATCATTCAGAGTTAAGCAGCCGATTTTGAAAATGTCAACGTCATCGCTCTCAATTAATGGAGGAGGTGTGGTGAAAGTGTTCGGAAAAGTTCTAGCGAGCTGATAGGAGACTACTTGGTCCGTGACAACAAAAGTAACGGCAACTGCACTTCCGCTTCTTTATGTTGAGAATGTTGGGGAAAAAAAGTTTTGAATGACGATGCTGGTTGTGTAAAATGTAAAAAAACACATTTTGCATGATTTTTTTTTTTACATTTTGGCGTAAGACAATTGACGCAAGGTGTGTCAGGTGACTTGATGGCAACATTCCACAAAGTGAGGCCGTGGCCGGTCAGGCTAGCCTGCCGGTGGTGTTTACTCTTATTTATATTCCTGCGACTCTTTCACCTGCAAAGGTTAAGCTGCAGGCTGAGATAAGGCATGTGTGTGTGTGTGAGACACAACACATAGAAAGTAGTGTGTGACAGACACACGCAAGCACATACACAAGCTAGCGGCTGAGTTCATCGCTGACTGGTTTGTCTTTCACTGCTAAACAACCCCCCAAAAAGATAAGAAAGTCAAATGATGTTAAAACAATACCACACGATTGTAGACTAGTGACAATTCTCTGCGGTCTAAGGACTGAGGCCTATTGAAGGCAGCCCGTCCAACCTTTTTCGGCCAAAGATCGACTTTTTGATCAACAAACGTCCTGCGATCGCCCGGTTACCGCACACGCCGCCCGCCCTGATGAGCAATAGACAGAACGGCCCCGGAAATGAACGAAACAGAAAAATAAAGTGGACGCAAACGTTTGTGAGGTTGTGTAATCACAAATCACAGCCTAGCTTAGTAGAGACCTGACCTGGAAGCATGGGACGGCATGTTAGCGATTGTAGCTCACGTGTACCATTTTAAAAAGACTTCTCCCGGCCTTCCGGATTCCTATTGTTTGCCCGTGCTCTCGGTGAATTTTACACGAAACAAACTCCGAATGAAAAAAACAATGATAAAAGGTAGAGCGTGACAGCTCTGATCACGAGCTGCAATTCCAGCCTGCGACTTGGGACCAGTCCGCGAGTAAATCGTCGCTCGCGATCGACGATTTACGTGGTATTGGCTGTGGTCTTTGGTCTGTGGAATATGGTTGATGGATTATGGTCAAAGTGCTATAGTCGAATGGTCTACCAATTTGACTATGGTCTGTAGAATACGGATTATGGACTACGGTCTGCAGACAGTGGTTGAAAGGCTCAAAAACTCTGTTCGATAGCATCTATGGTCAATGTGGTAAAACGGCCTCTGTTTGATTGACGAACTGTGGATTCTGGCCAGCGGTGCTCTAATTGATGATTAAAGTGAGAAACAGACGTTATATTGCCCCCACCACCAAAAAACAAAAAAAGAACAAGCCGCTCTGAGAACGAAGGTGAGCGGGACTGCGGTCGGCAGCCATCAAAGAAAAGTTGGGCCGCATCCCAGATTGCCACTCATTCTCACTCCGCAATGGATGTGGATTTTCGGATTTGGGGGTGTTTTGGGAGTGGGGGTGGCAGGGAGCCGAAGAGCCCCCAGACTGCCATTGTGCTCTCACATGGAGCCAAAATGCTCAAAAAGCTAAGCTGTTGCTTGTTTCGCATGAGAAACAAAGAAACTTCATCTGAGAAAAGATGACAATGGCGGATTGCTACAAGAGGAAGGGGTTGATGTATAACTTTTTTTTGTTTGTTTTTTTTAAAGCAAAGGCTTTTTGAGCATCTGTCCCTTCCGGATGATCTTTTTCTTGGCCTCGGTCAGAAGATTCAGGGCGGCGTGTTGCCAACATGGTTCCTTTATTGAGTCTTTGTATTTAAAAAAAAAAAAGCTTGGCATTTGCGCATCTCTGCCGCTTCGGACCTAAATTGGCCGACTGGAAGGGAATTTGGACGGTGTTAGAGGAAGGCCGGGTGGACGGAGTCGTCGGTCAAAGAGCCGCGAAAAGCATCGGGAGGATGCGGAAAACAACAAATCTCATCTAAACATTCAACACGGGAGCTGTCCCGCTTTCACAAGGCAGCCACGGATGCTCGTATTTGTGTGTTTAGTCACACTCTTCATTCACAGTGCCTGGTATTAAACCCATCACGGGGGTTTCGTCAGGCGTTCCAAATGGTGGCGTTTTGAAAGCACCGCAGACCCCAGTAAGAGCGTAAGAGCCAGAACCGATACGGCTTTTGACATTTCAAACGTCACCAGAGAGACGACGGCGTTGGCTTTCATCCGCATCACAATGAACACAATGATGAAGCGCAAAATGTAACAACAACAAAAAGCAGCAGCCCACGAGGAAGCTCCATGTCATTTTTGCGAGGGAGATTATTATTATGTGCAATACAACATAAAAACAGACAGATTTGGGACATGCTCACTGTAATACAATGTAGCAGAATTTTTACAATGTAGACCAATGGCCCCGGCAAGGGAACGGTCGTCCGTGGCCTCCATGTGGTCTATGGACAAAGAATTCTGGACTATGTTCCACTATACGGTCTACGGAAAACAAGTCTATCGTCAATGTAATGCGATCGACAGGCGATAGTTTTGAGATCTCTAGAGTATGGCCTGTGTGTTTTGAAGATATGTAGCCAAAGCACTTTGGATCGCGCCCTACAGTCTGTGAACGCTGAACTATGGTCCATAGTCCATAAATTATGGACTATGGCTGACATAGTCCATAATTGAACTATGGTCCATAGTCCATAAATTATGGACTATGGATGACATAGTCCATAATTGAACTATGGTCCATAGTCCATAAATTATGAACTATGGACCATAGTTCATCGTCCATAAATTATGGACTATGGATGACATAGTCCATAATTGAACTATGGTCCATAGTCCATAAATTATGGACTATGGACCATAGTTCATCGTCCATAAATTATGGACTATGGACTACCGACTATGTTTTAATGGAATTGCCAGAAATTGGAGGAGTTTACACTAATGGACGATGGGGTATGTGTCTTATGATCTTTGAGCAAAGGACTAATGTTTCAGGATTATGGACTATGGTTTTCAACCCAATGGATTAACGTTTACAGATTATGGATTAGGGAGTGATGGACAAGGCAGGAATTGCTGGCCTGCAAATGGTCGATGAAATATTCACCGTGTCTATTGACTCTAGTCTGCAAATTAAGGTCGATGGTCAAAGGACCAGGAGATGTGGACGATGGTCTATGATCCGTGGAATATGGCCGAAAGGGCGCGGTCCATTGACTGTGGTGCATTGGATATCGTCTCTGGAGGATTATGGTCTATGGTTTTAACAGTTTATGATCTAGAGACTAAGGATTGTCGTCTTTGGCCTATGGTTTATAGTATCTTGGCTATGGCCTATGGAATATATTATTTATAATTTATTATTATTTTAATTAATAGTCTGACTTCGGATCTCTGAGCAATAGATTTCAAAACTATAGACTCATATGGACATATGGACAGTGGACTGTTAGTTTGATGCAACACAGATGAGAAACAGTTCTGCAGAGAAATAGTTGATACGGAATAGAAAAAGGTCGTGCTCCCACAGGATTCGAAGGTATGGAAAGAAGTTTGTATAAGCAACATTGTACAATGTAATGGAGAGACGTGTAACTCACAGTGTTGTTTTGCGAGGGCTTGAGTGCGATGGTCCGGTTGGACTTTGGCTTTTGATGCCTAGGCTGGAGGCACTCACACGGTTCCTCTCTCTCACGGCATCTGAAAACATTCAAATGATGTGGCACATGCGTATATTTAAATACAGTGCCATGAAAAGGGCCAAATTTGAAACAACAACAAACTTTAGTTGCTCCGCCCGTTCAAGTGAAGTGAGGGGGCTAGGGGGGGGAGTGAAGCAATTAAGGTATTGTAAAGTGGGCATGTGGGCAAGGAGAGCCAGTCGCTGATTCACTTTCAACTCTTTATTCAACGGAACAGTCAATCATAGAAAAACAAAATGACTACACTCACAAGGAGCAGACGTTAACACTGCAAGAACCATTCAATTCAATGTCATGCTTTGGCCCCGCCCCTTCAAAGGGCATAGGCAACACGCGAATAGGACAGCACGTCCGGCCATTACATTTTAAAACCAGTTTACTTAATTATTTTATTTTGTTCTGATTTATTATTCTTTCATACGATACTGTGCTATTTTTCTTTATAAGACAACAAAACCAGTCAACGACAGTGCTGTATTTCCATTAAATGCCGGCAATTAGCTTGATACGCGCTCATATATACCATTGAAGTGTCATGATTCTCCATGATGATTTATGTTTTCCGGTTGAGAAAGAAGAACTCTTTTTTTGGAGGGGCGGGGGATTTCACGCCGCGACAACAACACGGCAGATCCCTCCTCAAACGAGCGGCGGAGGTTGTGCAGAACAGCAGGAGGGAATGCGAAACTGCAAAACTAACAGCTGTTTCTTTGGTGGGGACACGCTGGAGCTAACAGGCTTTGCGGCAGAGTAGACGCGGATCTCCAGATAAAGCTCCTCTTGTCCCGATGCCAGTGCGGAGGCCCGGCGGCCGCATGGTAACTTCACACGCAGGAGCTGCGTCAAAGCCACTTGGCTTGCGCTTTTGGCAAAAAAAAAAAGAAGAAAAAAAAAAGAGGCGACCCAGAAGAAAAAGCGATAGCATGAAAATGAGAAAGCTTCGCCTCCCACTTCTGGTGACGCTCACAATGGCGTATCTGCGCCCATCGCTACACTTGTCAGCCAGCAGGCTTTTCTGAAAGGACCATCGCTAAGCTGCACTGTGATTCTTCCATTGTGTGTTTTGAGAGCGCGATTTACAAAAGGACGTGCGTGAATGTAAGACGACGTGCGCAAAAATTACAAATAAAAAACATCCTTTGGATCCAACATGCGGCCTCGGTGCGTCTCAAAGATGTCAAAAAGCATTTTCAGGAGACAGAGTTTCAGATGGAACTCAGAATTGCTCCTGTAGGTTCCTGGAAGTCAAATAAATTAATCTGTGGGGTTACACCAGATTCTTGTCAGAAATGCTATGAAAAGTGAAGCGCAAGATAACCTTTGAGCCTTCATTTCCTTCACAGAATTGATACATTTGTACAATTGGGCTCTGATATATCGACAATGGTTTTTAGACTCTGCCGTATGGCCAATGCACTTCCAATGAATAGTTGTCATGGAATATGGCCTATGGACTATGGTTTGTGGTCGAATGGTGTTTGGACTATGGTCTATGGCATATGTGTCAAACTCAAGGCCCGGGGGCCAGATCTGGCCCACCACATCATTTTAGTTGGCCCACGAATGCAAATCAAAGATGACAACTTTCATGACACTTGCTAAAATAAATGTCAAATTTTCATATCTAATAAATCAGTGACATATTGTAAACATTGTTTTGTCACCAAATGCCACATAACGGTTACTTGACGGTTAGTTGAATAAAACTTTATAAAACAGTAACTAAAATGTGGCGCACGACAAAAATGAGTTTGACACCCCTGCTCGATGGACTTTTGTCAGGAGTCTATGGTACATGGACTGTACATACTGTAGTCTGTGGTTTCCAATTAATGGACTACTGATGATATGTGGTTTGTTGACTATGGTTTTGGGATTAAGCTAAATCCTGTAGCAACATACGCTACAAAAAAATGACTTGACTGACAAGGCTGAAGTGGATTTCAAAGTATATATATATATATATAAATATATACATACACACACACACACACACATATATAATATACGAGTTTGCCGTGTAACGTTTGCAAAATGAGCCTTGACAGGTTGTGACCTGAACCCATAGCAACGCGATGTCATTTTTACTCGACAACAAGTGGCAAAATGGCCGCCCCCTGTGATGGATGAAAACGGTTGCCGTTTAATTCATATTCTATAAACGCAATGATACTCAGAATTCATATCGTGTTACAGTAGGACAAGTGGGGGTGTATAGAACAGAAATTTTTTAAAAATATTTTTGACTTCCCCTTTAATGTCCACATGTCCCAATACATTTGCCCATAGAAGCTCATCAAACAATCACCAACTTTTCTTGTTGTTCTCGGTGCCTGCCCGCCCGGCTTCTCCAATGCCGTCTTTTGGGTCCAAGGCTAGGCCGAGCTGCGGGTGATGCAGACAAATCATTGAGGAGACAATTAAGAGGCTTATGAGGAGGGCCACGAGGGCGCGTGTTGCGCATCTCGTTAGGGACGGAAGAGAAACGCCGGTTTTCATTGGCCCGAGCATCTCGAGGCCGAAGGCGGACGACCTTACGCCGGCGAGTTAAACGCCCCTCGGCGATGCGCTTCCTTCCTCATCGGACATGCTCGGCCAGTTTACGTGCGGAATGAGAACGTCGCCGGGTGAGGAATGGTGAGTGTGTAATCAAGAATGTGCCTTGATCCCCTCTGGTATGCGTGCTCTCCGGAGGCTTTGAGTAACAGCACGGTTTGGAAAAGCTATTTGGAATTTAGCACGAAAAAGTCCATTTAACTGACTGACCAATTACTAAAGGAGACGTGGTAAATTTTAATACAAACTCTCAATCTATACTATATATAATAAATATGTATATTTATAAAATAAATAATAAAAATAAAAATAAATTAATAATTAAAATTATTGACTAAATACATTTTATTTTATTATTATTAATTTTATTAATTTTGATCACAATATTGCCAAGGAAGATTATTATATATGAAGCAAAAACAAAAATATATATCAATGACCTTTTAATATCACTTTGGTCAAATTGAAAACCTCTCCTTCGATTAAAAAAAAAGGGGCACGAACCTTGATAGAAAGAAATTGCGTGTGAAGATTTGCGATACATTTGCATATCAGGGTAGCGGGAAGTTCAAGAAAGAAAATTTACTGGACTGTTTTTTTTTTTTTAAATAAAATGTGTCACACATTTTAACAAAGGAAGCCAGATTGAAGACTTTTTAACACCAATTCCAAAGCTAGCCTTCACTCGGTGCTCTGAATTATTATAAATATTGAGCAAAGAAGGAAGCCAGAATATTTGAAGACACGTTGCGTGTAACATTTTACAGCAGTTTGAAGCAAGTCAAATGTGAGACTTTTCCAAGCCACTTGGATTCATTCAATCAATTCACAAGGAGAGCGTAACATGGACCTGTCAGCATTACATTCCAATATTTGGGAGAAATTTGGAGTAAAATATGATTGGATTTACTGGATGAAAATCTTTTGATAGGTTTCGGGAAGCCAATGTAAGACTTTATCAGCACACAACATTAAATAATCCCAAAACAATATAGAAATGTCTTTTGTTGTATTTCCGGGATGTTGACACAAAGGAACAGTATTTAGGGTATAAATACGATTTTTTAAAGATCAATAAAGGTTTCATTTTGTAAAAATCTTGCAGGTATTGTTTTCAATTGAAGAACATGAGCGTGAGGTCAGAGAGGCCTTTGAGAGTGTGTGACGTATTTTAAGATGTTATTTAAAAAAAAAAAGAAGAAGTCACCTTCAGTGTCTTTCCGGTTAATCACAGTGATTTTTTCCCGTCCGTCGCACGCTTCCGCCACTTGGCGGGCCTTCCTCTTGGCCACCTCCGCCAGCACCAGCTCGTCCTTATCGGCCGCCACGTAATGGAGGTCCTTTGAAGGCACGGCAAGAGAGAAAGACGCGTTAATCTAAAATGAATCTGGGCCAGGGTGACGATACTTCTCTTTTTGGAGAGGAGGCACGGCAAAGCGGGGGTGTAAGGTAGGAAGAAACGGATGAAATGGAAAAACAAGATGTTTGAAGGCCAACATCAAAAGCACGGATGAAATGTCGCTTTTCCTCAGGAAAACTTTGAAATCAGCCTGCTTGTGTGGTTTTGAACTGCAGCGGGATGTTATCTGTCACATGTAGACAGCGGGAGGAGTTTCACACGGAAACACATATTACCACAGCAGCCTATATTAAAAAAAAAAAGACTTTGTACCCTCGGCATGGCTCTCTTTGAGCCCCAAATTGCCATGAAGTGTTAAACTATGCTAACCAAGCATTGTTTTTTTGTCTTGGAGGACCTCAAAACAAGATCACCTCAAATCATCTTTCCCTTATTGAAATGAATAGGAATGTCAATTTTTATGCGTATACGTATATGGACATCATCCTGTTCCTTTTAGCGTTTGTGCCGTAGTGACCTGGCATAGGGATATACATGGAGACGAAGGGGATGATAAAGAAGATACGCCCATGAGCAGTGTTACATTATGCGTCTACATGTTACGCCAGCATTTGTATTCAAATATCCCTCGCTTAAAGTGTTACACCAGCGCACCAACGATTCATTAGGCCGTCTATGGCATTCTGCATTAGAGGGAAAAAAAAAATCAGATGACCAAGTATTTGTTTAGGTGTTACTTGCTGCAACAGGTTTAAGAATCACAGGCATAGGGCAAAAAAAAAACAACTGTGCCACCAAAAGGGAAAGACAATCTAAACCTTGCCAAAGTGACTTGGTGTGAGAGTGAATCACATCCGGGCCCCCACAGTGGGGCTCCCAGGCCGGGTGCGGGGCCCTGGGGCCCATCAAAGGCTGCGTCGTGTTGAGGAGAGCCTTTCCGCATCAGCGACATCACACGAGCGCACCGTGGCGACTCGGGGCTCGCCGCGGATAACCCTCAGCTGCTCAAGGCTGCGCCCAGCTGGGCCTGCACTCTGCCCTAATACCCCCATATTGGAGGGCCCCCACAGGGGCAAAAAGACGAGGAGGAAGATGATGATGATGATGATGCAGTGGAGGAGGAGGGCTCCTGCCAGAGATGAGGCGCAAAGGGGAACGCAGGCCGGAAAGGCTGAGAGTGGGGTGAGAGCGGACGGCGGTGAGAGAAAATGGAAGCGTATGAATGGGAACAGATTGGGTAATTATAGTGCGGCGTCTGCCCTCTGTGGCAGCCAGTTAGGGAGGAAATGTGAAAATGGACGACAACAAAACGGCCTCAATGAAAGCTCAAAGGAGCCGAGGCGGCGGAGAGCACGAGGACGCCGCCCCCTCAATTAGACGTGAACCGGCTTCACCGATTGATAACAGGGCACGGGGAATCATTTGGTGAACGATGATGTCCCGACACAGTGAAACTGAAATTTACCGCGATAAATTCTAAACTTTTTCCACGTTGAATATAATCGATAAAACTCTGAAAGAAGAGAGATTTCAAGTGTGTTCTATTTTTTTCTTTGCCAGCTAAGCCCGACATATGAAGAAGACGGTAGATTGCTGTACCAGCCAGGCACACGCCAGAAATTCCTGCGGCGACTTCAGTGTTGCCTCCTGGCGACGCCATTTTGTCTTTTCGTCAATTTTGGTCAGGTTCTTGGTCATGTCAGTGTTGTGGCATATTTTAGGCAAGATATCGATATAATGTATCACGATACATCGATGTGCGAGTATCAAATATTGGAATTGATGCAATCTGATGTTGGTCTTTCATTTCCCTCAATTCGGGAAAGAAAAAAAAAATTATTGGTACAATTATGCGGGAAATCATAGCAAAGCGTGCCCGCAAGGCAGGGAAGCGATATTGCATGACATACCCAACAGGACAATATGAACGTTTATTCCAGTTTAGCGCTTCATAAAGCTGTCTGGATGGTGGAGAGAGCGAGAGAAAGGGAACAAAACAATGAAGAAATGCAAAGAGAGAAAAAGAGGGAGAGAGAGAAGCGCATCAAGGCGACTAAGCGGGGATAACAGTAATACTGCACATAAAACCATCAGATATTACACCTCTTATTTCCCGCCGTTCAAACGCAACACTAATCTTATTTATACAAGAGCTTTAGGGGTTGTGCCGTGCCAGCTAACAGCGGCGCTGATAAAGAGGCCCGTGTTTTAGCGGGCCGGTTTTTCAGCAAAGGGGAGGGGTGGCCGAGAGCCCGATATTGACTGATATTTGGGTGACGTCCAAAGAAATGACGGATTAGTTTAAATGACGCACATTAACGGGCCGCGCGTCGCTGTCAAACGGGATCAAAAATGACGATTGGTTCCTTTTAAGGGATTTAAGCCGCACTTATGCGGCGGACCGCTCTCATTTTTATTACCTCCGCCAAGGAGGTCGTGATCTGGATAAAGGTGCGGGCAGTTTGGTGTATTTTAGAAAGAGGTGGAGATTTTTTTGAAGGGGGGCGGGGGCATTTTCCCTTCGCCCTTGGTGGAGGTCTGCACTCTGAGGCGTGATGATGGGTTTTGTTTTTGCAGTTTCCTGCACACAGCGCCAATTCTGATGGGAGCTTCAGCAATTCTAGGCTCAAGGATACAAATGAGCGGATAAAATTTTAATATGGAAAATAGCACGGTGATTCACGGTTAATATATTTTTTTAAAAGTTGCAAGTAGTTGATAGCATGATTGAATTGGTGCACACGTGCTCATAATATTATAGTTCAGTACAAAATGGAACATGAGGGGGAAAAAAAACATAATAGTTGGATTGGATAAACGTTAATTGTCAAATGTACTGTATGTGAAACATACAGCACAGATGAAACTCCTTCCCTCTCACCACAAAACAATAATAGTGATGTTGATCTCGCCACAAGTACTGTATTTATTTTTAATTGAACACACATTTTAATAAAATCCTACTAAATTCTTGTGTTAACAGAACCCTCCAACAATATCCCACCAAAAATTGTGCGTAATACAACAAAAAGATGACAAGTGCGACTTGTTTGCCAATCCCAATGTAAATATACCGTCACGGTCATGGGCTTGAACACATTCGTTCAACTACTGCGTGGATTTACACACATTAAAATGAGCAATGCAACTCCGAAAATGAGTTCTGTTTTCGGAGGGGGAATAAATATGCAAAATCAAAAGTGTTTCGCGATGGACTTTTCTTTTATCTTTCGCTGACGCGCAGCTCTGGACTCACAGCAAATGCCCAAGTATGCAAATGATAAAATACATTTACACTAATTAAAACGGTCTTAATCCCGGGACACACACACTCGCACACACGTATGTGCGCACACACACACACACCTGTTAGCCTTGTGTATCACGAGCCCTTGTATCAGATAGGCATTAAGGACTTTCATAGACGCTAATTAGTCATCCGAGAGACAACAGAGAGCTTAATAGTGAGAACGTGTGATACTTCCCTATCAACCAGCCATCCCTCGGTGTCGAGATAGAGGCGTAGGATAACTGCCGAAGGAGTAGGGAGGGTGTCAAACGAGCTAGCATCAGATTGGGCTATCACACAGTTTTTGATTTAATTAACAAGCGGGTACGGCGCACGAACAAGCTGCGAAGAGATCAAGGGAGGGGTGGGGGGATGCGGGAATTACCTAATTGCCTATTTTATCATTATCAACGGTTAATTAGGAATATACAGTATATGCTGTATATATGTATATATACAGTATAGACTGTATATATATATATATTTAAAAAAAAATCCTCATCTCACCCCTCGGGTGGTGTCCGTCCCTCATTCAGCTCGGGTCCTCTACCAGAGGCCAGGAAGCTTGAGGGTTCTGCGCAGTATCCTTGCTGTTCCCAGCACTGCACATTTCTGGACTGAGATGTCCGACGTTGTTCCAGGGATCTGTTGCAACCACTCATCTAGTTTGGGGGTCAATGGGCGAGATGCGATAACATGGCTCTGTTGGAATATAATATATATATATATATATATATATATATATATATACACATACACACACACACACACACACAAATATATGTATATAAATATTTGCTGGCATGGATTGTACTCTCGCATTGTTTTTTATTTTGTGAAAACAAGTGTGTATCAAGCGCCATAACGAGCCGTAAAGAGTGTGTGTGTGGGGGGGGGGGGGATTAATCAATGGCCTTGCTTATTTTATTATTACCCAACTCATCATAGACTCAGGGGAGACAGAGCAGTGTCAATTATCACCCCCCCACCCCGACTCCAATATTGGAAATGACGCAGTTACCCCCCCCTCCAAAAGAAGGACCTCTACTAGTACACCACCGTGACCTTTACCCAACCCCCCCCCCCCCCCCACCTTACATACACACTCCTGACCCCACCTTTTCCGTCCACCACTTCAATTTGGGCCGACACTAAAGTGTTTCACTTGAACAAAAGCTTTCTTCTTTTGGAGCTCCATTGTTTGCGGTTAACAATAGTGCCCGGGGAGGGGTGGCGGTAGGTGCAGGGGGGGTGAGTATCATGCTGGGTCATCTGCGTGGAGTGTGTGTGCATTTTAGCCAGTCAACCATGCGTTATTGAGTTGTGCAGGCAAGTTAGAAGTCGAAAAGTGTTGGGTGAGGATGGGGGTGGTTTGCGGGGGGTGGGGGTGCACCCTCATTAACCGCACCCCCCTCAAAAAAACAGCCCAGCCCAGCGGCGTCGGACAAGCAGTAGGTTAAAGCAACATAACAGCCTAATTAGAGCGAAGGGTGAAATGTCAGTGTTGACTTTTGCTGCTCGCTTGATCACTGAGACAAAAGAAAACAATGCTAATGGCTAAAATGCTAACCTCTTTATTAAGACCCTTTAGATTGAGGTTAACGCCGCTCATCCATGAGAAGTTCCATCACCAATGTTCAGAATAAGAGCAGAATCTTATCAAGTAAGCTTATGATAGCTTGAACTATGGGAAATCCGGACTTTTTTAATGTAATTAATTAATAAAAAAATTGTGGTCAGATAAGATAAGATATCCATTATTCGTCCCACACTGGGGAAATTGTCAGTGAACTGAGATTAAATTCACAATAAGAAGCACTCGTCAATGAGTGACCAAAAAAAAAGCTTCAAGCTACTTCTTGCCACCCCCAATTTAGGTTTACTATCAAACTAAACATAAAACAATCTTTCTGTATTTAAAATACCCACAAAGCTCAACCTTTCAATCCACTAATTTATTAATTATTATTAATTTCTTGTTGTGGTGCCTTTAAGTAATGGATTGAACTACCGCTGTAGCAACACATGAAGACAGAATTTTATAACAGTACTCACAGTTACATATATAATTCATTCTCTGCTAAGAACAACTAATATTAGTACCGTATTGATGATCTGAGAGGAGCTGAGATTCAATGAATAGTGCATCCATCTGTCTGTTTTGGTGGCCATGGCAGGCAGACCATAAAGAGTGGCAAGATGGCCATTGAAGTGATGTAGTCTGAAAACTATTTTAATTATTCGTAGTATGGACTGTTACTTATCTTTATTTAAAAAAGACACTATAAAACTTATTAATTAATTCCCCGAAAATCAACATCATTTCTTTTCATTTTATTCTCAAGGTACTAATGTATATCTTGCACAATGAGTTGTTTACAAAGCATCTTTGCCATCTAAGAAAGCCTTCATTTCTGACTACCTTTACAGCGGTACGATCAACCCCCCTTCACCCCTGCCCCCTTTCCTCTTTACTTCCGCAACACGCCCCTTTCACTTCACCCTTTCAAGATCCACAGCCTAGGCTCCACCTTTTCACCGCAACTCGGGGCTGCATATTAGTGTTTTAGACAGAGCAAAAGCGAGGGGCCCTGGACGGCTAAAAAAAGGGATGGGGGTCCGCTGCATGAAGGAGCATTTCACCATAGAGTGGAAGAAAGAGTGAGCCCAGGACCACTGAAAAGGCGTCAGTCACACCTGCTCCCACCGACACTTGAATGGGTTACAAGTCAAATGCAAATGGGGAGAAAGGAGGCCGTGAGCTTAAATGGAGCGCCGAAAGAAAGCGAGGTCGCACAATGCCAGCGGAGCCTCTTGAACTTCATGTGCAACTCAGGTGGCGGCGCACCTTTATTGTAGGCCATTTTGTGTTTGCTGCTTCACAAGCGAGAAGATGAGTGCGTGGCAGACTGAGAGGGAACACGTCCAAAAGGCGTCATTAGCTCTCGTTATTGTGTCACCGATCTGCATTGGATCGCTTTATGCGGGCAGCTGCTGCCATTCACAAGATTTTTGGGGGGTCATAATTAATAGGTTTCCGGAAATTGGGGCTAATTATGGCAAGAGGCCATATTTATTTATTAATTTAACGGGGTGGGGGGGGGGGGGTGGTGGTGGTGGGGGGGGGGGGGGTTATTAACAACAACAACAAAAAAAAAATCCATCAAATTTAAACCTAAGCAACACAGGTGGCGTAGTTTTTGAATTTTGTATACATGTTCATGCCTTTAAGAGTCAGGGCCTGGTGGGACGCGTGTGATGTGGGCGGGCCTGTGCGGGAGATGTGGTCGACAGCAGCTCCTGTGTGAGTGCGCTCATTGTGTTTGTGTGTTCTGCTGTTCTCCCGGTGTTGACTAAACGGCTAAAAGGTGTATCAGGAACTGTGGCTCTCCTTTCCCATTTGCAGGGGACATTAGAGTCAGTAATTATACTTTAACTCATTCAGTACCAGCCAATTCTGGACCAAGTCTGAAAAGACGTTTAAAAACGTCTTTGGGAGTGAATGAGTTAAAAGACATACATACAGTGGGGTAACTCAACTATTGAAAAAGGCATCTATTCATGCCTATTTGCATATTTTCATGCTCTTTCTGGAATACCCTAAGATGACATCACTTCCTTCTTCTGTGGCACCATGTTAGCAGAGGGCTAGCTAGCATTGGCCACGGTTTGACAGCAAATAGCCACGCGATGGAAAATCCGAGTACAGAAACCAAGGTGGCAAACATCTCAAGATGATGCAGAAAAAGGACCGCTATTGTCAGTGGTGGAATCTAATGGCTGATTATCTGCTAACAGCTGGCTGCCCAATGAAAGGTACAGCGCAGTCAGTCCCCAGCTGTAGGTAGAGTTCTTTGCCATTTATGAATTTAAAAAACAATGACACCAATCCATGTATCACTGGGGGAAAATATACCTTGTTGGCTAACATGTCATAATAACACAAATGAAAATGACTGCGGCTCACCATGAAAAGATCTTTAGCTTGCAAATCAACGGCAAGCAGGAAGGCTTTCTCCAAGCGCTCATATCTGAAAAGTAATAGAAAAAAAGACAATCAAATGTAAAACATCAGTCCCAAAAAAACAACAACACACATTTAGAGACTATAGGACATTGAAGGAGCTTTTGAAACATATCGAGAGCAGGCTACCAAACAGCTAAACTTGCTTCCTATAGTTAAGAGCCAACTCTGGAACAAACCAAACAAGGGAAGCCATGCTTAGTGTGTGTGTGTGTCCTCGTTCATTTGATGTCGACGGAGTGAGAAAGAATGCAGGTGGGCGATAAGAGAGGAGAAGGGAGCGATGCCAACCAGGGAGAGAGGGAGGAGGGGGAGATGCTCGCGGCGGGCGTGAACAACAGCGTCCATTTCAGTCAAAGGAACGCCGACAGATGCCAGCTTGAAAGGACGGCGCAAACGGGTGCACAATGTTTGAAATGCGCATCAGCGGCAGGACGGGACGACTTGAAACGCCTCTGAAATGCGAGTCATTTTCTGACGGGATGATTTTTTTTTTTTGGGCCATACTTCTTGCAGCCCTTTACAATCCTGCAGCCCCGAGTAGTGATGTCGTTACTTGAAAGACGACTTACAATGTTTTTCTATGTCACAACAGTACAAGCACGGGGGGATCTAACAACGTTGATGTTTAATTTTGGAAAATGAATGAAGTTAGTTTTTAAATGTTCAATCTATAATGATTTTTTTTGCCAATCTCCCCACAAAATATGCAGAAAAATAGCAAAAATAAATATTTCTATTTATGAATTAAAAATAAATAAAAAATTGAAAATGTTGAGTTCCAAAAAGTAACACAATTCTGAAATACATTTAAATATTTCTCCCGGTGACAAAACTTGGAATCAGTTTTTTTTAAATTAGAAAAATAGAAAGTAACAAATTTGGAAATACATGGCGTTATTAACAGTATTGGAATGAAGAAAAAAAATTGTATTTTGGAAAAAGGAAAACATTAATTTAAAAAATGATGCATTTCCAAATGTGACTTTTTCAAACAAAAGAAGTAACAGATTTTTGTGCAATGTGCCGCAAAACAAAAACAAAAAAACTCCATTTAATTAACGTAATACCTTGCACAAAAAGTATATAATCCATCTCCAATAGTGAGTTAAAAAATCTGTCTTAGGTGAAAAGCAACATGGTCAAATTCAGCCATTTTTGTACAATTTAAAGCCCCTCAAAACAACTGATGCAAAATGATGACGATTTTAATTTCTAGAATGTTCTCGTCTGCGCTGTGTGTTCCAAAACCTGAACAAGTTGTTTTACCTGAGAAGGTGGTGGAAAAAGCGTCTGGCATATTTGTGGACTGACTCCCTGTAGTCTGCCGTGACGTTTTCGGGAAGAGGAGTGGGCGGGCTGTAAAATGTTGCCAACGTGGCTTCTAGTTGCTCTGTATGCAGAAATAAACAAACAATATACACCACTCCCAAAGAGTATGCTTTAAGTGACTCTCCCGACAGTTTGCACCATAGAGACTGGAAGAGTCACAGAAAGACATGACAGTTTTTCAGTTTAATTCTACTAATATGTTTTTACTAAGTATTATCGCGTGCTATTTTCCTTAATAATGAACATGACAAAAAAAAATATGTGGATAATCAGTTTATGTTTTAAGTTCATAAAAGCCAGAGACTGAGCCCACCTTCGGTGCGGGCGTCCAAAGGCAGCCTCAGCAGGTGGTTTGCGATGGCGCTCAGGCCTTGCCAGCACTGGTCGGCCGTGCTGCCCCAATCCATGGCTTCCAGCACGCTCACAGCCTCCTGCACCTGACCCGCGTGCAGACGCTGCTGGAGGAGCTGCACCGGGCCCAGTCGGAACCCGCTCAGGAGGCCCCCTGTCACACATTCAGATTAGCACTCATGTTATGCTTGCTGTTGGATCGAACTAGTTGGTTCAATGATTAAAAATACATTGAAAAAAAAATGTGAATTGAAAATCCATCCGTTTTCTAATCCGTTTATCGTCACGAGGGGTACGGGTGTGCTGAAGCCTATCCCAGGTGTCTTCGGGCAGAAGGCGAAGGGCACCCTGAACTGGTTGCCAGCCAATCGCGGGGCAACACACATCGACAAACATTCACACTCACAGTCACACCGAGGGACAATTTAGTGTTCAATTTGCCTACCATGCATATTTTTAGAATGTGGGAATGAAACTTGAGTGCCCAGAGAAAAAAAAAAGTCAGAGTTTGGATTTGAAAACTAGGTTTAGGTTTGATTCGGCATAAGCCTTAAATCAACTTAAATTTCACTTCAAGTTTCCAGAGCTGAAGGTAACATACTTTTGATATGTACGCTAGTTAGGTTTTAAGAACTTTTGACCAGAGGTGCTTTATTGTGCTTTTGTTTTTGCGCGTGGATGTGTGTGTGTGTGTGTGTGTGTGAGAGAGAGAGTGAGAGAGCAGATTAGAAGGCTGCATAATAATGAAACAATGAGCTCTGGCAACCTAGCCACCAGCACCAGTGTGTGTGTGTGTGTTTGTGTGCAACTGCAAACATTAGATGAATGGCCAAGGCTGATTATGATCCATTTTGACCCTATTAGATGTATTTTAGGAGTGAGGGTGGAGGGTTAGTGTTGGGGGTGCTTCACATTCATGCTTACACACAAGTTAAAAATGAAACTTTGACTGGATGAGCCTGAAAATGTTCTTCTGCAATCATTTGAGTGACAAATTAGTGGATGAAGGTGTCTGTGTGATTATTTATTTGTGTGCGTGTGTTCGTTTGTGAGGGAGAGATGAGGCAATTAAAATGACAAGCTAGCAATTAACAAGCCCCAAATCCCCTACAGAGTATGCTAATGTGTGTAAATACATCTGCCGCAGTGTGTGTGTGTGTGTGCGCGCGCATGATATGACACTAGCCTGATGCCAAGGTCAGAGTTTGAAATTCGGGTTAACAAGGGTTAAGATATCAAATTTGTTTCATCTTAAAATTGGGGTTTGAACCCAGGTTTCGGATTCAAAACAAGAATTAGGGTTTCAAGTGAAGCTTTCAAGCAAGCGATGGTGCTTCAACAAGGATAGGGTTTCCCCTTAGGGTTTGAGGTCAGAGCTAGGGTGACAAACATGGCTATGGGTTTTAAATTAGGGTTTCAAGGTTACGGTTTCAAGCCTGGGCCACTTCCTATTCCTAGTTCCTTGAAACCCTAACCTTAGCTTGTAGCTTGAAACGCTATTTCAAGCACCAATTTGAAACTCAAATGCTGCTTTCACACCCTAACAGAAACCCGGATGCTTGTTTGGAAACCTAATAATGTGTGTAACATGAATTTGAAACCCCAGTTTGTGGCCCAAAATGGTGGCTTAGGACAATCTTAACAAAGATAAAAGTGTTGAGGGTCTTCTTCCTCCTCGGCTGCGGGTGGTCCCGACAGCTCCACTCTATCCTCCAGTTAATTTGTGGATGGACGCCAATGTGAGCGGGAGAGTCTTGCTCTCAGAGGTCATTCAATAATCGCCCCGGGTGGGCAAACGCACACCAGCCCTCCTTCCCCTCCAGGTGTGTTGTGTGCTACAGTTTTCCGATAAATTGTTCGCGGTGGCTGCGCTCTCCCTCGGGGGCCTTGATAAAGTTTGCCAATCAAAATGTGTTTGCAACACACACTCACTAAGAGTGTCAGGTGCACTCTTTAATTGTGACTTTGCGAAGACCATGTGACTGCAACTTTTTGTGTATGTGTGTGAGCAAGAGAGAGAAAGAGAAAGCATGTGTGGAAGGATTGTGTGAGAGAGAGTATGTGTGAGTGAGAGTAAAAGTGTGAAAATGTAAATGAGAGAGTTGTTCAAGAGAGTGGATGAGAGAAAGTGAAAGCAAGTACATGAGAGGGTATGGCATGTAGAGAGAGAGATCAAACAGAATGCCGGTGCCTAGAAAAGAGTAAAAAAAGTGTGAGTGTCTGTGTGCTGGTGTGAGAGAGAGCAAGAGTGCGCAAGTGCGTGTGAGAGTCTTATAAAGTGTCTGTGTGAAAGGGAAAGAGTGAGGTTGGGATTACATATATGAATGAGGGTGAGACGGTGTGTGAAAGTGTAACAGTGGGAGAAAGAATGTGTGTGTTGATTGTGTGAGAAAGTGCATGTGTGTGTGCGTGAGAGAGAAAGAATGCACACGAGAGATTGGTGTGGATTTGCATCAAAAAAGTTAAGAGACAGTTCAGAGAAAGTGTGTGAAAATGTAAAACTGAACTGTGTGAGAGACACTGGGCATGTGCGTGCCTTTAGAGTATGTGTGAGTGAGGAAAAGTATTTTGTGTGAGAGTGAAAGACGCGTGCGTGTGTTTGTGAGTGAAAGAGTGCGAGAAGTGTGTCAGGGAGTTTGAAAGTGACTGCATATGAACGTGTACGAGTTTTGAGTTTAGGAAATTGTGCCTATGGGGGTGGGTGTGCATGCGATTGTGCGAGACTGTGAAAGAGAGAGCAAGCCCGTATGTGCATGCATGCATGCGTGCGTGTGTGAAGGTAGAAGACGATGCGTTTGCATGCATGGAAATGGGGAGGGTGTCCTACAACAATGGCGTCGCCTCCTCTGATCGTGTGCCAACGTTTTGATGAAGGAAGCGACTGCACGCCTTTTTCTCCGTGATAATCCCCCCGCCGCCGCCACTGCGCGCACGCACACACACAAATGAAAGTCATTTATTTGTGCTCACTTTTCTGTATTGACTCCTTTGACAAGGCTCGCTACATGACAAAGTGAAGAAAGACTTGGCCAAGCTCCGAGTTGTGTTTTTTTTTTAATTGTGATTTTTTTTAAATATATTCCATAAGAGGAAAGAAGCTCACTGGCGCAAACCTCCACAACCACATCTCTACACTGAGCCAGCCGCCCTCTGCCTGCACACAGATAAAGTGGGTCTGGAGCAGCAGTAGTGATGGAAGAACAGCAAGCAAAATACCGGCAACGGGAATTAGGTGATGCAAGTTTGGGTGCCAAATCAGGATTCAAACCCAAACATTGGGTTCGGGTTGCGTTTAGGTTCAAAATGAAGGTTTCGGGCATTGGTCAGGGTTTCAAGCTATTGAGAGTGGTGTCATCTCTGCTACATACCCAGTTGTAATCTCAAAGCTGCGAGTAGTCCCCCGTGGAAGACCAGCATCATCGTATCCGCCTCTTCGGCGCCTTCTTCTGGACCCGCAGCCCACTGCAGTCCCCGTAGGGCTCCCGGGCAGCGCAGGTGCCTGCTCAGTCTGAGCGTGGCGGAGGGGGTCACCTCCTCGGCCACCAACGCCACCTTGACGGGCGCCAGGCCCAGATCCAAGAACATCAATTCGCCCTCTTCGGCCACTCCCGCCGCCGCCACCGCCAAGGCTCCGGCCGGATGCCAAGTCAGGAGGGTGGGTGGCGCGGGGCAGGAGGTCCGCAGGGAGACCCCCCGACGTTGGTCGTAAAGCACCAGGGACAAGTCGCTGAGGCCCAGGAGGAGCACGCTTTCGCTGGGGTGTTGTGAGCAGGAGACAGGGGGGGAGGGCAGCGGGATGCGGGTGGCGGAGAGGCGGTGCAGGCGTCCTTTGGTGGACTCGTACATGCAGGCTTTAGCCCAGGACGACTCTCTGGACGCTTGGGGTCCTGCGGGCGCTTCCACGGTCAGCAGCTGGTAGGGCTGAAAATGGCTGAAGGCGCAAAGCAGAAGATCACCTTCTGTTTGCGTTGAGCTTAGGACCTGAACACAAATTGCGGAGATGGAAGACAATGTCAGGGTTTCGCGTTTCAAATTAGGGTTTCAAAGTTTAGATTTGAAGCTGATGTTAGGGTTTTAAGTGTGGGTGAGAGTTTCAAGCCAGGGTGAAGGTTTCCAGGCAGCCAATGTTAGGGTTCAATTTTCGGGTTTTGATCTTGAGATGGGCGCAAACAAGTCTGGGGCCTTCACGCAAATGTTAGGGTTTCAAGATTTTGAAGACGTTACGGTTTCAAGTTAAGGTTTGAGGTCAATGTAGGATTTCAAATTCGGGTTTCTGTGTTTCAAACTCCACCCAGCAAAAACAGAACCCTGAAGCTTGAGGCAAGTTTGGGTGCCAAATCAGGATTCAAACCCAAACATTGGGTTCGGGTTGGGTTTAGGTTCAAAATGAAGGTGAAGGTGAAGGTGAAGCCTGAACTATGAAGCATGACGCTTGCCCCTTGGGAAAGGGGCAAGCGTCATGCTGGTAAACACCAGTCTGTCAATCAAGGACGCTCTTCATTTTAAACTCAAGGTTAAACAAGCGCAGCTTCTCCCCGAGCGCGGGCGATAAACAAACATCATCCTCAAACATCCTCGGCGGGGCCGAGGAGGGACCACAAACAACAAGCCTTGCGCAATATGATCCAATTCCAAAGAGTTGACGATTGCACATGAGGCACCTGGATCACAATCAGCTGCCGGGTGAGCGGCTCAACAGTTGCGTAGTCACTCGGCCGAGCTTCTCGGGGCACGTCTTCGTCTTTTCTGGATTTAAGCACGGCCACAAAGCTTCCGTCGGAGACCCGCGCTCAGCACGGCAGCTTTGGCTAGACCACGACCTTTCATTTTGCCGTGTGGACTGAATGACTGATCGCATCACACAAAAGCTGCCCGGTGTCACATTTTTTTTTGTTTTCCCATTTGGCACGCAGTGCCGAAAAGGGATTTAGGGAGAGGCCTAACATGGATTGATAAATGGCATGGTGACTACTGTCCTCCTTTATTAATTTTCTGCTCTCGATAATCCACCCAGCGCAGGCTCTTCCCGCTTCCTGCGGTGTGAAGATGGGGAATCTCGGAGAAACGCTTGGCCGAAACAAAAATACAGTGGGAAGAGAATGACACCTTGTATTTGAAACCACAAAGCTTCGCCTTTCAGCCCACAAGTTTAACGCTCACAAAATTAGCATCTCTGTTACAGTGCTTTGAGCCTTGAAGCAACAGTTTGATCACAAAGGGTGTGGCAACAACATGTAGACAGACAAGATAACAGTACTCGGTCATGTATTCTTTATCCCCTGAATAGAACAAAATCAATATGATGGTTCATTTTTTTAAATTTGACTTGTTTATGTCATTACTGTGTGAGGATAAGTAGGTCAAAGGATGGATGGATGGATGTTAGATCTCGAGTTTCAAGCAAAGGCAATAGTTTCATGAGTGATTCAAGATGGCCGCTTGTGCGCCAGTGTGTTCGGCGACGATCCTGCCATTTTGTTTTTTTTTTACTTTTCGCAATGCTTGTTACCTCCCTAACAGCCTCTCGGTTGGTTTATGATCGCCGATCGTTGTTATTGATTCAACAACACGTTGGAGATTCGGCCGCGTTTTGGCAAGACAGTGGTGAAAAGACGCTACCTCCGTTTTTGGCTAACCTGCCGGCTGATCTCTTCCGTGTTCGCTTGCTCCCTTCACAGAAGCGCCGCCGCAGCCGCGTCAAACGTAGCGGTCAGCTCGTGAAGCTAAAACGGGATCTGAGACACATTTCGATCGCTCTGGCGTGGTGTGCCCTCGACTCTGTCGCCTCATGCTTGCTAACAGTCGTTGGCTGTCCCAACGCGCCACGGCATTTCTACCCTCCACTTTGTATGCAGCGATGGCTGTTTGAAAGTGCTCTTTTGACTTGACTTGATTCAAGACAGAAGCGGGTTTCAAACAAAGGTTGGGTGTCAAATTTCAGGTTTGAATCCAAGATGATGGTTTCAGGCCAGGTTTGCAGTTTGCCTGGAATCAAGGTTAGGGGTTCAAGTTAGGGTTTTGAGCAGATGTTGTGGTTCCAAACATGGGTACAAATCTCAAAGTAGGGTTTCATTAAATGTTTAAACAAGAGTAAGGATTTCAGGATTGGGTTGGTGTTTAAATTTAGGGATCCAAGCCCCAAATTAGGGATGCTAGAAAAGGTTAGGGATAAGTTTTCTAATGTGGAGGTTTAGCCTGGTTGAGGGTCTCAAAAGAAGGGTGTGTTTCAAATTAGGATTTGAATCCAAGATTCGGGTTTCGCACCTAAATTAGGGTTTCAGATTAGGATTTGAAAGCAATGCTCGTGTTTCAAATTGGGCTTTCAAGCCTGCTTTTGTGTTTCAAAGCTGGCTTAAGGTTTCAAAAGGCTTCGCATCGGCCGCCTCCAAGGCCGAACGAGACCAAGCGCGCCGGTGAGCACCTGAGAGCGAGGAAGTGCGACGACAAAGTGGCAACGGACGCGGAGAGGCAGAAAGCAGGGCGAAGACAGAGATGCAGAACGGACAGGCAAAAACCAGAAGCAGACAGGACGGCGAGGCCCCCGCTAAGTAGCTTTCGCCTGCTTATTGGTTTCAGTGACTGCTCAAAACTATTCTTTCCCATTCTCCCTCGCTCTTCCTCTCTCGCTGGCTGGCACGTCGCACCCCCCCCCCCCCCCGCTCGTCCCCCCTCCCTCCGTGCCGTGAAAGATAAAGCGGACGGGCCCAACTGTGTGGCTGGCCCTTGTTCACAGCAGTGGCCTTTTGAAGCCAATTTTCCAGCTCACGGAGCAGAGAAAGACGAAGAGAGACGGGCTGCGGAGATGGAGGCACTCGGAGGAGAGTCGAGGGATGATGGGATGGGCAGGGAAGGGAAGTGAGGGGGGGGGGGGCCGCTGAGCGCAGGGCGGGGGGATTGGGAATGGAAAGTTTTACGAAGGTGCACCGGCGCGCCTTTTAATATCTGAATTTTGGGGTCAAATGGTGAAATGGTGACAAACGACTACTACATACGTTTCAACATGTACGGTATCATGACAGTGTTCTTTCAATGTTGGAGAAATTGAAAATACTCCCACCGCCCAGTCCTGCTCGGTGCAAATGAATTGTTTTGGTTTAAGGTGGATCGTCTTTTTCAGGGTGTTTCTTGATGCGGCGCAGCGCCAAAGTAAATAGTAATTAAAAACGGCAAATAGAGATCAAACAAGTGCAGGCAGAGTGTTTGGCGACAGATAACGGGTGGTGGAGGATTTTTTCTTTTTTTATTTAAAGTACATACACGCGTGTGTCGGGAAGAAAACATTTCCGGAACTTGAACATTTCATAAGATGTTCGTAAGGAGAGGTACCCCAACGCACAAGTACCATTATAACACACAGCAGTCAGCTAGTGCACAGTTTTGCCTCACGAGTAACGAGGTTGCCCTACTAGCAATGCCAAAGTTGTTCTACTCGTGAGGGCAAAAAGTGAAAATCTGAAGGAGAATATTTACGATGTGAAATAAATGCTCCAACGGCTTTGGTGACGCATTAAATGTTAACTAGTAAAATTCTGTAGTGGCACGAGTAGGACACAGTCATCAGCTGTTCTGCCTGTAATTCAAATCTCGATTGTGTACAGTTATTTTCTTCATTCTATATGTATTTTTTAATGAATCGGAATTTTACTCCACCAAATATGAGTGGGGCCCTCATAAAAATGATGAACTTCGCATGCCACCGTGTGTACTGTATATGTGTGTTTCACAAAAAGGGGAGATGGAAGAAGAATAAATACCACATAGAAGTGGAAATCAGACTTTTTACAAACGGCGAGAGACTGGCGAGAAAATGGGTTTAGCGCGGCAGATAGCATGGCGGACAAAAGGGAAACATATACACGAGCTGGGAGCGATTCAAGTCACCGCCGTGAACTGCTCGCTCCATTTCACGCCGCGCATCTTAAAAAAAAAAAAAAAACTGGCAACAAATGCTTTCATTAGACGCAGAAGAGCGCGGCTGTGTTCTGAAAAGGAAGGAGGGGTGGGGATACACCGCGGAGAGGTGAAGGAGTGTGATAAACGCTTTTTAAAAAAAAAAGCGACTCGCAGCATCTGCTTTTGATGATTTCAATATTCATGTGTTGATTCGTCACGCTCGTCCTCGCTCTCGCCTCCATGAGGTGAATATTTAAGAGTGAGCGACGCGGAGTTAAGGCCCTCGTCGGTAATTTGGGATCTTTCATGTTTTTCGGAGGGCGCGGGGCCAACTGGCTGATAGGGAGGAGTCTCGCCAGAGGCCGGGAGCATGCGGGAGGATGCTTGAGCGTGGGCGTCGCGCTTCACGCCGCAGCGACGGCTTAGCCGCCGTTTCTGCATATTCAAGGCGGCCACGCAAGGAGGTGCGACGAGCGAGGTGCCACCCTTACAAATGACGAACATCCCGACACCCACGCGACGCGCGTCTGCACGACAAAGAGGTGCCGTCGGGTTTGTGTGCTTTCGGTGTACCCGCAAAAATGAAGAAGAAATTAAAAGATGGTGGACGACAACAGCATCAACTTCACTGAGAGGAAGTTACACCTTCATTTTGTTGGGAAATCTGTGATATCGAGACAGCATATATTCCACATGCCTATTCTTAGTCGTGCGCAACGTGGACATTAAAACATCTACAAATGTACACCCTTTGTGATTAAAAAAACATTTCAAAACTTTTTCTACCATGAATGTGACTTTTAATCTGCACGTTGCAAACATTTTTGTACTCTTTCCTTAAAGGGGAGTAAAAATAAAACAACCGAGACAATGTGGTCGCATAAGCGATCTGTTAACACGTGTTGATAGGAGTCAGCAGGCACTTGCCACCATTTCAAGTGTTTCTAATCAACCCAAATGAAGTTCAGATGTTCTAGTAGGCTTTTTCTTTCGTTTTCTAGTAGAAGACTGAATCGTTTGTGTAGTCGTTCCATCTGTCAGCATTATTATTTCTGAAGGGCCTGGTCAGGTGTAAGGCAACTCCACCAGTGATGACAATTGTGAATGAATTCTAACATTTCATGAAGCAAAAAATTCAGATGTTAAATGTAGGCCACGGTGAGTACAATTTTTGGATTTCATTATTGACCGTGAGGCTGGAAGAATACCGTCTTATATATAGATATATATAAACTGACAGAATCAGAGTGTCAAGAATTGTCACCTTGAGACCTTCCCAGGGCAAGCAGCTGAGCAGGACCAAGTTGTTAGCATCTGTGTTTTTGTGGGTCCAGGGCCACAGCTCCTGGTCGTGATTACTGGACCTCCACCACAACAGCGCCACATCCTCCAGCTGGTTGAGGGCCACACCCTGGTGGAGACGATGCGCCCACCCTGCCACCTCCACGCTCGTCACCTGGGACAGGACATGAGCAAAATAATTTGCATCGTCCATGATTTGCTAATAACAATGATGCTAAGGTGTGTATAGATCAGCGCTGTGTGCTATATGGCCTGAATGTCGCTAGTAGGGTTGGAAAAAGTTGTCAACTCATACTGCTTCGGTAAACTAGCGCCTATCTATTTGTTATTTTGTTAGTTGAAGCAGTGCGCATCAGCTTTGACCTTCGGGAGGTGCCCCCAAGGAAAACAAATACTGTCCAAACAGATTAATGAGAATTAATCGATATTATTTTTAATTAACCTTATTTTTAATCGATGAATCACCCAGCCCTAGAATGCACACAGTTACACATTGCTTGCAACATACCCCCCCCCCCCCCCACACCAGATGCACACGGTGCCCTGGTCCAGTGGGCTAAGCTGGAAGGGAGTTGAGGGAGGGAGGGAGGGAGGGTGAGGGCTAAACTAATCCGGCCCGGCAGAAAAGTGCTTTTTGATTATTGCTGACCAGCAACCGCTAGCAAATATATAAATATATATACTGTATATCTAGCAAAAGATGAGAGGGGTGTGTGCGCAGGGTAGATATAGTGTGCTATTATTAACCCAATGATTGCCCCCCGCCACCCCCAATCTGTCAGTGATCTTCCATTCTGCAGTTTTGGGCAACACTTTGTTCCCTTTATCATCGACGGGGCTGCCATCGTTCTCATTCAGCCCCGCACGCATGGACCACTGAACCTCAGATCATACCCTGCTACACCAAAACATTTTCTGTAATAAACAAATTTGGGTTCATGGAATGCCTTTTTTGACATCCTGCTTCTGATTTCACAAGTGACTGCTCTTCTCTTTGACCCGAAACCTCTCATTGATCTGAAAAATTCAATTTATTCCCCCTTTCTTTCTGCCGCTCTCTCTCCACCGCGTGTGTGTGTGTGTGTGCGCGCGCGCGCGCTTATCTTTTTCATGTGTCCTTCGTTCATTCACTCAAATGAGCTTTAGTTCACTTCTTTTAAGCTAATTGTCTCACTCAGTCATTTTTTTTCTCCCATTGCGAGCTTTGTGTGTCCTGGCTCGCGGGTACAAACAAAGGTTATATACAGTAGTGTGTTTATGAACAAGCATTAGTACCCCAAACTATGCCAATAAAACATGACTTCTCATACTTTGTATGCCGTGTGTAGGTAGTGAAGACAATTTGAGATCAGACTAAATTACGAAGTGTGGCTTTTTCACGTGTTTATGCATGTGTGGGTGTGCATGTAGATGTTACCCTACAACCAAATGTGCCAGGAGAGCTCATTATCGTGCGCAGCTTCCCCCCAAAATATGCATTTGACTCAAAATTGGCCCGAAAGAACAAAAGCCCACATTAATAATGGAAGATGAAAAATAACCCGAGAAATGAAAGCAAACAGGGCGAGCAAATTGTGGCAAAGTGATTTTCGTGCGGTGCCTCGGGTGTGAAAGTCCGAATAGCATTTAGAGGAAACATACTGTATTTGCCATTTAAAACAGTGATCTCAAAAATACGCAAATGATTTATGAATCCAGATTCAAATATTACATCTCAAAATGTTGAATAATATAGGGAAAATTCTAATCCCAAAACGAATTCAAATTGAACATAAAACCGATTTTAATAAAAAATTTTAATCAAAAGTTCAAACCCAATATTCAAAATTTAAATTCCACCTTCAAAACTCAAATTCAAATTCATTAAATTCATTCATTCATTCAATTCATTAGAATTCTCAACTCACATGACATTCAAATTCAAAATTCAATTATATCTATATAATACAAATATTATCTATTATATTTAATAACGGAAATGTTTACATTCAAATCAATATTCAAATCACATTTTTAAAAAACTAATGGAAATTAGAATTCAAAATCTAAATTTAATTTTCGAATTATTTTAATCATTAAAATCCTCATTTAAAATGCAAATCCAAATCCATGAAAACATGGGACTGCTCAGTCCTTTTAACTGAGCAGCCAAACTCAAGTATTGCTGTTGTTGGCGGAGGGAGACAGTTAGGGCCTATCCACAGGGCAAGTGTTATTTACTATCGAAAGTAAATAACACTTGACAAAATTAAGACCATAAAAACTGCATTTTCACAGGTTGAGGCAGCACAACATCACCAAACTACCAAATGACATTTGTCAATTTGGACACGTGACATTGTTGCACCTTGATTGTGGAGGGTGAGAGCTTGTCCGTGTCCCTGCCAGCCTTCGGGGAGGAGTCCTGGATCTTCTTATAGTAGATGGCGGAGACTTCGCTCTGCTTCGTGAAGGACAGCACAAACAGCTTGTCGCCCAACACCGCTGACAAGACACAGACAAGAAGACATTTTAATCAGCGCTCAATGTCCACAAAAATATGTAGACGTGGATAAAAGTAGTAGGACACCATTCTGAATTAGGCTAAGCGTGGTGTGGAGTACATGTACAATACATGGCTGTACCAAAAATAATTTTCAATAAAGAAAATCGTACTGTTGTCTCATATTTCATTCAACAAAATAGAGTCAGAACAAATAAATGAAGTGTAAAGAGTTAAACAGTGTGTGCATTAGGATTTAATGCTTCAATTAAATCATTGTGCTGCTGCTTCGGGTGTGCCTGCCGTAGCCACCAGGGGCAGTAGATTACAGTTATACAGGCACAAACGAAGAAGAGTTGCCATTATTCTCAGTAAAGTGAGTAGAATGCAATCCTTTTTTTTTCATAGATGGGGAAAAGAAAATCTGTTTTTCAGTAGGATGTTAATAGCATGTTTGTCTTCAAAAATGAATTGTTAAAGATTTAGAACACCAATTATAATGCTTTATTTATTAGCTAGTCTACTGTGTTTCCCATTATGCATTTGCGTTAAGTTAGCTAGAGTATTCCTGATCGATTCAGAGGACTGATGTGTCCCGATAGTTTTGTCCGTACACAGTACGATATTTGCCACGCAATCTTATTCTTCTTCGTTACCATTCATATTCCTGGCTTTCGTTCCTATTCTCCTCGCTTCTCTGCTCCCTGCGTTCTACTTCCTCCGCCCTTTTCCGTTCCGCTCAACTAGCTGCGAGGCTTTTTATGTTTTTGTGTCACTTTGCGTGGAAAACGCACTCAATCCTGTTCAACTCTTCAGGAGCTGCAGGAAACGCTAGCAATTAAGAACCCCCCCCCCCCACCATCACCACCACCACCCCACATAAACACCCCCACTCTCCTTCAAATTAATCTGTTTGTGGAAGCAATTAAACGGTAAAGGAGGGGAGGTTTGGGAGGCGGGGGGGGGGGGGGGCGGGGGGGGGGGGTATAACACATGTCTCTCAGATATGCTGCTTTGAGTTGAATGAGTAAGGCTGCACCCCGAGATTTGGAAATCTAACCCACAATTAACCACGCTGTGTGTGTGCGCGTGTGTGTGCGTGTGTGTATTTATACACACGAGGAGCGCTGCTATGATTACACTTCAAATGAATTTCTAATTAATATGCAAATATTCCAAAAGCGAGGGGGGGGGCTTGAAAATACGGAGGAGCGAGCTTCGTAAACCAGGTCAGCCACTACCCGACTGTCCCCGTATGCCCAAAATTAGGATTATGGAGCATTTGTACACTCAATATAGCCGCCGGGTTTAAACGGCATCAGAACATACACAGTTAGAGGCGAGCAATGGCTTTTCGACAGAACGGTTAATGCAGTATACTAAGCATCTTTGTGATAGATTAAAGGCACATCAAGTTAAAGGCAGTTTAGTATTGATCTCGACGGGTGTCTATAAACGGGATTAGGATTAATCCCATTGGTTCCCAAATGAAGGAGAGACTATGAGAGCAGGCTGTGCAGCCAATGTGGGACCAGGTGGCTGATTTGGTATTAAGAGTCCAGACGGACATGATTAACGCACACACATAAGCACTGTAGGCGCGTCTACACAAAGCAGCCATGCTCGTGTAAAAAAAAAAACATTTGCCGACACACTCACATACACTAAACATGGCATTTGTATTCCTAATGTTACGTTTTAATTAAAAATGCCTTTAGTCTCACCATTTTCTTTTTCAGATCAGATAAAATACAGATTCAGTTGGAGATTCAGTCTCATATGACACCGTTTTAAAATGTACCTTGATTTTCATCTTTTTTTGAAAACAAAAACTGACACCTGCGCGTGCTGGAGCCTATCCCAGCGGTCTTTGGGCAGGAGGCGGGGATAGACCTTGGCTACCAGGCAATCATAGACAATTAACCATTGACACTCACAATCACACGTTAGGGTAATTTAGAGTGCCTAATCAACCTACAACGCATGTTTTTGGAATTTGGGAGGAAACTCGAGGAGCCAAAGAAAACCCACACACGCGAACATGTAAACTCCACATACGAAGGCCGGAGCCAGGAATCAAACCCTGGACCTCTGCACTATGAGGCAGACTTGCTCACTTAACACTGGAGAACACAAGACCCCTTTTCTTTGGAAAATGATGGATTTTACATTAAATCTATTAAAGCTATATGTTCACTGAACACCAAAATTTATGGGTTTTTTTTCAAATATTTAATGCTTTAATCCTAATTTAGGATTAGGGCCAAATTTGACCCTTTGGGATTTAAGGGTAGCATTTGAGTTGCAGAATATATAGGGGCCAAATTTGACCCAGTGGGTTCTCCAGGGTTAAAGCACATTTTGCCCCCTCTTGAAAAAAAAACAACTATTCATTATAACACACATAAAATCAAAACAAAAAAATGCAGGAAAATTTGTTCCCAAATGAAACGTGGATGGAGGACAGGGCTGCGAACTCAAAATGGAACGAGGTGGCTGATTTGGTATTAAGAGTCCAGACTGCTATGATCATTTCACCCAGTCAAAAACACACACACACACACGCACACACACACACACACACACACACACACACACACATACACACACAGACATACGCACGCACACACACCACATTCATGTAGACAAAGCAGCCATGTTTACAAAAATCAACATATGCCAACACACTTACATACACAACACACACACACACACACAAGCATAAACAAACTTTACACAAGTTCACTCATGCACATACACACAAACACACACACACACACACACACACAGTGGAAGGCACATCCCCCTCTAAATCCATTTAATTCCATCTCTTGAGCAGCGTGTTGACATAAGAGGCCAATGGGCTTAGCCAAAGCACATTTAAAACAGCAGTAAATGAAACCGGCTATGAAAAATCACTTAAGGACGCTTAATCGCGGCGCACACGGGCTGCTCGTCAGCCAAAAAGGACGCAACTAATGCTTTGATGGCGGAAACATATGTAATCTAGCCCTCGGTATGATGCAACGGAAAATACGGCCGCAGAGAGCGCGGGACAAAGTTTAAGAAAGGAGAATAATCCGGTATTGTTACACCACGGAGACATAAAAGAGGACCTGGCTGGAACAGAACTCTGGTGTTTAGTTTAATCCGTGCGGTGCAGAAACGGGATTATGGTCGGCATTCACATACTGAAAAGATTTGTTTCTTTAGCATGTTAAAACAAAAAGGGCAGCTGGCAACTGGTGACCTGAATGAAGACACAAAGATGGCGGGAACATTAAAACCTCCAATTCATTTGAATTCTTTGGAACAATTTTACCCTATAGGAAACCAGTGAGACTGAAATAATCTGTTACAGAGTCAAACGGTACCTGCACAAATGGTGTTAGAAGTCAGGCGTAGGCAAAGTATGTCCCGGGGGCCACAGACAGCCCGTTCAATTCTTTAATCTGGTCCACACAGGAAAAACATAATGGAGGGTCTTCTAAAATGGTCTTTTTTTCCCTATTAAAATACTTTATTCTTAGACCCTTAACAATGTTAGGTTGTTTCTCGAAGAAATAAAACTAGATTTTTATTTTATTTTTTTACAACCAGAGGATGCAATAATAAACTTGCAAGTCAAAGCAAAAAATGGCCAATCAACACCTTCAAAAACTCACTTGGGTCACTTGTATCTCAAGACACCACTGTTATACAGTATGACTTCTTTTACTGAAAAAAAATAATAAATCTGACTTTATTTGCACGTCTTATTTTTTGGGGAGAAAAAAGACTGTTCACTACTTCTCAGAATAAATACATTAATTGAAAAACAAACACTATCCTCATAATAAGAAGTCTTTTTATTGAAAAGTATGGCTTTATTCCCGTCCGTCTTTTTTTTCTTTAAAAAAATACAAGTTTGCTCTTAAAATATAAAAACTTTTCTGGCAAAAAAGCCCCAAAAACTAACAAAAACGGCATAAAAAGAATACATCTATTCTCGTATTGCATCTTCTTTAGAGCTGTTTTTGAATGGCACAAACACACACACACACACACACACACACACGCACACACACACGCGCGCGCATGCACACACAACGATAAACTGTGTGTCTTAATTGCATGTGGCAAGTGTACACCGGAGTGTTCCTCCTCTGATTACCTAAGAGGGCTAATTTAACCAGTGACAGATGTGAGGAACGCTTCTAACATGCTGCACACCCACACAATCCCCATCATCAAGACCCCCCCCCCCCTCCAAACTCGCCCGCCCTTGCTTGTACAACCATTACGCTAACAATTAGCACCTCTGAGGCTTTGAATGGAGCACAGCGGTAGGCCGCTGGCCGTCTGTGTGCGTACCTGTGGGCCCTGAGTGCGTGTGGACTGGAGATGTGTGTTGTGTGTGTGATCATAACACACCCGGGAAAATAGTTGTTGGTCTTTGGAAAAGAAAGCTTTCATTTCATATGTACTTTGTGTGTGCGTGTGTGTGTGTGTGATTGTACTAGTGGGCCTTTATCGGGTGTCTTGAGACCAAGCAGGGAGGCCATGTTATGAACAAATAATTGATACAGAAAGAAAGAAATAATTAGCAGATTTGGGTCGCCGCGTATTCTCTACTGAGCGAGGGCGTGGAACGGCTGGCAAGGTAAAGGTTAGGGGCAGAGAGGCGGGACCCCCTGGAGGTAGACGCAATGGAGGAAAAACACTGATGGATGCTCTTAAGGGAAGGCCCCTGGACGCACTACACAAAAGGATTTGCCCGCAATTAGCTAGCAGAGTCTGCTTGCTCACCTGTGGCACCTGTAATGTGTGTGTGTGTGTGTGTGTGTGTGTGTGTGTGTGTGTGTGTGTGTGCCGGGAATAATCATTGCACCACTTTTAAATAAAGTCATCAAGTGCCATGGTGACGCAATGAGACGGACATTGTGAAGTGACTCACAGACCGTATTAAGTGACACGGAATCAAAATGGACAGCACACGCCAAACATGAAGGTACTAAAAGCAGGGGTAGGCCAACTTTTGTGCTCAAAGGGCATGACTTAAGCATGCTAAAGAAAGTGGGCACAAGCTGTAATGTATCAAGAGTATTGTCCTTTTAAAAATAAGACGTGACCCTTAAGCACAAAAGTTTTCAATGCTCACCGAGCTGAGGTTTCGTGGGAAGTTTTGTTTGACTTCTGAGGCGTTGGCGCGGCAAATGATTGTGCATTTCCAAGTAGAGGGCCCGTAATTACAAAAGTCAAAGGCAAGCGTTATCGTCGCACTGTGTTTCTCTCACTCACCATCAGTCACTGTGTCACCTGGCAGTCGTCCCACTAATGCTCGGTCGATGCACACTTGCTCGAGTTGGGGTCCGCTCAGGGTCAAGGTTACCAGTATGCCGCTGCTCAGGAGAAGCTACACACAGACACACAAAAAATAAAATAAATAATAAATAAAAAAGCACAAAGTGGACACATTCGAGTGGGGAAGACACACTGGGGAGAACAGAAGGAGTGCATCAAGCAAACTGCAGCGAAGCTACTAATTTGTGGCCTGCTCTGGGAGGACCAGGGGCAATTCTGTGTCACAAGTGTGTGTGTGTGTGCATGTACCTGGCAACATTGTGTGTTCCTCCATCTGGTGTGAACGCAGGTGTTGGTCTGCAACAGTTCCTGAAAGAGCATGAAAGATGGACAATAGAAGACAAACAGGTCACAATCAGTTGGTGTCCGGACCAAAGTGGGTCACAACAACACATCATCATCACTTTCTTCTTTTCTTTTGGATCGCAAGATTGGTAACGGCAAGACAAAGAAATTGCTAAAAGTAGAGTAACGATGCTATTTGAATGCGCTGTTCAGCCTGTTTTACTTTGGTGAGGAGGTACCTGTATATTTATTCAAGAGACTAAGGAGTCAGTCAACGGACTCAAGTGGAGACTCTGGAGTATGCTTGGGGTTTCTGGCATGGGTCCTTCGAACCTTTTCATACATGCTGTTATGATAGACAAGCTCAGCCAATTTCAGGTTAAACAGTGAAACTGGCGCTTCGACGGCAGTGTTGTGTCCAAGGACCGGCAACCCAAGGCCAAGGCCAAGGCCAAGGCCAAGGCCAAAGACTTAACTCCAAGGCCAAGGCCAAGGACTTGAGAAATTTTCCGAGGCCAAGGCCAAGGACCAAGGACTTGCCTCCAAGGCCAAGGACCACGGACTGATTTTGAAACTAAGCCAAGCCAAGGACATGTATAAAACAATGCTATCATACCACTTGGCAGGTCTTCATGATTTGCAACACCCCTGCATCATAACCCTTTGCACTCCCTAACGCTTGAATGAAGTGTTTTTATTCAAAGAGTAGAACAGTCAGGGTATGTGTTATTTATACTGAGAAAAAAATCATATGGTATACATTTATGAATTAATGTTTTAGTGCAGTAGTTTCTTAATATGAAGTAAATCAACACTCAACAGGCATGACTTGACACGGAACACAAGTTCAGAAATGACTTTGCATAGAAGTCAATCACTGACTGCAGAAAAAGCGGTAATCTCTCAGTGATAATTTTACAGAGTCCCAGGGACTCGCTGAGTGGTCAAACTGTTGCCGAGGCGCTGACGTTTCCCACCCCATCTTCATTTTAACAGTTGAATTTGGCATCTACATTTCTGAAACCCACTTACATTCACTGCGCAGGTGGTACACGTAAGCGGATACTTGCCAACACAGGTTCTACTGCTTGCTCTGACTACTTGGTGTGTGCGTGTGTGTGTGTAATGTCAGTCATTCCTGCCACATTCCAAACCCTGCTGGGGTGATTGGATGGGTGGAGAGAAGGACGGAGGAGGAGGAGAGGGATGGGGCGTGGAGGTAATCTGGGTGTTTCTGGTTTCAGACAATAGTTACGAGTGAGTGGTGCGTGTGTGTGTGCGCATGTGTCTGTGTGTGTGTGTGTGTGGAGCCACAGACAGGTTCCAGCAAACAAAGCCAGGTCTGTACTAGTGCCCCAAGTACAGGGGCGAGGGTTGTTGGGGGGGTGGGGGGGAGAGGAAGGAAAAGGAGGAGGAAAAGAAGGATGGAGGAAGGGGAAGGGATGAGGGGGCAGCCAGCGGGTCCCCTGATCCCCTCAAATATCCCCCTCGATGACAGAGCTGGGCCAAAAGAGAGGTGATGAGAGAGGAGCGGGGAGGCTAGAGAACAAACGAGAATGATGGCGAGAGTGAGGGGCAGAGGTAGCGCGACAGAGAGAATGCCCCTATTTGTTAATCAATCAAGCGTTTCGGAAAGGGAAAACTCGAAAAATCCCCAGAGGGAGGTAGACGACGACCAGGGGAAGGGGAAGGGGCAGGTGGCGGGGGGTGTGGGGGAAAGGGTGCGGGGGCGGGGGGGGGGGTTTGAACGGCATAGGCGGACACCTCCAGCTCCTTCAGGGAATCGCGGAGCCTCTCCGGACGCTGATTGGCGGGAGTCCATGAGTAGCCTCGAGCTACAAGACAAAACGATGCCGGAGATCATGTGACTTGAACTTTTTAAGAAGTAGAAACTGAAAAGAAAGAGAGAGAGAAAATGGGGGAAGAATGCAAACACAATCCAGACGTATTTGGTGACGAATAAAAGGTGGTGACAACTCAACCATGTGGAGAAAAGATGGGAGTAATGCTAATTATGTTCAGCAATTAAATGACGGCGCTATCGTCACGTCAGATGGCTTTTTCCCAGCTCGTTGCCTTGTGTGTACAGATGCAGAATTGGCGGGGGTTGGATTGGAGTTGCAAATTTGCCAGATTCCAAAGTTATAACAAAAGACATATTTCTGCAATAAACCCCGAAAGGCAGCCAAAGTTGTCTTTCTCATCTATTCATGGTCAGATGAGCAGTTGGACAAAGCGAACATACAGGAATTAAGCCTACAAGGTCGCTTCACACATTTATTTCTTGCATGCAAGAGGAGCGATTGGACAGAGCAAATTCACGGAATGAGAAGCGAGGAGACCTACAAAATAAGAGACGTGAGGAGAAATTGTATAGAGCAAACACACAGAAAAATAATATATATTGTCCAAAACAGGAAACATGTTTTTCTTTTTTTGGTTATACTAGAATAAAGTGTCATTGCACATCTGCTGCAGTAGGTGGCAGTGGCTTGCTCATTACCAGAGTGCACATGGAATATTAGGTCCTGTGCAGAGGTGTACTCACAACAATTTTAGAGACAAATGATCATATTTACAGCTATGGAGGAGAGTTGGGTGGGAGGGTGCAAAATATTTTCCTCCTTTGGGGTGTGGGGGTTAATAATAATTGCGAAACACTGTGTAAAAGTATGTTTATCTGCAAAAGGAATGTTTTTAAAGTATAATACGACAATAAAGTGGTTTTCCATTACTGCAACGTGGTCCCCAGAGCAGCTAGCGGAAGCGTTAAGTCAGCCGCTTTCAGCCCGGAGTAGCCAAACGTCCTTTCAAAAAGGGGTCCTCGAGGAGACGCGCGCACTTAATTGTGGCGCACTCAAGTTATCTCCCCGGTGCAACCTCTCACTCGGCGTGGCGCGTATCGCCACGTGTGCAAAAGGCTTCCTTCATGTTGGGTTTCTCCATCTCTAGTGGCCGAGCGGCGAGAGGAAACAGAACACATAATTGAATTTGAGCATCTGCTCGCGGCCGCGTAGAAACGACCTCGGCTTCAATGGCGAGGACAGCGGGGGAAAAGAGGAACTGTTGTTTTTAATGGGGTGCAATATCTGCAAAATAAAAAGGAAGGTTTTCCATTAAGAAAGGGTGTGAGGAGGTAAACAATATGTAAATGCCGGAGGGGAGGGCGTGGTGGGATCAAGGGGGGAGGGCAGCTGGATGAGTGTTCGTCTCCTGATAAGGGTGTTTGTATTCATCTACTGGGTGAGTGGAAGGCGTGAGGAAAAAAAAGGACGTGATTTGCCCAAGATGCTAATAATTGCATGCATACAGTTTGGGAAAAAAAATAAATTCACATTAACTGTACCTTCAGTGAAGTGGACTTTCTCATTGAAATAGTGATGCTCCTGGTGATTGGCTGCATAGAAAAAAGGGGAAAAAAGTTATAATGAAGAGCCCGGGCGCCCGCAGCCCCGTTTTCATGGAAATTTCTTAACTTTTACATCAAGCCCCGCCCACATTAGGTGACAAAAAAAAAAACTGAAACAAAAAAGGGTTATGAGTCTGATAAACCTGCTCTCGATTGTGGCTCTTTTCTTCCCAACCCTAGCATCGGCCCCAGAATGACTACTTCAAACCAAGATGTCAAAAAATCCTGTAAAATTTCAGGCATGACTTTTTCTAACCGTACAGGGGGCGCTACTGAGTGAGTCTTTCGGTGAGTCAGGTCCCGGACCAATACTTTTTTTTTTTCCCCAGCCAGCACAATGCAAACGCTTGCAAAAATTGAGTGTTTTGGGGCTTGCCGAAGCCCTCAAATAGATGACTCAGTCATTCATTCCCAACAATGCAGCTTAAACGCCACCATGCATCCGAGGGGCTGTTTTGGCAAAGCGTGCCCCACGACGGCGCCTCTCGGCCAGGTCGCAGCCAGCAAGACGGTGGGCTGCCCATTTGGAACACCTCCTGGATAAGTAGTATTAATCAGATAAGGAGCTGGGTAGTGGGGGGCAGGGGGGGCAGGCAGGCCCAGACACAGGCACCTGCTCAAGGCAAGAGCTGGGTGGTTGTTAAGGGGGCGGGGGGGGGGGGGGGGGGACTATGTGGCTGCAGGGGACCCCCGAGGTGCTCCAATGAGCCTGGGTCTCCCTCTAGTGGGCGTGACGGGCTTGACTATAAATACACAAACAACTCAAACAGGAATTCTCAACAGGTTTAAAGGAGCCAAATGTCAAACCGTTTAAGACCTTTTTGATGTAAATGTGAACGGGACCACAAGGAGAGGCCATGCATTTACTCACCTGAACTGAACTGATGAAAATAAAATATTGACTTTAATTGGACAACAATGTGACACTCCCAAGAGATTTGAAAGACGGATGTAAAAATTTGGTACAATTTATTTATGATAAGTCAGTTTTTGAATTGAGATTAAAAAAAAGTTACCGCAAGGAAAAGTGCGACATGGGCTCAGTATTATGCTGGAGTAATATTTTTGATGTTCCTTGTGAAATCAGTATGAAAGATTCTTTGCAGCAGTTGTAGATTGCAGTTGCTGCCATAAAAATAAATAACAATCTGGAAATATTGACATGCGTTTTTATTTTGGGGCATTTTTAATAACTTTGAAAAGCTTTCAAATTTTTAACAAAAACAACAAAAAATCAAATTGGAGGGATTTTTTATTCAAATGTGACCACAGGGACACTATACCATTAATTTAACATTGCCATTAATATTCATGACATTTTGTCACTAGGATTTATTAATTTATTCATTATGGGGCTCGTAGGCTGCAGCATTTATGAACGTAAACTACTTAACTAAATTAAAAATAGAGAAATAAATTGATAATTTTTAAGAACTTCAGAAAAACCTTTAAGAACTGTGTCTTCTCTTCTTCTCTATTGTTAAGCTTGGGAAATCTCATAAGATGCAAAAGATCAGGCGGACACATTGAAAATGAAAACCCCACTTGTTTTAGGAACCAAAATTTGACATTTGAAACATTTTGGTCCTTGCCAAAGTGGAAATAATTTAACTTTAAGTGTAATCCTGCTAACCAACAAACTAATCACGAATCGAAAACATCCAAGTCCTGGACCTCATCTACTGTGCGGAATGGCTATCGTTCCAATCCTTTGTGGAAATGTTGCAATACGTTTGGACGCTGACGCTTCTTCTTCCTCCTCCTCCCTGCACTGTGATATCAAGCCACACTTTAGTAATCCTCCAAATGAAAGGATTTGGGGGCAGAGCATCGTTCCTCCACTGAAGATTGGAGGGAGAGAAGAAGGCGGCTATTCAGATGAGAGCGAGAAAGAAAACACATCTCGATTGAAAAAGACTAAAAATAAAATGTGTAGATTGGAGAGAAAGGCAGGGGGGGAGGGAACGGGACTAAGCCCAAATCCATACAAATGTCTCTCCGCTTATTCATATTTATACATTTACAATTTAATTCCTTTTGTTTGATGTATTTATTTGTTTGTTTTTTGCGAACATTAAAATATGGAATATGGCATGTATGGCTAATTGTGACATCTCACTAGCAACACATTCTTGTACAGTTATACAGTGACTACATGATTTCTTTTTTTGCACGTCGGTTATATAAATTACATATTTATGTATTTGTTGTCGGGTGGAATGCTGCCCCCCCCCCCCCAAAAAAAAGCTCTAACTGAACAGTGCATATTTCAAGTTGGTATTGTACTTAATATTGTACCGTTGTGTGCTAAGATCAACACAAGCCCAAACCCAAAATCATGAGCGATCGCTCATCGAATACGCCTCTATTTTTTTGAATGTTTGGGCCTGAAAAAAAGGTTTCATACAGTATTGAATACGTTATACTGCGGAAAAAAAATTAAGATGACTACTTCATGGATTTCACTTACGAGTTCTTTTCAGAACGTAAACCGAGCGATAAACGAGTTATTAGTGTACTTTCAATGCTGCAACTTGAAAAAAAAAACAGAATTAAATGGATAAATTGTTAAACTTTTCTTAATTGCAAGCTGTTGTAATGGCGTGACTCGTTAAGGACAGACAGCCCATGACTCAATCAGTGATGTGGGTTAAGATGTAACCACCGCACTACTAATATGACACCAAAAAAAAGTTGGGTTTTTAGGACTGGAGCAAAGTCTCCCAGCCTGAGGCAATACAACGGGCAGCCTACATGGGAGGAGGGCCTCTCGCTATGAGATCTAGGACAAAGTCAACTGTTTAGTTCTCCTATCGCTTTGTGGCAGGACCCCCCGGGGTCAACAGCGGCAACGCGGGGCCCGGCTTCATCATAATGATACCGACCTGTGCACATGTTTTAGCATGTAAATCCCACACACTAACACGGCCTTCTGTGTGTACAAAAATGATCAAAGACGCCCCTCCCCTTCCCACCCCACAAAAAAAAAGCATACGAGACTTGTGTGTGTTGGCATCTTATGCGCACACAAATACAACTTATCTTAAACGCAAACACAGAGGCAATATAAACACTATTTACCTGGCTCTGCTTTATCGTGGTACTGATACGTGCCAATATCTGTGTCTGCGGGGCGAGAGAGAGAGGGGGAAACGGGAAGGGAGAAAGAGAGAGAGAGAGAGAGAGAGAGAGAGATGAGCATCATGCTGTCAAGGTAAAAAAATAAAATAAAATAAATTTTTAAAAAAAACAACCCTACAAGACAAATCAGCAATTTTTGCACCGTGGGATAAACAATCGCTATCAGCCACTGGCCTGTCCCGTCTGCCAGCACCGCGCTTTAGATAAGACCACTGGAGGGAGGTGAGAGGAATAAGGTGGGGAGAGAGGGTGGGTGGGGGGGTGGGGGGTGATGGGTGGGCTGCTGCTGGAGGATTGAGGGGGTCCAAGCCGGAATGGAAACGGGTGGGTGGAGGGGAGGTGTTTAATAAAGACAAGTGTGCCCATCCTGGCCCATCTGAGAGACTAATTGACACGTAGCGTTAAAAATACACACACACACACACACATGAGCTGACAAACACACACTGATAGACAAATTGCTGATCTGTGCATTTTTCTGCTTCGCGTTATTCCGGCAGGCCCCAAAAGTCGAGATTCGCACAACACATCATTTTTTTAATCGCACAGCCACTCTTGCCGCTGCTGCTGAGGTCAAGCAAATATAACGGGACACACACACACGCACACGCACACACACGCACACACACACACACACATTCATGCGTTCACAGTTCACCTTATAAAATGTTTTCACGTTTGTTTAAATGACTTGATTTTACACCTGGGGAATTTGATCCAAAACTCTTTTTGTCCTGCACACACATGAGCCTGACATACGTAATAAACGCACAACTTGGATAGAAAATGACATTCAACTACCGTTGATCTTGTCTTCATGGTGTCCTTTTTCATCAAATTGTCTTGACTGCTTCAAAATGTATTTGCTGTCTTTTTACAACCCGGTCGACAAGACAAGTTTGCCTTGACAATAAAGTACAGTACACTGAGCTGAACCAAAATACTTTGGCAATCTACAAATCTTAGTATTCACTCACGGCTCTAAAACACTTTTCTGCTGCCGTGGGCGAAACTTTATTCTTATCCATTTTAATGCATCAGGATCGTGGGCGCGCATGTGTTAAAAATCTATCGTATTTTGTTGTTTGCTAAGGCGGTTGTACACGCTGACAGAAAGGTGCGTCACGACTCAGCGAGCAGGCTTCTTTGCCGAGATATATCCCGGCGCATTTTAGCAAGATAGAAGGTTGGGGGATGGGGGGAGGAAAAAAAATGGCCGCGCCAGCTGGGATACACGCGGGACACATGGAGTCACATCCACACTATCTTCGCTGAGAGTCCAGCAGACTGTGAAAGACGGAATGGAAGGGAAAGAAAACAAGAAAATGGTGAAGCGGAGCATTTGGGAGGAGATGCGACAGATAGGCGGCGAGCGCGGGAACGTCAAAGCAGAAAATGTCAGCGCGTACGCTTATGAGCAAAGTAAGCTATCCGCCGGGTGGACTTTAGGAGAATATGTTCTCACTCAATGTGGTATATTATAGTGCTCTAAAGTTTAAGAATAGCACAAGGCGCCATTGCACGTGTCAACCAACTGAGTAGAACATTTGAACTGAATCCCATGTCAAGATGCTTGAGGTCACGCTACACAATCAAGACCGTCATTGACAAACCATTGATCGCTGTAAAAGCAACATGAGAATTTGAAGTGACGACAAAGAAGGCGTCAACGAGCAGCGCGGGCTGGGGTGTTGACTGAAAACGCCGCCGTGAACGTACGATGGAGAGCAAACAAAAGTGAGCGTTGACAGGCGGAGGCAGAATGAGGCGCCGAGTGGAGTGGAGCGCCGCGGACGAGAATCAGCGCGTGGCAGAGATCGACATGATGATAAAAAGTACCTCGGACTTGGAGGGAGCTCTTGGTGGACCACAAGTGCAGCTCAGCCAGGCAGAACGCCATCTGATGGGACCACGTAGCCCCACTGTGCTCTGAAAGGTAAAGCAACAGAAAAAAAAGCACGTGAGACAAAGCGCACAGAAGACCGCAAAGGGTCGAACATGACAGAAAAACATCAAAAACATGCATGGACCATACTCATCCACATGCCATTGATTGACAGCCGTTCATAATTCAATTACAACTTGCATCATTTTAGTGAGCTTTTCCGCTCACCAAAAAAGAAAACAAAAATGGATACAACGGTGTCGTTTAAAAAAAAAAAGTCAATTACATTGTGCTTGTTCCACCTGTTAGCGGTTATGTTTAGACTTTGTTACTGGTTTTCCAAGCTTCCATTTTAAGTCAGCATCATCGGATGTGTCTTTTTTTTTTTAATGAAATCAGAAATTCGTTTCTAAATGTGTTATACAGTGGTACATCGGATCATTGTTCCAAGTCAAGTTGCATCAAGTTGATGCAAGTGCATGGATTAAGAAATCAATGGCATGTGGATGAGTATGGTACGGAGTCATGAAAACCGAGTGGATGCACGAAAACCGGCACAGTTGCGACTAGCCGTTATCTAGCTTACACCTAAAAAAAAAAAAAAATGCATCTTCCCTCCAAATAGTCCACTAGGGCAGCCACTAGAAAGCGCCCCGTTGGCCGCTGTGAGCGACAGTTGAGCGGGTTGTGCTTTTCAACGTATCCAGTGGGCACACCCTCGGTGCCTTGAGAGCAGTGACAACGGCTTCTTTTTTTCATGCTTTTGAAGCCTCGTTTGATACATTTGTTCTGATCGTCAACAACCGTCTTTGCTGCAGTATGTGAAATTAACATGACATTTCATTTTACAAGAACTTTATTAAAGATTGTGTTCATCAACGAGCAAATCCACGCCCCCACACCGAAAAAAGTGAACCCCACGGTTATTGTTGTGGTGTTTTCCACACGCAGATGTGTGGAATGCTGTCCGCTTTGTGTGAACTGTCATCCCTCAAGTGCGCGTCAATCACTGCACGCCCATGATGCGTGAACGACCGAGGCGTGGGCCGTGACCACCTCGCAATGTCAGCCCCGGTTCACAAAGTCTGAGTCGGCTTGCCTCTCACACCTTGGTGCCATTTTGTTTCTATTCAGAACCTAAAATGTAGAAAGTCGAGCGCAGACCTCCGCCAAGGTAGAATACTGCTAATTTTGTGATCAAGAACATCGGGTATAATTAACTTCAGTTTATCGTGAGGGATATGTTACAGACCCATATGCAAAAATTAAATCTCCACGATATTGTACGTGTGCACCTTTGCAGTCTATGGTAGAATTTTGTGGGTGCTCAACTTTTCAGCCTTTAAACGCTGAAATTTTGCAGTGCAAGAGAGTGTCAAAAAAATAACACTCCACATTTTACGCGCAAGATACTTTTAAAAACACAAGTGCACACCGAGTCAAAGGTAAAGGCAGTTATATTGCTGCGTCGGCTTCTCTTTCCTATTTCATCTCTGAGGAGTCGCTCTTATCTAGCCCACATACTCCTCCCTGGTGCAAGAAGTGTGTGGAATATATCATTTTGCTGCTCAAACTACAAGTCCCAACAAGAACACCGGCGAGATAACGTGGATGTATGGGAGAAACGCTGCGGCTAGCATTGATGAGGCAACGCGGAACCAGTTTAGCGACATAAGAGGATTCTTCTGGCCTTCTCCTAAACGCCATTTTTAGAGGGCATCAGCCATTTTGGTGTGTGTGAGTGTGTGTGAATTTGGGTGGGGGTGGGGGGGGGGGGAGACTACTGTCAGATAGCTTTCGTTTTGTTGTTGGACATTCAAAGAGGTTTGGGAGTGTTGGAACATTCAACCAAGGCGCTTGCTGCTGTTTTTCCAATTTTATGAATGCCAGACAGTCTGTTTCATGTTAGATGAATTAGACTATTTTTTTTTCAAACAAAGGGGCATTATTACAGCAGTCCTTTTAGTCTAAAAGGAAAGGTGGGGGGGGGGGGGTTGGTGAAAATTAAAGGACAGTACCTTTCGAGAATGCAATGTTATTATACCCACCACAAAGTTGTATTTTTCAGATACGCTTGTTAAAATGTGATTTTTATCCCTCCTTACATTTTTGACTTTCACATCATAGTATGATCACTTTATCTTGGAAAAATAACTTAATTCTTTCAAGACAACAACTTTTTTTTCCTTGGAAAAACAAAAACGTTATTGTCAAAGGAAAACTTTTCTCCCCCCGCCCCAAAAAAAATGCCATCAAAGCCTTCCAACCATTTTCCAGAAAATAAGCATCTTTGTCATTTACATTGCATTAAGTTGTTCACATGGTATTTATATTTATTCAGTGGTAGGTTTCCTTAGACAAAACAACAACCTGTGAGGAATCCCTGGACACAAAATGTTCGAGACCCTCCACTCACACACTTCATCACTGGTGTCAAACTCGTGACCAAGGATCATTATCAGGCTCCTGTAGAGCTTCCTGATGAGCTGATCATTTGAATCAGGTCTGTTGGAGGAGGGAAGCATCCAAAACGTGCAAGATAACGGCCCTTGAGTACCCCAAGTTTGACACGTGGCCACTACATAATATAGTATACACTCACACACACACGCAACTCCAAAAGTCTTGGACTCCCGCCATTCCGTTTCTGGCTGGGTTTGCCGAAGTCTTCCTGTCTAACCCCCCATACCCTCCCCCAACCCCTGCAGAGCTCTGTGGGGGTGTGCAAGCAGAATACAGAGACAGCGTGGAAGTAAAAAGGGACAGTGCATGTGTGTGTACGTGTGTGTTGTCTTTACATTGTTTAAGAAGCTGCTTCAACATCAAAGGAAAGGAGGTTTGGTTCTGGGGGGCATATGACTCCTCTTACAAAGAAAATGGGACCTTGTCTAGTGTCTGCGTCTTCTTCTGTGCTCTGTATTGACGTTCGCCCCCTCTGGGTGGTGACATTATTTGAATGTTTGTCAATGTGTGCGACAGGAGTCACCGTCACAGTAAATATTTGAGATCTCACGGGGTTAATGAAATGACGCACAGAGGCCTTTTTGATTGGACTTTATAGTCTGAGACGTTCCCTGAGTTCTTGGAGGGCGGGCATTATGATTGGGACGTATTTGAAGTTGGGATGGGGGGGGGGGGGGATAGCTACCGGACATGTTGAAATGCAGCGGTGGTTTTCTTAAAGTGAATAAAGTCACAATGCCAAGAGGTTATCTGGCTTTTTAAGCAGCGCCGAGCAGTGGAAATTAAGACAGGAGATGTGCGAGATATGTGAAATGGGTTTTTTTTTTTGGTGTGGAATGAATAATTTGCAACAGTGATTTGGTGATTACCTGGGGGAGTCTGGACTCAGGCTTTCATACTGTCAATGTGGAGCTGCAGTGTGTGCAAACACTTTGGTTTGACATCTGTCATCTTTCTGACAAATTTCTTTCTCAGACGTATTCGCTCTTTTTCTCTTTTGCCAAGTGTGTGACGCACTCACACGCGGTCTCAGCCTCGTGCTTCGAGCCTGTAAACACAGCCGAAAACTAACTGTAGACGTTAAAAAAACAACAACAACAACAACAAAACAACGTGAGCTAGAATGGAGAACAACCTCAAAAAATGAATTGAATTCTCCACCGATATATATCACTTGAAACTCTCCATCCAAACTTGGGATCAGTTCAACAATATTTTTCAACACATCCAGTTTATTTCTCATGCTGAGGATTCATAAAAAGCTCGATTCTGAGCAATTGTATTTTCTCCCATATTTTCGTAGGAATTCCGATATGGTAAGTTCAGACGGCTGACTGCAGTTGTATTCGGGCACGCACTTAGTAAATAATTCAGGTCTGTTTCAAGACGATTCTAAGTTGTTTGACTTGTGTTTACAAGTGTTGTAGGAGCGTCGTTAATCGGGCATCGTAAAGTCACTGTACGATCGCATACCTTTTGGCCCTGTAAGTAATTTAGTCGTCTGCAGCAAATGACCTAATGATTACAGACCCCCTCTAGTGGAGCTAAATGGGACTACAATATTCAAATCAAGTTATAATTTTGTTTCCAGTGATCCCCCCCCCCGCTTGCTTCATTTGTTAGCCGATCACCTGAGGCGTCAGAAAACCCGCCCCGTCTGAGAACAGACAGGACCACGTCACATGTAAAGCCCGGCAGCAACGTATACACTTACAGGCAACACTACAGGCAGGTCTTCGTTTTGACGTGAGGGAGGGCAAAGCGGCGCCAAGCAGCGGGCCCAGAGCTGTTCAGTCTCACGGGAGCCCATTCAGAATAGAAGTGATGGACAGGTAGAACAAAATGAGGTGAATGCTGCTCAGGAGAGGTGACGGGTACAATCACTCTGTATGTGTGTGTGTGCTTTACAAGACACGTCAATCAGCAGCAGAAGGAAGCTGTTCTGATGTGGCCTCCGGGGCAAGTCGTGAGTGTGAGTGTGTAAATATGCGAGAGAGAGAGACAGAGACAGAGAGACAGAGAAAGAAGTCACCGAAAGTTGCATTCTGGGTTCAAGGGGCAACGCAGGGGTAAAGAGTTCAGATGTCAAAATGAAGATCCCCCCCCCCTTTATCAGGTGACCAAATTGTTTTGTTTCTTAGGTCAGAAGGTGGCATGAATGGACAAAAGTCATCTTCAGCTTGTTTAAAATGCGTCAGTTCCGTGTCAATTATACACATAAAAATTCATATGTTGCATTAAACAGTGATATTTCTAAAGGCAATTTAAAAGTCAGATTTGAGGCTGAATATTACTATTTTCTTGAAAAAGCGACTATCTTGCGTTTCCCTATCGGGAGGAACACAACTGGATAAAATTTCAAAATGGATGCCTCACATGTAAGAAATCCAGTAAAATAAAATGAATACATTTTCAAAAACGTATACAATAACATTAGCATGATGGATCAGATGCTAAAATACGTAAAGTTTGACAAAGTTAAAAGGTTTAAAAAAATATTTCCCAGTATGTATTGTGAACATATTTCATGTTTATTTATTGTCGACTTTCAAAGTGTATGCCCCATGGGAAAAAAAAAATCTAATTTTAAATAAAAAAATTATACAACGAAATGACAAAAAAATACAAAGATATTGTCATGATAGATTATTAAAAATTTAATTGAGACATGATTAGAAAATGTTTAACATATTTATTATTTTTAGATCGATTCTTGTCCAATAGTATTCCAATTTTTTTGTGAGGTTTTTTTTTTCTTCCAAAATTGTATCTGAAATATAAACAAAAACTAAATGCATTATTTTACGGATTCCTTTTTTTTGTGTGTATTTTTCTCTCAACACTCGACAAATGCCACTATTGAGCTTTTCTCTGATCTATGCTGCTTCCCCACGAATAAAGGATTACCTCATGGCTTTGACTAATTCATCCAAAAGCGGGACTCTTAGTGCAAAGTCCAAACACCTTTAAACATGATCTGGTGACCCCGAGTGAGCAAAGAAGAGCAGGCGAGGAGGGAGGAAGATGCCGCGGAGATGAAGAGGAGGCTTTTTTTTTCCCTGAGCACAAGTGTAAACGTCATTAGAGGAGCTAATGGAGGGAGAAGGTGGGGGGGAAAAAAGGGAAACTCACTCCAGCAGAGGTATTTACCCAACGCCTGGAGCAGAAAGGCAAACACAGCCGCAGTAATGACGGAGAGAGAAAATGCGTATGGACGGGAAGCGCGGGGGGTGTAGGGGGATGATGGAGAGGAAGTAAAAGTGAGGAAGACATCCCGCTTGATTATCCCTTCAACATGTTTTTAAACCATGCAAATCATTTTGAACATTTGCACACTGGGGTAGTAACGCTTGTTGCGCCCTCCTGTTCCGCTAATGGTGCTAATCCCGGCAAGCTTTTTCGCTAAAAGCCCGGCCTATCTGCGCCTACGGCGACGCCCAAGGGCATGAAAGGCAATACTTGCACAGGAGCTGCGCAATTGTCGGGGCCGGCCGGCTTCAAAGAGATTGTGGGCCGCGGTGCGCCTCGGCGGTGCCGCTACCCTGTCGCCTGGCGAGGTGACGCGTGTCACATTGACACGCCGGGGTTTTTGTTGACGCCGTTGGATTTTCTGCTCCTAAAGCCGCTCGCCGCCCCGCCGTTCGCCCGACACCTTTTGACCACAAACGCCGGACACACCAGGCACATTCTCAGTTTGTTGTTTATGCGGCGTGTAACGTTAGCTTGTCGAACACTTATTCAGCCTGTTGTTTTTCATTTTTATTTTAAATTACCTTTCAAGGTGACAGGTTTCTTGGTGTCAGATTTCATCAAATAAATAGCCCTCAAAAATGCGACTTACACTCCAGGGCAATTTATAAATATATATTTTTTCTTGCATTTTATGGCTGGTGTGACTTATATTTTGGTGCGATTTATAATCCGGAAAATACGTTTGATGTGTATATACCATCAAATAAAAGCTGTAACCATCTAATTTGGTCTCATATTCATCTTTTGATCTGAAAACCAAATGTCTTGAGCATACAACAAAAACAAAGAGACCGAACCCTTGCCCTTCCTATACTTTTGGAGAGGACTGTACGTGTAAACGTGAATGAACAGGCCGAAACCTGGCCACTCTTATCGAGTGTACCTGGACAACCTCAAGCTGACCACCACCCATGCTGTCAACTTTTAACAAACACCTGCCAATGGCTGTTGATCGCGAGGCCCTTTAAAGTTGCCGTCAAGACTCGTGGAGTGGCCACCGACCCCGGCAGAAAGGAAAGGTCGCGCCAAACGTCCCCTAGACTTCTTAACAATTTTATTCACCCGTCATACGCTCACACACGGACTGTCTGTCACCTCCCAGATGAGGCCGTGACAACTCGGACACACCTCAGCGGGCAGCCACCGTCTTTCTGTCTCGCTCCACCTGTGACGGCTTGACACGGCGGCGAGTCGATGGCGCTCAGAGCAAAAGGGGCTCGTTTCTCTTGGGCACGACCTCTGAGATGGATTCCGGTGTCGTTATCGCCCCTCTCAAACCCCCGAGTGAGGCATGCTGCCATCTACAAGTAAACAAACTTTCCCTACAAGGACCTGGCAGATGTCAATCATACTTAAGGAAAGTGCATCATCTACCAAAAACAAACAAACAAAAATCGTGGATCTAAAATACAATCTGGATTATTGTCTCATTTAAACAATAATGAATACAGTGTATAAACAATGATTTGTTCTTGATTTTACTGCCTGGTGCTTTCTACCGCCTTTATTACCGATTTGTCTTACTGTTTATTGTGCATGTTAAATCGCTCCATGTACAGCACTTTGTATGCAGCGATGGCTGTTTGAAAGTGCTCTATAAATACTGTTGACTTGACTTGAATGAACCTTGCACACCTTTTTCATGACAGTTCCTCCAAATATTACAAAACTTTGACCCCGTTCTCCGCTCACATCAACTGATGTCGGCCCAAAAAACAAAACAAAAAACAAACAATCAAGTGTATCTGCTTCGAAATGGGTTTCTTTCTATGACTTGGTCAAAGTACCGAACCCTGGAATTTCCCCAAAATTAACAACTTCTTCTTCAATTTCAGGTGAACAAGAAGTTATTATAGATAAACGATCTATAATCGGGTTATTACAGATAGACATTCATTTATTCCATTTGAGCGACTGTGGCTGTCGTTCAGTTTGCATTTTCAGGCAAAGGTTCTTAAATTATTGTAGCAAGTTATAAGTCGCTATTTACCCCACCCGATGGTGGAACCCTAAGTCTGATGCGAACCGTATTGGGGGGAAACCCCTACGAGAGTGAATTCTGTACTTATGTACGGCACAAAAACAGAGCCGTGCCTCCATTCGTGGGTCAAGTCTCGTCTTGTCAGGAGCGATATCCTCCTTTCCGTCGGAGCTGACAGCTGGGAGCAGCAGAGGGGCTGCCGCCGGGGCTCAGACTTCAACATACTCGACCAGCAGTTAAGCCCATTTGACGTCAGGAGCGTAGAGGTTCAGTTTTCGCATTTTCACGATTCGGCCTCAGCTGTATCCGACGCGGTGAACGGGCCAATGGTTTAAGTCAAACACAGGGAGTTGGGAAAAGCAACAGGCGGGAATAAGAAATGATCGTTTTGACTGACCTACTTAAGTTCTTGCTCATTTGAGACTTTCTGGGCCGTTGTTATGTTCGTGTACCGACAGAATGTACAGTAGATGCTGTCACTCATCATTAGTCTCAAGTTTTGAATGCCGGTATTTTGTTTCACTCAATTGTGCGCGGCTGTTGTGATTGACAAAGCTGACAAACAATTGCTAGCGCAAGAACCTGTTTTCCACCCTGCTCTTATATCGCGATACTCTTCGTTGACATCATCTTATCATCTGAACTGGCCCACTCATTGAGCTCCATTCGAACAACTTGTCATGAACTAGAGTTCCAAATGTCTTTAATTGATAGCCAAATTAAGAGCATTTAATTTTAATGCCTTACTTTGGTCCATATTTTGTCTGTCCAGTGCACAAAACAAGGCTCGGATGACTTTGGTGTGGAAGACCAAAGCCCTCAAACACTTTCAGATCTAGAACATGGCAATCTCTAAGTCGAGAGAAGCCCAAGTTAAGATGACCTTTTAGAAGGCCACTTTGATAAAATTGAAGATCCTGTGATCACTAAATATAATTTGGGAACGGAGAATATCAATCTCTACAAATTTGTCAAAAAACTGCTTTAGCTGATGTCCTGATAGTTTTGTCTATTCAGCTGACTGTTGACTCTGTATCACCCAAATGTGAAACAAATAACTAACTTGTACTTTCTTAAAGATAACTTTTCCAACCGTGATCGCAAGAATTAAAAAAAAAACATGATGGTCTGCTAAAGTGGGATTTATAGACATTTTGGAAACGTTTGATACATCTATACTTCTTTACTCGTCAACAACCCACACGTGGACCAAAAAGACACCCCAACAATTTGTGGAAAGTCCTTCAAGAATGGAAACCGTTTGAGCTGAAAGGAAGGAACTCCACTTTCCACTTCTGTAGGTAGAATGGCCACGGCGTCCCAATAGTTTTGTCCATTTAGTTGACTGTTTTGCCCTCATGTGTCACAACTTTCAATCCAAACTGGCACTTGTTTCTCTTCACACACCCATGCATATGCTTAAGGTCAACTGGGCGGGCCCACATCCCAAACGGCGCTGCTGTTGTCACGGCAACAAGCAGCTATCCTGGCTAACATCTGCTGCGCGACCCCGGGCTGCTCGGAACGGGTCTTAATCCCCGCACGAAGCTGTGTTGTGGGGGAAAACATTCTTTTCTTTTTTTGGGGGGGGGGGGGTGTGAGAGAGAGAGAGGGAGGACAAACGGGACCATCCATGTTGCTGGTAACCTGCAGGCGAGTGGATCACACAGTGTTGTCTGTTGGGTGGCCCCGATATCCCCCCACACCCCTTCTCCTACCCCCCTCAATGCAACATTATGGCTATGCAGAGGGGTGTGACAGCCAGCTTTCGGCAGTGAGTTGCCATCGGCGGTCCAGTTGGATGGATTTGGGCTCTGGGGTTAATGAACGGCCTGGCGCGCTGGCCTTGGTTTAGGTATGCCATGACGACATCACTTTGATTAGCGGTGATTTGAACCCAAAAATGTGAAGAAAAAAAAAAGATCTGTAGTAGATCCACAATCATGTTGTGGTCACTTTTCGGTGAATGTGAATTTCTTGCTGCTGTGCGAAAACAGTGAAAAGCTTTCTTTTTTTTAATAGACATGGTGTCCAGTTTAAGGTGCTTGTATTCGTATGCTTTTTGTCGTTAGCAGGACAACATCAGCAAACTTGTGGGAGAACTGTATGACCAAATCTAGTTTTTTATTTTGTTGGTAGGTGTGTTTTTATTATTTTTTTTTTTTTTGATGATGATGAGGTGATTTAGCTTATTGCTTTATGTACACTAGGATGACCCAAAAAATATGTACAGAAGTTTAAACAACCCAGAATTACAATTAATGTGACCCAGCATTTGGGGACAATATTGAACCAACAATTGTAGTTGAAACAACCGAGAATTTATTTCATGTCATCAAACATTTGGATAAAATTGACCAACCCGTCCTGCTGGATCAAATTAACCCTTTGATCCACCTTGTAACCTGATAACATGATAAGCTGTCCACTGTAGTAAATATAAATGCTCAAACATCTTTCCATCAAGACATGTAAAGTCAGCATGTAGCAGGTTAGTGTCCCCTAGTGGCAACCCTAAAAATAAAAATAAAACACTGAAAAAACAAACACAAACAAAACAAACAATTTTAGACCCAAAGTATCCCTGTGAGGTCTAAAATTACAAGTTGTCTTATCAAAAACAAGCTGAGCCTCGATAATATTCTGATAAGCATCTCCTCCAGAGAGGAGATCCGCAGTAGAGAAATGAAGATGCCGCTCCGTCAATCAGTCCATCTGCAGCTATGAAATATGCATTTGTCTTAATATGGAGTTTGATTCCATCAAAAGCCATTTCACGGACCGTTTGCTTATGCAAACGCCTTTGGGAGACAGACAGCAAGGGAGAGGGAGTGTGGTCGAGGCTCACTTGGAAGAAGAAACACACCTCCAGCATACTGGAGTGTGTGTGCGTGTGTGCGCACGCGCGTGTGTGTATGAGGAATTTTAATTGAATAGTTCTGCATCAGTGCCAAGAAGTTACTTGGTGTGTTTGCAGAGGCTTGCGCTTTCTCCGACTGTCAACGCGCATGCCCGTTTTCCCTCCCACATACACACAAGAGAGCTCACCGGAGGAGTGTTCCGTTTTGCAACCCGGTGGTTCGTGGTTCGATCCTTGACCACTGCAAGCATGTCGAAGTGTCCTTCAGCAAGACAACGAAACCCCGAGGTTGCTCCTGGTGCTGCGTCACCAGAAGGTGAACCGGGGGGGGGTCACAGTGTGAATGAAGCGCTTTAAGTACCTGCTTCGTAAAATCTGCTCAGGTTTCATCCAACGACAATTAGAGGAGCTCAAATGAGATCAGATGAGAAAACCTACTTTGGATTAAACAGCAACCAAGCTTCTGGGTACACGTTTGTCTCCAACTAACATCAAAACACGCAATCCTGATGCCTGACAGGCCATGAGAGCTCATTGACAATGGTACAATGGTGAGCTGTGTTGATTGTGGTCCTGCACTGACACCTAGTGGGATATAACAAGACTGTAGTCCCAATTTTAGCACCAGAGCAACTCTCCATTTTAGACAGGGACATAACAGTAATACCGAGAGACCCACTATGACCTACTACACAGGCAGAGATGGGGTAACAGCAATCCGGTCACGTCTGCTGGAACACAGAGACACCATAGTCTACCGGAGCAGATAAAAAGCTGATGTTGGGTGTCCTCCCAGCTATACAATATCTCTCTCCACCGGCTGTCAACGTGACGGTGGTCTCGCTCAGGTGCGCCCTTCAGGCCCAAGTGGAGGAGCAGAATAGGATAGGCGATAAAAAGAAGAAAAAGAGGCGAGAGGAGGGTGGTGAAATGACAATGGAGGCAAAGAGGAGGAGGTGGAATGAGGAGAATCAAGCGAGCAACGCACCGGAATCCTCATCTGAACTTTTCCCAACATCAATTCGGACTGGCTCCAAGGGAGAGTAAGAGACACCTCACTGGTTGTTTTTACAGAAAAGACAAAGAGGTGCACGTGGCCAGGGGGCAGTATAAAACAGCCATTTTGCAAATACATCGCGACAGATATCACAGTACAGTATATCAGGAGTAATATTTTTCTCAGACGGTAAAGAGCGGGAGTATGGTTATATTATCTGTCAACTAGACCATTTGTGTTCAAATACAGTCAAACAACCACATAGCTTTGCTTTAATGAGGTCAATTTAATTTAATACTAACAATCAATGAAAAACACCACAGACAAGCTAACAAAAAGCATCAGTGTCGCGGTGTGATAACCATTTGAAGGGATATTTAAACACAAATGATGGAGCAACATGTGAAGGCAGACACTACAATATGGATAATATTTTCTACAGTATTTTAGGTTTTTAATAGTATTTTCGGTTGTAATTTTTTGGTGTTCAAATGTCTTTAAAAAGTGTGCTTTTATCCGTTTTAAATGTGTTTAAATTGTGTGGGATGCGATTTTCCTGAAACAACATCGCAAAAGTGGTGAAGATGACACGACACTCTGTTTTATGTGTCGTGTTGTACAGTATTATTTTGTCATTTTATGTTAAGTGTTCTTTTGATGGCGGCGCAGGCACACGCACTCTTGTCTGTTTAATATAATTTGGTTTGGTTTCTTTGACTTTCAGGTTCTATCAGCCATTAGATGACTTCTCACTTTGAATGTGGCATGTTGAAATGTAGCCTACAAAACATGAGGTCATGTGATTCATGCTGCAAAAAGCAAAGCCCTGTGAAGGATATGATGTATGGTCTACTCTGGGGGTCATGTTTTCCATCTCTCCTGCTCCAAAATGGTCACGTGTTTTCCAGCTTCTGTAGACCTTGCTGATCATCTGAGCTGTGGCCGATAGCGGCTCTTGGATGAATGTGAATTATGTTACCGCCTGCGGGTATAGTGCAAAATAAAGAGCTTCTGCAATGGTGTCATCCTTTAAATACAAACGAGGGTGTTGCAATATTAATAGTGTGCAATATCTACATGACACTGGGGAGGGCCAGGATTTGCCTACTTTCCCACTAAGGGTTATATATTACACATTTGTATCGTAGTGTAGTATGCTAATGATTGATGTCGCTAAATAGTCAAGTTAGCTACAAGAAAAAGGAATGGTACAGAGCAGATATTTGAAAATTACAGTACATTACATTGATCATAAATTACTGGCAGACTATTTTTTCCTCTATTTAAGCACCCTAGGAAGTGCCATATAAAGCTAAGATATTAGTTTTTAATTACATATTGATCATTACGGAATGCTTTTCCATACTTATTTGTCATGTCCTTGTTTATTGCAGTTGCTTGTTATTGATCCTAGGATAGACTGTACTAACGGAGACAAATTGCGTTCTACCTACTAGGCTAATAATACGGAAGATGAGGGCCAATGAAGAGGAAAAAAACAAGGTTGGTAAGATTCTCACTTTTATCTCAAATTCTCACTTGAAGTCGAATTCTTTAAGTCAGAATTCAGAGAATTAAGTCAGAATTCTGAGATAAAAGTGAGAATCTTGCCAACCTTGTTTTTTTTTTCTTCACTGACCCTAATCCTCTTCTGTACAATAAAGATTATTCTGATTTTAATATCGGATAAAACGACACTCATCCCAACACAAATCTAAAATAAATATATATTCATTCATCTTCCGAGCCGCTTGATCCTCACTAGGGTCGCGGGGGGTGCTGGAGCCTATCCCAGCTGTCTTCGGGCAGTAGGCGGGGGACACCCTGAATTGGTTGCCAGCCAAACCGCAAATGTGTTGCACAAACTCATTGGCTCTTGGAAAATACAGCACAGAAACATCGTACTCTGATTGGCCTTGCTCCACTCTTACCAGCCTCCAATTTCTTTCTTGAAATGTCTTGTGCGAATGTGTCCCAGGTTTTGCTCCTTGCGAACGTGTCCCAGGTTTTGCTCTTTGGGTGGAATGTCCTATGATCTGGAACTGCGCTGGTGATTGGACCTTCACCGCATGAATGGACAGTCAGCACTCAGCCCAGGAACGTTTACTGTGTCGCGGATGACACTGTGGAATTACCGGTAACCGGGAATTATTACAAACTTGTATTCGTTTTTTGCATCTTACAGTATTTCCTGACTTATTTGAACATGGCCTTTTATGTGACAGGTAAGAAGATGAACGAGACAAGTTTTGTACAAAGTAGACTTATTTTGTGGATTTGACAAAACTATTTTACAGTTTCTGATGATCCTCGATTGAAGCAAATTTGCATTTAGAATATGCATCGTTGTTTAGTTTTGTTAAAAACATGACACTGGTCCACACAAAATTTGATTCAAAGAAGGCTTTATGTGCCCCTGAATGTGTTTTTGATGCCGATTTAAAAGAAAAAAAAACGTTTTTCTTTCTTTTCTTCTATTTTACATTTGACCATGTTATAATTTATAGCCATGACATTTGAGGATAATAATCCACCTGCTGCTGAACATAACCCCTAATTCATATATATTACATGTTATATTGTTCTTATAATATTGTTATGAAAACTGATGTGCCAGAGGAGAAAACATATCTTTAATTAAAACCACAGCCAAGAAAAAAAAACTTTGTAGATCAACATGAGGAACCGCAGACAAAGCAAACATTTGACTTTCCGTCTCTGTCGCTTGATCTTTTGTTGATTATTTTTTTTCGTGGTCCATTTAAAATATGAGAAGAGACAAATTGGCGCCATTTCCAAAAGTACTGAGAATGCCTCATAGCACCTCTTTCACACCTCTAGCAGAAGATTATGCCAGTATGCGCCTGTGGATTCCACACAGTGCCAATTACACATTAGACAAAGACATGCATTCAAACATTCCCTTGCTAAGGAATTGACAAAATAATAATAATAATAATAAATATTTGCCAGTGGCTTTCAAACAGAACCGAGCAAAGAAACTAATCAAAGAAAGTCACTCTTTCACACAGAGAGCATGTAAACTTTTGCATTTATTTGCCCATAGCTTTCACAGAACCCAGCGAGAGAAAAAAAAGGCCAAATTATCTAAAAAAAAATGCAACCATGAATACTTCATTATTCTCTCTTTCACACAGAGAACCCACAAAGCCACCACATCAGAGCCTGAGCAGAATGAATAAAATTATTCACCTTATTGCACCTTTCTTCTTCTACTATTCTCCACGCATATACGGCACCACACAGCCCCTACGAGGCACACAGCCGGAATGACCGTTATTTGTATTTTATTTGAATATATTCTTGTTTTACTTTCTTCCTCATTTATTTTCTGGCTCCTTCAAGTTATATTTCAAGTTTTGGTCGTTGAATAAATACTGAGTTATGAGATCAAGTGAATAATCATTTTTAGTCATCGTAATTTGAATGTTAAAAAAAATTCAATTTTTTTTCCCCATAACCGCCAAGCCCTACGCAATTCCCACAAAGAATGTAGAATGAGGAGCCTCTTTCACACACAAGATTCTGAAACACTGCAGCACAAGCCCCGAAGTCTGCTTTTTATAATCAGAACTAAAACGGAAGTCTATTGTTCCTCAAATGAAGACCAACTGCAAAGTGTCTTACTTCCCCATAACTGCGCCTGAACCGGACGTCATGACATCCCGCTTGCCATTTCAACCCCTGACTTTTTGCTTCCTGCTTGCGTTTTTTTTTTTTTTAATTTTGGAATGTGCTGTAGGTTTTGTCGCACGTCAGAGACAGTCGAGCCAATATTTATTTTCCTGTGCCTTTCACATGCAAGCCAGCAAAGTGTGATCTTATCGCATCCGTCAGTTTCCACGACTGCCAGAGTCATGCTAGAGCCGACGCTTGGCAAGTTGGCGTTGTGATCTGTGATGTCAGTATGTTTTGCAAAAGCAGCTGCTGTTCCTTGGAAATGAGCCAAAAAGTCTCATGTGGAGAGTTTCCGTGCTGCCAGAGAAAGCCAAACGTCATCCCGCAATCATATAATTAGATCACGTGAATATCGGGAGGATCGAGTGGGACCTTGAAAATACTTAGTGGACACTTCCTATCGTGTATGTGTTACAATACAATACAATACATGCTGATTTATATAGCGCTTTCACAACAGCGGCAGCTGTAACAAAGCGCTTCACTCATTCAGTGCCAGCCAATTCTGGACCAAGTCTGAAAAGACGTTTAAAAACGTCTTTGGGAGTGAATGAGTTAACACGGACAGTCGTGCAGTAATATTGTTCGGTGTTCTGACGATGTTTCTTCCAAATGTGTTCTCACACGTGTGAAATGGTTCATTCACGAGTCTCGTGAGTCATTCTTCCCCAAAAGCCAATGATGTTCTCCCACGAATTTGATCGGAAGAACGCAAGGATGTTTCTGCCAAAAGCGTCACTAGCATCTTGTTTCCAGATGCTAGTTGTTTTGTTTTTGGGGGGAGGGGTGGGGTTGTGTTGTTGTACTGGAACACATCTGTGTCACTCGCGGTTTGTAGACATCAGACATGAGGAGAGTTTGAAGGCCTAAGTTTTGACTGAACTAACTTAACTGAACTAATGTTCTCACGGGAAATTTGATTTCTGGATTATTGCTTGAACAGCAAATCGTGAGTTTTGACCACAATTTTTCCGGGAAATGTTGGGGCAAATAAATATCTTTCTGAGTCAGATTCTTTTCATACATTTTGAAGGAAAGTTTGAATTCCAATTTTGCTCTGGCTAGTGACACCAGCAAGACCAGCACATAAACACAACAAAGCAATGAAGTTTTTTGTTTTTGTTTTGTTTTTTTGAGCGGGTTACTTTCTTCTTGAGGGTCTCTAACGTGGTCAGTGTGGCTAATTAGCAGCTAGCTAGCTAGCTGTTACCCATTGTTTGCTATTCGAGATTAACAGGTGGAGCAGAAATTAGCTTGTGGAGCCAGCGGAGGTTAGCCTCTTTCCATGTCAATATTATCACATGATAAATCAGTCTGTATTGTGGATCAGACCGTGCATATACTTATCATGTTAAAACATGAAATTTCTTAATTTAAAAATGTGATAAGTTTGGCTTGCTTCTCAGACGGTAAAGAGTGGGAGTATGGTTATATTATCTGTCAACTAGACCATTTGTGTTCAAATACAGTCAAACAACCACATAGCTTTGCTTTCATGAGGTCAATTTAGCTTAATACTAACAATCAAGGCAAAACACCACAGACAAGCTAACAAAAAGCATCAGTGTCATGGTGTGAAAACCATTTGAAGGGATATTTAAACACAAATGACGGAGCAACATGTGAAGGCAAACACTACAATACGGATAATATTTTCTACAGTATTTTAGGTTTTTAATAGTATTTTCGGTTGTAATTTTTTGGTGTTCAAATGTCTTTAAAAAGTGTGCTTTTATCTGTTTTAAATGTGTTTAAATTGTGTGGCATGCGATTTTCCTGAAACAACATCGCAAAAGTGGTGAAGATGGCACGACAGTCTGTTTTATGTGTCGTGTTGTACAGTATTATTTTGTCATTTTATGTTAATTGTTCTTTTGATGGCGGCGCAGGCACGCGTACTCTTGCTGTCCGTTTAATATGAGGGAGGACATTTCATCTGTGCTGCACATACAGCACATTTGACAATAAAGTTGTACTTGATATAGAAGATGTAAGAAAACATTTTCATGGGTGTGTGGTCTGAAGGGCATGCGTTAATTGATGAAACCATAAAATCTGGATGAATGCTCACCTGGCAGGTCTTATCTTAAACAAGGATTGCAGCAACACTTAGGCTTTGGCTGACGACAACAACAGTAAAATCAACTGCAAAGAGATGCACAGAAAATAATAAATAGGATTGCATAAGTATCACAATGGTGCACATATTTTGGGGTTGAAATGCATTGTAAATGGTATTTTTCTTATCAATTTGTGACGACTGGTCCAGAGACATTAAGCGTTACATTAGGCAAAATAAACACACAACAAAATAAGGAAGTTGACCATCAGAAGTGATTAAAGTTGCTAAACTGGTTATGCTGTGCCCACTTACAGTCCAGGATCTTTCCGTCGCGTCGTCTTTCAGGCGTTTTGCGGCAGCGTTTCCCCGTCCAACTTTAGGCGAGTTCGTTCAACATTTTCATGGTGCACGACATCGAACGTCATTTAAACGACCCACTTTATCAGCTACCATGTACATTTAGACGGCGTGGACGTCGAACGTCCCACTGTAGCGAACAAAACACGACAGGCTTCACTCCGTCTAAAGTTTGCTATAAATTAGCTCCCACGTTGCTAAATGCCAACCGCCGGGGCGACATTGTCGCGTCGCTAGGCAACAAGCCGTGCTAACCGTATAACGTGCTACGTGACTTACGGAATCAAATACAGCAGCCGGTGGAATTAACTGGCACTTAATTCATGTTTGTATCTTCCATACGATAATTGTTGCAAAGCACCTCACTCGTGGCTGCTTTCTAAAACACTAAATATAATGAACATTTTCACAACTACACTTCCCAGAATTACCGAGGTTCTCCCCCCAACTCTCGCGATAGATCTGATTTTTCTTTTTTCTTTTTTTTTTGAGGCGTGAAGGGATGATCTCCCATACGAGGCTACTGTACATCAGTGAGTAGTTGAACTTGAAGCTCTGGACAATATGGTGAGTAAAAGCAACTAACGCCGATTAGCTTGTTATAATGATACTCGTGCAGCGTGTACTACCGGAGACAAAATCCTTGTGCATTTTACATACTTGGCCAATAAATGTGATTCTGATTCATCCTGTATCAACGTCGAGCATGTAAGTTTTGACAGTTTGTCATTAAAGTCATGATTTGAAAAAGTGATTTCAAACTGATACACGTTTGATTCCATTGTGAAACACCAGCTGTACAGTAGAGTGAATGGCACCCCGCAATGTTAAGAGTTAAGTCTTGTGAGAAATGTTCTTTGAAATTGTGTAACGTGAATGTTAACTGTTGCTCGTAAATTGCTTTTTTCCTTTTATATAACGCATGTATGGGGAAGTTCACAGAGACTATAATCCTTTTTAAACAAGAATGATAGCGTCACCTACTGGAAGTGCGCCTGCTTGCCTACCTGCCCTACCAATCCGCCCTGGTGTGTGTAAGTAAATCGTAATTGTACTAACGCCTGTTTTCTCTGCACCCACCACCCATTGCAGGCTGAGCCAATTAGAGTTCTGGTGACTGGCGCTGCAGGGCAGATTGCCTACTCGCTGTTGTTCAGCATTGCCAAAGGAGATGTCTTTGGTAAAGATCAGGTAAAGTAGCCCTTGTAGTAACTCGTACTCTCCATATATTATTGGGGCGTGAAATGAGACTGAGACAACTGTCACAAAAATCTTGTGTGGGTGACAATGGCAGTTGCGCTTGTGAGATTTGATCGGCACACACAAGGGAGGATCGTTCTTGAATCTTAGTGAAATGGATCTTGTTCAGTTATTTCCGTTCTTCACAGCCCTCTGAATAGGGATCGTCGGCCAGCATGGAAGGATCACTCTTTCTGTACTTTTTTGATACATTTATTGGGACACTTTGCAGCAGAAGTAGTTGTAGATGAAACAGAAGTAGTTGCAGAAGCTGTAGCAGTATCAGAAGCAGGTAATAACCTAAAGCACACATAAATGCAGTAAAATGAATATATCTTTCTTTCTGCATCACGACGTAAATAGGTATAGAATTGACATTAATCAATACATTTAATAAATGCTTTAATCAACCATGATTGTACTATGTTATTATCGTCATCATTATTCATTATTTTAAACGTAAGAAACCATACATCACAAACATATCAATTCGACACGAACAAAAGAACTACAAGTCCCAACGGTCTAAACCGGAAGTGGAGCGCCGGCATGATTAAGCCCAGCTGCAACGCAATCTACTTCGTTCAAAATCAAATTGCGGCTGGACAAACATGAAAACCGTGCATAATGAGTTAAATAAAGACACCACTGTTTTAGCAACACTTTAGCCCACGCTGTGTACTTTGCCGATTGCGAGCGGTAACTGACTGTGATTGCAAACAAAGCACAACGGACATAATGTAAAGCAGACAAACAAAGCAAACGATCATGATCGAATCTAAAGCTAACTTTAGATATCTGGTAAATAAAAGTACAAGCGTAGCTTACCATTGGGCCATGCCGACGACGAAGCGAGTGTATTCACTAACGCAACAACGCGATTCTGCTTTTTATACGTCGCGCGAACGGTCGCCTGTCAGCGGCAGCCCCGACCCTCTTAAAGCGCCAGGTGAATCCAACAGATCTAGTGCCAAGCACCTCAGGCTATCGTTTAAAATCACATAGGAATGCTCACAGGGTCACAGGGTTCCAGACCCTAAACCGGTCTTGATTTTCCTGTATGGCATGATTTTAGTTTTCCATTTGTTTGTTGTCTTTCATACAAGCCAATCACTCTGCTCCTCCTGGATATTCCACCCATGATGACTGTCCTGGGGGGTGTTGTCATGGAATTGCAGGACTGCGCCCTCCCTCTTTTGAGAGGTAGCCATTTAACTTCAGTGGATCCCTTCTATTCATCGGGGATAGTGAAAGAGCCCTGCTCTGGTTAGCAAAAATCCAGAAATACTGTAATGCCATCTTGGTGCCAAGGAATTCTACAGAAGTTAGTTGATTACTTTGTTATTACTTTTGGATTTTCACTTTTGTTGACAAGGTTTGGTCCGTATCCCCACACTGCAGAACAATATCGATGTATCCATCAGTAGATTCATGCCAAGAGTCTCCTCCGTTGCAGAAATCGTGGCCAGCGACGAAGTGAAAGTGGCCTTCAAGGACCTGGACGCCGCCATCTTGGTAGGCTCAATGCCCAGGAAGGAGGGCATGCAGAGGAAAGACCTGCTCAAAGCCAACGTGGCCATCTTCCAGACTCAGGGAGCAGCCCTGGACAAGTACGCCAAGAAGACCGTCAAGGTAGTAACACCAGGACTGCTCAGTTATGCCTCTTTAAACATCTTTGTCAAATGAAGGACACAGATTGTGATACTTTCAGGTTCTGGTGGTCGGAAACCCAGCAAACACCACCTGTCTGATTACAATGAAATCTGCTCCCTCCATTCCCAAGGAGAACTTCTCATGCCTCACCCGCCTTGACCATAACAGGGCCCGGTCTCAGTTATGTTTTTTGCGAGATTCTACTTCCTGTGACCATTTAATAAATGATGCTATGCAAAATCAATTTCCAATTTCCCAGTTGTATTTATTAAGGCTGCCTGTAACGGTTTCGGTGTGTGTTTGTCCCACAGGTTGCGATGCGCTGCGGCGTCCCTGCCACCCACGTCAAGAACGTGATCATCTGGGGCAACCACTCGTTCACACTGTACCCGGACGTGCACCACTGCAAGGTTAACATGTTCGGCAACGAAGTGGACTGCTTCGACGCCGTCAAGGACGAGGCCTGGCTGAAAGGGGATTTCATCACTGTGAGCAAACCATTGTAGTGATTTTTAGATTTTTTTTCCTCCCTCATCACTTGGAATTGGTCAATCAAGACACTTTCTCTTCGGTTTGTTTTAGCCCAATTTTGGAAAAATGTTTTCCCCCTGGCCAAAGTTATTGAAAAAGTCAGTTTTCAGTGACAATGTATTGTGGGGGGGGCATCATTTTGTGTCTAAATCCTTGCTTGTATGGACACGTCCCAGCGTGTATGTTAATGTTGTCCATGTTGCTCCACCACAGACGGTGCAGCAGAGAGGCGCTGCTATCATCCAGACCAGAAAGCTGTCCAGCGCCATGTCTGCAGCCAAGGCCATCTGTGACCACATGAGGGACATCTGGTTCGGCACCCCGGAGGTATAAACCGTCTCCAGCCTATTTGCTCATTTTTACACTGGGGGGGGGGGGGGGGGGGGGGGTGGAGTGAAGTATGCACACACAATGCGGTGACTCTTCTAAACAAATGTGTCCTTTAAATCCAGGGTGAGTTCATTTCCATGGGTGTGTACTCTACGGGCAACACATACAAAGTCCCAGATGACCTCATCTACTCCTTCCCTGTCCAAATCAAGGTGAGCATGCTTACACACACACTGGAGTGGCCTGAGTACAGTCTTGTTTTACGTTGTCTTGAGAGGGAAGAAATTTCATCTGTGCTGCATGTTATGCATCACATTTGACAATAAAGTTGTATCCAATCCAATATTTACTTTCCCGAGTAACTAAAAGAGCTTATAAATAAAATGTATTATTATTATTATTATAATCGTATTCATTATGTTTTTTTCTTAGGAAAGAATGTACACCTAATTGCTTTAAAAAAAAATTGTTTGTTTTTTTGTGATTTGCCCAGCACTGGTTGTTTGTTGCGGCCCCACCCTACTTGGAATGTTGCAGCTTATTCAGTACCGGTAATGAAAATGCTATCTCTCTCCTCAGAACAAGACCTGGAAAATAGTGGAGGGACTGGCCATCAACGACTTCTCCAAGGCCAAGATGGAGGCCACAGCCACAGAGCTGATAAATGAGAGGAACACAGCTATGGAGTTCCTGGCCAAGTGACTACGTTTAGATGCTCGCCTGTGACAAAACACTCCCTTCACTGTCATTATGTTCCTCTTTTGCGTGTGCATATGAAGGAGATGTAGTGTGTTTTCTTGCTACTTTGGGAGGGGTAAGCGGACGCTTTGGTACTAAAATGGATCCCAATTGCACTTGGCTGGCTTAGTTGCTGCTCTGCAGATGTGCACTCTTTAAATGTTACAAACACAACAGCTTCACTTTTGGTTTGGTTTCTTTGACTTTCAGGTTCTATCAGCCATTAGATGACATCTCACTTTGAATGTGGCATGTTGAAATGTAGCCTACAAAACATGAGGTCATGTGATTCATGCTGCAAAAAGCAAAGCCCTGTGAAGGATATGATTTATGGTCTACTATGGGGGTCATGTTTTCCATCTCTCCTGCTCCAAAACACCTGATTCAAATGGTCACATGTTTTCCAGCTTCTGTAGACCTTGCTGATCATCTGAGCTGTGGCCGATAGCAGCTCTTGGATGAATGTGAATTATGTTACCGCCTGCGGGTATAGTGCAAAATAAAGAGCTTCTGCAATAGTGCCATCCTTTAAATACAAACGAGGGTGTTGCAATATTAATAGTGTGCAATATCTACATGACACTGGGGAGGGTCAGGATTTGCCTACTTTCCCACTAAGGGTTATATATTACATATTTGTATCGTCGTGTAGTATGCTAATGATTGATGTCGCTAAATAGTCAAGTTAGCTACAAGAAAAAGGAATGGTACAGAGCAGATATTTGAAAATTACAGTACATTACATTGATCATAAATTACTGGCAGACTATTTTTTCCTCTATTTAAGCACCCTAGGAAGTGCCATATTAAGCTAAGATATTAGTTTTTAATTACATATTGATCATTACGGAATGCTTTTCCATACTTATTTGTCATGTCCTTGTTTATTGCATTTGCTTGTTATTGATGATCCTAGGATAGACTGTACTAACGGAGACAAATTGCGTTCTACCCCCTAGGCCAGGGGTGTCCAAACTTTTTGCCAAGGGGGCCAGATTTTATGTGGTAAAATGTCGGGGGGCCGACCTTGGCTGACATTCTTTACATTGAACAACAATATTGTTCAACAAATTTTAGTAAGCCAGTCTGTTTCACATTTCCATTTTTATTTTAATTTCAACAATCTTAAGAATTTCTTTTGGTTCATTTGAAACAGGTATATCACATGCAACTGCTTATTCACTTGACTTTTTCTTAAACAGAAGTCTCCTGAGTGCAAATTGATTGATTTGAAACATAAAATGTATCACCATGACTTTTCAATAGTCACAAAACGTTTGACTCGAACAACAGGGAAATGAACAAGCAATACACATATCCACAACTGCAAGGATCATTTGAAATATGACATAGCAGTCAATATAAACACGGAGTGATGTCTTGTTAACTCGTGAGTGATGCCCTGTAGTGTCTAAATACTATTACTCATTTAGTGAATGCTATTACTCATTTAGCCACTAGAGGGAAGCAGTACTCTATGAAACATCACTCCCCAGTCTACGAGACCTCAGTCAATGCAACACGTGTTCCATTGCGCCCAACCTGCGGGCCAGACGGCACTGATTTTATGACGGGGGCCGAGGGCCGGATGAAATTCGACCGTGGGCCGGATTTGGCCCGCGGGCCGGACTTTGGACACGCCTGCCCTAGGCTAATAATACGGAAGATGAGGGCCAACGAAGAGGAAAAAAAACAAGGTTGGCAAGATTCTCACTTTTATCTCAGAATTCTCACTTGAAGTCAGAATTCTTTAAGTCAGAATTCAGAGAATTAAGTCAGAATTCTGAGATAAAAGTGAGAACCTTGCCAACCTTGTTTTTTTTTTTTCTTCACTGACCCTAATCCTCTTCCGTACAATAAAGATTATTCTGATTTTAATATCGGATAAAACGACACTCATCCCAACACAAATCTAAAATAAATATATATAAACCGCAAATGTGTTGCACAAACTCATTGGCTCTTGGAAAATACAGCACAGAAACATCGTACTCTGATTGGCCTTGCTCCACTCTTACCAGCCTCCAATTTCTTTCTTGAAATGTCTTGTCCTTGCTTCACATAATCCCATTGGCGTTTAGCAGTGACGTCAAATAGATACCACACTCTGATTGGCTTTGACTAGCGAGGAAAGGCTCCAATTCCTTCCCGTTTGGAATGTCACTTTTAGAGGGGAGAAAAAACCTCCAGCTATTTCCTTCTTCTTTCTCACAAGTATTTTATTTTTTTATTTTTAACACAACCAGCCAGCCTGTTATGTTGAGCTATAAAAGCCACACAGAGTAAATAACTGTCCGTGTCTGCGTAGTGGTGTGAAGTGTGTGTGTGTGTGTGTGTGTGTGTGCGTGTGTGTGTGTGCGTGTGCGTGCGTACGTGTGCGTCCTCTGCGGGGAGTTGCTTCCTGTGGTCCCTTTCGAACCGCTGAACCGGGCCATCGACCACCGACAATCTACGGCCAAACGGTAAGACTAAAAGGCCCCCATTTTCGTTTTTTTCCTCAGCAAGGGACTGGCTAGCTAGCTTAACCAATCGGGGTTTTTTCCCCCCCAGGGTCTCATTTCAGTTACAGTGGTTCCTCTTCTCCGAGGTGCGTTCAAAGTTCCTCCGTTTTTCATGTGTGCGCATCGCCTCCGAGTTGCGTTCGCTCGCATCTATGCGTTTGTAATGCTCCGTTAACTACGGCGGATGGCGGTGTTCTTCCCGGTAGGTTAATAATTGACGCGGGGTGCGTATCTTAAAAAACAAAAGCGACGGGAAATCAGCGCAATAACGAGGTCATAAAATCCAAAGGTGGGGCGTTGGCATTGAAGGGGAGGAGGAGTGAGGAAAAGGGGGGGCTGGGTAGAGGTCAGGAGTCACAACCAGGACTTGTGACGTAATTAATGTCGGGGGTGGAGGTGGTGGTGGGGGTGTTGAAGGATAAATAACGACTTTTTTTGGACTACATTTCATTTTGGCGACTAGCCAGTGAGATAAGTGCGAACGTGTCCCAGGTTTTGCTCCTTGGATGGAATGTCCTATGATCTGGAGCTGCGCTGGTGATTGGACCTTCACCGCATGAATGGACAGTCAGCACTCAGCCCAGGAACGTTTACTGTGTCGCGGATGACACTGTGGAATTAACCGGGAATTATTACAAGCTTGTATTCGTTTTTTGCATCTTACAGTATTTCCTGACCAATTTGAACATGGCCTTTTATATGACAGGTAAGAAGATGAACAAGACAAGTTTTGTGCAAAGTAGACTTATTTTGTGGATTTGACAAAACTATTTTACCGTTTCTGATGATCCTCGATTGAAGCAAATTTGCATTTAGAATATGCATTTTGTTTAGTTTTGTTAAAAACATGACACTGGTCCACACAAAATTTGATTCAAAGAAGGCTTTATGTGCCCCTAAATGTGTTTTTGATGCCGATTTAAAAGGAAAAAAAAGTTTTTCTTTTCTTCTCGCACAACACACTTTTTACTTATATATTTTACATTTGACCATGTTATAATTTATAGCTATGACATTTGAGGATAATAATCCACCTGCTGCTGAACATAACCCCTAATTTATATATATTACATGTTATATTGTTCTTACAATATTGTTATGAAAACTGATTGGCCAGAGGAGAAACCACATCTTTAAAACCACAGCCAAGAAAAGTCCAAATTTGGCACTTTGTAGATCAACGTGAGGAACCGCAGACAAAGCAAACATTCGAGTTTCTGTCTTTGTCGCTTGATCTTATGTTGATGATTTTTTTTGTGGTCCATTTAAAATATGAGAAGAGACAAATTGGCGCCATTTCCAAAAGTACTGAGAATGCCTCATAGCACCTCTTTCACACCTCTAGCAGAAGATTATGCCAGTATGCGCCTGTAGATTCCACACAGTGCCAATTACACATTAGACAAAGACATGCATTCAAACATTCCCTTGCTAAGGAATTGGCAAAATAATAATAATAATAATAAATATTTGCCAGTGGCTTTCAAACAGAACCGAGCAAAGAAACTAATCAAAGAAAGTCACTCTTTCACACAGAGAGCATGTAAACTTTTGCATTTATTTACCCATAGCTTTCACAGAACCCAGCGAGAGAAAAAAATGCCAATCTAAAAAAAAAAATGCAACCATGAATACTTAATTATTCTCTCTTTCACGCAGAGAACCCACAAAGCCACCACATCAGAGCCAGAGCAGAATGAATATTATTATTGCAGTTTTCTTCTACTATTCTCCACGCATATACGGCACCACACAGCCCCTACGAGGCCACATGCGCACAGCCGGAATGACCGTTATTTGTATTTTATTTGAATATATTCTTGTTTTACTTTCTTCCTCATTTATTTTCTGGCTCCTTCAAGTTATATTTCAAGTTTTGGTCGTTGAATAAATACTGAGTTATTAGATCAAGTGAATAATCATTTTTAGTCATCGTAATTTCAATGTTAAAAATTTTTTTCCATTACCGCCAAGCCCTACGCAATTCCCACAAAGAATGTAGAATGAGGAGCCTCTTTCACACACAAGATTCTGAAACACTGCAGGACAAGCCCCGAAGTCTGCTTTTTATAATCAGAACTAAAACGGAAGTCTATTGTTCCTCGAATGAAGACCAACTGCAAAGTGTCTTACTTCCCCATAACTGCGCCTGAACCGGATGTCATGACATCCCGCTTGTCATTTCAACCCCTGAAATTTTGTTTCCTGCTTGCGTTTTTTTTTTTTTTTAAATTTTGGAATGTGCTTCTGTAGGTGATAAAGCTGTCGGTTTTGTCGCACGTCAGAGACAGTCGAGCCAATATTTATTTTCCTGTGCCTTTCACACACATGCAAGCCAGCAAAGTGTGATCTTATCGCATCCGCCGGTTTCCACGACTTCCAGAGTCATGCTAGACCCGACGCTTGGCAAGTTGGCATGGTGCTCTGTGATGTCAGTATGTTTTGCAAAAGCAGCTGCTGTTCCTTGGAAATGAGCCACAAAGTCTCATGTGGAGAGTTTCCGTGCTGCCAGAAAAAGCCAAACGTCATCCCGCAATCATATAATTAGATGACGTGACGATGACGGGAGGATCGAGTGGGACCTTGAAAATACTTAGTGGACACTACCTATCGTGTATGTGTTACAATACAATACAATACATGCTGATTTATATAGCGCTTTCACAACAGCGGCAACTGTAACAAAGTTAACTCATTCAGTACCAGCCAATTCTGGACCAAGTCTGAAAAGACGTTTAAAAACGTCTTTGGGAGTGAATGAGTTAACAAAACAGTTAACAAAGTAAAATAAACACAACACATAACATAAAACACGGACAGTCGTGCAGTAATATTGTTCGGTGTTCTGACGATGTTTCTTCCAAATGTGTTCTCACACGTGTGAAATGGTTCATTCACGAGTCTCGTGAGTCATTCTTCCCCAAAAGCCAATGATGTTCTCCCACGAATTTGATCGGAAGAACGCAAGGATGTTTCTGCCAAAAGCGTCACTAGCATCTTGTTTCCAGATGCTAGTTGTTTTGTTTTTGGGGGGAGGGGCGGGGTTGTGTTGTTGTACTGGAACACATCTGTGTCACTCGCGGTTTGTAGACATCAGACATGAGGAGAGTTTGAAGGCCTAAGTTTTGACGGACTCCTGATGCATGTTCTCACGGGAAATTTGATTTCTGGATTGTTGCTTGAACTGCAAATCGTGAGTTTTGACCACAATTTTTCCAGGAAATGTTGGGGGCAAATAAATATCTTTCTGAGGCAGATTCTTGTCATAAATTTTGAAGGAAAGTTTGAATTCCAATTTTGCTCTGGCTAGTGACACTAGCAAGACCAGCACATAAACACAACAAAGCAATGCCGTTCTATGGAGTTTTTTGTTTTGTTTTTTTGAGCGGGTTCATTTCTTCTTGAGGGCCTCTAACGTGGTCAGTGTGGCTAATGAGCAGCTAGCTAGCTAGCTGTTCCCCATTGTCTGCTAGTCGAGATTAGCAGGTGGAGCAGAAATTAGCTTGTGGAGCTAGCGGAGGTTAGCCTCTTTCCATGTCAATATTATCATATGATAAATCAGACTGTGTTGTGGATCAGACCGTGCGTATACTTATCATGTTAAAACGTGAAATTTCTGAATTTAAAAATGTGATAAGTTTGGCTTGCCCGTTGGGCATAAAAACACAAAGCAATTCTTGTTCAGGTCGTTGGCAGAGTACTTTGACGCCTCAAAATGCTGACTACTGCCCCAGTTGATGATTGCCTGTCGTTAGTACACAGGGCCACTTTCTCCCACTTTTGAATAATGCCATTCTCATCACGTTGCCTTTACTTTTTATTGAAAGAAATAAAATTGAACTTAGGGATTTTATTTTAAAGCCATATACCCAGCTCTTGTTGAAAAAAATCTTTTATAGACTTTTGAGGCCCCCCCCCCCCCAGAAAATGTTGGTTTAACTCCTAATATTTCAACTTTTGAGTTACTGTATATTTTTAGATAATTTTGGTTCAACTCCAAATATTTTAACCGAGTACGTAGTCAGTATTTACATTCCCGTGTCAGAATGTTTCACTCTGATGTGTTTGGCTTGTTCAATTCTCATCGAATACAAGCAGCTAACTTTCACGCTAACTTTGAACTCTACCCGTCTATGTGCAGATCTGAGGAAAGGAATGCTCAACGGAGGGATGTCTCATTTCCAGGAAATGATGCGGCAGCAGCTGGAGAGCTCCATACACAGCGAGATGGAGAAGCTTCTGGGCACTACGGCGGGCGCAGAGAGAGAGGTAACATCTACACTTCGCGGCCCCACCCTTTTCACTCTCACCGAGCATCTGGTTGCGATTTGGAGGGCGGAGGGGGTTGCCGGGAAAACACGAGAGTGACACATACTGTGCTGCGGTGCCAATGAGGGTTCCGCCCACTTAAACACATACTAAAAGCATGTGTGTGTGGGGTGGGGGGGGGGCACATAAGGGACAACGTGAGTGAGGTCTGCGTTAGTCACTTCCAAAACGACGTTATACACTGCAGCGAATCAGAGTTTATCGCCGATAATACATTCCAGCCTCACTCACGATAGGTGAAAATCTGCAAAATGTTTAAGCTTCGCCACATTCTCTCACATTCTGCACTCTAGTGCGTTTACTTTTCACTGGCTGGCCATTAGCCGGTCTACGTTTTGAGTCGCTCTAGGCATATTTTTTGTGTCGTTTTGATTTTTTTTTTTAATGCAGCGATTGAAAGTTAATTGGCGGCTGTGTCTATCCTCGACCCCCAACGAGCAATGAGAGGCTACTTTAAATGAGATAATCATTGTTTATGACATTAAAAGGATTGGGGATCATACTACGGTGTATTTAGGGTTTAAACTATTTATATAGGCAAGTCGAAACATTTGTGGGTGGGGCATGGTCTATTTTGTGTTTTTTGTTATTTAAAGTGTCCTTGGGTGTCTTGAAAGACGCTTATAAATAAAATGTATTATTATTATTATTATTTGCAAATTTTTGGAAGCCATTACATTTTTTTTCTATTCATGCACAAACACACCGTGGATTCCCTTCTGTTATTCTGATTTTCAGCAGCACGTCAGATTTCCGCTTTCGGTTGGGTGTGTTTATTAAGTCACGCAGAGGTCGAGCCTCTTAACTAGAACAAACACTCCACCTGGATACAACTACAATACACAAGCATACTATTTTAATAACAAGGAATATAAATCCTAGGAGATGAGATCCTCCTCCTTTGGTTCACACGCAGACTTTATCAGCATCAAGTGCTTCTAAACAGTCCACGCTGAGCTATTTTATCTTCAATCTCTTATCGGGGGGAAAAGTACAGCCACTTGCAATCTTGTGTGTGATCCAATGGCCCGAAAAGGAATTTATTACCTCTTGCAAGGGTTTGTTTAACCCGTATAGTTGCCCAACAACTCCTGCATTTTTTGTCTATTTTTATCCAGCGGGCATATGATTATCAACAATGCTAACACCAATTAAACGTTAAATATGAATTTCAGATGATCTGATTCAGGGGGGGGGGGCACTGAATGTGAGCTGTGCATGTATATGAAGGAAACTCCTGATAACTTCTGCTAACAACCCAGGCTAACCCTCATATCCTCCCAGACATATAAAGCTAACTAAATATGAATTTGGTGTGTTTCAGGCATGCAAGAAAGACTTTGAGGGCTTCAGAAATCTCTTCCACAGATTCCTCCAGGTTAAGGGTCCATCGGTTGAGTGGATCAAGATACAGCGACCACCCGAGGACTCTGTGAGTTGGACTTCCATCACTCTTCGTGTTTTTAAAAACGGTCACAAAACACACTACTGATAAAGCCCCAAACCAAGCAGTCTTGAAACGTTTGATGTCAGGAATGAACTTTGGAGGATCACAGTCCGCGTTGCTCAACGCACACAAACACGTAAAAAAAAGTTGACTTCCCTGCTATTTGCAGTCATAACCACTGAACGTGTCCGGTGTGTCACCAATTATGTAATGTTAGGTCGTGGATGTACTGCGTACAAATATGCCAATTTTCACGTCTTGTCAAAAATCGATGCTATTTGTTCAACATACCATTTTTACGCGCTAGTAACTAATTAAAGGTTGAAATATAGCTCGACAACAAATATTTTTATTATCGTCTACACCCGAGTAGTCTGAGAAGTATCAAACGTCCGCCTCCTTCTCACTTTGCAGGAGCCAGGCAGCTTTATGTCGCCTCAAGACTGCAAAATCAGAACTTTTTTTTCTCTTTGACAATAATGAGTGACAGTATTTCAGCCGAGTAAGCCTGTTTTATATCACTTCAATGATGCCGTGTGTGGCAATTCAAGCAGGGTGTTTTTTATTTTTTAGGAGTTAATTTAGAGAGGCGAGGATTCCAACTGACAGCGACAATGTGGGCCTGTCATAATCTACTTGAGTAGTCAGCATGTTGGAATAGCGGTTAGCCTCCCAGTCAGGAAAATGGATGGATGGATGGATATCCTCCTGTGTGCAGTGCTTTTAATGTCTAGAGACGGCGATAAATTCCGAATTACACATCGCTGAAGCTTTCGACTGACATCCATGGATCGCTGTACTGTATTTATCATTCAGTCATGAATCGCCCGCAGTTGTATTTGCAGCACACCGCGTTAATGATTCATGGCCCTACCGACCCAAATTGGGGTTCACCAGCAGAACGGTAAATTGTTCATGGGGTGTGCAGACCTTCTGTCTCGCTGCTCTTTTTACAAAACGTCCTCAGTGGCTTGCCACAAACGCACAAAGCCATATGTGACACAGAAGAGGTGTGCAGAGATATTGTGGCGTAACAAAGGCGTAACAAAGAGGAAATTCGAGATGGAGATTGACAGGATTAAAACAAAAAAAATGACAGTGATGCGTGCTAATGAGACACAGTGGTGCTTTAAGAGAGGGCAGCACGGATAACCCATTCCAGGAAAGCTTTGGTTTTCTTACATTTACGTAATTCCATTGACGTCTTGAGACAAAAGTATTTGGACACATTAACCCTTTCATGCAACCTGAGAACATGATCAGCTGTCCGCTGTAGTAACGCTGTCCCTGAAAGGGTGAATCGGTTCCTTGAGGTTCGGAAAAAAGCAGGCCACACACATACTGGTGTGGAACTTGTCAGAGACCCCACACACGATGTGCTCTTTTATAGTGAGTGGTACACGTGCATGTAAACCAGAAGGAGCAGCCCGCATCCATTGAATTGAAGCAAAATGTGTGACAAAAACAGTTTTTTGGGGGGGGGGGTTGTATTAAATGAGATCATAACTGCATTAGTGGGTACGTTATAAAAAAAAAAAAACTATCGAGTGCGGGGCGGCCCGGTAGACCAGTGGTTAGCACGTCGGCTTCACAGTGCAGAGGTACTGGGTTCGATTCCAGCTCTGGCCTCCCTGTGTGGAGTTTGCATGTTCTCCCCGGGCCTGCGTGGGTTTTCTCCGGGTGCTCCGGTTTCCTCCCACATTCCAAAAATATGCATGGCAGGCTGATTGAACACTCTAAATTGTCCCTAGGTGTGAGTGTGGGCGTGGATGGTTGTTCGTCTCTGTGTGCCCTGCGATTGGCTGGCAACCGGTTCAGGGTGTCCCCCGCCTACTGCCCGGAGACAGCTGGGATAGGCTCCAGCACCCCCCGCGACCCTAGTGAGGATCAAGCGGTTAGGAAGATGAATGAATGAATGAACTATCGAGTGCTATTTCTTTCTTTCCATTTGTGTGTGTGAGTTTGGAACAGATTAATGACATTTCTATTCATTTTAATGGCAAAAAATAATTTGCGTTACTACGGTGGCATGAACGTATTAAAACTTTCATCACAAGGCGCCACCGTTCTCGTCTCGGTTTTAAACAGTACATCAAGATTAACGACACTGAGTTTAGTGCACTTCCTTCCTCCATCTAGCTGATAAATAAAATTTTATTTGTGTAAACAAAATCCCTTCCGACGACATCAGCACCACAAACAATCTTGTTGAATTGTAACGCCAAATGCTAAATGCCCGTTGGCCGCTGAGCCATCATGTGCCGCGGCCCCGGGTGGGAATCCCGTCTGAAACCGCAACTGGTGATAATTACGCTGCGCGGTGGTTTACCTCTTAAAAAGCTTTACCGACATGTATTAGTGCGGGCAACGAAGAGAACATTTTTAGCCTGATTCGCTTTGTTTATGTTATGTACTTTGGAGGCAGAGTCTTGTGTTTTTAACCTCATCCTCTTTGAAAGAGGAAGGAGAGGTCACTGTTGTGGTGTGCTAGCAGGAAGATTGCACACCCGCACACTCACAATATTAATTTCAATGTCACTCCTGTCCCATCGATAAATAATACGACGCACTTTGGTGTTTAATGAGCAGTCAACGATAACGAGCAGACCAGCTCAGGCCACACGCACAAACAAAAAAGATGAAACCCAACAATTTAAAAGGGGCTTTAATAGATCACGCTCAGACTCCTAAGGACACAAACCTCACAAGTGGCACTAAAAAAATCATCCCCTAAAGACCCACGAGGCACATCTACTCATGTGACGCCATTTGCTACGCGCGTCCAGATCCAACCGTATGACAAGATCGCGGCGCGAGGCCTTCCGGATGGCGTTGCCGACAGCCTGAACAAGCTGGTGGTGGTGAAGCTGAACGGAGGTCTCGGCACCAGCATGGGCTGCAAGGGCCCCAAGAGCCTGATCAGCGTGCGCAACGAGAACACCTTCTTGGACCTCACCGTGCAGCAGATAGAGGTAAGAGCAAACGCGGCCAACACTGTCCCCGCTGCCATTTTTGGCTTGAATCGCATTTCAAGGCAGACTATGGAAAAGAAACTCTCCAGAATTGGAACCATGACTTCAGATGGGCTTGGCAGGAAGTGATGGCATGTTAGCGTCAGCTCTGTCTACGCTTGGCTTACATGTTATGATGACGTGTTCCTCCACATGCCTGAGTGGTTCGAGTTACACGGTTCCCTTTTTTGTATTTATTTTTTTAACTCTCCGGTGGCTCAATTGAGACATAGCAGCTTAAAAAGGACAACAACAAAAAAACTCTGCGAATACCTTTTGGAGCCACAAACCGGTTGCATTCGCCATCCACTGCCACTGTAAATGTTTATTTATTTTTTTCTTTCCCAAAGGAAGAACGTGAATCCTTACATTGTGAGGAGTGTCTTATCTAAATTACAGCAATACCTGGTGAAGCCATATAACTTTTTTTTTAATAGCAAATAAGACCAAGATACAAGTCAAACAAGAACAGCTGACATGTTTTAGCACAAAGCTACGTCATCGTGATCACGCGGCTGCTCCGAAATGGTTAAAATGGCGCTGGCCAGGGTCACGTCATTATTTTGATAGGCTTAATCGGCTCCCCCCAAAAATTTCAGGTCATCAGATACCAATGATTTGGTGTTGGGGTTTTTTTCAGGATTATTTTATGTATTTATTTATTTCAGTGCTCTATAAATCCATTTGAGTTGAGATTTGAATGGAGGTTATCATGTTTCTATTATTATTAGCAGCGTGTACGAGGTTAGGTATTGGTGTAAATCAGGATTATTTTATTGATCTATACGTTTTGCTTCATCTAATATTGGACATTGCGTTTCAGTTTAATGAGTGGTGGGTTCATTTAAATGTCGCACAGTAAAATCTAATTATCCTACTTTATGGCTAAATCGAAAATTCATTATCATGTAATATTCAATTAGCGGTGTAAACAAGATTAGGTTAGGTATTGGTGTATATCTTTGACCCCATTGAATCTGGTCTAAATAAGCCACAGTCAAAAATCATTACAGACGGTGGTCAGTGGAGTTACTACAGTTCAAACCTAAAAATCTGATAGTAATTCTTTTGGAATATGCAATCTTCCACCTGACGACATGAAAAGCTGTCCACCGTCGTAACCGCTGACCCTGAAAAAGTTAAAAGTCAAAGTTGAGTGCAGCCCATACAGTGCAGTACTTGAGGCCATCATTTGATCCAACTCCTTTTCACGTACAATGAGTTCACAATTGGACGTCTTCGGGTTCGTTACCCGATAGGCCTATACTGTGTGCGTAAACACAGTGAGGGGAGGCGCACTACCGGGGGGGCCAGATGGGGAGAAGAAGGATCTGTTAGTTCTATGGCAAACATTGGACACCATGTGCTGTCCGGTAATTCAATAAATCGCCTGCATGCAGCAGTTCAGGCCAGGTGAAAAGAATCAACCTTATATTTGTCTCACTCCTGTGTACAGTCCTTGTGTAATTCCGTTAATATTTGCTCAGCGTGCGCCTCAATGTGAATGACTGAGGTTGCGTTTTGGAAGGTTCCTGTGGGACGTCGCAAGTCCCCCCCACCCACCCACTCGACCACCAGTACACTGCTCTCTTGTGTCCCAATCACTGCGCCCCAGTTTTGCTCAGCTCAGCCCTGATCGCATTACCTCCAGTCCCGCAAGCGACCTGCTCCTCGAGAAAATAAGAGACCAATTCACACACACGCGCACACATATCATCATCCCCTTTTCGGAACCACCGCATTTACTTTTGACTCCACTGTGGAGGAAGCGCGTTTAGGGTTGAAATAAAATGAATACAAATTAAATGCAGCACAATTCAGTTGTATTTAACTTTATGGCTCAACACATTTCCGATTCATCTTTAAGCACCATTTCATTATACAGGTCATTTTAGGTACAGCGCCTCTCGTTATATTCCAACAACCGGAGCCTTTACGCAGGATTTTTTTTTAGCTGGTACTTTGTGTAAAGCGTTTGAGAACCACTTCGCTGAAGTGTCAAGAGTGGTTAGGTAATAATTGGCCTCGCTTTCTTTATCTTCTTCTCCCCAAGGGCTAGCCAGTGTCAATACGACGCGCGTCACAAGTTGTAATTGTTTGCAGTGTATTATGATTCATGTACGAGTGTGTGTTTGAACATCCTGAAGCGAGAACAAGACTTTTCCCAGCAGGTGTGGCATGTTTTTTTTTCTTTTTATTCTGTTCTTTGTGGCGAAGGTAAATTGTAAGTCTGGTTAATGAATAGCAAATGTTTTGTCATACTGGCAAATAAAATTAAAAAAAAAAAAAAAGAAAGAACCCAAGTCACTCCCTTTTTTTTCTCTCAGTTTGGACATTGCACCACATGACCTTATTTCTGGATTACCGCGATAATGACACATTTCTCTCATATTTGTGTATTATATTTGATCATTTTGGCATTTTTTTTAATGATTGAGCTGGTTTTCTGGTATTAATGCATTTTCAGGTCAGATATTTGAGTGGTTGGCGAATGTTTTTGCATCACCACACCAATATTTTGTGTATACATTTTTTTTTTAATTTGTCTGATCATATTGGATATTTTCTAATCTTTTATTTATCATCCAGTATTTCTAAATTACATTTAGAATGTATTATGTAATATTTCGGTATTTTAACAAAGATTTTCCAATAGTATTGTGACGTTTGTCTCATATCTTTTGGTTATTGTCTGATATTTTGGCCAATTATTTTATATTATTTTTAATTTAGGATCATTTAAATAATATATATTATATCTTTTTGTAGCAGTGGTGTATTTGTTGAGTAATAATTTTTTTTGGGGGGGGGGTTATGAATGCTTCATACATTTGTGCTCCATATCTGTTATTTTCCAATATTTGTTTTGTATTTTTTTCCAAGTATTGTTTTAAGACTTCAGTTATTTTTTAAGTAGTGAGTATTTTTGTTCCGTATATTTTGCAAGTATTTTGGCGAAAATTTTGTGTTCTTTTCAACGATTTGTGTATTTTTCAGGTCATTTTTTTTTAATTTTTGAACACTCTTCACACATTTCAATTCCCAGCTCCCCTGTTTTACATATAATTATGATTTCATTATTATACATTTCTGATCCCCAATATCAGAACTGTGTAAAGGTGTAAGAAAAGCACCCCTCACTTCGCCCCCCACCCAAGTTTTCGTATGATGTCATCATTAATCTGCCACTGCTTGTCCTTATGATAAATTGAAGTAGCATTTTTTGTGCTTGCCACGCAGCACCTGAATAAGACGTACAACACGAACGTGCCTCTGGTACTCATGAACTCCTTCAACACGGACGAGGACACGAAGAAGATCTTGCAGAAGTACACACATCACCGCGTCAAGATCCACACCTTCAACCAGAGCAGGTAAAAGCTCTCATAGTGTCACTAATCCAAATGCGTGCTGCAACAAATAGTTCAAATGGAGTTTGGGGGTCAGGGCTTTGGAAGTAATTCGGAGATGGACATCAAAGACACGGAGCGTCCGACCCTCTCAGAGCATCGGGCCGGAATCAGTCCTCCCTTTTAAAATCTCTCCCCGTGTTTTATTTGATGCTCACCGGACAGGACGCAGATCCGTTTGATCTCTCTTTCATCCGAGTTCAATCCGCTTTTGACGTTCTCAGAGATGTCTCTGTTGCCTTCGCAGGTATCCTCGGATCAACAAAGAGTCGCTGTTGCCCGTGTCTACCTGCCTGAGCACGACGGGCCAGAACGCAGAGGGCTGGTACCCGCCGGGCCACGGCGACATCTACGCCAGCTTCTACAACTCGGGCCTGCTGGAGCAACTGATTGCCGAGGGCAAGGAGTACATCTTTGTGTCCAACATCGACAACCTGGGAGCCACCGTGGACCTGCACATCCTCAACCACCTGGTGGGACGACACAACGGCAAGCGATGCGAGTTCGTCATGGAGGTGACGGACAAAACGCGCGCTGATGTCAAGGTGGGCGTTGCCAGAGTCGCGTCAAATGGCCTTCAGGTGGCGCTAGTAGTGCGCCGAAATTGCTGGAAGTCATTTGTGGGGGAAAAAAAAATGACTTGCAGGGCGGCACGCTGATTGAGTATGAGGGCAAACTGCGCTTGCTGGAGATCGCTCAGGTGCCCAAAGCCCACGTGGACGAGTTCAAGTCGGTGTCCAAGTTTAAGATCTTCAACACCAACAACCTTTGGATCTCGCTGGCTGCCATCAAGAGACTGCAGGAGCAGAAGGCCATGGACATGGAGATCATTGTCAACACCAAGGTGAGACATAATGCACTAATTGTCGAGTGCATTCTTCCAGGGTTCCCTTTCATTGTCAGCTTCCATTGTTAGCCTCCAACATTGGCTTCATTGCTCAAGTACGTTAGCGTCAATATTACTTTTATCATAGCTTACAACGTTGGCTTAATTGTACCCTCTAACATTAGCTTTCAAACTTAGCTTCAACATTAGCTTCCCGTGTTAGCTTTCGATGCTAGCTTCAGCTTTAACGTCTAATATTAGCTTCCAATGTTTTCTTTCAATGTTTGTTTCAGTTAGCTTCCATTGTTAGCTTTAATTTTAGCTTTTAATGGCCGTCCTGGTAGTTGGCTTGGTTGAAGATCATTAAATTGCAACATTAGCTTTCGGTAAGTTTCCATTGTTTTAAATGGTAATATATGAAATTAGCTTTCAACATTACCACCATTGTTCGCTTTTAATGTTAGCTTTCATTAGTGGTTTCTAAAGTTAGCTTTCAACTGTTACCGAGAACGTTACTGCCAAGGAAGACAAACATTTGCTTCTGACATTACCTTCCAGCGTTAGCTTTCAATATTTGCTTGCATTCCAATGTGAGCTTGAAGGTTAGCTTCTGAAACTGCTTTACAGCGTCACCTCTAATGTCAGAACTAAGGAGGCCAATGTTAGCTTTTGATGTTAACTCCTGATTTTAGCTCCCAAAATTATCTGCCAACTTTTTTCACCCTGCGTTACACAAAGAGCCCATGAATGGCGAATGGACATGTATTGCCTGTAACGATTTCCTGTCTTGTGCAGACACTGGATGGGGGTCAGAACGTGATCCAGCTGGAGACGGCGGTGGGCGCAGCCATCAAGTGCTTCGACAACGCTATGGGCATCAACGTGCCCCGCAGCCGCTTTCTGCCCGTCAAGACCACCTCGGACCTGCTGCTGGTCATGTCCAACCTGTACAGCCTGGACGCCGGCTCGCTCACCATGAGCCCCCGCCGGGAGTTCCCCACAACACCGCACGTCAAACTGGGGAGCTCCTTCACCAAAGTACGGCGCTACAAATGGTGTAGTGGAGTTTGGGGGTTTGGGTTTACATAAATGTCAGTTTCCAATTAGGTTTCAAACTTAGCTGTCAGACAAATTCAGTACTCTCAAGTGTCAATGTTGATGGCTGTCACTGTGATGCGTTTCCCCGCATTCAGGTCCAGGAGTACCTGACCCGCTTCGAGAGCATCCCTGACATGCTGGAACTGGACCATCTGACCGTCTCCGGTGACGTGACCTTTGGCAAGAACGTCTCGCTCAAGGTAAAGCGCCTCACGAGCGTTGTTTGGGCAACAGTCAAGCTTGCTTGAGAGGAAGGAGGAAACAAACTGACTTATTGCAGCAATGGGCTGTCACACAGCGTCACGCAAGCACAGATTTGATGCGCTGTTGTCGTGTGTGTGTGTATCCCGGCAGGGCACGGTGATCATCATCGCCAACCACGGGGATCGCATCGACATCCCGGCAGGCTCCATGCTGGAGAACAAGATCGTGTCGGGAAACCTGCGCATCCTCGACCATTGAGACCACGTCCTCCGTCATGCGGACCACGCCCACGCCGGTCATGTAACCCTGCCGCCCCATGGACATATGACCCGCCTGCCTGGCTTCACTATGTGACCTGTTTATTATTTTTTTTACGGGACGCTGCCCCCTGCTGGCCGACAAAGGAAAGTCACAGCTCTAATGTGAATACGGTACAGTATAACATAGTGTACAATGATTCTATAGTAGCATATTAACAATGACTTAAGTCATCTGACTGAAATGAAGTTGAAAGCCTTACCTACTGTTCGTTTGTGTCATCATAACACAACATTGAGCATTATTATTTCGTTCTTTGTGTTGTCAATCATCAAGATGCCAAGCGTGTGCGCGCGCACACTCACACACACTAAGAGTGAGACAGACGATAGCAATAAGTGTTGAAGTATGACTGAGGTCCGATTAAAGTGCAATATCATACACTAAACTATGGCTGTGAGGAGTTCTTTAATGGGATAGGGTTTTAAATAAGAATGTGTCGTTTTTTTTAACTGAGGTTTGGGTTTCAAACTAAGATTTCAAACCAGTTTTAGGATATGTCAAGCCTGGGTTCGGGTTCCAAGTCAAGGTTCAGGTTTTGAGTCATGGCAACGGAGTAAAAATTCAGTTTCAAGCAAGGTTGCTTTAAACAAAGGTTAAGGTTGTAAATGATGGGTTGAAGCCAGAGTTGAGGTTTCAAAGTCGGGTTTAAAGCCATTGTTAGAGTTTCAATGGGTTGGTGTTGTAAATTACAGTTTAGGTTGTAACTGTATTTTAGAAGCCCTCTTGTTTGGATTTTAAAATTAGAATGCTCGCAGAAACGGATGGGATGATGAGTAACAACCGTAACGGCCTAAAAATAAACAAAATACAGTAGTTTGTAAAAAGGAAATCACTGCCTACCTTAGTGGCGACTTGACACGGAAGCATGGGACGCCCTTTTGCAGCGTGTTGAGTGCAGAAACTATCGTCCGTACATGACATGTACCGTTTTCTATTGCGCCTCCTGGCGCTCCAGATTCCCATTGTTTGCCAGTTCCATCGGAGCATTGTGCACGAAACAAACTATGAATGAGAATAACAATAATATAAAATATATATATATATCGCAAGCCGCAATAAGAGACAACTGACAGCTAACATATTCCGGTGAGAATCAAGATCATTCGATTGCTGCTTCAGAGCTGATCATCTGAATCAGGTGTGTTGCAGCCCGGAGAGCTGGAAAACAGGCAGGACAGTTGCCCTCCAGGCTAGGAGCTGGACATGCCTGCCGTAGGGTAAAGGTGACCTGCTTTTTTTGCTTTTATTTTTTAAATCGTTTTTGTGAAAGTGTAACTGATAGATGCAGTATGCACTCAGACAAAACTATATATTAATAACATGCTCAGAGACATATAAATCCCCCCCTCCAAATTTCCCTTTCCATCCCTCACGATTGACTTGGGACGAATTGCTGTGAATGAGGTTCTATGCGCATGCGCAGTAGTAGTAATGATGACGTGTCCCTTTTATTTTTGACCCAAAAAAACACGCACCTCAAAGATTTTTTCACTTTATTGTTTAAAGTCATTAGAAAAACATTCTTTTGCTTTCTTTCACCTTCACAAAAAACACTTTTAGAGGAGGACGAGGACCACGTGCGTGTCAGAATGACTGACAGCACCGGGAGAAACCCTTTCTTCAATATTTGGGCAAAGAGAAATGAAATTCATTTCGTTATGTACGTGTGCGTGCCACAGATTTTCGATTTTCGTCAGGTGGATTCGGGACATTATTTCAGGCTCTGGCGTGACGTATTTGAAAACGCGCCGACGCTAGTTGCGTGAATCGTTGGGGAAATTTTAATCAAACCGGATTCAAACGGTCTGCCCCTTTTTTGCTGTTGTTAACGAATCGGCGAACAAACTGTTAAGAAAACATGACACGAAAATCGCCCCAAGCTCGTCCATTTTTCACGTCGTCGCTGTCCAATAAAGCATGTAGCTCAATTTATTGTTTTTGTTTTTGGAAAAAAATGTGTTTGGAACACTTTCAACTTGTCAGGGCGTCAAAATAACTTCTGGATAGAACGTGTACATTCACGGATATACAGTCATGGTTTTCCAACCAATTAACAACACTGGCTTTTTCATAACAGTGGTCACAAAACACATTTGAAGTCCTGCTCGTGTGTGTGCGATGCTACATGGCTGCGCTGATATAAAGGGTTCAGGGGGGCAGGGACCACTCAGACGACCTGTAATGCTTCAAGAGGTTCAGAAAAAGGTATTGCTTTGTCAACGGCTTGGAGAGTCAAACACGGGACAAAACATTGACGTAAATGACACACACACATGAAAGACCTCGAAAAACACACAATGTGCAGAGTACAAAGATGAAAGACTGGAAAAAGACGTGATGCCTTGAGGGCCATTCAAAAAACATTTTAAATTAGCTAATGAGACATACAGTGTACAGGGTGTCCCCTAAAAAAAATCGGAATAATATATTCATTTGTTTTTAAACATCACAAGATGACGCGAGTTCAGAAAATTCAGGTTTGTCAACCACTTGTAATGCTTAACAGATGCCTACAGATGGCGCGATTTCATCGCTTTGGATGCTTTTCGATTTTAGGCGGCTCACACTTAAACCGAGTTGTACGTATGGAAGAAACAGCGCACTAGGTTTCAGAAAAGTGTGTCACGAACCGCGAGAAAAGATGACGTGAATGGTGATCGTCAGTCATCGTCGTTTCTTTGTTGTTAAGATGTAAAAAAAAATTCTTCTGAAAAGCCATTTCAGTCTTGCTTCTGTTGTTTTGTGGTTTGAGGTGTCACAAAAGCATAAAATATGCGCATTAGAGTCATCAGAGTGTGTTCGTGGATTACCAAATTAATGTTGTTTTTTAAAAATAATTGATTAGACAAAGTCATATTAGGTTCACCTTTAAATGTTCTAGTGCATATTAGGCTAATTCTTCAATTTTGGGGAGTGGCCATTTAGAGAGTGCACATTTTTTGGGGGACACCCTGAAGTCCGAGAACAATAAGCCGCACCGTAGCTTTTGCTTTGGGATAAATACTGTCGTCGTTGTCACGATCACAAAGTCTCTCCAGCAGTTTTGTGTCAGTGGAAAATGTAGAAATATTTGTCTTCAAAAAGGAATACTCAAAAATGAGAGCGAGACGACGACGACCAAAAAAATAAAAAATAAAAAAATCGTCCAAACCAGGCGTCCTCTAGTCCAAAGGTCCTTGAAAGATGAGTCTGACGAAGCCGCGCTCGCCGCTCAGCTGGTGGGCGCAGAAGGGGCACGCGGCGTGGAAGGTGTGCGTGCCGTGGGGCAGCGGGATCTGACTCCAGAAGGCGGCCGTTTTCTCCGAGCAGACGTGGCCGCAGGGGCCGAAGGCGTGTGTGGGCGGCGCGGCGTCCACGTAGAAACCGGCCTCGCAGCCCAGCCACAGGGGCACGTAGGGCCCCTTGGCGCGGCACATGGGGCACTCGCGCTGGCGCCCGTCCCGCTCCTCGTGCCGGTTGCCCCAGTCGTGGTAGCCGTGCACGTGGCCGCAGCGCAGGTAGACCCACGGCTGCTTCTCGTCCGGTGTGTCCTTGCGCCGCATGGAGGGGAAGGCCAGCGTGTTGAAGCCCACGGGGCACTGGGGGCGCGCCGCGTTGATCTCCTGCCGCAGGGCCTCCAGTTGCTTGAGGGTGGGCGTGCGCGACAGGCCCTCGGCCGTGCGCCACAGCAGCGTGGCGCCGCACAGGTCGATCAGGGAGCCGTCCACTAGCTCTTGAGACTCGGCCTCCACCTGCGCACCACAAACGAACCATATTCTAGTCCAGCTGCATCTGAAATAAGCCCTGACCGATTCATCGGCCGACCGATTTCATCGGCCAATATCAAGTGGCCAAAAAAAAAAAAAAAGTTAAAATCCGCTGCCTTTCAATCAAAGTTACCAAATGGCAGAATGAGCTCACATCGAAACTTGAGAATATTAAACCGCATTCCTGCTGAAAAATATCTATTCGGAGCCCCATTAGTCATTTTTCAAATGACATGATTTCGATGCAAATTTTGAAATCTTATAGATTTTTTTGGACACTAGAGGGCAGTGTTACCTGACACAGTTCTCATAATGGTTATTTTAAGGGACCAAAACATTTACATTTCTACAAACTGCACACTGACTACTTTAGATTGGAGCAAAGTGTCATTTATTTGAGCCCCATTAGCCATTTTTCAAATTACATGATTTTGATGCAAATTTTGAAATCTTATAGATTAGATTTTTTTGGACACTAGAGGGCAGTGTTACCTGACACAGTTCTCATAATGGTTATTTTAAGGGACCAAAATATTTTACATTTCTACAAACTGCACACTGACTACTTTAGATTGTAGCAAAGTGTCATTTATTTGAGCCCCATTAATCATTTTTCAAATCACATGATTTCGATGCAAATTTTGAAATCTTATAGATTAGATTTTTTTGGACACTAGAGGGCAGTGTTACCCGACAAAGTTCTCATAATGGTTATTTTAAGGGACCAAAATATTTACATTTCTACAAACTGCACACTGACTACTTTAGATTGGAGCAAAGTGTCATTTATTTGAGCCCCATTAGCCATTTTTCAAATTACATGATTTTGATGCAAGAAATCTTATAGATTAGATTTTTTTGGACACTAGAGGGCAGTGTTACCCGACAAAGTTCTCATCATGGTTATTTTAAGGGACCAAAATATTTACATTTCTATAAACTGCACACTGACTACTTTAGATTGGAGCAAAGTGTCATTTATTTGGTGTTGTTCAATTAAAAAAAATCTAATTGTGATCCACCCTCCCTCAATATTATGATTGAACTTCTTTCCAGTATTTTTTAACAAACCAAAACAATCAATGAACCATATTGATTTGACATCCGCTCACCATCTTTCCCCGCTGCTGCGCCGAGCGCGTCTCTCGCAGCGTGAAAACGTTGCCGCACACGGAGATCTCCCGCCACACGCCGGGCCTGGAGTCCTGGCTGAAGCCGTGGCGAGGGTGCATCACCAGCACGCCGTTGGTGGTCAGGCCATCCATTTGCCCGTCCGACGTCTTCCACTTAGCAGCTTTCTCCTGACATGAAAACAAACAAATGGGACTTTCAGCGTCGCTTGTCGGCTTTCGGGTTTGCGGGTTCGTGTCGTGGATCCTCACTCCGAGGAAGATGTTCTTGGACGAGTCGAAGCCGGCCGCGTAGATGCGGGCGGTGTAAGGCGGTGCGCGCTGGCACATGATGCGGCAGGCAAAGCGGGAGATGGTGCTCTGGACAGTTTGCGTGGTGTCGCCGTTGCTCTGTGTGCCCGCCACCGTGTCCGTCACCACAAAGTCGATCGGGCTCTCCGTGGAACGACCCACCTGTGAAAACAAGCACGAGGGGACCACAATCTCACCAGGTGTACTGATAAAAGTGATATTTTTATTTCTCGTCTGTTACTGATGGTGTTGTGGTCCACTCGCCGGACTTGTGTGCGTGCGGCGCGGGATCTGTTCCCGCTCAGTGACGGTGTGGATGTGGGGTGTGAATGCTCATTCGTCTCTATCTGTGCCCTGTGACTGGCTGGCGACCAGTTCCGGGTGTAGACGGCCTCCTACCCAAAAGTCAGCTGGGGTAAGCTCCAGCAACGCCGTGCGAAAATTCTTCAGGATAAGCGGTGTTGAAAATGGATGGATGGATGATTTGTTTGTACATGCCATTAAATGTTAAATTTTTAATTATGTGAAGTCCGATACCGAGTTTGATACTTGATAACTCCGAACATATTTTGTAATTGTAATCACTTATCGGCATTTTGTTACAGATTTACAGTATCAGTACTGATAACTGCAACGTTTTGGTGCAACCCGATCCAACCTACCCGAACCACCGAAACTAGCCTAACCCTGTCAAACCCCGCCCCTCCGCCCCCCCAAAAAAACAAGCTACCGTGCGCTACCCTACCGACGAGATTACCTACCCGAACTATCTTCTTTCCCTCACTGAGCCACTTACTGGAGGGCGTAACAATTCCGCATTTTTCTTCATATTCCACCTGTCATGTTGGTTCAATGATGCGTCCCAATACTTTTGTCCATGTCACGCATGTTATCTTCCCGGAACTTCACAGAAAGTTAGTCGTCACGGCATTCATTCAAACAAACAAAAAAAAAAAAAGAAAAGACTGACTCTTCCTCTCCTTCCATCCCTCCCTCATCTGTCGTACGCCTTTCATGCTTTGCTCTCCCGTCGGCCGCCCTGCAGCTTAACCTCTGACATCGCTGTGAATATTAAACACGTTTTGGAATTAAACTTGCATGCGCGACTCCAGCGAAGAAGACGCTTGACCTATTTTTTCTTTTTTTCTGGACCAAGCGAGCGTGAGAAAGAAGAAAGAAATGTGAAAATTCTCGTTTTCATCATGTCATTTATGCCCCGTGAAGACATTTTGCTGGGGTGGAGGAGGGGGGCGGGGCTTGAGGTCAAACGGAAAAATGACTTAAAACTGAAAACAACACCGGCCTGGTGGTCCAGTGCAGAGGTCTTGGGTTCAATCCCCGCTCCGGCCTTCCTGTATGGAGTTTGCATGTTCTCCCCGGGCCTGCGTGGGTTTTCTCCGGGTACTCCGGTTTCCTCCCACGTTCCAAAAACATGCATGGCAGGCTCATTGAACATTCTAAATTGTCCCTATGTGTGAGCATGATTGGTTGTTTTGTCTCTGTATGCCCTGCCATTGACTGGCAAATGGTTCAGGGTGTCCCGCGCCTACTGCCCGAAGACGGCTGGGATAGGCTCCAGCCCCCCCCCCCCACCCCCGTGAGGATGAAGCGGATCGGAAAATGCATGAATGAATGAAAACAATAACCCTATCAGAGTGTCAAGTAAAGAGCGTACTCGACATCCCATAATAACGACAAGGGACTCTCTACAGATAATAATGACACGAACGGGTACTTCAAAGGACCATCGATGTACAGAGTAAGGAACTGCTCTGCCCAAAATGTGCTGCGTTTAAGTGCCTAAGAAAACATGGGAAATTTTGACACTTTCTGAAAAGCTTCATGACAACATGACGAAAAGTGAACATTCCTCCTAAAAGAGGCTTCGAGTTGTTTCAACGCACTTCCAGAGGTGAAGTTGACCGTCAAAGTAAACATACAACCAAGAGAATTGCACGTCTATTTCAAACAACAACAATGACTTTGCTGCCATATTGTGGCATCTGAAGGGAATCGCGATTCAAATCAAGCGTGTGTGTGTGTGTGTGTGTGTGTGTGTGTGTGTGTGTGTGTGTGTGTGTGTGTGTGTGCGTGTGTGTGTCTGGTACCTGAAACATGTCTACATTGCTGTCGTGTGTGTACTCCACCACCACCGTCTGGGCTCTGGACAGCGTGTACGAGATGCTGTGCTGGTCTTTGTTGCTGATGGCCTGAGGGGGGCGCAAGACAACACACAGCCTTCCTATAAAAAAACGGCAGCGAGGGTCCGGCGGCAGTTAAGACAAAAGGAGGGTCAAGCGAGTTCATATCGTCACATTTGCGGTCTGGACAATGAAGCCAAAACGCTTCGGGGACCACCCGTAAGAAAACAAACCGCTCCTTCCAGATTTGTGAAATGACCCAAAAGCCTGGCCTCTTTTGCGCATGTGTGTGTCCACACCAAGTAGTGTATATTAGGCACAGATGTCAACACACACGCACACACACACACACACACACTGGAAAACTGCAATTCCTCCAAATGATCCGTTTACAATTGCTTTCTCTCTTCTAAACATTTCCTAGTGTTCCATTTCAACGTTATCGTTTCACTTTAAGCAAACCTGCACTCAGTTTTGAACACGCACACACTTATGGAAGAGAGAAAACACACACACAGAAAAAAAACCCCAGATGATGCTTATCTCATTTATTTGGATTTTGAATCTTTTCCTATTGGAAATATAAGAGAAGTGGGCAAACTGTTACCACGGTTACATCGTACACTGTGGTACCTACCGCGACCCCTTTTTTAAATTTATGGCTTGTATTTGTTACAAACACATGAGAAGACCTTGAAAAAAAAAAATTACATGGAAAAAAAAAACACCCACATCACAATCAGATTCTTTTTCACCCTTAATATTTTTCATTCTTTGGAGAGGATAAAGAAAATATGCCTGGTATTTTTATATTGTCTGTCTACATGTTTTGCTCTATCCTTTGTGTTCAAGGTATTTGTTACATAAATGGTCAGAACATGGCATTGCATTTTTATTTTTGTGTCAGCATGATGCGAAGCAGACTTTTCAAAGGCAAAGTTACGGTATGTGGTGGCTCGGGTAATTCGCCGTTCACGACTTGCCCAACTGCTGCTTCTTGTAAAGTGAGTTGAGTTCCCTGCCACTGTACGACGCTCGCAACTCAAATGTTTGCTTGCAAGTCAAAGCAAAGAATAAAAAATCAGCTGAACGACAGCGTGTAGAAAACATTCAGGTGACTTGCATCCCAAGATACCACAAGCAAACGTGAGCAGTAGTATTTTTGTAAGCTGTATTAGCCGTGTGTGCGTATACGTGTGTTATTGTCTCACCTTGGCAGCCTGCGGAGAGCAGGCGACGTGAACCGTGCTGGGTTTAACTCCGTTGGCCTTTGGCCGTTTGCACAGCGCAAAGCGGCTTTTGCGTCGGCCTCGATCGCCGTTGGGTAAAGAGCCATTGTACCTGCATGCACACATACACACACACACACACACACACACACACACACACGCACACACACACACACACACACACACACACACATACGCACAAAACACAATTGGACATTACAGTCTGAACAGCTGCATAATAAATCCAGTGGAACAAACGCTTCCGTTCCTTGAGAGCACGTGCGTACCCACTTGACCTAAACTCGCCTTACTCAATGCATCACAAAGTGCACCTTTAACTTCTCAAAACTCATAAAGAACAATAAATAATACGTGCTATGGGGGGTGGGAGAGGCGGGGGCGGGGCTCACAACAAATCCAAAAAAAGCCTTAAAAGTGGTTCCAAAATATCTCAAGTGTCCCATTTTTTTTGTCCGGGACATCTTGTTTTGAGTGTAATGTCTGTCGCAAGCTTGTGGAGGGCGGAGCTAAAAACGGCGGCGTCTGTTAATTGGGCAGCAGAAAATCGGACGTTGTTGGGGCCACTTAACTGCTGGCGGCGCATTATCGTGTGTGTGTGCGCGGTTCTCGTATTGTGCTCCGTTGAGCTTACTGTTGAAATTAATTTTTAATTAAATTAAATAAAATTAAAATTATGTTTTAAAAAGCAGTAGTTGTGCTCGACGAATAATAAATAGTGGGACCGTGGGTTGCTATTTAGCGAAAGAAACGCTCACTGGAAGAACTCAAGCTGCGGATTTTCCCCATAACAAGTCACCCACTGTGTCCCCTGAGCCACATTTAGGTGTGCCTAGGTGAAAGCACGCCTTTTTTTTGTGGGGGCGGGGGGGGATTTTTATTTATTTTTACATCTTCTTCACAGAAAACCGCACACTCGGGAAGGAAAAAGAAATAAAAAAGCACAGTGAGTGGCGCTTTTGAAGCGTGTGCGCTCAAATGACTGAATCATCCCTTTAAACGCCTTCTCCGAGGTTTGTTTTGACTGAAGTCCACATGCTCAGCTGGAAGTGGAGGGGGGAAAAAAAAAACTTTCACCACACCCTCCTCCTCCTCATCCTTTTCAGCACGCAACGCAGAGACGCACCTTCACGCCAACGGCTACACAGCACACTTTCCTATACGTCCGCTAAGCTCCTCATCTCGGCGTGGCGACCTCTGACATGACAACACGTGTGTTATTTAACAACACACACGTACGCACGTTGCCGGGTCGGTTGATTTCACGGCCGACTCAAAACTTTGCTGCTCGAAAACCGGTGTTGTCACGCAGATTAGCGTGGAAATTTTCCTGGGTGGAAAAAGCAGTAAAAGGCGGCTGGCTCTTCTCCTTCAACCTCTCAAGGCTTTTCCACATTGCTTTGCCGTTTTGTTTTTTTTCTGCGACTGCTTTTTTTGGGTTCTAGGTCAGGCCGATGGTTTTAAACGGGTCGGCAGAGTCGTAGCGTTGCATGTGACCAAAAAAAAAAAAAAAAGAAAAAAAAATCCCCCGAAAAAATCAGAATGAAAGACAGTGGGATCTCAATTCTGACCAGAAAATTTTCCGGAAAATATGCAAGCATTGAAAAAAGTTTTCTAGAGCATAGCTTGAATCAACTATTTATATTTACTATTATATTAATTATTAATTTACTTGATTAATTTAATAATCCCTTGTAACACCTGTAAGTCAAGGTACCGCTGCATTGCATTATTCTTACCAGATAATGTTCAAATCCATATTTCCTCAAAAATCACCACAGCTAGTTGAGCCAATAACATTTTCTAGGACGCCCGCGGCCGTGCCTTTCTGTGACTCTTCCAGTTTCTCCATCTCTGTTGCAACCCTCTGATGACGCTCCGATCTCATTTTACCTTAAAAGTCCAATTTCCGTACCTCCTTGTGTAAGTTGCGTGTTGTATTTATTCACATTGGGCTTCAGTCCATTTCTTTGCCAAATGGACCGTTGTCAATATACTCCTACTGGAAAGTAATGAGACGGTGAAAAAAAAAAAAAAAAAGGTCAACTCCACCCATCTGCTCCTTGCAGGTAGATAAAACAAGTACGCACATGAGTTGGCGTTGAAAAGGAGAACTGCATTAACACATCAAAGGAGTGAAGTCTCGACACGCGTGTCTTAATAAACAAGCATGGCCTCTCTGGACCGTGATGCGCTCTGTATACGTGACTCGGATATGAGCATCGTAATTGCATCGAGACTCGGATCAGAATCAATTTTGCCATACAGTTACGATGTACCGTCCCTTTAATGGAAAGCCTAATATGTATGATGTCGCTACGCTATGTGGGAAATGGCCGGTCGGCCAGTCGCTAACCGAACCTGAAAGCAGCCACCTCAACTCTCATTCGCACGTGTCTTTCACCGGGCCACGCCTTGAAAACCACAGACGGCAAAGTCACAGATACAAATGCAAAAAAAATAAATAAAAAGAGAATACCTGCCTTGCACGTGTTTCTGACTGTACAATGTGTCGGCGTTGTTGTGTACGAAACAACATGAATTGCCTGGCTGCGTGATTAATTAATTAATTAATCGATTAATTAATTAGTTAATTAATAACTCAATATTCTATTCTGAGTAGGCCCACCAAAAGCCTTAAGATGTTATGCCGGAAAACAAGTCTCCCATTTTGCTTTGAGGAGTCCATCCGATGGGCGTCAAGATGGCTGACGCTCCACTGCAAAAAATTTAAAGTTTTGTAGCCACAGCACGATGGAAAAGTTGAATAACTTACCATAAAGCACTCCTTTATATCTTCCACCTATGCCGTTTAAAGTATACACCTTGCTTGTGGCGGCACTCCATACGTAGACATTCTTAACCCTTGAACTCACAGCCATTGTTTTGATTCTGTTTGCTAGCGCCGCTGCTACACACGGGAACGCGAGCTCGAACCGCCTAACAAAGTTCAACGGCGTCCCCCGGGCGAGCGGCCCTGCCCTGTCGCCATGGCGATGCGCTTCCCAAACACTGAGACGTTGCTATTCAGTCAGAAACTTTCCCGACCTCGTTTTTCGACTCCGCCGGACGTGTTTTCGGACGAACAGCAAAAAAAAAAAAAAACAAGGATGCTTCCTGACACGCCATCGTATGGGACGGCATCACGCGGAGGCTCCCGAAGGACTTGTTCCATCTGTGCTGACTTCCTGCGCAATGGTGAAACACACAGTTGCTAATGACGACAGCTGCATTTTTTTTGTAACTTTGGACCACAATGTTTTGTTGCATGGTTACAAGTTAAAATTTGGGTTTAAGGGGAGTTCATAATGTATCTTCGAACCCGAATATTAGCCTATGATCTGAACCGTTCTAGTAGTGTAAAAATAATAACCCAGGGTTGCTTGACAGGGCTTTCAAATAAAAAGGATGAAAATCCAAATTTGCTTGATTTTATTTTTTTTTTTTTGCCCCGCTCAATTTTTTGGGCTCCTGAAAGTGTTTCCCAAAGATTCCCGAATGCCATTGCCAATTTAACATCATAAATACCACATAGACCCCCGAAATGCTTTGGGAATTGAAAGGTTACCTATTAAAAAAAAAGTAATAAAATACTGATCACAAGTTCATGTTTTCCAGTTGTAGTGTTATAATCAGATTTTTATGAGAAAAAAAAACGCCAGTCTTTACACAAAAGTTGTGTAAGTTGTTAAACTCACTTTTCAGGAAAAATCCTATTTTAACAAATGAATTTAAAAAAAACATGACAACTTTATTCCCATAAATTTACTTGATAAGTTACAGTGAGCATGTTCAACTTTTCAAACGCCTTCATTTATTTGTGTTTCGTTTGTGTGCGATTCAAAATTCTTGACGCCAGTAATGTGACCTGATTTGACATAACCTGTACAAAAAAAAACTGAAGAGAAGAAATATTTTTTAAAAAAAAGAAAGAAAGAAAAGAGGTTGGGCAAGTATTAACAATTACCCAATCACATTCAAACTCATAAAATGGAGGTCAGCTCGCACGGGCCACCGTTTCAAACGCCTGTAATTTCGCCCCAAAGTTGTTCTGATGTTCTAGAAGGATTTCCCGATTGCAAAGCACGCCTCCAGAATACAAATTGTGAACCCCTGGAGAAACCGAATTTAACTGTCGTGTGATCGGGAGCTGCTTACCCGAGCACAATGAGCTCTCCATACTTGACTGGCACTTTGATGGAAGTGGTGCAGATGTTCTCCTGCTCGGGGGAGTACATCGGGCTTGGCTGATGGATGGACATCAGGGTGGGCTGCAAGGTGTGGTGGTGGTGGGGGGGTGGGGGGGAGATAGGAGCACAGAGGAAGTGGGACAGGGAGTCGAGGGTGGTGCTAAGCTAAGTGGAACACAGGGGTGGGAAATGAGGAAGAGGAGGAGGAAGGGGAAGGGGTCAAGTGAGCCTCAGCTCCAGCCTCTCATGCTTCGGACGTCCTCAGTCATCCCCTGCAAGGGAAGCGGGGACGTTAGAGACAAAAATGATCACTCTGTTGAAGCGTGCATCAGAAACGGGAAGTGACGCCGATTTTCCGTGACTTTGATACAGCGCAGGTGTTGATGTGGTTTCCTGACTGTCAGTTTTTAGTTGGGTGCAAATTAGAGCAAAACACAAGAACGCCTTCGCGCTCGAAGTACAGCCGTGCCTTGACGTGGATTCGTGACCGCGATCGGAACGCAGGACGCCTCGAATCATCTTTCGCCACTAACAAGAATGGAAATGCCACTCGTCGGTTCCAGTGCCCAAACGCACTTGCAAAGATTTTTTAGTAAAAGAAATGGAACTCTACAGTCATGTACTTTAATACTGTAAGAAACCGAACGTTCCTTTTGGTGTGTGCTTCTTGACCACCAGAGGGCAGTATAATATGTACATTCCAACTACGCTGCAATTTGATGACAAAACAGTAGACTGGCACAACTAAGCTGCCATATCAGATGTCCTGTATTATGCAGAGGATAAAGAATATATGCCTAGTGTTGTAGTACTGTTGAATGCCGTGACTCCACGTGCAGTTTCTGCTTGTGTTTAATGGTTGACGATCACTTCAACATCGATGTTAGTTTCATGAACCCTTCCATGGTGTTTCACATTGCGTGTTAGCATGAAGATAGCGGACTTGTGTGAGATAAGGTTAATGCAGTTTGGGTCAATATACAATACGTGTAGTGTAACTCCACAGTAGTCAACTATAAAATGGATCAATCACAAGTGAGGTGGCGAGGGAGCTGAGGAATCACCCAGAGATTTAGCACATTCACTTCAAGTGATCTTCATGTTCTCAGGCTCTCGTTCTTCAAGTCTCCCAGTGTCACATTGTGCTGTATCACAAGATGAGCCACAAAAAAAGAAAAAAAAAAGATTTTTCCACATGGAAGTGGAAAGTTTACTTTGGTCTGGACTGACTTCCCCTCCAAAAGTGGAGAAAAGAAGTTGGATCCCTTCTCAAGGCTAATTTTTTTTTTTAGTAATCTGAACAGGAAAAAAATAATAATTTTAATAATTATTATATATATATATATATATATATATATAAAATAAATTTTAAAAAATACTTAAAATGTATTTTAAATGCTACCTTCAAAGTTTCATGTAAATATTTCAATAGCATTTTTAATTCATTTTCAGGGCTTCTACGTCTACTTTTTGAATTGATTTTATTGCAATAAAATTCTATATTTTTTATTTTAAAAAATGCTAAACTCCGATGATTATAGTGTATAAGAAGGCGCATGGGAATCTGCAAAAAATAGCGTTAATTATACAAGTGCACATTGTGTGTGGGCATGAGCTTGTGTGAGCACACACCCTTGACCTCGTTGTGACATGCAGCTCGCTGCTTAGTCTCACACACACACACACACACACACACACACACATGGATGTACACAAACAGATGCAGCGACACAACAAAAGAGAAAGGCCAGCGACTTTGCAGGCGAGTGAGATCAGAACGCTGATGACAGCCACAAAAGCCACTTGACATCCGCCAAAGCAACACTTGGCCAATGTGGAACGTATTATGATATGTGTGTTTTTTTGGTATATTTTCTGGACCTATTTTTAATCCTATTCTTAACTCTCAGTGAAGGAAAACACGTCACAAAAAAAATCACATCCAACCACAAAAACGAGAAATGCACGGTCAACTAAAATGTTGCCCGCTGAACAACCCCTGATTGTTAATAATAATGATATACCATAAAGTAAATGCATAATATCTAGATAGCATGAAAAATGCTCATCATCATTTCATCTCAATGGAGAGTAGACGAGACTTGTGCGGATCTAATTTTAGTCATACGGCACAGTCAAGGAAATATTTTATTCCACAATACCTGCCCCGAAACCAGGAAGGCAACCCAGCCACACAAATGTAATAACGTTCCGAATTGGAATGTGTTCCAACTTTGAACTTGAACTCTTCGCACAAAAAAAAAAGCAATAGCATCAAGAGGAGTGGGGAAAAAAAGCCACATACGGCATTATTCGCAAAATCTGTAGAATCTTGACTTCAAACTTATTTCTGCATGTTCACATTTGGTGAAAGCACAGTGAGTCTGCAACTAGTCTCTTGTCCTGCCTCATAACCTGAAATCTGAATTTTGGCCTGTTTTATTGCCCCATCTCCTTGATTCACAAAAATGTATTAATCCATCCATACTTTTATTATTATATCTTATTTATTGTTAGGGTTCCGTGTGAACCGGGGCTTATCTCTGCCAATTTTAGCAATGCTATCAGGCTAAATTTAAAAAAACAAAAACAAACAAACAAACACAACTTGCATTTTTTTTTGCATTTGAAGAGAATTAAAATCTAGGAGATAAAGAAAAATATGCCAGTGCTTTCACGGGAAACGTTTCCTCTGCTGGGTTTTTTTTCGATGTGACACGTCAACATGATTGTGAGATATCAACAGCAGGCCAACGTGACAAACCAGAGGTGATCTCTGATCCAGATCTTTGCCGCACGTTGAAGGTCAATCGCGGCATTCACCACATCTTCAAACATTCAAAAGGCTTTCCGCCATTTTGCGCCTTTTATGATTCCCTTGACATCATCCCCGGCTTGATGAGCACCTCAGCACGCAGCGCCACGAAAGACCAGCGGGAACCTGCACAACTGATCTTCCCGCGTTTCATCTTCACGCTTGATACAACAACAAAAGACGCCTGCTGTGATGCTTTTTGCGCAACACTGACGTCAAGCCCAAAAAATAATCGACATGAAATCATTCACACTTCCAAGCGGTCTCTGGTCACATTCCACAACAGTTTCCCGAGACTCTTGTGGGCTTCACCGAAAAAAAATACATAATAATAATAATACCAAAAAATGAACAGTACGCCTGGACAATCAATGCCTTGATTTACGAGTCTACCGTGAGCACGTTTGGAATTTCATACACTTGTATCTCAAATCATCTTTCCCCAGTGACATACAGTAAATGGAAATGCTATTCCCGTAATCTTGTTCAAAAACACAAAATTCATCAAGAGGACGCCCTGTAGTGACTAGTTTTCAAAATAATAATCATAATAAAACCCAACAACAAGCAAATTTAATCCCCACTCTGAAACAGACATCATGAGAGGAACCTTTTTTTTTTTCCACATGACAACAAAAGGAGCCCAGTGGCAAACAAAGGCGGGATTTATGAGTTGCAAAACCAGTTATTTATGGACATTTTGGAAACGTCTTGGACGGGGGTATGGACTTTCAAGTCACAAAAATATCTTGCATAACGCTACGGGCATGAGGAAAGCTGACGTTTGATTTGAGAAGTCATTGGACGCAGTTCCATCTATTAAGAATCATGTTTGCGTACTGGAAAAAAATAAGAATCATAAAAAAGCAACCCGCATTGTATGCACAGCACAGAAGATAAACTTTTGAGTTGCGTAACGGGCGTCGGCATTGTTGAGAGGTGCGAGTGAAATGAATCCGTCAAAGTTCAACGTATTTTTTTTATTGACTTTCAAAGAGGCAAACAAAAGAGCTGCAAAGTGGTACCAGTCAGCTGATCCACTTCATCACCTGCGTGTTCACAACAGCTTCTTTTATCCAAGTCTGGAATTCTGTGCACCAGCTTGGCCTGTGTCCTGTTGTGGAAAGCTGATTAAGTCTTTTAAAGCCTCGAGGAGCCTTCAAGGAAAAGCTAAGAGCCTGGCTGTAGTTTTTTTTTTTTTTTTAATGAACAGTCTGCTTGCTGATTAGGAAATTTATGGTCTGATAATTTTGCGCTTGGTGGGGGAGAAATAAAACAATAATTCCCGACTGTTGTTTCCTTCTCGACATAATAAGGAAGTGTTTCATTCCACACGGCGACAGGAGCCAACACTTTCGAGAGGAGACACTGTTCCGGACAAATTACTCATTGGTGGATCTCACATTAAGAAAAAAATACACGTGGAGTTCAGGGGGCGCCTCACTTCTTCCCACAAAGGATGTCAAAATTCTGAACGAAAGGGGAAACATCCCGTTAATGGTTTCCAGACACAGCAACAATAAAAGCAGTCCGAGAAGAGACCGGAGGACAGCAGAAAATGGCCACCGAAACCACAATGGGGGGAAAATAAATGTCGTGAGAATCACACGGCGGTCAGACAGCTAAAACCGCGTTTATCAATATAGGACAGACAATAAAGCGCAGCCGGGAATCTGAGCTGCGGCTTGCGGGGAAGGACAACACCGTAGTATGTAACATAAATGTGTATGTGGTGGGCAGTGAACTAGTGACACATAGAAGTGGAAAAAAAAAAAGAAAAGAAAATACACGTGGAAGACCGTTAACGGGTGGCGAGAAAAGTCAACATGGTGCAAATTGATTGGATTGGATTTCTTTATTGTCATTACACATTCGCGCAACGAAATGTCACTTAACAGGCACGCACTGCACAAGATGGAATGAAGATGGGATACATGAAAGTGGGAGAAGAGGTAAGTCCAAATACTTCCGTCCAGGAATATTCACAGGAAATGCTTTGGTGCCAGACGGGCTAAAGTGAGAGAATGCACACAGGAAGTCCCAATTCCCTGCCCACTCTTAGACCGGACACGCTTCTTTCAAGCTTCCCAGTTCCCTGGAGGACTTTGCTATATCTGTATATGTCTGCGAGTGTGTGTGTGTGTGTGCGCGTACGCATGTGTGTGGTTCCCTTAATGCAAAGAAAATCACAAACAAAAAGGTAATAGATCAGCCTTTCACACCACGCGTAAAAGCCGCCATTTTTCAGGATTTTTTTAGCCGTCGACGTCCTGCAAAATGGCAGCCATGTGCAACAGGAGGCAATTTCGACTCGTGTACTGCGTGGACTGTGGACCGCGCCTCGAGTTTATTAATCCGACCGTCCGTGAGACAGGGAAGGTGTCGGAACATGAGTTGTGATCGGACGAACGACAACATGAACCATTTCTGATCTGCTTATCCTCACAAAGGTCGCAGGGGCGTGCCGGAGCGTATTCCAGCTGCTGTCGGGCAGTAGGCGGCGGACACTCTGAACCGGTTGCCAGCCAATCGCAGGGCACGCATAGTACGAATAACCATCCGCGCTCACACTCACATCTAGGGACAATTTAGTGTGCCCCATTAGCCTGCCATGCATGTTTTTTGGAATGTGGGAGGAAACCGGAGTACAGTACCCGAAGAAAACCCACATAGGCACGGGGACAACATGCAAAGTCCACACAGGAAGGCCGGAGCCGTCGAACCCTGCACCTTTGCACTGAGAGGCTGACGCGCTAATACACAAACCCTTCATTTTCCAAATTTCACCAATAATGGTAACATGATAAGCCGTCCACTGTCGTGACCGCTGTCCCTGAAAGGCTTACCGTATTTTCCACACTAAAAGGTGCACTGGATTGTGAGGCGCACCTTCAATGAATGGCCTATTTTGTAATTTTTTTCAAACATTGGGCACACCGCATTGTAAGACGCAATCTACAATGCTTCCACTAGATGGAGCTTCGCTCATGGAAACACCAACAGAACGATCAGATGTCAGTAAAACATATTCAATAAAGCAGCGACACAGTTCACCAACCAACAGCAAGTTACAACATTGACTCGTAAACGTTGAACTCTCTTGGCGCTGCTCTATTTACGTGTTCAACTGCGTAACCGATCGCCTTAAGTTTGAACTCTGCGTTGTCAGCATGTCTCGAGTAAGGAGCCATTTTAAAGGGTCGAAATATTACCGTAATGACCATACACAAAGCGCATCGGATTTTAAGGCACACTCTGAGCTTTCAAGAAAATGGAAGGCTTTTAGGTGCGCCTTTGAGTGCGGTACTTGACTCGTCGGTTTGTTAACTCTGTTAAATGCGATTTTCCTAACAAACCTTTCATACCTTACAGGATTTATGCCCTTACTTATTCATCCATGTTGGTAAATTATGAAAAATAACTGTGCCATTCTTTGCTCCCGTGACTCTCCATTTTAAGATCCCTTTTTTTTTAAAACACAAAATATTGAAAACAAAAAAAAATAGAAATCAGCACCTGGGACTGAATGGGTTGAGAAACTTTGGGAGTGAATTGAATTGCTCCATGGAGATAAATGGCATTTTCTGAATGTCTATTTTCCGGGATTTTTTTTAATTTACTGTATTAAATGGCATCAGATATTATGAGACCCGTCACAGTTGTGATTTCACACCACTGTCGGATAACCTGTGTGTCAGGTTATCCGACAGTGGTGTGAAATCTAACACCCGACACTCACTTCGACCCCGTTGTGTTGAAAGCAGGAGTCTCCACAACTATTTTGATGCTCTGTCGATCAGTGAAAATTCTGGGTTCTGTTTCAAAGACACGACGCGTAACGCCGGGAGGAGCGTGAGCATTTTAATTCTAACGCACTCACGCGTGAAGATTTGATTGCAGGGTGAGGCGAAATGTCTTTGGACGTGGCCGATTTTGCTTGCGCTCGATGTGAAAGAGACTCGAGAGAGTGAACTTGAGTTTCCGGGGACTTGCCAAGTACCCCGCCCCGATGTACTTGACTGACTTTGGAACAAGCGTTGCTACAACAATGCTCGACGGCTCTAAACAGTGAGGCACGAAATATGCAGCGGCGGCAAGGAGGACGACTTGAGCATTAGGAACAGGGTGTGGAATGTAAACGCGGTTGAAAACACATGTGAACGCAAGGCGAGACCACCAAGCATCGCGCGGCCAAGACCGACCACACCTGTCTGATTGATTTCAGACATAAAAAATAAACAAATAAATAAATAAACGCCTCATTTCACTTCAAAAGCATGCAAAATACATCCGTACATCGATTCCGCCCCCCAACAGAGGATGACGGCACGATCAATGCCACTCATCCCCCGCTGCGCCTAAACAAGCAGACGGGAGAACAGGAGTTGGAGGCTTTGGCGCCAAATTCCCGCTGAGAATGAAATTGACTCATCGACAGGAGCTAAAAGTTGCCATGTGCAGGCCACGAGACAAAGATGGCAGATCCAACGGCCAGGTCCAAGAATACAAAGTCCTCCCCAGATTCAGCCTTGACCTTCCAAATGACTCTGGAAACAGGACTCTTGAGTCATATTTGTCCTGGCTGCTTGTTACTAGGCAGACTTCACAGGGCTTAACCGTAATTGGTCCAAAGAGATTCATCCTTTTCAGATCGACGTCGAGCAGCTATTGCTCTGGAATACGCTCCGTCGCCATATGTAACTTTAATGTTTAAAAGCGTCAGCTATACAGATGCCGCATCTGCTGCGTAACACAAGGTGGTATCAGTCATAGTTAAGTTAATTACAAACTAAGGCCCGATCAATATTAATTTTTTTTTTAGGCCGCTAACGATTCTGAAATTTGGTTGAAAAAAAAATCTGAAAATTCATTAGTATGCAATGAAAAAAATAGCTTTTTTATGCTTAACATTTACACACAAAAACATTACAGGCTTCTTGAGTAACTTTACCACATAGAGAAAATCATTGGGGTTTTTTGCAAAACATTTTTTTGTTAATGTTAAGCAAAAAAAAAAAATCAGCAAAAAAAAATGATATCAATTACAGGCTTCTTGAGTAACATCACCACATACAGAAAATCATTATTATTATTATTGATCATTTTTGGGGGAGAAGCTTACATGTCTTATGTCGTGACATCTTAATGTGTTTTTTAAAAAAAAGACAATTTTAAAAGAGCGAATAACAGCTGCAGGGCCGATTAATTGATCAGGCCCTATCACCACATCAAAATTATTACATTAAGTGGGATAGATGGGTAATTGAAGCATTTATTAGGCCACTATTTGAGAATCTTCACAAATATTTGAAAATCCGTCCGAAAGAAATAAAATATTTTACAAATATTCACATATGGTATGTTTGTGTCCTGGGGAAGGCGGACAGAGGCATCAAATTGAGTCGAGGCCTTTATTCATTCAAGTGGAGGCACGCAGGCGGACTCGTGCGACGTTCCCAAGAGTGTCACCGAGAGGGGAGTAGAGGGGCTTGGAGGAGGAGGGGGTGGGGGTTCTGACACGCGGAAAAGGAGGTGGGGCGACGTTCCAGTTACAGCCTCATCAATGATTCAAGCGGTCCACACGGCAACAAACAGCAACAGGATCCGAAGCAGCGACACAAATACACACCTCGACACAAACACACCGTATGAAACACAAGAACTCATGTCGACGCGACGGCAAAAACGTGGCCATGGTTGTCATGTGGGTCAGCGCGTGTCAACATGGTATGTGAATTCACAACAACGCTTTCTGTAAACGCCGCTAATAATTTTATCCAAGATTTTTTATCCCACCAAACATCATAAAAACGGTATCCATCAGGCTTGGGTGAGCACTTCTTTGCTAAAATAATCTCTCCACCTTCCACATTGGCACATCAAGATGCTGATTCGACAAAGTGACGATTGCAACCAAAAATAGGCCACCTAAAACCAATAACGCAATGTGGTTTAACTTTGGTAACGAGTGACGACATGCATGGTGATCCTGGAGTTGTTTTGCACAATTTTTGTGGCATAATTAATGAATATAACAAATATTTTGGTCAAATTTAGAATGGTAGTCAAATTTGGAGTTGCCATTGCAGGATGAGCATCAACTATATGAAATTAAGGATGGGAAAACTTCCTTTTGATTGTTTTTTTAATTTTTTATTTTTTTTTAATGTTGAAATCAGGTCACCAAAACGTGCTTGCTGTTTGACCCACTTTCCAGGAGCGGTGTAAGCTGCTTCCGCTAACTTTTAGGGAGTTTACCAGACCCCCACACAAACACAACAGCCGCAACCAATATGTTGTTGTTGTTTTTTTAAATTAAATCCAACATTAATGAACCGTTATCAAGCAATTCCCTAAGAGCAAGATATTCATTTCACATCTTCCCCCGTATAATATTTTGAAATACAGTACATGTATCGAATTTCGAAGAATTAAGAGTCACCTGTTTTGCCACCTCCGATTCCATTCCATTATCGATGTTTTTGGCGCGTTCCCACCATAAATTGGAATCGGTCCCAATTCCTGAGTCAGCGAGTCAACGGGCTTGAAATGCTCTAAAATCACACAGTGGCCTTGAAATTAACTCAAGGTGAGTGTCACGCCCTCTCTCTTTGTTGAGCGACTTGTTGTATCATGTGCGCTAACTTGAACGGCACTCAACTTTCCAGTCTGACCTTCATCCCATTCGTTCACGGACAACAGTAACGTAGCATCCTGCTGAGAATGTGTGTGTGTGTGTGTGTGTGTGTGTGTGTGTGTGTATATCTGTTTGAGGCTCCATTAAAATATCAGAGTATCTGCCCGCTCCCCCACTGACACCATCAGCTTGGGTTTCCTCGCTGAAATTGAGACGCTATAACGTCGTGAACGGAGGGGAGAGGCGTACATTGTCAAACGTCCTTTGCTACGCTGCGGAGCACTCCGGCAATAATACACACGTGAATTGCTTTTGGGAGGACTTCAACGCACATTTTAGGAGCCCCCGCCAAAATCCGGAGCATCCGACAATATGAATGTCTGCCAGCAACAAAATCCAGCAGGCACGTTAATCAAGACAGGATGCACTCAAATCAATGAAGGTAATCAGCTACTGATTTGTACCTGAATTGCAGTCACATGCAATAGTGAAGGAGGCTTTATTTATTTCTTACTACGGAATCATTCCCGCAAATGAATCGTCATTTTGAGGCTTTTACCATTCCTCACAAACTCAAACAAATTATTGTTAGTATCCTGGCGAAAATGGTCCTGGCCATTTTCTCTCTCTGAGGACTTGATAATTTCAATAACTGCGTGCTCTACTTCTATCCAGACATTTTTCTCACTTTATTTCTAATTTGTCACTTTTGACATGAAACCCAGCACGCATGATGGGATGCACGCACACAAGTCAATACAGAAGCAATGCTTTTAATCCTTTCATGCACCCTGTAACCTAATAACATGATAAGCTGTCCACTGTCGTGACCCCTGACCCTGAAAGGGTTAAACACAGGAAGTCTGCCATTGTGGTTTGACGGTGCCATTCGTCTCATACAGCTCCCGGGGGAAAATGAAGTACCGGTATTCTCTCTGGCCATTTTCCCGCAATTCCAACTATCACGTCCCAACGTAGCAGCAGCAGCCTGCAGAATGTCCCGATTCTACCCATGCAAGAGAGTCCCCCCACCCCACACCCCCACGGAGGCTGCAACAGATGGGAAGTTTACCCTTCTGCAAAAAAAGGTGAACAGGAAGCGAGCGTGATTCCAATCTGCACGCCAAAGTTGCAATCACATCTTTGCAAATGGGGCAGGCTGGAGGAAGGGGATGATGGAGAGATAGTCAATGTTAAGTAAGGGCAAGTCTTGAATTTGTCAAAGCCGGTCATTTGACCTCCACACAATTTATCCTTGATGTGTTAAAAAAACAGCCATGATAATATTCAAACGCAGGGACAATTATATAAGATGATGGGCCCATTATTTTGCCACGTTTACACGAGCGTCATATGGTGGGAGCAAACTCGAATCATTTAAAAATAAGCAACAATTTACCAAATCGTGAAGAATTCTTAAAAGAAGAAAAAAGAGTGACTCGATATTGGCTATTGAAGCAACACATGGAGCAACATGTCAACAGACTTTCCCCAAATCTCACAGGAATATATTCTTTATCCTCCGTGAAAACCAACTCATTATTTTGGATGGCTGAAGCTCTATTAAATGGTGCTGCCTACCTACAATAAAAAAACTAAACTCAAGCAAGTTGATTCAAGTCATTTTGCTCAGTCCCAACATATTGGAGTGATCAAAAAATATATAAAATATGAAAATATTTTTTCACTGAGCGTAACACAAAGAAGTGCATTGTCTCTAACAATGAAATGAACATTTCTAAAAATGAAACAACTTAAGAGGATGATATGAATGGACAAGATTTATTTAGAAGAATATTTTTTGGTGAGTGAATGTCACACTGTTACTGAGATGATAATGATTGAATTATGTTGGAAGTGGGAGTAAACGTGTACAATCATCAGATTTTAAAATGATAACATTTGTTTGTGGTGCCAATCTGTTTCCCAAATCTATTTTTGTGCGTAAATGGGTGAATAAGAGACAAGTTGACATGCAATTGTTTACGATGGTCCGGCCACATCAAATATGGCCGACACGCTCGCAACCACAAAAGTACAATGCATAGATATCAAAGTCAAGTCGAATCTCATAATTGCCGAGGTAAAGTTGTCTTAAATAAGTTTTTGTCAAGTCACAAGACATAAAATTAGCAAATAACTTGACTTGAGTGCAAGTCATTTTACTCGAGTACCCCAGTTCTGTAAAATACACATCAGAACAAAAAAAAGTTTGGGTTTTTTCGGGATGCTACAACAGATAAATGACAGCTTTACTCATTTCAATGTGAAAATATAATCTGAGATTCGAGAGTGTGTTCATGGAATGAATTAAACTGCTTTCAAAGCACCACTGTACTTCTATTTTACCAAAATGTTTTTTATACTAGTTTCTGCACTTGTACCACATCTGCCCATGATGAAAACAGATTTCAAATCCATGCACGAAGCTTTTTAGACGGCAATATTTTTTAAATACACACACGCGCGCGCACACACACACACACACACACACACACACACACACACACACACACACACACACGCGCGCGGACGCACACAGCTCTCTCTTGCTGTCTTCCTTATCAGGCAATGTTGTTGCCTGTGCAGCCTGGGCTGCTGGTGACAGATCAGCATGCACACTGAAAAGAGCAAGTGATGGAAAGTAACACAACCCGAGGGCACATACAAAGGCGATACATAAATCGAAGGTGTTCGAATTGACACATTCAATCAAGTAGGAAATGAGCACAAAGAAAGACCCCCCCCCCCCCCCCCACTCCCGCTATCCCCCGGTCGTAACTCACAACTGGGACCACCGCTAAAAAAACAAGCTAGCCCTTTCTCTGTGGCACTATAACGACTGTTAGCTGCCTCTAAAGGCACTAAACCCGCTTACTGATGCTAAGTAGAGAGTGGCGAGCGTGTGAAGGACTCACCGTGGGTTCAATGACGTCTTTATTTCCAGCGTCTCAAACTGACTGCCGCCGGGCCGAGCTCCACCGTCGCCGGTCTGGACTTCTCCACCACCATCCACCACAGCCGCCGATGCCAACTTAGCTCACCCGGCACGTGAAGAAGAAGAAGATGAAGACGGGAAGTACAAATGTTGTATCATGAATAAAGGTGAAAATTGCCCAAATGAAGCTTCAAGGAGGGTAGTTGAGGAGTGCGTCCGCCGAGGAGAATATCCAGTGACTATGAGTGGAGGCTCGGGTTTGAATGACAGGCTCTCCTTTGTTGTGAGCCTTCCAACGTAAACATACACTGACCCCACATCCACACTTGCACACATCCACGAGCGAGAAGCAGCCAGTGAGCCCGAGTGGGCGGGGACGAGTGCTGAGAACAACGTGGTGACGTCATGACAAGCATGCTGGGAAATGTTGTTATCTGTCCCAGGATGCTCAGGTAAGTCCACTGTCCATACCGCGAACAAAAAAATAATAATTGCGACCAGGTGAGACACCAAACAAATTTATCAACAAGAAAAAGTTTCTGTCTGCAACAAAGGCTTAACATTAATTTTGACCTATTTTGAATTTGTTTTATGAAAATCATTGATAGTGGGAAAAAAGAGTTGCATATGAATCATGATTGTTTTTTGCTGTCATTTAATTGAATTAATCACAGTACAAACAATTCACTTACGTGACTAAAATGACATATAGCAATAAAAAACACAAAAGGTCAAAATAATAATTTAATACAGGCTTAATTAGGGCCAACATAAAATTACTCGTGACAGAAAAAAATTCATGGATGCTTGCAAAGTTTCTCATGTAATGCTTGAAGAGATCAAAATTATGCAAATTCATTTTAACCCCTTCAGGGACAGCGGTTCCTACAGTGGACAGTTTACCATGCTATCAGGTTACAGGGTTCATTTAAGGGCTAATTACATGCTGCCCTCCTCTCAAGGCGACATTTTAATCATGCACGGTCAATAACATTTCAACTTTATTTGCTCGAAAATGCGCAGCTATTTAACTTCTGTGGCACTTTGGGGTACACATAGTACTGTCGTTCTATTTGATGGATGTGAGGATTATGAGGAGGTTGTTGGCGGGTAGGGCGGCCCGGTAGCCCAGTGGTTAGCACGTCGGCTTCACAGTGCAGAGGTACCGGGTTCGATTCCAGCTCCAGCCTCCCTGTGTGGAGTTTGCATGTTCTCCCCGGGCCTACGTGGTTTTTCTCCGGGTGCTCCGGTTTTCTCCCACATTCCAAAAACATGCGTGGCAGGCTGATTGAACACTCTAAATTGTCCCTAGGTGTGAGTGTGAGTGCGAATGGTTGTTTGTTTCTGTGTGCCCTGCGATTGGCTGGCAACCGATTCAGGGTGTCCCCCGCCTACTGCCCGGAGACGGCTGGGATGGGCTCCAGCACCCCCCGCGACCCTAGTGAGGATCAAGCGGTACGGAAGATGAATGAATGAATGAATGAATGAATGTTGGCGGGTAAAAAAAGTTTGAAAGCACAACTCGATGCTGTAATTGCAGTTAAATGAACAAGAAAGGTCAACTATGAAAAGCAAGCTTTCTGCAGGAGCTGCAGACTGGATGCACGGGCTCTTACATAATCATTGCACACGCTGTAATGTTATGTACTGTGTGTGTGTGTGTGTGTGTGTGTGTGTGTACATCACCATGGTTTCAAGAGTAAACACCTCCTGTTAGCATTTCCAAGTGGCAGAAGCGGGAGCAGTGGCCACACCTTCCTTTCTTTGATTTGTGGTGATGGATGTGCTTGTCACTCTTTGTGGAGCCCATGAGCTGTAGGTCTGTGTGAAGATGTCAAGAAAATATTCGTGTTTTGGCATTTTTCACTGAGCGTGACACTGCAACCTTACTGGGAACCGTTCCATAGTTTTTGCCTCCTCCTCACATAGACACCGAATATGTGCTTTTAAGCGGGCATTTTAGGGATACAGTTTAAAATGAGAAAAAAATAGACATATATATTATATATATATATATATATATATATATATATATATATATACATATGTGTGTGTGTGTGTGTGTGTGTGTGTACTTCATAAAGAGTAGTACCGAAATATTTTAAAAATCAACCCCAACGCATTTGTATGATATTAATTCACAAAGACGAAAAGTACATTTGCGCTTTATTCATAGTTTGTTTTATTCATTCATTCATTCATCTTCCGAGCCGCTTGATCCTCACTAGGGTCGCGGGGGGTGCTGGAGCCTATACCAGCTGTGTTTTAGTTTGTTTAGAAAAAAATTAATGTCGTTTCAGTTATATTTAATTTTTTTAAAGCATTTTGTTTTTCATTTCATTCCATTAATGTAGGTTTTTATTTATTTTTTGCAATTTTAGTTTTAGTCAGGGCTCCTTGATTTTTTTCCAGACCGATACATGTATGAGTATTCAGACTGTGTACTCATTGATAACACTAGTACTTTTGATATATAAAACGTCATTGAACACATCAAAAAAAAAAATACTTTCTGATGCAGATGTGTCAAACTGTTGCAGTATTAGCGCCCCCTACTGCCGAGGAGGAGTTACTAAATTTTTGTTTTTGCGGCCAGTATCGGCGGCCTCCACAAGGCCCCGGGACCTTAAAATACGGCCGTTATCGGCCCAATACCCATAATTGGTATCAGTACTAGCCCATCCTTAGTTTTAGTTGTAATAGTTTCGTTAGCTTTCGTTAACTATAATAACATCGGTGGGGACCAGTCTAGGGCGCACCCAAATTCAGCTGGGATAGATGCCATCTCGCCTGTCACCCAAATGCATATAATTGCGACAGAAAATGAACCGACGTTTCCCATTTGGCCACATCTTCTCTCCGACTAGACGACGAGACAGCAAATTTTGGGTCAGGCGTTGAAGCGGTCACTGCCTCGACTTCCTCGAATAAACCATCTTTTCATGATGTCAGCAACATCCATCAAAGCGTCTGTCATGACGACTTGGGGGGGCTTTGGGTTCTTGAAGCCGGGCCAGGCTGTTCTTGTCGTGCTTGTTGTTGTTGTGCGATAAGAGCAAAACATAGCAACAGCTGGGCTGCTGATGTGTGTCCATTTGTGTGTGTGTGTGGCGTGTGTGTGCGTGTGATAGAAACACGCCGGGCTGGTGCGTTGTCAACTATTAAATAACAGCACTGTCCCGTGTTTGAGAGGCCGAGGCGAGTGCTGTTGTCGCGCTGCCATGGTGATGGTAACCATGCTAGCCACTGTTTACACAATGTTTAGCATATCACACAAAGCAGCAGCAGCAGCAGCAATTGTGCAGTGTGCACTGGGTTTTTACACGTTGATCTCAACATAATGTTGCATCAAGTCCTTAGAGTTCACTCCACGTGGCTTAAGGAAGCAAGAAAATGGAAGCATAACTTATCCTGGGATGGAAATAGTCCCAAGACGACGCTTCTCGCACTGTCTCAAGCCTCTTTTTTTTATTTTAAGATGTAATCCCCAAAGGTGGAGCGAGGACTTGTCCAACCTCTACGCATAATCTGCATTTGACGTATAGTTCTTTATCGTCACGCAGGAGAAGTCGTGAGACACAACTGCACAAGCCGGTATTATCCAGTACATGAGTTACATCAGAAAATGTGTGTATATGGTGTTCATCTAAAAATATGATTATGTTCGCAGTGGTGTCGACACATACAAATCGCAAAAAAAAGTATTTTTTTAATGTGAGTATGTTATCCGTTTACATGTGCTGCTCCACCGTTTGTGTGAAGAAAAAATCTGTCACGTTATAACATCACTACATCTATGCTATTCGCTCAACCGTCTATGGCGCTTCCCATTAACGTGTTAGCATAAGCGAGCAGCATTTGAGACAAAGTTCATTCATTCATTCATTCATTCATTCATTCATTCATCTTCCGAGCCGCTTGATCCTCACGAGGGTCGCGGGGGCTGCTGGAGCCTATCCCAGCTGTCTTCGGGCAGTAGGCGGGGGACACCCTGAACCGGTTGCCAGCCAATCGCAAGGCACACAGAGACAAACAACCATCCGCGGTTACACTCACACCTAGGGTCAATTTAGAGTGTTCAATCAGCCTGCCACGCATGTTTTTTGAATGTGGGAGGAAACCGGAGCACCCGGAGAAAACCCACGCAGGCCCGGGGGAGAACATGCAAACTCCACACAGGAAGGCCGGAGCCGGGATCGAATCCGCGACCTCTGCACTGTGAGGTCGACACGCTAACCACTGGCCCATTGGGCCGCCCAATTATAACAATAATTAAGTAACTAATAAGTAATAATTAAGTAATAATAAGTAACTATATTTATTATCATCATCATCATCAGAAGCTTTACAGCTGGATTCCTGACTAATATTTCATTTGCCGTTTAGAGTTGCCCTTTGCTTAATCCAAGACTATTCATGTTGTTTTTAATACTAAGAATGCCGTTTTCACCGCTAGTTTGATGTGTATACAATGAAGGCGTTATCTAATGTTGGGTGTGTGCGCATGTGTACACATATTACATAAGTCTACATTTCCGTGTCTTTGCTTTTTTTTTTTTAACCCAAATAAATAAATAAATTCCAGCATGGAAAAATGTATTCCGTTTAATTAGCAACACGCTGCAAAGATGATGAGAGAAAATGCGAAACAGATGTCGTCCCTACTAAACTGGCTCAAAGTCAGTTACACGTGTGTGTTTGTGTGTTGGAATTTTCCTGCTGTTGACGGCGACATCTGGAAGTGTTTCATCAATGAAGTGCTCGGCTATGACGTTTGACTCATCCCGTCGCCTTTTAATGGCAAAACAGACAATAAATACAACATGCTATACACTCGGTTAGACTTTGTGCGTGTGTGTGCATGTCATGTTATTTCATCGACTGTAATTGTGAAGTCATCGAAGCACAAGACCCACACGCATGATACCGACTATTTGGTCAGATGTTATTTCACCATCAGTGTTGATCTGTCTCACTGCCTTGAAATCATAATAATAATTTTAAAAAAGAGGCCCTGTAGTCCAGTGGTTAGCACGTCGGCTTCACAGTGCAGATGTACCGGGTTCGATTCCAGCTCCGGCCTCCCCGTGTGGAGTTTGCATGTTCTCCCCGGGCCTGCGTGGGTTTTCTCCGGATGGAGCCTTATCGTTCTGTTGGTGTTTCCTTGAGCGAAGCTCCATCTAGTGGAGGCATTGTATATTGCGTCTTACAATGCGGTGTGCCCAATGTTTGAAAAAAATTACAAAATAGGCCATTCATTGAAGGTGCGCCTCACAATCCAGTGCACCTTTTAGTGTGGAAAATACGGTAAGCCTTTCAGGGACAGCGGTCACAACAGTGGACGGCTTATCGTGTTACCATTATTGGTGAAATTGGGAAAATGAAGGGTTCGTGTATTAGCGCGTCAGCCTCTCAGTGCAAAGGTGCAGGGTTCGACGGCTCCGGCCTTCCTGTGTGGACTTTGCATGTTGTCCCCGTGCCTATGTGGGTTTTCTCCGGGTACTGTACTCTGGTTTCCTCCCACATTCCAAAAACATGTGTGGCAGGCTGATTGAACGCTCTAAATTGTCCCGAGGTGTGAGTGTGGGCGTGGATGGTTGTTCGTCTCTGTGTGCCCTGCGATTGGCTGGCAACAGATTCAGGGTGTCCCCCGCCTACTGCCCGGAGACAGCTGGGATAGGCTCCAGCACCCCCCGCGACCCTAGTGAGGATTGAGCGGTTCGGAAGATGAATGAATGAATGAATTTTAAAAAAGACATTAATATGAAAAAAAGAATATTTTAATTTAATAATAATAATACATCTTATTTATAAGCGCCTTTCAAGACACCCAAGGACACTTTAAGTGACAAAATGGACAGAAAAACTGAAAATTTAAAAAAACTGTTAATTGAAAAATAGAATAACAATGCAACGTAGAGCTCAAAATTAAATCAATGCAATTTTTTTTTTTTTTGGTTTATTGCCTCTGAACTGATGTCACGAGTCAAGAAAAAAACTATATGGAGCAAAGTGTGCTTTGTTGTCATTTGTATGTTGTTGTTTTGCATATTCAAATTTGTGTTATGAAAAATAAAATGGAGAATTATTGTCAGCTACGCAGTAACAAAAGTAGCAGCGGGCTGCTCTTTGTTCAAATTTGCAAAGCATAAAAATAGGTAATTACACTGCATGCACACACACACACGCGCACGCGCACACACACACACACACACACACACACACACACACACACACACAAACACACACACACACACACACTTAGCTCAAACCAGTCAGTGAAGTTCCAGAGGCGGTTGGGTCATCATCGGCATTGCGGTCGTCACGGCGACGAGGTACACAAGTGATGCAAGGGGCAAAGGATGATGTCATCGGACCCGTCTGTCACCCGCGGAGGAATAGGAGGACTGTGGCTGTTTCTGGTCGGCGTCGGCGGGAGCTTTGAGGGTCTTTGAATGTGGCACGAGCCAAGATTCTTCATCGTCACCGTCATCGTTTCGTAACCTGGAAGCACATGAAGGCAACCCAAGCGTAACGTTCTCTGATGATCTTCATTTTTAACCTATTTGTTCCGTGAAGGTGCATCCCAACTGTCTATTTTTCAGAGCTAAAAGACTAATTTATGTTGGAACAACTTTCAACTATATATTACTGACATTTATGGCAACAATATTTGTTAGCGCAACAAAGAAAGGACGTTTTTTGCTTCCAAGCATTTTTTTTTTGTTATATTTTAAAGCCGTCGGGACAATACAAGGGACAATGAGTTCAGTAACCTCGTTTTCTTTGGGGGGGGGGATGCAGCAAGCCAATTTTCACATAAACAAAATTGAAAATATTTTCTCATCTTGCCCAATTTAATGTTTTTTTTTTGGCCTTAAAATTTGGAGCGCTCAATTTTTTTTTACATTGTATAGGGAGGTAAAACGATACAACCTCAACATACTAATTAAGCAAATATTGATTGATAACTGCTCCAGATAATGTGTCCAACATCAAACTATTCCGTAGTACGAGTGCCGTTGTTTCATCTGTCACTATACATCACTGCCATAGATAGATGAACATAGACAACATCACATAGAAGAACGGTTGGGAATCGGTCTCTTACAGTAGAACACTTTGTACTTTGTAAGTAGACTCAGTCACACCACAGTGTCACGCTACAAGAACAGCTTCACACTGACTCTTACATAATGTGTGTGTGTGTACCTTTGTACAATGATGCATCGCAGTGCTTCGGAGGCGTAGGCCCGAGGCAGGGCCAGACTGAGGTAAGCGTACCGGGTAGAGAATACACTCCACAGGCCAGTTGATACCTGACATGACAAACATGTCGGGTAACATAAAACACAACAACATTGTAACTGAAAGCTCTCCTCTCACAACACGTGACATTTTTACAAGAAGGACATTTGGTAGGCTTCAGCAAGACGTGTTGTAAACAAAATAGACACCATGCCGCGCAAGCTCGCCTCTAAAGTGGTCCAAGATGGGGGACAAGGTTCAAAAGACAAACAAAATTATAGAGAAATGATAAATGGAATCTTGGGAAGTGACAGCTGGAATATTTTCATTTTTCAGAGGATAATGTTTGTTTTTGTTTTTTTTTCCAACCATTTCAGGTCCTTTCAAGCATTAAGTCAAATACATTGAGGATGAAGATGCAGGTTGTGTTTGTTTAAGAATATGGTGAAATCTGTTTTTCAAGAATGAAGTTATATATTTTTGGGGAAAAGGTGTCACGTTGCAAGGTGGTGGTGGATCCCAAGAAGGAGGCAAGAGAGAGCAGCGGGGTGTACTTGACAAATTGTATTAAAATATAGAGAAAACTAAATGTAGAACAAACAAAAGTCCAAAGTATCAAACAAAAAAATAAACATGACTGAAGCTAAAACATAACAGCGACCAAAACATGACTGAAACAAACCTGACTGCAGCAAACAATGCCGGGAGTCTTTTTAAAGTGGCACTAATTACACAATGACCAACAGGTGTGCAGTTGCAGGTGGAGCCCTACAGTGCCACCTGTTGGTCACAAACAGAATCATGACAAAAGGTAATGCAAAGTCTTTTTCAAGAATGAAGTCATACTTTTGACAATACATAGAATCGTTTTAGAATATGGTCACAGCTTTTCAAGAAGATATCATTTCGCATGGTTTACGTCAAATGGGTTGAACAATGAAGTCTTTTTTTTTTTTTCAAGAACTACGTTTTGAGAAGAGATTTTCTGAGATTGTATCTAGCGCACTCCGTAAACTCCAAAGTGCAGAGGCACTCGGTGGTGGACAGACAGCCGCGCGTCTCCCGTGACAACGTGCAAAAATAGAGGCCACACCAGCGACCGCTCAGTTGCCACAGCAATGGAGTATGTTGTCGTCGTGGTGATGCGGTCCAGGCAGGGAAACTAATTTATGGGGTGGGCAGACGGCCGCTTTGGACTTTAGCACCTTCATTAAAACACAACCTTTTTCTTTTTTGTCCAATTAGCTAAAGGCCTTCATTTTGTATTGATTCAAAGATCAGCGCTGGAAATCAACGAGTCATAATAAAGGAATATTAAGTAATTATTTTTTTAAATGGGGGGGGGTCGGATTTATTTTTTATATTTTTGAGAATCTTTTTTTTTTTATTTTTGAGAATCAAGTCATATTTTTAAGATTAGAGTTATAGTTTCAAGAATCTTTTTTTCAGGGGGTTAAAGTATTTTTTTTGAATAAAATCCAGAATAAAGAAAAACGTTTTTAAAAAAAGCATTTTTTGTGACTAAAGAATGAAGTCACGTTTTTTTCAAGATTAATGCCGAATAAAGTTATTTTTTTCAAGAATAAGGACACATTTTTCAAGAATAAAGCACATTTTCTCCCCCTTGTTTCTTTCAAGAATAATGACAAAATTAATCCACAACAACGTAGAATTTTTTTCGAGGGTAATATTGAATAAAGGTTGACTTTTTCAGGAATGAAGACAAATGAATCAGTCATAAAAAAGTATTATTATTTTTGGTTGACATGGGGAACAGGACTGATGATAAGAGGTGGAAATGAAAAGCTAACCTCTCTCTCTCTCTGTCTCTCTCTCTCAAAATGCATTTGGTTATGTGTTTATGAAAGCCACTTTTGAAAAATAAAACTGCTTGGCTTGTCTTTTAGGAAAAGATTGAGCATGCGATGCGTAAAGTCTCTCATGACTCAGGTACATTTGAAGGTGGGGGAAAAAAAAGTAATTGCTTTTGCAAATCATCAGCGTAAAAAGCGTCGGGATATTTGACGAGGTTGTAAAAATGGTAATGAGACGGCTGTGTAATAAGCCTTCTTTTTTCACAGCATTGACCTTCAACACAGGAGCCGTTTTCCTGTCAAAACACACGTGCGCATATTTCAGCAAAAATTTAATGTATATATACACACATACACACACACACACGAGTGTCATTTTCTTTTTAAAAAAAGTCAAACAAATATATTTTTTAAACAAAAAATGTCTCCTATTTTTCATTACTGTCAGATTTATTTTTAATCATCACATTTAATTGGAATATTTTTCATTTCATCAAAATTCATTTTGGATTCTTTGTATTTGAATTTAAAAGGCTTTCAGTATTCTTTTTTTTGCAATAAATTAATATTTCAAAAACATTTTTTCCTTGCAAATATTTTTCCAAGAAGATTTTTATAAGAATGGCTTTTTAAAATAAATTTGTCTACGTCATTGACAAAAATTTAATTTTTTAAATAACCCTTACTTTTAAAAAGAACAGTCGTATGTTTGAAAATAAACGTGTGCGTCACCTTTTTATATTCATTTCTCATAAGTTGCAATCATGTCCAATATGTTGTAAAAATGTATAGTGATGATATTCCGCTCTCTTGTGTTCGTAAGTCGAATTACAACATACTCAGAGTCTAACGTAGAGTGTTGATGTACAGGTATATAGTCTCATAATGAACTAAAAATGCTTTTATTGTGAAATTCAACATAAAATACCTCACTTTAACATCATTTTGAAAGCATATGTAATGACTGACGTGCACAATTGAAAGGCTTCTATTTTGAAATGCAACACCAGATCTTCCTGAAACTTACTGGTATGCATCCCTGGGCTTGTCCAGCAATGAATTCAAAGACGTTTTATTTTGGAATTCAAAGTTTGATATTATCGATGGATATCGTGGGATTTTTTTTCCACTTCAAAATCCTATGTGATGAGCTACAGAATTTAAAGGGCCTGTTTTCGAAATAGAACACTAGGGCTTCATGAAACTTCCTGACTGGAATCCTGGGCTAATCTCGTTCATTTCCGCCAGATGTGGCATGGTTGAGTGACAAGAGATATTAATATCACTCTGAATTCAAAAGTAATGACAGTATTGAATATCGACTAGAGAGGGCTTTTATTTTGGAATTCAGCGAAATTATCTCACCCACTCGAGTAATCGAGTGGGCTAACTCAATGTTTGCCATTTTTAAATTACGTGTAGAAAATATGAGTTTTCCGACGACTGAATGAAGGTGTAGTTCTAATCAGACCGATAGGGGGCAGTCCACTCTTGCACCTTGAACTTCTGAAACAATTAAAAACACTCTGTCACAAAATGATATAATATAAAATAACAGATTTTATTTGAAAATGAATACATAAATATGGCCACAAACAACAAAAGGTAGTACTGCATTTTTCAAATTTTTATTTTATTGTCATTGGAGTAAACAATCCATCATACAAACAACACCAAGCGTGATGGACGTTTGCATGTTCAAGATATGATGTCACAGGCCCAGATGTGGTCAGCTGACCCACAAATCGCATCCACTCTGTCCGGCAAAGTGGAACGACAGCAATAAAAGCAATACATTTGTGTGAAAAAAACAAAACAAAAAAAACAACAACATCAAAATATGACGTTACAATTTTACATCAGTTCACTTGATGAAAATACTGCATGATCATAAACTTATGTCCCACATGTATCGTCAGCATACATTCTTCCACTTTGGACTGCCTAGGTTGCCTCTATGCACCATGATTGGGGGGGGGGGGCAATCACAAGATGCATGGAGAACATTATTGAATGGATAAGTTGAAAGATATATGCACGATTTATAAAATAGTTCATTTTCATCCTAAAATAAGAATTCAGTCACATTTTGATTTGGTGATTGTGTCTTATTGACCAAATAGAAATACAATGTGAATGTACAACAATGATTATTTTAATAATATTTTTATTAATATATAATAAATAATAATATTTATGATTTTGCTGCTGTCATGTTTGTTTGTGGCTGTTGGTATGCTACGGTCATGTTTGTTTCAGTCATGTTTTTGTTATTGATGTGAACTGTTTTGTTAAGCGCTTTGTTACTTTGGATTTGTTTTGTTTTCGTGACTTTGTTTTGGATTTAGTTTTCTGTGTGTTTTATCAATACAATGCTTTTTTTGGGGTCCACCACCACCTCGCAAACTTGACAGAATGACCTGGACCCCGCAGGTAATAAGGACTGGTCCCTCTTCTACCATGTGCCTGACGGAGCGCGTCTGCGGCCGACACCCTTTTCCCTTTCAGGCAGCGCTGGTGATGCGGCTGTCCCGTTTTCGTCTCGTCAAGCCACGTCTATGGTGGGCCGAGCCCCGTCCGCATCTACGTTGAGCCGAGGCTCGTCACGACTCTGTTCGAGCTGAGTCACATTCACGTCGACGACGAGCCGTGCCACGTACACGCCCACGTCAGGCCGAGCCCCCGTTCACGTCCGGCTGTCCCATGTCCCCCGTTACGTCGAGCTCCGTCCACGTCAGGCCACGCCCAGCCAAAGGATTGCCGTCGCTTTTGTTCCTGTTCTCTGACGAGGCGAAGGTCGCCGTCGCTTTCAGTTCCCGTTCCCCGGCAAGGCAAGCCTTCTGGACAACTTTGGGACCTTGAGGGAGGGGTACTGTCATGATTCGGTTTGGGACCAGCAGGTGGCACTGTAGGGCTCCCCCTGCAGCTGCACACCTGTTGGTCATTGTTGCTGTTTGCTACTGTCATGTTCGTTTGTTTTCTGTTTCTTTGCTGCTGTCAGGTTTGTTTCGGTCATGTTTTGGTCACGGTTCTGTTTTAGCTTCAGTTGCTATTTTTGTTTGCTACTTTGGACTATGATTGTTTTTGGATTTTGTTTTCTCTGTGTTTTATCAATACACTTCTTCAAGTACACCCTGCTCCTCCCTCCTGCCTGATTTTTGGGGTCCACCACGCAACATGACAACATCCTCGCTTTCAAAAATTAATCCATATTATCAATAATTTAATCAAATCTTGGCAAGAGCTGTGTAGCGTTTTGTCGTTGACGTTTTAAAGACTAAGGACAGAAAATCCTTAGGTTAGATATATTTGAATATACATTACTAAATGTGTCCATATTTTTTAACTCGATGACAGCAATATTATTTTGTGTTGTTGTTTTTTTGGGGTGAATTGATGATGGAGTGTTTTCTGAATAGCAGTGAGTTTGGAATTGGATTCCGCCCAGCCATATATTTTACAATAAATGAATTAAGCCTTTTTTTTTAATCAGATGAATGGCTAAAAGAACATAGGGAAATATGAATAAATACAGTTTTATAAAATAACACCCAAGTAAGTGAATACAACAACATTCCAGGACTTTGGATCATTTAAATACTCATAGGGGCTGGAACAACAAATGATGGCGGCCATACTTTACGCAGCCCTCATGTACAGTAAAAGCACCTACATACAGTACATCGTCCTTTTCCATGTGCAGCACATCCAGCCATTCTTTATGTGTGTGTGAGTGTGTAATAGGTGTTCACTTTCTGATTTTCAAGATGAGGGTTGCCACGATGATGAAGAACGTGTTCCAGGCCAGAGTGACAACAAAGCCTCGCCAAACCATCATGTAAGTCAGATCCCAACCTGATGGGACACGCACGAGATGGAAAAACCTCAGCAACATGGTGTAAAGAAGCCCATTTACCCATTTTTTGTATGACACAGTATTTATATATATATTTTATTAGCTATAGCAAATCATTCTTTTTAGGGTTTAGAACTTTTTGTGTGGAAAAAAAATACAAGAATGAGGTAATTTGTTTCAAATATATATATATATTTTTTTGGGGGGGGGAACGTTTTTTATTTCATGAAAAAAGTTATTTATTGAGGAATAAAGTGAAATTCTTAAAGAATAAAGTAATATTTTCAGGATTTTTTTCATGAATAAAGTTATTTTTGTTAACATATACATTATTTTCACGAATGGAATCGGGGGTGTGCTGCAGCCTATCCCGGCTGTCTTCAGGCTTTAAAGTGGGGTACACCCTGAACTGGTTGGCAGCCAATCACAGGGCACACATAGACGAACAACCATCCGCGCTCACACTCACACCTGGACAATTTAGAGCGTTCACCTGCCCTGCATGCTTTTGGAATGTCGGAAGAAACCAGAACACCCGGAGAAAACCCACACAGGCACGGGGGAGAACATGTTAACTTCACACAGGATGGCCAGAGCCGGAATCGAACCTGTGTGTGTGTGTGTGTGTGTGTGTGTGTGTGTGTGTGTGTGTGTGTGTGTGTGTGTGTGTGTGTGTGTATGTGTGTACCTCTGTACATGATGCATCTCAGTGCTTCGGAGGCATAGGTCTGAGGTAGGGCCAGGCTGAGGTAGCGTAGAGGGTAGGGGATACACTCCACGGGCCAGATGATACCTGACATGACAAACATGTTGGGTGACCTTTGTCACATCCCGGCTCGATTACTGCAACGCCCTGTACTTTGGAGTCAGCCAGTCCTCCATCAAGCGCCTTCAGCTGGTACAGAATGCCGCTGCTCGCCTCTTGACTGGTACTCGTAAGAGGGAGCATATAACTCCTACTTTGGCATCCCTTCACTGGCTCCCCATTCATTTTAGAATTATTTTTAAGATCCTCCTCTTTGTTTTCAAATCTCTGAATAATCTCGCGCCACCTTACCTCTCTGAGCTCATACGCCCCTACACCCCTGCCCGGCGCCTCAGGTCTGTGGACCAGTCTTTGCTAGACGTACCAAGAACTAAACTGAGGCTCAGAGGGGATCGAGCCTTTTCTGTTGCTGGTCCATCTCTCTGGAATGACCTCCCACTGAACATTCGGCAAGCCTCCTCGCTGCCCATCTTTAAATCCCTCCTCAAAACTCACTTGTATTCTTTGGCGTTTGACTCAGCATGACTTAGATTTGCTATTGTTTTTACTGCTTGGTGCTTTCTACCGCCTTATTACTTATTACTTATTACTGATTCGTCTTACTGTTTATTGTATATGTTAAATCGCTCCATGTACAGCACTTTGTATGCAGCGATGGCTGTTTGAAAGTGCTCTATGAATACTGTTGACTTGACTTGAAACTTTCAGCAACACAAGTTGTAGACAAAGACACCAATTATGGCAGAGAATTAAAATACAGTCATCCATTTTGGATAATTTGAAGAATGGTTGGATGGATAAAAATATATTATGGTTTCCTCAGAAATTTTTCAAGAATCCATTTTCAAGATTTCATTTATATATATATATATATATATATATATATATATATAATAAAAATATATATTTTTTTATGAATAGGGATGTATTTTTCTCCAGAATAAAGTTGTATTTTTTTTTGTCCAAAAATAGTATTAAAAAAAACATTCAAAGGCTATGAGTGATATTCCTACATAGGTATACTCTTGGAGAATTAACTAATGTGTCTAAAAGAATGTTCAGTTGCGTGTGGCTTACCGCTCAGGATGAGGTTGGGGTAGAAGAGTCCGAGCGCGGCCTGGTTAGCGTTTTGCTCGTCGTCGATGGCGGCGGAGATGACGAGGCCAAAGGAGATGCCGGTGATGCCCTGCAGCACGATCAGCAACACGATCAAAACCAGGGAGCCTTCATTTGGCATCTGCACACAGACAAAAGCGGGAAACTCTTTTAACCTTTTCAGGGACATGAAAATATGAAACATATTTGTAGCGTGTGGTGTTATCCGGCACCTTGAAGACGAGCAGGACAAAGAGCAGCATGAGGATGATCTGAACGCTGATGATGAGCAGCTGGGAGAAAAGGTGAGCCAGCATCGTCTCCAGCGAGCTCACACCTGAAAAATGCACAGCATTAGAGGACTGAAATCATATTTCTATAAATCGGCCAAAATGTCAAAAATGTGCTTCGGTGTATTAAAGTATTGTTGAAATGTCATCTATGATAACAGCATTTGACATATATCACAGTTGCAATAGATGGATTTATTATTTTATATACCGTATACATATATTTTTGCCCTTTAATGTTTATCTCTTCAAATGCTAGTGATGAAAGTATTATTGAGTGATGATCGTCTCGATATTTCTTGTTTCTGATTGTACTTCATAGTAAGATAAAAAGGATACGATACATTGTGATACTGACAACAACGCAAATGATGGCTTGAATTATTTAACGTTCAAGCTGGATAACAAATTCTGCGGAGTGATTGAAATCAACTGATATTGTATCCTAAGAGAAAATGCATCACCTGTGATAGATGGCTTTATTAATTTTTGCTTTAGTGTATTAAAATACTTAAATGACAATACAGTATCGCCTTTTGACACAAGTATCGAGACTGCAACATGAAAAAAAAGATCCATCGTGTTATTGATGAAACAACACCTGCAATAAACAACTTTATTATTATTAGTTTTGCTCTTCCCTTCAAATCCTATACATCAAAGTATTGTTGACCGATGATATGAGTATCGATACTCTAGCATGAGAAAACGAGAAAAACATGATATCGAGGATACAGCACTTGAAGTAAACGGCTTGAATTATTTTGGTTTTAAATGTTTATCCCTTCAAACCTATCGCTCAAAGTATCATTGACCGATAATTTCAGTATCGATACTGTATCATGAGCAAACGATACATCACGATATCGATGATAGGTCACTTTACTTTTAATGATGATCACTCCAATTACCGAACTTATTATTTTTAATTTAAGTAGCGCTGACTGATGAACATGGACATTTGGCACCTGTGATTTGATTTTGTATCACAAGATGCAAATGATACCATCAGGATATTGAAGTCAAGAGCAACTGATGTCTTAGTATCATACTGCATGGCTTCAGTGGTTGTCCCTTGAAATGCTTCTTATTAAAGCACTGTAGATTGATTGACACATACATATACGGCTAACTATACAATCCACCCCAATAGACAGTTTTGATTATTATTACATTTTTTGGGGAGGTTTGCAGGTACTTTATGAACAGTGTGGAAGTTGTTACCTGCAACCCAGCAGCGGTCCAGAAGACCCTCTTTCTTCTCCAGGACAAAAGAGAGGGCGGTCAGTCCCAAGGCCAAGTAGAAGGCAATGCTGTAAAATGACAACATAAAAAATAGAATTTTAGCATTGTCCATTTGTATCGAGCTCGCTTCCCTTTTGTGTTATGTATCAGTGTTAAGCGATTCAACATTTAACGGACCTGAGAACAGCGCCCGGCATCACAAATGTCGTAAAGTCTGCGTTGTGGCTGCCATAAATGGCCTCTTCAAACTAAAGAGCAGTGGGAATGAGTGTTAGAAAAGATGTTGTCGTCGTGCTACACGAATGCAATCGTGTCTTGTTCATCACCTTTATGGGCAAGGAATACATGTAGGCCATGCTGCCCAGCTTGCTCTCCACAAAAGCCTGTATAAGAAACATATTGTTAAACGAAGGGAAGAGCAGTGCCATCTACTGGACAAAATCATAACTCATAATGGAAAACCAATAGGATTATAGGATTAATTAAAGAGCAATTAAGGGAATATAAATGTTGAATCAAAAACAGGCATTTTCCACATGATTTTTTTTTTGGTCATTCGTGACATGTTTTTTTTTTTTTGTGTGTAGCGTGGTCATTTTTGGCTAGTTAAAAGGGGCAGATATGAGCCCATAAAGTGGTTTGAAAATGGTGGTTCACTGCAATTGTATTAAAATTAAAGTAGTTATTACCTCATATATTTTAAAAAATATGAGATAGTTTTAAAAATTACAAAAGGATTTAAAGTGACTTGTTATCATAATCAAATCTGCAGTGTTTTTAACAATTTAAATTACAGGAAAAATTAAACATGAAATCCGCACAAAACTACCAAAAAAAATAATAAAAAGATCTGGGATGTTCTTTAAATTAAACTAGTTGAAAAAAAATCCTTGGATGAGACTGTATTAATACAGTGGCTGGGGAGTGTCTGTATGTATTTTTATGTGGTGTCAAATGAGGATTTATGAAGAACGATGATCAACTTTCTGACTTCTTTTGAACAAGTAAAAAGTATCTTCACCTGAAAGGCCTCGTACAATTTTTGCTGCAGCATCAAGGCAATTTGGTGGTCTGAAAACACAAAATATCTTTTTTTTTTTTAAACCTTCCACCATCTCAACAGATTGCATAGTAAAATGTAGAGCCAAGTACTTACTGGTCTGGTCCAGCCAGACGTGCACTGAACCTGCATCCATCACCTCCCTGGACACGTTCTTCATGAACATCCTGCAAAAAACACCAAGATTCTTCATAGTGCAGATGTTTACATTCAAATAATGTGTGTAAGGGGGATATCAAAAATTCACACAACTCTGTTTAGAAACAGGAAGTAAAAATAAACAACGAAATAATGTCGTGTGATTGCACAAAAGAAAGTGGTAGAGCGTTTTTCCTCCTATTGGAAGGCTCCTTCACACCTATTGTTACACCTTCGGCATGCTACGTGTGCAGCATATATGCAACACTGCTTTTGTTGCCAAATCCTGTCACAAGACCTTATGAGTCTGCCCTGCAGCTAGAATTCCGTCAAGTGTGATACTTTGGCATTTTGCGGCCGCGTTCTCTGGTGTGGCGGCGTTCTCGTGACGCACGAGTTTGAGAGGATCGCAAGTAAACTGCACAATGACACAACAAGATGCTGAGTCAGGCAACAAACTAAACGCTGCTGCTTGCTTTTTTTGGGAGGGGTGGGGGGTTGCCAAGGAAACATATGTACTCAAAGGCTTGATTATACAATGATGCCTCGACTTACAAGGAACTCAATTACCAACGTCGGCTAGCTTAATGCTAACACATAATGCAAAACATGCTATACGGGCTAATAAATGTAGCAATTTTGTCACAATAACAAACCTGTAAGAGACTTGTTAGTAGAAGCAACAAACTGGAGACAGAGACAATAATACTCATGGGAACATATTCTTTATCCTCTGCAAAAAATGATGAACATCATTGCAACTCAGTGAAGGTCTTTTGTGTTTCATCACCAAATATAGTGTATGTATTGCGTGTCCGTGTGTATGTACTATACTGTCCCCTGAAGGACATTTCCACTACAAAAAAAGCAGCACAATGCCTGTGGAATGAGCATGTTTCATGTCGTGTTGTGATGTTGTTTTGTCGATAAAGAAATGTGAAATATATTGCTCTAGTATTTGTGGGGTGTAATTCTGGAGTGGATAATTTTTCATTATTGTTAATGTGAGGAAGGACACAGGACTAATGATACCGATTTCAATCAGTGTGTGTAAATAGAGTCCGGACGGTGTGTACCTATTCATTAGGGAACGGCTGAAGTCCTTGCGAAAGCCAATGATGCCCCAGTACTTTCCATCATAGATCCCTTCGAAAGCCTCCGCATGAGACAAGCTGACCTGTCAAATCAGACAACAGCACGTTAGATACCAAATGTGAAATTTGGTACTTTAATTTGCTTTTGGGGGGGATTTGGATGCCATGTGGCAGTAGTGATAAAAGCCGTAACTGGTGTCAAATGAGTATGATACATCTTCACTACAAGACAAACATCATCTTATGTCGGGGAGGAGCTAATTTTTGGCCTGGGTCGTCTATAGAATTTACAGAGTCTGCTGCTGCATGCGTGTACGTCCACTTGAAATGGTACCTGCTCCACACTGTTGTTGTCCAAAAAGGAGAGCAGCGAGTGACCGAAAGCGAGTGGGGAGGTGTCATTGTTGACCACGGCAACTTGGATTCCCTTTGGGTCTCCTCCGACGCACAAACAGATGAGAGACATCTGGATGACGGGCAGCAGGAACTGGAAACACAAGGAGCTGCAAAGGACCACGTAAGTTAGAAATGGTGACAAATGGGCTGACTTCCTGTGGTGGCGACGTACCCCGGCATCCTCCTCATCCGCAGCAGGTTTTTGATTGTGAGGGCGCCAATGTTCCTCAACTTGGGAAACACGTGTCTGAGTCGCACCTTCCAGTCCACTATGAAATCGTAATCATTCAGCAATAAGGAGTCACATGAGGCTCAAGTGTTAACCATAATGTATGGAAAGGTGTTGGAGCATTCACAGTGGTACCTTGATATACGAGTTCCCCCCAAAAATTCTAAAACAAATAAAGCTTGCTTCAAACTGTTTACAGCCACTCCCAGTTGACGATTACCCTCAAACTAAGCTTAAAAGTAAATCATTAAATTACGTTATGTCGTAAACCAAACCGCATAACTTTGCGTGACAAAAGTAAGTTAGCTTAATGCTAACACATAATGAAAAACGCCATAGGCAGGCTGAGGAACTTAGCATTGATGTTGCAGAAGTTTTCACCCTTTGAGGCGGTATCTCACTGACCGTCAAAAGTTTGCAAGTGTGAGGGTTCATTCAAAATCGCAAACAGCCGCAAAGACGTTCGCTAAGAATTTTAATGGTCTCAAACAGTTTTTCATGACGCAAAGAACTTTTCAAACATGTTCAAAATATCGAATAACTGCTCTATTAGCACTGCATAAAATGTGTTCAAGGTTTGACTAGAGTCAAATCATGTAACTGGAGTCCGCCAACGCTGACATTTTGCTTTACTCGACACAAACAACAACATTCCTGCTGAATCCACACCTGTATGGCTGACGACTTCCTCGGTGGCTTTGGCTACGTTGGCAAGAATGGGTCGGCTCTCGTCCCGCCCGCTCTCGAACGACTGGCTTTTCCCCAACCCATCGTCTTGGGAACCGGAGCTCCGCTTAACACACGTCTGGTCTGAGGTTTCGCACAGCTGCAGAAAGGCGTGCTCCAAAGTCTAAAATAGGATACACACAATGGAGCAGTACACAAATTTAAAAAATGATGATCAGCTATTACTAGCTTGAACAAGTAAGACTGTTGAAATAATGATTCACTTAAAAAGCTACCGCACAAGAAAAATACATATTGTACCTTAAAGATTAAATGTAAATTGCACTTAACAAAATGCTATACACTGGCTTAAAAAAAAAAACACGCTTGTGCAACAATCAATTCCGTGATTTTGCATACTACCTATCAGGGATCACTTTCTAGTCCTCATAATCAGCCCTGGGTAGCGACTTGCAACTCACGGTGGAGCCTTGCTGCTTCATGACTGCTTCTGGAGTTCCTTCAGCCAGCAAGCGGCCGTTCCTCATCAGGCCAACCTGGACGAAGAGAATAAAGATTCTACTCAGCGTTTCGTTTTGCTTTCAATCACATTGTGCCGAACCACATAATCTTGCTTTTGGAAAGTCCATTAGCTTAATGCTAATGCACATGAAAAATGCCGCAGACTGGCTAACAAAACTAGCATAACTGTTTTTGGAGTTATTTAAGCAATGGACATTTGAACACCAGTGGTGACGCAACACAGACGGATCATAGAACAATACTCATAGGCGTATTTAATGTACACTCAGCAAATCCAAGACGACATGTATGCACGGATGTTGTGACCGCCTTTCTCTTCGCAAGCATTTACCTGACATCGATGCTCGTGTTAAGTCACAAAAACAATACCAGCCATCCGACTGGTTTGACCGGCCAACTCATGCCTCCTTCATTGAAATGAGTCATTGGTTTTATTTTGTCGTTGTTGTGATGGAAAAACAAGCATGATTTTGTGTCTATGCATGTGTGTTTGTTTGTTTTTTTGTTTTCCTATAAAAGATTACAACATTGTTCTCCAGTAACAGCTTCGAGGGACACCAGAGTGTATTATTTCCAGTCCTTCTGTTTCTTTTTGCAAGGTGGTGGTTATCATGAATGACCAGCAAGGCGCAATCACATTAATTGCAGGACACAGAAATTGTTTTCATTCCGTAGGTTATTTCGAGCCATTGTGGTTATTTTTTGTGTTAACTTGTTGATTTAGTGGTAGGTGATTTTTTTTTGGTGAAGCTGACTTTTGACTGCTGATATTTTCTAGCTATGTGGTCTATGTTTTTTTAAAAAAATGCAGACCCCCTCACCAACCCCACATGAGCCCAGACAATCGCTAAGTAGTGTTGTGTGTTATTTCTACTTAATCTTTCTGAACTGCCTGAACCAAACACAGAGTCACACTGACTCTGCATCAGATTTCGTACACGAAGCTCAACGCTGGCCGTTATCTGAAGAACTCTAAAGAGTAACTTTATGACTGCAAATACTTCAATTTTGAAGGATTAACCGGTTCACAAAGGAATTATTCCGGATAGCCGCAGGTCACATGCTAAGCTAGTTATTGTATATTTTAACACAAGTGGAAATGTTGTGTTGTGTTTTTTTTTTTCGAATAATTTCCTCACCACATTGGCTTGTCCGGCTTCCTCGATGTAGTGGGTGGTGATGATGACCGACATTTTCCCCGTTTTGACGATGTCCACCAGATGCTTCCAAATCCTGGAAAAAGGAAAAAAGTGAGAATCAACCCACTGGATGAAGAAAACTTTATTACTAAACTGTAGTTATTTTCCCCCTAATATAGTGGTACCTGGGATGCCAGGATGATGCTCGGGAATAGCCAATGGCAGAGCAACTATAAGTATGTTGCGTTCAGGAAACTCGGAGCTGCGACTAACAGCCCATTCTGTAATTTCACCTTTCGTACCTTGAAATTTCTTTCGTAACAAGAGGCAATATTTTCCTGTTGAGGCGTTTCGCAACTTGAAAATTTCATACGACGAGACGTTCGGAAGTAGAGGTACCACTGTGGTGTATTTTACCTTTCGTATCTTGAAATTTCTTTCGTAACAAGAGGCAATTTTTTTTCCCGTTGAGGCGTTTCGTAACTTGAAAATTTTGAATGAAGAGACGTTTGAAAGTAGAGCTACCACTGTGGTGAATTTGTGATGATGCTATATCGCTATTATTGTGTCATGAGTGCACGTTCGACATGCTCATTATTCATTCAGCTATGTATGGATCATGTAGCAATCCAATTATATCTGAAAGCACCATTCACTGAAAATGGACAGATGGACAGACAGACAGAGAGACAGCTGGATAGCTGACTATGCAAGTCCAAATAAAAGATTATAAACTGCTCCACCTCACAGCGAACGGTTGCTGTCAAGGGCCGTAGGGTTTTTCACTTTCAACCAGACTCAAGTCGTTGCTTGTAAACGGACATGTATGAGGGTCCACGTTGTACGAGTGATGATATTTCAAAGTAGAAGCCAACCAGCGTGCCGCATCGAGCTCGGGGGAGCATGTCAGATTTCATGTTTTCCTTTACTCTCGGTTGGAGAAGCAACAAGGAACTAATAGTACCATGCTTGCACGCAGCTCCATTTATCCTGCGGGCATCCGGTTACACTTACCGGGTACTCAGAGTGCTTGCATCCATGAATTGCAAATGGATGAGTATGAATGGCACTTAGAATGTAGAGAAGAGATAAAGTCATTTGTATATACGTACTTTTTCCTGAGCACTGGGTCCACGCCCACTGTGGGTTCATCAAGGATGAGCAGCTTGGGCTTCTGGAGCAGCGCCGCCGCCAGAGAAACCCTTCGCTTCTGGCCGCCACTGCAACATCAACACAAACGCATGGTTCACTTTTTTTTCCCTTGAGTACAATAAAGAAATAAAGCCATCTTTGGAAAAATGAAGTTATTCTCCAAGAAATAATGTGTGCTCTGAACATATTCTGGAATAAAACTGATTTTTTGAGTGTATTTTTTTTAAATAGAATAAAGCAATTTTTTCAAGGATCAAGTCAGATTATTAGGCCAATTTTTTTCAAATATTTTTATAAATATTATGAACATTTTAAAATTGTACATTTTGAGAATTCATGTGCATATTCTTTTCCACATGACATTTTTTGAGTTTTTTTTCAAGGGAAAAAATAATAAGTAATGTATTTCAATTATAAGTGATACTTTTTTCAGAATACAAGAGTTAATTCAAACGTTTTTTAAAAAGAACAAAGTAATATTTCTCAATAATAATCTAGTGAGAATAAATGTTTTTTTTAAATACAGCAATGTTGTTTTCCAGAACCCAATATTGTTTCACGAATAAAGGCAATTTTTTTCAAGAAAGGAAGTCTATTTTTTTTCCAAATTTTTTTAAGACTAAATCAAAAAAGACCATTTTACATCCTTGTAATTTCGTTTTTTATTTGATTGAAATAAACCTCCTAAATTACATTCACATAGCTACAATGCTGAAACATGACTACGGCTTCAACGTCACATGCGACATGAATATTACATGGTGCGCGAATGAAGCTGCTTTCTTTGGAGAACAAAGCTCTTATGTAAGTTATCAGAGCTGTATAGAGGGCCATTAAGGCCATTAGGCCATTATGCATACGATAGTATAGTACAGACCTTCAGCCACACCTTATGGTTACGCTTCCTGTACAGTGCACAGTAGTATCTTGATTATTTTATTTTAGTGCTTTGACTTGCTAACAAAAATAGAGACAGAAATGCTAGATGGCGGCAGCAAACTCCACAACGAGCAGCAGCAGTTTGGCTAACAATGAATAATTCTTCTAAAAAGTGCTTGTTTCAGTTTATTGTTACTTCCAGTTGAAGTTTACTGTATAACTAAAAATGAAACTGTGAGAATTGTGTATTTAACCAAACCACATAACTTCTTTGGATGAACGTCTGCTAGCTTAATGCTGATACCAAATTGAACAAAATTGAAGCTAATGCAGCTAGCTTTGATGCTATGGAATACATGTCGACAGGCAATAAAACAATACTTAAATATATATTACCCGGTAGTTATCCTTTGTGAAAAATGACTAATATTACTGCAGTTTAGTGAGTACTTGCGACCGTCTTTTTCCTTTTATATCTGTGTGTATACATCATACTGCCCACTGGTGGCCAAGGCAGACACAACAGTAGAAGCTACACAATACCCGAGATGCACAAATTATTTAGGAATTATTTAGTTTCTATTTAATTATGTTATTTTGATATGATTTTATGAGGTACGACATTTTACAGTGATATTTTTGTAATTAAACAAACACAAACACAAACTTGTGTTTCTGTTTTATAGAGACTGGATCGGATTAATGCTATTTTCATTCATCTCAATGGGAAAAGTTCAGTTGAGATGTTTCGTATTATTTTACATGAGTTATTTCATTAAGGCCAAATTAAATTTGACAGTCAAGGCATTTTTTTTTTTTTTTTACCTGAGATTGCGAACCACACGGTCCTTCTGCGGCAGATCCAATAACTCAATGAGCTCGTTGATGCGGTCCTGGGTTTCCCTCGACTTCAGCCCATGGATTCGTCCGTAGAAGGTGAGCGTGTTGCCGATGGTGAACTCGTTGTACAAGGCCAGCTCCTACATGACGCAACATGTGACTCACGAAGCATTTTGAAAAAAAAATGCATTTTTCAAGGCATCCCAGGCTTACTTGGGGCATATATCCCACCATCCTGCCCGGCACGCCGTGGCCAGGGAATGCCGGCGGCTTTCCCAGCACACCGATGTAACCCCGAGAGATGCTCAGAGTTCCCACGATGCATTTCAGCATGGTGGTCTTGCCGCAGCCGCTGGGGCCCAGGAGGCCGTAGCTGCCAAGATAGAAATCAAACAACCCAAAATGTCACATTTATCACATCTCCAGTTGTTATTGGTGTTGTTGTTTGTTTGTTTTTTTTCACCAAATAAAGTCTGATTACTTTGAGAGGGAAAATATGCAACAGCGTTGGTTACTCTGGAAGAGTGCTCTTAAAGCTCCATGTACAAGCACTTTGTATGCAGCGATGGCTGTTTGAAAGTGCTCTATAAATACTGTTGACTTGACTTGACTTAAAGTCAACAGATCATGACTGCGTGAGCTAAATGGGTGACGGCAACCAGGATAAAATAACAATCCCGGACAGTCGTCGTAGGACTGTTGACACGAGTATGACGACTATGATGAGTATGAGAGTCGCATACTATTGCCACTGAGGCAAGACTGAATACATTTATTGCCATTATTATGAGAGTATTTTTATATTTTGGACTCACATTTGTCCCTGTGGCACGGTGAGGTTGAGGTTGTTGAGAACTTGCAGTTTTCCATACGAGCGGCAAACATCCCGACAGTGAATGGCGGGGCCTACCAGCGTGGGTGTTAGCGACGCCTCCGGATCATCCGTCATGTTGTTTTGTTTCTGGAAATAAGCGGGAGTGGTTGTCAATCACACAATTTCAGCATTATTTTGTCTTTATTTTGCATGATGGTAGAACAAAGAGGAGAACTGTGAGGACATCAGAGACATGCCACATGGCAACATTCCGCCTAGTTAGCTAAGAGGGATGGGTGTCAGGTGTTCAACTTCATACCACATGCGGCTCTGATACGAAACCCCAGAGGTCGGAAATTGTCGCCTCGAATTTGCTTCACTTCAATGTAATATTCTTAAACACGTTTCAGAGAAGAGACCGAACAAGTCAACCAGTAAACAAGCTACCTAGCGAGGTCACCCAATAAGCTAATTTTTGTCATGAGTGTAGGGAGATAGTTTTGCTTTATACAGCGTCAACACAACTTCGACATCAGTGCTGAAGAAGAGTTCACATGTCATCGTTTGATGAAACGTGAAAAGTTGAAGCGATAACGCTACCCAGATTTGTGTTGCTTTATTGTTGGAATCAGATTTATGACTTACTGACTTGTGTTTACGCAACTCTTGTTGATCGCAGTACCGTATTTTCCACACTAAAAGGCATGCTGGATTATGAGGCGCACAGTCAATGAATGGCCTATTTTGTAATTTTTTTCAAACATTGGGCACACCGCATTGTAAGACGCAATCTACAATGCCTCCACTAGATGGAGCTTCGCTCAAGGAAACACCAACAGAATGATCAGATGTCAGTAAAACATATTCAATAAAGCAGCGACACAGTTCACTAACCAACAGCAAGTTATAACATTGACTCATTCACGTTGAACTTTCTTGGCGCTGCTCTATTTACGTGTTCACCTGCGTAACCGATCGCCTTCAGTTTGAACTCTGCGTTGTCGAGCAAGGAGCCATTTTGGGGTTGAAATATTACCGTAATGACCATACACAAGGCACATCAGATTTTAAGGGGCACTGTGAGCTTTTAGGAACATGGAAGGATTTTAGGTGCGCCTTTTAGTGCGGAAAATACGGTAAATGTTTAAAAGACGGCAAGTTAAAGTGTTAAGTTAAAATCTAAATGAAGTGGAAGAACCATCTTTCATCTAAATTCATGGTTAATTTGCCTTTATAGTAGCGTGAATCTACATTATAAGACCAAAAAATGTATGTATAGTATAATAAATTTGTATTGCTTATGTGTGAGTAAAAAAGTTTTGCTCAGTTTTGCTCTTTCACCGTAGTGTGAACAACAATAACTTATGTGGCAATATTGACAAAGCTTAACAATTACAAACACATGGTCAGTCCAAAAAAAAATAAATCTCTTTCTTATAAAATCCAACATTTTCCCAGCAGGGAGATTAGAGAGCAAGGGGCTGACATTGTTGCATAACAATAATCTGCTGACTTTCACCTCTGCCACTCCGACCTACATTTTCTCACACGTCTAAATCACATCGAAGGCAGCCGGAATCCATCTCGGAGCAGCAGCAGCAGCGGCAGCACAGCATGCATAGATTGAATAGATATATTAAAAGATATTAGGACGCAAAACTTACATGTGAAGACGACAATGGAGAGGAAACGATAAAACGTGCAGGGGGATGAAGATGGAGCGATGAAGTGCGTCACACTGCTAACAACAACTACAACAGCCTGGGCCTCATTTTGGGCATGCTTGCAAAGTGGGAGAACAGGTTCAGTCATTAAGACACACACACACACACACACACACACATACATGCAGGGTGTCGAACAGGTTACACTAAGGATTTTATTTCGTATATCCATTTTCGATACCAATTGTCCTCAGTAGGGTGCCAAGTGGGATGCAGCCTGTGGCGGCTTACTTTTGGTGAGAGAAACAGGGTACAGCCTGGATTGATCACCAGCCAATTGCAGGGTATGTATTAAAGAAAAAAAATATTCAAACTCATCATTCATTATCCCACCATGGATAATTCAGAGTTTTCAATTAAACTAACATATAAAATAAATTAATAAAGAATTATGGTGAGAGACGCAGGGTCCACCCTAGACTGGTCGCTTGGTCAGTTGAAGAGTACTTATAGACAAGTGAAACAAACAAAAGCAAAAGACGAAAGAGGTGGGGTACACTCTGGACTGGTCAACAGCCATTAACACAGATTCAGTAACAACCAATTGTAGACCAAGTCTGAAAAGACGTGTCAAGTCAAGTCAAGTCAACAGTATTTATAGAGCACTTTCAAACAGCCATCGCTGCATACAAAGTGCTGTACATGGAGCGATTTAACATATACAATAAACAGTAAGACGAATCAGTAATAAGTAATAAGTAATAAGGCGGTAGAAAGCACCAAGCAGTAAAATCAAGAGCAAATCTAAGTCATGCTGAGTCAAACGCCAAAGAATACAAGTGAGTTTTGAGGAGGGCTTTAAAGATGGGCAGCGAGGAGGCTTGCCGAATGTTCAGTGGGAGGTCATTCCAGAGAGATGGACCAGCAACAGAAAAGGCTCGATCCCCTCTGAGCCTCAGTTTAGTTCTTGGTACGTCTAGCAAAGACTGGTCCACAGACCTGAGGCGCCGGGCAGGGGTGTAGGGGCGTATGAGCTCAGAGAGGTAAGGTGGCGCGAGATTATTCAGAGATTTGAATAATGATCTTAAAAATAATTCTAAAATGAATGGGGAGCCAGTGAAGGGATGCCAAAGTAGGAGTTATATGCTCTCTCTTACGAGTACCAGTCAAGAGGCGAGCAGCGGCATTCTGTACCAGCTGAAGGCGCTTGATGGAGGACTGGCTGACTCCAAAGTACAGGGCGTTGCAGTAATCGAGCCGGGATGTGACAAAGGCATGAATTACTGTCTCAAAGTGTTCATGTGAGAGGAAAGGTTTTATTTTGGCCAGCTGTCTAAGGTGAAAGAAGCTGGATTTAACAACGGCACCAATTTGCCGATCGAGTTTGAAATCACTGTCCAGTTTAAGTCCCAAGTTTGAGACCGTTGATTTCAGATAAGGAGATAGGGGGCCCAGGTCTACAGGATGGAATGTACAAGGTCCACTGGGGCCAAACAATATCACCTCTGTCTTCTTTTCGTTGAACTTCAAGAAATTTTGTGCCATCCAGGTTTTGAACGTGTAAAAACGTCTTTGGGAGTGAATGAGTTAAAATAGGATTTGCAGACAACCATTTACATTTACACTCACACCAAGAAATTGTTTGAATCTTCAATGAACCCAACATGCATCTTTTTGAAAAATGCATCATAAAAGAATACAAAACAACTTTTGGCGTGAAAGGTGAGGCACACTTGACTGGTCACCGGCCAATTGAAGGGCACATATAACTAAACATTTACATTCACACCTAGTAAACGTTGAGTACCAGATGAACATAACGTGTATCGTATCTTAAAATGTAAAAAAACTATCGACATGTGGCAAGAGAAGCGGGCACAGTTTGGAATGGTCGCAAGCCAAATGCAGGTCACTAATTACAACAAACTCACATTCACATCTATGTACATTTGGAATTTTCAATGAAACTGCAGGATGTTTGAGAAAAAAAGAACTCTCAGTGTGCAGCTTTGATTGGTTGCTAGTCAATAGAAGAGAAAACACAAACAGGAAGGTGGGACCCTAGATTCGAACCGGCAACCACTGACTTGCAAATCCAACATGCTAACTAGGCCACAATGCTACCAGCACGAGACAACACCAACAAAAAATTATTAAATTATTCTGACCAATTGCAAGAAGTTAGCTCCCATACGTGCCATTATGCAAACGAATGCTGAAAAGCGGTCGTTCCACTTCACAATCGGCAGCAATTCCCTCCTCGCAAAGGATACTGACAGGCGAGTTCACGCTCACAAATATCAAGGCCAAGTAGCGTGTCGTCTCCATTTCAACCCCACGCACCACACTCCCCTATCCCAACAAAATAATGCACCTTACCCAGTCGCCCATCTCGGTGCAGTCCACCGCCGCGCAGGATGCCATCTTCGCATCCTCCCGGCCGGCAGCAGCCTCCTCCGCCTTGCTCATGGCTGCAAGAGAAACGGCGGGCACAGAAGAGCCTCCTGCTGGAGAAAGAGGGAAATGGTATACGGCTAACCCCGGGGGCACGCACTCTCAATTATTTTGTTTAGTTGTTTTTTTAGGGGTGGCGATAAAAGTAAGGTCTTCCGACACTTTTACACGATCAACACAACGATAATATGTTGCTGTAAAATGACGGAGAAGAACTGCACCAACCTGCCTCGCTGACAATGAGTGTGAAAACAGAAACAAAAACCAAAAACAAATCAAAGGAACTTTGTTACGTACGACGCACCCAATACATTAGCAACACATTAAAGTGACAGCTATATCTTTATGATGTTCGAGTTCGGTAAATTCAAAGCATTTTTTTCGATGTAGGGCTTTTATCAAATGGTGTAATGTGTTTGCATGTACACACACACACACACACAACATTCATTCCCCATATTTTAGCACAATAAAAGGCATGCTTGATCAAAACTAAAAATTCATGCTGAAAAATCAACATCAGTGAGTGTACAATTTAATACCTGTTTATTAAAGAAATGCAAATCAGTCCATTTTAAGCTATTTATTTGTGCGTGTGTGTGTCAATCTGTTGTACACGTTTGCAATATTTGAATGTATTTTGTTTTAACACAAAAACCTCATTTTGGTTGAAAATTGTGTTTTGGTGATGACGTAACCTAAAAGTCAACTGCGTTCCTTTGAACAAACAATCAAACAGAATAGATTTTGTTAGCGATATGGTGATTGGTATATAGTCTCACAAATGTATTTATATCACGCGATTCGCATGATCTCCTGGTTTTCAACCCCTAATCGGATAAAATACAGTAAATAAATGAATAGCCATTCATTTAAAGCAGCGCTATCATTGTCGCTTGGTGATGACGTAAAGGGAAACCTCGTGGCTCGCGTGAAAGCCCGTAGAGAAAAAAAGGAAATTCCTACGGGAAACCCCAAAATTGAAAATCATAGCGTGAAACGTAACATAACATTTTTACCTCGACCCTGAACGGGAAATGTTTTAATCTACGTCGTGAGGAACATATGCGAAATACACATAAAGCTGTGAAGGGAAAATGTTTTATTTTCAGGTGTCTGGATGTAAAAAGACGACAGCTATTTAACGTGCGCAAACGACCACTGGCGTGTAAAATTGTCTACGGTCGAGTTCAACAGATTGGACGTTGTAGCTTGTAATGGCATCGGATGTCCACATGGAGGCAGCAGCGCATTGGCATGCTCGGAGGAAATAAAAGACGCGTCCGACAAAAAGGCCCGGGATTCAATCAATTAGGATGTGGGCAGATAAATACGATTTTAAAGAAACTTGTGGTCACTATTGGCTTGCCAATTAAACACTGCAAGATGGTCGTTGGGTTTGGTTTAAAAATAAACCCGCACACGCCCATGTCGTGTAATTGGGTGAAGTGTGTGATTAGCCCTCTCCAACAGACGGAGATTAAGCTTGGGGAGTGTGTAATTATGAATAAAGCATACGTCAGCAGATAAACAGCAGCCACCCGAGGTGGGGATGCCCTCCGGCTACCACTGCTTTTAGGCCGCCCATACGCAGCCAGAAAGGCGGACGACGACGACGCACTTGTAGTCCTTCTGGCTGCAGAAGAAGTGCCACGACGCGGACACAGCGATCCCAAGCCGGCCGGCAGGACAGCTCGTCACTCCCCTCCTCCTCCTCCTCCTCTTCACCCTCCCCCTCCTTCTCCTCCTCTTCCTCCGGGACAGACAGCATCCTATGCGGCTCAAGATGGCGGTGCAGGCAGCAGAAAACGACACGATTGTGAGTATTCTTGCAGCCCGACGCGGCGGATTGTTGTTTCGTATCGCTTCCTTTGTGTGCGTGCACGTGTTCGATTCCCACAACGCGACGTCGTGCACGCGGCGTGGCGAGGCGTTCTGGCTGCAGGGGCTCACCTGGCCCGCCGGTGATCGGAGGATTGACACACTCTGTCGGGGATCACTTGTTGTGCTCAATGACGCTTTCTTTGTATTATAATACATTTTTTTAATGATTTGTTTTTTTTGGAGATGGTTGACGACGAGCAGCTGAACGACTCGCTGGGGAGCGTCGGCCTCATCTCACCTGACAAGGAGGATCTTGCACGGCTGCTGGTAGGAATGAATGAGTCGGCGTGGGGAGGGGTGTTGGAGGGGTTCAACCATTTTCATGCCGTCTTGCCGGATTACACATTGCATTTTTAATTTCTGTAACAGGCACATTAACAAGCCGTCACAATCACACCTAGAGATAATTCAGAGTAAAGAAATCGCATGAGTTTTTGGGGAGAAGAAAATACTCTGTCGAAATAAGCAGGGTACACCCTGGACTGAGGCACCCAGGCAATGGTTGGCCATGTTGTAGCTACAAAAATATATTTGAACTCGCATTCAGGGGCGGAGCAATGTGGTGACCACCCATGTCACTCTCTGGCCACCCCTACACGGAGAGGAAAATTGTGATTTTTATTTTTTTCCCCCTGCAATTTTCACTTGGATTTTATAATGTTTAATGTAGACTGTGTGTCTTTTTTTTTTGTATGTGCAGACAGTGCCCTTCAGTGGACGTATACGAGGTGGCATGAGGCCCGGTAAAAAGATCATCGTGATGGGCATTGTCGACCTGGAGCCAGACAGGTAGAGTTTTAATTTTTTTTTTTTTTTTGGGGGGGGGGGGTTCATGAGCAAAACATTTTTTTTTTCTAATTAGAATGAATTACAAGTCAGTCACAAGGTCATTGCAGAAAACATGCAAAGACTGAAAACAATGTAGTGCTGAATTTTGGAGCATTAAACTGTTTTTTGTTTTTTGGGGGGGGGGGGGTTGGGGATGGGAGATGCTAAAACAGTGGCCAGTGAGACACTTGCGCATGAGTTCCTCTTTCCCCACTAGATAAGGACTTGAGCGCCTTCCCTCACCTCAGTGCCTGTCTGGCATTATTTTGACGTGCAGTTCGCCATCTGAATATACATCTTCCTTTTGGATAATCCACTAATGTTGCCAATTTAGAGTGCCTCGTTCTCTGCTATGAGTGCTCGCTCGCACATCATGGAAAGGAGGCAGGTGAGCGAAGGAAAACGGGGGAGGGGAGTCAAACCTGACGCCCAGCATGTGGATCGGATCCTCATGCTGGTGGGAGTACTTAGCCATGGGTGTGTGCACAACACCGGAGGGGGTGGGGGGTCCCCTTTTTTTTTTTTTGGTATGACAATTCTTAAGTGTATTTTTAAACGGGATACAGTGCTCTGGCCGCATTCTAAAAGGACCACAAATCTTATGGTGCCCTTTCCTGAAAAAGAGAAATCCTTTTGTTGAACAGGCCAAGCCCACCCCCCACCCCTCCAGTCCCCTCAACCCCAATCCAATAAATAATTACCGATATGCGCACCACATGAAGGTGAATGGCAACTTCTTTCAGTATGCAAGGCCGGTCAGGGCGTTCCCTCTCCAGTATGAGAAGGGGGTGGGGAAAAAGCAGCTACTTGTCTGGGTGTGACTTGACCCTACATGGAAAGTTCAACGTGGAATTAAACCTCCCCGCCCGCTTCGTGGTGACTTCATCGCTCACTGCAGCTAGCCACATTCATGACAAAAGTTCAATGTTACTGGTGGACTAATGTGTTGGGACGACGTCGATCTTTCATCAATGGATTCATCAATAAGCAGTGAGACTTTAGTCCACACTGAATCCTCATTGTCAACATGTTTGGTGACAGTGAACTCTCGTTGATCTCAGGGGTTACATTTCAGATCTACTCGCTATAGGTCACAGGTGTCAAACTCAAGGCCCGTGGGCCAGATCTGGCCCACCACATCATTTTATGCGGCCCGCCAAAGGAAATGATGCGCATCCACTTCATGCTTCTTGCTCAAATACTAAAATTGCAAACTGTCTTCACTTTTAAAAATGTTGCGATATTGCAAGCATTTTTCTTCCCGACGCCCCTTTTTAAAATAAATGGAATCCTATTTGCAAAAACAATTTTTATTGGCCCCTCATTTCAAAATTAGTTATTCACCAATTTGTCATGTAGTATGAGATTTTTTTTTTTTTTTTTTTGTTACTCTGATTTGAAATTGACCATCAACCCGATGAGAATTGAACATTGTGTTTCTGGTGGAACTGTTACTCGACAGCGAATTGATCATCAAATGAATTGATCATTATTTTGAGAATCGATTAATCATTTAGATACCTTTATTCATTTAAAATTGGCCAAATCCTTGGAATTTCGGACTCTCGGAAGTAAATCTAATTTTTGTTGTCCTGCATAAAAGCAGACAGATTTATTTATTTATTTGTTTTTGTTTTTAAATAAAACATTTGCAAGCATCTGGTTTTACTTTGGAAAATGGTTATTCCAATTTTAGGCGATTTTCTGACACGTCACGGGCCATGTCACGTTATTTTGTTCATGTTAACATTTGACTGGACCAAAAGGGAAACTTTGCCAGACGTGCCTGTCACGTTTAGGTGTCCCAATACTTTTGTCCGGGTCTCTCGTCTCAAGCTCGTTAGTGTCAGTTTTACGCATGTGTGCACACCAAGTGGCTGGGTGCCGGATGTTCGCCCAAAGGAGCAGCGGGGATTATGATTCATTCGAGCCATCATCCCAGATTAGCCTTCAGACCGAAACATCTGGCAACCAGTGTGTTGACTCCATTGCTTCCCCCTTTGACGCTTCAGCTTTGACGTGAGCCTGACCTGCGGCCGGGAGAAGGACAAGGGCAAGGAGGAGGCCGCGTACGACGTGGCCCTCAAACTCACCGCCCGCTTCTCGGATCGCCAGTTCCTGCGCAACGCCCGCGTGGCCGGCAAGTGGACCGAGGAGGAGGCCTCCACCGCCTATTTTCCTTTCATCCCAGATCAGCCTTTTCGGGTAATAATCTTTCATTTGTCACAAATTGACTAAGCCAAATGTGTATTTTTGGATTTTTTTCCATCCTGTAAAATATATAGCATTTTTTTAGAAGAATTTTTGATGTAAATCAAACAAAACAAACCTCATTTGGTCAAATTCTTTAGTATGAGCTTGCCCAAATGCAAGGTCAAAATGGCTGCTTCCAACCAAAATGGCCGACTTTCTGTTGACTTAGCGTTATTTGTCCCTTACTTGTTTGCGTGTACTGTTAGACATGTCGATTGTCCACCCATATTGATGAAACTAGCCCCTGGTATTGTTTTTTTGTTTTTTTTAAGGTGTGCTACTACGCTACATTTTCATTCACAAAAAGAGGAATCATGTTTTGCGATTGAAGCTCGCTTGTTGACAATGAGCACTTGTCCATTGTTTTCATTCCATAAAACGAAACTGCGTCTTGATGACGGTGATAAAAAATGTTGACGTTTTGTCCAGCACAATAATTTCAGTCCTGGCGAAGTAACTGGACTTGCGTAGCGCTTTGGACCTGTTCTGCCGTGTCCACATCTGTCCTCGTGGGACGATTGCGACAATCCTGTTCATCTTGCAGCTGATGTCGTGCTTATCGTAATTGTTTTTTCCTTAATCACATTTATTTCACCTCTTTCAAACAGAGCAACATTTTCGCATCTACAAAGTAAGTCGTAACAGAAGACGTAGCTTTCGCTTAATGCTAACAAATAATACAAAACACCATGGAACGGTTAACAGAGCTAGCATCAATGTTGCACTGTTATTACGCTTCAAGCAACGGTGCAGCAACACACAGACAATTAAAAAAAAAGAAATCTCACAGGCATATATTCTTTATCCTCTACAAAATATTACTGCAACCTGTCCTGTGACATATTATTTACACTGGCGATAACGTACTGTATACCGTATCTGTTACAGCTGCCGCTGTTGTGAAAGCGCTACATAAATCAGCATGTATTGTATTGTACTGTATTCAACCAGCTTCCTCTAGTTCACAGGTTTTAAACTCAAGTCCCGGGGGCCAGATCTGGCCCGCCACATCATTTTATGTGGTCCGTGAAAGCAGCTCAAACATGGCAACTTCCATGATCCTTTCTAAAATGTCCACCAGCAATTTTAATTTTCATTTATAATAAATAAGAGAGCTATTGGAAGCATGTTCTTGTTATCCCTCATTACAGTAACTTAAACAATAGTTGAATTAACAGTTATTCTTGACTTCTTAATATGGTTTCAGTCGTAACGGCCCTCCAAAGTGAAACGATATCTAAAATGTGGCCCGCGCCAAAAATGAGTTTTAAATGCCGTCCGCTGTTTGTTGGGAAATAACGAAAAGCATTTTTTTCCGGCACACTGCGCAACAAACTAGCAAACAGGAAATTCCATATCCATGCCGATACACACTCTTGTTTCTCCATGAAGGCAGCTGGAGATAACTGGTGTGATGAATTGATGTCATGTGCCCTCAAGTCCACATATTTCTGCTCTAGTAATTCTCCATGTGGTGACAAGCACATATGGCACGAATCTAAAAATATACACGCGATTGTCTAATGAGGTCCAGAACAGAAGCTCTTTTCCAAAATGAGACCAAAATATTAGAAGTACAGTACCTCTCTGGTAGATTGAACCTCATGCTAATGCGTCAACTGATAAAACTCAGTGGCCAGAAGCTGCGGGCTGTAGATTAAGGCTGACGTGTTTCCTCGTCAATGGAAGGAAATGCATTGGGACATGTGACACGCGTTGTTTTGTTTGCTGGCTTCTGCTCAAATATGCTGATGTTGGCTACGTTTTAGGGTGCTGCGTCGTTTACTTTGGGAGACTTTAAACCAAGTCAGCTTGTGATATTACATTGGACAAGAACCAAAGTGATTGGTTCTGAATGAATGCAAGGAAAATATTCATTCCTTTTGTCATCAGCAAACTTCAGACATCCACTCATAGTTTGGTGCATACCTTGATTTGGTTCACTTTGTTTACAGGAAAGCAAATCCGGGCTCCTTTAAAAAAAAAGCAGCTAGCTAAATATAGAGACTTTTCCTGGTGTTATTGTCATATACTTTGTGACAACAATGTTTCAATCGTGCACTTTTAGGAAAGTCCAAAATCAGATGTTTGTGTTTTCGGGGAAACGAACATCTGAACGCTCTCCAATGACTCTTTTTCAAATAAGAAACTTAGGACAAGCCTTGGGACGGTTTCCTCGTGTAATTGGAGACTGACTCCATGGGAGCCGTGTGGCATTATGCCGCCTTAAAATTGGAAGTCCAGATGTTGTTTTGCCGGTAACAAGGGAAAATAGTCCCGTTAGGTGCAATTAAGGCTGTTTTGTTCAAAACGGAGTGCCACAATGGTCAATGTGAGCAGGATCATTTCTGCTGATTCTCTTGCTTAAATGAAGCCAACATAATAAATTCTCAATTTTTATGTTGGTGCGCCACAGATTATGATTTGAACCATTCATCTTTGGATAATCTGAGCAATCTTTTTTTTTTTTTTTTTTTTTTAAACCAAAGTAGTGATTTTGCCACTATACGGTTTGCTGTTCATCTCATCCACTTTTGTCTTGGATCGTGTGTGAAAATCCACCCTAAAAAAAAATCTCCAGTGGGATCAATGTGGTTCCGTCCAGCTGCTTCTCGTCCGAGCGAGTCGTGGCAAGCTTTCAACACATTTTTCCACACTGTCACCTCACCGTGGCTTGTATTCCGACACTGTTATGGTTACCAATCGTTGAGTGTTGTGTTTGACACAAGTGCGCCTCCGCTTCCAGGTGGAGATCCACTGCGAGCACCAGAGGTTCCGGATATTCGTGGACGGACACCAGCTCTTTGACTTTTACCACAAAGTAAAATCTTTGGCCTCCATTGACACGGTGCGGATAGACGGCGATCTACAGATCACCAAGCTGGGCTAACCACACACGCATACACACACGCACACACATGCACGAAGCTCGGCAGGGTCAGTGTGTGTGCATGAAGGACTTGAGCACGTACACAAACACACGCACACATCTGTACCGCCATTCACCTGCAACAAGGCGCCTCTGCTTCTTATTCTTCTGTTAATGTGCTGTTCCCCATTCAGCAAGCTCTCGTTTTATTTATTTCTCAGGTGCAAGTTTTGTCAAGTCAGTGAACATCTTTACTTGCTATTTTCATTCTTCTCTAAATTTGAACGCAAATGTTGATTGAAGGGAAAAGATGAGAATTGAAATATATTTTTTTTAAGTGTCACACGCAGCATCCCTTCATGCCATTCCCATTAAAAAAAACGGTTGTAATTATGTTTTCAATTATAAGTGTTACCCAAAAAAATTCAACATTAAATTATCAATTTTGAAAATGTTTTATTCCATACTTTTGGGAATGGCGATTTTTTTTTTTTGCTGGATCACTTTAAAACTTTTTTCATTTTTTCATCAACATAAAAATGCTGTTATTTAATTTAATTGAACTAAATAAACATTGCTTGAGTTTTGTCCAGTTAAAAAAGAAAAAAATAATAAAGCCTTATTTAAATTGTGTTTAATTATAGAAAGAAGAAACATTAGATTTTTTACAAATTAAAATAAAAACAATTTAAAGCTCACACCATCACCACTTGTCAACTTCATTTATAATTTATTACAATAATTTAAATATTAAAAAATTTAAAAAATCACAAAATAACCCTGACAGCATATCGACTTGCCATTTCCATGTTAAAAAAATAAACAAATCTAAAACTCACAGTTTCTCCTCTTGCCAATATGTTATTAATTTTCATTTAAAACAACATTTTAAGCGTTTCTCCTTGAATTTCAATTCTTTTAGAATCACTCGCATTCAGAGACACTTGCTAGTCCAGTTCAGGGCATCAACATGTTTTGCAGCGAGAGTGCATCCCTGTTTAGATTTTATTACACAAAAATAAAACTCGCGTTGCAAAGTTGCGTCGAGTATTCCAGCTACGTCTTCTTTTCCTGGCGTTCTTCTGGGGTAACCTCCCACCAGAAAACTGCACCCCCCCCTCCTAGTTGTCAGGGCAACACATGACCTAAATAGTCTAAATTGATGAAGATTCCTCGTGGGAGGAGGAAGACAAACAGGAAGTACAATTCTGACCGGTGGGCGTTTTTGTGTTAAAATTTGCATTTTTACCCCCTCTTTAGTCACACTTTTTAATTTTGGTATAAACTGGCAAACAGGCCTCACATTTATAAAATATGCAAATCATAACCTGGAGTGTTATACTCTATTTGAGGTACAAATGAGTGTTTTGGCGGTGTTATGAGGTGATGGTTTAGTTTTGATTTTAGCTTGAAGCAGAATTGGCTTCGTGTCGTGTTCTGAATGTAAATCGATGAATTGAGGCGAAACTCATTTGAGTCATCCCGTCTACGATTCTATCCAGAAAAAAATTCACAGGGCTTCAGTTTTTCCAGATTTTATGTGACAACCTTATTCTAAAATGCATTAAGTCATTTTCTTCCGTTATATCGCACGTTCTACATAACTGGCACTCGCGCATAGACTGCCGCTATCCTGAGCCAACAACAGCTCCCACATCACTCACCGGGCCAGACCCTGCATTTTAAAGCCACACGCCATCAGAGTCACAGATACTACAGCGTGAGGATGGCCACTCCAAGTAAACAAAAATAATACCGGCACCTCACAATTCCATTTTGGTTTGGTGTTATGCGTAAAGCTTTAGATTGAATATGCATCAAAATAATGCTAATTTGTTGTTCTGCTTGCACCCCTAAAATTCGAGGAACGGGGCCACTATACTTATAAAATAGTTTGTCGCTCATACACACCTATCTTTGGCCAATGTTTTTTTTTCTTCCCAAATTTTATTATGTAGATATGGATTTTTTTTTCTCCAAATTTTGTAACAACAAGGCTGTAATATGGCAAATGCACTGTACCCCTTACATGCTTTTCATTGGACATTTTACGTTCAGTTTGAGTAAAAGAAAGACTCAAAAGAAGTGAAGCAAGCGCCAAAGTAACTTCATTCCAATAAGCGTTTAAAAAAATATACTACAAGTCAGTGAATATGAACAACATAGAAGCATTTACAAAGGCAGACCTACAAGAATGTAAGAAAATCTCAAACCCTAAATTAGACTGTTCTTCTTCCCCCTCTCCAACTTCCTGCGCTCACACCGCTCGGTCCAAGCTTTTTCTTTTTTTAGGCAAACAGGAAACTCGCCTCCAGCCTGTTGCATCATTACTGCAGCAGCAGAACAAAACGTGCTCTGTGTGTCGACTGTGCTTGGCGTTTTACAGTATTGCAGGCTTACAGTACACTACTGTAATGACACGTTTTGCTTTCAACCATTTTATCAAGCGCATTCACTTGTGTAGGGGAAAAAAAAGCCTGTATAAAAAAAAAATTGTAACGTGTTTGTTGTTGACTTGGAGAAAAGAATGGACACAGGGAGTTTTACTTGTGGTGTTTTTTGGTACTGATACACTTTAAATGAAATGAAGACTGTTTTTTAAAATGTAAATTAGGACCTGATTAAAGCATTTAATTGATGCTGAATGATAAATTGAGTGTTCCTATCCCATCGAGGAGAAGTGTGTTTACACAATTGTCTTAATCTTAACCGTCCTGACTGCAATGTGTTCTGGTTTTCCACTTCTGCAACTTTTTAAATGTCGTCTTGACACATTTCTGTACTCGGAACGTGAGGCTAAAGATGCAATATGGTACGTTTTTCCTTGTGTATTTGTTCACTAAAGCATTCATTTCAACCAATTCAGGTGTCCATTTACATGTACAGTGGTGCTTTGAGATATAAATTAATTTGAAATGAATGGAGATTACACCAATCTAGCCCCCCCAAGCCCCCTCCCAAAATATATTATGATGGATATAAATTAATATACTGTAATGTAACAAATAGATTTTTTTCTACATTTTTGATTCAACTCAATGGACATTGTTATAAATAGTCATTGTGTCATTCTCTTTGTTGTATGTTTAGTTTGGCGATAAATGTAAACTGGCGGTGGCAGTAAAGATTTTTTCCCCACTATCTGCTATCTTGACTTCTCGCAAGTCAGAGGGGGGGAAAAAAAATCAGCCAAACGATGGTTCATATCTAAGTCCTCATAAATCAAGTCACTTTTATCTCAAGGCACCACTACAGTATATTCCTTTGATAAAGATATGAATGTTCTCCTGATTGTAATTTGATCATAAATAAACAGCAGGTGTGTTTTTATATTTCACACCTCTTTGTAACTAGACGTTATGTTTTGCCACTGATTTATATTGTCTTCTGTGTGTACTATTGGACTGTAGGTGTACATATTTAGAAAATAACCATTTGTTTAGAAATAACCAAGTACAGGAACAAATAGTGACCACAGTCTTTGGTGTACATAACTAATTGGGATGGACAAATGTGTCATTTCAGGGTTTTATGAATTCCTCGAAAGAGTCACAAACTTCATGATTTGTCCTTTGAGTGTTGTGTTATTTTTATATATTGCAGCATTACAAGCAGTGTGTGGATGTGTGTGTGATGAACTCAACTGGGTGGTTAAATTGCAATGAAAATGTTCTGGTACCGGTATATGTTAGGAAAATCTATTTTTTTGTGCGGGTTGTGTTTTTTTTAAACCACAAAATCAACTGAAGTATCATTTTTCACTGCAGTGTTTTCTGCGGTGAGGTATCCCCCCCAAAATAACCTAAAACTGCTCCGCTGCTGTTTTTAGACCAGCCCATGCTTCTGCATATGTTCTTTCGTCTCCTGACTGCTGCTTTTGTTAAAAAAAAGAAGAGATTAAGAAATGATCCTTTCAAAACCAATAAACTTCTCATCTTGTAGGAAAGACTGTTGTATGATTTATTATCTCTCTGTGTATAGCGTTTATGAACTTTGTTTTTTTTTTTTCATAAAACTGTGATTTACAACTAATCCAAAGTGTACATTCATATGAATAATTCAACACCCACACTTTTAGATGATATACTGGTATGTTATTTATTCACAATAAAATCGTGTCCATAAAAATGTCAAAACAATCCGTGTCTTTTCGCGACCTCTCTTTTGGACCCGTGTCGCTCTCCGTCCTTCCCGGACGTGTGTCGTATTGTTTTGGTTAAGCACCACGTGTGCTAGTCATGAGCATGAGTTCACCGAAACACACGTTTTATCAAACAAGTATCTCATTTAATAAAACAGACTTATTCATGTCAGTGGCTTGCTGCTATTCTTGTCGGTGTTTTGTGTCTTGTGCATCTCATACATATTTGCGATGGTGCCACGTTAGTTGGATTCTGTAACTTCCTGTTGTTCCGGAAGTGGTGTGCTCAAACGTAATTGTTCCAGGACGTGCTTTGTGTTTTGGGAGCGCGCTCTAGCTAGCTTATACATTTGATGACAGTTAAACAGTAGGTTCGAACTCTGTTTCGGGGACTGGACGTGGTTTAAAGTAAAGCAACAAAATGTCTGGCGGGACCCAATTGGAAAATGCCAACCCGGTCATATTCGAGCGGTCCGGCGAGAGGCTGCAGACAGCCGCTGATGAGGACGAAGACGTTCACGACCCCATCGATGACAGAGAAATTTTTGATATCCTTTGGGGCTTACTGTCACACGCAAGTTAAAACCAGTGGCTATTTGGGGTAAAACGGTGACAATAACAAGAGTGCTTGCGTAATTTTACGCGGTGGCTTTCTGTTGCACCCGGAAGTGTGTCGCAGTATTTATAAGATATGATAATCCATCCATCCATCATCTACTGCTTATCCGGGTAAGCGGTAGATATGATAAGAAAACCTTTATTTGTCTCACAATGGAGAAATTCCCCAAAATGCACGCATTTTCAAGGTTATGCATACATACAAACCGTGCTCAACTGCTTTTGCACTTTTATTGAAGTTAAAACCAGTGTCTTTAACTGATGCAACATCTGATCAGATCCATCAATGATCCCGAGCATCCTCTCTCTCTGGAGGAGTTGAACGTGGTGGAGCAAGTCAGAGTCAAAGTAGGTTTCCAATTCGTCTAGTTTATTTTAAACATGCTTGTGTTTGTGTTTTCTTTCATTATGGATAGAACAAAATCATACCTGGAGTTGGTGTTGTCTTGAATGTCGTCCAAATATTAGAATGATTGATTGCTAACATTCACTTGTAAAATTCTGAAAATTCCTGGAATTTTGCAACCCTACTAACGAGAAAGTTTTAAGAAACTATGAGGAAGAGTTATGTATTAAATTATTTCATAATAAATATATTTATGAATGAATCGACTATGCTTTAAAGAGATAGAGCTTGCTTCTTGGATTAGTCTAATTCTGCTAAAGAACCACTGAATTGATGACAATGACCATCCTCTCCGTTTGTATCGAGTAGTTCCTCATTACTGTTTTTTTATCTCCGGATTCATTCCACATATGCCATTTTTATTTTTATTTATTTATTGCATTCAGGTGAACGACGCAGACAGTAACGTGGGCGTGGAGTTCACACCCACCATCCCCCACTGCAGCATGGCCACTCTCATCGGCCTGTCAATCAAAGTCAAGCTGCTACGCTCGCTACCTGACAGATTCAAGGTCTTTTTTTTTCTTATCTCACAAAAACATGTCATTTGAAACACGTGTGTGTGTGTGTTTTTCACTGTATTTATCCATGTTTGCATCCACTTCCAGATCGATGTGCACATCACGCCTGGGACGCATGCCTCAGAGGACGCAGGTAGGACACCCTTATGTCTATCCAGTTCACATTACAAGTGCAAGGTTTTGAGTTTCCGCTGTGTTTTTATGGCCACAGTGAACAAGCAGCTGGCTGACAAAGAGCGAGTGGCGGCCGCGCTGGAGAACTCGTCGCTGTTGGAGGTGGTCAACCAGTGTTTGTCCACCAGGAGCGTCTGAGGATCAAGAAGTGTTACCTACTGCCACCGACACCACTGGAGCCTTACCACGGGTTGTGAAATACGCAGCAGAGGCAAGGCAAATGTCTTAAAAGTGAGAACGTGCGGGTAACTGCATGAATTACGTACTCACCAGCACGTCATTGGGTACACCTGAACAGTCTAATAATTGCTAATACAAAAGAGACCCCCCCCCACCAAAAAAAAAAAAGCTAGAAATTAAAAAAATTGTTATTTTATTATGTCTAAATATAGATTCTGCTATTTTTTTAAAATGTTACCAACATATTTCGACCCCAAGAAATGGATGGGAACGCCGGAACGAGAGGTGCAAGTGTATCTAATTATGTGCATCAAAGTTTGTTTGTTTTTTCCTGATAGACTGAAGACAGAAACTGTGTTAATTGTATTTAATATTCACTTGAAACTGTGTTATTAAAATATTCGCCATGTCACCTAAACGTTGCAGTTGCACATTCTTGACGAGATGTCTAAATGCTTGGTAAAGTTATTTTAACCACCTTTTGGAAATCCTAATAATTAATTCATTTAAATTTCAAATGTTTTTTATGAAACGTTATTACATTGGGTTTAAAGTATGAAACATTATTGCATCCATATTCATATTTTTCTTTAAAAAACAAAATCCAAATGTTTGACTGACAATTCTCTTTACTAATGCTTTACTTCATTGTTTTTTTCATGTAAATACTGTCATAAAACAAATTCTAATCAAATAAATTAATGACTACATTTGCCTAAATGTCTGCTTTGGGGCATTTTGAAAAATACCCCAGTTGTTTTTATAAACGAATACCAAATTGTTTCACTGAGTTGCACTTTGGGGTCGAAAAATATTTAAAATTGAAGTCATTTGACTCAGAGTACAGTACAGTATTTACTTAAAAAAAAAAACATACGAGTCGTGTTCCTACGCGACCACCAAGTGGCGCTATTGTAACATTTCTGTAGCCCGTCTTTTCTTTCCATCATATTAAAAGAAGATACAGTAAATTATTCTGATGCAGAGTTCATCTGGGATGCATGTATCACGTTGTTGTTGCCAGCAAGTTTGTAAAATTGCAGCCGGTCATGGTGATGTAACTCCCACTCTGTTTCTTCATAACAAATAAAATGTTTTAAAAAGCAGCAGGGGGATTATGTAACCTCACCGTGAACGTTCCACTGTTATTTCGCTCCACGCGACTCCATATGAGGTGTGTATAAACCATTTCCCAACACATTTGAAAGACATTCAAACCTTTCTCGATTTCTTTGCTAACTTTGACTTTTTTTCAAGTACAAACTAAAAAAAAGTAACCCACAGTAGCATAGTAGGCCTACGTGTCCATCAAAAATATTATTCCTAAAAAGTATCCATATTATTATGAGCCACTGACAAGATAAAAATGTTTCAACGTCTGAAATCATTCTCTGTAAACCAAATGTTCCTCTGTACATTTCTGTCGTAATCAAAGACATCACAGACACATGCACAACAAAGCAAATAAAAAGAAACAACTACACTATTTACATGCAGCGCTGCAAAACATGCTTAGAAGTGCCTGGCCTCACCTAATACAATGACTTGGCCCATTTTGACCTCTACAGCATCCAAAAAGATTTTAAGCCGCAAGCTAGCTGGTGCCTCCCGCCTGTGGTCAAAGGCTAGTGAGATTTATTCCAGCCACCGGAGGCTTTAAGACAGGGGTGTCCAAACTTTTTGCCAAGGGGGCCAGATTTTATGTGGTAAAATGTCGGGGGGCCGACCTTGGCTGACATTCTTTACATTGAACAACAATATTGTTCAACAAATTTTAGTAAGCCAGTCTGTTTCACATTTCCATTTTTATTTTAATTTCAACAATCTTAAGAATTTCTTTTGGTTCATTTGAAACAGGAATTTGAAATATGACATAGTCAATATAAACACGGAGTGATGTCTTGTTAACTCGTGAGTGATGCCCTCTAGTGTCTAAATGCTATTACTCATTTAGTGAATGTTATTACTTATTTAGCCACTAGAGGGAAGCAGTACTCTATGAAACATCACTCGCCAGTCTACGAGACCTCAGTCAATGCAACACGTGTTCCATTGCGACCAACCTGCGGGCCAGACGGCACTGATTTTATGACGGGGGCCGAGGGCCGGATGAAATTCGACCGCGGGCCGGATTTGGCCCGCGGGCCGGACTTTGGACATGCCTGCTTTAAGAGGACATATTTTTACCATTACATATGTTGTATATACACAGTATAGAAGGCGGTAAAATTGATCTGAGTGACACCTGAAAGTGGAGCCGGGCATGTTTTCAGTCCATATAGTGGACACGTCAAACGGGTCTAAAAGCTGACAGAACATTTTGATTTGTCACCATTTTGAAGCTAATTAAATAAAAAAAATCTGTGATTTTTTTAATTCATTCAAATTTGGCACAATTTTTATCAACGCTGTTCTTTGCGAAAATGTGTAAGACATTTTTATTTTCACTTTACACGGATTTTGAATTAGCCTACCATGATAAAACTTTCCACTAGATGGCACTATTAGCGCCATTCAAAACACGAAGAGAAAGCGCCGAGTTGTTGTAGTTTTACCAGCGGTCCAAAACGAAGTGTGTGTGTGTGTGTGTGTGTGTGTGTGTGTGTGTGCGTGTGTGTGTGTGTGTGTGTGTGTGTGTGTGTGTCGTTACTGATGTTGGATGGTGGTTTACCGTACAAAGAATTTTAAAAAATGCCAAACACAAATTTTTCACAGAAAAACAGTGGTCCTGTCAGTTATTAAACCGTTTTGCTTCATCGGGGTGTGTGTCCTAAATAGATAAACAGGCTCTTATCATAGATTAAATCCCTGACACACACACGCGCGCGCACACACACACACGGGGAAAGGAACGACTTGGCCGCAGTAGCGTGCGCGGACGCTTCTGCAGAAGGAGGAGGAAGAAAAGGAGGAAGAGGAGCAGTTGTCCCCGCCCTCTGCAGACTTGACCATTGACTGCACGCATTCAACACACGCACATGCCCCCTTCAAACATAAATCCCCACTTTGACGTTGCGTGACGCCTCCCTGGCTCGTGCGTCGGTGAGTAACGCAAAGTCACGTTAACGAGGAAGTAGCGCGCACATGATGAAGACTTGTCATCCTCCTCCTCTTCTTCCTCCTCCTTCAAGCAGCAGCTGGCAGTGATTCGGACTGCGGGGCTTGTTTACTGCAAAGAAGGAGAAGAAGGAGACGACTTGCTTCGAAAGCGCAGCGAGGCGTGTTTCTTGGCTGCAGGCCCAGGTTGGTTGATGACCCTTTTCCTTTTTTTTATTTTTTAAACCCGCTTCGTCTTCTAAAATGCCCGCAAATGTGTGTGTTTTTACTGAGCCTGTGTGTAACTGTTTTGTTTGGACGTTCGCTGCATTGCGTTCACATTTGGTTTTGATTATCAGGCTCAAAGAGTTCTTTATATCTGCCTGCTGCTTGCACATCAATACGTGGAATGTGTGTGAGCGTGCATCCTGTTTGACAGAAAACGCTCTTCCAGCTGAGCGCCTTGTGACAACTTTCGGGAAGAAAATCAAATCTAATCAAAAATCAAATCAAAATCAAAAGCATAGCATGGTATATGAACTCATGAAGTGCGGGAGAATGCCGAACAACTTTTTGACCACCCATGACATGTGCCTAATGAAATGTCTTCTGTGCACTGTAGAAACGTTGCTTGTCTTTTTTTTCTTGAAGGATCAAAGTGGCTTGCTGTTCGTTAGAAGTGGCCTTTTGAATCACTTTTCTGAGTTATCAAAGAAGGGAGCAAACGAGAGTGGAACGCATTTGTTTTGGCTCTAAAAGTCAAACATGAGCCAAAGTTAACAGACCGGAAGGGTTCGTGAGTGATTCGTGAAATTGGATTGGGGTTGTTGCAATTTGCGATTTTTAAAGTGTAAAAGTACGATAGCAAGTCTTGTGAACGCAAAAAAAGTCTTCAGTATTATTATGGTGTTGCCCAAATATGTACCGCTAATCAAAACATGCAAATGAGTAAAACAAAAAAAACCTTCAACATTCCAATAAAGATTTGTAATGTACACTTTATGCACACTTCAAATTCAGAATTTGTCATTTTCAGCTGATTTTGTGAGGTCTTGTAGGCGGTTAGTTTCATTGTGATTGGCATGAGAAATCGGCATCAAAACTTGGAGAAGTTGTATCCTGACCCAAAATGATGTAAAATCTCACGCGCATGAAGATTCATTTAGTTCATTGCTGTTTGCAATTTCTAATGTGCAAAGAAACAATTTGGGGTATTTTGCAGTGACCCAAAAATGTGTTTATCACCAGTTATCACGTGGTCTAAAAGAAAATATGACAAATGAGTAAACAAAAGCAAAAACAAGAGAGCACTCGGCACGCATTAGAAATTGTCATCAAATTTCTTGAGTCATTTCAAAGTCGCATCCTGAACAGAAAAGTTGCTGTTAATTTAAGATTGCAAATTTGGACCACCAAAAAATAAAAATTTTAAAAAATCACTTATCTGTATTAAAGTATCATGATCTTACTCAAAGAAATGTAAACAGAAAGCACAAATGAGTAAAAAAAAATCAATAAAATCAGAAAACATGAGTCAACCAAAAAAAAAACGCAACAAAAAAATAAAAAATAAAAATAAAAGCATCATTTTCACTTAAGTTTTTCATCATCTCTGAGTTGCGTCTGAAAAAGTCATCCGACGACCGATCGCTCCTTTGAAACATAACTGGGTTTATTGACGACCTGATTGATTTTTCAGTCATCTGCTAGTAGGCTACTCGTGTGGAAAAAGTGATTACCGGCGCATCCTGACGCTACGTGAAATACGAACGGTTTTGCATTGTTTGGACAATGCGCTTAAGGCCGCTATCTTGCTATTTGCACGCTTTGTGACCGAGCTGTTGGGGAATCCTCCCTGCTTGTTACGGAAGCAATTGTCTTGGATTGTTTTCAGGCGGCTGAAGCATTTTCCCGTTATTTTTCTTTCCACCGTCCGATTCGGAAAGACTGCGAAGCCATGAAGGGAACAAATGAGCGCAGGAACGCATTTGGTTTGGCTTTCAAAGTCCAAACGCGAGCCAAAATGAATGCACAGGAGAGCATGAGACGAGACCATCTCTTACACTCGAAAGCGTCTTGCTCACATTAACAACACGTGATGCCGATATAGACGTCGATGGAGTCCGTGATCATGTACTTTACGACACAATGCTCCAGTAGTGACCTTCAAATCGGTCAAACCTGGGTCAAATTTTTGAGTTTGACCCAGGTATGACAAATAATTTCCTTCCACAATCGTATCAACTATGAACTAGGAAGTTACCAGGATGTGTTGGAGTGCTGTCTAGTGTCTGTCCGTCCATCTGTCGAAATCGTAACCCAAAATTCTGACCATGTATTAATTCCACCGATTTTTTTTTTTTGAGTCTTAAACATTTTCATTTTCTGAACTGTCACAAAGAAAACGATAATAAAAGAAAAATGACCATTTGAAAACACCCGATGTAATGGGAACAAGGCGTGAACCAAAACATTAAATCAAACTAAAAATAAAGATAATCACTCTTTGAAGATACGTAATTGAGATCAATAAAATGGAGAATGAACAAGTTGACAAAGTTATTATTATTTATTTATACTCTAAGATTACCTTAGAGGATTCCTAATGGAGACATGAGAGAACAGTCTTGTCACCTAGTTTTGTTGCTCATTTGATGGCATCAATGGAAGTGTCCAACCCTCCCAGAATCATAACGGCACCATCCATGCGTTCGTCACCGTCTCACGAACCAGGAACTAACAAACAACTTGCGTGACCTTAAATGACAAATTTAATGGTGGCTTCTGGCATATAGTAATGTACTGTGTATGTTTGTAACATGCCAGCAGCATCAGTAAGGTTAAAAGTGTGAGGATGCCTTCTGTGTAAAAAAAAAAAAAAAAACGTGAAAGAAGCAGTCAAGCAACTACAACATTCCTCAACCATATTTGAGTTGTTGTTACTGTTATCTTTTTTTTTCTTCCACGCTTGAGATGTTCCATGTCACAGTGTAGCATTCATATTTCAAGCATGAGTATGCTAGCTGTCTTTTGGCGTCCCTTGCGCCAGCAGCCTACTTTTCCAACCCTTTGACAGAGGCCTTGGCGATGCTGATATATTGGGATGTAGATATATAGAGATATCGATATGACTTCATACTGAAAATGATTAAAAAGTTCATTTTACTAATTGATTTCTCACATGGAATTGGAATAAATGCCCATTCCGACATTGCTAGCTGTCAAGTACGTAATTGCTATGAGCAATTTTTAGATACCGCGTTGGTGACATCATCACCCAGCATTCAATTCTATTAAAAAATACATCTAATAAATAAGTTCCAAAGAGAATCACCACCTATCCGTCGACTACACAAACGTCTTCAGTTTTCCTTTGCTTCGTTTATAAGCGTTTGACAACATGTCTCTGTATGATGACCTCATTATGTTAGCCAGCACAATGAAGTCAGTTATGGAGCTGCTGATGCGGCCCAGTAAATAAGAAGAAACTGAATTCCCCTTTTTTGAGTAAATTCAATTGCCTTTTTCAGCAAAAAACGGAAAAGTAACACTTCTGACGCCATCATGCTCATCCGTCTGGCAGTTATCAACTGATGTGCGAGCTGCCTTTTTATTTTGAACAAAGCCATTGGTGAGCTTCTTTTTACATTTGTGTGGCAGGAAGCGGAGCAGGCTGGACAGCTTCGCTCCCTTTAGCGTTGTATTCTTGTCACTCGTTAGTTTGGTTAGCCGAGGCTCTGTGACGAATGACCGTTTATACATGCGGCATTAGCTTCGTGCCACACTGTAGCGGCCTGGTTATTGTTAGCGCTAGCTTGGACAGGTTTGGTTTTACTCCTCAGTGGACATGACTGACACGCGCGCACACAGACCCCATAGACACACACACACACACACACACACACACACACACACACAGGCACACAGTGTGACATTGTGGTGATGAGTATGCTAAGCAGGAAGTGCGATGCTGAGAGGACAGGAAGTGACAGGAAGCCTGCTCTGAAGTGAGCATCGCACCGTTTGCCTTCTCTCCGCCAAATTCATTCTTCGATCACTTTCACTTTTGACGCATTCTTTCAAAGTCTTGGCTTTTGTTGTCACTGACCATGCGGTCTATGATGTGTCATTTCAGTGTGTGTATTTTATTTTACAGACCAAGTGCAATGGTAGATATTCAAAAGACGATTAAATGAATATTAAAAAAAACTACATTTAATCATAACAAAGAACAAGCTGTAAAAAAAACAATGAAAAATGGACACATCTACGTGTGTGTGTACAAATAATTATGCAACATAATGCATGAAATAAAACACTAACAGAAATACAATAATATAACAATAATTAGAATAAATCTGAATGTATTAAACTTAATATAAAAATATAATAAAATATTTAAAAAATGAAAAAAACAAACAGATGTATTGCAGATGAAAAGAAGGCTCAGTTGGGGAAGTGAAAAAGAGGAAGTGGCGCGTGCCGCATGTCAAGTCTTTAGCGCTTACAGGAAGTCCAAGTTGTGCTTGGGGAGGGGCATCTTTATTTATTTTTTTATTTTTAAAACATTCTAGCAATCGCTCATCTTCTGCTTTTTTTTTTTCTTTTCAGCTGCATGTGGCTGCTGCTCACACTTTGCATTTTCATGAGGAGGGAACCGAGGTGCTTCTTCCATTTTCTTCTCAACATCCTGCTCCTTCTTCTATGGACGCGGATTGAGTGAGTACGGATAGACATCGTAAATATTAAAAACTGGAAAATTATTGCATCAGAAAAAAGCCTTTAAAAAAATATTTTTCGGCAGAGTAACAAGAACAAGTTGATGCGGCTTTTTGACATTTAATGTTTTCTTGATATATTGTCTTTTTTTTTTTTAACAATATGATGTAAAATGTGTTTGTCAAATAAAATTAAAATCCAGGCAGTAAAATAAGAAAAGATGATATAACAGATAACCCCAAATATTTTATGTAGTAAAATATTTATGTAGTAAAATATTTTGGTCAATCTTTTAGTCTCATCAATTAAAATGCTCATTAACATGAACAAATGCACACAAAAAAAGCAGTTAAAAATGTCTCATATACATGAATAAATAGTTCTCAATGTCCTGCTGCTTTTAGACTGATAGCCAAAATACCACACGATTCCATTTTTCTTGTTCTTGTGTTAATTTCCATCAAAACACCAAAGTGAAGCATCTCCCGCCTCTTCTTATTACTTTACTCGTATGGGCGACAAATGTGAAGAAACTCTGCAAATATTGGGTACATTTATGATTAAAAAACAATCCAATGCCTGTTCAGAAGTGGAATGTTTCTATTTTACGGTTTGAGTCGATGAGGAACAGACGTCAGGTCAAATTACACAGCACATCTGCTGGTGTGCGCTTGTGTGTACGTGTGCAGTCACACAGGATGTTAGCTTAGCCACTCAGCAGCACACTTCTTGCACCGCCAACATTTCTGGCTACGCTGGGCTTAAGACATCTGAAATGACATTTGTTTTTCTTCTCTTGTTTTGCGGCTCCTTCTGGTGTGTGTGCAAATTGGACACCAGGGTTCAGTGTAATACATGCATGCATTTACAGTATACAGTTCATGAAGCAGACGGTCACAAAGGTCCAGTAAGCTGCAGTAATATTAGTCGCTTTGTATGCCTGTCTGTGTGTTGCTGCACCGTTTGTGTTCAAATAGCCATTGCTTGCAAAAACCCTCAACCCTAAATACAGTTATCTTCCCATTTGAGTTATAGTGACTTTAGGTCCCATTAATGGGGGTGAGGGGGGAAGTTTGAAATTAATCATCTCTGTCGCATTTTCTTTTCTTCATATCGCAAATTCAAGTAAATTATACTTATTAACTATCGCGGCAGCCTTGCATCAAAACAAACAGTTGCTTCTTTGAGCTGCTTTAAGTACATCTGAAAAGTCTGGAAGTCAGAGAGGGGAAAAGTATCGCGGACTTTTGAAAGGAAACAATTGGGCAGTTTGTTATTGGTGTTGGACACATGCGCGCGTAGACACACACACACACACACACACACACACACACACACAGAGCACATGCACAATTGAGGCCCTGTGTTCACAGCTGATCACAGTGTGCAAATGTCAGTGTGCATGTGACTTCAAGAAATGCACTCAACATGTCATTGGTGTCAGTTTACATTGTACGGCTAGTCATGTGTATATTTTAACTTGGGATGGTTCTAATTCAGCAATTTTATCCATTCATTGGAGCACATTTATCCAGATGTTTATTTATTTTTAAGTTGCGGGGGGGCTTCCTCAGGTCAAGGCGCATCCCTGCCAATATGCAATGCTTCTGCTCATACCCTGGCTGCAAAAAGAGAGGAAGTAGTTTAGAAAAGTTGAGTCGTGTTGACAACTTTTTCCATCGCTTGTCTTTTTTTTTTCTTCTTCTTCAAATTGACTTGAATTCACACTACACGAGTGGAAATTGTTTTCAAATTATTTTCTGACTCGCCACTCCATATGTTGCCAACGCATGTCGGTTACTTTTGAACCATAATAATTTGAGCCACCGACAACCAGGGACGGCTCACTCCAGTTTGGTCATTTTGCAGAGGAGTGTATGAATTGAGTTAGGAAAGGACCATGCATGTTTCCTCTGTGAGTGTGCCACGAGAAAGCTGTTTTGGCTCGGTCACCTTGCAGTCCTCCAGTGAGCCACGTGTGAGTATGAATTGTAATCCAACAAGACAGGCTGAGAAAGGTATCAAAATGGACGCTTGCACTTCCTGCCTGATGTTCTCACATGCACCGTTTCGTCACGGCTTGCAGGAAATGGGCCGAACGTTGCCGCATCTTGATTAAAGTGCTCAAAAGTCATATGTGCTTAGTTTTAACCAAACTCACTTAGTGTGAGTCTGGTGGGTTTAAAATAATCAGCATTTAAAAAAATAATGTATACGTTACAGGCCACGTCAATGGTGGAAAACCCTCTGCAGTGTTGAGATGCACTTCCTGTTTGTCAGCAGCTTACAGGAAGTGCAGAGTTAATGTGATATTTATCAGTCCGTGTTGCCGTTACCATGACAATATTAACTCCCAGCCTCATTTTCCAGTATTGTAAAAATTTGACTATTGATAATGGCTCATTTAAAGAAGACGAAAACAATTTGCCTTGTGTCAAATCGTTCTGTCAAGCAGGGTGCAGCGTCCAGTGTCCAGTGTGCAGACCGCCTAAACGTGGAGAGATGCCTGCCCCGCCACCCCCGCCGCCCCCGGGAGCCCCTCCTCCTCCCAGCCTGGCACATGTAAGCCACAAAAACAATCCTTATCAATAACCTATATATTTTTGGGATGCATGTGGAGCGAGATGCTGGACACTCTTCTCACGGTTCTAACTTGTGTACATCATCTGTGGCGGTTCCAGGCCAACACAGAGAGGCCGAGTCGCGGAGAGCAGAAGGGACGCAATGCCCTGTTGTCCGACATTTGTAAAGGAACCAGACTCAAAAAGACGGTCACCAATGATCGGAGTGGCCCCCAGCTGGACAGTAAGAAATATGCCGCATGAGGGCATTAAATGTTCCGGAAATATGTATGGGACATTGGGCATTTATGTACATTTGAGACATTAAAGGTATCCAGGTCATTAAATATAATCTAAATATTCAACATTCAATCGTTAAATATGCTATATTAGAGATGTATAAACATTAAATATGATGCACAGGAGTATTATTAGATATTCTTCAGAGAGGATAAAGAATAGGTACGTTATAGGTATTCATTTTCTGAACACAAGTATAAATTATGAATTGCTTGTATCCCAGAACCGAAAGGAGGAGGAGGTGGCGGTTCGGGAGGAGGTTCAGGTGGAGGTGGAGGTGGAAGTTCAGGTGGGGGATTTGGTGGTGGTGGTACTCCTGCTGGTTTAGGGGGCCTATTTGCGGGCGGGATGCCAAAACTGCGCTCTGCAGCTAACCGAGATTCCAACGGTAAAAGAAATCAAACAAAAGATAAATAATAAAACAATTGCTTTATGTATTGAGTTAATGTTTCACTCCTTCAGACTCTGGACCCAACAGAGGACCCGCACTCCCCCCGAGTCGCTTCGGTGGGAGCCCCAGCCCCTTCGGTGGGGGCCATGTCACTGGTCCTCCCAAGCTCCCGGGTGGGCCATCTGTAGTTCGCGGTGGGGTTCCCGATCTTCCCAAGAACCGCACAAATCTCTCCTCAAGGCAAGACACTCCAGGGGGTGTCCCCCCTCCCATCCCCAACACGCCTCGACCCAATCAGAACTTCAATCCCCGCGGGGGACCACACCCTCCGTCCCTTCCTGCGGGACCCAGATCGAGCCCTTCATCAGGACCACCGCCCCCGAGTCTTCTCCCAGGACGGCACGGACCCCTGCCTCCTCCCCCGGGTGGTTCCTCGAGGCCGAGCGCCTCTTCGCCGCCGCCGCCACCGCCTCCGAATAACAGCAGGCCACCCTTACCTCCAACTCCCGGGGGTCGACCGCCACTTCCCGACGACCGGCCCCCGCCTCCGCCGGCCCCGATTGGGGGGCACCGGCCGTCCATGCCCCGTGACATGCCTCCTCCACCGCCTCCTGCCGTCAATTCCAAACCACCATCTTCTATCTCCTCTCGCTCCGGAGGGGGGGCGCCGCCTCTCCCTCCAGGGCGACCGGGCCCACCTCCCTTGCCCCCGACACCCGCTGTCGGGGAGGATCATTGCACGCCTCGTCTACCCCAAAGAAACACTTCGCTCAGGTGCGCCAAAAACAAAACATCTGTCCATTTTCTATTTTGTGCTTGTCCAAATAGAGACAAACAAGCTTTCACTTGCTTCTCTTCACATCTGTGGACAGTTGTCTCTTCAATTCATTCTTTGTAGAGGAAGGAAAGACTTGATGAGGGGAAGCGAATTACAATCTGGACTGGTGAACTGCCAAACATGGCACATTCTGACGAATGAGAATATCTGTTGAGCTGATTTAGAGAGGCTAAAGATGTCCTGTCATGCTTGCTCGTAATATAATCATGTATGGGTCCTCTTATCAGTGTCTTAATGTTGCCATTCTTTTCCAGCACCTGTGGCTCTTCACCCCATCTGCGGACTGGACCCCTCCCTCCCCCACCCAATGAGAGGCCACCTTCATTTGGACGAAACCAATCATCAGGGCGCACAGGTTGGCAGAGTCCATATGATGTCAGAAAAATGTGTAGGGCTGCTGTGGTCACTGTCACGTTAGCATCACATTACCATGAACGTTGGTTTCTGAATTTAGGGTCAACATTTTTCCAGTTAATTTTTAATCCTTCAAATGTTAGATTAATTTGAGTCTCCAATGTTGGATTCCAACATTAGCCTCTACATTAGCTTCGATTGTTAGCTTCCTTTGTTGTCTCCAGCGTTGGCTTCCAAAGTGACCTCCGATGTTAGCTTCAAACCTTTGCTTTTGAAATTAGCTTCCGATGTTGTCTCCACAGGCCCACTTCCCCCACCTCCCCCCTCGGGTCGTAGCGTGAGCGGCGTCAGCATGAGGTCATCACCGGCACATTCTCCAATCGGGCGGCTGGGGTCGGATAACTCGCGGGGCGGGCCCGGAGGTAGGCCGCCTCTCCCTCCGGATAGACCGGGAACAGGTGGAGGCGGTGCCCCCCCACCACCGCCACCACCCATGGGCAACGGCTTCCAGAACTCGCACCACAACCAGATGCATGGTGAGTACTCGGACTAACTGCTAATGTTACTGTTACAGCTTTTAGTTTGTCCCACTGATCAATAAATTAAATGGGATTTTTCCCATTCTCGCAGATGATTGGGAGGGTCGGTTCACTTTCCACCCTGTCTCAGACCTGCCTCCACCCGAGCCCTACCAGCACTTTCACAAGACGTACCCCAGCAAGATCAGCAAGAACGAAGGCAGAGGTCAGTCCAACAGTATGCATTGACTTCAACCCAGCATGACATGTTGACAGTGTAAAGAAAGTGTTCATGTATTTGTGAAATATTCTTATTTTATTAATCACAATAAATCAGTTTATTACCCAAAATAAATAATTTCATATATTTTAACTAACCAATTTTAGGAGGGCAAAAATTATTGTTTTTTTTTATACCATAATAGTTCATGCCTCATCAAGGTAACTTCAGTACTCTATTCTGGGATTTTCGCAACTTTGATAAGGTTTTATTGGGATTATGACAATATATGAAAACATTGCTACACTACTTAGTTCTCCCCGTATATCAGCTTTATTCTGGTTAAAGGACGACATTTTTCTCATTGGAAAGCTTCTTGTGTTAAAAAAAAGCTTGTTACCCCTAACATTACTTGGCAAAGTTAGCTTTGCCATTACCTATGCTAGCATTTAATGTTGGCTTCAATGTTACCTTGAATCATAGTTTCATTGTTGGCTTGTTATATTATTTTCCATTGTCAGCATCTAACATTAGCATCTTCATTAGCTTCCAACTTTCCCTCCAACATAAGCTTACCGGGTTAGCTCACAGCGTCGGGAGCTGTGTTAGCGTTATTGTCAAAATCTTTTTTCCACGTCTTTTAAATTGACCACTTTTTGATTACTAACTAACTCTGTTTAAAGTTATTTTCTTGTTTGCGGGTTCAGGTAAAAAGGAAAGAGGGGCTCCTCCTCTTCCTCCAATACCAAGGTGAAGAAGACTTGCCCAAGCGGACCCGAGGAACAGTGTTAAAAACAATCATAAATGTTAAATGTTTCATTGGAGAAGTTTTAGCCACCACTCATAACGTGTTCCACTCCCACAAGATTCTCACATTTAATTATCCCTCACAAACTTCACCGTTGCATGAGTTTTGTATCCTGAGGCCATTAGTGAGCACAAAGTGAATGTCACATCAATCAGCTTCCTCAGGGGATTTTTTTTTTTTATAAAGGTACGAATATTGAAAGTTTTGTGCCTTCAAGAGAAATCCAGGGGTTCATTCCTATTAGTGCCTTAGATAAAATAATGTTTGCTTGAGTGCCCACCTCTAAAAAGTGGGAATGAGTCTGAACGGCCCTGCAACCGCTGCTGCATCGGGACAAATGCAATGTCCAATTTCACCAACAGCCATGTGTGCCTTTCCAGTATGTTTACTTATTTGTATGTCTTTGCGTTTCTGAATGGTACTTTTTTTTTAAATTTACCCTCCATTTTCACTGCAGCACACACTCTTTAATTCCCATCCACGACTTGGATGATATTGCGCTCGGCTGCAACAACAGCACTGATTTTTCTTTGTTTGAAGGCGCCATGTTCGAAAATGAAGGCCCTGTTTCTGTTTGTATGGTTAATGAGAGTCGTAAAGTTGTTTTTACCGAAACTGTTCAGTATTATTAAGTGTTGTTTTATTTCTTTACAACACTGGTGTCCAACTATGGTCCTTGAGGGCCACCACCCTGCATGTTTTATGTTTCCCTCCACCAAGACATCTGATTGAAATGACCAGGATCGGGCTTCTACGGACTTTGCTGAAGAACTGATCATTTGAATCGAGTGTGTCCGGGGAGGGAAACATCTAAAAGATGTTGAAGGGCAGTGCCCCTTGAGGACCGGATTTGGAGACCCCTGCTTTACCACATCCAGTAATAATACGGTGGGGGATTAAAGACAGTCAAAAGTTGACATCAGTAAATAAAAGGAGCCGATATGTTTGTGCTTACTTTGGTTAATGCTTGATTTGTATTGCAACCAATCTATCAATCAATTTTACAGTTAAACATGAAAATCATGCTGAAACTGTTAAGTCTGGTTGTGTTTGAAAGCGTCATTCACTATAATCGGGTGATCAATAATGATCACCGGATTGGAACAAGAAAAAAGATTTGAAAGCAACTCTCATGATTATCTATAACACTACAAAAACTGAAAAACCACACCTTGTGAAACTGCCATTCATTCTCTGGCACACGGTTTTCTACAAAAACCTGACTGAAACGGCTCACATTTGATCTATCACACAGTTATCCATTAAAAATTGAACTTAAAGTCAGATAACGTGTGGAAAAACACCATTTATAGATCTATCACGGTTATAAATGAAATGGATTTATTGATTGAAATTTGTTTTAATTGAAAACGTCGATTACAAATAAAAGCACCATGTACCATCATCAATCGCGTGCTTATCTCGCATAAATGAGTCTTCAACATTGCTGAAACCAAAAAGACCGATGACGTTTGAAAGCACCATTACGCTATTACTCCGTTATTTCTGTCTATTGACAATGTCACATGACCTTACCTCGCCTCCATCCAATCAAAGAGGGATGCGGAATCGCCTTTCACGGCCGATTGGACCAGTTGCCTGTCAGTCACTTCCAGCTGTCAGATTCAGAAATACCCTACTGCTGTTCTCCCGAAGGAAATGCAGTGAACCTTCACAACGAGCAAGACATTTAACGGAGAAGATGGCGATTTAGGTAACAAGGGTAAGCTTTATAACCCAGAAACAGAAATATTTGTGGGTATTATGTTTTGCCAACTGATTAAAATGGAGAGAAATCAACGCTGCGGACGTCCTTATGGTCTGACGTGCCCTGATGTTTTTAGCATGCAGCAGCTAATGAGGCTAAAATATCTGTTCATGTAGTTCCGTTTAAAACGTTTTAAATCATTTATAAGTAATGCGTTTAGTTTGGCAACAGACGTTTTGGGCTCTCATTTATGTCCTACCAGTGACTGAAACGACTCGTGTGCTAACGTAGCGAGAACCAAGCTCACCGTTATGTTCGTCTCGTTCATCTCTCCAAGGTGTTCAACTTCTTCCTAACGCAGCTCGGGTCGTCACTATGGAGACAGGTGGCAGATATGTGTTCATCCACGGGAAGAACATCTCTCACGGCTCCCTGACGATCCCTGGTGGTGGTGCTGGTGCTGGTGCCGGGCCTCATATGTCCATCGATAAGCTGTTCCCTGCCCTGCTCGAGTGCTTTGGTATTATCCTGTGTGGATACATAGCTGGCAGGTAACATTTCCGAACTGCTCATAACGCTGTAATTTCAGAAGCAAAATAAATTACTGGATTCGTTCAAATAAACAACAAAAACATTTTCTTTTGTAATAATACAATTCTTTTATGCTTGGACAGTTTAACTAGTCCATTATAGTAAATATATAACTAAATTATAAATATTGATTAGTGGTCTGAAATAAAAATAAAAACTTGAGGAATAAGTACTGAATGTGTCATTTGAGGGTCTGTTGCCCTGCACACAGGGGTGATGTGATCACCGAAAACCAAGCAAAGGGTCTGGGCAACTTTGTGTCGAAATTTGCCCTCCCGGCTCTGCTGTTCAAAAATATGGTGCTGTTGGAGTTTGGCGACGTCATCTGGTCCTTCCTGTGGAGCATCTTGGTTGCCAAGGTCAGCTTCTACTCTGGAGTAAAGTGAATCAGTTAAGGTACTGGAATGCCCTCGCATGTGGGCAAGGGAAGCCACAGTCGCCCATGCACTCACGTTAGCCGCTTCTTGAACGAGATAGTCACACACTGACACAAATACAAAATGAAAGCACTCCCAAGGACTCCAGCTGACATTCAGGCAGAGTCTATAACAATACTCACAAGCATATATTCTTTATCTTCTGCATAAAACAATAACTATTATAATGGTCTTATACTGTGGAGCATCATGAGATCTTTGTATCGTAAATTGATAATCGACATTTAAAAAAAACTTTTTGTGTGTAGGTGGCTGTGTTCACCCTGGTGTGTGTTCTCACGCTGATGGTTGCCAGTCCGGAAAACAGGTACGGCAAAGCCGGACTGTACGCCATCTTTGCCACACAAAGCAACGACTTTGCCTTGGGCTATCCCATAGGTGAGGTCCCGCACAAACACATGTGTAGTACTCGAGTTCCGACTTAGAAGTTGTCTTTCCCCAGTGGATGCTTTGTATCGGAGCACATACCCGGAGTACCTGCAGTACATCTACTTGGTGGCCCCCGTGTCGCTCATGCTGCTCAATCCCATCGGCTTTGCCCTATGCGAGGTGCAGAGATGGAGGAGGAGAACCGACCCCCATGTGGAGCGAAGCACGGCCAGAGTGCTGGGTGTTGTCACTCTCCAGGTACTACATCACTGTCAGTCTTGATCGATGTCGAATCCTCAAAAGAATCATCAAAATCTTTGTCGTCATGACGCACCTACAGTACATTAAATGACATAGGCAAGAGAGTGCCACAATTTAGCATCACCCATTTGTCTTTAACACATGGTCCAAATTTGGTAGCAATGAAACCCTTGAAGGACCCTTGAAATGATCTGAAAGGTGCCGAAAATGACGTCTTTGAAACCGAATGGCAGATTTCCTGAGTATTTTTTTTTGCAGGGCCTTTTAAGACTTTTTTTATGGGTCTCCTCTTAGCAAACATACCTACCAAATTTATGTTGCTAGACAAAATTGGCTTCAAGGGATGACTTTTCTGGTGTGATAGACAATGTTCATGTTGAAGGATGATGAAAATACACAAAAGGAGACAAAATGGTGACTTTAAACCAAACATTTCCGGCATAACTTCCGGGACTTTTTTTATGGGTCTACTTATGATAGACAAACCTACCAAATTCCATGCTGCGATGCGAGACTGGCATCAAGGCCTGACTCAGAGATATTTTTTTGGAAGGACCCATTGAAATGACCTAAAGAAGCCTAAAATGGTTACTGAAAAAATTGTCTTTTCAGGTATGGCACTTTTTTGTGGGTCCACTTATGATAGACATGTCTACCAAATTCCATGCTGCTAAATGGGACTGGCATTAAATACTGAATTTTCAAAATATTCCAGTAGAAGACTTTTTTTTAATGAAGGGCCTAAAATGGCCTAAAGTGACTTTTTTATGGGTCTACTGTTAATAGAGAAGCCTACCAGAGGTTTAAATTTAGGTCCATGTATTATCCATTAAAGGATTAAAACTCTCAAACTTTCTTCTCCAGGTGTTAAAGAACCCAATCGTGTTCATGGTGGTCATGGGCATCGTCTCGCATTTTGCTCTGGGCCAGAGGATCCCCGACGTGCTGTCCCAGTTCATCGATGGCCTAGCCAACTCTTTCGGAGGGGCCGCTTTGTTCTACCTGGGCCTCACCATGGTCAGTTCATACTCATTTTCGTACAAAGCATTTTGTAGGAGGACATGACTGAGAGGGCTTCATGTTGGTGTTGCAGGTTGGACAACTGAGGAAATTGACACGAGACGCCGGCGTCGCGTTGATTCTCCTTATCACTGCAAAACTGTGAGTGGCAATTTATATATTAAAAAAACAAAAACAAATCTAGAGTTGTTGGCAAATATAGAAAGATGAGGAGAGCATCCAGTATTATGATGTGCTTTTATGCTTCCAATTCTTTGCATTTCAGTGAGCTTGTCAAATTGCATTTACAATACATAATTCTCACCAATATTATGTTTATCTCAACATATTGAAAAGGTTAATTTACTTTTTAAAAACAGATCTACAATAATTCTAAATATAAATTACATAAATATTTACAGCACCAATATCGGATTGATTTATTTATTGATTTATTTAATTAAAATGATCAAATAAAAAAAAAACGCCCCCCCCCCAAAAAAAATCACATTTCCATTAAAACGTACAGGACCGATATCATATATATGCATCAATAACATTTTAAATTATTTTATTTGAATAAGAATGAAAAATGACATGTCCAATATATTTCACTCAATTTATTTAACTAAAAATAATATTTATTATAATATGTAATGTAATATTTCTTTTTCATTTGAATAAAAATTGAAATTGATTAAACATTACACCACCAATACCATATTCATCTCTACATCGGTAATTTAATTTAATCAAGTCATCTTTTATTTGGAAAAACAAATACAAATCTAAATTACACAAAAATGCCACCACCAATATCACATTTATCCCTACACTGTATTTGATTAAATAGTAATCGCAAAATAAATAATTTGAAAGTGGGGTCAAAATTATACATCTCCAAAATTGACTTTTATAATTCTGTTTCCAGGTTAAAGCTAATCATTTTTATTAAGGCTATTCGAAGTTAATATGTATTTAGCAATTGGGATGCTAATTAGATTTTTTAAATTGATCTCTCAAGGGAGCTTTTGACAAAATTACATCTCAAAACCAGATGGCGCCAATCCCACTCTTTTGCACCTGCTGACCTTTGGGTTTTGAGCTCTGCAGTTTGTCCCCCTCAGTCTGTTGATGCCGCTGTTCTGCAAAGACATGATGGACATTCTGGACGTGGGCGTCAACAGCACCAGCGCCAACCACACAAGCCTGTCAAACTTTGCCTTCCTCTACGGTGTCTTCCCGACTGCGCCAAGTGTGGCCATCTACGCTGGACACTACGGGATGGAGCTGGAGGTGGTGAGTCGCTGAGAGCAAGAGTTACGGGACTTGAGTCATCTAAGAGAGAGATATCCTTTATTTGTCCCACACTGGGGAAATTTACAGCCTCCAGCAGCAAGAATATGGGTAGAAAGAAGAAAGAAGAATAAAAACAAACAAACACCGTGTGATTTGACTCAGTCACTCTTGGTAATCCGTCACTATAAAATTTGCTTGGAACTTGAAGATTAAGGTTAAGACTGATTCGAGACTTGCAGATATTGCATGTGACCTACTAGCGTTCTAAAAGACATTTTTTAAAATACTATATTTAATTATGAACCTTTTTAGCATTCCATTTGTGTCGTTCCCGTTTAGGTGACGTCCGGCATGGTCATCAGCACATTCCTCTCGGCGCCCATCATGTACGTCTCAGCCTGGCTGCTGACCATCCCGCTGATGGACCCCGCGCCTCTGGTGGCCGAGCTTCAGAACGTCAGCTTCAACATCAGCATCATCTGCCTGCTGGCGCTGGTACGACAACAAAGATACTTCATGATTAAAAGATTAGCTGATCTTTTTGTTTTGTTTTCCACCCCCTCTAAAGCAGACATTAAATGTTTGGTTTAGGTCTCAATAAGTATTCAATGTCCATTAGAGATCACATTATTTGCAAAATTTACAGTCTGATTAGACTTTTTTAAAATATATATACAGTATATTTTTTCAAGTTAAAATGTTATTTCTACTTTTCATTTTACTGTTTTAATATGTAGATGTATATTTCTTTATTTTATTTATTATTTATAAGATGCGTTTCAATTTGATAATTAGTAAGTAATCCATGTAATTTTTGTTTATTAATTTATTGATTGAGTTTATTCCCCAAAAGTTGGGGGTTGTATTTTCTCTATACAACTACATAGTTATTTGTTTCATAAGCATGTATTATAATATTTATTTTTGTATGATTTTTATTTAAAATATTTGATTGAAATCTTGTAATTTAGCAATTCTTGCATACATTTTAGTTTTTTTACATTTCAGACTTTTATTTCTTATGTTTGATTGTGGGCCTGCCTGCCTGAGAATTGACTTATTTCCTTTTTAATACAGTATGTGTGTGTGTATCAAGAAAAATGCCAATTACTCAGATGCCCCTCTATATGTTTTTTGGTTTCCACATGAAATCGCAGGTTTGGACCATAGCTGTGATGCTGCTCAGTGGGAAATTCAAACGTCTTCCTCACCTCTTTGCCTTAAATCTCTTCTTGGCTCAGGTCAGTCTCAAACATAAATTGGTCAAATCTGGCTTTTTTGAGTTTAGTTTTGTAACCTGATCACGCCTGTCCTCGTTCCAGTTCCTGGTGTGTGTGAGCATGATCCTGTGGAACTTCCTAGCCAAGCAACAGGATAATCTGGCGGGCAAAATGCTGGTCTTTGCACTACTCTACGGCTCTCTGTACAGCACGTACATTTGGACGGGCGAGTGTGCACGTCTGCACTTTGATGCGCTGTGTCCTAATCTGCATATTAACCGCGAACCACATCTCTCCTCTACTCGATTTTTAGGTTTAATCCCTCTGTGCTTGGCTCTGACCAGCAGAGATGATCTGCTCAGACTCCGGCCAGCCATTTTCATGATTCTGGGTTGGGGGTGAGTGCCACAATAAAACTGCACATGATAAGGGTTATATTGATTTAAGAACGTGTGTATAGAGTGGATCTCAAATTAGTCAATCCTTATTTGACCTCCATGACTGTGTCAGTGTGCGTGACAGATTGGCACGATTGGGGTTTTTTTCCCCAGGGTTCCTTTCTTCATGGTGGGAGGTCTTTTGATAGTGGGCCAAAGGACCGACTCCATCGACTCTGCCTTCTTCTATGGAAAGGCTCAGGTTAGACAAAGACCTTTGGTCACTTTCACACTCATTGCTGTTAGTTGCTGGATGAAAATATAAAATAAAATAGTAATTATGTAAATGCAATAAAATGCATTTCCATTTTAATCTGTTACGACTGCTTGTTGTCAAACAGCTTGTTGTCAAACAAAAATTTATTCACCGGTAGGGCGCGATTTTTATTGGACTTATGCACAACATGGGGAAAAAAACCCCAAACATTTACTGTCAATCTTTACCTGCAGATTTTCAGCACAGCGGCACTACTGTCAGTCAGCCTGGCACTGGCCGCCGTTTCTCTGATGGGCCTCAGCCAAGGCGACCGCCAGCTGAGAGGCTACCACGTCCTGAGCCGGGCGGCATTACCTGCCTCCAGTGAGGAGCAGTTGAGGGCCCCTGCTGATTTGGAAGACCCGCTACAACAACAACAGCAGCAACAAGAGCAGTCAGCGGAACTGTCACCTTCAGTCTGCAGTATTAATTCTGGTATTGTGTTTTCTTTTTTTTGGAGGGGGGGGGGTCATTTAAAATGGTGTATTTATTGATAATTATTTTGTGTTAGACCTCCATACGTCTCCTCCGCTCCAGTCCATATGATCACCAGCACACAGAGGAACCATGGCAACAGCATAGGCAGAAATACAAGTTGTTGAATTGTAGATGGCAATGATTTCCTTCACGTTTGTGATTGGATATTTGATGCAATGTTCTCTGCAGGCCACATGGGGACGCTGTGTGATGGGCAGCAGCAGAGTACGTCGTCTACGGAACATCTGTTGAATTTAACGGCACCTGAGCATCATCAGCAAGCCGCGGATGACAAACAGACAGCCAGACATGTACTGCTCTGTCTCTTGCTTATTGTCAGCCTGCTTGCGGTAAGAATTCACTCATATTCTTCGTTTGTAATCTGCAGTGTATCTTGAATTCTATTTCATTTTGCTCACATGACCAGTGAGCTTATGTTTGTTTTTCTGCACCATTATTGAGTGTAGAACCTGTCGAGCTGCCTGTGGTGGTTGCTGAACAAAGACCCCGGCCGCCTGTACTTGGAGCTTCAGTTCTTCTGCGCCGTGACCAACTACGGCCAAGGCTTTTTGTCCTTCGGGATCTTCGGCCTGGACCGTCACCTCATCCTCCTGCCCTTCAAGAAGAGGTAATCATACTGCCAGCGCCGGCCGTCCACCAACAGGTCGCACTCACGTGACCGCCGTCCTGCTGCGGTGCCGGCAGATTGTCGGCGTGGTGGGGACGAGACACTGAACGGGGCGGTTCGGCGGCAGGACCTCGCGAGGAGGTCCGGCTCACGTGCACACAGTTTGTGCGCTACCACAAAGAGCACTGCGTGCCAGGGCTGCTACACGTGCGCAGGTATGGACCTGTCTGTGGGCATGCAAGTGTATGCACGGGTTCCAAAATGACCTTATACAGTGCTGTGAAATAGTATTCGCCCCCTTCCTGATTTGTATTCTTTGCATATTTATCACATCCAAAGGTTTCAGTTCATCAAACCAATGTTAATATCACACAGAGACTATGCAAGGAAATGCAAAATGCCGTTTCTAAATGCCAATTCAATTTATTAAGGCACAAAATTCAAAATTCATAACTAAGCTGTCATTATGTGAAAAAGTAATTCTATATTGTATTTTCTCAATACAATATCAACTTTGATCCCGTTCATTTTTGTTGCTGCTTTAGTTTTAGGCCTCTCTCCTTCTCACCCTTTAGCGCCGCAGGAGAGAGTGCATGTACCTCAACTGGTGAATCCTTGCTCTGATATCGACTGGCTTACCAGGCAGAACCAGCACTGAGACCAGCATGACCTCTACCAGACAGGAGAAGGCAGCAACCACCATGATATCCTTTCCCCACTCAAAAGTGCCTTACGGTGCAGTTCTTCCATCCCTTGTGATGGTCGCTGACTTTACTTCTACCCCATCGCACTTGTCCATCAACTTCAAACCAAATGACACACTGTTTTTATTCATGAGGAATGTACTGGACTGGCACAAAATTAGGTACACGTTAAGTGGATCTAAAAAAATCAACACACACGTATTCAAATAACAGGGTTTTTTTTAATTAAAATAAATTACACCAAGATCATTTCAAAACGTTTTCCACTGTTACTGTGGCCTGTAATTGACAGCTTTCTTAAAAATATACTGTATATTTTCAAGATGTGGTATGTGGTTGCACCCTCATAACTTGGCATGTGGCGTGTTCAGAATCATCACATCACGTTTAAAATTGCAGTATTTTAAAATCGGAGTCGGCACACAACTGCCACCATTAAAAATGCCTCGAATTAAGTCCAAAAGACATTTGGCTGTTCTAGTCTACTTTTACTGTCATTTTTAATATCCGTTGCAGCTTCAATAAGCTGCTGGTAATAATAATAATAATAATTCGTGTAACAATGTTGATTCTGATTTGTTTGCAAGTACAGTATGTTTCTGATGATATACACTTGTATGTTATGATGAAAGAAGCCACTAGATGTCACTGTTTGTCGTTGAAGGGACGCGCTCAATGTTTAATTTATCAATAAAAATCAATCAATTCCTTTCAGATGTCATACACAAAGCATCAATCCAATGAAATCAAGTTTTTAAAAAGTCAATAAGCAGATTGTCGTTTCTAGCCAGCGAAGAGTAAAAAAAGTCATGTAAATATGAGTGGAAAATTAAACATAACAGTTACGTCACACCAATTAAATCAAATACAGCAATATAATTAATAAAGTCAATAAAATGATTACATTGAGAAAGAATTGCATTGAAAATTTTGCCAAAAAAACAATGATCCTGGTGGCAAATTAATAAAATAATGGGAACGAAGCATCAGTGACTGACCTCTCATGTGAACTTTGGACTCAAGTTTAACTTTCAAGGCTGCCTTTGTAGTTTCAGTTCTATTTAGAAAAGTTTTCATTTTTTGAACTGCTGTACTGTTTAAGTTGCTGCTGACTTGTTTTTGTCTTCTACTGTGAAGTTAACGAGACAATTTTTTTGCAAGGTGACTTGAGTCCCATTCAAATGTGTTTACACTAATTAACTTTTAATCCAAATCTGTGTTTGAAAAAAAAAAAGGCACATTTCCTGCTTATGGATCGCCACCAATATTTATCAGTCTAAAAATATGAATAGCATCATATGTCTTCACATAATGTTTACTAAAAGCACATGTGATCTGATCTCGGCCAGTGTGAAACGTGTGCGTGTGCATGACTTAACGTACAAAGTGTACAAGAGAATAAAGAGATTTTAAGAAGTGTGTTTTATTGTGCATTTTCCTTGACATGGATTTTTAAAAAAGTTAAATAAACTAACCGTAAAGACTTACAGTAGCATTATTTACAACATTTGGTCAAAGAAGAAGAGAATGACAATCTCATCCTCAGAGACACGCACACATATAATGTGTAACAGAAATACGTGGATACACTATTATTGTCAATAAATATAGTATTAAGACATCTAAGTGCTTCGCAAAAGGACAAAGAAACAATGTAAAATAATGCAAAATGACACCGCACACAAGGAAACATTTAGAAGATAGAAATGCTTGTTCAGCATGTAAACAGCTAGAGTTTAAAAACATCTTTGATTCAACCTGACATTCCACTTTAACACTGACAAAGTTAAGAACTGAAGGGTGAGTGCAATTATTGTCAATGTAAACGGCGACATCACACGGGACGGAAACCTAAATATGAGGTACACTGGCGCAATCGAACTCAAATACAAGAGCTGTGTCATTAAAAAAAAAGTAATAAATCGACTGACATTTTATGCATGACCAGCCCGTGCTGTCAACTGAATTTGACGTCAAAAGTACTTTTAGGCTCGCACTGCGATCGTCACGGCTTACCTGTTTTCTTAATATGGTCTTAATAAAATCTTCGACTGAACAATGTTTTTTTTTTTCACAGTGACTTCAAGGTTTGTGGCGTAAGGTGCACCAGTGCAGCCCTCCAGTATTCAAAGTCCCTCATCCCTCATCCGTCATTGCCTCTTCCGATCTCCGTCCCGCGTACCGTCCATGTCCTTCACCTTGAGGTGAGTTTGCCCGTAGCGTTTTATAAGTGCGCCGGGCACCAGCGCCGCCAGCGCGATGGCCAGCAGCTGGGCTAGCGTGGCCCATGAGAAGATGTCATCCAGAGAGTGGATCTCTGAGAGGATGGCGCCCGTCCGCACGCAGATGAAATTGTAGGGTATCAAACCTGGGAAGGCAAACTTTTTTTTAGCAGGCCGTGCACCGACGGGTTGTGCTGTGTCGAGAAAAAAAAGGGGGTCTGGTGGCTTACCGATGAATACAGAGAAGAAGAAGATGGAGATGGGGATGTTGAGGACAGGACAGGTGATGTTAAGGAACCAGTTAGGAGTCATGGGGAAGAAGCGCAGGAAGAGGAGGAAAAAGAACAGGCTGCTGCGGTTTTCCTCTACCTGTCAGAGCAGGAAGAGATGGGAAAGAGGAAGAAATTTGGACGTAAAGACAAGCACAATGTTAATTATATGGAGCTCTCTGTGTGAGTTTGTCCTTAAAGGACCTCTGGAAAAAAGCCCCTCCACCCCCCAAAAAAGGGCCCAGGGGCTGAATTTTCCAAATATTAGGGCTTGAGAAGTTAGTCTTCATCATGTTTGTAATTGTGAAAAATTTGCCAAACAAAATCGCTTCCCATGTTTTTTTTCAGACAAGGCTTTTTGGTGGGTTTACTCATGAAAAGCATGCCTACCAAATTTAACGTAGATGAGTGAGACTGGCTTCAGGTGCTGAATTTTAAAAAACATTCCAGTTGAAAAATACATTGTCTTTCCATGACGCCTGTAAATGGCCAAAATGACCCTAAAATGGCTGCTTCAAACCAAAATGGTGGACTTCTTTTGTCTTTTAAGACCTTTTTGTGGGTATAGTCATGATAGACATGCCAACCAAATTTCATGTTGCTCAGTTAAACTGGTCTTCGGGGTTGAATAATCACGGCAGACATTCTTTGAAATTCTCCACTAAGTTTGCCCAGCAACAAATAAACAAAAAAAATTTACCATACCTTCCTCTGCAGTAGCGCCACCTTATCCGGGAAGATGCGAACCACATGCTGCTTCCCAAAGGTGGACGACAGCAGGTAGCAGAAGGTTGAGCCGGTGGTAGTGAGCAGGCACGCCAGCGCCAGGCCCTCCCAGGGTCCAAATATGGCGCCGGCCAGCATGTTCTGAAATGGGAAACAATAAATGGAATGGAGAAGTAAGCTGGCTTTGACGGTCGGCATGAAAGGTGGCAAGCGTCTCACCAGGAAGGAGGATCCGGGAATGGCAAAGGATTGCTTATAGAGGTACGCGCTGCAGAAGAGCAGCAGAACGTAGCCGTGGTGCTCCTGCTTGTAGAACTTGAGCATCTCGGCGAGCTCCCGAAGCTCGTCCAGATCCGATGGGAACCTCAGCCTGGAGGGTGGGGAAAAAACCACAAACCTTAGCATTCGGAAAAACACTCAGAAAATATATCTTCTACTTCAAACTGGGTTTATGTGCCGTGTATGGAAAGAAAGACTTATTTCCAGTACCACTGTAAGGCCGCCAGATGGCGGCGTCGTAGGTAAAAGCGGCTGAACTAAGGGTACATATCCAGTCGAATAAGATATAATTTGATGGCTCTGTTTCGACTTGACATTGTCTTGACACAAGCCTTGCGAGAGCACACCAAGTGGCGAGATGGCTATCTGGAATTTTTAGAACATTTTTGGCAAGGGACGTCCGCTGTCGTCAACTATTCGCAGGCCGAATTTTGGTCCCGGCACGTCCCTGCCAACCAGTGTCTTAATAAATCAAATTATCAGTCAAAGGTTGGCTTAAAGCCCTCGAGTCATTCGTTGACGTTTTGTATGCTTCTTACTTTTGGTACCCATACTTTTATCCATAGTAGCTGAGACGAAAATACTCTGACAGTCTAAAGATAGCCCATATTAATATGGACTTTCAGGGAAACGTCCAAGTTTTTTTTAATGCATTTAAATTGCAGTAGTCTGTCTCATCAAGTGGCTTTAGTTTGATGATTTATTGTTGGTTGGCCGCCACTGAGCACAAGCTGTGTGTGTGTGTTGCATTCTGGGAAACAGAGCTATTTTTGTCTTTTTACAGCAAAGGAAGCGACGAAAAATGATCAAGGATGTTCGAGTAGTTGACACACATTTGTGAAGCAGCGATTACACACGCGACAGTCCGCTTGCCAACGAGGAGACGAGAAGTGTGTTTACGCGAGCGCCATTACGTATTGGGAGAAAATAAAAGTGCCCGCCGTGACACATTACTCTCCCGAAATACTGAACACGTTCAAGTGCGCATGATTGACCAGTGGCGCAACCACAAGTTGGGCCTGGCGAACCAATAGAAAGCGGCGCTGTGAGAGGCCCAGCATGTGCTGGACAAGGCCCACGGGCTTAAGTTACATACAAGGGGTATTCTAGTGTGTGTGTGTGTGTTTGTTTCTGCCCTTTGCTCATGACTTTTTGTGTCTCCTACAGAGTGGAGATTTAAAACAAGATCAATTAGCAAGTCTGCCTCAGAATTTTGACCACCAGGGTTCGAATCTCGGCATGTCCTAAGGGCAAGTGTCAATGGTTGTTTGTCTACATGTGTCCTGTGATTGACTGGCAACCAGTTCTGGATGTATCCCACCATCCTCTCTGTAGTTGCTCCTCACACAAGCACGATGAATAATGTACATTTTTTAGTCCTATCAACTGCGTTGTGTGATGCAAAACCCATACTATCAGGATTGGGTTTAGATTGCATCGGTTCGCACATTTGCCTATTTCTCTCAATATCTTACGGTTCTGAGTGTGAGTCTCAGCTCTGGCTTGAGTGTGTGGACTTTGAAAATTAAAATATTACCATATTTCCGTATTGAAAGCAATTAAAATATTATAATGCCCTTTCATGTGGGCAAGGAAAGCAGCAGTTGCTGATGCCCTTTCAACCGTTTGAGGGTAAATAGTCAAGTACAAATGGACTCACAAGGACCCCAGCTGACTCCAGCTCCGAACATCACTTGCTGGTCCTTATGTTATTTAAAGAAAAAATAAAACTACAATGCTATTTTCCTTAAAAATACAGAACAACAAACTTTGTTAAATTAATTTTTTTAAATGTCGATTTTAATTAGTTTTAATGGGGAGTATTGATCAGTATTTACGGTAATATTGATACGTGCAGAATTTAGTTCTGAGCTGGGTCACCGAACCACTTGCATTTACTAATAAAAATAACATAAAAAATAATACAGTAGTGACTTATTCGTTGCACTTACTTGTGGTAGTGGGGTTCCGGCTCGGGCTCCCCGGGCGAGGACGGCGGCAGGTGCTCATCCGCCGGCGGGAGGTGAGTGGAGAGCACGTAGAGGTAGACGCTGGCGGCCGTCACGGTGGCCGCAAGCCCGGCGAGGGAGCGCATATCGCCGACTCACAAGTTTTGAGCAGCTCCGCTCGGGCGACTTATGGATTTAATAAGGGAGAGACGAAGCAGGCGGCGACCACGACCGCGGGGAGACTCGGTGTCTATTACCCGCCGACGAGCGACGGATCAGGTGACACCCGGCGAGCGGCAACTTTTCTCCGGTAGGACTCGTTGACCATTGATATTTATTTAATCGACTTTTAACAAGCACCGTTGCCCTCCTTTTCTTATCCCCACTTTTAAACATGTCAATGTTCATGCACTGAAGTAGTTTTAATGCCATTTGCGTTCCAATTGTCTGGTCGGGAAGACCATTTTATTGACGGACGCGTTGTAGTGAGATGGTCCGGCTACAAGATGGCGACATGGTAACAAGTTTCAAATCCAATCCTACTCGGCCTTCCACATCGAGGTACTGCACTAAAATTCCAATTCCTTTTGATTTAAATTAGTTTCAAAGGTGTCAAAAGTATTCACGTTCATTCCTCAAGTAGAAATATAGATATCGGGATTTAAACAATTTAGAAATTCAAGTATCAGCTCAAGCTTTTCATAATAATAATAATAATAATAATAATAATACATTTTATTTATAAGCGCCTTTCAAAACACTCAAGGACACTTTACAATCAGGAACAAGAACAATAAAACCACAGTGCGGGTGAGCAGCAGCAGCCATTACTTATAAAAGTTGAAAAGTTATGGGTTCAAAAATTCTTATGATCAGAACATATTACTCCAGTCCTAAAAGCTTTACACTGGCTCCCAACTAGCTGTAGAATAGATTTTTAAATTGTAAAATAAATCACTGAATGGTTTGGGTCCTGAACACATCAAACAAATACTGATTTGAGTATAAACTTCGAGGACTTTGAACTGTGACGCTTAGGTCACTTACAGGTATAATTTTCTAAACATAATAATAAACACGAATCATGACAAGGGGAATGTCCTATCTGGCCGCAACACTCTGGTCGTTATGGTAATGTTTAAACCTGCCTTCAAAATAAGATACATCGCAAATACAAAGTGCATGAAAAATACGACTCGCCATCGCCACATATTATGCAGAGTGGACCTGGGGCGTGGGAATCTCTCGCTCTTGAGATAAATCCGTATTTTCAACTGGACTCCTGATACTGTCTATTAAATGTAGCTTTCTTTTTCTTGAAAGTCGAAGGCTCCTCTTCTGTCTGCTAACTGGGCCTTTTCCCCTTCCCAAAGAAGCTATCCAAATGTGTGTTTTGTTTTTTTTACTCATTTTGCTCACTCTTGGGTTTCATTTTAGCGGTAAACTATCACGTGACCGAGAAGCGCTCCTTGACCTGCGTCAAGAGAGACATACTGTAGACCAGGGGTAGGGAATTCCAGTTCCTCGAGAGGCATATCCTGCCTGTTTTAAATCACACCCTTCTACAACAGACCTGATTCAAATCATCAGCTCATCAGCAAGCCCTTTCGAGGCCTGAAATGATCATGAACAATTGAATCAGGTGTGTTGGAGTAGGGAGGGATCGAAAACAGGCAGGATATGGTTCTTGAGGAACCGGAGTTCCCTACCCCTGCTGTAGACGGATGTACAGTAACAGAGAATTGGGTAATTTTTCAAAATAAAACATCTTTCAGATTCTGAAATGAATAAAAGTGAAGTAAAGCAAGCTATTTATTCTTTTGTGCGGCTTGGTATCAAATGACCCACAGAAGGGTACCGGACCGCTGTTAAAAAAGACACGTGGGAACTTTTTTTTGGTGTGCCAAAGACAAGTTTATTGTCAAGTCAAGTCACCAGTATTTATAGAGCACTTTCAAACAGCCATCGCTGCATACAAAGTGCTGTACATGGAGCAATTTAACATGCACAATAAACAGTAAGATAAATCGGTAATAAATGCGAGAGAAAGCACCAAACACCCAGAGCAGTTGTTAAATTACTAAGCATCCCATTGTGTTTAGCACACTTCTTGGGACCACAGCGTTAAATACATATGCCCCATCATCCTAGTTCGGGAAGAACTCCGTGGGCTCATCGTTAGAATCTTCCTCAGAGTCTTCAATGGACTCTTCCATGGAATCTTCCACGGAATCTTCCGCAGAATCTTCCACTGAATCTTCCACGGAATCTTCCACGGATTCTTCCTCGAACATTTCCATGGCTTCTGCAAAGAAATTGTCGAGCTTTTTGTGGCTTTTGTTGAAATAGAACGTGGTGGCTTAGCGCAAGTACATTTTATTTGCATTCTGGACATGGAGGTTTTCTCTGGGAGTCTCAAGATTCTCCTGGAGCCTTTTATAACAACACAAAATCTTGCTAGATTTATTGCTTATCCAAATAAATTGATGACAAGTTATAAGAAGGACATTGTTTTTGAAAATTCAGCCAGGAAAGTCTGGATTCCTTTGGCACAATGATTTTGTATCATGAGGTGACAAACCAAAAAGTGTCAAAAACAAAAGAAAGTCTTATATTTTGCTTCGAGCTGAGTATCGTTGGGTCATTTTGCTCTCGTAGACAAGAGACCTGTTTGTCTAATTTCTATTTCTGATCGATTGCCAAAGGGGATAGTAGGGATTCAATTACTTTGGAGTCTTTGCAGCGGTGATCATCAAGTATGCCGACTTGAGTTCATCAACGACCTCATGATAGTTTCTTTATATTTGGTAGTTACTTGACTGTATTTTGCATCCAAACACAAGCTCACCCTGCAAAAAAAAAGAGTCATGGACTAGAATGGTTTTGTTGTATTTTTGTGCTGATCATGAGTGGGGTCACCAGCTGGGTGGCTGTGGCTCACTTGGTAGCGCGGGTTGCCCAGTGACCAAAAATCTGTGGGCTCACCTTCCTTTGTGACATGGCTGAACACTACACCACGGAGATGTCAAGGAGCCACCAATTTGAAATTAAGGTTATCAGACCAATCCTAAAGTGTGAAGGAATTGAGTGTTGTTTGAGCAGAGCAGTAAAGTTTGATGACTTGCCATAAAAGAAGAATTGCGAGTCGACAAGACTTTGCTTTAAATGTTGGATTTTTACTTGATGTTGTGCAACACTTTGTATGCAGCTACGGTTGTTCGAAAGTGCTCCATAAATAATATTCAGCCGAGAACTGACACCGCTCTTGAGTTGAGTTTGTGGCCTTGGGGCACCTGCAAGATTTTTCACATGCCTCGCTCAGGTGTTGGTTATGAGCACAATTAAGACACTCATGGCCGTTGGCTAGACTCGGATTGACTTTCTAAATTGTGAGGCGATTGAGTATAAAAAGAAAAAAAAGTCACACCCAATAAGATGCGAAAACAAACACGTCCGAACGATTTTGTCCAACTGCGATCAAATTTGAATTACGTACACGAGACAGGTCAATGCAAAAAAAAAAAAAAACATGACTGGAATCCCCCACCCCATCCCTCAACGAAAGTCTGCTATTTGGCTGCCCCATACCTCAACCCCCCTCTCCCAAAAAATGCTTTATTTTTTTCTCCATTCTTTGCATTCAAGAAAATAGGTGCGTACCTTGACCCATGGAAAGGGATGGCATGGCCACCAGTGCCAGCAGCAGGAAGATGACGTGGAATCGCATGGTTTCTTCTCAAGGCAGGAAAATGCGAGCTCGCTGTCTGCTGCCGATTTGAAACACGGCTCTTTTATACCAAGCTTGATGAGCGGTAAACATCCCAACCATCTGCCACGTCAACTTGAGGTTGTGTTGCATGCCACGCAAGCACTACAAATCCACAAGGTGCCAATTAATTTCAAAACAGGTTCTGTTTGTTTTTTTTTGTTTTTTACCAAATGCTGTGAGACAACAATGTTGCTCTTCTTGTCTTTTAATTTTTCATCACCTGCAAAATTATAAGTGGCCACAAGAATATATCATGTGAATGTCATCTGTCAAGTCGGCTTAGTCTGGTTCAGTGCGCCAAGCTTCCATGGGAAAGGTACTGCATCATTTTTCAAGGAGGAATTGCAATATTATGTTGACGTTTTCAAAGCAAAATTTTGCAATGCAAACATAAGAAACAGGAATCACGACCCAGGGAATGTCCTATCTGGCCGCAACACCCTCTGGGCGTTAACGTTTAAACGTACCTTTAAAATAAGATGCATCACAAATACAAAGTGCATAACAAATATGACTCGTCATCGCCGCATATTATGCAGAGTGGGCCTGGTGCGTGGGAATCTCTCGCTCTTGAGATAAATCCGTATTTTAAGCAGGACTCCTGATACTGTCTATTAAATGTAGCCTTCTTTTTCTTGAAAGTCGAAGGCTCCTCTTCTGTCTTTGTCAACTTGCCCGAGTTGACAATCATTATGGTAGAGCCAGCACAACTTGGATGACTGCTCAACATGAAACTATATCATGGACATGACATGCAGTAAACTTGTGTAAAATGTCTGCCTGTTGGGCTTAATTCCACTTTCTGTGAACGGAGCCTCAGTCTGTTAAACTTGTATTTGTCAATTTATGTATGATATTATACTTGTCCTGCATTGCAATGCGATGTTCAGTATGTAAAATTGTTTGCTTTTAAAAAGGGGGGCTCTGTCTGTCAAACTTTTATGCTGGTGCTCCGAAGGAAAAAAAAAAAAAGTTGGGCGCCAGTGCAATCAGTTAGGAACCTTTTTGACAAAGAGAGCCATCAAAGCAAAATATTTGGAAATGTATTTCAATGAGAAATTCACGCTTCCTTTCTGCCGCAGGGTATTTGTTTAATTAGACAATTACTGGTCGGTCAATTATACCTGACATTTGCTCCGTGCCAATTGACCCAGCCCAAAGCCTCAAGAATCCGTGTCTGAAAATAAACGGAAAATCTGATGTTTTGTTTTGAAGTAGACAATTTTGTACGCTTCAAAGACACCTAAAAGACAAACTGGTTTCAGAGATTTTGTCTGGATGCTATCAAATTTGAATCACGTATACCCTTCTAGACATGCTATTCCAGCCCTATGTTGCCTTCAAATATGAACTTCTCCAAATGGGAGAGTAGGTGGGGGACAACCCTGAACCGGTATTTGCAAGGAAACGAAAAGCCCATTCAGGGACCCCTGAATGGGCTGAATGTTGGCACTTAAACTTAACATGATAGGGCCTTATGTAAAATTATATCAACACTAAAATTCAAGGGAAATTATTTAAGGACTTCTTTGTGATGATTTTTACTGCAGGTAAAAGGAACACCGACCCATTTAACACTCAGCATGACCCAAAAAGACAGGCAGTAATGTTGTTGAAAGAAAAAGGTGTGAACTGAGAAAACTTTTTTTTTGGTTTTGTTTTGAAAGCCATGCAGTGGAAAATTTGTGCTGGTCCACTAATGGAAAAAAGTTGGAGCCCAACCAGTTAGTCGAGAGCCCTGCCCCATAAAAAAGAGCAGCGAATCCCTCCTGTCTTGTTCCGATCACATTTCACATTATCAGCTACTACAGCAAAATCGCACATGACATGATTGTCATGACTGTTTCATCATCTCTCTGTTCAGTGCAACGTAGGGCACAGCGTGGTGTTAAAGTTCGCTAATCGTTTTCAAGGATTGATCTTACTTGTAGGTTTTTCACACTTTTTAACATTGCTTCTTTTTTTTTTTAACCTCAACTACGAATGAATTTTTCCGCTATAAAAATGTAATGCAGTCTGTATGTTTAAAAGTTTGCTTGAAAAAAGAAAAACAAAAGAGCCTGTGCAGATGTGTTCTGAAGACACCCAGGAAACTTTTCAAATGCTCAAGACAAGGAAGTGTTTATTGTGAGATTTGAAACTCTTCCTGTGAATCTTCCTCAGACTTCTTCAACAAATCATCTGGCTTGTTGTCATGAGATGGATGGAGGCAGACCCATTCTTTCCATGTTGGATTTTTCATCTAGATTGCGTCTTGATCTGTAGCCCGGTGGCCATCTGGCCATCTCCCTCTTTTCAACTGCGAAAAAAAATGCAGAACTTTTGTTTATATGGTTAAAGCATGCATTTGTACCATTCATTTGCAGTCAGCAGTGGTTCTCTGAAGGAAGTCTCGAAAAGCCCCCAGATCCAATAACAAAACAAAATGTTGCCAGATTTCTTGCATGGAGCTTTTCGTTGAAAAATATCATTGAGGACTTTCTGTAAAAATGGAAAATTCAGCCTCCCTCTGAAGCCTGTACTGTATTACTGAAGCACCTGAAACTTAGTTGTCACTGACTCGAGACGTTTGATTATGGCCACTGATTGTGGTACAAAGTCTGTTATCAGACACTGTAATATGTGGCAATGATGGTTTGCGTGCAGTTCATTTGGCCACCATTGGGAGCATCCTGCTTCTCCTGCTGACTTGGACATTGAGGTGGGGTGAGGATATGCAGGCTTATTTTACTTTTGATGAGGAACTCCAGTCCTTTTCGTTTCCTTGTTTGAATTTATTTTCGGTTAACCGAAGTGCTCCCGTTTGTCTCTGCCGTCATTTATGTGTTGCTGTCTCTAAATAAGCTACATTTTGAGTACAATGGTGAGTTATTGGGCACACCTCTAAGGTTTCTAATTGCCTCAGATGTTTAATTCATGTCATTTATGCCCTACCCACTCTTGAGGACTTGCACACTGCAAGAATCAAGACAAGGGCACGGAAAATCCTCCTGGATCCCTCGCACCCTGCCCACCACCTTTTCCAGCTACTCCCCTCAGGCAGGCGCTACAGATCCATGCGCACCAAATCCAGTAGACACTTAAACAGCTTCTTCCCTCTAGCCATTCATTAACTCCCTAAACAGACACTGACATAGTCACTCACACGTGTCTCCCTGGCTTCTATAATTTGGTGCTTGTTTGCACTTCGGCATGAATTTTTTATTTTATTTTATTTTTTGCAAATTGGTGATCGGAAAATAAAACCTCAAATTTGCTTCATGAAGCAGTTGTATTTTTTTTAAGTCTTCTCAATGGCATTGTATTGAACAAAAGCAATTACCGGTAAGAAATGTCAAGTTGGTGTACTTTTGGCCCAATGTTGAACAGAGAGTGCCATCTCATGTCCAAACACTACAACTGCTTAATGAAGCAAAATTTAAGTTGAATTTTCTCATCACAATTGCAAAAATAATAGAAAACAATTCTGGTGAGGTTGTTCAGTTTTTATGTGTTGTGTGTGTGGGGGGGGGGGGGGTATTCGTCTCAATACTCTCTAATCTCTATAATGTCTTGTCCTTGGTTGGCGCGGGCTTGAGTACAACTCTACCTGAAGCCAGTTTTGTTTAGCAACCACGAATTTGTTCGATATGTCAATGATGAATTGACCCACAAAAAAAGTATCAAAACGCATGCCCAAAAAAATCAAATGATGCAGAATGGCGAATGGTCACAAGTTTTGCAGTTGATGACTTACGTTCAATCACATTCTCAAACTTGACGTTTTCTTTGGTCTCGCTCGCTGTTGACAGAAAAGTAGACATTCATTTCTCGGTATTGTGTAAACCGTCATCTAGTTTTCAAACCTCAAAATTTTGCATAATCCTATTTTTGTCCCAACGTGTCCTGATAGGAAAAGGGGAGCATACCGTCAGCATCCATGAAAAAAGCAAGCGCGGCCACCAGCGCCAGGAGCAGGAAGACGACTTGGGCCCTCATGATTTCTTGTTCTCAATCCAGGACAAGGTGAGTGCACTACATGCCACCAATCTGAACTCAAGAACATTTATATCATGCTGGGTGTGTTTCAATCATTCAATCAGAAGTCCGCCCCGTCACCTTTAAATTCCTGCTTGGATGCCAACCTGGCACAAGTATGTACAGCATTTCAATAAAATTCCCTAAATACAAGGCATCCACTCAAAAAGGATTTTTGTTTGTTTTTTGGAACGTCATCAATCATAGAAGAAAAAAATCTCCCTTCTTGTTTTGTACACACAATCCCATTTTTTCATATGAATGCCAAATGCAAAGTACGTAGATTATCTCTTTGTTCGGGACACTATGAACTTCTATTGTGCATATCTAATGTTGGGCAGAACTGGGTGTCAAAGTTAGATAATTGTTTCAAGGACACACCTTGAATGGTGAGGAATGAGAGGACTTGTTTATCGCTGAACTGCGATAGTGTGGAACTGCTGTAACAAATCAGTAGCTCCCCCCCGTCCCCCCCGATGTCAACTAGCAATTTGTAAAATTTCTATTTCAGTACAATTACCAGGGGGGATTGACAGAGTTTTTAAAGCTACCAACACTGAGTAGCACTTGCTTTCTTGATTTCACCCAGGTTGGATAATTGATATTCATTCTTTTGTGTGTGTGTGTGTGTGTGTGTGTGTGTGTGTGTGTGTGTGCGCGCGCGCGCGTGTGTGTGTGTGTGTGTGTGTGTGTATTATGATGGAAGAGTGTGAGAGACGATTCAATAAGACACCTGAGAACTCTTTTCACTTGTGAAAATATTGCATGGAATGCGACAGCTTGGAGAGGCTCCAGCACACATGCAACCTGAGTGAGGATAAGCAGTTTGGAAAATGAATGAATGAACATCTCCTTTAATGATGACAGAAAATGAATGAAATGAAATATTTCAATATTTATTTTTTCAAAATACAGTATTTCACATAGTTTACGTTTTTCTCAACTCAACTGTATTTATAGAGCACTTTCAAACAGTCATCGCTGCATACAAAGTGCTGTACATGGAGCAATTAAAAAAAATACTAAAATGTATGGAGAGCCAATGAAGGGATGCCAGAGTAGGAGTTATGTGCTCCCTCTTACGAGTACCAGTCAAGAGGAGAGCAGCGGCATTCTGGACCAGCTGGAAGCGCTTAATGGAGGACTGGCTGACTCCAAAGTAAAGGGCATTGCAGTAATCGAGCCGGGATGTGACAAAGGCATGAATGACTGTCTCAAAGTGTTCATGAGAGAGGAGAGGTTTTATTTTTTTCATTCACCCCCACCCTACCACCACCAACAACAACAACAAATGACCCGAGGCATCTGCCTCTGTTCAAAATCTAATGTGACACTTGAGTTTTCCAATCGAGATCTTTGGTTGTGTTCCCAGACATGGTAACCTTGTCAAATGTATTCGCCAAGAAAAAGTTTATTCTAAGATTTGAATTTTTTTTTTTTGGGGGGGGGGGTATTCTTCCATAGTCCTTCAAATCACCCACGACCTCTGGGGCTGCTTTTTTGATGTTTTGGCGCGGCGATACGTCTGTCTTGTAGATCGCGTTTTGATTGGACTCTTGGTAGGACTCCTCCCACGGCCCCTTGGTCGGACTCTTCCTCGACTTCAACTGCAAAAATCATGTGGAAGACAGCCTTTCTAAAGATTCTGTACGATGGCTCCTATTTTTGAATGACATGCACTGCATGATAAGCGAATGATGCAATATGCCAAAGGGTAGCATGACGACGCACAACTACGACTCACGGTCAACCTCTTCTTCGTCCACCTTCCCTGTTGGAGGGAGAAAAAACTTTCATGTCGCATTGCTTTGTAAAATGCAAAATGGCGAGCGCTCGCATGTTGTCGGCTCACGGCAGATTGGTGACTCACTCACCCTCAATCTCTAACTCAATGGAGTCTTCGATCTCGCTCTCTGTTGGAACAATAGTCAAACATTTACATCTTTTGATTTCATCAAATACAATGATGCAAATGTCAACAAATGACTATTTTCAGTTTTCAACAACCAATATAATGTCTTGATACACTTGTCCACAATAACTTGAAACAGTGCATTTGAACAAAAACTGTTCTAAAAAAACAGTAAGAGTTGATAAAAATGAGAGAAAAACATCCTTTGCGTAGCCATTTGGAGTACGGCGGAAGAAATCAGGAGTATACCGTCAGCATCCGTGAAATAGGCAGCCCCGGCTGCCAGTGCCAGCAGCAGGAAGACGACGTGGGCCCTCATGATTTCTTTTCTTCTTCTTGACAATGTGAGCTCACAATCTGCCGCCGATTTGACCCAGGGATTTTTATATACTCACATTGGCCCGTCGGGGTGTGTTTAAACATTCTGAAGTCCAACCTTCTGCTTTGTCAACTTGAAGGTGGAATTCATCTTTATTATTTTTGCTACCGCTTGCTTTCCGGCTGGACAACACTGTGTCTGTTAGATTTCCAAAATGCATGAGGAAGGACGTACTAACTAGCAAGATGTAAGTGGTTTTGCCAAACAACAGGGGTCTTCGTTTTCTAATTGCATCTTAAGTTATAAGTCGTTGCAGCAATGTGTCACATAAATGCCACATGCAAATTAAGTTTAATCATTTCACTGTTCATGTAAATGTCAACTTTTTTGTTTGTGCCATCTAATGTTGGGCGGAACTTGATTTTAGAGGTTTGCTGATTGTTTCAAGGACACACCTTAAAAATCCCTTACCTTTACTGTGGTGGCTTAGAACTGAGCCACATTGCACTGATGGAATGAATGCAAAATGAAATTAATGTCACGTGTCGCGATACAGCACACGTGCACTGAAATTTACACAAGCTGGAATTCGGACCCCGAATATTTAAATAATACAATATACTGTACCTTTAAACCTGGGATGGGTAAAAATTGATCTGAAAAAAAAAATGTTGATAAGAAACGTGACAATGTTTAAATTTACTGTATAGTTTTTAAAAAAGAGCTGGGTAATAAAAGGCAATTTTTCAGGATTTTGGCAAGCCTTTTAAAAATATTTATTTTACTTTGCGTTGAAGAGAATCAAAAACTGGAGAATCATTTGGAACCATAATCGAAAATGGTTAAATTCCAACAACGCCCAACCTGACTTAAAACCCACACGGGCGAACAACCTTGCCAAAATATAACGGTCTATTTTTCATTTTATTTCATATAGTTTCTCTGTGCCTTGCCATGTCCTTTTTAATATACACTTGGGAATTGTTTTGATTTCGGAAATGATTGCCAAAGTAAGATGGAAAAGTAAGCATTGATACTATCATGTCATCAGTTAGTTTTAATTTCCGCTCCGGCTGGAGTGGAAGGCATTCCCTCCAGTTCTGCAGCTCTCATATATTGTAATCAATACCAGTGACGATTTAATTAAGTACTACCATGCTGACAACCCAAGGTCAGATTATTTGCCTTGCTCACGACTCATGTACCAAGACACTTGAGTATAGATACTTATGATCTTGTTCTCCGTACTTGTCTTAGTTTGTTCTTGTTATAGTAGAAGCAGTTTCCTTGTCGTAGCGTTGTGATGTATTTTTCTCATCATTAGATTTCGTTGCGAAATTGAACTTTTCCAACTGGAATATTTTTTTAAATTCAGCCCCTGAAACCAGTCGTCTGAGTGGACTATGTTTTGTGCCTCCATTATTGAGGCGTTTGATTGGAGCTGTGCCCGTCGTGGAGGCAATTCCCAAACCTGCTTATGGACTCCGATGGTAAGGGATGTGGTCTAGCTGAAGAAAGAGTCCTATCGGGCCTTTTTGACCTGTGGGGTCCAGAATAATGTGCATAAGTGCTCCTACAAAAATAACGCATTACAATGTGAGCAATATTACTTATCAACACACCGAGGCTAACATTGACTTTAGCTTCACAGTAAACTGCTATCAGCAGTGGCCTACTTCTTCTGTATAAGTACTGTATAGTGCCTGTAAAAAGAAAAGTACAAGATTGAGGAGCCCAAAACAATTAAACACACTTTATTTCACGACAGTATGAGTGGTATGACTTAATGATTTTGTTCTGCCTAGGCTCTCATGCAAAACGATTGCTAAAAGGCGCTTGGATCTCCCGGACATTGTGTAAACTTACAATATTTTAGCTGCTATTTACCATGCTTGGCCATGAGGTGGTACTGTGTGACAAAAAAATTCAAAATGACAAATGTAAAAATGGGAACAGTGACATCCTACTGGCAAAAGTACAGAACCCGTTTTTTTTTCACAACAGGTACAATGCAATGCATCTTATTGTTGCAGTTTTACAACAGCTGCAGCTGAAACAAATAGCCTTATAGAACAGTCACTTTGTTTTAAAGTGCAATGTATTTAATCATAAATGAGGGACATTTTATTTCATAATTGGTTTATAATTGTCATTAAATTAGTTCTGGCTAATATCAAAAATACAGTGCATGAATTGCACTATTTGTTAAAGTAATTCATTATTTTCATATGATCAAACTGGTCCAGTGCATTTGAGGATAAGCTGTTTTGGGAAAAAAAAGTTGATCTATGTAATTGGGGAGGTTTGTCTACAATTATTCTGCCACAATTGCTGACTTGAAAATGATGCAGAGTTTCGAAATATCAAGAGAACAACATCCTAGGCGTAACCATTTGGAGCGCAGCGTCGGAATTCGAGAGTATAGTTGTCATTTTAAATGATTAGATGCCAGAGCACTGTGTCATGTAATTGCCAGATGCAAAGTTCATGCCAATAACTATTTGTTTGTGCTAACTAAAGTGGGGCGTAACTTGGCGTCACCTCTTTGGCAATCGCAAACTCGTTGACTTTTTCCTAACCTTTATCGCGGTGGTGTTGGTCTGTGCCACATTGCGCTGATGGAGTGAATGCAAAAGCAAATGAATGTCAATTACCTGTGTACTAAAAGTTACATAAGCATGTACCGGTATTTAAAAAAATAAATACGCCTCACAGGCTAGGCTGAGTAAAAAAAAATATAGATCTGAAAAAAATAGAAATCTTAAGATAAGCAATGCTATGAGGTTTATAGTTACTGGACAGTTAAAAAAGACAGCTGGGTAATAAAGAAAAAGGTCAATGACCTTTCATGATTTGTTACCAAACAATGTATGAGTGGATGAAAAGAAGAAAGTGAGGGATGAGAATGAGCTTCTTCCTCTGTCACCCAGTGTAGAAAGTCATGTCGTAGGTTGCAGGCAAACGACACGGCACATGTCCGATGTTCATTTTAGTCAATGCCATCGTTTAAACACTCCTGATTTCAAATATGCAAAACCATTCAACAATCAAAGTAGAAAAGCAAAACACCAACAAAAGTTGCGGTGGTTCTTTTGGATGCCGGAACAAATGCGCATTTCAATAGGCGGTGTAGTTATTTTATTGAATAATTGTCATTAAATTAATTATTGCGAATACAATAAACAATGCAAAGGAATTTAATTGTTGTTAATTTTTACTCTGATTAAACTACAAGTGTCAGACAGGGTAGAATGCCAGAGGCTTTTCAGTAAGACACCTGGGTATTGATTTGATTTCTGAAAGTATGGCCAATTATTCATTAATTTTCCGATCCGCTTATCCTCACAAGGGTGCCAGCTATCTTCGGGCATTTAGCCGGGGACACCCTGAACTGGTTGCCAGCCAATCGCAGGGCACACACAGACAAACAACCATCCACACTCACACTCACACCTAGGGACAATATAGAGTGTTCAATCAGTCTGCCATGCATGTTTTTGGAATGTAGGGAGGAAACCGGAGTACCCGGAGAAAACCCACGCAGGCCCGGGGAGAACATGCACACTCCACACAGGGAGGCGGAGCTGGAGTTGAGCCCGGTATCTTTAATGTTGGCAAAAATTACATGAACCTCAACCAACGCCCATTAATTAAGACCTGTTTGTTCATCACGCTGAGTACAGTGACAACGCTCTCTGTCTCTGATGTACCTCCAAGCTTTTTGCGTGCCTTAGCACTGAACGCCATAAGGACAATTACGTCAATTATAGTTGATATATGTTCGATTGAAGCAAACATTTTCAGTGTGCCCATTTGCAGCGGTTCTTCAAAGATAAACTCCAAGAGATTTCACCCTTTTCTACCAAATCGAACTGACGCGTATGCATGAAACAGATAACGATCCTGTTTATTTGAATCTGGTGTGTTGCAACAGGAAATCTGCAACGCACCAGATTCAAATAAAAACAGGCAGGACAGCAGCCCCCCAGAACACTGACCTGACAGAATAAAGTCAGACCAAAGATTTCTTCAGTCTAGAAAGAGGCTACAAAGCCATTTTAAAAGTTGTAGGACACCCAGAGAGTTAAAAAAAAAAAAAAAAACACGAAAAGACAGCATACAATATACCCCAAGAGCACAGTGGCAACTCATCCAGGTCGCAAAAGGAACCCAGGACAGCATCTGAAGAACTGCAGGCCTCCCTCGTCTCAGTTAAGTTCATGACTCGAAAAGGAAATCCATACTATCGACTGATGAGACGGAAGTTGAACTTTTTGGAAGGTGTTTACATCTGGCATTTCGGAAAAAGAACATCGTACCACCAGACAAACATAAGATAAGATAAGATAAGATATACTCTTGTGACTGCAATCCAGAGCAAAACATCAAGGCAACTTTGAAATGGCTTGAAAAAATAAACAAAATTAAGGTTTTGGGGTGCATTGTCTTTGCTGATTGAGGCTCAACCGCTTGTTGGGTTTAAGGAACAAGTATTGCTTTTTTCCCCACACAGGGACGATTAGCTGAGAATGTTTTTTTTTTCTTTGATTAAAAAAAAATCACCATTTAAAAATGCATTTTATGTTTACTTGTGTGATCTTTGTTTTTTTACATTTTCTGCTGATCATAAATATTGAATAGGGGGACCTATGCAAAGAGTGCATTTTTCACTGCGCTTTGTGTGTAAAAAGGTAAAGTGGTTCTTTGTAACAGGCGGCACGGTGTCGACTGGTTAGCACGTACGCCTCACAATGCACAAGTGCAGGGTTCATCTCCGGCCTTGCGTCTATGTGTGCCCTTGCTATTGACTGGCAAACAAACTTGCCTCCTGCCTGAAGACAGCTGGGATAGGCTCCAGCACACCCGTGCGTGACCCTCATAAGGAGAAACGGATTAGAAAATGGATGGATGAGTTCTTTGTACACATTTTCTGTGAGAGACAAGGGGAAAAAAAGTCCAAAAGAATGAAACTCCAGCTTTACTCGCACTTATGACTCAGCAGCATGCTCTAGTGGTCACTAGCTTGCTCAACAGCTCACAAAAGATTTCCTACTTCCTCCTCTACGGAAAGTAGTTTGAGCAAGAAATGTAAAACGTTTCTAATAAAAGAGCTGCTTTTAAATACTTGCGACATTTTACAAATTCTATTGCTTAAAATGCTGCGTTTCACAACTACAGTAGTAATACTAGTGGGCAGGTATCAAATAGTGCACAGTTGAGCTCCACTAGAAAAATGGTTTTACTGGTTTGTCAGTGTGTGTCCCACTGTTGTGAAAGTAGTACAACTGAATTGTCTTACTGCTGAGGCCAAAGGGCATACTAGTACAGGAGCTTCAGCTAGAAATACAGTAAAGGTCCTACATCTACTCACCTGTAAATGAGCAATAATCTCATTTTAACATAAATACATCCATGTAACATTACACATCTTATGATGAAGGACTCCTTTATGAACCCAAAGCATAAATGAATAAATTATGAAATACAACGTGAGTCAAACCAAGACATCGAACAGCAAACGCACTCCGTTGTTGCATTGAGATTAGCATAATATGGCTACAGCGGTAGAGCTAACAGTCTGAGGGCTAATAGGCATATACAAACAAATGATACTTTGACATCAAACCCTGGAAGAAATATTTTGATGCACAACCGATTTATTTATTGTAGAAGCAAAAAGGTAGATGTTACAGCCAATAAAAAGGAAGAAAGGCTGTTTGAGTCACTGGTGATACATGCTAATGATGTTGATGTCTACAGTTGTTAGTGTCTCCAGATGAGGAACACACACGCACACGCACACAACCAATTTCCTGCTTGTTTAAATTACTAAATATTAATTAACTTTGAGATTTTATTTTTTATTTTTTTAAATCATATGTGCTGGATAATTGCTGGGAGCATGGGCCCCTGTTAAAATATAAGAAACCTTCATTGGTCCCACCGTGGTCAACCATATTAACATGAGCGTAAGGCCATGTAAACTCTTGGAATCGCCACATGCTTCTCCTTTTGGTTTGGTTCCGTCAAATATCTGATGATTGTAACTGCAGTATTGACAAAAAATGTCCGATTTTGTTTGTTTGTATGTTTGTCAAGGTGACAGGATGCTACATGTAGCCGCTGGGGGGGTCTTGTTAAAGCATTGGTGTTAAAATCAGAGCCCTTGATAACGAGACGGTTCACAATTTGGACAAGGTTTTGAAAACCACCAAATACAGTGTCGTTACGAATAAGAAGTGGTTGTCTGCGTCTACCGGCCCGAGCAACTGGGCAATTTGCCCTCATTACACAGAGAAACAATATTTTTGGACAATTTGGCAGCTTTACAGACAAACAGAACATCTTCTTGATAATCAGACACTGAAAAGTCCCAGTAGTAGTACTTTTTAAATCAGGTGCATCCGCATGTGCCTCTGTACACATCGAACTGCTCTCATGTGATACAGTAAAAAAAGAAAAAAAAAGGTAAGCCTACAAGCTAGCAAAACTGAGGGGAAAAAAACAAATACTGTATTTTTAGAAAGCTTCTTTGGAAAAGGCTAATGGCTAAATGACCACAGAAGAGGAGCCAACAACTTCTCAGAAAAAGACTGCGGTGTTCTAAGCGCCAATTTAAGATGGCCTACTTAAAATACGGGTATTGGTGATTGTGGCGACAAGCTCGCATATGAGGCAGTGAAGCCTTCAAAATCCCCCCCCCACCCCCCCCCCCCCCAAAAATAAAATTAATTCATCGCAACATTCAGGACCCAAAAGGTTTGAGAGCCCCTGCTTGAGGGAAAATAACTTTTTGTCACATCTCACAATGTTGATGACCGTCATTTCTTACATACGGTAGATACTGGACTCCAGATGGCATCACCTTTCGCCGGCACGATCATCGCTCTCATGTTGACTTAATTCACAGCGTAAAAGAAGACGTGGCTAACCCGTAGGTGACAATTGTGCCACACTCTCGCGCTGAAGCCCTGGTTCTCATTGAAGTTGTTATTGTGCTGTACATTTGTTACTAATAGTTGCTGAGACTTTGCCATCTCAGTGAAAAAAAAATCGTACATTTTAAATTATCTTCACCCCGACGTTTGTTTTATTGGGTTTCCCCGCTAGGACGTTCCGTAAAGAGTGAAAATCTGCACATATTTGGTGCCTCTGAAAAGACCCCCCCCCCCCAAGATGGTGGCAAAGCACTACTTTTTTTCCCCTAAATGAAGCTCCTCAGCTTTCTTCAACATAGTTTCTTGGCACCAAAATGCCACAAGATGGTGCATATTGCTTTGACCTGAGCACAAAAACACCAAATGTGTTTGAGTTTTATAGGAAGTAATGAAGGCTATGTTGGGAAGAACGTACAGTGTTGATATTTATCCTATTGATATCTATGCTCCTCTGATATTAATTGCGGTGACTGGACAATTTGTGACTAATGAGTACATTTAACAACTTACAATGCAGTTTTCCAGGCAGGGTGTTTTATCCTTTTGGGGCAATTGAAATAAATAATTTCGTGAAGCATGAAAATGCGTGTGTGAGAATCACTTTACAAAAGTTGCAAAACATATTTAAATAAAATTTCATAAGTAGCTAAATTTGTTGTTTTTTTTTTTAAAGAAAATTGCTCTGATGGCCTGTTTTGACACGACTGACTTAATGCAGAAAGGAAGCATTAACCATGACTTACTTGAGTTGCCAGAGCAGAGGTGGCATTATTGGCCGCAACAAGTACAACCACCCTTTTGTCAGGTACAAGCGATTATTTTTTTTTAATTTCTTTTTTGGTGGAGGGGGGTTAATTGCACATTTTTTATTTGATGTGACCCAGATTGTGGTTGCTTTGCTAGGAAAGTGAGCAAAACACCAATATGCATTGTTCCTGAATGACTTAAAAGGATGCTTTGCTCTGTGCTTGTGTCTAATAACTTCAACTTGAAAATAATCAGTTTGTTCCTGGGGTTCAGTCAAAATTAAAACTATGCCATTGTGTTACCACAACATGGATGGTGAGTCATTCGATGAGATCCCCATTTCACCAGGATGAGTTTTAGTCCGTAAACTCTCTCTTGAGTTTCAGTCTACAAAAAAAGTGTGGAAAGTACCTAAAAACCTTTACTGTTTGTGTCCAACTCAAGCAGAGAAAAGGTCCAAAAGAGTTGTCCTATGAGATCTGGCTGATACCCGACTGTCGCCTGTTGACGTCAGCGTGCCTCTCTGATTGGTATTTAAAAAGGTCACATGGCACCAGGGGGAGGGGCTGGCCCTGCTCGCTGAACACCGCCTCGTACGCCGGCGCAGCCTCCAATGGGAAGGAGATGGATGCGATGTGTCGATGCTCCGGGGGCGGTGAGGCTGCGCTGGCAGAACTGGGACCCTCTTCCGCCCCTTCGGAGTTGTTCTGATGGGGGTCCCATAGCGAGTAAGGCGGGGGGTCGTCAGTGGGTATGTAGATATGAGTGCAACCGGGGCCCACGCATTCATCGTAACTGCAGAGAAGAAGAAATAGAATCATAGTGAACCCTTGTTAAACAGTGGTGGCGGACGTTTGTGGCCTTATTTTTGAAAGTTAGTCAAATTCACTGTATTGAAATGGATTGATGAAGGATTTCCTTGGACAGCCTTGATTTGCGATGAAATGGCGGTATAGCGGTCAGGGAGAGGGACCTGTGCCATGCCTTGGTTGCCGAGTTGGAGGGGACATGGGCCTTTAGCTTTCAACATATGGTGGGTGCGCGCACGTGTGTCTGTGTGTGTCGGAAGTGGAACATTAACACTCTCAGTAGGTGTGCTTTTTCTGTCAGCCATGTGTAATATACACACACGCACACACACACACACACACACACACACCTTATCGTTCTTTTTTTATGTTTAGCTTCCTTTGTGCATGCTCTTGTTTCTTTTTCATCCTCAGTTTCTTTTTTTATGGTCTCTTTACACACACACACACACACACACACAAACATGGAAGCAGGAAGAAGGGTGTATTTGAATTATTAAAGTTGCCAATTAAACCAGATGACATTTAGATCAAACACACCATGATTTGGCCTTTTTATACATATACACATACACACACACACACACACACACACACACACACACACACACACATAGATAGATGCATCCAAAGGGCAGCAAAAGCGGAAGCATTACTTTCTCCTAAATGAACCAGCACAAAGGAGGTCACTCAGCGCAGGTGGACACTTTGATATTTGACGTAAATGGCAAAAGGAGGAGCTTGCACTGTAACTCACTGCAGTAATGACCGTTTTTAAAAAAGTACATAATTATAATCATGCACAAATAAATAACAACAACAAAAAAGACGCTCACCGTGGTGGAGAATCAGGGTACAGGTGGTTGACTTGTGACAGACTGTAAGAGTCAAAGTCCAAACTGGGGGGAAAGTCTTCTAAGCACGTTGACCTCAGTTCTCCGACGGAACCTCCAAAGGAGTAACCATCTGGACCTACAGCGGCGCATTCATATTTGGGTTTCAAGCCCAAGTTAGACTTTTAAAGTGAAGTTTCAAACCGGTTTACAAGTTCAATTGACGGTCAAGAGTTTCAAGTTAGGGTTTGAATTGAGTATTTTGTCAGTACGGACCGTAGCTGGCTCTCAGGTGAGGGTTCCTCAGCCGGCTGTCTTTGCGCAGGCTGCCCACGATGATGGTGACGCAGGAGAGGAATAGCACCAGGCCTATGACGATACCCGCCACCACCAGCGGAGACACCAGGAGAGACGCCTCGCCCCCAGTCTCGCGCTCGCTCCTGCAGTCCGGGTACTCCCCATGGCTCTGGTTCGAGCTCACTAACGGGGTGGAGGGAGAATCTTGTTGAATTGAATTCAATTGAGCGCATCAAATGTAATCATTTTCCCTTTATGTGCGTTGACGATTCAAATCGGCTTAGGCCCATTAGTGTTGTAGTGGTTTGCATAGCTGACTCATAAATCCAGCTTGAGAATACCAAAGTTCCTGTATGAGGCTAAATGAGCCTTGAAATTGTCTTTCTTTCCGTAAATATGTTTGCTGTGGCCATCGGTCATGTAGTGGTTCACAGAGTTGACTTTGGTGGAGCTGGAACAGCATTGCTAGGGTTAGCCTGCTTTCCCTTCGGGTTGATCGAATACTCTAAATTGTTTCAATGCTTACAAAAATAGATAGATTGAGGTGCTTGCACCATTAGTGGTGTAAGGGTTCACTCAGCTGACTCATGAAACTGGCCTGAGAGCAATACAACTCCTGTTTTTTACATGAATGGAGTCTTCATATTGTCTTTGTTCATGTATACAATGCGCTAATTCGTCATGTGTCACTTTCATGTAGATGGTATGGGACCTGTGAATGCGTCCCCAAGGTTTTTTGTTGACATAACATGTTAACATGCTGCAGTGCGAGCAGCGCGGAATCCAATGCTGCGTGCCAAGCAGGGTGGTTTGAGGAAAGACACAGAGAGAGCGAGAGAGAGCAGTGTGGCAGGATGTCATGTTACGTAACAGCTTTATTCTCCCGCACACACTATCGCACACAATACAGACTCCTAATTCTCCCTCCTCCTGCCTTGCCATCTTTCCGAGCCTCATCATCCCCCCGGGGACTTACTCCACTTCAGCGTGTGACAGATAATTAGAGCTGCACTTTACACGCTAGACACACCACGCACACACTACACACATGTTGTATCCTTCTCAGCCGTTTAACGTCTTATAGCCGCCTTTTCTTTTTTTTTTTTTCGCTGGGCATGTCTGTTTTCGTTTTCATTCTCCTTGCAGCGCCGTCACTTTCTCCTTGGGGTGTGCGCTTGTGCTAAATGCTAATATTTGTAGCACTTAGTTCAACATGTGATGTGTTATGTTTCTCACTACTGTAGGGGTTACTCTGCCTACTACGATAGTAGTGCAGTATCCCAGTATACTGGTTATGCTCTGATACATGTTTTTTTTTTTCACTAATCTGCGGATGAGGATTTAAATGACGCTTTTTGTGTCTACGTGATTGATGATATTTCCTTCCAGTGCCTCCCTCCTAGTTGGGCAGCAGTGAATCAATCATGACACGCAATTGTTTAATTCATTCCGTTCTATTTGATTGATTTGATTTGACATTTAATTTTTTTTTATGTGTACAATATTAAGAACCGCAGTCTTCCTGATTAAAATAACACTGCAAAAACTAAAAACATCAAGCTGAGAATAAGCGTTCTTAAAATAATTCCAACCACATTTTAAAATATATAATTTTTTTTAAACCATAAACATAGTTTGAAAATGTTCATCTGACTTGGTGAACGAAACCCAAGCTCATGATGACAGTGAGGATGGGATGAAAACATCAAACGAAGAGCAAATGACGCGATACGAGGATGCCTCTGAGCACTCATCTGGCGTCTCGGAGAACAACGTCTCGGGAACGCTTTGTGGCGAGAGAACATTTCGCTCATGTGGGAATTGCTGTGAAAGCAACACGACGGCAGACAACACAATTACCCACGCTGAGATGAGACACCGGAGACAAAGTCCTATCATGCACTTGGAAATTTGATCAGAATTGTTTCATACCCAGCGTAGAGAAATAATAAGACCAAGATATAAAAAAACCCCCAAGATATTTTGAAAGAGCAAGAACCATGCATAAGTCATAAATATTGTTTGTGATTCGATCAAGCCTTATGCGTTTAAAGTCGTCCAGTTTTTTTTTCACAAAACAACAAACTTAACATCTCACAATAATTGTGCGACAAATGTAAATTACAAAATGAAGCTGCAGCTTTGCCTTTCTGTAGGTGTAAAAATCAGGATTAAAAAGACTATGAAATGGAATTCATTTTGATCAAAGACTAAAATGAGATTGAAATACGGCCTATTTTTACTCTCCTTTTAAATGTACACACTGTAAAGCAGGCATGTAAAGCATTGTCTTGCATCTAGTTTATTTTTCTGTTTCGTTCATGTTCGGGCCCATTATGACTGCTGCTCGTACGCATGCGTGTCCATACTGCGTGTCTTGGAACTCATTCACTGCCAGACAGTTTTTAAAGTGGAATTCACCACATTACCAGACATTTTAGAGCATGCTGGCTATTCTTTCAAAATTTACAGAATATTGTGTTGAGTGACAATCTAAGCACCAAAAGAAACGGTAGACTTGATGTTATTTGTATGTTTTCTTTTGAGAAAACACGTCAAGCAGAACGCTGCTGAGTGATGAGATTTTTAATTTCTATTTATTAATTTAATTTCTATTTTTTCACTTGGGAGGCATCTCGAGAGGTGGAAGCCTGATCAGCAGGGAGCGTCAGTGACAAGCTGTCACAGTCACTTAGTCGTCGTGTTCTTTCAGAACATGTCAGCGGCTCGCACTTGCACACTGAGGGGCAAACCTACCCGCTATGTTCTGCCGGACAGTAGTTGAAACAACTTCGATAATTGTGAGAGGCGGACTGGACAACGCTACAAAGGGTAAAGGTTGGGTTGTGTTCAGAATACCAGTGGAAAATGCAGATGACACTGCAAGGCAACGAGGTGGTATACACTGTAGATGACTGCGCATTCTGCGAGCCCCCCCCCAATAGCCGCATGTATTATGGACGAGCGTCAAGCGCATTGCCGGCATCTGCTGCGACACGTTTTGTCATTGTGAGTTATCAGCACCTTTTCGCCCATGTGAGGAGTTTGGGCCGAATCTTCCTGGCACCGAATTAAAAATAACAATAATAAATCAACCAAGCAGTCCGTTGAAAAGTAATGAATAAATAAATTGATAAAAAGTAGTATTCTATATATTTTAATTATTATTGCTGTATTTATATACTTGTCTCATCATTTATGTTTAAATTTGCAGGGTTAGGGATGGGGGCTAGGTTATGTTTACGTGTGAGGTGAACTTCGGCACAGAGCGTGGTTTGTGCTGACGTCCGGAGCGCTAATGCGTGTTTGTGTGTTGAGAACAGACTGATGTTACGGTGCTGCGTTAACGCGATTAAATGTGGCCCCTTTCCTCTATTTGATCATCTTCTCCGCCGCTTTCTGGACACTCGTTATCGCCTATGTAATGCGGGGCAGAGGGATGAGCAAAGCGAGGAATAACAAATCATGATACGGCACATCCAGCATATAAAAGAGAACAAGACGGAGCAGTGAGAAATCTAATTTAACGTGGGAGAGTAGGTTTTTTTTTCTGTTGTCATTTGGATCCCTGCAGATTGTATGTTGTACATACTGTAAGAGTGAGGGCTTTGTGCGGCCATTTTGCTCGTTCCTAGCCAGAGATGACGGGTTACTACTCCCCAATGTGGGCATTTTCCAATAGCGACTAAGCTAACGTGTTACTTTTTCCAGCAAGTAATCAGACCACGGTTACTTTTCAAGCACCACAAAATGTTATATTTTCTCTAAAGTGCTTTGTTACAGCTGTAACTGTTGTGAAAGCGCTATGTAAATATATTGTCTTGTTACGATGTCGAATATATTTACTTCTAAATGTACTTCTATTCATGACTAACACAAGGGAACAATTTAAAAAAAATAGATTTTGAGGTTTTTATGCTGAGTAAAACTAAAATTGGTATGCTGACTCTAAAATTGCAGTCGGTTTTTCCCCTAGCATGTCACTTTTTACGCTCCAGTTTACTCTCCAGACAAGAAGAATTAGAAATGCGGATTTTTGCCATCGCAACATTAATAGTTAAATATTCATCCATTCATTCATTCATCTTCCGAGCCGCTTGATCCTCACTAGGGTCGCGGGGGTGCTGGAGCCTATCCCAGCTGTCTCCGGGCAGTAGGCGGGGGACACCCTGAATCGGTTGCCAGCCAATCGCAGGGCACACAGAGACGAACAACCATCTGCACTCACACTCACACCTAGGGACAATTTAGAGTGTTCAATCAGCCTGCCACGCATGTTTTTGGAATGTGGGAGGAAACCGGAGCACCCGGAGAAAACCCACGCAGGCCCGGGGAGAACATGCAAACTCCACACAGGGAGGCCGGAGCTGGAATCGAACCCGGTACCTCTGCACTGTGAAGCCAACGTGCTAACCACTGGACTACCGGGCCACCCATAGCTAAATATGTCAAGAAAAAAAACACTTACTTTAGACTTTCTTTTTAAAATATGTGTGTTAAATGAAATGAAAACTTTAAGCTTTTTAAAATAGCAGTCCATTTATGTTGTATTGAAAATATATTTTTTTCCTATATTTTAATCAAAAACTGTTCATAACCAACCCTAATATTCCCAGCTTGCTCACAGAAACAAATTAAACTCGTAAACTAAGGTACCACTGGAAGTGCCCTCATTCAATTAATAACGAAATATAAATAGCTTGAGCAGCTGTTTTCCGCAAGGTGAGAAAGAAAAAGCAGGCGGGTGTTGTGACTCGTTGAGGACCGCTAATGGGAGGGGGAAAAAAAAGAAGAGAATAACGCCTTGCATCTCGAGTCCCACTGGGCAGTCTCAGATTGGCCGGCCAAGTGCGAGCGGCGCGCGTTGGCACAATCCGGCAGAACGGATAACAGGCTATTTTCTCCACTGATCAAGTTCTTAATCGACCAGTCGTGGACGGATTTAAAGTGGTGCAGCCAATCTGGCTTCAATTCTTGTGACCATTCGACCTCGTCCGACCAAGCCGGACGATGTTTATGGATCGATCAGAGCGGGGTTTCTACCCATATTCTGTGGGTGTGGAAAGATCTGTGGATGGATTAATCGGCTGGCTGATTTATTCGGTCAATACTAGCAGTTTTGAAATTTTTAAAAATTGGCCTTTTTGACAGTCTAGTTTTTGCTGATTTTTATTTTTCGCACACTAATACATTACAACTTAAGACAAAGATAATGACGTTTAAACATTCCCCGCTGTTTTTTTTTCTCTCCCTGTTGTAAGGTCTATTAAATACTAAAAGCAAAAATAAAACAGTCAATGTTGTATCTGCAATTCCTATCTTTATTGGAAGAACAAAATATATTACCGGTACATATATTTTTATTATTATTTTTTAAATTTAACTTCTGATTAATCGGTGATTGGATTTTATCATGCCAAATGTTACAATTGGAATCGGCTTCATCAAGTCAAGTTTTACTGTCCCTTGCACAGTGCCAAACAGTTGGCGGCCGTCGTGGTCAGCTGCAGTACTCATTAATTGCCAGCGGTGGTGGTAGGGAGCAAGGTGGAACGGCCTTACTATTCTGAAACCTTCCCGCAAACACGCACACGGCTCATATCCATTTAGATAGATGTACGCCAGCCAACCTTATGATGCAGACGCTCAGATGGCCATATCGAGCCCCCCAAAAAAGCGCTGTTAAAAGCACTTTTTTTTTTTGGCGACGGCCATTTCCATAAAGCGCGGCGATGCGGTGTTTGATAGCTGGCTGGAGGCGAGGCGAGGCGTGGCGGCATGGCGCTGATGGATAAATGATGTGTGCAGCCAGGAGGAACACACGCAGATTCCATTTCAGATCTGCCTGCATCACAGCAGTGCACCCCCACACCCGCCGTATGTAGATTGGTTTGAGCCTTTATCTTCGTGCCACTGATAGCACACTCATACATGTGTGTAGACACACACAGACACACACATCCCACACACTGGTATTTGCCCTCATATTTATGTGTACAAGTTGACATCATTGTCTTGGGAAACTGTATGTAATAAATTTTTAAAAAATTATAAATATGTCTTTTGTTCCTCTATCTATGGCAGCTACATATAGTGACAACAATTAGATGCCAAGAATGTACAGTGAAAATAGCAATGTGACAAGATTTCCCAATTTATCTTATCTCACACCATGAATTTTAAAAATCAGATGATGGGGGTTCAGGAGAAATTCCCTTTTAGGGATTTTTCTCATGTTAAATGGATGCCTTGTTGGGTTTGAATTCAAATCAACATTGCATTGACATGGTCATTAAATGCTGTTCAGTAGTGTAAACACGTTGCTCTTTCACCACAAAGCAGCGTCACGCTGAATGTCAACCGTGGCCATTGGAAGTGTCTTATCGTCTCCCAGCAAGCCATCCCTGAGCTTTTTATCCATCTCTTGGCTTGGCTCCCTTTGGGGAAGCATCCTACCCCAGGTACCGAGGTGGGATGGGCGGGGTGGTGTTGAGGGGATTCACATAAAGAGTCAGCCGGGGATGTGAATAATAGATCAGAGAAGGAAGGGAAGAAGGGCAAGGTAACGAGCAAAAGAAGAGAAAGCGATTTAAAGGGCACGAAGGAAGGGCGGGACGTGTCCGTCAATCCCAGACGCCTCCGCCGTGGTCAGGATGTGTTGCATAAGCGCACGATTCATCTTTTATTGAGGTGTCTATAAATACTGTCTGCTTTTCTCTTGGGTTGAAAAGCTCAACCTCTGATCCGGATGTAAATAAAGGGACAAGTTAGTCACTAAACAAGCCACTTTTGTTTCTTTCAAAACAAATACATATCCCCGCGACTGGGGGGTAATCCATTCTTTTGATCGCCATAAAAGGACATGCAGTAAACCCCCACAATTACAAATTACCACACATCTATCTATCTATCTATCTATCTATCTATCTATCTATCTATCTATCTATCTATCTATCTATCTATCTATCTATCTATCTATCTATCTATCTATCTATCTATCTATCTATCTATCTATCTATCTATCTATCTATCTATCTATCTATCTATCTATCTATCTATCTATCTATCTATCTATCTATCTATCTATCTATCTATCTATCTATCTATCTATCTATCTATCTATCTATCTATCTATCTATCTATCTATCTATCTATCTATCTATCTATCTATCTATCTATCTATCTATCTATCTATCTATCTATCTATCTATCTATCTATCTACAGTAGATGGACAGATATATGTGTGTGTATGTACAGTGGATGTGTGCTATTTTCACATATATATTTTGTAATAAAACACACGACAAACATTTTTGTGATTTTTTTTTTTTGGTGGGGAGGCTGGAACCGATTAATGGCAATTACATTCTTTTAAATGGTGGAAGACGATTTGAGATACAAGTGTTTTAAGTTTGTTTAGGTACAATGAGGTCATGGAATGTATTAAACGTAAATGCATTTTAATTGTACCAGAACACAAACAAAAACTTTTTTTCCAACCAATAAATAAGCATGCTTAGTTAAAATCTATCTATACGACATTGGGCAACCCATGTAATACTGTATTTAAAAGTAGAACATAGCCATTAATACTATCTCTGCTACTGCTATCAATCTCATTTTTATGCTTCCATCGGTGCTCCTGTTTGGAGTAGCAACACAGCTCTTGTAACATGATGGAGTGGAACAAGTGTGCTCTCAAATCAATGAATTGATCGACATTGCGGAATTGGTGGTAGTGTTAATCGCGTGCACTATTTGGTCGCAACCAGCACAGGTGTTGTTGAGTCACTGTCTCAGGACGCTAGCTTCGGAACACAATGTGGGTTGACTGACTGCTAAGAATTCTGTCGATTATGTGGAACTTATTGTCAATTTATCACATGTCGAAGCAATCAATTCAAATGACTACTAATCTACTTCAATGCAACTTGTGTTGAGTCAATTAAAAAAAAACATTGAAAAATGAATAACATGACATCAGCTATGACCCAGATCCACTGAGAATATTTTTTTTGGTCATTACTGACACTGGAGAGTTCAGAGTATTCAGGGGAAATATTTTCAAGATGACAAAGCATGACTTTTCCACCGCGGGGTATGTGTATGACATGGATGGAATTTCCTTCTTAACACAGCAGGAAATCAATTTGAATGACGAGAAAGGCCGAACGCGTCATCGCTCATTTGTAACCCTTGCGATGCAAACTTTCTATTTTAATACAAATATGAACACAATTCCAAACCCAACATTTCAACACTGCAAATATTTAAAACACTGTAAGCCGGTGGTCCTTTGAAAAGTACTTTCTTCAATTTGAAAGTTCTCATTTTCATAATCTCACCTCATCTACATGATCCAATTATTAGCATACCCTCTCATTCATTTGCACACTCCTCTGCTCATATCTGTCATATATTTTCCAAATATGATCCAATAACCCGGTTTGAAAGCTTCATCCATCAAGTCTCACTCGCCATGTTTTGAGTTGTCATCCGAATTGTCTTATTACAGTATTCTTTTTTTCTACTCTGAACACTTTGTTTGATGCACGTCTTCAAGATGTAAACATTTCAATTCCAGCGAGACGCCACTATAACGCGTTGACGGTTCCAAATGACAGACTGAAATCGCATTCGCTCTCCTTACCTGAGCAGATCAATTTCATCAGCATCAACTCGTGTTCACAGTGTTTCCTCCCGGCGCATCTCAACAGGCAGGAAGCCAACTTCAGCTGCTCTCCGACACACGCCAATGCTGCTAGGGCTCCGATTGCCGTGAACGCCGCTGCCCAGGGGAGGATGGAGGGAGCAAACGATTGGGGGCAGTCAAATGTGAGAGAGGGAGCGAGAGCGAGAAAGAAGGTAAAGCAAACCATAAAAACAATCAACACGGAACATGTAGATGGACAAACATGATGGCAGGAAGTGAAGGAGTGAAGAAGGCGTGCGGCATCCCAGCCTGCTGTTTATAAAGCCTCAGGCACTGTGAGTGTGTGTGTGTGTGTGTGTGTGTGTGTGTGTGTGTGTGTGTGTGTGTGTGTGTGTGTGTGCGCGTGTGTGTGCGTGTGTGTGTGTGTGTGTGTGTGTGTGTGTGTGTGGAGTTGTGCATGCTCTTGTCTTTGTATGCTAGTGCAGCACAATTCGTGACTTTCAATGTGAAAATTGCAGAGTAGCTCACAATACACGACAGCGATTTCATGGTAATCGCTGTCGCGGTAATCGCCTTCAGATGAATTTATCTCAAATCATCTTTCCCAATGGAAATGAATGGAAATAACATTAATGTGTTCCAGTCTATCTCGTCCCCCCCCCCCAAAAAATGTTTTTAAATATATAAACATACATGAATAATATCATTAAATAGAATGTAGAGATGGCAGAGATGGCAGCATGGTGGGTGACCAATTGGCACGTCCGCCACACAGTGCAGAGGCCAGGGTTCGATTCCCGGCCCTGGCATTCCTGTGCAATACCTATTGTATGTCCAAAAAAAAAAAAGCTATTCATTCATTCATCTTACGAGCCGCTTGATCCTCACTAGGGTCGCGGGGGGTGCTGGAGCCTATCCCAGCCGTCTCCGGGCAGTAGGCGGGGGACACCCTGAATCGGTTACCAGCCAATCGCAGGGCACACAGAGACGAACAACCATCCACGCTCACACTCACACCTAGGGACAATTTAGAGCGTTCAATCAGCCTGCCACGCATGTTTTTTTTGGAATGTGGGAGGAAACCGGAGCACCCGGAGAAAACCCACGCAGGCCCGGGGAGAACATGCAAACTCCACACAGGGAGGCCGGAGCTGGAATCGAACCCGGTACCTCTGCACTGTGAAGCCGACGTGCTAACCACTGGACTACCGGGCCGCCCAAAAAAAGCTATATTATTGCTAAATCGGTCATATCAGGACACAGAGATTGTGTCGTAGTCCCTAAATTGTAAGAAAGCCTCTACGAGATCGAGAACCTGTACATAAATGAACAAACAGTGCAATATCATTGTGGGACCACTACACAATATTGAGAATTGAGAATAGAAGGTCACCAAGGTCATATCATATGCAACGACATAACACATTATGCTATCACGTGTGTGTGTTTGTGTGTGTGTGTGAGTGTGTGTGTTGGAGAGAGAGAGAGAGAGAGAGAGAGAGAGAGACCCTTGTGGATGCAAATGTGTCTTCATTGCATTCTGGAGAAACATGGCCACAGGCTTTAACCGTTCCAATCAATCAGAGTAGCGCGTACACACGGCACAGAGACATTTCACGAACAGTCGAGAGCTTTTACATGATCATGGAGACGTTCTCGGTAGCAACTCTTGACAGCAGGAAGAAGTACAGTTTTCCAGTTACCCTAATAGGGACCGGATCAACAGAACAAACGGCGTCATTGTCAATTGCAGGTCATTCCAGTTGACGCGCTAAGAGATCAAATGCTACGCGCATTTGATTCACATGAAATAAATAAATGAATATTCCTTGGAATTGCTTCCTTATCTCGTCGAATTTTCCTCCCTTGGCCAACTGCCTCTGGGAATCTTGAAGGCAGGCTGCTTCAGTAGTTTTACAGAATGCTGAAGTTATTTTCCCCTTGAGTGTTTCGCTCAGAGGATGTGCCTCAGCTATTTTTACAAATGTTGGACAAAAGTATCGGGACACGTTTTACCCACCAGGAAGGCCGTATGTGGAGCGAGGAATTTGGAGTGTTGTCGCCGAAAAATTTCGAAAATTCAGCACCCCCAGAGTCTGTTCCACTTGTGTGGGTTTTCTCCGGGTACTCCAATTTCTTCCCACATGATTGTAAGCGTGAATGTTTGTTCGTCTACATGTACTCTGCGATTGGCTGGTAACCAGTTCAGGGTGTACCCTGCCTACAGCCCGAAGGCATGTCTATCATACAAAAGTGTCCCCAAAACATATTGAAGAAGACACAAGAAGTTGGCCATTTTGGCTTGAATCGCAGGGTTATTTTCACAGTTCCCACGGTTCCTTTCCGAAACAAACTTCTCCTTCAGTAATATTTTGAAAATTCAGCCATCTTGCTGCCATTTTCACATGAGTGAAATTTTTACATGAGAGGAAATTCGTCATCACTCAAAAAGTCTCAAAAAGCCAAGCCTGAACCTACACAGGAAGTCTGCCATTTTGAGTTTCCAGCGGCCATTTCAAGTGTTGACGCTTCTCTTGTTTGCTCCTTAACGCGATCACCGCGACGTGTTCCCTTTCTTTTCCATCTCCACGCTCACCCGCATCACAGTGATGCGATGAGTCGTCATGTTGTGTTTCCTCTTGCGTAGAAAGCAATGTCCATGCGTCCCAGTGTGGCACAGTGTGGACAGGTGCATTATATGTGTGTGTGTGTGTGTGTGTGTGTGTGTGAGAGAGAGAGAGACATGCATTCTTCTTTCTTATTACATAACCGTCGCAGCTAACACTAACAGATATTACAGACAACACACTTTGGCTGTGACACCCAAATTTGTATGCACGCATCCATATGTGTGTGTATTTGTATGCGGGGCCTGCGTGACATTTATGGATTTCCAAGTTTAACAATGCAAATCATATCTTTGTTGCTCCACAGAGCTCAAATCTCCCAGGAATTATAGTCCCTAAAATTGTAATAGAGCCGCAGCCCTCTTTATAATGATATTATATAATGTTTGCTTTCAGTGCACGCTGTCTGGTCCACTTTGGGAGAGAGTTTTCTTTGTCGAGGCGAGGACCCGATTGATTCTGACTCGGAATGCCCCATCGTGACGTACGTTCACACTGATTTTTAAAATGTCTTTGCTTTCCTTTTCTTTTTATTCATTTATTTTTTCCCTCTGTAGCACATCAGATTTATTTTATTTTATTTTTTTTTACTTTGACCTATTAAATATCATACTGTTATTAAATAAGCATTTTACCGTGTGTTCTAATTTATAGCAATGACATTTCAGGAAAAAAAATCCTCACCCTAAATTAATAAATATTCCTCAATATATTACTATATTACATATTGTAATATTGTTGTTATATTATTATTAATATTATTGTTGTGAAAACTAAAATCAGCGCCAAAAAAAATCTAGAATAGTGTTCCTTGCATCTCCATTGAAAAGATTTCCTAAGAAATGTTGACCAGTAGAACGAACCCCCAGTTGCTCCTGATGCTGTGCCATCAGAAGGTAAATGAGGAAACCGTGTCAAGCATTTTTCTGCAAATTTTCTGCTCTTTGTGAGAACAAGAAGTGGATTTATTTGAACTCCTAAAGGCCAGACAGTAGTTCAATTCAATATCTGAGCTCAAATGTTCCGATTATTTGGTACGGGGGGGTCATCTCTGGACTCGATGCCAATGCAAGAGCCTCGATTAATTGTCTCCGCTGCTTGAAGGCTCTCTGGTAGTTTTCCTCCAGTTAGCCCGCCGATGCTAAAGGATGCAAAAGGAGGAAGGAGCAGACAGGAAAGGACACAAAAGGGGAATCGGGTCCATCCCAAAGGTGTCACATAACTCCATCATGTGCCCGATGTGTTCCTCATCAATCTCCTCCCGGATCACTTTGACAGTCCATTAGGACCACACATCCCCTGCGTCCATTCGCAGCGACAGGCCACTCTTCTTCAAAATGGGAATGAAGAGCGGGAAGACGGCGGCGGATGCGCTTAGCTGTGACGGTGAGGGTCCCTGGAGATGAGCGCTCGCTGTGGAGGTCAACGGTCCAAGCCATTGGGATCACTTTTAATGCAGCCCGGTACCTTTTCCTTTTTAATCCTGATCAAATATCTTTTGAGCTCTCGATGCCACGGTTTGGCAACAGCCAGCGTGAATTTAGACCTACTCGCTTGCTGACTAAATGAGCTGCCGTAGAAATGTATTGAGAATATTATACTGGCTCAATTACCCATCGGCTCTTTTTCGCTGGCTTTGTGACAAAGAGCGAGCGAGTGAACGATTTGGGATTTGTGTGTCACGCTGACATTTACACTTGAACAGCTCCAAGGCCACTTGGTAAAAGAGATACCATTTGGCGATGGGGGGCAGGGTGGCGGGCGAGGGGGCCCACGCTCTCGTACGACAATGCAAGTTTCAAAGCGCCGGTGATATTCCCACCAAAGCGTCCGGCGGCCGTTTCTGCCACGTCCGCAAACGTCAGCGTACTTCGCTGCTCCAACAAGAGAGTTCACAAAGTGTGTGGGAGGAAGAGGAGAGCGGCTGCCTGAGCCAAAAATCACTGCAACACGCCTACGACACGCCAGTACGCGTGTTTGTGTGTAGGTGCGCGTGTGTGAGTTTAGTTTCCCCTCATTTCACCATTTTTTTGGAACTCCGTTGCATTTGACATATTCTCCCTATTTTTCTTTTTTTTTTTTAAATCATTCTTCAAAAGATATGCATTCAAATGCAGCTTTTCAGGAGAAAAATATACAAATCAGATTGTCTTCTGTCCCTTTTAAAAAGCCAAAAATGTGACTGGTTTTCCTAATATGGACCCTGAACATGTAAACGTGTAAAATGACCGGAAGTATAACTACAGTCTGTATTGTTGAATCCACGTTTTGTATGTGTGCCTTTTCAGCAGCGTGAGTGACATCGGGAATTGGAGCCGAGTTGGCCAGTTAGCGCGTGAGTGTTTGCGCGTGAGTTGTGGCCTATAGCAGCTACTTGCGAGCGTTGTCATTTTGTGTTTTCCTCTATGTGGTTGATTGACTGTTTTTAATCTCCCCGCCAAATTGGTTAATTCTGAACACATCGCCACATCACAGTTATTGAAGGTGTGCACAATTTTGCAAGTATTATTTCGGTTTTCTAATTGTACCACCCCTCTGAAAATGTTTGTTTTTATTTATAATCAACTGCCTTACAAAGTTTAGAGGTCGGATTCATGGCGGAAAAAGTTTTGCTTGATCCAGGTCTCGTTTTTATGTCACAAAAACCCCGGCATTTGAATAGGGGTGTGTAGACTTTTGATCGAAACTGGTCCTGCAAACGTGTTGGTCAGACAAAAACGCTAAGTTGCTTTGTGTTTTTGACACTCATGACCTTACGCACTGCATTATCGACGTGGCACATGAGATTCGCTTGATGGCACTGACGAATTGACATGATGAACGTGACATTGACACACACTCGCACACACACAGAACAGAGCTGCGCTTACCTGCAGCAACGTAGACCTCGGGGTGGCCGCTCATCAGCTTTTATGTGCGTATGGTCACATCAACAAGGGCGCCACGTGATGCTGGTTCCCGCCTCCCGGGACACGGTGGCCCACCTCCTCAGAATAGCCTCCTTGGTGGTCAAACTGGCTGCTCTTCTTTCTTCCTTTTTTTTCCCCTTCCTTCTTGGTCTTTTTCAACACAGCACTGTGCTCGTCTCCGCACTCCTTCTCCTCCTCCTTCTTCTTGTTCTTCTTCCTCCTCTTCTTGGCGTGTCCTTCCCTGCAGGATAGTCCACTTCTGCATCATCAGAATCCCGGCAGCATCCTCTACCTCTTCATCCTCCTCCTCTTCCTCCCCCTCCGAATCATCGTATAGTCCACTGGCGCCCTCCAGTGGAGAAAGTTCCAATTACAGCGTCTTAAATAAACAGCATTTTGTGTATTTGTATATTATATATTTTTATATTTATTTATATATTATATATTTTTAAATTTCAATGTATCTCCAAATTCTGTATTTTTTTTCCCTGAATCTTATTTTTCAAAAAATATTTTTTTTATGTTTGAGACAAACGTTTTGTGAGTTTCATTTTTTGCAAAACCTATTCCTCCTAATGTTTTTTTTTTTTTCTGTAGACGTGACCTGTTTTTGTAACACGGCTTTTCAGGTGTCCAGGTTCCCATCATAAGGCCTTCAAGTCATACTGTGGGCGCGCTTCCGTGAGTGCTTCCACACACTAAAGTTGACCTCAATTTCCAGCCCAGGTGCGAGGCGCCCAAAAGCCCAGTGGAATGTAATAAGGTACTGCCATGTTGGGTCTTTTCATCCACATCCACCAGTCCTTAACCTCTCTCGCCATTTCGCCCTCCATCCCGCATAACGTCTGGCACCAACTCGCCGCTGTCTCTTGCAACTTCTGCTGTAGTTTCCTCCCCAATTTTCTGGTTTCTGCTTTCCGGAGATGAAGAGAAGCGTCTGCTGTCTGTTTCTCCTGGTGATCTGCTTCCACGGCTGCCGGGGCAATCCCCCGGTGCCGCATCTGATCTTCATCATGGCTGACGACCAGGGCTACGGCGACGTCGGCTACCACGGCTCGGACATCCGCACGCCCGTGTTGGATCAGCTGGCGGCAGAGGGGGTGAAATTGGACAATTATTACGTTCAGCCCATCTGCTCGCCCTCTCGTAGTCAACTCATGACAGGACGGTCAGTCTCTCACTGTTTATTTTATAAATAGATGACGATTCCATAGTACTGTGCTGCCTCGACTTACGAGTGACCCGACTTGTGAGTTTTTCAAGATAAGATGATTTTTATATTTCTTCAGCAGCAAGGAAAAATAGGTTGTTTTGTTGTTTCGAATTGTTGACTGCGACTATCATACAACGGACAGTTGGCTTATTACTTTCAATCCAAGCAAACAAAGAGAGCTACACATTTTTGATTTCGCAAAAGCACATCAGTTATCCTGATGAAAGTAATCAAGGTTAATGCTAAAAAACGGGAAAATCCTATAGACTGGTGTTGCTGTACACTATTTGAACATAAACAATGCATTTATTGTCTTTTAGCCTTTTTTGGAAAAAAAAACTTGAAAAAAATGTTTTTTTTTTCTCAAGACAGCATGATCATACATACTTGCAGTTCCATACCTGCAGATTAATTTATTTGCAGATATTTTTTTGGGGGGGGGATATCAAAGTACTTCTGAATAGCATTCATGCGAACTAAAAGTGTCATTCGTTTCCATTAACCCTTCTGTGAAATATACCTTTCATTTTATTTCCCAAACTCATCTCAGCAACCTTTTTTCTTGTCAGCTACCAAATTCACACCGGCTTGCAGCATTCAATCATCCGTCCACGTCAACCCCTCTGCCTCCCCCAGGACGTCCCCACCCTGCCCGAGCGACTGTCGGAGGCGGGTTACGCCACGCACATGGTGGGGAAATGGCACCTAGGCTTCTGCAGGCCCGGTTGCTTGCCCACAGGACGAGGCTTCCGCAGCTTCTTGGGGACGCTCACCGGGAGCGGAGACCACTTCTCGTATCAGAGCTGCGATAATGCCGAAGCTTGTGGATTTGACCTGCATGACGGCGATACGCCGGCGTGGGACATGGCGGGGAATTATTCCACTCTGCTTTACGTTGAGAGGTGAGAGTCACTGTTTTTATGACATTGGCTGTGCACGGGATTGTATGTTGTCTATTCATTGTGTGTGTGAGTGTGTGTGTGTGTGTGTGTATATATGTAGAATTCTTTTTTTAAGTAAATTTGAACAAAAACAAATCAATTTTCAGTTTTATGCATTTCTTAAATATTCATTCATTCATCTTCCAAGCCGCTTGATCCTCACTAGGGTTGCGGGGGGTGCTGGAGCCTATCCCAGCTGTCTTCGGGCACTAGGCGGGGGACACCCTGAATCGGTTGCCAGCCAATCGCAGGGCACACAGAAACGAACAACCATTCGCACTCACACTCACACCTAGGGACAATTTAGAGTGTTCAATCAGCCTGCCACGCATGTTTTTGGAATGTGGGAGGAAACCGGAGCACCCGGAGAAAACCCACGCAGGCCCGGGGAGAACATGCAAACTCCACACAGGGAGGCCGGAGCTGGAATCGAACCTGGAACCTCTGCGCTGTGAAGCCGACGTGCTAACCACTAGACTACCGGGCCGCCACTTTTTTAAATATGTGTCCATTATTTTGCATACTTTTTGTATTACATTTGTATTTTTTTGCTCAATAGAAAATATAATGTGGTGATTTATTTATGTTCTCACGAGTTCCCCTTCTTCCCAACAGAGTGAAGCAGATCCTGAGAAGTCACGACTCAGGCACGCCTCTCTTCCTCTACCTTTCCCTCCAAGCCGCCCACACACCACTACAGGCACCCGACCACTTCCTGGATATGTACTCGTTCCAGGGCAATCGCATCCGGCGTCACTACGCGGCAATGCTCAGTTGCCTGGACCACGGCGTCGGTCAAGTCGTCGACCAGCTAAAGGCGAGCGGTCTTTATGAAAACTCGGTTGTGATTTACTCGTCAGATAACGGAGGGCAGCCTCTTTCCGGGGGAAGCAACTGGCCGCTTCGGGGCGGCAAAGGGACGTACTGGGAGGGGGGCGTCCGGGCGGTGGGCTTCGTCCACAGTCCCCTCCTGAAGACCAAGGGCGTGGTCAGCAAAGCGCTCATCCACGTCTCCGATTGGTACCCCACCTTGCTGTCCCTGGCCGGCGCCCCGGAGCGCCAGCGGGGCCTGGACGGTCACGACGTTTGGGGCGCCATCAGCGAGGGGCTCCCCTCCCCTCGCACGGAAATCCTCTTCAACATCGACCCGGTCTCCAGGAAACCCGGGGAGCCCTATGACCAGGCCTTGGGACTCAACGGCTTCGGGATCTGGGACACGGCGGTGAGAGCAGCGATCCGCGCCGGGGATTGGAAGCTTCTGACGGGAAACGTGGGAGACGGCGACTGGACACCCCCGCAGGCCTTCGCCGACGGTCCGGAGCGCTGGCAGGGGCTTGAGAAACGCCGCAACCAGGTGGGCAAGTCGGTATGGCTGTTCAACGTCTCCTCTGACCCTTATGAGAGGTGCGACATGGCCGGATCGCGGCCGGAGATCGTCAAGCATCTCCTGACCAGGCTAGCGGAGTACAACCGCACCGCCGTGGAGCCGAGAAACCCACCCGACGACCCCATGGCGGACCCCGACCTGCACGGTGGAGTGTGGGGACCCTGGTTGGGACTGGAGGGTCAAGAGGGACAAGACGGAGATTGGCCTGGCAGGAAACGCAGGGGGACACGAGTGAAGCAATGCAAGTTGTGCAAATTAAGAGCGCTGTTTAAAAATGTGAGGTCGCGTCTGCAGAAGAACGCCGTGTTCTTCTGATGACATCAATGTCTTCTGTTCCAGCCAAAGACATTGCAAAGAACCGTAAAAGATTGAACTGAAATGTATTGATCCCATCATTGGATAAGAAGTAGTTTTTCAGCCGGCCACCATCAGTCCCTTGGCTACCCTCTCTGGCGTGCTCCTCTGTCTGCTCATCCTACTCACGACATCCTACAGCTCCATCAGATACTCGTTAATAGTCGAGGTAGGTCCTGTATGTGTCAAGTCCGCAGGTGCAAGAATTTGACTGAATTTATCGTACTCCCCCCCCCCCCCCCCCCCCACACCGCCTCACGCATTTGATTTGAAGTCCCAGCTATATCATGGTACAAGTCAAACATATTTTATATGCATTGTGGTGCAAGGGTCAGACTCAAGACCACTTTTTAACCATGAAAATGTTTCTTTGGCACAGATTGTCATTTTTGTTCTACACAGTGCCCCCTGCTGGACTTTAAAAAAAGTGAAATTCGCCCAATGCCAAAAGGTCCATTCCTGACTTTGTTCTATTTGTTTGTTTGTTTGTTTTACATTTATTTAATAGACTTTGTTTACTGAAAAGACAACATTTATGGGTGATGGACGTAGTAGTAGTACAAGTCGAATCATAAATAATTCTATGTACCGTCTATCTGTGAAATACATATTTATTTCATTATACTGTATTTACAAATGGTGCGTTTTTTTCCCATTATTATCATTTGTGCAAACTTTATTGTCTTTTGAAAGACGATCAAGATTCATTTTAAATCACAACATTGTTTATCCTTGTGTTTATTGTACTGCATCGTACGGTTTCTAATATTTAGGAATGTCAATATACCAGAACAGTATTTTGGCACCAATGCAAACGCAATCATAACAATGTATTGTTCTCGAGTCCCAACTAACCAAATGGCCTGTTTCGAAGGACCAAAAAAAAAAGAAAAAGAAAAGAAAAAAGACATTGCTGGCTGAGACTTTTGAGTTGGATGCCCACACGAGTCTCTTCCAGTCTGCTGCGGATGGCCTGTGGAAATAAAGCACCGTCACATGATGTAAATCACCAAGGAGGTGTCACACAAACGCATGCCCACCCAGACACACGCACACACACACACACACACAATGCATCTAGTACGTGGGAGGGAGCTGTCATATCCATTGTCGGCTGAAGCTCATTTAAAGTTAACTGGGCTTTCTCCTTGCGATGCTCATTTGGTCAAACTAGCTCCATCCGCATCCATCAATTTGCAGGAGGCTGATTTATCGTTTTTTTACGGCTATACTATCAACTGGGAGATTTATATCTTGGTTATTGATTGACGACTTCTGGATGTTTTTTTTTTTAAAACAGAAATTGTGGTTTTCCTCACATTCCAAACACCCGTCAAATCTATCACTATTTCATGAAAGATGAGAAGAAAGATTCACGAATGTGGGGATTCATCGGCACTCAAGCTAAAGCGCTGCACGGTTTCTGAGTCGTCCATCAATTTCCCAATGTCACTTTCCGGGATGTTGGCCCAGTGTTTCACTGTCAAAGTGCTGATCCTCGATTTCGACCCGATCCGTTATTTATCTTGATATCAAGGCACGGCAGCTGTATTTATTTGTTGAATCAATCAATCAATTTAAATAGCACGGTTCATACACAAGGCAACTCAATGTGTTTCATAGAAGCAAGGACACAACACCTGAAATCATTTAGAAAGACAACAGCTGACGATACTGTATTCAGAAGCAGAGATTGAAAAATAATAATAATAATAATCACTTTTCAACACTGCGTATCCTGAACAGGGTCACGGGGAATTGCAGGAACCTATCCAAGCTGACTTCAGGCAAAAGGCAAGACTACACCCCGAACAGGTCGTCAATCGGTCACAGGGCACATATCGAGTCAAAGAACCATTCACACCCGAATCGACATCGCCAGTGACTGGGAACCGATGTCACCAGTCAAGCGAGTGTCCCACTGCAGCATCAGCGACTGGAAATCAAAGTAGGTTTTCTAAAAACTGCACTGAGAAGCTTAAAGGTATGGGAAGGGGGTGGGGGGAAAAAAGCAAAGTTTTTAACCTGGATTAATAACCCGTTGACACTCGACTTCTGTTTGGAGCTTCTTCCGTTTGTGTGCAGCGTAACAGCAAAATGACACTTCGCCGTGTTTGCTTTGAACTCTGGCCTCCACGAAACGACCCGAGTCTATAGACCTTCATATCAATGAAGGATTTTGGGGGGAATCAAACATGACATTTTGTCTGCTTTTCTGCGGCATCATTTATTCGTGCATATTTTTATGTCGCTCTGCTACAGAGGGGATAATTCTTGCATCTTTCAAAAATGAATACGAACGGTCGAATTCCACCGATATTCATGCTCATTATTCAACACTGTACCAAATGTACCAAACAAGATCATTAGTTATTAGACCGTTTATCATTGTAAAGTTAGAACGGAGAGCTGTTTCGACTATTTCGACCCTCATGTAGCGCCACTGCGGCCAAATCTGAGGTCACATCAAACGGAGCAATTTTACTTTTTTTTTTTTGCGCTGTTAGCGGTCAGCCAAAGAAAAGAGGAAAAGTGTCTCAACGGCAGACGGCCGCGAGGCAAGCTGCAAAACATTCTTGCTGAGTGACTCATTCCCCTTTGGCCTCGGCAACACTGCTCTTACTGTTTACCCTGCGTCACCGCCGCCAGGAAGTTGAAGCACAAAGAGATGCGCGTTCGTCACCGTAGTGGACCGCAGACGTACACCGAGGCGGACATCAATGAGGATTTGACATAGTAGACGTGCTGCGGTGACCCAAAACTTTTGTAGAGTATTCCTTATTGTCATACAAAAAAAACAACACCGCCACCAAATGGGCGAGCAGGCCGGGGAGAACGTTCTTATCTGCAAACTAACTGACTGACTCACTTGGCTATCTTTGCATCTGCAGTCACATGACTTTGAATTTCGGCGTATGTTTCATTTTTTTTCTTCCCCCCCCCCCCAAAGCTTTACCACATGTGTACACATGCGTGTCATCCAATGACTTGCAAGTGACCTCATCCCGCCCTGCAGACGAATGATCTATATGTGGAAACAGAGTTAGCGGCAGTCGATGGAGGTGCACGGAAGAAATGTTTATTTGATTCCGGTTGACGGTGCGTACAGAACATTGCGACGGTAGTATGACATTCCGGTCTTGACGTGAAAATGAAATTCGGTGGAAATTGACTTGATTGGAAAGAGTTTATCGGAGAAAATTCCGTGAACGTGCTCTCACAACTCCTTTCATTCTGGCATTCGTTTTTGCATTGAAGTCTTGTTTCAGGTATTGAGGGTGTGTGTGTGTGGGGGGGGGGGCGGGGGGAATCACATTTCTAAGCCTCCCCGTTAAAGGATCCTTCCGCCTGGGGAAGTCTGTTGCTGTGTCATCAGACGGTTGAATCCGACTGTTCGGAAACCGCATTGTAGCACAGCGGTTTTTGCCACGGTCGTGACAATAATACCTTCAGAATAGCAGATCAGGTGATTGGAGGGTGGGGGGGGGGGACCACACTCCTAAGCCTGCCTTGGAAGGGACCCGACATCTTGCTAAAGTCGAGTAAGAGAGGGCGAACCTGAGAAACCGTACTGTGGTTTTTGTCCCGGTTATGGAACTAACACCTCTAAGATTTGCAGACCAGGCTTGCGACCCGTGTGGTGCAATACGGTTTTTGTCCCAGTCATGGAACGAGCGCTTCCAGATTTGCAGACGAGGTTTGATCCAGGTACAGAGAAGGCTTCTGTTCATCGTATTTTCGGTCAAAGGTGCAGCGAGAGCGTCCGCCGCCGCGGCCTTCGGATCACCTCTCTGCTATATCTGTGGTTGACGTTCTTCCGATGACCTCATCAAGCTGTGAGCTTCAGCGATTGCTGTGAGGCTTCGTTGTTGATTGTAGAGTGGCCCGAATGAGAATCACCACCTGCGGTTCTCAGCTCAGGCTGAAAAGCTTTGATTGCTGCGAGCGAAGTCCTGCTTAGAGTGGAGGAATTGAAGTGTCATGAGAGTGACAATGGGGGCGGGGGGTAGGATTATGAGCTCAATGCGGTGGCTGCAATGATCCAGATAATACAACGCAATATACCCGTCAATCTGTGTTATCACCCCCCCGCCCCCCCAAAAGGTTTGATTGTGGGCTCCGGGTTGGGAGTGAACTCTTATCTCCTGTTTCTTGGTGGTCTCGTCAGGTAAGGGAAGGATGGAATAAAGCCGCTGCGATGTACGGCGAATTGATATGGCGAATTGACACAGTGGGTGGGTACAAAGTCGGTCATTACAACATACTTTCGTGGTGCAGAAAGTGAAGCGATCAATTTCCTGGTTGAACTGTGAGGAGCATCGTGCCTTGAGTGGTGGAATTCAAGTACAGCGGATCCAGTCAACTAGTCGTGAAGCCCGCCTGGGATTTGACTCAAGGCATGAAATTCATCACGGGAATCTGAATTGTTAGTCGACTTGGCGGAGGGGTCCAGAACATTTATGTTGAAACCTTTCCCCATTCTTTGTCATCCACGATTGTGTGATTGAAAGGGTTAAAAAACTCTTGCAATCATATACTGACAGTACTTTTGCACCCCCCTGTTTGTTGCGACTCTGCAATATTGTGCGCCATGCTGACCCCACGAATTTTAAATCAGATCATTTTGAATGTTGGCTCCAGACATGCTGAAAACTCCTAATTTTTGCTTGTAATGGTGTGAAGAGTCAAGCATAAAAAGAGGCAGATGGATACAAGTGGTCACAGGGAGCGAGGCCTGGCTTGTTTAGCGCGTCACAGACCTTCAGGGTGACACTAATGCAGTGCGACACTACAGCGCCCGGGCTTTTCTCGTGAACCAAGCCGAGACATAAATTAGCGCAACGACTGTGTCATTGTGGAGTTATTGCCACATTTGGGAGTGTTACGAGCTAGTCCCGGAGCTCATGTACTTTTACTTATCAGCAGTATACGATCGAGAGGGCCTTAAACGTTCCCAATTTTAAGTCTCACCTTGTTGATTTTTATGGGTCTATTTACCATAAACTGTTGGTTATGATGATGCCCTTTTTTCTTGGGGTGCTTATCGTATGCAAAGATTTAATGTGAGAGTAAAGTGAAAGCATTCCACATGATTCTTGCCTTCAGTGCAAAAAAACATTAAAATACTGCGGCATTCATCTCAACTCGTTCAGAGGAGGTCTCAATCGCCTTCAGATGATCTCCAGTCAGATTATTTTGTTTTAACAGGACAAGAGTCGGCCTCAAACTGACCCGAGAGCTGCTTGTTCATTTTAAACCATAGAATAACTCTACTACGCTCATAGAGGAGCTCTGCTTGTGAGGTCTTACTCTGACAATTATTTGCTTTGTCCAAGCAAATAAGCAAGGCGTGTGTGTGTGTGTGTGTGTGTGTGTGTGTGTGTGTGTGTGCGTGTGTGTGTGCGTGCGTGTGTGTGTGTGAGAGAGAGAAAATATGTATGTATCTTTGTAATTAATACGGTAGTGCCTTGAGATGCGAGTGACTTGACTAATGAGGTTTGAGAGATACTAGCCATCGTTATGCCCCCCCGCCCCCACCCCGAGTTGTGAGCAAAACTAAGACACTACTGTACATACTAGCGCTGCATGGATGCAGTGAACGCTACCCACTTCACAATAACGTAACCAATTCAACTCGCATCTGAAGGCCGTGCTGTCGTTTCGTGTGCGACGCAGTGCCTTTTGCGCTCATAGAAGATCTTGGTCTGGTCCAGCTCCTGGCCCCTCCCCTCCCCGCGCGGAGCTCAAGCCTCTTCTGTGGTGTCTCTCGCAGCCTTCCCACCAAGCAGTCTCCCGACCGTCCACCCTACTGGAATCCCCCTTCTCCCCTCCAACATGGCTACGGTGGTCACCTCGACCCGCTTCACGGATGAATACCAGCTCTACGAGGAACTCGGGAAGTAAGCCACCCCTTCCTTCTCCTCTTCCTTCCTGGCTCTCTCCCTCGCTCTGCTCAGTGCTCCATCTTGTTCATCGCGCGCGCGTCTTGTTGAGTGCTGCCTGCTTTTTAATCCCCGATCGCGGCGTTTAAAGGTGCATTGCGCCACGTTTGGTTTTTCGAACAGATTCCAAACTTGCTTGCGAAGCCCCCCTGCACCTCCCCACGCTTCCAGGACACCCACCTCCCACGGGGATGCACAACCTGCATGGTGGCATCCTCTCTCCTACACACACACACCCACACACACACACGCACACACACACCGTGCTGTTGACGTGTAGTTGCACATTTTGCATGCAGGACTGCACGTTTGAGCGTTGCACGACCCTGCTGCTGCACTCAATCGTGTGCGAACGTGTGTGTGTGTGTGTGTGTGATGACACAAACAGGGCTGCAAAGCCGCTGTCTTAATCTCTCCGCACCTCCATTAGCAGCAGCGGCGTGCATTTAAATGCAAGCAGGCCAACGTAAGCGGCTACTTGTTGTTGTACAGCATTGGTGGACGATTTTCTCCTGTTGCCAGCCAGTGTGCTAATACAGGCAGCGAATGAAACCAACAAGTCGTTCAGTGAAGCCTAGTTCAATTCCACTATTCCTCAAAGTGAATGACTTTATGTAGAATCAATTGTTCACTGGTCAAACATTCGTCCATATTCACAACCAAGAGACTCAGTAAGCTATTGAAATATTCATTCATTCATCTTCCGAGCCGCTTGATCCTCACTAGGGTCGCGGGGGTGCTGGAGCCTATCCCAGCTGTCTTCGGGCAGTAGGCGGGGGACACCCTGAATCGGTTGCCAGCCAATCGCAGGGCACACAGAGACGAACAACCATCCACGCTCACACTCACACCTAGGGACAATTTAGAGTGCTCAATCAGCCTGCCACGCATGTTTTTTGGAATGTGGGAGGAAACCGGAGCACCCGGAGAAAACCCACGCAGGCCCGGGGAGAACATGCAAACTCCACACAGGGAGGCCGGAGCTGGAATCGAACCCGGTACCTCTGCACTGTGAAGCCGACGTGCTAACCACTGGCCTACCGGGCCGCCCGCTATTGAAATAATATTAATAATAATAGTTTTTGCAGAGGATAAAGAATATATGCCTGTGAATATTATAGTATCCTCTGCCTGCATGTGTGTCTACCTCTTATGTCCAAATATAGTTCATTTAAATGTTAAGAACCACTTCAAAAATGACACTCGGTTTGTTGGTAAATGGGCTGTCACTTATGTGTTTTTGTTTGTTTGTTGTTGTTGTTTTTTTTATACCTTTGGTACTCAAAGCCCTTCACACTGTTTCCTCATTTACCTGCCGGTGACTCAAGGATACTTCGACAAGGCAGGGGATAGAACCCCCAACCTCGGTGTTGGGAGACAACCATTCTACCACTGAGCCCTGCCGCCCGGCTAGAGCATTTTGCATTGTGTGTTAGCATTAAGTTAGCGGTCTTTGGTGGGGGGAAAAAATCCCTCTTCCAGTGCCACATAACCTCCACTTCTTGTTCTATAATTCCACATATTTCCTTTTTGCCATCCACGGGCACTCTTATGTGGTGCAATTGTAGCAAAAAGCCAAAGAAAACCTGAATCCAACCTGCCACGAGAGTCTGTTTTGGGTGTGAGCGATCCCCTCGTGTTTGTGTTAATCATGCTGTGCTTGTGAGTTGACACTTACGTTGTTGATTTGCCGCCTCCAGAGGCGCCTTCTCGGTGGTGAGGCGCTGCGTGAAGAAGTCCACGGGCCAGGAGTACGCCGCCAAAATCATCAACACCAAAAAGCTGTCGGCCAGAGGTGAGTTGTTCATTGCTTTTCTTCCATTGGAAAGATACCAAGACCGGATTGACACGGCAGGCCCAATTCCCAATTCAAGTGGACAAATGAAGACGAGTGGTGATCCGCGTCAAATATTGATCCACATTGGCCATTCTATCCTTTTTTTGTTTATTTCATATGTTTCTATGACTTATATCCAAATTATGACAGTTGAGAGCAAAAATGGCGTCACTTGAGCAATGTCTTGTGAATCCAGCCTTCACGTTGTGCAGCAACAAAGAGTGACGATCCCTGGGGGGGGGGGGGGTTGTTTGTTTTTAATTGTTGTGGGTTTTCATTGCCTTTCTTCCGTCCACATTTGCATTAGCGGCAGCTTGACATTTGATCCCAAACGACTTCTTTCATGCCGGGAATGGCGCCGCTTGTTTTGGTTGCTGTGTTTAAACCATTCTTGGAATTAAGGTTTCAAAAACACTTGCTAGCAGACGTGAAGTATAACAGGCATGCTGGGCCAGTCGTTGGCGATGTCAATTCCCATTTGTGGCATTTTTCAATTTGAAATAACGCCCTGTTTTTTTTTAAATAAATGAATGGGAACATGATTTTAAAAAATCAGATTCATTGAAAAAGTGACAAAATTATTGAAAGATTAATCACTCATTATTATAATCATGAGTTGCATCCTTACTGCGTGTGTGTGTGTGTCACTCTCTCTCGCTCTCTCTATTCACACACTCAGACACACATGCCCACGCAAACAGGTTGTCTCTCCCCGGAGTGTCTGCGCAGTCTTTATTACTTGCGCCAAGACCTGCAATAAATCACCAAAATAAAAATGCTCGCGCTCGCTAACGTACTTACTCGTGAAGTCTGATTACTGCCACCATTAAGTCTCAAGTGTGCACATGCCACCTTATAAAGGTGCACACACACTCACTCACACACACACCCAAACTCAGTCTGATTCCTCTAATATTACCAATGTTTTGATTGGTTTACTGTTGTTGTTGTTGTTTTTAAATTAGTATTGTGGGGGTGGCCCGGTGGTCCAGTGGTTAGTGCGTCGACCTCACAGTGCAGAGGTACCCGGTTAAATTCCAGCTCCGGCCTCCGTGTGTGGAGTTTGCGTGTTCTCCCCGGACCTGCGTGGGTTTTCTCCGGGTATTCCGGTTTCCTCCCACATTCCAAAAACATGCGTGGCAGGCTGATTGAACACTCAAAAATTGTCCCGAGGTGTGAGTGTGAGCACGGATCGTTGTTCATCTTTGTGTGCCCTGCGATTGGCTGGCAACCGGTACAGGGTGTCTCCCCCCCCCTGGGCCTCAGCACCCCCCGCGACCCTTGTGAGGATAAAGCGGCCGGAAAATGGATGTGTGGAAATTGATATTGTATTGTGCGTGCTCATATTACCTCATATAACCGCGTAATCAATAAGACAATACCAAGAAATTGCAAACGTTTAGCATCATAGCAATAAGCAGAAGTGGCAAAGCCAGGCAAGCGTTCCTTTGTGTTGAAAGTGACTGTCTCTGTCTATCCTCCCCTCTCTTATACATCACGGTGGACCCTTTCGTGCCGATATGGGAAACCAGTTTGGGGCCTGGTGCAAGAAACTAATGCAGCAGGTTTTATCTTGACACTTCGCCCTGTTCCTTTTACACAGGCCAGCAGGAAGGAGCGATAGACAGAAAAAAAAAGCGAGAAAAGATTGGAGAGAGGAAAAGAGATGGCATGAGGTAAAACAGAGAAAGAAAAGGGACCAAAAGAACGCGGTGAAATGAAAGCGCAATATGGAGAGAGAGGGGGGAAAAAAGGAAAAGAAAGAGTGAGTGAACGGAGGTGATTAAAGAGAGAATGGGGAGCAAAAAGAGTGATGGAAGAGTGAAAAGAAAGTGAGCTGAGAGCGAAAGAAATGAAAAATGAGAGTGCAAAAGGAAGGAGTGGAAGAGAATAAGAGACGGCAAAAGACAGCCAGGGGAGAGAGCGAGCGAGACGGACATTCGAGAGTCAGACAAAAGAAAAAGAGAGAATGAAAAGAAAGAGTGAAAAGAGAGCCCAGGAGCGGGTGAGATAAGAGTGACAGAAACAAAACAGGGGGGAGACAGAAAGAGGAAATGAGAGAGGGGAAAAAAAAAAAGATATGGATGCGAAAGCAAGGGGAGCGAGCAAAACAGAATAGACGGTAAAAACAGAAAGGAAAAAGAAAGGCGGTGAAGAGGAAGGAAAGAGAATAGAGTCAGACAAAAGAGTAATAAGAGTGTGAGTGATGGAAGAGCTGCAGACCCAACAGGCAGACCGAAAATACAAAGAAAAAAGACGAATAAAAAAAAAGTGAGGGAGAGAAAAACGGGAAGAAAAAGCAAAGACGGTTTGGGGGAGACAGTGTGAGAGGAGAGAGAAAATAGGAAAAAGGAAATAAGTGGTACCTCTACTTCCGAACATCTCTTCATACGAAATGTTCAAGTTACGAAACGCCTCAACACGAGAATATTGCTTTTTGTTCCGAAAGAAATTTCAAGATACGAAAGGGAAAAAAAAGTTTAGAGTTTCCAGTCGGGCGATCGCTCACGATGCTGATATTTGCTTTGGACATTTTCAAAGGATTGTTAAAAGCCGACAAAAGCAAACATCCTTGGATCAGTTCTTGACAAACGGCCAAGCAAAAACCACTTCTGAGAGGGAACATGAACTGAAGAAGGCAAAAAATGCAGTTTACTCTTTTTTTGTTTTTTACATTATTCACAACTCTCATTTATTGTGCAATAATCTAATTGTGGCATGTACTTGTCACATATTTTGATGCATTTCTATGCGTTAGTAAACATTTATGTCAGAATTTTCGGGGGGCTTGGAATGGATTAGGGCATTTAGATGGAAAACGTGTCTCTACTTGTGAAATTTTCTAGTGAAGAAATTTCTTCCAGAATTAATTTCAAAATTAGAGGTACTGCTGTACAGTGAGAAAAGGGAGGTGAAAATTGAGAAAGAAAAGGGGAGAAACAGGGAATCAGAAAAAAAGAGAAATTTGAGAAAAAAAAGAGCAGGATAAAAGAATAAGAGGAGAAGAGAGAGCGATAGGAAATCTAAGCGAGACAGGGAGAAATAAAATGGTGAGAGAAGAGCGAAAGCAAAAGTGAAGAGTGGGAGAAAGAGTGGCTTCTCCCTCGACGCCATCACTTAGCAGGATCTCGGCGTGAAAGGAGTAACGTAGTCTGCGAAAGAATTCAAGGCTCCAATTTGTATTCCAATCATCTTCGCTTTTGCAACCATGTGTGCAAGTTTGTCATTCCACCAATTGTTGGCTTGTCGCGCCCCCACAGCCGACAAGCCAACAATCCTTTATGCCAAGCGACACGAGGAAATAAAACTTGTGAAAATGGAAGGAGGAAGCCAAGCTCACTTCCTTTCGATGTCACGCTATCGTTTCAATCTGACCACGATTCATATTCGAGTCATTTTCTTCTCCTTCCCGACTGTGAGAAATTTGACTTCTTTAAACTAAAAGTGTTTGACTGAAAACAGTAGAGCGAGAACAGAAACTAAAAGAGTCCACGTTAAAGCACTCGGTCTCCTCTCGTTGCGGCTATCAAATATTTTGGTCGTTGGGTAGCCTATGAAAAATTCTCTCGAATAATTGGGTAAGCCGAATTCGTTAAAAACTGAACGGCAACTGTGTCAGCCTGTTTATACCATTTGCGGAGTCATTTACGTCTACTGCCTTTGAAAAATAATCCGACGGCTCTTGCCAACCCCTGCTAGCGCTAGCTAGTGCTGCTAGTGCTTCTGAGTGCTGAAGCCGCTGTTAAATGCTGATAACGCGTCATGGAGGTTTTTTTTTTCATTTTTAGTGTTCTTAATGGCTGATTGCATGTTATTTTATTGCGTCGTTGTGTTGTTGGAAGTCGTTAGCAACAGTTTGTGACGGCAAACGGCGTCAAACAAATCATTTGATGTCCATATATTATTATTATTACCACATGTCACTGTCATACATATCAAAAATCAATATTACAATAAAATATGTATTGAAATAACTAAAATAAAGTAAAGGTAGGAAGGCTAGCTAGAGTTTTATTTCGGAGAGTTTGTTTAGATCAGCGTCAATTTCAAATCTGGTTGAGGAACAACATTTCAATCCATTTCAGAGCTGTTTCGGCGAGAGCGTATCATTTATTGTTTCACTCCATCAGTCATAATCATCGTCCCGTCTGTTCCGTCCTCTGCGAACCAGGAAGTAACCCAACAGAAGAGCAAACAAACCCAAATAGAAAACTCTTAAGAATTGTTTCCACTTGAATGAAAAGTTGCACCTTGGTTGGAGGTCTTTAATATACTCGAGGTACTTTCTAGTGTTACGATCGTGCTCACATTGCTTAAACAACACCTCGAATGGTGTCCTCGGACTTTTGCGGAGTTCTGTATGTCCCCGTATATTTCAATAAATCTATCCAAATATTGATTCAAGTCTCTCTTTCATCATCTGCATTTACGTTTGAGTCCAAGGTTGGTGTTTTCTCATAGGGTGGCTGTTTGATCAGCCTGGTTCAAACAAGCCTCCGTATTTACACGCCGCATCACATGTCACCTCTCTTGTGCCCGTTTCATGACTGTGGACTGCCTGTATTGTGTATTTCTGTTCTTAGACTTAGCCAAAGATGATTTTTTTTTTGCCAACGATATGCCTCAAAGATTCTACATTTTTTCACCTGTCACTCGCTCACTTCATGAATGGCTTCTTTATCCCTCTTTATTTCACCTTCAAGGCACTACTTTCGGGACTCCTGAAATCATTTGAGTCATCTGTGGTGTGCTAAATGCTAAGACCAAAGCTAACAATAGATCAAGCTTCAGCAGCCGATTGTGCCTAAATTCTTACAAAGTTTCGACTGGGGCTTTTATCTGGCTTAATTTGCGTGCCTTGTGTGCCACATGTGGAGTCTAAATGCTAATGCTAAGCTAACAATAATCAAGCGACCAAATGTTTCTTGATTCAGGGCAACTTCTGGAACCACCCTTATTCATGTTGAATTCGATTGACTTATTTTCGCTGAGGGTCTCTCAATGCTCATGCTAAAAATAAAGATAACAACAAAACAAGCTTCGACTGTACAAGATCAAGAGATTTTGTTTTGCCAACTGTCAAACCGAATCAAGTCACTTCCGCTTTCTGTGGGCTCTGAAATGCACAAAAAACATTCGGAATTTATCTAATAGTTGTGCGACCAGTCAGGAACACCCAATCCTTCATCTTACAAACTTTAACTTGGCCTTGATAGTTGTCAGACTGTCAAAACAAATCAAACTGAATTCGGTGGTGCCGTCTGTGGCCTCAAAATACAAATATAAAATGTATTGCTCATGACGCAACGACGCGGCTTATGATTTCTTATGAATGTTCATGTTTGTTTATGCTAACTATGCCGAATGGAAAAACAATCAGAATGATGACTTCCCCAGCGGAGGTAAATATTGACACGCTGACTAAATGGTCCAGTTTGTATGTCATTAGCCTCTAGCATTGTGAAGTCTCGTCGTCTCGACTCGTAATCAGAATACAATCGGAACTTCTTTTTTTCCGTAGATATAATTTCTGGCTTTGGGAGGCATTTTCAGCCGTATGCTTTTCTACTTTTCCTCAGTGAATCTCTTCGAAGCCTCTGGGCTGAAAAACATCCCACCGTATTATCCGCAACTCATCGCGCTCCTTTAATCACCTCATTTCATCGCAATCTTTTGTCCCCAGTGGCCGCTTGGCTTTGGAATGGAATAGTGTCACCTTCCTTTTACATTTCAACAGTTTCTGTATGATGTGGTGGGTGAATTTAATGGTAGATTTTTTTCTTTTTTTTGTTACATTGAAGATTTTTTTTATTTTTTATTGTTATCCTTCCATCCATCCATCTGCTGATTCTCACAAGTGTTGCGGGCGTGCTGGAGCCTATGCCAGCTGTCTTTGAGCAGTTGGCAGGGCACACCCTGACCTGATCGCCAGCCAATCGCAGGGCACACAGAAACAAACAACCATCTGCACTCACACTCACACCTAGGGACAATTTTGAGTGTTCAATCAGCCTGCCATGCATGTTTTTGGAATGTGGGAAGAAACCGGAGTACCCGGAGAAAACCCACACAGGCACGGGGTGAACATGCAAACTCCGCTCAGGAAGGCCAGAGCGGGAATCGAACCCTGCACTTCTCCGCTGTGAGGTGGACGTGCTAACCAGTTGTCCACCCTGCCACCCTTTTATTGTTATAAATAATAAGAATTACATACAAAATGTACTGTATTTATTTATTTATGACAGTATTTTTTTACAACATTAATGAAAAAAACAGTTTTTTTTGTTGACAAAATTAAAAACTAGCTTTTTAAAATGTCATTCTAAAATGATTTTTTTCAACTTAAAACCATCTAGAAAAATGTACGCTTCTTTTATGTGAAAATCAATAGTTAAATTGCATTCAAGCAACAAAACAATAAAAATGCTTATACAGTAAATAGTTTGTGAAATGTTATTTTTGTTAAAAGATATTTGTTATCTTTTAACTAAAATACATATCTAAAAAATCATTGGCGAAAATGTTTTGTTTTGTTTTTGTTGTTTTTTTGGCTGTGTGTTTTATGTGTTGAAATGCACCGCAAAGTCCCGTCAAACTCCTTCCCCGCATCGGCACAAGCAAATTGCCTTTCGTGGGGGCGGGAGCACGACTCGTTTTTCAAAGGCGCCAAATATTGGCATCCGCATATCCATCCATCCTGCCCACAGATTGAAAAAAGACAACAAGGAAGATGAGGAGGCTTGATGGATAAATGAATTCCATAATGCCATTAATACAGTATCACTCTCGTTGGGCTAAGTGCCGCGTGTTTGTGTGTGTGTGTGGGTGTGTGTGTGTTTTGAGCTGTCTGGACCCGACGCTGTGAATCAACCGCATCATAAAACTGTAAAAGGATGTGCATCATGTGGGCGCGGTTGCCGTTTGCCTCCCCAAAACAACGTTAATGATGCAAAGCACAGACAAAACTTTGTATCCGTGCTACCACAAAAGCTCTCTCTCTCTCTCTCTCTCTCTCTCTCTCTCTCTCTCTCTCTCTCTCTCTCTCTCTCTCTCTCTCTCTCTCTCTCTCTCTCTCTCTCTCTCTCTCTCTCTCTCTCTCTCTCTCTCTCTCTCTCACTTTTCATTGACTTATGAGTTACCTTAAATCAGACTTTCACTTTTTAAGCCACTCACCCCTTACATTCCCTGTCGCAAAACTGCGAGTTGTTTTGTCACACAACCATGTACTGTTTGGAGGTGGGGGGAGGGGCGGTCTGATTGTGAAGTATCTGTTGATTCCCCAATTATTGTCTTTGTGTTGGATGTTCACAACAGACCCCTCCATAGTTTTCCTCCTGAATGCATTTTCGTGTTCTCTCATGTATCCTCTCACGGTGAGTCAGCCATTCAAGTGTCGGCCAGCTGCTCTCCGCCAAGGTCTCTTGTCATCCCTGGCGTCATAAAGCCATCACAGTGAGCCAGCATTGGGGGTGGGGGGGAATAGCCGTCTCTTTTCACAGGCCTCCGACACGTTTCTAAGAATACAAGTGATCGAAATGGCCCAATTATAGCGCAGACGGCAAGGTTGTGCGATGTCAGCTTTGATTGCTCTGCCCCGAACACGATGGTCAGATGGTGGCTTCTCTTGGAACGAGAGCCAGACGCTAAGGGGTCAAAATGGCTTTGGACCATGCGGGAATGTAATGTCCCATCACTCTCTCTGTCTCTCTCTCCTTTTATATATATATCTACATTTTATATTAAAGAAGGTAGTGTGACATAAAGCTTTTTTTTTGTTCTCCAAAGTAAGCATCCGGCATTTCCATGGGAAGACTTCATTTTTCCGCCGTCTCTCTGTATTTTGCTGCGGAGGGAGGAAGTGTTTCCCACTTTTCCTGCCAACGTGTTTCCAGTCGTTTGGAACATTTGAACAAGCACAAGAAGCCTCCAATGGCTCCTCTGGGTGACTTACACCCTTTATTTATTTATTTGTTTGTTTATTTATTTATGGAGGGGCGTGCGGGTGGGGGGGTCGTAATGTGCTGGTGGCCGTTGGGCATCTCGACTGGCAATTTGTCCGCTTGCACATTTTGTTTTGCAGAATAAATTTAATTCATTTCTTCATTCAAAATTCTCTACAAAAATGTAACATAATTCTAAAAAGGTTTGGGGAAATAATCCCCCCCCTCCACCATGTGCATACTCAACTTTTTTCCACTTTTTTTTTAAGGCTTATTCTAAAATGTATTTGGGAGTTGAAAAGGTCTAACAGTCAAGCCTAAAGCGTTTTGGGAATGTTATTCATTTATTTCACACACACACACAAAAAAATCCATGCAAATGTATTAAATATTTTTTTAAAGTGTTGTGGCCATACATGCTCATTTTTGGCGTACAAGCAAAAATTTGCTATAGCTGTATTCTAAAATGAATTCAATGCAACATTTGTGTACAGTACGTATTTAATTCATTCTGCTATCGGGCAGTAATTGTGGGATTAAAGGGACCCCCTTCGTTTGAATACCATTTATCGGCTCCGTATGTGCCCAAGACATGCATCTGCTCACACGCGCAAACATGCTGGGTCATCCTCTCCCCACCATTGGAATCATGAACAATGATTATATTAAAGCCAAACCCACAAGTCTAATTTCACTAAGTGCAAAAAGGCATTTGCCCGAGTGTGTGCAAACACAATCAGCGGCCGTCTGTCCCTCCACATGTGCAAGCTCAACAAAAGTCAGAAAAGCTGCTGGCCTTTTAGCTTATCTGCCTCGCTAAGTGTTTTTGTTTTTTGTTTTTTTGCGGGTGCATTTGAGTGGCTGCGAAAGGACACAAAATGGACCTATTAGGGCGTCCTAAGTGTAAATCGAAATTGATGGGAGATGATGACGGGTCAGTGAGGAGGATTTTCATTATTCCCGAAATATGGGCTTGATTTTGTTGTTGTTTTCACATGAGATTGCGTCACACCACAAAATATGCACAGAAGTAAACATATCTGTCTTTCTCTACTTTTAGATCACCAGAAATTGGAGCGAGAGGCGAGAATCTGTCGTCTGCTCAAACATCCAAACATAGGTGAGTTATTGGCACATGGGGTAGTAACAGAACAGCTCAAAAAGTTTCCAATCAAAATGCGGCAGCCTGTTATCCAGCCAAATAACATCCAGACCCCAAAGGTGCTTTTTAAATCCGAGTACAAAGTGAAATTTCACACAGGGAAGTCCAGGCACCGAGCTACAAAGAGGGAGCGGGAGGAGGGGGGGGGGGGGGGGGTGGCAGAGCCCCTCTAAATCCACGCTAGAACTGCCCCTGAAGTCAAAGCAAAATAAATAAAAAAATCACCCGGACAGCAGCTCGCATCTCAAATATTTGCCTATGTCTATGAGTCAGTGATTGACATACCGAGTAGCTTTGATGACATTTTCTTTTCCATCTTCTGTTCATCTGTGCCAGTTCGACTTCATGACAGCATTTCAGAGGAGGGCTTCCATTACCTCATTTTTGACCTGTAAGTACGCACGTTCGCTGGATGTTGCATTTTGACGAGATATTACGCGGCTGCAAGTAATGAAATCAATGAAACTGAGATTGCTTACCAGAGGGGTGATACAACGTCGTTTTCGAGAGTTCTTGCTAGCCAATTTTCATCAGGAAAGGATGAAGGGAATCAGTTCTGGAATAAAAAAGGGCAGGAGTCCAACAATATGTTGGCGGGGAAAATTGAAAGGGCTAAATACGAGTTATTTTAATTGGTTAAAAAAAAAAAGTACAAATATTTCCAAAATACTTTCCTAGCGTTGTATCTGTGTGGCACTTTGGGCCAAATTTTAAGTGGGGGTGGGGGTAACTTTAATCCTTTTTGGATTATGTCTGTCACGTAATATGTGGGAAAGATGAAAGGAGTCAAATTGGAAGTTTGTTTGTTTATTTATTTATTTATTTAAAGTGTTTAGCAAATTTGGATAATTTATTTTGTAATGGTTGTTTCACTCATATTTAATTGAATCCACTTTGGAATAAAGTTGGAAGGGGGAAATGAAATTTTTTTATTCATTCACAAAAGTAAAAAAAAAAAAAGTTAACTTTTTTTTGTCTTCATGTAATTTTGTGTGGAAAATATTTTTCAATCATCATTATTGTAATATCAGTCACTGATAGTGTAGTGGTACACTGTGTGTGTGTGTAGGGTGACTGGCGGGGAGCTCTTTGAGGACATTGTCGCCAGAGAGTATTACAGCGAGGCAGACGCCAGGTGCGTTCCGATTTATTTCCTCGTCCTATTTCTGATGCCTTTGCATGTTTTTGGTTTTTGCTTCCTGGCACCGTTGTGAGCATGCGGTTTCTCTAAATGCCATTTTATGAATAAGTTATGAAGAGCTGGGATCGTAGTTTGTTGGCGAGCATGAACCACCCACTCGGAGCGCGCGAACACACACACGCACACACGCACATTCACACAATAAAAAGGACATAATCTGTTTTGATAATCGCACAGGTGGCCTATGCAGAACTTGTTTTTTTCCATTCTTGTTGTCTCAAATCTGATTAATAATGAATACAATATAAAAACATTTCGATTTTATTCATCATCAACACCCCAAAGCAGTTTCAACATAATTTAGTGGAAGCATCAAATTTCCCGTAGCGTGTTGCGTGTGTGTGTGTGTTTTTTTTTTTTCAGGGACAAACCACCGTTCCTATTAACATTCATCTAATATGCGGCGTGTTTTTGGAATGTGACTTGGTGACCTTTTTATCTTGCCCTGCACAAACCCTCCATAGTTTAAAAAAAAAAACAAAAACCTAATACTAATGCTAAAAGTAACAATAAATAAATAAATAAAATGGTGCATGTTCGAAATAATAGAAACTTACAAACCTGCTCTAAAAATGGAATTCGAACTGTTTCTAAAGAAAAAAAAATCTGAATTTCCAAAATTGCCTTTTAATTGTATCATTTAGATTACTTGAGATTACTCAAAATCAAAGTGACGGAAACCAGAAAAAAAAGATCACTTTTCGAAATGGAGATGTGTCCGCTTTTTGCATATCAACTCTTCAAATATCTCCACGTAAGTGTGACATGCATATTGTGTGTGCAGCCACTGCATCAATCAGATCCTCGAGAGCGTGAGCCACATCCACCAGCATGACATCGTGCACAGGGACCTGAAGGTGAGACATTATCGCATTATTCCTTTCTTCTCTTCACTATCCCTCCTCTGCTGTTTTGTCTGCACCCTCTCCTTCGACTTGGCCTCGCTCTCTTCTGGTACGAGCATGACGACAATGGGACAGATGCTATTTCTGGCGCGGGATGACATGATGTCGGGTGACGATTTCAAACCCCCGCCTCCCCTCAAAGCTGAATTAGTCACCCTCGACCGCATTCTGACCTCATCAGCTCTGTTGCGATGTACTAATAACACAGTCAAGACAGACTATAATCGGTCCCTCATGAATCTTGAGTCATGAGTCACCTCTTTCACGCAGAGATCCTGCAAAATACGGCGGTTAGCTGTATGAGCCTTTCACACCGCACCCAGTGAAATTTCACACAGTGATTTGTCAATTCATTCAGAAACCCCTTTCACACAAAACTTCCAAACCTCAGACACTAAAGAGTCACATAACACTGAGGAAGTGTTCCACACTTGTGTCATATAGAAGGTTGAACGATTAAAGATTATTTTGTAATCGACTGTAAAGTCATTGAGTCCAAGTTGATTCATCAATTTCGTCATGTTTGGATGTGGCCAATAACTTCCATAGATAAAAAAAAACTCCCTCCCCACAAGTTTTGAAATATTTGCATCCGAGCCTCCTCTTTTATTTTAAAATGCCACTTTCTTGCTTTACACTGCCCCCTGTCGATTGGAGTGTGAAATACAAGCAGTGCTTCACCTACAAATCAACTAAACCCGTGCTCTGTTTGCCTCCCTGGTATTGACAAAGGCCCGCTCGCCCCATTATTTAAAAAAAAAATCTATATATATATATATTTCAGGAAACAAAGGCCGCCTGGGCTGGGTTGCCATGGTAACCCTTGGGTGAGGTCACCGTGGCTGCTGCAGTAGCGACTCATTACGTCACCTCCTATTCATCCAGCTCGATTTTCTCGGCTCCGTGCACCCCATGCGTCATGGAAACATGCCTAAGTCATCATGTTAGAAAAGCATCCGACTGAATGTATACTGACGCGTGTGTGTGTGTGTGTGTGTGTGTGTGTGTTTCTCCTCCAGCCAGAGAACCTTCTCCTAGCCAGTAAGATGAAGGGAGCAGCAGTCAAGCTGGCTGACTTTGGCCTGGCCATTGAAGTGCAGGGGGACCAGCAGGCCTGGTTCGGTAGGTACTCCTGTCACAGTTTGGTCAATTTCACATTTAATTTTTTGGACCACCACCTCCACCCCTTGCTGTTACCCGAATTTCATCCCACTTGCACATTCTAATATCATACTTATGTTTCCGTGTGTCCAGGCTTTGCAGGAACTCCAGGGTATTTGTCACCAGAGGTGCTGAGGAAGGACCCGTACGGCAAGCCAGTGGATATCTGGGCATGCGGTTAGTATGTAGAGTCTTCATCTTCCCACTGTAACATGAACCCGACAACTCATTTTCACATGGCATGTATGTGTGCATCAGGCGTGATCCTGTACATCCTGCTAGTGGGCTACCCTCCCTTCTGGGACGAGGACCAGCACAAACTGTACCAGCAGATCAAGGCTGGAGCGTATGACGTCAGTATAATGCGGCGCTGTTTCTGTTGTGAAAATGCAGGATTTCATTAAATACTGGCTTCCTTTTAGACCGGGGGAGTCCAAATTGGAAGAAACATATTTTCGCCTCTAAAATTGAATAATCTTTACGCACTACAGTGTTTTGAAAAAAAACCATTATTTTCATCATAAGTGGTTCATTTGTATCTTTGAAGAGAGAGAAAGGGTTTTTTTTCCTCATTTTTAGTTGTTTTTGTTTTTTGGAGGGGGGTCATGTCGCGGGCCGCTGAATAATTGATGACGGGCCGCAAATGGCCCCCGGGCCGTAGTTTTGACACCTGTCTTGGCCGGTAATCACATCTCCCTGAATGAAAAAAATGCCACACCTCAAACAAGCCGCTAAGAAATAGAGTGAGATGACTTGAATTATTATTGGGGTTTTTTTCCCTTTGTGCGGGAGATGGATTTAAAGTGTTGCAGCTGCAATGAAGTCAAGGGGATTCATATCTCGGTGATTTCTATTCCAATGACGACTTCTGGTGGAGACTTGTTTTGACACAGATTGCGTTTTTCTCCGCATTTGAATATGTATCCACCCCATTTGAGGAGAAGGCTCGACAAGAGCAAATATTAGTAGCTAGTCATTGTAATGATCATTTGAATATTTACGTCGACATAAGTGACATCTTGCTGTGGTTTTCAGTTCCCATCTCCAGAGTGGGACACGGTGACCCCCGAGGCCAAGAATCTGATCAATCAGATGCTAACCATTAATCCTGCCAAAAGGATCACAGCCGACCAGGCTCTTAAGCATCCCTGGGTCTGTGTAAGTTAAATACACTACATCATCATCTTCTTCTTGGAGTCCAGACGGTTTTTTTTTCTTCCCCTTCCCCCTCATTTACCGCTTAATGAAGTCATGCGCTGACTTCATTTGAAGGGAAAAGTTTCCAAAACTTACTTTCCATCACTTCAGAGGACACGTCTCTGGCTCGCATTAATTTCCTCAAGGTGTTTGTTCCCCATAGGCGACAGCGTGGTGTTTTAAAAAAAAAAAAATTAATAGAAAATCTATTTTTTTTAATCTGATGACACATGCCCTTTATTCTGGAGACATTGCGGCGGTAAATTTATCACTATTAAATTGTCAAACATTTAAAAGCTATTTTTTTAGAATGTTTGCGCGTTTAAAGGGTTACTTAGTCAAAGTTTGAATAAAGTCATAATTTCAAATGGAAGAAATGAAAGGTCCTCAATTTGATACAAGTGGCGTTAAAAAGGTCTTCAACTCTTTCATTTCGGTAGTACGCGTGCATTGATGCGGCATTCTTACTCCTTTACCACAGCAACGTTCCACCGTGGCCTCCATGATGCACCGCCAAGAGACGGTGGAGTGCCTGCGCAAGTTCAACGCCAGGAGGAAACTGAAGGTGAAAGTTCGCACGCACACTCCATGAATGAAATGATATTCTGATCATTTCATAGCCCTAATTGCTTTTCAGGGAGCCATTCTCACCACGATGCTCGTGTCCAGAAATTTCACTGGTAAGTCGCAGTTGTTGGCTTTATTTTTTCGGTTTGTGCTTGTTTTGTCTTTGCTCAATCCGAAATGTCAAAGAGGAGAAATGGACACAAGTCTTATTCGTTCTTCAGTCTGGGTAGTGCACGCCAGGGTGTTGCCTTGATCCGGGTGCGTTAATACCTTAATGACTTTGGCGTTTTAATGCATCCGTGTAGGTAAAGTCGCTCCCGGGGGCCGCTGCCAACTGTTTTCTATTGGTCGGCGTTGATCCAGATGGAGTGACGGGTGCGGCTGAGACCTTACCTTAGTTATCGGAAGTTTAAAATCTGACAGAATTACGGCTTTGTTTTGCGTAAAACGCATCATAGGGGAGTTTTTAAGCGATTGAGCATCTCATTAGGTCATGCATCACTTCAGCCGTTTCTGCATCACATCAGTCACACAATATCGAAATTGAAGTCCTTTTGCAAACTCAACTTAGCAGTACATGAATTCCCTTGGTGCTCTTTCTCCTTCAACGCCACCGGCAGATGTGACTGCAGTAAGCGATATTGGTCACAGACGTTGTGAGTGATTGTCTCGGCTGGATGGACCGTGTGAGAATCAGCTAGCTAGCTAGCTAGCTAGTGTGAGAGACTAGCGAGGTAGTTAGCTAGCGTGTGAAGCTAAGATAACAGTCTACGTTTTAACCAGGTCAGTGCTTGTTCTTGATGAACCTCACAAAAATAAGACCGAAATGCACCACACTGGTCAGAAGTCATTTGTTCAAGGAAAACTGCTAGCTAACCAGTCTTGGAAAAGGCGAGCAGTCTATGTCTTCACTCAGGACTCTTGTCAAATCGCAGAATGGATGGACCATACCAGTCGCAAAATATCCAAATCAGAATCCATTTTTTTATCAAAGCTGCTGAATCCAGGCTGAGAGTCCTGTCAAGATACTCGAGTAAGAACAAAAATGGGATATTCTGTCAAAAAGGCAAATCCCACACGCACACAGTCAATCCTTGGTTGCTGGCTGAAATTAGGTATACAGAAACTTGCATTCTGTGATGATATCGCCATTCAATGTCCAAAATATATTTTGGTCAAATGGCACGACTTTTAAATCATTCCAACAGAGGTACAGACAGACTGGAATTTAATCCGTAAACAAGGCTGCCGTCCCATCTCCCCAACCGTGACCCCCTTCCCACACCCAACATTGAATCCCTCTCTGTCCCGCTGTAGTGGGACGGCAGCACACCAGTCCCGCCGCCACAACCAGCACTGCCGCCATGGCGCAGGAAGGTACAATTGACCCACCATCACCGTCTTTTGCATTTGGGTTTGTCGGCATGAGGTCTGCGGCAATGCCCCAGTAAGCCAAACTGCCCCCCAAACCCCCGCCCCCTTCCCGCTACTCGCTGACCAGACCACTTTTGATTGGTCGTAGTCAGATAAATGAAGGATAAAAAAGAAAGATCCGATGTTGATCACTCTGCATTTCTGCATGTGTGGATGCTTGGATTTCCTGCCTACTCTTGAACATGCAAGACAGTTCTTTATCATTATACAGTGAACCCTCACCTACTGCTGCTATATTTTATTTATATATTTTGTTCTTGAATATTTCAACAATTTGCTGCAATACACACGTGGTTGTGCCCATCCAAGTATTCCTGTGCTCGCTAAAATAGTCGTTTGCCAGAATACAGTGGTGCCTTGAGATGAGCGACTCAGATGATGAGTTTTACAAACTGACCTTTGGACGATTGCGCAACTCGCTTCACAATAAACAGCAAATAGTAAACAATTATTCAGAAAAAGAGGTTTCAGGCGATTTAATGCTACGACCAGTTGATGTTTACTGTCAAACCAGAAAAAAAAGTTAATTACTAGTGGTGCGTTTTAACCAGCCCCAGAACTTTGCCTTTCAGTCTGCTAGCTTAATGCTAACACATAATGGGCAACGTCTTAGATGGCATCCATGTGGCGACGTCATGACGCGTAAAGGAACGGATATTTGAACCCAAACGGTGTAGACAAATAATATACTAATACCCACGGGCATACATCCTTTATCCTCTGCAAAAAATCGGCTCATTACTTCAGATATTACTGAGTCATTTACAAAAGCTGAGTAAAACTGATGATGACAAAACTCTTTCTTTACATGCCATTTTATTATACAATTACTCCATGTTTTAATGAGTACAATATTATAGAGTGCCACTTTCATTATTAAAAACAAAATTGGGGTGGCATTGCTTTTCATTGAAATGGGCACAGATGATTTAAATCAGGCATGTCCAAAGTCCGGCCCGCGGGCCAAATCCGGCCCGCGGTCGAATTTCATCCGGCCCTCGGCCCCTGTCATAAAATCAGTGCCGTCTGGCCCGCAGGTTGGGCGCAATGGAACACGTGTTGCATTGACTGAGGTCTCGTAGACTGGTGAGTGATGTTTCATAGAGTACTGCTTCCCTCTAGTGGCTAAATGAGTAATAGCATTCACTAAATGAGTAATAGCATTTAGACACTAGAGGGCATCACTCACGAGTTAACAAGACATCACTCCGTGTTTATATTGACTGATATGTCATATTTCAAATGATCCTTGCAGTTGTGGATATGTGTATTGCTTGTCCATTTCCCTGTTGTTCGAGTCAAAGGTTTTGTGACTATTGAAAAGTCATGGTGATACATTTTATGTTTCAAATCAATCAATTTGCACTCAGGAGACTTCTGTTTAAGAAAAAGTCAAGTGAATAAGCAGTTGCATGTGATATACCTGTTTCAAATGAACCAAAAGAAATTCTTAAGATTGTTGAAATTAAAATAAAAATGGAAATGTGAAACAGACTGCTTACTAAATTTTGCTGAACAATATTGTTGTTCAATGTAAAGAATGTCGGCCCCCCGACATTTTACCACATAAAATCTGGCCCCCTTGGCAAAAAGTTTGGACACCCCTGATTTAAATGATGGGTGCTTTGAGTCTCAAGCACGGCCACGGAACATATCAATTTTTTTATCTCCAGGCTCCACTCCGTGAATTGACAAAATTTGTCCAAAATGTCATCACATGGCAAACTGGTGTTCTTACTTACAGGTTTATTTCTCACTCCCGGAAATAGCGAGGGTTCACTGTAATCTAATTAAATCGTAACTATTGGTCTATCTGTGCTCCATAATGCTCCCATTCCTGCCACTTTTGCATCAATTGATAACCCTGATGTCTGGCCAATGCCTGCCTACGTGCCAGTGTGCATGCGACATGCTCCAAATGAATGACCCGTGATGACTGCTTGCTGGTTTGCATGTAGACAAACTACCATTACAGTTCCCCCTTTCTTTGGGGTTTACATTAAAGTGGAAATCATATAAATATTGATCACTGCGACCGTGCAATCCAAATTTTTAGTCGACACTAACAAAAGGAGTGCTATTCAAGTATTCGGATACTGCTGGTATTCAATTTCAAGGTCCGATTGTTGTCTTTTGAAGTGAATGCTGCATGTCAAAAGCATGACGCCCACAATGGTGGTCTTGTCTGCGTTCTTGAAAGGCTAACCTGAATCAATAAGTTCTTCTTACTTTTTTTTTTTCACTGCCACTCTTCCAACTCTTTAACACGGAAGGTAAGGGGGAAGACCACGAGAATGTGACGCTCGGAATGTCATGATAATTTTTGACCACTTTCTGGACTGTCAATTGTGAGAGTAGTTGACATTGCAACCTTCAAAGTTATATTTTTTTTCCAAATTGGAAATCACAGCGTGAATTCTTTCCCTCCAATTAACTGTAATTTTTTAAAAATAATTAAAAATGTGTTTTGAAAAATAATGTTAATACCTGCGTAAGTGTTTATAAATCAACAATTATGAAAGCTTAAATGCAAATTGTACTTGAAAGTTAAATACAACTGAACTCCGGCTAACAAATCTACTTCACTGGGTTGAAAACAGTAAAAAAATTAATAAAATACAAATTTACATTGTGCGCAGGTTGAACCTTGTCGTTTCGGCAACAGCCTGTTTTTATCGCCCGTTTATCAAACTTTGATGACAGCTTCAGGCCAAAATGTCTGACTTCTTGTTCAATTTTAGGCATGGGTCTTTGACAGTTGTTTTTTTTTTTTTTTAATGTATCCTGTTATGGTTGACTTGTCCACCTAATTTCATGTCGATCAGTGAAACTGGTGTCGGGGGCACTTTAGCGACCGGAAAGGCTGCTAAAGAGGCCAATTTCCTGTTCAATTTCAGGCATGGGTCTTTAATAGACATATCCACCCAATTTTGTGTTGATGGGTGTCAGTGGTGACGAGTTTTCCAATGCTGAAATTCACCCCAAAATGGCTGCTTTGAACTAAAGTGGCCTACTTCCTGTTCAGTATCAGACATGAGTCCTTGAGACTTTTTCATGCATCGTGTCATGACAGACATGTCCAGCTAATTTTGTATTGATCAGTGAAAGTGGTGACGAGGGCAATTTTTTTCTTGCTTTCCAGCTCTAGAGTTGGTCCAAAAATGGCTACTTTAAACCTTAATGGTTGATTTCCTGTTCAATCTCAGGCTTGAGTCCTTGATACCTTTTTTTTCAATTTTGTGCTGTTTGGTTATATGGTTGTCATCTCATTCCAAGGGGCGGTTCTCAGTAAATTTTTGTGCCGTGTTATAACTAGGGGGCCCCTGAAAATATAATAAGTATATTTTAAGCCAGACCCTTTCCTGTGTCACTGTTCCTGCATTAACATTTCATTAGCCTAATAGCATAATTGCCAAACATTTTTTTAATGGCTTCAGAACAGCTTGACTGAATTCTTGTCCTTTCTGTGTTGCAGCTTGCAAAACCTTATTAAACAAAAAGTCGGACGGCGTGAAGGTACGTTTCCCCGAGCTCCCTCAGTATGACGTGCAGTGACTTCCCACTTTCTCTCATCTTATTCTCAGACTTTTAGGGCTATTATTAGATTGCCCGAGTGTGCAGATTTTACTCGGTCGAACTGTTTTATGTTTTTGCTTAATCAAAAAAATGTGCTTTTCTTTGTCAAGCTTAGTGGCGCTTAATGTTTGTGCATGCAATAAAGAGTCGGCGTTATTTAAAGAGTTGAAGCCAAAAGACCCCAAACAAGGATTCCAGGCTGACGGGCGCAACTCAGTAAAACTTTTTAGACCTGGTACCATATATATAAAAATATATATATATATACTGTATATATATATATATATATATATATATATATATATATATATATATATATATATATATATATATATATATATATATATATATATATATATATATTTCGCTTCACTGTCGAGACCAACCTGTTGTGTAATGCGTTTTGACGGGTAACAAGAAAATCAGCTCTCCGTAGTATTATACTATAAAAGTCAAAACTAATAAAATGTATTATTATTATTATTATTATTAACGTAATTAAGTCAAATTCACCAGTTTTTAGTGCTTTAAATATTTTGTGCGGCAAATTATTGTTATTATTTTTATTTATTTTTTGCTCGATCCCCCAGCTCAATTATGTTTTTGTTTTTTCAAATAATTTTTCTTTTACCATGACGATTAGAACAATTGTCAATTTTTCGCAGATGTACACATTTTTGCTGGCGGGCCTGGTGTCCTAACCACTGAAAAAAAATGACTACTGAAAACATGATGTACATAAAATTAAAACATAATCTGTAACTAAATAAGAGTTTTAAAGCAAACAGTTCTGAGGGGAAAAATCTGTTTATTTATTTATCTGTTTATTTTTAATAAATGGTGAACATAAAAAAATGTCAGCTACTCAGGGATTTTGGCTATTCACGGTCAGGCACAGTCCAGTGTCTTTCATCGGAAAAAATCTAAATGATCTGTAGGAAAGAAACTAGTTTGAAAATGTGTTCAAGGAATCTATATTTTAAAAATTAAATTCCTAAAATAAATGACCTTTTCAAACTTATTGTGCCGCACCTGTATATTTTCGTGATATTTGTTTTTCTATCAATGGCTCACTATTTTTTATTTTTTTTAGCCGTCAGCTTTTTTCCCCCCTCTATGTGCGCCAAAATGTGTCCGCTCCTTCGTTTTGATTATGATTTTCTTGCTCCTTTATTTTCTTCCTCCTCTTCATCGCTGTCTTGTCAGAAAAGGAAGTCCAGCTCGAGTGTTTGTTTGATGGTGAGATGATGAGCCCGTGTCGCTCGCTCGCTCGCTGTCTATTCGTTCGTCTCGATACCTCTTTTAACACTTCTTCCCCGGGCAAAGACGCTTGAGCCGCGTGACGCTTTTCATGACGTTTCATTCATGTTCCGATGGTCATCCTCCCATCCTTGCATATCTTAGTGCCATCCATGCACGCAAATACACACATCTTGTTGTTTTTAAGTAGATGAGTGGAGGAAGTAGAGATATGCAGTCGAAAGAAGGTGCACACTCCCATTTCGCCAAGGGGCAAACCGTGTGTTGTTGTTGTTTTGTTTTGTTTTTTGTTGCGATGTGTATATTGTCATGGAATGCATTGTTATTCCCTGGCCACTTGCCCTTCATCCATTCATCATTCATCCCTGCATGGTAAAGTGTTTCCTACCTCCCGCCAGGATTCGCAGACCACTGTCGTGCACAACCCAACCGAGGGTACCAAGGTAAGAAAGACGCTCAGTGTAAATTGAAGAGAAAAAAAAAAGAGAAAAATCTGAGGATTAGAAATACATCATGGGTATATAGGCAAAAAAAAAATTCAAGATTTAAAAAACAAATTATAAAGAAATTATAATTAAAGTGGTAAAGGAAAAAACAAATCTTCAAAATAGAAAATTTAGATACTGTATGTAGATTTACAAATTTAAATAACATTTAATAAAAATCAGGAAATCAAATTGAAAATAGTGTAAAAAATCATCAAAATTATGAAAAATCTATTTTCTATACATTATAGAATTCTTGGTAAACATGATAAAAATCATAAATCTAATAATTTTGGAAAATCATACAAATGTCATAAAACATAATACCAAAAGTAATACAAATACAATAACAATGTTTAAAAATGACGAAGTAGACAAATAATAACTTCTTTAGTATGTTTAGCGGATTAACACATATTTAACCTAAAGGTTACCGCAATTAGTCAACAAATTTTAGTATATCGTCGGTTCAATAAAGATTTTTCAATTGTGTTGAAATATATACATATCCACAAATATCCAATCGTATGCATGAATACTACCGAGGCTGGTTTGTGCTCCTGAGAGGTCTTTGTGTGTCCATTTGTCCATTCGTCAGGCTTGTTTCGTACGTCGTGCGGTGTCATTCATCTTTTTATTTTATTTTTTTCTGATCTTTCTCAAACATTTGGTGTTGTTTTCCCGGCAGGGCTCAACGGAGAGTTGCAACAATGCCGAAGAGGAGGAGATGAAAGGTAGGAAAGGTACTTGTCCACTTTCACCTTCTCAGCATGCTGCTTTTCAATTCTGAAATGACGTTGCTCGCCAAAACAAAAGCGCCTACCGAGGATGGGAACCAGTGTCACAAATGGAATTCAAATGTGCTGTCTTGTCGATCCACAATGCGGTTTCCTTCTTCATAAGAGACTGTTTGTTTGGGTTTTTTTTTCATTTTTCATGTAGTTTTAACTACAGTTCCACTGATTTAAATGATAAAAAATAATTTAATTGTCTGAAAATTACCTCCTGTCATCTGCAGTTGAGTGCATAATAAAATGCCCCCAGTTGGAATTTGTAGTACAACCTTTCTAAAATTTAAATGACTGTGATTTAACATTTAAATGCTATTTGAAGGCGGCACGGTGAGCGACTGGTTAGCATGTCCGCCTCACAGTGCAGATGTCCAAAGTTCAATTCCAGATCCTGGATGGAGTTTGCATGTGCTCTGCGTGCCTGCGTGGGTTTTCTCCGGGTACGCCGCTTTCCTACCACGTTCCAAAAAAATGCATGACAGGTTAATGGAGCCCTCGAAATTGTCCCTAGGTGTAAGTGTGAGCTCGAATGGTTATTCGTTTCTGTGTGCCATGCGATTGGCTGGCAACCGGTTCAGGGAGTACCCCGGCTGCTGCCCGAAGGAAGACAGCTGGGATCGGATGGGCTCCAGCACGCCCGCGACTCTTGTGAGGATCAGGGGATCAGAAAATGGATGCATGTTATTTGGGGGAGAAAAAAGGTTATATTTTGCAACAGTCAGCATATTGTTTCTATATTAAATACTGTGATTTTTTATGTTTTTTTTGGGTTGGTTTTTTTTGTGGGGGGGCGTCAAATTATAAAAAGGTCAAAAATATGCAAGCGATATCCTGTAAATTTTTGCTTGAAAAAAAAAACATTTGCGGTATCAATGCAGAAGCTCCTGTCCGTGATCTGGGTAGTTAGCATATGCGTGGTGTCGTGCCTGAACGGCACATGGTGGCACTGACACTTAATCCTGTAATTAGTCTCAGGACCCGCTAATCTTCTTACAAGAAGTCCAGAGCTAACGAAGCACGTCATGAAAGAAAATTGTCTGGGAGGTCTGTGTGTTCCCCGACGAGGAAGAAATTCTTACAGGACAGTACAGGATGATGATGGGTTTCTTCTCTAGTCGTTTGTGCTAATATGTTAGCATTAGCATATGTTTAAAAACCCTGAAGAACCCAAGAACCCTTTTCTTCTTTGGAAAATGATGAATTATACATTAAATGACTGCTATATGTTCACCGAACATTAAAATATATGTTTTTTTCCCAAATATTTAATGCTATAATCCTAATGAACGATTAGGGCCAAATTTGACACTTTGGGATTTGAGGGTAGTATTTGAGGAGCAGAATTTATCGGGGCCAAATTTGACCCCGTGGGTTCTCCAGGGTTAACATTCTAAAGCGCGTGATCAGGATGTTACCGAGCCCAGGATTTAAGGTTGAACTCCTAATCCTAGAATCTTACTTCTAACTCATTAAACCTAGACTGTAAGTCATCGCACTCAACAATTTTACCATCATGATAACCCCACATCCCACACACCAACCTATAAACTTCACTCACTCACCCTCATTACCGTTTCCTAACCCACTTTGTGTCCCGGTTAACCAACCACCATCAATCAATGACACTTTCCAGTTCTCTGCTGCCACCTAGTGGCACTCGGGACCTTTTGCAGACATTCACAACAGTCACGCATCAGGAGCGTACGACACTCGCTCATGCTGGATCTGTCGCTTCCAATAAATCGGTTAAATGATGATGACACCGTTGGTCAACGCGCATTTTAAGGTATTTGAACTCCCGTTCATGGGTTTTGTAGTCTTTAACTGATTCACTACCAAAGACGTTTTTAAACGTCTTTTCAGACTTGGTCAATAATTGGCTGGTACTGAATGAGTTAATTTCCCGTTTGGGCGTTTTAGGGTCTGTAACTTTCAATTTATTAAGGATGTCACGAAAACTGATTTAAACTGAAAAATCGTCTTGGACTCAACCAAACCCAATCGAATCAAAACATTTTAAAATGTATCATCCTTGACAGGTATCGAGATACGTGTTGAATCATCTTTTATGAAAGATGCACACCATGTATAAATTCCTATAAATTGGTTTGATGTTGTTGATCATTTGTTTTATGGTTGAGTTGAATTAACTTAAATAGTTGGGGTTCTGGAGAGCTTTAAATGTTGTTAACTCATTCACTCCCAAAGACGTTTTTAAACGTCTTTTCAGACTTGGTCCAGAATTGGCTGGTACTGAATGAGTTAAATATGAAGAAATATGACAAAAGACAGATCGTATCTAACTGAATCGTAATCACGCTAAATCGAGCCCCGTCGAATCGTACACTTTAAAATGTACCATTTTTTAATCGTATTGTATTGTATTGTATTGTATTGTATTGTATTGTATCTGAACCCATCGATCAAGATATAGATTAAATGGTCTTTTTCTTTGTTTCAAGATTCTTTCACTTTCTGTTTTAGGATCTTAACTCCCTTTTTGTTTCTTTGTTTTTGTTTGTCTACAAATTCTCTGCTTGCTGTTTGTGTTTCATCATCTTTAATTTCGACGTTTGTGTATTTTCAAGGTCTTTCACTTCCTGTTGTAAAGTTTTGAAATTCCTGTTTGCCTACTCTCAGGGCGCAAACAAGAGATCATCAAGATGACCGAGCAGCTGATTGAAGCCATCAACAATGGCGACTTTGAGGCCTACACGTATGTTTTTTTTTTTTTTTTTTGTAGTTGTTCTTTTATCATGATATGCTCACCTCCAAATTTGAAACAAAATTAATTTTCATGACACCGGTTGACCTGTTATTGTAGGACCTCTGTCTGAAGAAAAATCACAAAAATGAGAGTTAGGGATATTGCTGGACACATACTAAGTCCGCGTGTGCTATTCAAGTGCAAACAATACATTCCGGTTGTGTCCATGAAGTTTCCTGTATGGTTTTTGTTGTCACGTGACAGGAGACTCTGTGATCCAGGCCTGACCTCCTTTGAGCCGGAAGCTCTGGGGAATCTGGTGGAAGGCATGGACTTCCACAAGTTCTACTTTGACAACTGTACGTTTGACTTTTTGGTCCTCGTTTATACTCACCGAACACAATGTTGGATACGCCTTCATTTAGCAGTATTGTTCTCATCGTTTTTGTATGTATGCTGTATGTACTGCTTTGAGGCTCACCCCTGGCTATGACGAAACTAAGCTAGGTGCCCATCTGCTTCCTTCTCCACAATCAGTATTGAGTAAGAACAACAAGCCGGTGCACACCACCATCCTGAACCCTCACGTGCATATGATGGGCGATGATGCGGCGTGCATCGCCTACATCCGCCTGACGCAATACATGGACGCGCAAGGCCGCCCGCGCTCCTGCCAGTCGGAAGAGACGCGCGTGTGGCAGCGCCGCGACGCCAAGTGGCTCAACGTCCACTTCCACTGCTCGGGAGCTCCCGCCGCGCCGCTGCAGTGAACGCCACGCGTGGTAAGGTCTGACCGGACCGAGACACATCTGCGTCACTTCTGTTGGTTACCAACATTTGTTTTTCTCTCGGGCGTTACATCACAGGAGAAAAGAAAATAATTTAAGATTGACGGTTTTATTCATTATTTCTGAGTTCATGAGGATTTTATGCGCTATAGTATATTATTTTATATGAAGTGATATTGTTTAGCAATAGCTGAATTTGTCGATTCACATTTTTACGTCCCGCATTTTCCATACGACAAGGCACTCGGGAGTATAAGGCGCACTTTCAATGAACGGCCTCTTTTAAAACTGTTAGATAGGGCGCGCCGCATTCTAAGGCACATAGAATAAAAGCTACAATAGTGGCTGCGGTTGCGTTATGCATCCACTAGATGGAGCCATGCTAAAGGGAATACAATACAATACAGCTTGACTTAGATAGAGCAGGGGTGTCAAACCAATTTTAGTCGTGGGCCAATTTGGAGTTACGTCTTCCCTTGGAGGGCCGTTATGACAGTGAAACTACCAAATTCTGACTTGTGCACAACAAATTCATTGATTACTATTTTTATAATTAGTCAATCATATTAGTTTGTTCAATTATTGTTCAAGTGAGTGTAAGCAGGGTAACAAAATTATTGCAAAATCTCAACGTTATTCGTTACACGTTACAATTTGACGTTTCGGTACAGATTTTAGCAAGTTGATACACATGATTTGCTTTTGCGGGCCACATAAAATGACCTGGCGGGCCGGATCTGGCCCCCGGGCCTTGAGCTTGACACGTGTGAGTTTTGAGAAAATTTTATGCTTTTAGGTGCGCATTATAGTGTGGAAAATACTGCACTTCATTTGGTTTTAATTGACGTTCAGGCTCTGATAAGGGGGGAAAAAAATAAGTTATTCCTTGAGTACCAGTTCTGCTCACTGTGCCTATTTCTGCAAACTCATGACTAGTTTTCACGTTCTTCCTCCCTCAGCTCGTCTTCAACTCTTCAAGCTGTTTGGTGGAGCGTCGACTCTGCCGTGCCTGCGAGCATCTTGGCCTGGAACGAGGGTAACAACATACAAGCTGAGGGGGGGCACAACACAACAGTGGTGACAATGTCAAAAGAGGGAATAGACAAACACAAAAACAACAAAGCCACTTATTAAAAACAACAACAAAAAACTAATTAGCTTGACTGAAAGAACAGGAGGCCCACTAACGGACCGGTGCAGTTCCTCCACGTGGATGGTGCATGTTTGCCAAGGGTGCGCGGGTTCAATGCCGCCGCCCCGCCCCTGTCGTCTTGTCTGCTTGCACACACACACACGCACACATAAACAAACATACAAACACAAGGCGAATTGTGAGGCACTAATGAGAAATTAGCATAAACGTCCGATTTTGGACTTTGTTTAGTCACGTTACTTAAAGGGACCATCATTTTTTATTATGATTATTTTCTACTCTTATCGGTGTTTTTTATGTATTTTAACATACTTTGGGGAGTTTTTATTTAATGTGTGAATTGATATGATGTATCGATATGCAAGACGTTTAGTGTGTGTGTGCATGGGAAGCCGTTTGAGCGTTTATTTTATACTTGAGTTTCACGTTAAGCTCGAGTATGCTCTTTGTTTTCACTTGTAAGGCAATTCAGCACACAAGTAGAATGACTGTGACTCGTCAAAATATTTCCAACTACTCGTGCTTTGTCCTCACTAGTCAGACAGTTCTGCGCACTAGTACAACGGTCTCACTTTTTTTTCGCACAGAAATGTCATCGGGTGGGGAATAAAACTTCACCTGGACAGTCTTTCTACAAAGAACCAGTGTGCTGTATTTCAAGCCATTTGATTATTTATTTGACATCCTTGACATCTGCTTTAGCATTCGCGCACTATTACGCTTGTTATCTTGACTAGGAAGACAATTCAACGCACTCGTAAAATGACAAGAACACACTAGAAGAAAAACTTTTTTTTTTTAAATCACTGCTTGTACCACTTTTAGCCTACCGGCATTCAATTAAACCTTACTATTAAACTACAGTGTTGCACAAGTGACAATTTTGTCCCAACTAGTAGGCATGCGCACACGCACGAGCTCAGACAACAAGTAGTTTCGCCTCACTAGTAAGTTACATGTGGTTGTCCTACTCGTAACAAAGTTGTCCGACCTAGTGTGCGAAAAGACTTGTCTATATGGAAAGCTGCATTTATTCAATATCCTTGATGTCCACCTCAAGGTCCATGTACTAGTACAACATGCGTCCTCGCTCGTATGACAGATCATCAAGTAGGATTTTTACCATGTGTTGTAATTTATATTTATGACGTTTCTGTTTTTTTTTTAAATGCACCTGTTGCTGAATCGAATTTATATAGTATTATTATTATTACAGTGCATATTATCACCATTATGAAAATCTAATGTGGTTGAGAAAAAACGAGAGCTGATTCAGAACTGGAGCACAAAAAAAAAATCCTGATGAAAAGTTCTCCGGTTGAAAAAGTAAGTTACAAAAAAAATTGTTAATTATTTTGAAAGGCCTAATATCCACCGGTAAATCGCGCTGGCAAATTTCGTGTTCGTCACACTTTTTAGCATGCGTAGATTGCGTACACGTACTGTTAGCGTCCTTGACTCCGCTAGTAGCACCATAATGCCGCTTTGGCTCGCTCATAACAAATATTTCCCCACTGGAATGCCAATGTTGCCCTACTTGGGTGCAGAAATGTCATAAAGGTTTTTTGGGGGGGAAGGGGGGTGTGACAAGACAGAGTCGTTCGAATAGCGCATTGAAGTGTCTTGCTAATGAGTGACAATGTGTGCACTAGTACATGGACCTTAAGGTGGTTATCAAGGAGATGGAATACATGCTCTAAAATATTCTCCATGTACATTTGCGTCAGCATGATTCCACGTCACGCCAGGACTGTTTCTCCGACTGTTGTTCCCCTTACTCCCTCGTCTTCATCGTGATGATAAATGATGATGTCACCCCCCACATCTCGTGTTTCTTGTCCATCGCGACTTGCCGTACTTGTGTGTTTCGCTTCTACAAGCATGTTTGTGGATTGTCGGCTGAAACACGAGGCAAAGAACAAACAAAAAAAAAACAACTGAGAATAAAATGTAAAAAAATAAAAATTCAAGGCATGATGGGAGGAATCGTCCTTAAAGGAGCTTTTGTCTTTGCTTTAGTTTTTTTCTGGCTGAAGGCAATCGACCGGCAGGTCCTTTCTTTGTTGTAAATGTACTTGTTGTTCAGTGTTTTGGATGTTTTTTCAAAGTCAGAACTGGAAAAAGGGTTTAAATGTATGAAACTGCTGCAAGCCTTTGCTACTGTCACACACGTACAAGAAGTCACATGAGCACATGCAATCCAACGTCGTCCCTTTAAGAGGAAACAGTGCAAACGTTTTTTTGCACCATCATATCGTGGTCCAATATCATGTCTCAAGAATTGTGACACCATTAGGCACAACATTTTGTTTTTATGATAGGTCATCATCAGATCTTTGATTTTTTTTCCCCTGAATATTATCTGAAATCACCTCTGAACCACGAAAAATTACCTTTATTAGGTTTTTTGGGTTTTTTTGGCGGGTAGTTTCTTCACCTTTTATCTTTATTTTTGTAGTATGTTTTTTCTGTTCTTTTTTTCACCTTTAGAATAAAACTGTTTTTTTAATAAAATAATTTTGTTTAATAGTTTTATTCATTTCAGTTTCCCCCTATTTTTGTATTTTCCATAAATTATGTTGAAATCAGTGTGAAAAAAATCTCAATCAGACAAAAATGTGGTATATTTTGAAATTTTTTTCATTTTTTAAAATTAGTTTTCCCTCGCTAACATTATGTTTTTGTCGTTAATCTTTTTTTTCATTTTTGTGTTACATTATTTAGATTTTTCATACATACTGAGATTAAATGTTTTTTTCTTTTTATGTAATTATTCATTTCTTTTTAATTCCTCCCATTATTGTTTTTTTAAGCATTTTGATTTAATTTCTCCATGATAATTTTAACACCAGGTCAACGTTGTGCACTGCACCTGTCACTTTTTTTTTTAATGATTTGGGAGTGTTGTCCCATCCATGATGTCACTCCAGCTTCTGAGCTTCCATTTGTTTTCCACCTGACAGACAAGACAGGGTATGGATCTACTTTTGAATCTGTGTTGTACATAATGTCATGTGACCAAATAGAAAGTGATTGCACCAACTACCTAAACTTTAAACACGTTCATCCACTGTGCAGCTTTTGCTTTATCTAAATATTTACTGTTTGCAGAGGAAAAACATGTGTGACACTTATTGTCCAAGCCACAGCAACCGTACATAAATATGAAAATATATGCAGTTTTACACGATGATGATGATGAAGATGAAATATGCATGTGTACTTTCTAGTCATTTTTCACCTTTAACTGGATGGACAATTGAGAATTACTCATGTCACAGAGTAGAAGAAAGCCTTATTAGCTTTTTGGCGAGAGTGTGTTGTAAAAAAAAAAAAGAAAGAAAGAATAACATGATAAAGTCGGATGCCAGGTTTGTTTTTGCATGGGCATAAAATTAAATCATGACAGTGGTACATTTTCAAAGCTGTTTGTGTGGATGGTTGTTCTTCATAGCTTGGTTATTACTGGAATATTGAAGTGTATTTAATAAATAAATTGGAAAAAGCATTTCAACAGTTTGCGGTTTGTCTTATTTTTGTTTTTAGTAGACATTCGTGTAAATAGTTGTAATATACCAGTTTTGAGATAAATACTATATTCTTGATCATGTTAATCAGTATGTGTATAAGCATAATGCTTTGTGACCCCCGTGCATTGTAGGCCATAAGGCACGTTTTAAATCGTTTCATAATCTAGGATTTCAAGTTATTATCCCCCTTAATCCTAATTATTTGCTGTTGTTGATTTCTTGTTCATAATTCAACAAAATTTATAGAAAATGAAAGGCCCTCTCCAGTGTATTTTCATCGGTATCGAGCGAGGGGTGGCTTTGGCACAGGGCGTCATTCAAACTCGCCACAGGGGGGCGCCAGAGACCAACTAACTTAAAGTGATTGTATTTATTGCTGGAATGGTTCAGGGTGTCCCCCGCCTCCTGCCTGAAGACAGCTGGGATAGGCTCCAGCAACCCCGCCACCCTAGTGAGGATAAAGCGGTTCGGAAAATGAATGAATGAATGGTAAATAATGCATTCATCCATCCATTCATTTTCAGAATCCGCTTTAACCTCACAAGAGTGGCGGGGGTGGGTGCTGGAGCCTATCACGGGGGACACCCTGAACTGGTTGCCAGCCAATGGCAGTAAAAAAAAAAAATATATATATAGCATATATCCGTATGTCTTGTCATGATTTGTCATATGGATGGAACTGCCCTCACAAAACAGGCTAATTTCAGCAACAACTAAAATACTGCACTGTAATTACTGATTCTTGGGGTGTTTTCACAAAATAATGCCCCAACCACGTGAGTAAGACACCAGGGAACTTGTTTCAATTTGAAAAAGGCCAGAATGTATTCCTAAATATGACAATAGCCATGAATTCTTTTCCATTCAACAGGAGGCAGAAGGTTGCAATGTGCTGACATTATTTCCCTTTGGTATTAAGTCATTAGTCCACACGGGTTTGCATCATTAAACGGGGGGCGTCAAACATTGATTTCCAATTTTAGCACCAGCAGAGTGGGAGACCATCAGCGAGACCTTCATCGTCCAGGTATTCCGATCAATATTCTCTTATTTTCATGCCATACCAAATGGTGATTTTTCAATAGGAAACAGAAGCCAGGGGGACTACTGTACTTATTTCTTGTGTTGAAGGTTTTTTTCGGGTCAGCAATCGTCTAAAACAGCTCTTGCCCTGATCCCAGGTCGTGTGTTTTCAATTAATGAGCCATCACTTGTTGATTATGCGTTTCCTGTGCTCCGGGCATTGATCTGGAATTAACATGCAAGTTGCTGAGCCACCACAAACACCGTAGTGTGTGCATCCTTACCTGTCAATGACAACAAATGTGACTTTTATTCACCTCATACTTGAGCTGCAGCATATCATTTTGTCATTGCCCCCTTGACAGAAATAACGCAAATTTTCGAGTGTTGAAGCTAGTTTGAATAAATATTTATTTCTTATATTTATTAAATATGAAAATTGATCAACTTCAAGGACACTTCACTTGATAAAAATTTATTCGCAGTTCATTTTATCGTGTACACAGTGTCATTCAAAAGTGGACCCATACGAAATTATACAGGTATGTATACAAGAGGGTCATTCTTGTTGAAAATGACCACTACAAGTAGCTTTTATTTTGTCTTCTCATAAGCAACACCAACGTACGTATAACATTCTTTTTAATTTTTTTTCATTTCATAATTTAATACAAGTACATTAATAACCATGTAATATGTGGGTGTATTCTAATTCACTTGACCCCAACCCCCCCCCCCCCCCCCCAAAAAAAAAAAAATAAAATAAAATAAAATACAATACAATACAATACATGAAAACTAAACAACAACAAAAGATAAAACGAGAACCGAAGAGCAAGGACCTATTTTTTCTCTCGGATTAGGATGCGCACAGGGAGCAAGCGAGGGAGAATGAGGGAGAGAGAGCGAGCGAGAGAGAGATGGAGGGGGTGGTGCTTAGGTCTCCTCAGCTGCTTCTGTTCAGCCCCATTAGCGACCAGGGAATGAATGGAGTTACACGTACTTTTTTTTGGACACGAGGACTGAGCTGTCTGCGATCTGAAAAGGCTGGATAATTATTCACATTTATTTTTTAATATACTTTATAAATATTATATATTTTTGCGACAATGTCTTTTATCTAGCACCCCGGGATTTATCCGCCTTTCACGGACGCTGCTGGTTTTGAAATGGAAACGAGAGAACAGCTGGGTCTTGTCGAGACATTTGTGGATTAACCTTTATTTCCCCTTTCTTTCTTTCTGCTCAAAGCGCCAAAATGCGCCTCTTTTTAAACCAATCAACCACATGAGTGGAGTCTAAAGCAACCCGTCACATTCACACCCCTCCCTCCCCATTTTCCTTCCATATACTGTACTGCAATCAACGTGCTAGTAAAATATGGAAAGTGAGGTTTTTAGCCCCCTGCTGGAGCATTTCATGCTGTCACCCCTTGTCTGCTGGGTAAGTCCATTCTCCAATCACACTAATTTATTCAAATCGGTGTTTTATTTGAGGTGCAGTGCCTATTCTCCACCCCGCCATCCTTCTTTTCTCAGGTGAAGACACTGGGGCAGCCCACAGTGACAGATGGCAGCAAACTGTCCGAATATGTTCAATTGGTGGATGGAGTTTACCTCAATGAGGTCATGCTGGAGATGTGAGTACCCTGAATGCGACATCTCCATGAGTTAGTGTGTGTGTGGGGGGGTGGGGGGGGGGGGGTCGTCTCTGGGGGTGCATGTGATTAAGAAGTGTGACAAGGGTTGGAGTGATTTTATATTGGCCATGAACAGAGGCTTTGTTTTGACTTTTTGGGTAGAGGGGGGTGAAAAAAAACAAAAAAAAAATAATAAGCACATTCATACCCAAGCTGCTACAGTTACACGTGTGAACAAGATGTGAATACATTTTAAAGGCAAGCACTTATTTTATTCAAGGTCACAGATACAGTGAGGAATTTACAAATGGCCACCCTAAGTGGACAACAACAATACCTGTTCATCACAGGCTCACTTTGTTGTTTCATGATGCCAAATGAATTTGTATCCGATTATGGAATGGGCCAATCGGTAGAATACGTGATTCTAAAAAAAAAATGCTGGAACACCCTTAGGAAAGGCAAAGAGCTGTTGTATTCAACAATAGTAGACCCAATCAACTATCCAGCGAGTGAGTGCATAATACGCAGTATTGCCCTTTCACCCTTGCCTCGCCCCCCCAAGGCACACATTAGCCAATTCTTCAAGAAATCTTGTCGAAGCTATCTGCTGGGAGCAAATGTCGGCCACGCACAATGGGGCCTCGTATGTGGGCCACTGATGGGTCATGCAGTCAGACATCTCTACAGACAATTATGCTTAGAAACAAGCATTAGAGCTTCAAAGTTTGGCCTAGGTCACAGTTGGCCATTAAAAAAAAAAAAACAATTAAATGGTCGTCTTATATCAAGGGGGTGCATTTCTTAAAATTACCGGTAAATGGCCCATTAAAAAAAAATCTTTACTGAACGTCATAATATACAGAAAAACGTCTCAAGCCCCTATTCCTGAAACCAAACAGGGTTTTTTGTCAGTCAGTTTGCTTCAAAGTCGCCATTTCCAGAAAACTCCAGCGTGACAAATTGACACAGAATTGGACTAAAATGAGCCCCAATTAGAAGCAGGTAATCTGGACAGAGAGTAATTTTATTTACCTATGCTATCTAACGCGAATGGAGCATGACGTCCAAGTTTGATTATTCCCAAGAATGGCCACAATCAAGATGGGTGCGGGAATCGCTTACACTCGCAGCTTTAATTACTCGTTTCCTGTGTCTGGTTGGCTTCTTCATCCAAAGGGTCCTCCGCATACTGTTTCTTTGCTCCTCCAAATTGCCTTTTTCTAACGTTAACCTCTCATATTAAATGTTTGGGGTGGGGGGGGGGGGGTGCATTGGGCATGTGTTCAGAGCTTGGCAGCTGTGTGCCGCCTGACAGGAAGTGGCCAGTCACAGCCAGCTTTGTGTTTGTGTGTGTTTTTCCAAGGCTTCGATGTCAGCGCAGTGCAGACGCAATGTGTGTGTCTGTGTGCATTTGTTTTTGCAGTCGGGCAGCTGTCCGCGGTTGTCTTGGCAAGCCATCCTCACACTTTCTCACGCACACGCATGTATACAAGTGCACACACACACACACACCCACTGTGATGGTCAGATTGTAGCGTTTATGTGTCGGTTCTTTGTCTGCTCGCTCTTTATTAGCGTGATAACGCCAGCTTGTTTAATTGTCGGTATTGCAATGCGTCACGAGCGATTATATTTCTAGAGCTTTGTTTTGCTGGTTGACTCTGGCGTGCTATGATGTACGATCACAGTGTTTATTGCTCCTCCCAGTTGAAGTGGACAGTCAAATGAAACGAAGAGGATCGTGTTTCGATCCGCTAGGTTAATGCTAACACAAAATGGTGAAAGAACATGAGGGCATCAATGAGGCAGTCTTTTTACCCTGTAACAAATACTAGACCACAAACAAGAAAGCAACACATGTAGATAGACAGTGTAATACCCACCGGCATATATTTTTTATCCTCTGCGAAGAACAGATATTGGCGCAGTATACCGAGTCATGAATGTCTGCGCTACAGATTCATAAGCCTGTATTATACTGCCCCGAGATGCGCACAACATCCATTGAATTGAATCAAAAAGCTTGAAACCAACTCTTTCGTTTTCAACATTGTATTTATCACTGTTTTTACAACCTTGAGGTAAAACCCCAAAACTGCTGTAACACGGTGTGGTAATGTAGTTCAGCTGTCGTGCCCCCGAGGGTGATGTCCAGAGGGCAGCGGCGGGACGTCGGGATTATCTAACGGTTTGCCCCCCGACGCCCAGATGGCAACCCTGCCACACTCCCTCCCTTCCTCCTCCTCTGTCCTCTCATGACCGTCATTACCCAGCCAATTAGATGACCTCCTCACTGCTGTCAAACCAATTAGCTCGCCCACTCTGTGAGGTGGAGCCAATTATAAATGTTGACCGAATGACAAGAGACCCCGGTGGCTCACTGGAGTGGCTTTTATTTGGATACAATGGGGAATTTTCGGACAGATTTCGCTCTTAAACGTGCCTGTTATGCCCCATGTCAGATGTACTGCCCCCGCCACCCAAAAATGGAAAATGTTTAAAAAAAAAAAAAAGATTGAACGGGTTTTTATTTTGTATTTGTAGTTTTAAAAAATTATTAGGAACACTCCTGCTCAAAGTCGTTGCTAATATAATTGACGCTTGACTCCATAATAAACAAAGGCTACGTTGTGCTAAAGCTAACACCATCATACACGGTCGTTTTCGTGACTCGCTTCACACTCGGCTTGTTTTTGCCTGCTTTTAGCACTTGTTCGTTCTTTCCCACTTTCCTTCCTTCGCGCCTCATCTCCTCCTGCCATTTCCCGCTGTCTTCGACCCTTGTTTTCTTTGAGCTTCTGTTTGGTGAGCTCCGGCTGACATAGTTGAAATTCCAGCTGCGGGAGGGAAGCAGGGATGCAGAGATGCTGCTGCTAAGATGTTTGACACCCCCCCCCCCTTTCCCCACCCCCCGCTGGCAAAAACACACAGTAGTGGGCTTATCTTGGAAGTCTGCAAGGAAGTGCAGACTCTGACTTTTATCGAACATATCTGGCAGCCGTCTTTGTGTCTGGCGTTGAGCAATAAAGTGTTGATGTGAGCCTTGAAAGATACCACAACCGAGGACATGTTAAACCTCAGAGAAATGGTAAAACTTAAGACGCTGATGCTTGCCACTTGTGGTTGAGGTTTTCTGTCAAATGAAACGTGAAACAAAGAGAATGACACATTTGAGGTTGAAAACGGCTGCATCACTTCGCCTGAGGCGAAAGGCCGCTAGCTTAATGCTAACACGCAATGCAAAATGCCGTGGACTGTCCGACGCATCCATTTTATGCTGTTACAACACTTTCGGCAACAGATATTTTAACACGGGGGGTGTCATAAGACAATATAACAATACTCGCGTGCATATATTCTTTGTCCTCTGTGAAAGAACGACACATATTACTGGAGCTCACTGGGCAGTTAGGGCCGTCTTCATGCGAGGACGTGCCGCGTTAATGCAAACTCGAGACTTCCTGCGCCCATTTCATGGGAGAGGAGGCAGAATCCGGAAGACGTATTTGCCGGCTGACAACTGCAGGAGGAATTGCATTTAAGACGCATTAGCTTCGGGAATGAAGTGCAAATCAGATTCAATTAGGTCCTTGTTTTCTTTTACGATGGGGAAATAAGAGCTCGCTTTATGTCAGTGGGGCAACCCTCCCATTTGCGCTGTCGGCAAGATGAGGCAATTATGGTTGATACTGACTGTCTTGTCTGTCGTCGGCTTTAATGGTTTAACTCGCTTCGAGCTTTGGAATGTAAAGAACGAGTTGCCCACGGATGCCATGGTAGGAGAATGAAATGGAACACAAAGGGGGACTGGGGGGTGGGGTTGGGTCCATGAAAAGGCAAACGACAAGGAAATTCACAACATGGCAAGTGTCACATGGTCTGTTTTATGTGGCGCGACTGTCACTGGAAGACCTCCTTGGTCCTCAAATATGCCCAAGTACTTTATTGTACTTCACAGGTAGCGATATGGATATCGTGACATTATATATATATAAAATACTGTATATATTTTTTTTACCTTTTAATGGAAAGAGTAGTAGCACAAATTAACCAGTTTTATCCTTATCACAAATTGTTCAACTTTATGAGAATCTATTATATCACCAAGTATAGTCATTTTGTTTTGCACCATAATATTTCAAAATGTGATTTAAATATATATTTTTTTATGTAAGAACTTTTTGGGCTTAGCCAAAAGTCACAGATTTATGAAGGCCCACCAGCTTTTTCTTTTTTTGTTGTTGTTAGCCTTCCCACTGCTGCTAATAAGCAAACGCTCATCCCCTTCATTCCTCATGGTTGTTTAGCTTTCCTACAAGGTGTGTGTGTGTGTGTGTGTGTGTGTGTGGAAACAATCACACACGCACTACTGCTATGTTTGGACTGACTCTCGCCCGGCACGTGGCCAAACGCAGCTTGTCTTTTCCCTTTTTGTGCGTGTGTGCGTGGCTGCCCGTGTTGACTGTAATGCAGCCTGTCATATATAGGTTAACACGACTGTGCAACGCGCGCAGCCAATCAGAGAGCGGGGGGGGGGGGGGGGAGAAAAAAAAAGCCCCAATGGCTCCTGCGTTTGGTCTCGGCGGCCATCTACACTCGAGCGATGGATGATGTGGCTTATTGACTGACCGTCTGTCTTGAGCAGTCGCTCCTTAATCTATTTGTCTGCCCAAAGCCTTAAGTTTACTTTATCAGCAGGAACGGCAAGGTTGGGGGTGTTAATATCTGGGATTCTTCCACCGCCTACTAAAGAACTAAATCCCTATTTTGTCGCCTGGTGCTCCCCAGGGGGTTCAATTCGTGAAGCATCAGCAACTTGGATGGCATTTGGTCGTCCTGCTGCCATGTCCTCACAATGAGACATATGCATTCTGGGTGTGTGTGTGTGTGTGATGTGAAACCATTCCCTGGTGTCTTTTTTTTTTTTTTTTTTTACGGGTCTTTATCATTTTCACAAAATACCCAAAGGATAGAGAATGACAGCATATTTTGCACCCTGCTCAGACTGCATCGTAGTGTTAATTGTATCGCTAACCCCATTACGTACACCGATGGTTAGTAAGGAGAGGAAAAAACAAGATTCATCATTGGTCAAATTGACACCAAGAACTTTATCGCTCGACCTGATAAACAAACGTTACCGGAGGGGTACGACTCCCTCCACCGTTGCCGTCTTACAAATCTTAAAATGTATTTGGGGAGATGAATTTGATTCATTTGAGTCATTTTTATTTTTTTGCTTTCCAGATGAGCTTTAGCTGTCATGGAATGTGCAAGGGCCACCATCACATTGCGCTTTTTGCCCCCCCCCCACACACACACACACTCAGCCCGTCGCCCTCCTCGCTCTGACAGGATTACAGCCTCCACTTTTTAATTAAGTGTTTAAATCGACCCCCACTATGTACTCCTGAAGGGCCCGCGTGCTTTTGTGTGTGTGTGTGTGTGGGACAGGTCATGTGACTGCCAATTCACCCATTTAATAAGAGCCCTGTGTCGCTGATTAGTATTCATAGCATCGGGCACGGGGTTGAAAAAGGGTCATTAACGCATCTGCAGCCGCCTCCAGACTGAGACAAACGAGCTCAGTTTTTGGCGGGAGGGTTGTTTTGTTTTTTAAATTTTTTTTATTGAAATTCTCTGTCGTCCGACACCTTGTTGCGAATCGCGAATGACCGCAAGTTGTGCGCAACCCTTCAGTCAAGACCATCATTTGAATGTAAAATAAATCGATCAACCGAAAGCGCTGCAAATAGTTTTGAGTTGAACTGACGACATGCTGGCACAAGCATTCACTTGTGGATTCGTCTCGATATTAGAGACCGTTCTCTTGTATGTGAAAATGTGCCTCAGTCTACATTGGTGACCTATTTATGAGGGTCAACTTGCTGCAAGTGTGTGGGGGCGGAGGAGACGGCCGCCCCTGAATGTATGCATGCATGCACGTGGTGGCTAGTGCACACGTGTTGTCATGCGTGCCGTTGTGTGCGCATGCCCGCATCTGTGCTTTTTCGCCATGTGTGGTGCTCATCCAAACGGGAGGCAGAGGAAAGCCACTTTTAGACCAAAAGCGAGTGAAATTGAAACGATAGTCAACACTCTGTCAGTGATGATAAAGGAGAGGGGGGGGCTCAAAACAAAGACTGTGTTTTAGGAAGCGCTCTGATCTGAAGTGCAGGCTGGTGTTTTTCGGCTAATTCCCGCAGATAAGCAAATGAATGCTTTTGGACGGCACTTTGAGAGGAAATGTGGATGCTGACACCCACATCACTCACCAGGCCAGGCACCACCTTTTAAAATCCATCCACACTTCAAAAGAATTTCGTTTGACCAGCACCATAAGATGAGGGTCGAAGAGGTGTATGTAAAAAGAAAAAAAAAACTGCACCCCACATGCATGTTGTTTCGTTCAATAATGCAAAATACATCTGTATCCGATTAGTCGAGAGGATGCTCGGTTGAATACACGATTAGAATACTCGCTGCAGCCCCGCTCTGTACACCATCTAGTCCCCGATTTCAACATGGACGTTCACGAAAACTGTGATTTGATTGACATCGTTGTATATAATTTTTTTTCTCACCAGAAATCCCAAGGCCACGGTGCAGAGGACAAACAAGAAGGTGAACAACGATCCCGTGCTGCGAATCCAAAACCTTTCCATTCTCATCAGGCAGATCAAAGCCTACTATCAGGTAGGAAAAAGGGTGGCGGGGGGAGCCTTTTCAGCCACCACAGTATAAAGCAATGGCCAAAATCGGCACCATTTCTTTTTCTCCAAGCTTTGTTGAAAGTTTAATGCTTGAACGATGAAATGATGGCCAGGCAGGCAGGCAATCACATCTTTCCCACACTGGAGACCGTGACCCATATCCTCGGGGGGGGGGGGGGCCGTGGCCAGGCTGCGGAAAGGTCACTTACTCGTGGAGAAAAATGCTTTCAGATAAAGAGGAGCATGCAGCCACAACATGCTTCCTGTTTTGTTGCATTTTATAGCCTCTGCATTTTTTGTGTGTGGAATAAGTGGCGCGTGTGCGTGTTCATGATGAAGATGAAAAAATAGCAGGAATTAAGTGGAGAAGATTGACAACAAAAAAAAACATTGAATAAATTAGACATTTCTGTCATCTTTTAGCCACTTGGGTTGCTATTTCTAGTATAAAAAAATGACAAAGCCCTCTTATAAACATTTTTGTTTTTAATATGAATAAAATCTTTGTTTAAAAGATTCCATTTATAAATCGGGCCAAAAAATAAAAATAATGCATTGCAAGGATTTAAGTGTCGTCTCCCCGAAAATACTTTGTAACGTGCATACACAGGCATCTTTTCTCCAAATGATTTTGATATTCCAATTTTTTTTTTTTTTCCAAAATATTTTAACCATCTAAATTAAAATGGCTCAATTTTACCCACATCAGATCGGGGTGGTTTGACGCGTCTCACTCACTCAATCTGTTTAATTAAACGGTTAACTTAGACGAGCTCACCACGGTTGGATCAGCCTCTGCTCAAGGTTAAGATTGAAGTTAAAGGTCTTACTCCTGCCTTTGTGGCAAATCAAAAAGCAACGGTTAAAAAAAAAAATCACCGGGGTGGATCTCAAGGGAGGCAAAAGATTGTTTCTTTTTAACACCTCTGCTTGGTTAATCTCATTGAGTGCTTGTTTGCTTGACGAGGCACAAGCAAACAAAAAAGGCCTTGTCTGTCTGCACCGCTTGGTTTAATCCTCTCTGCTCATCTCGCGGCTCACTGGCTTTTAACCACTTACTTGTGTCTGCCAGCTCAACTTCACAGGGACCACCGACGGGTTAAAATTCTGCCCCCCGCCCCCTCCAAAAAAACCCCCCAAAACAGCACTTCAGGGTCTCCATAGCCATTTTCACACTGCAATGCCTTAGCAGTGTGCTCTGCTCACTAGACATAGCACTACCCGCACGATAACATTCCAGCGGGTTTATCAACCTCTTTGTTCCGAAAGCCCGCACCGCTTTTGGTTGATATCCTCTTCAATTTTCCGCCCTAAATTGTTGAAGCGCAAACAATACTGGGTCTTGGACCACTGGTTGGGGAACGTGATGGGAAAATTTAAGGAAAATATATAGGGTGACCCAAAAAGATGCGTACCCATGAAAATTTCAATTGTGAGTTTGATTAAAAAGCTATTTATTTCAAATTACAACCACACATTATTCAGTTTATGGAAGACCATTCACCAGAGTTTCGGCTATTTCTGTCAATTTTTAGTCAATTTATGGCTTTCCCAAGATGTGTTCCAAATGTCCACCATTCCGCCACTCAATAGGGCTGCGTTCTATTGAGTCCCTCACTGCAGCAATGTTTTCTTCTGTCCTTGCACTCTTTTTCCTGCCTGAATAAGTTCCCCCCGTGGCTTTAGAACATAAGTTCACTACAGTCCCATGCTCTCTGAACTTCGTAACCCAACTAACAATCGTTGATTTTGGTGGAAAGTTGCGACAATGGAAACATTTTCGAAACTGAATCTGTACACTCTGGTATGATTTTGTTGCAAAATAGATCTCCAGGGAGAATATCTTCTGCTGATTTGTCCAAGACATTTCTGGGGCAACTATAGCTAAAAACGATCATCCATAGGTTCACCTTTCACGTCCTGCAACAGAAAAGACATTCGTTAAAAAATGGATTTTTTTAATCGAATATGGGTACGCATCTTTTTGGGTTGTTCCCCAACTCCCACGGCAAGTAAGAGCTCAAGATCTCAGCTTGAATACCCCCTTACCCCCCATTCCTGACTAAGCATGCTGTCTGTCAAATTGACCCATGAACATGAAAAAAAAATGGGTCAAAGCCTCTATATGTACTTCCATAGATTCTAGGAGTGTAACACTCCATGTGTCGTACCTTTGGTGCGATTCAGAAGAATAGCACACGGATTGCGTTTACAAATGAACTGAACTTTGCCACATAATTTTTTCCATGTCTCCGGTTATCTGGATGAATAAGCCAAGTTCTGCTTTCCTGTGGTGATTTTTGGGTCCCCCCCCCCCCCCCCCCCCATTTCCCGAGCCCCACGGCTGCAGACAGACACCCCTTCTGCTCTCGGAGCTAATGGGCTTAACAGGTCCGCCTTGTAGCGTAGCGCTCGGCAATCTGAGCCCACTCGTATCCGCTGCTGACTCCATATGCTCCACTGCCGTCTCCACTTCATGATCTTGTTTTTTTTTTTCAATTTACGTGTTGCGCTTTGATGGCGAGCGCCTCGTCGTTCAAGCCAGTGTCCAGTCATGCGCATACACGGACCAAAACGTGTGCTCTCTCTCTCTGGCTCTCTCTTCAAGGCTTTTTTTTTAAATCGGACTCTTTCGACTGGTGTCTGTAGCAAACCTAATTCATTAACGTCGTCGAACTCACCCACGGCAGACACTTGTAGACCTTCCCGAGACCTCCTTTGTCGTGACCCTCCCCCATTTCCTGCATGCCTCTGCTCTGCCCCCTTCACTCCCATAAACGCCAAGTCTACCCTACTGCATATTTATGCCCTTGTCAGGTTCCAGGGATCCAGGAGCAAATACAAACAGAAATCCAAATATTTGGGCTGTGTGATTTAAAAAAAAAAAATAATAATAATAATATTTTTTTTGGTCTTCAATTCACATACAAGGGGTCTGTTAGGCACCTTTTTACACTTCTTGGTCCCTAATTAAATTTAATTCAGAATACTTTACGATTAACAAATGCATAAGTTAATGTTTCTCGTACCCGGTCATTCAATCTGGTCCTGTGGTTTAAAAAAAAAAAAAAGGAGCTCGTCATTGGACAAGCAGATACAGTATGTATGTCTTGATGATGAGGATGTGTGGGTTCAAAGTTCTTTAGCTTCTGTTTGAGCAGATTGCGTTGAAGGGCATCAACGTCTCGACTGGACTTTGATTGAAGAGGACGGTGAACAGATCATGTTCGAGCAGATGTGCTCACGTGACCAAGAAAGTTTCCGCTTCCCTGTAACCATACGTGGCTGTGTTTGAGCTGCCGGGCGAAGGTTTCATTTCTTTTTTTGCTGTCGGGGCCAAATATAAGATGGGCCACGTTTTAATTTAGCGGCCTCGGTTTTGGCTTCCTCCGGGGGCGTGCGATTATGCAGCTTTGACCGGCTAAACGACATTCTTGTCTGCTTTTTGGCTTCTCTCATCCCTGCACGTCTTTAACATCGGGTTCTTATGACACATGTAGCTATTTTCCATCTTGCTGTGTTGCAAATTGTTGGGATGTGTGGTTGTAATATTCTTTAGATTTTTTTTTTTTGCATTGCCTTGAAGCCTTTGCAGATGTTGCTTTTGGGAAGTAAGACGGCCTTTTACTCTTGTGACCACCTCACTGAGGCCGATTCGTTTTGTTGTACAGTGATATGTCTACTTAAGAACGCCACTTCATATGAAACTTTCAAGTTACGAAATGCCTCAACAGGGAAATATTGCCTCTTATGTAAGAGATTTGAAGATACTAAAGGTAAAAATACAGCATTGGCTGCTCGTCACACCTCCGAGTTTCCTGAACGCAACATACTTAAAGCTGCTCTACCATTGGCTATTACCTGGCATTTTCCTAAAATCCCATTGGCTAATAGGGACCTCTACCGTATGCGTCTATGCAGCGTCCTCATCATTCTTCCCTCGGGCCATGAGGTGAATGCACAACTCCGTGTGTCGCGTTAGTGGACCAAAATATTGGAATGTAACGAACGACATTGTACTTTTGTGGTTTTGCTTAAGTGATCTTTTTCCCCCCACACCCCCTGCTGGATGGGAGGAGTAATGCAGTTGCTTTCGTGCCATCGGTCTGATTTGCATGACCTCTGGCCTCTTGGGCAAGAATAAGCCACGGGAACTTTTTAATTCCTTAAATGAAGTATGAGGAACTACAAGTTCCAGTTGCACGATGTCGTCATAAAACCAATCGGGAACAGAAGTGTCGACTGCAACTCACCCGCTACATTCATCCTGCTCATTTCCCTTCCCCCCCCAAAAAATTTTTCCCTGCAGGTGTGTGTAATGCGACTTAAGAGCTAGCTGACGCGTGCAGTAACAAGGTCTTCCGTTGCTGACTGACCTCACAAAGATGCTCTGTTCATGTTTGGGGAGGGGAGACAAAAAAAAAAGAAAAAGAAAACAAGGCTCCTTCACATTCCCTTGATGCACCGTACTGTAGCTATGCACCGCATGCACGGTTGAGACTAAATTAGAGCTTTCTTACTGCTGCTTTTAGTCGCCGGTAGTTATTTTTACATGAACTCGGTCACATGAATACATAATTCCAATCAGGTCTGGAATCCCCCCCCCCCCCCCCGCCCCTCTCCCCTACGCTGACTCGTTTCTTTCGGCAAGTCACGAGTAAATCGGTTTATTAGGGCATGTGTTTGCTCGCCGTGGGGCAAATGTGCGCGTTGTCTGTCATGCACGCTCGCGTGCTCCACGGCAATGTTGCCGGCGATGATGCGGCAAGCGGCGCAGCTCCTCAGACGCTCGCTTGACGTTGGGGGCGGGGGGGCGGGGGGGGGGGGGGGGGTTGCTCCATGGAGGGTGAATCCAATTGAGCTCACCATGAAAACGAGACTCTGGAGGTGTTTTGGAACACGACTACAGGGGTCCTGGGTTTCGCTTCAAGGTTCCAAACGGGGTTCAAAAGACTTATTTACACAACAAATGAAATACGTGGTCATCTCGAGAAATCATGCTCTGTTACTTAGTTTGTAAATGGATTGTTTTCGATTGAGTTATTTTCTAACGCATATGTCCCGTAATTGGCTTTACGACTGTATTAGCTTCGGTTCGCGATGGACCGCAGTCATTTTGGTTCCGCTTCGTGCCTATAGCCGAATGCATCTCGATAAGACTCTCGATTTGCATCATTACGATTTGTTGGAGTCGATAACGGGGAACACAGCAGAAACTTTACAGTGAAAAAGGAGAGGCCAGAGGGGTTAGAGAACGTTGGTCGAGGAGTGGGCGGATGGGATCAGGCTTCACCTTGGTGAGCAGCAGCTTGTTCTAGCCTTGAGGGGTGTGGACGGAGAGTGTAATAAAAAGCTCTCCGGCTGATGGATATCGCCAGAGAACAAAAGAAACTCCCTGCGAACGGCTTGTTTTCGCTGCCTCCTCACGGAGGACGTCTCGGCTCCAGCTGGACCACCTGAGACTTCCCCGTCTGCTGCTCTTTTCAGTGGACACGCCCACCACACCTGTCGACCTTATTCGGTCGCGCACTCAAACGTAACGAGGAGTCGGATGTCGTCTCAAGGTGGAGAAAATTTTTTAAAAAACGGTGAAAAGAAACGTGATTGTGACAACCTTACATATAACCATGTCGGCATAAAGGCAGAGCGAGGGCGTTGTGACAATACGAGAGGCTTCTACTTGTGGAAGTGGAGCCCCAAAAGCAAGCGCCCGTAAAAACTGCAACAGCACTTTCAATCCCGAAGGATACAAGTGAAGCCTATAATGTTGGGAAAGGGAGGAAAAAAAAGCGCCTGTTGAGCGAGGAAAAACATTTTCACTCAGGGAGGCAGTACTTCATCTATTATATTTTCGCCGATCAATAAAGCATGTACCGATTATCACAAGCTATCACTAACTCGGTGCATCTCTGATGAGAATGCAGCTTTGACATGGTGTAGTTCACAGGTGTCAAAGTCGAGGCCCGGGGGCCAGATCTGGCCCATGACGTCATTTCCTGTGGCCCGCGAAAGCAAATCAAACATGTCAACTTCTATGATGATTGCTAAAATCCGTTCCAAAATTTTAACTTCGCATATAATAATATAAGTAATTTTAAAATAATTTCTTCTTGATATGTTTTCACAGTCATGATGGCCCTCCAAGGGAAACGGTCACTACAATGTGGCCCGTGACAAAAATTAGTTTGACAGCCCTGGTGTAGTTGCTTGAAAGTGGCAAATCTTCCCCTCATCTCTATTGCGTCAATGAATCAAATTGTGATGACATCATTTTACCTCATTCAGATTTCACAGATGCAGTTTCAGAAAGAGGCAGCTGATATAAAAATCGACATGGTTGTTTAATTTCCATTCGTTGGGCGGGCAGGCACTCCAGAGATCCGATTATATGTATGCACACAATAAAAACATTTTTTTTCTTTCATAATATGCCACAGACCCATTTTGGATCTCTGCTGTGCGTCAAATGGCAACACTGCATTACGTGTAGTGGTTGTTAGATCAGGTGTCAAGTGGGTTCTCTGTGGAAGTGTGTGTTTGTGTTCATTTGGACCAAAAGAGGAAGTGCCTTTCTTCCCTTTGTTGGTGGTGATGATGGAGTTTGCAGAGAGAAGTACCCCAGAGAGATGCGTGTCCGCGGATTTGTGTGGGTGTGTGTGTGTTTGCGCATGTATTGTACCGTACTCTATGTATTAGCACATAGAGCGTATCCGTCTTTTCACCCCCCCCCCCGTTTCTATGGCAACGGAGCTCAGTGGGGCTGCAGAATGGGTGTGATTCATGCTTTTAAGGGTTGGGGGCACACATACGCATCCTTACTCGCACGCACACACGTGTAGCGGCACAATTAGCCCCCCTGTTAAAGCTATGCGCCGTTAGCGGAAGTGGGCGGAAAGGTGGGAGGGCGGGTAGGCTCGGTATTTGCGTAAGGCAGACAGGGGCTCTCTGTCGGGCGGAAACAGTTGAGAACCTGTTCATCGACACACATTTAATAACACGGGCATTCACACATGCGCAGGTTCAATTGAAACGCACAGGATTGTTGTTGTTGTTTTTTTTTTTAGGGGCCAAGGGTTTTTTTTTTTTATTTGTCTTGCCAAATAAGACAACCTAAAAACTTAGTCCCCCCCCCAGCAGCATTTTTCCAAATCGAGATAAATTGGGTGTCTTGTGTCGGGGCACATGAAAAAGTGTAAAGAACCCATGCCTGGAAATAACCAGGAAGTCAGCCATTTTAGCTTGAAGTACCCACTAGAGGGAATTCACCCAGATGAACACCGATCAGAAGCCGGTATCCTCCATAGATACTAAATTGCCAAGCGTGCCGTGAAAGTTGGAAGACATCTTGAAGTGGTTTGTTACAGATGAATTCGAAGGCTTGAAGGATTGAGGCTCATATTTGCCAATATGAGCCTCAATCTGAAGATGCTAAATTGCTTGCTCATAGTCGCCCATGCCAGCTAACGTGAGCATGTCATAGCACGTTTCCTCGTTATTTTGACAGTCCTTTGAGGTTTTGGTGGTGGTTTTAGGAAGCTATTGTCATGACTTACAGTGTAATGCAGAAATCAATGAAATGACAAACAGCCTACCACAATCAGATGGATGAAAAATGATTGCAGGAAATGAGCCATGTCGAATTCTGTTTACACATGATGATGATACCACACGCACCAAGAGGATTCCCTTTTTGACTGCTCGGGACTATTTTTTATTTTTTTTTCTGCGGAGACAAAAGAGTCTCCCTGCATCCTCACACATAAATAGATTTTCCCCGCTCGAAAGGCTGTCGGACAAGCAGATGCCTGAACATATATTCGATTGGCTTGCAGCGTTATTTATTCTGAGCTATTACACCAACCGTAAATCAGTCAGCTCTATTGTGTTGTGATACAGTCCCCCAACCCCCCCTTGAGCCAACACGCCTCACCATCAATGTGTCTAAACGTCTCGGAGGGATGGAAGATGAGCCACAGTGGACGGGTTGTGATGCCTTGCTGGAATCAATAACACGGAAATTTATATAGTCGGCGTAGAGGGGGGTGGAAATGGGGAAGAGGGGGAAGAGGATGGGTTGTGCAAGAGTGGCTAGTGATGGAATCGAGGCTTCATCCTCCTCCCTCCCCTTCCTGCCCTCCCCTCTGTTTGTCTTTGCGGCTCCCTCCCCTGTGTTTAATCGACGCCATCATTTTATATCAGTTACATATGTGTGTATATGGCGTCCTATAAATGGGTTTGCATTTTTTTTTTACTGCTGTTAAACTGTGTAGTGTGTATTCCCCCTTATATGCAGTAGTGCCCTTAATGTATTTGCACAATGCCTCCTCAAAAGTAGTCAACAATCGATGGCCACTAGAAAGTAATTAATTTGCAGAGTATTCTTTGATTTTTATTTTTTTTTTGTCAAGTCAATATTTACATACTGCTAATTCATAACAAAAGTTGCCTCAAAGCATTTTACATGTTGAGCAGGTCAAGAATCCAACTCCTCATGCAGTACAGTAACACAAGTGAGCATTACACAATGTAGATGGGGGGGGGGGGGGCACGAGAGAACAATGGGCACAACAACAGCCGTGTCGGCAACAGTGCATAGTCCTATTTGGGTAGCAAGAAACATGGCGCGAAAATGTCCAGAATATAAATTGAGCAACACGTCACAACACATATTGACATGACATGACTTTAGTTTATTTGGTTTATTTTTTTTGCTTTTTTTTTTGTATCTTCAGATCCACCAAGTGACGTTGATCTGGCACATTGTAATCATGCCACAGCGCTGACATTTCGAAGGTATTTCTCGTTTGACTCGTGAACAATACAGTCAGGATATGAAAATATTTCTATGTCGGGATTACAGAGGGGGAAATGAGTTAAAGATTGCAAACGTAGCCCGTGAGAAGGAAGATTGACACTGCGGCATGAAGAAGTAAGGTGTGTGCGCACATGTGCTTGCCTTCTTGGTATTAGCAGCGCATTGCCATGACGCCCTCACTTCTCTCTCTCTCACTTTCTTCCTCCCGCAGTGTCCATGTTTTATGCATGAGAGCCGCTAAACCCGCGCCCCGCATAATCCGAAAGGAATATTAGGCAGCTGTGTTTTAGCTCTCGTATTAGCCCGCTGCTAATCCTCAAAGGGTTTTATTCCTTCCTGCCTTTCACGTTGCGAGTGCACAGGACGAGTTGTGAAGCTGCTGCATCAGGAGATGTACGAGACGTTTCGTCGACACACAAGTTTGTTGTGTTCCTTAAGTACTTGGAGCGATCCATTTGAAAAAGAAAAGGCACTTTGTGCACCTCGCACTTGGGTAGGCTACGTAATGGAAAATAAATCGGTGTGCCGTGTTCTCTGACGATTGAATGTGAGATAAAACGAAACTATTTTAAACTTTGGCGATATGTTTTTCCCACATTAAATGATGTCGATCACAAAGCTTGGTAATATCGCCCTTCTGTCAAAGATACTTGGATGCTTCCGAGTGAGTCTCGTTTGGGTAAAGTCCTGGATAAGTCCCTGGAATTGGCCCAAAATGGCTGCTTCAAACCAAACTACCTGTTCGCTTTCAGACTTTAGGTGGATGATGTCTTCCTCTTGTTTGGCAGAATTTGTGGGGGCAAACCAAAGCCCATCGAAGAAAAATGGCAGTCACAATCATAAGTCACAGAAAAGGATCTGGTCAGCCACAAAGGTATCGGCTTGAATACAGATTCACTTCTGTCTGTTACACAGCTTTGTCAGCTTTGAATTTGATTTATTGCATCACTCATGGCTCTTAGACCTCTGAAAAAAATGTGAGGTCATGTAATCATTTTTTTAAAGTATTAAATGTTTTTTTTTTCCCTTTGGCCAGGACAGTCTAGTGCAGGGGTGGGCGAAGTTTTTGGCTCGGGGGCCGCATTGACTTAAAATTTGACAGAAATGTCAGGTACATTTCATTTCATTTCTTGACAGTCCATATCAAACATCAACAGAACAAAAGCATGAAAATATTGTATTAATATACTTTTTTTAAATGACAACAATGTTGTTGATGACCTATTTTAGCCTGTGCATTGCTGCAGATGGGTTGTGATCAGACCAGTAGAAGTTAGAGCAATACCGCGGGCCGTAGTTTGATCACCACTGGTCTAGCGACTAGAACATTTCGCCAAAATAACCCAAGGATCAAGAATTATAGAGCACTTAGGACTCTCCGCTGTCCAACTCGCCTGCCTCGCCAATGCCAAGTGCCGTTGCCGCGCGACTTGTTGAACCCGGAGGCTAAAACTACAACGCACGTACGAAACCCTGTGAACAGCGTAAAACTATGGATTGCATTTTCAAACATCGAGGCGGCACTTAGTCATTAACACGAATAGTGTACAGCCCATGTGACTGTATTGTAAATGGATTTCATCAATTAAAAAATAAAAATAAATACAAATTCCCATAAACACACCCACTTTTTGCACTCTGTGGTCATGGATTCAGTTCTGGCCATAGAACAATTCACAGGTTGCCAAGATGCTGAAAAGAGTGCAGGACCGCTCCGTTCTCATGCCAGATAGTCGTCGTCCATCTGTCGCTTGAATGTAATTGGGGCACAGAGTTCCACTTCTTATGCAATCAACTGCTTTTTGTTGTTTTTGTTTTATTTGGCTTCCTGTGTCCGAAATCCTAAAGCCAGGAATTGTTTTAAGGGGGTAACGGAATGAAGTGTGTGTTTTTTTTTTTTTTTGTGTGCAAATGCCGCCAATATATTTCAATGGTAGGAAGTGAACACTCATCGTACTGCATAGGTGGCCCAAACAAAACCCACTTGGGTGACCAAAGACCATCACTGGGAAACAATGTCATTTTTATGCCATTTCATTTTTTTCGAGGTAATTTAATAGGCTATTGTATAGAGAACCTTTTGAACTGTTGTTTATACTTTGAGCGTTTCTGCGCAACACCGGTTTCACCGCTACTTTGCTCCAAATGTTATGCTTTGACATAATTTGACTGGAAAAAAAAATACATTCAGACCAAATGTTTGCTTTTTTTCCCCCTATTTCAACACGTAAAGAGGTTTTTGGACATACCCAGGAGAGGCGTGACTTTTTCGAGATACGAGCGGTTGTGTGTCCGGCAGGAAGTACCCCCCCGCCCCCCAGCCCCTCACCCCCTTACTCCTTGTCTATGTTCCCACCCATTTCCTGTTTGAATTGTCCTGACCTGGGATTAACCCCCCTTCCAACTGCCTTGAATGGACAAAAGGAAGGTTCTGACCCACATGTGTTCGGTTTGGAAGGATCTGACGGGTAAACCGGACAGTATAGTAATTGTGTGTGTGCTTCATCTGATGGGTTTCCTTGGATTTTACTTGATTGACATGTGAATGACGGTGTGGGGGGGAGGGGGATTTCTGTGGGCGAAAATCCACACTGGCAATTTCGGGCATATGAATTTCACTAATACACTATTCACACCGCAGGGGATGGATGCTGTTAATTCATCTGTCTATCAACTCCGTATAATATGGCTCACAATGGCTTGGATTGGTGATGATATTCATACTGTACACATACCAACTGCCTTAAGTAAGCCTTCTTTTTTTTTTTTTTACACACACTGCTGATCGAAATCCGCAATTGTGTGATTGCTGGATATCTCTAATGGATTATCCTGTCGTGTTGAGTTTGTTTTATATGCATGGAAGTTGTTTGCACATTTTGTACCAACTGCCTTTTACGGTTTGTCTTGTCGAACTATCCCGAGATATTTTTGCCAATCTGCTGTCAACTCACATTTCTTTAATCTGCGTATTACGAACAATACCGCTGACAACATATTTTTCATCGGTAACAGGAGACGCTCCAGCAGCTGGTGATGATGCCTCTACCCGATGTGTTGGTCCTGGGCCGCAGCCCTCTCACCGGTAAGCCTTCCACATATGACACCGCTTCATTTTGGATGAAGGCACAAGGAAATGGCGAGGGAATTTTCGGAGACTCGGAGTTCACTCGGCGGTCATGAGCAATTTCGATGCGGCTTCTCTCTCTCACCGCATCAATACAATGCGCCGATAAAGGAGCTTTCATTTTTATGGCGCTTTGATGTTTCAGATGAGTTTCCCCCTCTCAGACTCTGAGATGTCTTTTTTTTTTCTTTTTTGAGCTGTGCTCCCCCTTAAATCCTTCAGCAATTAAGCTGCCTGCTTCATATATGATGACAAAGGAAACCGCTCTGCGGAAAGTAAAACATTTTTGTAGCTTTGACCCACTGAACCCGGAGAACGACATTGGATATGTCTCAAAAGCTCTGCCGTCTTAACGTGTTTAAATTTCACGCTGATGCGATAGTGATCGGTTTGACCTCCGCGGTGACCCAAATCTGCTACTTGATATTGGGGTGTGACCTCGAAGAGGGCCGATAACGAGCGGCGGTGGTGGACGTAAAAAAAAAAAACTGTGCTCATATGTCCACTACTCAAAATTAGCTTTTGTAACTCCGTGAATTTGAATATTCATCGAGGACAGGAAATGACCGCTGGCAAAATAACGAACGTGGGCACGTCTATAAATTATGAACAAACATGTTTTCTTCAAGCTAACTGCAAACGACTGCGTTTCCTCACTCGGCTGCCTTTATCTCTCTTTCACCGCTTCCTTTGCTATCACGTCGGCTCTTTCATCGCCTTTCTGCACCCGCCAGTTTAATTTCAACGCGCAGCCGTCGAGGATAAATAAAAGAACAATAATAGGCGGCCGCCAACGTCTGCGCCGAAGGATAACTGGCTTATTGTCGGAATACTGTGTGTCCTGCACAATGGAAAGAGGTTGAGGTTGGAAATTAAAGTATTCACGGGTAGCCATCGCTACTCCTAATTCGCTGGTATGGCCTGAACCACGGTCGCGTCATTGTTGAGGAGCCGCATTGAGAAATAACAACAATGCTAACGTTAGCCTGCCTGTGTGCCCAACGTTAGCATACCTTTTGCTTTTCTCTGTACTCTCCTCTTAACCGGCGGTTTTCTTGCTTCCCTCGCTCTCTTCACCAATGACATTCCACCTCTTTTGCCGAGTGGACACAAGAAACAACATTGTCCCTCGTTTGGAAATATTCCCATGGTTCTGTTTGACATTGATATAGCGTCTCATGTGATAAATCTGAAACGGCCACTGTTTTTTTAATCCTCAGTTAATTTTTTTTCTTGGAATTGTTGTTTATTTTTTGCTACACACACACAATTACTGAGTAAAATTCTACCGAGCAGATTATTTAAAAAGAACAGACGGTTAGCCAGGGGGTTGCTTGGAGCGCGTGGACCAAAGCAGACAGAAATATTTAGGCCAAATTCTGCATTTGTTTTTTTTCAGTCAAGTCAACAAGCCTCTGGGAGCACGCACACATTTTGGCCCGGCGGCTGCCAACTGAAACTCATTCAACATGTGGTTTTCATTTCATGCTCTCGCTGGTGATGGTGGGGGGGGGGGGGGGGGGCAACTTGACTTAAGGGAGGAGCTATGTCTCCCCCAAAAGTGGGAACTTATCTGTGCCACCCAAAAATTCCCATGAAAGCCCACGCTGAGCTTGTGCTTATCGTTTTGATAGCCATGCTGGCATGCAAATGTCAACCGGCATGCACAGTACCTCCTTTGTGTGCTCTTAAGTCAACAGTCTCATGTTTTTGGTGTCAATGGTGTTTTTGTTTTGGACCAACCTCCAAACGAATCCGTTATGAACCGGACCGCTGTGGGGTTGTAGAACTATTTGATTTTTGTATAAATATGTTCATTTAGTATAAAAAAAAATGCAAATGCACCCGTGCCCAAAAAAAACTGAATCGCTGACAGAAGCTGGAACCAAAGCCCGTGTGGACTGTTGCGTGCAGTTGAATATTTAAAAGTGATATATGATTTTAAAAAGAATTGCCCGATCAGCTGTGAAATGAAACAACAGAGTAAATATTTAGTTAGCCGCCTATTTCTACCGCCTAGCTCCTCCCCCCACGAAGGGTCAGGAGGCTTTGAAGAACTAGCACGGGAATTCTTGATTGTTAGCATGTCACAGACATGTTATTAACATGCCTGGGAACTGTTCTAGTTGTGAAAAACGCATCGGTGTCTCTTTTAAGGAAACAGCTAGACCATTAAACATTCAAAAAATCCCGAGGCAATATCTTCACTAGATGCTGAAACCTTCCCAAAGCTTCCATGCACAGTTATCACCCCTTTGCTGCAGTGACGCGGTGATGATTTCCTGGCAAAGCAACATCTGTGTGTGTGTGCGTGTGTGTGTGTGTTAGCCCAAACATGCAAGTCATGCAATCCTGAGTGACTGACTGTATTCATCTTGTCACATGAGGCGTTTACAGCGGTAGCTCACGAGCGAGTTGTCATAATCGCTACGCATTGAAAGACTGGTTGAGTCAGTGTCCTTGACGATGATGAAGGGAGGAAAGGAGAGGAAGCGAGAGATGATTCATAGGAAGGAAAGGAGGGCTGATGGATAAATGGAGAATGGATGTGCTTCCAGTTTATTTTCACCCGTCTGTCTGTCCCCTCATCCCAGTTTGCTGCTTGCTTTGTCTCGCTGCCTTTCATCTCTCCCTCCTGCAGCGCCTGCTTGCTCCTTCGTTTCTCTCTCGCTGTTATTTGTCCACGCAGGGGCTGCTTATCTTCGCCTACCTTTGTTGCCGCGCTAAATCCGCTTCCCCGTCTCGAAGCGGCGGTGCTAATAGAAGTTCCCGCTAAGCTGACTTTTGTCAGACATCAACTCATCGAAGTCCCCCCCTCGCCTCAATTTTCTACTTAACACTCATGGGGACACTAAATTAGGTACACTTGCTCAAGCGGATGACATTCAATTCGACCACTGAACCTTTTGTGAATGCTCTTTGAATATCCCGTTGAGATGCAACGATTAATCAACAACAAATGGATGATGACAAATTTTTATTTACTTTTCTTGCGGACTGGAGCCTCGCACTGGCATGGTTGTGTTAGAGCGCCACGTGGTCTGCCACAAGTGTGCGCTTTTCATGGAAAGAAGTCGGAAGAGCATTTTTTTTTTTTTAGGGTGTTGGAGTCCGGCTTGACTGTCAATTTGTGGACCAGGGCTTCGGTCAGGAGTGGCCACTTTAGAGCGCCTCATTGTCACAGCATGGAAAAACCCTGTGACATTACATCCATGTGGAACACCCACAAAAAAATAAAAGCATTTTCCTCCATTTTTTTTTTTTAACCTTGGTGGAGGTCCACCCTGGACTGAGCATGCTTCAGTGCAGTGTACCAAATGTAGTGGCCTGAGCGAGTCTGTTACCTAATGAATTTGTGACCTTTCACACGCCTTTAATTGGACTTGGTGAGGCTTTCCGAAGCAAGCACTGCATTGCCTCTTTTGTTCCTGTCTTCTTTCTCATGTTCAAAAGGGTTAAGTCAGAGGTTAATAACCTACTTCATCATCTGCCCGTTGTGTGTTCAGATAAATCTCCGTGTCACAACTCTACACCCACAACGGCAGTGTAGTCACGATACCTTGCGCTTATTCACTGTGACACACACACATACAGACTCTCAACACCTGGTTAAAATCCAGCAGATGACTTGTGGCCTGTACAGCAAGCTGACATGTTTGCAAGTTAATTTTGTCTTTTCATTGAGGACAACATCCTCAAAAAGGACGTCGTAGTTAACCTCTTCAGTGTTTAATTTCAATTTGATGGGTGGACCGGCACTCCAAAGGGATTTGTTCAGATAGAACCAATTAAACTATATTTAAAACTAAGTATTTTATGAAATACTAAAGTAGCCTTTCAGTATATTTCTTGCACGTTTGGATCCAACAATCGTGCCCTGGGTCAAATCAACCCACAGACAATATTTCTTTTCCTGAAAAATAATATAAACATTAATGGAAGGGTTCATGGGAACACAGGTTCAAATAAATTACTCAAATAATCTTACTTACCGGTACTTAAATGTGTGACACATGAGGAACATTTCCCCATTTCTGTTCTTAAGTGCGAGGTCTGGAGGAGATGAAGAAACTGCTGCTCCTGCTTCTGGGCTGTGCTGTTCAGGTAAAGACCCATCTCTTGACTTCAATGCACTGACATGTGTTCCACACACGCTGTCACCGTTGTGAAACAAAAAATGTCCTTCAAGTTGTTAGCGTACATAATAGCATCGTTATAATAATAATAATAATAATAATAATACATTTTATTTGTGGGCGCCTTTCTAGAAACTCAAGGACACCTTACAACAAGCAGTTAAAATCACGAGTACAATGTTAAAAACGACATCAAATAAGATAAGAAAAAATACAACAAAAATAAATAAAAATAATGGCTTTATGGTCTGAGTGAATAGGCTTGTCATATTATATTGAATATATTGATGTCATATGTTATATTGAAATGGTTTTGTTAGACACGGAAAATATTTGATCAGGCAGTTTGGTGTTTTTTTTTTTAAAGTTTTTTAAAAAATTGATTTGGTAACAGTAGTTTGAAAAGGATTTCGGAAATTAGGCTGTATGGCTAACAATGTAAATGACATAGTTAACCACTAAAAACAAAGCACCCAGTCTTAACTTTACGGCATACTGTCAAAAGCCACAAAAACCCCATGGAAAGAATTACACTCATTCACACAGTGTTACGTACAGGCGACTGCAATTCAAAACATGCTGATTTGTTTTCAATGCATATATATTTTTTATATCTTGGGAGAGTTTGTGCCTTGCCCCCATTTTTTTTTTCCCCTCCAATCCATTTCAGTGGGCATCAATTATGCATGGGGTCTGCTTTTCGCAGGCCGGCACTGTCTCTGTCCGTCAAAAGAGGCGTTTTTCACACATCAAAGCCATCAATGAATGGGAGCATAAGCCTGCTCACATGACAGTAAACGCATCATGAGTCACGATCAGAGATTGATGCGACGTAGTCATGGTCATATTCTGTTCCACAGTCACTAATTTAATTCTACAGGAGGTGTCTGGGAGATTTTTATTCGATTTTTTTTCCCAAATAATGTCATAATGCACATAAAAGCAAGCACGATTGCTCGTGGAAAAAAAAGAAAACAATTACTGTACTTCTGCCTCCAGTGTGAGAAAAAGGAAGATTACATCGAACGCATCCAGACTCTTGATTTCAACACCAAAGCTGCCATCGCTTCCCACATCCAAGAGGTGAATATCCGTCACGCTCAATCTCCCACGGTCTTCTCACTGATGTTATATGTTATATGTAATTTAAAGGTAACGCACAACCCGGAGAACGTGGTGGACCTGCAGTGGCTGGAAAGTGGGGAGCTGCCCGCCGAGGACCTGGCAAGCCTATCCAGGAATCTGGCCTTTCATCTCAAACACGTGGTGAATGACAGGGACACGCAGCTGGAGGTAAGGAGAAGTTTTGTTGCTTCCTTAATCATACAGAATGGATAGTTGTTTTGTTAACTTTGTCACTGGAATAATAACTCAAACTGCAGCAATTTCAAAATCACAAATGAACTGCCACGATGTTCAGCATTGAGCTGAGAACAGACAAAATGAGCGACACAACGATTGACTTCAAGGTGGACATGTTAGCATTTAGCTGCTCATAGACGCAACAAGGAGATACGAGAGGAACTTGTTCATGAGGAATGGATGGCACCATGTTCAGTTGTTGACCACAAGCAAGTGGCCTCAGGAAGGAAAAGGCTGCAGATTGTTTAACCGTCTCATGGGTGAACGATTGGAGTGTCTGTGTGCGTGTTTTTCTCACCAATCACGCGTCACTTGTGTTTCCAGCCATAGGGGGCAGATGCCGACAACTGATACAAGTGCGTGCGTGCGTGCGTGTATATATAATCGCCTCCAGATTACCAGTGTGCTATCCAGAAGTTCTCAATTAAAAGTCCATTTCCTGTCACAGCCCGGGGATCATGTTACTGTCGCAAAGCCCTTTATTTTCTAGTTAACATACTTAATTGTCATATCCGCATAGAATCGTTAACCAAGGCTGGTTTAGTTTAATTTGTGCCAATTCAGACTCATCTCTCCTTTGGTCCAGACTATCGTGGAGCTGACCCAAGAGAGGGACTGTATTCAGCTGTCTCCGCTGGGTACCGGTCCGGCCCAGTCGCCCAACGGCTCCCCCAGCATGAGGAGGACAGAGAGCCGACAGCACCTCTCGGTGGAGTTGGCTGATGCCAAGGCTAAGATTAGACGTCTGCGGCAAGAATTGTGAGTCCCTGTTTTGTTTCTCTATTAGCTAAGTAGCTAATGATTTGCGACGTCCCGGTTGATGCTTCACCCGCTGTATTCTGCCATGATGACTCAAATGGCCAACTGACTGTAAATTGACAAGCTCGTTATTTAATCATTTGCTACTTCCTGATTCGTATAGAACTGATGGTGCAGTTTATATTTCGTTCAGCGATAGCATTCCTAACATTCCAACTGTGAATGACCAACTAAATAGCTAGGTATTGTGGTACTTCTTACTGTAGTTCATGGAGGGAGGGAGGTGCCATTTCGATTCTGTGTCGGTGTTACTGTGTACCATTCCTGCCATAGAAGGAAAGGAATGAATGTACAAACAAACCACCTACCTTCTTAAAAGCTTGATAGTTAACAGACTAACTACCTGGCTATCCTGACAGTATTTTATTCTTTCCTGTACTAAAATGGCCGACCAAACAAACAACCAGCCAGCAAGATAGCTAAGTCTTAGCTACTTCCTGATTTACACAGAATAGGCGTATAGGATATATAGCGCAAATCTCAGTGGAGACCATCACTGTATACCCGGACATCCAAACAAGGGAAGGTGCTCTCATACAGTATATATATTTGGTCTTTTAATGAATTATCCAACTCAAGTTTGCTTTCATTTCAGTGGATAAGTATTTCAGTGTTGTACATACAGTAGGTTAATTAGTTTCAATGTCATGAGGCCCAGACAGTCGACTTTTTAACAAGATTGTTTTGTTCCGCTTGCAAAGATGGACCGTTAAATGCTAAAATGGATGACAACAAGTCTCCTCCAGGGAAATTGGACTCGTTTGTTGTGGCGTTCCATCACTGCAGGCGCCACTCTTTGCTTGGAAGTGGAGCTGGGAATATAAATCAAGATCATTAGTCGTTGTTGTTGTTTGGCGGTTGCTCTGGCATTGTCACAGATTGCAACACAAAGGGTTGGGTTGCATTTAGCCGCTAACGGGCACAACTAGTGACTTGAAAGATTGGCACAGCGAGCGACTCGAAGGAGGACATATTATATTGACAGTTAAAGTGAACTCAATCAGAATCATTTTTATTGGCCAAGTATGTAGAACACACGAGGAATTTGTCTCCGATAGTATTGGCCACACTAGTATACCAAGCAACGCCGAAAAACAAAGACATGAACGTTTAAGTATCGAAAGATTTTCCTCCATGTAAGGGAACCATTGTCCAGTAGCCGCACCCAATGGCAGCTGTGCGACAATGTGCGTAGTCATCGAGCAGACATAAAGTGATCAGTGGGGCAATACAGTACGATGACGGTTGTGCAGATAATTGTTGCACCATTTTTTAAGTGACCAGCAGCAGGAATTGTGGTACGACTTTAGGTGTGCGAATATACAGAAACTCCTTGAGCGCTTTTCAAGTGTCTGCTGCTGTGGAATATTGATCAACGACAATTGTTCTAGTATGTAGAGAGCTGGAGCTACAATGATTAGGGTTGTGGAAGAATGCCGAAAGCCACTATCGATTTGAGTTTCTGTTTAGGGAGTTGATAGCGAGGGGGAAGAAGTTGTTTGAATGTCTAGTGGACCTGGGCCTACAGGTAGAGTATAATTTAGCGGCTAAAAGACACCATTAGGTTCTAAGTAGCGGATATGGTGTGCACGATGAACAAAGCGTAGTATTTAGCCGGCAACAGAAACTGTTAGCCGCTAGCTGAAGACAATCCCGTACCATGTAGCTGCCAAGAGCTTAATGTTGACCGTATCATAGTTATTATGAGAGAATAAAGCGTATCAAAGGCGGGTGGGGGTGTGGGCGTTTAAATATAGCAGCGCACATCAGTGTTTGCTAAGGTGCAAAGCGTGTTAAACCGCGAGCAGCCCAGCCAGCTGCATGCAAAATGTGAGCCTGCAGCTAATCTTCAAGGCAGGATCTGACAGGTGTTTGTGATTTGGGAAAAGAGTTGGAGGAGGGGAGAACTGCTTAAATGAAAACAAAATTACATAAAGGGATCTCCATGAAGGATACCATTGCCTTATTAAGATGTTGTCATGAAGCTGCAGACACATTTGCATGTCGGTTGCTCTTTATGTTGGAGTTGTAACTGTCATTTGGTGTCGAGTGTGACGCTCGGCAGACGGAGCTTGTTGGATGTAGTCGGAGTCAAATTCAGGTCAGGACGACTGGGAAATATACACATGAGCTGCCGTGTATTTCCGTGGGAAGTTTCATTTGGTACGCTGTAATCTAGGCCATCGTGTAAAGCTTTTTCTTGTACACTTTTATTAGCAACGTTGTTGCCACCTGATGTGGAATTTTCTAAGAAATATAGAGAATGAACAGAGTAGGGCATTAACATGGAAAACGTGTCTCTACTTACAAAATATTTTTAGTTAAGAAATTTCTTCCAAAACCAATTAATTTTGGAAGTAGAGGTACCACTGTACTGTCACCATAGCGAGTTTCAACACATATTTGGATGCGCAAGTTAGCATTGGCTTCTGAGAAGTGAGGCATAGTTGACAGCGAGGTGAAGTCGGCGTGGTAATGTCTGATGTCCCGTGCACTGATCCGCTAATTGGGAAGGATACGAAGTGCTGCGCCCGTGAGCGAAAGTGCTTTTATTGTTTTTACGGAAGGGCGCTATTTTTAATGTTTCACAGCAGTCCATTCTGTTAGCTTAACGCATCAAGTTTATCGCAGTTAAACGTCTTTGTTGCTTTTCCAGGGAAGAGAAGAGCGAGCAGCTTCTTGACACACGGCAGGAGCTGGAGAACATGGAAGTGGAGCTCAAGAGGATCCAACAGGAGGTAAGTGGGAAAACAACGTAGTAGTACACCTCCTACTACTCGTATGCGTTATCTCCCTGACTCTTAATTGGCTCTCGCTCTTTAACAGTTGCTATAATTGGCACCGTCTTTAGCTTGAAGCAGCAGCCTCACGCTGTTTGGTAGACAACCGCAGCTAATCGAGGTGGATGAGGTCAAGGCAATGGAGGACACCGTGGACACCACTGGCTACTTAAAACCCAGCACACGAGGCTCCCGGGAGCCAATGGCCCCATACGCCATTGGTATAGCTGTTTCAAGTTGCCTTGATCGCACGTTTGGCATCATGACCAATTTACGTAGCTAGTTGAGAGAGGCTAAAGGCAATCTTCATCACTTTGGTCCGTGCGTGCTCGCCCTTAGATTCCGGGGACCTGACATTGTTAAAGGCAGGCGTAATCTTGCCAAAGGTTAACTGATTTCTCCTCTATGAGAACTGTATGAAAAGGTGTATGAAAATGAAAAAAAAATGCTCCGTGGATAACAGCCGTGTGCGGTGCAGTTCCAAGAGGCCACTGTTCACACCTGGACATTAGAGTCGGCGGCTAATGAAGACAACTGAACGCCTCCCTCAAATAGATCCCTCCTTTTCATTCTCGGGGTTAAGTAACCTGTGATTTCCAAGATGCTATCGTGCACACGTGGATATGAAAGAGTTAACGGTCGATCACGTTATGCAGGCTTTGTCATCCACTTAATGAGATAAAGCTTTTCTCCTGAAGATGCATTCTTCATCATTCATGATTAAGGATGTTAGCCACTTAAAAAAAATACTTCCCACAAATAGCTGCCTTCTTTTTACTCTCAGAAGGAGAAAAAAAATGTGGTAACCGTAATTACCTTTGTTGAAGCTGTTGTTCATAAACCGACATGAGTGTCAAACATCTGAGCCCAAAGATGTGGGGTCTGGATCTACTACAGAAAAAGAAATGCCTCCAACATATGGTCAACTCTGTTGCTTACCGAGACAACGGCGAACAGTCTCTCAGATAACGTAAAATGGTGAGCGTTTACATGAATGCATCTACTTTTGTCTTTCAACTCATTAAGAGCTACCAGCTTCTATCAGACGCTCGCTCAGCCCGGGCGTACCGCGACGAGCTGGACGCCCTCCGAGAGAAAGCCATCCGCGTGGACAAGCTGGAGAGCGAGCTGTGCCGCTACAAGGAGAGACTCCATGATATTGAATTCTACAAGGCCAGAGTGGAGGTACTTGCTTGTCTATTATTCTGTATATTTGATCAAAACCGGTACAAATAAATGCTCATACAAGAGGATTATATTTACTGTAATGTAAAGAATACAAGTTGAAAAAATATTGTCTTGAACCCTTTCACTGCGAGGAGTACAGGCTTTCAGATTTTGCCTTGGGGTTTAGCAGCCCTGTATTTTCCTGCCTTATCGTGAATCACATGGCATCCACATAGAGTAGCACACACTTTAAGGTTCTCTGCCCTATAAATGCGTGCAAGCAACGCAAGTTGATTTTTAAACTAAGCGGAGTTCTGCCTTTTTGCTCTGTGATGAATTGTGTAGGAGTTGAAGGAGGACAATCAGGTCCTGCTGGAGACCAAAACCATGCTGGAGGAGCAGTTGGATGCCAGCAGGAGCCGATCTGACAAACTGCACCTCCTGGAGAAGGAAAATCTGCAGCTAAAATCCAAAATCCACGATCTGGAGATGGTGAGAGAAACACATGTGGAAAGAGATTGGGTCGCTGTTTTAGCACTTCTAAAATTGAGTTGTTTCCATCAGGAGCGAGATTTAGATCGCAAGCGAATGGATGAGCTGATGGAGGAAAACCTGGTGCTGGAAATGGCCCAGAAACAGAGCATGGATGAGTCCTTACACCTGGGCTGGGAACTAGAACAACTGTCCAAAACACCAGAGCTGACTGAGGGTAAGAAGAACCAGGCGCCACAAACCATCCTGGCAAACTTCCATTGGCTAGGCCTCGACTCTTGGCCAAAGTCTTGTTATTGATATTCAGCGGCTCCCGGAAGATAATCTGTTCTTTTCAGTTATTAAGCTGCTAAGAGGTTTAACTAGCCGGGGATCTGCATAACGACTTGTTGTTTATTGAAATAACATTTAACAGCTTTTACACCTGGAACCTAACACCATGGGGCTTTGTCTCGAAGGGGACTTGTTGTGGGAGGAAAAAATAGAATCGATTATACATGCTTGTATTGTGGAGAAACAGCATCATGTGTCTCCTTTTAATTTACATTTTGTTGACAAAGCTGCATTTAATTATCTGCTCGTTGCTGCCTCAGCACCTCAGAAGTCCCTCGGCGAAGAGGTGAACGAGCTGACATCCAGTCGGCTGCTAAAATTGGAGAAGGACAACCAGACGCTGCAGAAGACTGTGGAGGAGCTCCGTGGAGGCCTTGGTTTGGACTCGGTGGCCAAACTGGGCAAAGTCAGCCAGGAGAACCAGAGGCTGAACCAGAAAGTGAGCAATGTTGTTGTTATTCCTTGGAGGTACACAACATGGCTCTGTCATTGGTCCAATGCCTTTTTTTCCGCTTATTTTCACGTTGCTAAATGGAAATTGCTCATTTTACTCTGATACAAATGCATCCGATGGCTGGTCTTTTGACCTTTTCCCACACCACCAGAAGTACCAGAGAGAAAAGAGCAGAAAGTATTTGGAGGGTGTAAGAAAAGGACCATGCAAGGAAAGACCTGCTTGGCTTTGCCTTTTCTTTTCCCACTCAGTGACACCCTAAATGCCCCTCGCCCAGAGGAGCCCCTTTGCAGGGAGGTACGCCTCCTGCGGGCTTGCTCTATTACAATTCTGTTCTTCTTCCCACACAAGTGTGGATTTTATCTCATTGCTTAAAAAATTGAAAGCACGTAATAGTAAAAGGGAACTAATCTGTGTCGAATTTGGTGTGTCCATGCTTTGTGCTAAAAACAGGTTCACAAACAATATGGACTTGTTTTTAGCACAAGCATGGACACAATGCAGACCACACTGACAGTGGCATCAAAATAGAAGCAACTCAGAGGCAGATTACCCAGTTACACCTAAATAACACGACTACAGCATATATATTAGACTTTTCAGGCAAAAAAAGTTTTTAAAATTGACATTGTAATAAACGAGCGCCATTGCTGACATTGTGTTGACTTCTTTGGACAGCAGACTACTGTTGACTGAACCATCCTCCTGGTTGACACAAGACAAAATTCATAATCAATTAAATCAACACAAAATGAATACATTGATTCTTATTATTCTCACTGCGGACTGATTTTTGTGCAGGTGGAGCATCTGGAAAGTGAACTCACGGCCGAGAAAGAGTCACTCCGCAGCGCCGAGTCGCTTAGCACGGATCTGATGAAGGAGAAAGCCTTACTGGAGAAGACGCTGGAAACGCTGCGGGAAAATTCCGAGAGACAGGTACCAGATCACAATTGGTTTCGGCATGACGCTTTAAATGTGACCTCAATCTAAGTCTAACCGGAATGACCTTCATTTTGTGCAGAAATGCCCTGAATGGATTATGTGGCTTCCTTACTTGATCACACGAGGCAGTCATTATACCAAACATGACAGTATTTCATTCCTCTTTTGGGAATGTGGAGCACGCACAAACAAAATGTTCATTGATCATTTTATTCCCCCTAAGAAGCTATTTTGGAAAACAATGTGCACCATTTGCCATTTGCCAAAAGCGAGCAATGACAGTGCATTTTCTAAGAGGAGCTGTTTTTATGACTGCTTGGCCTAGATGCAGACACTCTGATTCACTGTCAGGGGTCGACGGAGACTCTGTAGCGGTTCGACCCAAATAGGACACATTCGATTACTTCACGTGTTTGACCGATGAAGCACAGCGTGGACGACGCCACATGATAGATTCCAAGATTACTGTGGTTAGAGAAAAATGTGTGCTTCTGTGTTAATGCTTCCAGGAAAATGTCTGAGTAATACCTGAAAATGAGTCAAATCACACATTTCAACCAAAATATGCTTAATCATGGTAGCTCGATTCCGTTCTCATACAAGTAATGCTGCATTAAAGTATAACCTACTGTCAATTTATACTTTTGAAAAGTGCTCTTTAATGCTTTTTAAAGACTACATTGCTACATTGCTACATCTGGTCAAGTTCTTCATTCACGTGTGGGTGGAACCGTTTGTCTGCCTTTACGCACTCCAAGTGGGATCTTTTTGACCTCCCAGCCATCCCCTAAAGGGCAGACTCATTTTTCGCTGAGTGCTACCGCATGACATCACTGGTTATGTCTCCTGAAGCACAGTATGCTCAGTTGAGTTGTGTTGTGTCCGTAGCTAAAGGGTCTGGAGCAGGAGAACAAGCATCTAAGCCAGACGGTGTCATCCCTGCGTCAACGCAGCCAGGTGGGCGCCGAGGCTCGCGTCAAGGACGTCGAGAAGGAGAACCGCATCCTCCACGAGTCCATCTGCGAGACAACGGGCAAGCTCAACAAGCTGGAGTTTGAGCGGAAACAGCTGAGTGAGCCAACGTCTCCACCAGCACTTTGTCGTGTGTCCGTTTTCTTTTCCTCCGTCGGATCAACACGGCGGCCGTTTGTCTGCAGGAAAAGAACTGGAGTCCTTGAAAGAGAAAGGCGAGAGAGCGGAGGAGTTAGAGATTCTGATACAGAAGTTGGAGCGGGACAATGAAAGTCTGCAGAAGAGAGTGGCCAGTTTGGGAATCACCTGCGAGAAGGTTGGTTCTTGTCGTTTCCTGGAAGAAATACTGCAAAATGGAATTCTCTGGATTTAAAAAAAACAGCTAGCCATACTTTTCCCATCCCTACTTTAACCTCTGCGCTGTGAATTTCAAGGCTTTATCATTTTATTATTCATGTTAGACATTGGAATTACAGATTGACTTATCATCTGAAGCATCCCATCGTCATCAAAATTACAGTAGAGCAGAACTTTTAAAATCCCGCCAGTGTTTGAGGCAACGGTATTCTCCGTTTATTCCACCTGAAGGTATCGGCGTTGGAGAAGGAGAACACTGACCTGGAGGCGGAGAGCCGGCGCCTCAAGAAGAAGCTGGACAGTCTGAAGAACATGGCCTTCCAGCTGGAGGCGTTGGAGAAGGAGAACTCGCAGCTGGAGCAGGAGAACCTGGAGGTGCGACGCTCGGCCGAGAGCTTCCGCTCAGCCGGGGTCAAGGCCGTGCAGCTCGAGGCCGAGAACAGGGAGCTGGAGAGCGAGAGGAGCCAGCTTAAGCGCAGCCTGGAGCTCCTCAAAGCCACCTCCAAGAAAACTGAGAGATTAGAGGTGAGACCTTCCCGCCAAACGGGTCCGCCGGTGTTAGTTTTAATGGTGCTTTGTTTTTCGGTCCTACTCTGACTGCTCTCCCATCACCCTAGGTGAGCTACCAGGGCCTGGACACCGAAAACCAGCGCTTGCAGAAAGCGCTGGAGAACAGCAGCAAGAAGATCCAGCAGCTGGAGGCCGAGCTTCAGGAGGTGGAATCCGAGAACCAAACCCTCCAACGCAACCTGGAGGAGCTCAAGATCTCCAGTAAGCGTCTGGAGCAACTGGAGCAGGAGGTGGGTGGAGAAATGAGGCGCCGATTATAACACCAGGTACATTTTTGGACCCGTCTACCGTCATGGTTCCAGAACAAGACGCTAGAGCAGGAGAGCTCCCAACTGGAAAAGGATAAGAAGCTCCTGGAAAAGGAGAATAAGCGGCTGAGGCAGCAGGCTGAAATTCGCGACTCCAAGCTGGACGACAGCAACCAGCGAATCGCCATCTTGGAGAAAGAGAACCGTACCATGGGCAAGGAGATGATCTTTTTCCGGGACTCGTGCACACGGGTCAAAGACCTGGAGAGAGAGAACAAGGACCTGGTCAAACAAGGCACCATTGATAAGAGGACCCTCATCACGCTGAGAGAGGTTTGTGGGAAAAGATGACGAAATGGCCTGATTTTAGTTGGAGTGAAATGAAACAAATCCTCCCTTTGTTTGTGATTAGGAATTGGTAAGCGAGAAGCTGCGCACTCAGCAGATCAACAACGACCTGGAAAAACTAACGCATGAGCTGGAAAAGATTGGACTCAACAAGGAGAGGCTGCTGCTCGACGAGGACTCCGACGACAGGTATCCACAAGTTCATTTCGAACTCGGTCTGTCATTTCGGGTAGTCCAACCGGGAGTCTAAATAAATCAGGTCTGAGGCCCACTTTAGATTGAGGTGCCGTCTATTTCAACAATTGCTCGTGCAGTGGGATAGTGACAGCTGAAAAGTAGCTCATCGTCTTGTTCAGAATCTGGAAGGAATAACGAATGTGCTACTTTTGCATTTGTAAAATAAATCCAACTGTCTTTACCCAGGTTTAAGCTCCTAGAAAGCAAACTGGAGTCGACTCTCAAGTCCTCATTGGAGATCAAGGAGGAGAAGATCGCTGCCCTTGAGGCCAGACTGCAGGAGTCGTCCACTTTGAACCAGCAGCTTCGCCAGGAACTCAAGACCGTACGGGTCAACACGCACACCACAAAACAAGAGTCCAAAAGGCTTCCTCATTTATCTTGTGTGTTTTCCTCTCAGGTGAAAAAGAACTATGAGGCTCTGCGTCAAAGGGAGGAGGAGGAGAGGATGGTGCAGAGCTCGCCCCCTAGAGGTTTGGAGGACCCCAAGGCGGTCAGCAAATGGGAAAAGGAGAGCCACGAGGCCACCAGGGAACTGCTCAAGGTCAAGGACAGACTCATCGAGGTGGAGCGGAATGTGAGTCGGCCAACAAAGCTCTTTGAATGCCTTGCGAAATATTCATGGGCTTGTTTCATGGCAAAATTCCAACTCAAATGTTCAGCTCATTCAGGACATACGGAGGGATTTCTTACATTCCTAAAATTTCCATATCATCATCGCTGCATTTACAAATTAATGCCAATATTTTGCATGTGTAACTAATCCTTCCGGATTTCTTAATCCATTCTAAATGCAAACTCTTCATCGCATTGCGGGTTCACTTCATTAAACAGAAATCCAATTCAGGTCTGGCGCGTCACCATTCAAGTTCTCTTGTTAATTTGTATTTGTTTTTCACCCCTCCGCCTAGAATGCCACGCTGCAGGCGGAGAAGGCGGCGCTGAGGAGCCAGCTCAAACAACTGGAGACGCAGAGTTCCAACCTGCAGGCTCAGATCGTGGCCGTGCAGAGACAGACCGCCTCTCTGCAGGAGAACAACACGACGCTGCAGACTCAGAACGCCAAGCTGCAGGTGATGTGCACAAACAATAGAAAACTGCGGTTGTGGGGCAGCACTGCAATAAACGCTTCTCTGCACCTCGCTGCCTGCGGCTTATATTGAGGACACAAAACCGCTAGTAATGATCATCGTAGTATGCAACAATAAGATATCACTTCATTTATTTATGAGTTTAACATTTTTAATTTTTTTTGGATTTGCATCGGGGGGGGCTTAATGAAATGATTTTTGCCCCAATTAGTGTCCATGAATACTTTAAAAGCTTGATTTTGTTCTGCTCATATTTGATGAAAAATATGCATGCCACAGAAGACATTTTAATCATTTTAAGAATTGGCATGCTTAATATGTCAATAATTGATAAGATATTTATAACCTATTAAAATATGAGTGAATGAGATCTTGGATCAAAGGTGGCTTCAAAAAGGTCTTGTTAGCTTAACATATAAAAATATAACAATTTCAAATGTAAACGGATCGATTAGAACATCAGCAGGCAGGTGAACTTCCGTCCAAGTGATTTCAGTGCTTTGAAAAGCAATCTAAACCGAGGAAGCTTTTGCATTTGGTTGCGAGCCAAAAGGGCCGGCCTCTTTAAAAGCATTTCACCCACATTAGTCAGTCTAGAGCTGCCCCTCTTTGGCTCTGTCCCAACCCCGCCAGCCTGCTTAGCTCCCCCACTATGGATTTAGACCTGAACTCCTTGTTTGGCAGCTTTTCAAAGCCAGCTTATGGGACACGGGATTGACACTGACTGGCGTCTCGCATTTTTTTTTTTGTTTGGTGTTTTTGTTTTTTTTTCCACGGGGTGTCCCTGCTCAAACGTCTCTACGGGGTTAAGAGGTTTGTTTGCGTTTGGAAGCATATGTCATCTAATTTGTCACAATAACTGATAAATAACTGAATAAAACAGCATAGGATTGTAGCCATATCGGTTCAAAATGTCTTATGATCTTTCCGAAGACAATTTGAACGCATTAAGACTTCATGAATGAGTCACTCAACATTTTGTGACATGAGATTATCCTTCGTGAATTGCAAATTTACAATTTGCATCAGAACCGGAAGACATGTGTTTTGGCAGCCCGCGTGGGCTCTCCCTGGATATATTCCCGATTTCCCAAAATATACATCAGGTCAATTTGAAGACTCTAAATTGTTCTTGGGTATGAACGTGAGTAACCTGCCTCTCTTTTCTGTGCTTTTATTTTCACAAGTTTGCAACACGACACATTCGGAACAATGAATGACCCGAAGGGTCATAACACGTGGACCTTGCTTGTCCCTTCCAGGTGGAAAACTCCACGCTGAGCTCGCAGGGCGCCACCCTGATGGCACAACATGCTCAGCTGCAGGGCCAGCAGAGCAGCGTGGAAAGCGAGCGCGAAGGAGCGCTGCGGGAGAAAGAAGAGCTCAGGTCCACGTACGAGCTGCTCCTGCGCGACCACGAGAAGTTGGCGGCGCTCCACGACAAGCAGGCGTCCGAGTTCGAGGCGCTCATCGGCAAGCACGGCGGCCTGAAGAGCTCCCACAAGAGTCTGGAGCAGCAGCATCGCGACCTGGAGGACAAGTGAGGAAATGGGCTTTGGAAGCAATGTTTTATGTTGGAGGGGAGGGACATTAGGATAAGAGTGATTTATTCTCTCAGGTATAAGCAGCTCCTGCAGAGGAAAGGAGATCTGGAGGAGCTGGAGAAGAACCTCAAGGAACAACAAGACAAAATGGCCGCAGAGAATCAGGGCCACCGAGCTACGGCCGACCAGTGCAAGTTGCTCAAAGAGGAAAACGACAGGTCAGATTGTGTATGCAAATGTGCTCTTACACATACAGTATAAAGCTTTGCCATTGTAAATATTGACTAAATTTAGCGTTTACGATTGTTTGGCCGTGACCGTTTGCATAAGCAGATCAGGCAGGAAGATCTCTTATTACAGACCACACCACAGGACAATCACTCGGGATAATCGGATGCGATAATCAAGCCGAATTTGATCGCAAGGGGGAATCTGGCTAAAATTTGGCCCCATTGTGAATGTGTAATCTGCTTTAAATATTGAACACGTTTAGTATGTACCATTGTAGGCCCTGTTTACTGAATGGGCTCGGTTGGGAGGGGAACCAAAAAAAAAACACTCGACACACCCTTGATTGTTTTGTTTTTTGTTTTTTTAACCCACAGATTAAACACCACATACCGCCAACTGCAGAAGGACAACGAGAACCTCCAGCTGGACCACAGGAACATCAAGAGTCAGCTGAACGGCGCCAAGCTGGAGCAGACCAGGCTGGAGGCAGAGTTCTCCAAGCTGAAGGAGCAGTACCAACAGCTGGACATCACCTCCACCAAACTCACCAATCAGTGCGAGGTGAGGGCCGAGTCAACAACCACAGAGGGTCCAAAGAGCTCACGCGATGAAGGCAGAACAACACCACAAAGGGATATTTAACACCACGATTCAGTTACCAAGGTGTATGGTTCTCTTTCTGAATGTGCTTCTCAGCTGTTGAGTCAGCTGAAGGGCAACCTGGAGGAGGAGAACCGACACCTGCTGGACCAGATCCAGACGCTGATGCTGCAGAACCGCACGCTACTGGAGCAGACCATGGAGAGCAAAGACCTGTTCCATGTCGAGCAGAGACAATACATGTAAGCTCAGAACAGTTTTTCTTTGAATTAAAAAAAAAAAAAAAAAAGCCGACGATGGCTCCCGAATGAGAATTTGTCATCTTTTTAGTGACAAGTTGAATGAACTGAGGAGACAGAAGGAGAAGCTGGAGGAGAAGATCATGGACCAGTACAAGTTCTATGATCCTTCACCTCCACGCAGGTGAGCAGCAGCTTTGAAAGGAGACCTATAAAGTATGCATTAGAAGTCCATGAAACACATTTTTTTCAGGATTTAAAACTCCCCGCAGTTGTCTAGATAAAATGTTTTGAAATTTAATTTCATTTGAATTAATTTCACCCAATTGGATAATTTGTTTTTTTTTTAATATGAATGAATGATTTTTATCCATGAATGAATCATTCATTTATTTTAAAATTAATTTAACCTTGATCTGTTTTAATTGATTAAACTTCATTTTTAGTAACAATATAGTTGTAATTAATGTAACATCATATCAAGGAATGTAAAATTAAAAAATCAGATTACAAATTTAGTCACATTTTTATCTCATGATTTTATTTTGTGAACTTTTTAATTGAAATGGATTATTCAATCTTAATAAATTACATTTTATTCCTTCAATTGTATCTTATTTGAACAAGAATATAATTAATACAAATTATATTAAAGTTACTGGATTCAGTTTTACACAGACTGTATTTTAACTTGATTTCAATAACTTCCAACATTTTTAACTACCGGTATTTAACTTAAGTGTGGTTTAGACTGTTTTACTTCATTTCAACTTCAAGTTTTTAACATCACGCTTAAAGATAATTTCATCTTGATCTAATTATTGAGGTAAAATGTTCCAGTTTAATCACTAACAAATGGTTTTGTACTTGAAACAACTTAAAGTATTAAAGTATTTCTGCTCTTTAACGTGAATCAGCGACGTCATTTTACCATCCCAGGCGCGGCAACTGGATTACGCTTAAAATGAAGAAGTTCAAAAGCAAAAGCCGCGAGCGAATGCGCTCCCTCACGCTGACGCCGTCCCGCTCAGAGTGCGGCGACGGCTTCCTGTCCTTCCCCGTCGACAGCCAGGACAGCTCTTCGGTTGGCTCCGGGTCCAACTCGCTGGATGACACGCTCGCGCACAAGAGGAGCAGCAGTGAGTACAAGCGCACGCATACGCGGAGGTTCTGAGATGATTCCCAATTTTTCTGCGCTTGCCCCCACCCCTCTCCTCTCTCTCCCTGTGCTCTAATTCCTGAATTTCATATCTCTCTGCGTAAGGGAGGAGAGGCCAACGGTGCCTTGTTCAAGGGCAGGGCTCCAGCAATGGTATGCTGCGGACGGGGAGGGTGGGCGGGGGTTGCGAGCCGCCCCTCACCTCTCTCAGGGCATGTTTTCGTGAGTTCCATCGTGTGTGTCGGTCGGCTTACGGCTGAGCTGCGCCCAGGCCATGAGGTTGACTCAACCAACACCCGAGTAACTCTGAGACTATTTTATTGAAAGCTTTCAATTGCCTGTCAGTCAACCAGCTGATGTGTGCAGTTCAGCTGTAAAGTGGATTCAAACCATTACAACATTGGTCTCCATTATTATTGTTCTTTTTACTATCAAATGGTGCAAAGCAAAAATAGATTCTCAAACTAGAACGGAATTTCATTGTGGGCAAAAATCCACCAAGGCTGAAGGACCCTAATAAAACGGGTCTTTTATCCTGAATCTCACCCAAAAGTAATCGCAGTTTTCCCTCCAACGTCCGTTGCTACGCATCATAATAAGGTAAAAGTCTTTTGCAACCCAGGAAACCAAACATTTATCACAATATGATTGTCCCTGTTGTGCGTGATAAATGTTTTTAGAGAATTAAAAAAATAATAATAATTATGATAATAAAAGGGCGGCCCGCTAGTCCAGTGGTTAGCACGTCGGCTTCACAGTGCAGAGGTACCGGGTTCGATTCCAGCTCCGGCCTCCCTGTGTGGAGTTTGCATGTTCTCCCCGGGCCTGCGTGGGTTTTCTCCGGGTGCTCCGGTTTCCTCCCACATTCCAAAAATATGCATGGCAGCCTGATTGAACACTCTAAATTGTCCCTAGGTGTGAGTGTGAGCGTGGATGGTTGTTTGTCTCTGTGTGCCCTGCGATTGGCTGGCAACCGATTCAGGGTGTCCCCCGCCTACTGCCCGGAGACGGCTGGGATGGGCTCCAGCACCCCCCGCGACCCTAGTGAGGATCAAGCGGTACGGAAGATGAATGAATGAATGATAATAAAAACGATTCTGACTTTAAATCTTGAGGTGACATAATGTTGCGCAGTTTCAGAGAAAGAGAATTTCACAAAACTTCTCAGATACTTTCTTTTCAAGTGAGTATTTTGAACACAAAATATTTTCAAACTTTGCCCGATGAAATTAAAGCCAAATTCTCATCAACTACAAACCTCTCTAAACTTCCTGAAAAGTTTGCGTCAAATAGCAAGAGGATGCCAACGACAAACACATCTGTGCTAACCCATCGCTCCCATGAATGGATCGTCATCATCTGTTTGTGTCATGTTGCCGTGGCAATGCAGTGGACTGTGTGGCGCAGGGGTGTCCAAATTCGGCGCTCGAGGGCCGAGTTTGGACACACCTCCTTGGACTGTAGCTTGTTGAGATTGTGATGTTTTAATTAGAAACGAGCTAGTGTGAGAGTTTGCAAGTGTGTTAGACACTTGGCACTTTGTACGGTGTGCTGTTGTAGTTGCAAGTGTTCTGAGCTTGCCGTTTGATTATCATAGCACGTTTTGGTTGATTAAAATGTGCATTGTGCGTGTTTGGGGAAATGTGTGAGATGTGCATGAAAGTGGTTTTCATGAGTCTGTAGTGAAGGTGGATTGCCACACCATTAATTAATGTACGCCTGCATGGAGAATGCAGAGCTCTATCAAAGCTGTTTTTTTTGTTGTTGTTTTTGTTTTTTTACGCTCGTTACTTGTGGATAAATAAAAAAAAAACGAAAGTAAACCTAAGCGAAATTACAACCTGATCCAATTCCATATATTGCTATTATTAATTCTCTTCAAATAAAATGCTTTGTAATTACGAAAATGCTGATGTTGAAAAACCACTTTTTACGCCGACGGCAGTATTAATATTCATCGATTCTTATTAATATTGCGTTTGTGAAATAGGAGTTGAGCAGTTAAATCCACCCCTTGAGTTTAGAAAATTTTTTGAAAATGTAATTAGAAATTTTATAAATGTGTATGTCATTAAAAAGGATAGTTTACCTTCTTTGTTTTTAATTATACAAGATTTATTTTAGATTTTTCTTTTGGGGTGTTGCTTTTCTTTCTTGAAGAACAAATTATCAATAGTTAAAACAATGTAATTCTATATATCTAAAATTAAACAACATATTTCATCTAGTTTTCCCTTTTTTAATCACGGCATTTTTGATTTTTTTTTCTTTTTTTTCCTTCTAATTGCTTATGAGAAAATATTTAATTATTAAACATAATTATCTTAAAAAGTTATGATTTTTACGCAGTTTTGATGATTTTCCTTTAAGCATTCCCCCCAAAAATAAAACAAACGGTGTGCTTTTTGATTTCAACACTTCTCAGCTATTCATATTGTTCACCTAATAACATAATTTCCCCAAGCCATTTTCAACTTAAATTGCTGATGACAAAATATGAGCGTGCTTGTTAATGTAATTCTCATTTTGATCTGAAAACATTGAAGGATGACTTTGGCAACTGTGCAATTGGGCCAACAAACTCCAACAGAAGCTATCATGCAACAAATGGATGGTTGCCATACCTTGGTGGAGATCATAATGCTTGGGGGGGAGGTATTAATTGAAAACTAAGATGAAGATGACACCGTTCTTAAGCGACTTGAGATGGCTTCGACGTGGTTTTATGATGACTTGAGTGTGCAGTGCCTCCGCTCGTTCCCCGTTTGCCTCTTATGTCACGTTAACAACATCCCCCTTCCCTTTTTTGTTTTTTTTTACCCTCCTTCTGCCTCATTCTGTCACCCCACTGCCACCCTGTCTGTCTGTTTGGCCGCGCTGTGGCAGCTTTAAAAAGGTTGCCTTTCATGAGGAACAGATCCAAGGACAAAGACAAGGTCAAGGCCATCTACCGGCGCTCCATGTGTAAGCCTGCCGCGCTGAGCCGTCATTTTTTCTCCTCCTCCTTCCTCCCGCCGCCAAGCCAGGACACCCTCACTGATCTCGTGTGTGTGTGTGTGTGTGTGTGTGTTTTGCCGGTCTAAGGGTACCCCTTTAATTTGCTTACGCCGACGCCGCTAACATCAGCGTCTCGTCCTGCTCTGTGTGACCCGTCCACCTTTTTTTTTTAGTCACTCGTGTGTAGTGGTTCATGTAGCCGAGAAAATGTAGTCGGGACTAACCCCCGTCGAGTTTTTCCTCCTTTTTTCATCTTTTTATTTATTTATTTTTAAAGCTGTTTGATTGTCGCCTGTCAGACTTTGTGTTGCTGGAATCACTGAGCAGCTTTGTGCAATGAAAGGTGCCTTGTGTGCGGTGGTTCGTCGGGGTCAGGGGGGAGTAGGGGTGACTGTGTGTATGTGTGTGTGCGCAGGTAGGCCTGTGTGGGAAAGAGTGTGAGAGGGTATGTTGGTGTGAGACAGTGTGAGTGTTTTGCAGTGTCTGACAGTCTTTGTGTGTGTGTGTGTTTAGAGTTCTTGAGCGTGTGTGTGTGTGTGTGTGTGTGTGTGTGAGTGAGCGAGTGTTTCAAATGGGAGTTGTATGTGCGTGTGTATTTTTGTGCATCTTCGCTTGACTCGCCGGTGCGATGACTTGAAACGAAGCCGTTGACTTTGAGTTGGTTCCGAGCGTTCATGTTCACATGCCTGATGAGTGTGTGTACGTTACCGCAGCTTTCTGCCCGCCGTCACGCTGCCTTCGAGTGCAAGAAAGACGGGATGAGAAAAGCGCCGTCCGTCTTTATTGCACGTTGCACTCGCCTCACACAGGTTTAGGTGCATCGGCGAGATCCAAGACAAAGAGATGCTATGCAAAGATAATGCTCGGGTTTCTTCGGAAGTCTGTTTCACATGATTTTATTTTATTTTTTTCTAAATTTGAATATTTACATACAGGGTTGGATTAGATATGATTTGTCAATGCTTGGATTCTGAGATGTGAGTGAGCACATTTAGAAATGTTGATAAGCTTACGTTTAATTTGATATATCCCATGAAGTTGGTGTGGGGAAAAAAGAAGTGGTGACGTGTAAAAAATGTTGCAAATAGAAAAATGTACAATTTAAAAAAAAAAATCCATATTCCATTTTCTACAGCACTTTTCTCACGACATTAAAATTGTTTTGATCACTTCTCTGGATAGTCACCCAAATCGAATTAAAACCACACCATTAAAACCAAACTATCGCCGCATAATTCATCATGTTGCAAATCAGTGCGTATCTTACATTTTGACCCTTTCGTTAAATTTAATACCTGATTCCGTCTTAATTAATCGAGGTGGCATTTCTTTTTTACTCGATAAAGGCAGAATGTTTAATCCGTGTTTTGTTTTGGATCTCATCAGATGACTCTACTGTACCTAATGCTGTGTCCGTGGAGTACTGCTCACCCGTATCTTCTTTTTGCCGATAAACTGAACGCCTGCATGTGCCATTGCTTGCTTGCGTTGACTTGAGCGCAAATTTTCTCCACACATAAAACCATTTAAATGGAATAAAATTTGACGAAAGTTTCATTATCGTAGACCAGACCCTTAAATCCAACTCCGTCCATCTGCAGCCATGAACGACCTTCTCCAGACCATGACGGTGGCCGGCGTTCCGGGCGCCGACTGGGCGGGCAGCACGGAGAACCTGGATGGCGGCGAGGCGGGAGACGTGGGCGGTGTGCGCCGCGAAGGGGGCGGCGGCCAGCGCATGAAGGAGCTGGCCTTCTCCACCAACGCCATCGACTGCGCCACCCTCACGCTGCCCTCCTGCGCCCACAGGAGGGCCGCCCACAGGCTACACATCAAAGGTTTGCAACCCTCCTTTTTTTACAACGCGGGTCCAATTGTCACCGTTAGCATCCAAGAAAGGAAATAAAAAATGTACGCGGCCATACTTTGCATACAATGCGAATGGAAATGATCCGCGACGTTCATTTTTATCAACAGACGATGCTTCCTGCGAGGATGTCGCCGGCTCCTCGGATGATCCAAAGAGTCAAGGTAAGCTCAGTTGACAATCAGAACTCTTTCAAAACCAGGTCAGGAGTTTCTTCCCCCGTCCTGTCCGATAATCTTTCAGCCCCCCTGCTTGTTTCTCAGATTTAAGCCTGGCAGCGGCCATTTTGATAGCGAGCAAAGCAAAGTCCCGTCCAAAGCAGGATTGACTGTTGCAGTCTGCAAGACGCTATTCAGGGCACACATTCATTAAATGCGATGTACGCTACATGTTTTTATCACTATTTACATGCGTTCTTAAGCTTCTTTTAACACTCTCACTGGGCTTCCTTAATTATGTGAAGGTCTTGGATGCATTAGCGGTAAGCACGGAGGCTGCTTGGCTGATGACTTCCCAGAATGCACGGATAAAACTCCACCCCAACCTGTAATTAGTCGGCCATACATTTGGATTACGAGACATTTTACTGACTGCAAAGTCTCTAATAGAAATAGTCATTAAGAGAAATCTCGATTGGCAGAACAGACCATTAAGGTGGGGCGTCTTTTATTTTTCTCTTGAATCTTTATTTTGAAAGGATATACCCGCAATGACTGATGATAAATATGATAGCAATGTTCCGACCCCTAGTAATTTCTCAATGATGTTGAATTTACAATATCGTTGACCAATGGACGATGTCATAAAATCTGATAGATAATGCCGTGATGTCATCATCCATAAGAACAACGTCACATTTCCTTCCCTATGATGCAAAATTTGGGCAACGTTTAAGTTGCCGTAAATAGAACGACATCTACTTTATGGCCAGCCTCCTCTTCCTCGCCGTGGGTTCCGTCTTGGTTGCTCCAGCGGCCACGTTGGCAGCCGGCCACACTTTCTGTCCGTCCGCCTGGCACGTGCCATCTGCCGCCCCAGCAGGGTGGCGGGGGGGGGCTGCGCTAAGCGCCCAGCGCTGACAAGCCTTCACGTTACTTCCTGTGTGTGTTATTACATGTGTCTTCCCTCTTTGCCCTTGCACCCCTCCCACCAGCCTCCAGACCCTCCAGTCTCCATAGCAACAGGACCACCAGTAGTAATAGTAACAATAACTCCCAGCTCACCTCTCCCCTGGAGGCAAAAGGTACGCCCCTCCTTCTACCCTTCCACCTGTCCTCCTCTTCCTCCTCCGTTATTTTTTTTTCATACGTCACCGCGCATGGTTGCACACGTCACTCACCGTGCAAGTTCTGCCCCTTGGAGATCCCGAATGGTTTCATCCACGATCATTTCTTAATCTACAATGACGTGACGGTGTCATGATCTATGCTCACGTCATCTGCGTTCACTTTGTCATCACGCGCAAGGACAATTTCACAATCCGTAACAACGCAATATCAATTCACATGATCATTTCACGAGAAAACAGCATCTTCATTATTCGTAAGCCTGTCGTAATCGGTACATCCTAACCCATAATCACAATGCGCGTATGTGGTCCTTCCCCATCAGGCACGTTCAACGGCAGCACAAGTCGTCCTCACAGCGAGAGCAGCGGCGAGTTCAGCTTGAGTTTGGAGCAGGAGGCCTGGTCCAGCAGCGGCAGCAGTCCCGTCCAGCAGGCTTCGTCGTCCCGCTCGTCCCGCCAGAGCCCCGCACCCACGCGGCACTCCCTGGAACCCGCCGCCACGCCAGGTCAGATCAGGAAAACCGCCTCTCCGGGCAGCGAGGTGCTTTCTCTGCAGCAGTTCCTGGATGAGGGAATCGACCCTGCCGAGGTGAGCTCTTAAAGATGACGCTTTAACTTGTGTGTATGATGACGTACTTTTTATGTAGTTAAGACGGAGTCGTGGTTTTGTTATGGAATTAAGAAGTGACAGAGCCCTGTGAAATCTGCTTAGCAACAAGTAGCAAAAATCCCTACCCCCCCCCCCAAAAAAAAAATTCCAAAGTCTTATGTTTGTATATTTTCAAACCTGCTTGAAATGAGTCTCACAACAAATGTCACAAAAAGCAACATCTGCATGTTGAACCTCTTTTTGGGGTCTGGGAGTCACTTTGTAATGCATACTTTTTCAACAGAATACACAAAGTTGGATTTGCATGCAACTTCTCAGTGTGGTAAATGGGCACCCCCTAGTGGTATGCGAAAGAATCACAGAATCAATGTTTTAAAACCTCTTAAGGTGGTTCCAAATTTTGTTCATGGAACTTTAAGACTGTTTCGTGCGTCCCATGATAAGCATTTAGTCAAACTGGTGTCAAAGGCTGAATTATTATTATTATAATTATTATTTTAACTTTTGAGGCGCTCATGGCATTACTAAACTACACTGATCCTTTCCTGTGTCTCATGTAGTCGGGCAGTCAGGAAAACCTCACCGTGGAATCCCCCCGCCTGCCCATTTCTTCTGAGCGCGCGCAGAAGGAGCGGCCCGCCACCCGGGGCCGCGGCATCCTGCGCTCCTCCAGCGGCAAAGCGGCGCCGGTCACCGCCGACCGCCTGCCTCGCTCCTCGGGCCAGCCGGGGCGACCCAGCCTGCGCAAGGCCGAGAGCACTCGCGTGAGGGGCTCGGTCCGGCCCACCTTGTCGGCCCAGGCTCGGGCCACGTCGGTGTCGGAGCGGCTGGATCGGGCGTCGGCATCCGCGTTACCCCGCGCCAGTAGCGTCATCTCCACGGCCGAGGGCACCTCGCGGCGCACCAGTATCCACGACATGCTGTCCAAGGACAACCGGCAGCCCGTGTCCGTCGACGGGGTCCAAGCCCTGCCCGAACCCAGTGAGTACCCCTCAAAGGGACCCTCCTGTAGCGCCAACTTGCCAAAGTCCCTCAGCTTGCCGTGCCCGAGCTCGGACGAAGCCGAGCTCCCCACCCTCGAGTCCTTCCTGGGTCCCTCCTTCACCGCCGAGTCGGTCTTCATGGACTCCATCTTTAGCGAGTCGGCGGGCAAAAACCTCCCCTTCCTCTCCCTCAACCCCACCCTCGTCAGCAACATCAGCGGACCCGCTGTCGCGCCTTACCAGCCGAGCCGAGAGGAAGGTCCGCCGCAGTCGGGGGCCGAGCATTTGGACGCGGAGGAGAACCTGTGGTTCGAGTATGGGTGTGTGTGACGGAGGGAGAGGTTCTGGCCCGCCGATATTTGTTTTGGTGTGTGTGGGTGGGGGGATGCATGTTTTCTTCTTATGGTGCTCCCACGGTGGCTTTTTTAGGGTCATTTTTTTTCCTTTTTTTTGGTATCTACATGTTGTTTTTTTTGATACACCGTCCATCTCTGATTTCACCTGAAATCACTTGACTATGAACTGGCCCCTCCTAGTTCATAGCCTGCACCCCACCAGTCAATAAGACACTCCGATTGTGGTATGCTAAAAATGAATTCCAAAAGCAAATGAATGTTGCATTGATATTCATAATACAGTGGTACCTTGACTTACAAGTCGCCCATTTTAGAAATGTTCCAAATTGTGTTTTCTTGGTCAAGTGACATGGAAAAAAAAAATGGAGACATGAAGGCACAGCCGCACATAAACGGTAACAACACCCACTAGGCCACACCCCTTGAAGGCATACACATAACACCACTTCTACAGTACGGACAGTAATACATTTTTGAAAGCTGTTTATTTTTTTTAGAATTTTATACAAAACACTAAGTCAAGGAACCGCTGTATTGACACTCCACCTGCTGTTTTTGTCTGCATGTTTCACTTTGATTGCTGGATCAAAATGCCGTTTTTTTTTTAATTTTGGGACACTAGCCTTTCCTGTATTGTATGTTCCTTTGTGTTTTAAGATTTCCCCTGGAAAGCAGGCTTATTCGGTCTGACTCGCTTCAAGTTGTCCAATGGACAAAATAAATTATGATGGTGGGGGAAGTTAGTCGTTAAGTAGGTCTAATACGCTATTGATTCGAGTTATTAATCCTTTCCTTGCGGCCCCAAAAATGGCCCTGAGTCAGTGTGACCTGCGATGTGCATAGTCATCACGAATCAAATCGATAAATGCAAATAATAGAACGCGTACAACACAGTTTAAATCCATACGTTTTAATCTGTGAAATTTTAATCGGTCCGGATCATATCACGGGGAGGTTACCAATGAAAGTGAGTGCAGGGACGATGCCACATGATTTCCCCTGGGAAGCGGGCTGCTTTTTTCGGATGGATATATGCAGGGGTTGCGCAACCATTCCTATAAAAATAAAAGATGATGAAATGAATGGTTTTGTGATGAGCATTTGGGGAGGGCTTCGTTTGCCCCCCCCCCCCTTGCACTATGAAGAGATGGACGGTTTCATGCGTGGCTTGAGCGAAAGTAACAATGAACGAAAAGCTAGGAGTCGTTAACCCTCCTGTTACATTTTGTCTTTTTGTAGGCACGGGTCAATGTGACCTGCCATATCCGTGTTCATCAAAAAATATTTTTTAAAAAAAGTATTTTGTGAAGTTTTCTGCCACCACTTGGCGCTCATATCTGACATTGTACTGTTTAAGAAAAACAACAAAAAATGAGTCTAGCCGAATAGTTTGCACTCCCCCAAAAAAATCATTTGACATTTTAAAACTGGTTGATTGAACACGCGTTAAACTTGTAAGGGGGGCGGGGGGTTATTCAATAAAAGCAGTGCCAAGCTGGCGCTCTTGTACATATTAAGTTATGAACGTATACGAGCAGACTTTGTTGTGCGACTTGCACATGCTTATTTATTCCCTCTTGTACTCACTCGCTTGTTTTGTTTCGGATTTTAACGTGTGCGTGCGTGTGTGTGTAACGACGTTGCTTTGTTCCACAGATGTGGAGGACAGAAAGTCAAAAAGCAGAAGTGGCGAGTGCTAAGCGCCACACGTGGTGAGTGAGCGCGTGCGGGATGGGATGGGATGGGAAGGGACGGTTGGGGTGCTTGTCGCCATGGGAACCTCCCACGTGTTGTAACCGTCATCCATGCAATCCACCCCCCCCTGCCCCGCCGAAATGATCAGACGCAGATTGTTGTTGTTTTGCCCATCGCTGCCCTGCCTCCTCCTTGTTGCCATGACAACGCATGTAGTTCCCGGCTGGCTCCTGCTTCTTTCCTTTTCCGCTCTTATCATCAATTACTCTCCTTTTCCACTTCCTGTGTGTCTCTCCAGGACAGGGTTTACCAAAACGTCTTGAGTCTTTTACATTCACTTACGGGTCCAATTGGAACAATTAGAAGAAATGAACGTTTTTTTTTTTTTGATAACCTCAAATAAAGAATTGGCACATTTATGATCAACTGAACTTTTTTAAAAAAAATAAAATAAAAACTTACCATATTTTATGGAAATAAAATTTGATTGAATTAATGACATTTTTGGATCACTAAATGGGTCAAATTGACCCAGGAAACAGACCTGAGTCAAATTTACCAGAGGGGAAAAAAACCACCCGGTTTATTTTCACCTAGGAAATGTGCTTGGGTCAAATTGACCCAAGAAACCTACCGGATTCAAATGGACCATTATTGCTGGTCATGAGAAACACGCAACAGAAGTGTTTAAAAAAATTGTTGAAAAATATGCCAAATTATTAATTTAACTTTTTCTTCCAACGGATTTGTTTTGTTTAGCCTTTTTCTGGAGTGTCCTATTCTCCATATTTCCTCCCACGTTGTTTCTAATCTGCTCTCTTCATCTTCCCCCTCTTCCTTCTTGTTCTCTTTCTTGGCTTGCCGGGGACTCACAAGGTGGTCTTGGAGGTCCGAAGCCTGGTAGACAGACGGCGTGTATGCCGCGAGGAAAACGATTGTAAACTCCCACCATTTTGTTTAGTTGCTTCCCAACCCTTCGGTCGAGAAAATGGCTTCCTTCCGTTTTGTTTTTCTTCCTTGAATCAAGGAAACGGACAAAGATGTATCCATTTTTTCATTGTTTTCTACCCCTTTGTTTTCCTATTTTTTCCTCCCGCCCATGTGCCCTCTGCTGTGATGTGCACTACTCTTTGTAAAGACAACAATTCAAGTGCCAAATCACAGCCCCCTCCACAATCTTCCCTCTACTCCCCACCCCACAGAAAAAAACTGGACGATTCCTTTTGGATCTTCTGTGAACTTTAATCAAGGATGACAGCATGTACACGCGTGTTGCATACATTCAGCATTGTGGACCTCCAAAACGGGCACGACGGCGCAAACAGCGGACCGAATGGAACGCTTCCTGTACTGTTGGGATTTTGGGAGACAAGCCATGAGTATGTGATATGAAAAGTTTGCACACCCCCTGTTCAAAAGACAGTTTTTTGTGATACATATATATATAAAGACACCAAGATAAATCATTTCTAAATGTTTTCCCCATTAATGCAACCTGCAACTGAAAAAAATGTGGTTGCCCAAGTGTGCACACCCTCTTATCACTGGGATGCAGCTGTGTTCCAAATTAACATTCAAACTCGTGTTAACTGGGAGTCAGCACACACAAGCCACCATTTAAAGTGCCTCTGATGAACCCCAAATAAACTTTGGATGTTCTAGCCGGCTCTTTCCGACATTTTGTAGTCTGTTCCGACAGCACAAGCGATCCATTTTTCCAATGATTTATCTTGTATATCAAAATAAACGTGTCTTTGAACAGTGGTGTGTAAAATATTCTATGGACTGTGTGAGGGACGCTTCGACAATAATGTAACATCTTAGCAATCACTTAATTAATTCCATGTGGGTTTTTTTTGGTCATCTTGCACTCTGGAAGACCTTACCAAAAGCACACACACACATACAGTACATGCGCGCACATTCTGTGTACAAGGTGGATTCTTGTTGCCACGGTAATGAGTTGTCCCTCGGTTTCCTTTTTTACACAAACCCATTTGATGTAATTAAAATTCACAAATTAAGAGATGTGTGTTTTCTTCTTTTGTGTACTTATTCCAAGACAAAAGGTTTTCATCGAAAATATACTGTACGTCGATTTTATGTTTAATGCTCTTGAATTTGACCATTTTGTAATAATTGTACTTACATTAACATCACAGCAGACTAGTGTATGCTAATTTGATAATCGGTAATAAGCGTTTAGACCTCTATTGTACTCTTTTCCACTTTAATTTTACGTCTTTTGTTTAACCATTTTATAATATCGATGCAAAGGATACTTTTGTTTTAGAATATAAATTATTCACAGGTCTATTTTCAAATGGCGATAAATAGTATTAGTGCACTCATTTCGTATGTTCGTAGTATTTCCATCACGCCAAACATATTGGCGTACTGTAAAAGTGTGTGCTTGTGACTCTCAATTTGAAATCCTGCAATTAACTGGAGTGTGCAGATGTGTGAAAGTATTTCGTGGTGTCTAGAGATGGGACTTTAATGTTCGTCTGTTGCTATGGCAACTGCAGCATCACCGTTGCTTTAACCAGCTGGCTAACTCCAGTGGTCCAGTATACAAGAGACTGAACACTTAATTTGGTAGCATAGCATGCACAATATCATAAGATCAATACTAGAGTCTGTCAAAATGTCATGTCTGCGTCTATGCCTCAATTTTGAATGAATAGAAATTATACACGACACTATGTGATGAGAAAACGAAAGCAAACCGAAATTAGTTTGGTTAATGGGTTGTATCATGGTTATTTTAAATGTGTACGCCACGGTAATACATGTTTTTATTTATCCACTCGGTTCATATATTTGCAGTAGTACAAGCTAACCAACCATCAACAAAACAAAAAATGCGTTAAATGTTTTGTTTACAAACAGAAACTGGAAGTACCGTGACGAAACAATGTTTTGTTTGCAGAATTCAGCGTGTCCGTTACATTGCGGCTAATTTAGCAGCTATTAAAGTTGGCGCTTTTTACTCCGTAAGACTACGATACAACAAATAAGGCATATTAATGCAAACTATTTTAAAAGATTTGTATTTGCTCGTCGCATTAAATGAAAAGACAAAGTATTGAAAAAAAATCTAATAACTGTCGAAGACTTCATTTTCTTTTGCAGCTGTTGCAAGTCGGACACTTTTCCTGCCGCACGTTAAACCACCACGTCCAATCAGAAACCACCTTATCGATGTACTTCCGGACACGTGACTTACTGTCATGGAAGCCCCCGTGCGCACATCTGCGGCTTAAAATCAGTCGCCTTTTCCTTTCTATCGTACTTTATCTTATTTCCTCTTTCATATCAATTGAGCCATGAGGCGTTTACTACAGCTTGGACGTTCCTTTTCTCGCTGCCGCGCGCGTCTGTGCCACCAGAGCGTGTACAAAAGTCACGCCAATGTACGAAGTGTGGGAGTGGATCTCGGAGACAAGTGAGTTGATTGCAGCAGAGTTTCGATTTCCGTTGAAGTGATCTGAAGATGGAGCACCACAAATCCCTGGAATAAGTCACATGAAGATCATCTCGTGGTGGCTACTAAGAGCCACTCTGAAAAGAATATCAGACACGACACTGCGAGATTTAGTTTTGAAAATGATACTGAAAGTCGCAAATACTCGACGTTTAAAAGTATTATATTTTCGAGATTTCAAGTCGTATTCTGTCGTATTATGACTTTTCTTAATAACTGGAAATATTCTTGAACATGATTGACTTATCTTAAAACATACAATTTCCTCAAAAACATGCACTTTCCTCAAAACATATATGACGAGCCTTGTAAGATTAGAAAGAGACATTTTTGTCCCGTCAATATATCGGTACGACTTTTCATTAAAAAAATGAGTTGAATCCTTTTCGATTTCTGTATGTATGTTTTTGTATGCTTGTGACTGGCAGAAAATTGCAGATTTCCTCTGGGAGGCTAGCCAAGTTTGCTGATGGCTCTGCTGTTGTCCAGGTAGACACACACCACATCTGTTAAAAAGCAAAGCTGCAGTGTTGTTGGATGCACACAGTCTTTGCTTGCGATTTGCACATTTTATTTCGGTAACAATTCTAACTGCCTTTCTGAAGCTGGGTGACACCTCTGTGATGGTGACGGCCGTGAGCAAAACCAAACCATCTCCCTCTCAGTTCATGCCTCTGGTGGTATGTCATTTAAGCACATGGTCAGTATGTTCTGCTTTTTCCGGTGCATAAAATGTATTCTTTGATTAATTGCTTGACAGGTAGACTACAGACAGAAAGCGGCGGCCGCCGGCAGGATCCCCACTAACTATTTGAGGCGAGAGTTGGGCACCACCGACAACGAGATTCTCACCAGCAGACTCATAGGTATCCTTAAAAAAAACAATTCATATATTACAATGGTACCGTAAAAACAATTTACGTTTCATATTGAAAAACACTTGACAAAAAAATTTATGGCATTTTAATTCATATCAATGGGGCAAGATGGTTTAAGACAGACATGTCCAAAGTCCGGCCCGGGGGCCAAATCCGGCCCGCGGTGGAATTTCATCCGGCCCTCGGCCCCTGTCATAAAATCAGTGCCGTCTGGCCCGCAGGTTGGGCGCAATGGAACACGTGTTGCATTGACTGAGGTCTCGTAGACTGGTGAGTGATGTTTCATAGAGTTCCCTCTAGTGGCTAAATGAGTAATAGCATTCACTAAATGAGTAATAGCATTTAGACACTAGAGGGCATCACTGACGAGTTAACAAGACATCATTCCGTGTTTATATTGACTGATATGTCATATTTCAAATGATCCTTGCAGTTGTGGATATGTGTATTGCTTGTTCATTTCCCTGTTGTTCGAGTCAAAGGTTTTGTGACTATTGAAAAGTCATGGTGATACATTTTAGGTTTCAAATCAATTAATTTGCACTGAGGAGACTTCTGTTTAAGAAAAAGTCAAGTGAATAAGCAGTTGCATGTGATATACCCGTTTCAAATGAACCAAAAGAAATTCTTAAGATTGTTGAAATTAAAATAAAAATGGAAATGTGAAACAGACTGGCTTACTAAAATTTGCTGAACAATATTGTTGTTCAATGTAAAGAATGTCAGCCAAGGTCGGCCCCCCGACATTTTACCACATAAAATCTGGCCCCCTTGGCAAAAAGTTTGGACACCCCTGGTTTAAGAGAACAACATGTTGTGTCCCAAGCTTGTTGATGGAATTAAATCTAAGTCAAATCACCATTATATATTTGAGTTTTTTTTTCTTGTGTTCAGACAGATCCATTCGACCTCTTTTCCCAAGCGGTTACTTTTACGACACTCAGGTTGGTTCTACTTATTTTTAACCTGTTGCATTTTTGTGTATTTCGATGAAAATGAAGCCGATATGTTTTATATTATGAAACAGCAGTTTAAAAAAAAAATATAGTACTCGCTTTAATATTTAGGAATTAACATTATAGTGATGTATTCTCATAGATTCTATGTAACTTGCTGGCCGTGGATGGTGTCAATGATCCGGACGTGCTAGCTATTAACGCAGGTGATAATGGAATATTTCATAGCATGTTCCTCTTGTAATTATCATTTAAGGTCATTGTTTTGTTGTCTTTTTCCATTCAAGCCTCAGCTGCTCTCGCTCTCTCGGACATCCCTTGGAACGGACCCATAGGTGAGCGACGCGCAACTTACACATATTTAAACACTTTGAAACAGTGAGGGGAAATTTCTGGAACTGTAACAATGCCTGAATGTGCACCTCAATCTGAATTTATACCGATGCCAGTTTGTATGAATTGACTGCAGGCGCTGTGCGTATGGGATTGGTGGAGGGCGAGCTACTGGTCAACCCCACCAGAGCGCAGATGGCGACCAGCACGCTCAACATGATCGTGGCGGGGGCCCCCAGCAGTCAAGTGGGTCAGTCAAGCATTAAGAGTTAAAATAAAAAAGATATATATATATATATCCACATGCATGACATATCGTACAACCAGGCTGTCCGTTGAGACCTTTGGAGGCTTCTCCACAAGATGGCGCAACTACACTCTTAAATGTGCTTCCATCCAATCGTTCCTGATGTTTGATAGTGAGATTGGGTTGCAAAATGGTGAAAAAATGTCAGCTAAAATGTTTCTAATGTTGTTGTTATTGAAAATGGTAATAATAATGATGATGATGATAATAATGTTGTAATGTCCGGATGCCCTTTCTGGTGTGCGGTGGGCAGTGATGATCGAGGCGTCGGCCGAGAACGTTCTGCAGCAGGATTTCTGTCACGCCGTCAAGGTGGGCGTCAAGCACGCGCAGCAGATCATCCTGGCCATCCAGCAACTGGCGCGGGAGCTTAAAGTCACCAAGCGCACGCCGCCCAAGATGTTCTCGGCACCTGCGGAAATGGTGGCGCACGTGCAACAGTAAGACCCACACTCACCACTCCCATGTTGATATGTCATGTGGTGGCCATGGAAACACTGTGTGGTCCTATCATGATAGATATGGAAGGTCAACTCGGTTCATTTCAAAAAGAGAAAGAGATCATGAAACAGTGGTGCCTTGGCTAGTGAGTTTAATCTAATTGTTTATTTCCCATTATTTAATTTATATTTATTTCTCCCATTGAAATGAATGGAAATTCCATTCCAGCTCCATGAAAATTGTCACAATTTTTTTTAACTCATTCACTGCCATTGACGGGTAACGACGTCAAAAATCATTTTTTACGGGCCTGGCGGTGAATAGGCGAAGAAGAAAAAGATGCAAAAAGTATGATTGCATCCTACATTGTTTGATGTGCGTGCAGATCCGCCACCGATAAGATCTACGCTGTTTTCACTGATTACGCACATGATAAGGTAAGCGACAAACCCGCCCAAGGTTGCCCCATTTCACACTTTCCTGCCTCTTCGATGATCACAATAATCCTTTCGATCGCAGATTTCAAGAGACGACGCCATCAACAAGATTCGCCTGGAAACCGAGGAGCACCTCAAAGGTAGATGTTGCTCGCTGTTCTGGACACTCTCCGTCACGATGAAAGAATAAAAATTGTAATTCTAATTTTTGTCTTTTTTTTTTTTCAGAGAAATTTCCTCAAGCCGAACCTTTTGAACTCATTGAGTCCTTCAACACTGTGAGCAGGGACATCTTTCGGAATTTAGTGCTCAACGAATACAAGAGGTCCGCATTTACAATTGATTATGTTTTTATGATCTATGCACGTTAAGGATGATCATTTGTTTGCATTTAGGTGTGACGGCAGGGACTTAACGGCTGTGAGAGACATCTCCTGCGACGTGGACCTCTTTAAACCACTTCATGGCTCGGCGTTGTTCCAGAGAGGACAAACGCAGGTATGCGGTCCAAAAGGTTATAAGATGAATTCGTATATTGCAGAAAGAAAAAAAAATAACAGACCTTTAAAAAAAAACTGGTCTTCTGTAGGTGCTCTGTAGCGTCACGTTTGATTCGCTGGAATCCAGCATCAAAGCAGACATCATCACCACAGCTTTAAGGTGAGAACACAATTACGGCGAACCCTCGTGATCGCTTAAAACTGAGACTCATTCGCCGCCGGCCGTTTCCAGTTGACAAATAGAAACCGTCCACGTCAGCGATTGAGTTAAATGAGAAAGATGTTCAGTCAGACCATTTAAAGTTAGCCCACTAGCTTCATGCTAACATATCATATGAAAAGCCACATACGGGCGAGCAGAAATGAGCAAACAGGCGGTTTTACTGTAATTCTAAACCTTGAACCAACCGCTATTAACACGCGTGGCGCAGCAACACATAAAAGCGAAGGTGGAATGATGACTCTTACTGAAGCGTGTAGTTGGGGACCTTCTCTGCCTCTTCTAATATAGTTATTATTCCTCATGTTAAATTATGACACTATTTTTTTTTTTTGGTCTGCAGTGGGATCAAGGACAAAAATTTCATGCTCCATTATGAGGTGAATGTTTTTTTGTTTTTTTTTAAAGCACTTTAAAAAATTTTTTATTATGATTATTTTTTTTTTTTTTTCGTAATGCAGCCGAGTCGTCAATGCAGTGGTTTTCATTTCAGTTCCCGCCCTACGCCACCAACGAGATCGGCAAGATGGGCGGTCTCAACAGGAGAGAGCTCGGACACGGTTAGTTTGAATGAATGCGTCCATCTTTCCCTTTTTTGATGGTGCGGGCTGCTGCGAATGGCGGACTGTACCCCGGATTGGTCGCCGGTCAATCACAAGGCAGGCAGACAAGCGATGTTGATTCAGGACCTCATTTGCTGTAACCCCCCCCAACAAAATTGCATCTGGGTGGTGTGTTTGTTTTTATAGGGGCCCTGGCGGAGAAAGCGCTGCGGCCTGTCATCCCTAAAGACTTCCCTTTCACCATCAGGGTCACAGCTGAGGTGTTGGAGTCAAACGGTGAGAAGGCGATGACGGGGGAAGGTGGTTTGAAACTGACTGGCTGGCTGACCGTCTGTTTTTGTTTTTGCTCGTCAGGGTCTTCATCCATGGCTTCGGCATGTGGAGGCAGCCTGGCGCTCATGGACGCAGGTACTGGACGCGGGCCTTGTTTGTTATTTTATTTTTTCCAAGACATTAATTAAATATTGAGTATTATTCAAAACCCCCCCAGATGATGTCAATCTTTATTACTGTAATACCATGAAATAATGATGTCATGGGAAATGAGATGATCTCTACAGTAGATAGCTAGATTGGTCATTGTGTTTCTGACTTTCTGGCGTTCGAACGTTTGTTTGTTGTCTCAGGGGTTCCCATTTCGGCGGCCGTGGCCGGCGTGGCCGTGGGCCTCATCTCCAAATCCAACCCCGACAAGCCCTCCGAGATCCAAGACTACAGACTGCTCACTGACATTCTTGTAACGTGCATTTTTGTCATTTGATGCAAACGAAGGAGCGTCTAGGCCGAGCCGCTCAAGTGACAGCGAGTGAGCTTGACTCGGTGCGATCTTTTCATAAATATCGTTGACGTACAGGGAATTGAGGATTACCTCGGAGACATGGACTTCAAATTGGCAGGAACAAACAAAGGCATCACTGCGTTACAGGTAAGCACGGTGGAATTGCAATATGGAGAAAATATCAAATGCATTATTTGAACTCCATAACATTTGTGGATAATATTAGGTTATTTCCCCCCCCAAAGAAAACATCCTCTTTTTTTTTTGTATACCTTCCAGGCGGATGTGAAGATTCCCGGTCTGCCGCTCAAGCTGGTCATGGAGGCTATCCAGCAGGCCACAGGTACCGCCGTCATTTCAACGTCCCAACGCCAAGAAATCATCACCTCAATGACATTTTTTTCCTTTCTGGCTCGATGTGGCGAAAATGACTTTTTAGTCGCAAAGCGTGAGATCTTGGGCATCATGAACACCACTCTGGCAAAACCCAGGACGAGCAGGAAGGAGAACGGGCCGGTTGTGGGTAAGTTTGGCTTGGAATTTAAGTTGTTTGAGCAATGATTGATTAATTGTTGCATTTTTTTTGTTGTTATTTTTTTTTCCAGAGAACGTGCGCGTGCCCGTGTCCAGACGGGCTCGCTTCGTGGGCCCAGGGGGATACAACCTCCGCCGGTTACAAGCTCAGACGGGTACCGCCGGTCGTTTTCTTCGCCGCCGTGCAAAGCCTCCGACGGGAAAAATGATGCGGAAACTTGAGGAAGTTGCGTTTGCTGTCTTTTCAAGGCGTGACCATCAGTCAGGTGGACGAGGAGACCTTCTCCGTGTTTGCTCCCACGCCGGGAGCGCTGAACGAGGCGCAGGACTTCATCAGTGAAGTCTGCAGAGACGATGTGAGTGACTCAGAGTTTTGTATTTACTCTCCATATGGCCGAACCTGAATTTGTACGCCATTCGTAAGGCGCCGCTGTCCATCAACAACCTTTGATAACATCACAATCCAACAAAATTGGGGGGGGGGGGAAAGGGCTCGCTCGTAAACGTAACTAAGGGTTTATGCACACCGGCCCCGTTGGATCCACTTTTAATGGACCGGCGTGCGTTTCCCATGCAGATGTGAATATACACAAACAAATTCGCTGAGACTCTTCCAAAATTTTGGGGGGGGGGGGTGGCCTTACCAAACGTGCATTGAGTGAGCTGCTCTTGACACTCAAAATAAATTTGCAGCTTTAATGACAACGCAAATTACTTGTTAGTGCAGACCAAAAAGCGGACCAAAGGATTTTTCTGGTGTGAATACCCACTAAATGTGTTTCTTGTGCTTTATTTAACTTGGCTTGTAGCCGACGTGTGCACATTTTGAGCATGACGTCTCTGATCCACTGGTTAAAGGACACTTTGATTCTCTCCTCTTTCATCTCAAACTGCTTCAAACAACAAAGCGTGTGATGGAAAAGTGGTTAAGAACTGCATGACTGTCCGTGTTTATGTTATGTGTTTATTATTTTGCTTTATGTGAACTGTTTTTTAAGCGCTTTGTTACAGCTGCCGCTGTTGTGAAAGCGCTACATAAATCAGCATGTATTGTATTATTTTGCAGCAAGAGCAGCAGCTGGAGTTTGGCGCCATTTACACTGCCACCATCACTGAAATAAGGTCAGCTGGAAAATACAAAATGCAGGAAATACAGAGAAAGTCTCTGTGTTTTAAATGGAGAATGTTCTTTTAAAAACTATACTTTAATTATTTATTTATTTTTTGTGCCGCAGAGACATTGGCGTCATGGTGAAGCTCTATCCCAACATGAGCGCCGTCCTGCTGCACAACTCCCAGTTGGACCACAAACGAGTGCGTGCATGTTTGAGTGAGACCGTGCGTGTATGGGCTCAGTTTGACGGTGTTTGTGTGTGTCCGAGAGAGAGAGAGGGTGCGAAAGAAAGCCTGTGTGTCTGCCAATGAATTTGAGAGGCTGATTGTGTGTGAGGGAGGTGCAAAAGTGCGTGTGGAAAAAGAGTGCGTGAGAGTCAAACCACGATTAAGATGTTTCTCCCGTTGTTCCTCCGAATTAGATCAAACATCCAAGTGCTTTGGGGTTAGAAGTGGGCCAGCAGATTCAGGTTTGTGTTCACCCAGAGCTGGATTTGCACGCCATGCTATCGCAATTCACAAAATGGAAACTCTTCTTCCGCCAGGTGAAGTATTTCGGACGGGACCCCACGGATGGCAGGATGCGCCTCTCTCGCAAAGTGCTGCAGTCGCCAGCCGCGACCGTGGTCAAGACGCTGAGTGAGAAGCAGAGCATCTCCATGGCGACGGCCGCAAACAGTGCAGGCAACGTCGAACCGTGAACAAGGCAAAACGCGCCAAGAGAAAACACAATCGCTGGATGTGACACTTGGATGCACCACCGTGGAAAGTTGGACACGTGCTCTCTTTGCTGTGGCAAAGAAGGAATGTGATAAAGAAAACAACAGTGGTGTAAAACATCACTACGTTATTGAAATATGACAAGTAAAATGTCTCAATCGCAATATATGTGAGGGAGGTCTTTGTAAATAAAGTTTTAGAATGGCTCTGTACAGTGAACATGTCATACAGTGATTATCGGGCTCACTCGCAAGAAGCTAAATCTAAATAAATTTGGATGGCATTGCCATTCATTCCTTCAGCTTTCCCCAAAATGTTTGTTGAGGAAAATTGTACTCGATAATGTTGTATTTTGTAGAAACACACAAAAAAATAAACATTTGTGATGCAGTGACATTGTAAAAAGTGAACCTTAATCTCGCAATTTGATGTCAAACTAAACATCAAAAAAAGAATTAAACGATGTGTATTAAATACAACCGCTTGGTTCTGCTTCGGCAAAGTACACTTATCTTAATCCTAACAAACAATGCAAAATGCTGTTGACGTCCTCATTAGTTCTGATAGTTGCAATTTCACAAGCAACTGATATTTGAACATAACCGGTGGAGCAACATATGTTATCTACAATGAAAAATGACTCATATTGCAAAATCTTTTGTGTTATATTAGCAGAAGTACCTTTATCTGCGTCGCCGTGGCCAGCACACATACACACATTTTTAAATGTTTATATTTTGGGTTAGAATAGTTTGAGATTTTTTATTGTAGTTTTAAATTTTTTTGACTTTTAAAAAATTCCGTTAATATTAATTGTTTTGAGAGCAGGTTTGTGAATTTTTTTTCGAATTTATGGAGTATTTATCAGGTGCAAGATTTTTTAAAAGGTTACTAAGTATTGTGTAATGAAGTAACATAAACTATAATTCTAAAACTACAATTAAATATTAATTGACATTTTCGCTCTAACAATAGTATCGGTGATCTCTGTAGTTTCAGTTTGTATTTGGAAAAGCATTTTTGTTTTTATATCATTCACGAAAATGGTTTTCAATTTCTATTTTTGTTATCTCGTCAGTTTGTTTTAACTATGATTACGTTTATATTTTAATTGTTATTTCGCTGTTTGTATCAAGTGGAATATGATAGAGTGCAAATTTTCCTCATGGAAAAAACGTGCGTTTTTAGGGGGGGGGCATTGATAGCATTTCGATTCATTTCAATAAGGAAAGTAATTATGAATGTGTTGCTTTCAATGTTTTAAATATTCTATTCGCCACTTTATTGTGTAAGTGTAAAAGAACAAATATAATGTGGTGTTGGTGGACTTCGTTCCTTCAGCATTCTGTAGTAGTTGTGTGACTGACGTCGAGCGAAAAAAACCCCTCACTATATTGGATTACAAGATGGCGCCCCGTGGACGTTAGCGAGGAAGGAGGCCGCCGGAGTTGTGTTGTGTTTCCCCTGTCCACCTCCATCTCTCCTCCTTCAAACGAGGGGGGTTTATCTTTCAACTTGTGCGCCGTCGCCGTGAGCATGCCGATTAAGTAGCAGTCCCCGCCGCCGATACTTTTCGTGCCCCCCCAGCTTAGCTCGTCCGTGCCGTCTAACATGCGGGCGTCAACAAAGTTGTCAGGCTAGGGCGGAAAACACCGAGGCGCCTCGCTTCGCTTGTTAGCATCCAGCTAGCGTAGCCTGCTAGCTCCCCCCTTTCCCTGTTCACAATGTCGGACACTCGGCGGCGGGTGAAAGTTTATACGCTCAACGAAGACCGCCAGTGGGACGACCGGGGCACCGGACACGTTTCGTCGACGTTTGTGGAACGACTCAAGGGAATATCTTTACTAGTTCGGGCTGAATCCGACGGTGAGTTCCCCACCACACCACCACCGTCTGGTGGTAGTAGCATAGCCACGCTAGCATTCGACGTGATCAGAGTAGCGTGGGGGTCCTCGAGTCACCTTTATCTAATATTCTTATTTATTTTAAATCACACTTAAGTTTTTCACAAGCCGTTTCATACAATTAGGTATATTTAATCTGGTTTATATTGAAACACGCCAGTGGTGACCAACACGTCCACTCTCCTTTTGTCCTATGCTAAGTATCATTTGTGTTGTCTCTAAGACGCAAAAGTGGCTCAACTACCGTCAAAGTGCCATAGCTGTGTTTTTAACCACAAGTCACATTGATAACATTGTTCTGTGCATCTTATTTTAGGGTCACTGCTGTTGGAGTCGAAGATTAGCCCCAATACTGCCTATCAGAAACAACAGGTAAGAGTAGTTGTAGCTTGGCCGTGCCACAAAGGCAGTAAAAAAACAAATTTGTTGTGTTTTACGTCTGCGTTAATCTATTATTAACCGCATTTGGCTGTGCTCAACTCTGTATTGCAAGTCAAGTTTGAGCCACAAGCAATTCATTTCTAATTACAGTAAACTCGCGTAGGTAAGAGAGCACGATCTGTCGAGTATAGTTAGAAACCCCCCCTCGCCCCCTCCCCTCCCAGTAACAAAATTGATGAATGACTGTAGGAATAATTCAAAGCCTAAATATACTCCCAGCCGTGACATCAAATCAACCCCCAAAATAAATGATTAAATTGTTAATTCCTGAACTTTGGCACCACTGATATGGCCTGTAACCTCTGAAACACTATTAAAAAAAGATATCTTGTGATCTTTATTAGCGCAAGGCTAATTTAATCTGAGAACTATGCTTTTCCTGTCATCTAATTGAACCCTTTCCTCCATATTTGTGCAGGACACACTGATCGTCTGGTCCGAGGCGGATAATTATGACCTGGCTTTGAGTTTCCAGGAGAAGGCGGGCTGCGATGAGATCTGGGAAAAAATTTGTCAGGTAAATTGGAGTCGGGCGGGAATATTGTTTGGAATAAGTCGTATTTCATTCGGTTTGGTCACTCCGCTGTCGGTGTCGTCAGCTCTGAATGCGGCACTTGTTTTGCTCCGCAGTAGGGATGTAACAAATAGTCCAATTGAAATCGACATTGCAACTTAGTAGAACGCAAACGCAGCTGTTTTTGCTGCGTCGTTTCACTTTGTTGGTCAGGAGGCTTTAATCCTTTACGCATATAGAAATGTAATTTCTATGGTGTCTTGGTAACTTGAGCGCTTAAGGTCGACGTGTTTCATGAACCATGAAAAGTTGACGTGATCAAGCCACAAATTGTTTTGCATTTTTGTTGGAATCGGATTTATGTTTACATCACACTTGCCTGGTAGAATTTTGTGAAGTTGTGGTCACGAATGCATAAAAAAAGTGTTTAGTGTTCTCTAATTGAAATAGACAAAAGAACCAGTCATTCATACTGGTACGTTTGCCTTTATTCTGGCATGAGCATAAACTATTTGACCAAAACGTGCACGCGTCACATACCCGGTCGTTTACCAACACGCAGATTAATTTATTCCTTGTATTTGTTTCAAAATCCATCCATCCTCATGTAGGTGCAAGGGAAAGACCCTGCCCTGGACATCACCCAAGACCCCATCGACGAGTCAGAGGAGGAGCGCTTTGAGGAGATCCCCGAGACGAGCCACCTGGTGGAACTGCCGCCTTGCGAGCTCAGCCACCTGGAGGAGATCGCCGACCTGGTGACGTCAGTGCTGTCGTCGCCCATTCGGCGGGAAAAACTGGCCTTGGCCCTCATGGGCGAGGACTACCTCAAGAAACTGCTGGGCCTGTTCCGAGTGTGCGAGGACCTGGACAACCGGGAGGGCCTGCACCACCTGTACGAGATCGTCCGCGGCGTCCTCTTCCTCAACAAGGCCGCCCTCTTCGAGGTGATGTTCTCCGACGACTGCATCATGGACGTGGTGGGCTGCCTGGAGTACGACCCGGCGCTGGTCCAGCCCAAGCGACACCGCGAGTTCTTGACCAAGACGGCCAAGTTCAAGGAGGTGATCCCCATCACGGACTCTGAGCTGAGGCAGAAGATCCACCAGACGTACCGCGTGCAGTACATCCAGGACATCATCCTGCCCACGCCGTCCGTCTTCGAGGAGAACTTCCTCTCCACGCTCAACTCCTTCATTTTCTTCAACAAGGTGGAGATTGTCAGTATGTTGCAGGTACGAACCAGTCGTTTCATAAATACCGATGCCTATGTCGGCAGACGTTATACTGCGGTGGACCAGATTGTTGGCTATCCCCTCCGCGAATGAACGAAAGCCCACAGTGGACGGCACAAATAACTTGAATGTGACGAGGAAATAAAAATGTCATGAATTTTAGCCAGTCAAAGTCAGATGTTGCTTTTGAATTGTCCTTCACAACTGAATTATTTAAAAAAAACTCATCAAACAAGCCAAGGCAAAAATGTGCCCAAACTTAACGTTTTGTTGCCCAGCCTGTTGGGAGCGGTGACTGCAAACAAAAAGATTTTTGTAACTTCAGTGCACATCTCAACGAGTGTTGTGGCTCACTCTTCATGAGCAAACCCGTCCCGTTGTCTCGGGGTGCTTTCTCCAGACGGCAGACGTTTCCCCGAGACTTCAATAGAATTTAGCACTTCAGATTCGTTGGGTCGTAGAACACCACTTTGGAATATTCCATTTTTTTAAAAGTTATCAGACGAAAATATCATACCTTTTTTTTTTTCCTTTTGTTTTAAAGAAACCTTTTGCCATGATATTTTTTTTCCCCTCGCCCCTGCTGAAAATGATCATCTAACGTAGATGATAGCGAGATTACTTGATGCGACCATCATGAACCGAGGACCCACCGTATCAAAAAAAATGCCTCACTTTTCACCCCCAGTTAAAGCGCAGAAAACAATGTAATCATCGAATGAAAATAATGTATTTCCCATTTGTTGTATGAATTAAATCTGGAAAACTGGTGCATTTTAAGCATCATTTGATACACTCTGTGGAAGTACCGTACTTAAATTTTTTTTGCACTGCAGCTTTTGAACAGTGCTTGGATATTGGGGAACCCGATTACGGCGTTAACGACGTGCAGTTATGCGCCATCGTGTACAGCCGTGCAAAATACATTCCCATTCCCGCTTTTTCTGCTGCCAAACCAGGATGCAGCAACTTCGATGTATTGTAAGATGGGGAGGGCCTGAACAGCGTTTTCTTTTCTGCCCGCCGCAGGAGGACGAGAAGTTCCTCACTGAAGTTTTTGCACAGCTCACGGACGAAGGCACAGACGAGAGCAAAAGGCGAGAACTTGTGAGTCCAACAAAATTGTTTTTATTCATTCCACGTGGCTCGGTTAGGTCGTATTCTCATGAACGACATCCCGCTTCTGTCGATTTTTTTTTTCCTCTTCAATTCATTATACTTTGAATAACAAGCAGCAGTTCAGCAGAAAGTAAACCAACCTTATTTCCACTCTTACTGTCAAACTAAACATCCAACAAAAAGTCAAACCTTGTGTATTTACCCAAAACCGCATAACTATCTCATGAGAGTAGGGCTGGCTTCATGCTCACACGTCTTTGGGCTTACAAACTAGCGTCGGTGGTGCCATGTGGCTGTGATAAAACTCACAAGTGTAAAGGTCACCTCTTCAATTTCTCCTCAGGTGAACTTCGTCAAGGAGTTCTGCGCTTTCTCGCAGACGTTGCAGCCCCAAAACAGGGACGCTTTCTTCAAGACGCTGGCCAATCTCGGCATCTTGCCCGCGCTGGAAATAGTCATGGTGAGCAAGGTCCGGGATGCTGATGGGAGGAGAGTGTGCAAATGGATGCTGATATACCCCCCCCCACCCCCCGCCCATTTTCTTTTCCCGCCTCAGGGAATGGACGACCTGCAGGTGAGGGCGGCAGCTACGGATATCTTCTCCTACCTGGTGGAATTCAGCCCCTCGATGGTCCGGGAGTTTGTCATGCAGGAACTACAACAGACCGACGACGTAAGCTTCTGAAAACAAACAGTTTGTAAAAAATTTAGAAATTCGTCTCAGAGCGTTAGAAATAATCTCAAACGCATTTTTTTGTCACTCACGTGCTACTTTCTACGAGCATGATCTTCGGTGTTATCTTTGGTGGCATTCTTGCGGGTGTTTTTCAGTCAAGAATGGACTCCTGAAATGAAATGGATCTTATACTCGATTCTAATTCAAGATGCACTTTGGTTTTTTGAATATGCATATGCCAGTCTTCTGACTTAGTGTATGTGTGTGTGTGTGTGTGTGTGTGTGTGTGTGTGTTGTTGGCAGGATGTTCTGCTCATCAACGTGGTGATCAAGCAGATGATCTGCGACTCGGACCCCGAGTTGGGCGGCGCCGTCCAGCTGATGGGTCTGCTCAGGACGCTCATCGACCCCGAGAACATGCTGGCCTCCACCAACGTAAGCGCAGCTTGCAGATCTGAAACGTTTCAAGTGATATTTATTTTTTGGGGGGGACTCTTTTGTGAGTCTTATGTGCGTAACACCCATTCAAGTCCAAAAGTCTGTTTACCTTTTCGCACAGAAAACGGAGAAGACAGAGTTCCTGAGTTTCTTCTACAAGTACTGCATGCAAGTTTTAACGGCACCCCTGCTGGCCAACACGGCGCACGACAAAAACTCGAAAGGTGAGCTGGCGACGGGCGTCTGAGAGTCTTCAGAGCGCGTATGACAAAAGGAGGTTCTGACTCGCTGTTCTCGTCAAAAGATTTACAAGAGGCATCGACCAAGATCAACCCCGTGTGTCCAGGTGAGAACTGTTGGAATAAAATTACATTTTGGACTTGGTGTCGTAGTTTGACTTGCCCGCGGGCTTGACTTTGCCCAAATGGGCTTTTAAGTTTTTTAGTTCATCCATGAGGTGGGAGAGGGGGGCGGGAATTGGCAAACCGCCAACCGCCTCTGGTGCTGATCTGAGACCCACACCAAAAAAATTTTTGCGCAACCCTGAATGGAGTTTTGCATTTGGTCTTCTTGGGGTTGCAGGTGAACCGGAGCTGGTTCAAATTGACTGGTCACCATCGGATCGCATATAGACCGGGATTGTAGGACTTTGGGATCTTTCAGGATAGTTTCAATTTAATATTGACTTTTAAAAAAATCTGTTTTTAGAGCAAATGTTAGTTTATTTATTTATTTTTTTTAAAAATGCTTTGTTTTTAATATGCAGTACTTGTCAAGTTGAAAAATGTCATGAAGTATTGTGAAAAGTAAATTGCAATATTGTTCAGGTCTACTGATCAGTGCCAACGTTTAGCATCTATCAAGTGGATGATTCGTTCTACATCTGCCTTTTTTTTTTTTGTATGTGAAGGCATCCGTTTTTGAGGACGTTTTAATGACTGTGTGACTTCTGTTGCCTTTTTTTTTGTGTGTTTGGTCGTCCCTCTCCTCCCCCGTAGATAACTTTCAGACGGCCCAACTGCTGGCTCTGATCCTGGAGCTGCTTACCTTCTGCGTGGAGCACCACACATACCACATCAAGACCTACATCATGAACAAAGACCTGCTGCGCAGAGTGCTGGTGCTCATGAACTCCAAGCACACCTTCCTTGCCCTCTGTAAGCACGCGCGCGCACGCACGCCGACGAACAGCCCCTCCGCAGGGTCCTCCTTACCGACTCCTTTCGGTGTTTTGCGTCCCAAGGCGCGCTGCGTTTCATGCGGCGGATCATCGGGCTGAAGGACGAGTACTACAACCGCTACATCATCAAAGGGAACCTGTTTGAGCCGGTCATCAACGCGCTGCTGGACAACGGCACGCGATACAACCTCCTCAACTCGGCCATCATCGAGCTCTTCGAGTTCATCAAAGTGGTGCGTCGCGCGCGAAATAGGCGCACGCGCGTCGGGAGCGTGCGTCTGACTCGTCGCGTCTTCTGTTGGCAGGAGGACATCAAGTCCCTCATCGCGCACATTGTGGATAACTTCTACAAAGCACTTGAGCCCATCGAGTACGTGCAGACCTTCAAGGGCCTGAAGGGACGATACGAGCAGGAGAAAGACCGACAGAGTCAGAAGCTCACCAGGTTGGCACACAAGTCCGTTTTGGCGGCAAAATGTCTTGTACGTTCAAGAGGAGTTTTGAACTGGCCGCTGTATTGGCTGACATTTCAGGACGAACCTCAAATGAATGGAAACCTATTTAGGTGAACTTGATTTGACCTCTAAATTTTACTCTTCTGTTCGTTTCAAATCACCTTTCTCGAAAAATTTAAAACAAGTGTTTGTTTTTTAACATATTTGCCATGATTGTAGTTTTTCTGTCATTCTATTTCAACGTGTTGATGGTCCTCTTGTCAAAGCTCAAGAGTGAGTTTCAATCCCATTTTATGGGCGGGGATCCTTAAAAGTCCTTAAACTGGCATTGCATCCATGTTTTAGTAAACAAGGCCTTAATTGGCACTTACCTATCTTCAATCACTCAAACGTCATCTTATTTCGTTTTTCCACCTGGTGAATTTGATAGTAAATAGTCTCAAATCTCAGAGTGAATTAACATTCTTCAAAAAGTAATTGGGGGATTGGCTCTCCTGGTCACCTCACATGATCAGTATCGCAAAACCAACTAAATGATAATGTGGTTTTGTTTGTTTTTGTGAGGAAGCCAACCCCAAGTGAACAAAATCATCTTTTATCCGTTTACTCTGGGATTATTGGCGGAAACCTCGATTAAAATATTACAAGTATGAGCTGCAGCCCGAATTTCGATGCACATTTTCCAGATACCGGCGCGAGGCTCGCTCGTTGGACGAGGATGAAGAGCTGTGGTTCAACGAGGACGAAGACGACGACGAGGCGGAGGCGGTGGACAAGAGCCGCATGGAAGACGACTACTCTGACGGCTACGGCAAGTACATGGAGGCCAAAAAAGGTAAGCGCGGCTTCCGGCTTCTTTGGATCGTCACCATCGGCGCTCGGCAGTACACGTTGAGCTAATGCTGCCCCTTCGTCTTCAGCCGGCGCAGCTCACGGCGCCAACAACGGCAAAGCCGCCGCGCTGCCTCCCACCTCGCCCCCCGCCACGCCCAACAACAGTTCCGCATCCTCGGTCAAGACGGTCGCACTTCCTGCCTCGCCGGTAGTCAAGGTAATGAACACGCACTTGCAAAATGATTTGTCGACAGTGCTAGGTGGAGGCAACGAGTGTGTATTTCCCATAATTTTATCTAGATTATCAGATATATTAGCTTGGAACCGTCAAAAGAAATTTGACAATCGTCGGCTTCTTAGCTGCAGCGCAAATTTAAATTGGCGCAATGTGGACGTCGCTAAAACTTGTACTGTCGTTCCATTTAAATACAAGATGATGGATTTATAAAGCGTTTTCACCACAGCTGCAGCTGTAAGAAAACAAAACAAAAAAAACCTCTCCAGAACATTTAATATAAAATAACAGTAATATAACTGAACTCATAACATAAAACAAGGGACACCCAGAAAGATATATGTATCGTTAAAGAAAAACTATTTTGAGACATTGCAACAGCCATTTTGTCTCCGGATAAAAGTACTCGATGACCACCAGTTACGGGACGAACTTCACGTTGCGCCGGGTGTGAGCCAATGTCTTGTCTGTCAGACCCCTCTGGTCGGTTTGGTGGACTATCCCGATGACGAGGATGAAGAGGAGGAAGACGAAGAGGAGGAAGAGGCGCAATCCCCCCGCAAGCGTCCGCGTCTCAGTTCTTAACATCGCCGCAAGTCTGGCGCCGTCTCCTTTTCCCTCACGCTCTTGGCCTGCTCGGAATTTGATGGAGCCACCTTCCTTGTCTCTGGACCCTCACTAACCATTAACCTCCTCCTCCTCCTCCTCATCATCATCTTCATCATCAAAGTGCCAAGGCCCGCCCGCCTTCCCTGTTTCGGCTTTATTGTGATAGGTACAGAAGCCCGAAGGGAAGCGCCTCACTGATTCACAAAATGGAGGCCGTCGGTGAATGAACTGCGCTACAGACCAGTCAGGCTAGCAGGACTAGCCCCCCGCCACCCCCCTTGTAGTTGTTAGGACGCTTGACTGGCCGTTCGCGGAGAGGACGGGACAACATACGACCAGGGAGCCCAGATGACTTTCAAAAAGGACTGTACAGATGTTTTTTTTCTCTCTACATCCTTCTGTTTTAACATTGCCCCCTCCGCCCCTCTCCCAGTTAAAAAATAAAAGAAGAGAAAAAAAAGGGACGACAGCCACACCCAGCCTGCTTTTTTTGGGGGGGGGTCGCTGTTCTCCCTTTTGGTCCTGTTCATTTGATTCAATGTAAATCTGCAAATGCTGATTTAAAAAAAAAAAGAGAGAGGGAGGTAATCGCATTGAAACTGCAGTAAAGTTGTTTTTGCAGCCAACTTTTGGGAATGCGTTTGAGTTGTGTAATTTTAGGAAGCCAACACGGCAAAATCTTCATTTCGTTGTCAGAAGGGGATTTAATTTCAAAGCGACTGTTGATTTCGTTTTGACCACTTTGTAGCTCGACGTGAATTTCAATCTCATTTGATACACATTTTGATACAAATGTCACCACTGAATGGACTCTTATTTACATGACCAAAGGTTGTATCTTTATGCTCTGCATGCCTGGGAAGCAGGTGAAGGTGGTGAGGGTGGGGGACACTTCACAAAGTGGAAATTCCTAAAACGGGGGTACATTTCAGACTATCCCCGGTACCACTTCTGTCGGTCGTGGAAAAAAGCATAACATGACCGTGTCCACCTTACAAAAGGTGATATATTCAAGAGCATAGTATGTCGAGTATTGCGTGGTGCGTCCTCAAGTGCTTAAAAGTATTGTATATTCTTACGCCATTGATTCCCGTTCTGCACAAAAACGTACACGTCAAAGCATGAGCCGGTTACTGATACAACGTAACATCGGGGCCAAGCATCTACTGATGCAGGTGCACTGTTGCAATCTACATGCAGTTTACACAACGATTGAAACGAACACAGTTGGGGGGTGGGGGGGAGTGCAAGATGTTTCTAGAGCAAGGGGTGGCAAACATGCGGCTCATCTTTTTGTACAACAGTCTGTAGCCGCTTTCACACCGGTTCCTCTTAAGTACTGCCTCGGTCTTGGCTTGTTGCCGTCTGTGTACTCGCAAATGGTCGAAAATAGAGCTGCGCAAAATACCATTTGCAATAATATCGCACTCTATCGCTAGATATGTTTTTCCAATATCGCGCGGCCGTACGCTATACAGTACCGCCGTATATGCATTTTGTAGCAATAATACTCAACTATAATGTAGAATTTCACACAGCCTTTTAGAATATTTACAAGCAACCGCTTCTCACCCGACAATCACGCCGTGGTTCAATGCAAAATACAGCATAGAAAATGGTTATGTGGAGCCGGATCGAATTGGCATTGTCCTGCCCCCCAAATCGACTGTCTCCACGTGGCAAATAATTATCCGAATGCGCTAAGCTGCAACGGCCGTGTCAATACGCACTCCGGAAGGGCCAAGTGACTCAATCCCAGTTCAACCGCCCAAAGTGTGAAAGCGGCTCGTCTCTCATCCAGGAAGATCTCTGTGAGGCTACTGCGTCTAACGGGAGCACAAAGGTGAGCATTACCACTTGTGTGAAAATAAATACATGCGACTGCATTGGTATTGCACACGGAGCTCATTTCTTGATGACTTCCTCTTTCAGCTTGTCGGCCAGGTGCTTTCTCTTCTGCAGCTTCTTGCGCTCCTCCGTCGAAATCTCCTTGGAGAAGAAAAAGCTTGTGTCAAAATCAACCGTGTCCGGCATGGTGTCTGATTGGACTCACGGAGGCAGGAGGAGGAGGCGCGGGCAAGGAAGGAGAGCAAGGTGTCTGCCGGTCGGGGGCTGCGGTCTGCTTGGCGGTCCGGTCTTTCTTGAGAGCGTGCAACTTGTCGCGCTGCTCGCGCAAGTAGGACGCCCTCTGCTGGAGACGCTCCTGCTGAGACGCCGACAGCTCCTGTTGAGGGAGGACAAAGATGTTTGGGAATATGTGCATTGGACAGATGCCGTTAACCTTCTACTTTTTAGAATATCAGGTACACTTTATACAGGGGATGTTTTAAATGGTCCGGCTTCGTAAAGGTAATCCTACAGTTATTGTAATTGCAGACATGCAACTTTATGCACCTTTTCATAATTATGGAGAGCTGTTTGTAATATTTTTGTGTGACTTAAGGTTGCCTAAAATGACTTGTTTTCTATCCCCCTCTCCATAATTTAATGTGACAGAAAAATTGTAAAAAAAAAACAAAAATATTTACTTCTTTTGAACGATTAAAGTTGTAGGTGGTAATATTTTGTCCCTTTTTAAGCGACTAAATGCTCCTAAAATTCTCTTAGGCAGTTGGAACACTTTAAAGTATGAATCACTTTTTTTTTTTTTGTTAATTTGCCAAACATTTTTTTCTCAATTTAAAAAGTTCCAATTCTTTTGGAAATGTGGCTAAATGTCACCAAAAATATTAGGGAAAAAAATGTATCCCTTTGTTTTTCCCGATTGCAAATGAGTTGATTTTAAAGTGATTGATTCAAATGAGTAAGTCAAGTTACCGCCAACATCACAAAACGGGACTCACATTATAAGGCTGAGCAAAGCCGGCCTCCCTGTGTGCCTCCTCCAGCCAGGCTTGCTCAGAGCTGATGGGCGCTTTCACGGGTGGCGGGACTCGAGGCTCCACACTCAGATTGATCCCGCCTGCGCACGCGTTCCCTCATATTAATACACGTCTCATCTACATACGCCTTAAATGCCGCCGATTTTATTACCAGAGGTTTGTGTAGAAGAAGACGACGAGCTGCTTTTTTCTAAACGCTTCACATCTGACGCGACAGCCAACTTGAGCTCGGCTTTTTCGGATGCTTTACCGTTGACCTGGAAAATGACCACAAAGTATTGTAGTAAAAATTTGATATATATAAAATATGATTACTGTGGATCTCGGAGACCTTTTTTATTTGTATTTTTGGGGTTGCAAACCTGATTGGACTGCGCAGCTGCACTCTTCACATGCATCGTTTGTGCTCGGTGGGCATTTGTGTCACTCTTGTCAACCTGTTGGGGGGGAGAGATCCAAATCAACACCGTCTGCTAATAAGGCTCAATTTAATTTTCATTTTCTATTTTGAGGTTGGCGTTTGACCTGGGCAGAGACGCCATCTTGTGCTTCGCCGGCGGACGTCGAACACGCACGCTCCTCATCCAGCAGCAACCGCCATGACATTTCCTCCTCGTACTCCTCTTTGGACTTTCTAATGAAGGAAGAATGAGGTCGTTAACCAAGGGTTCAAATTTTAAAGTAGGATTAAAAACTATGGTTATAATTTTAAAGTACGGTTTCAAACTGCGGTTAGGGGTTCAAAGTAATGTTTTATACTAGGGTTGAGGTTTCTGAATTAGGGTTCCAAACTAGAGTTAGGATTTCAAAGTAGTGTTTTAAACTAGGGTTAGGGTTATAAACTAGGATTTAAAACTCGGATTATGCTTTCAATTTGGGGTTTTGAAAAAGGGTTAAAATGTCAAAATAGGGTTTGAGACTCGCGATAGAGTGTCAAATTAAGGTTCGGGTTTGAAATTAGGGCTTTAAACTAGAGTTAGGGTTTAAACTCAAGACAGGGTTGCAAAGTAGGGTTGGCGCTTGCTGGACATTCTTTGTTTTTCCTGTATTGCAATGGGCTTGTGAAGTGTTGCCAGTCATCCCAAACCATTCCAGAAGATGGCGCTCCCCACCTAATTATCAATGGTGGCATTTTGGATTTGGGGAGCCTCCAAGTGAGGATCTTCTAGCACCGTGGGCGTTTATTTGCATCCAGGTAGGACAAAGTGGATCCATCCATCCATCCATTTTCCGAACCGCTTCATCCTCACTAGGGTCGCGGGGGGTGCTGGAGCCTATCCCAGCCGTCTTCGGGCAGTAGGCGGGGGACACCCTGAATCAGTTGCCAGCCAATCGCAGGGCACACAGAGACGAACAACCATCCACACCCACACTCACACCTAGGGACAATTTAGAGCGTCCAATCAGCCGGCCGTGCATGTTTTTGGAATGTGGGAGGAAACCGGAGCACCCGGAGAAAACCCACGCAGGCCCGGGGAGAACATGCAAACTCCACACAGGGAGGCCGGAGCTGGAATCGAACCCGGTACCTCTGCATTGTGAAGCCCACGTGCTAACCACTGGACTACCGGGCCGCCTAGGACAAAGTGGATAAAAATAGTTATTCTTCCTCAGTACCGGCTTGCTACTGGTGTCAATGGCTCCTCCTGAAATTAGCCTGAGCCTAAGTAGCTTAAAGCGGACGTTTGTTCTGGGTCAGGATGCCGCTTGCTAAATCCCATCTCGAGAGCAGGACAGCACTGTGGCCGACTTAGATGAGATCATTACACATGCATATATTAAATATAATAAAAGATCTTAGCATGCGCTTTTTTTGGGAGGCGGGCAACATTGATTTGTGTCATAATTGATATTTCTCTTTCATGTTTGACAAACACACTTATGGAGTTCCTATTACTGAACTGAAGCTTACTTGAGGACCTCCTGCAGGATCTTCATCTCTTGCTGCTGCAGCTCTGTCATCACGTCGTCACCATCAGTCAAGCAATCGGGGAGCGCTCCTGGGGGTGATGGACACGCATGTTGGATTAGCAGCCACATTCGCTCTCTTTCTGTATGTTTATGTGCATTTTTATGAATGTGGAAGGTGGGGAGGGGCAACTTAAAATTGTCGATAAACCCATGTAAACGTTTATTAGCATGTCTCTTACTAGCCTCACGCTAATTTATCGTCCTCTTGTCAAATTCATTTCTTAGCATCGTTTAGGTTTCGACAAACTGTCATTGGTTCGAAAAGAATCTTGAAAAGTGTTATTTGAAGTGTGCAAACACCTAACTTACCGTTCCTCTCTTTAATGACCCGCAGAGCCTGAAGCTGCAGCTCCATGTTCTTTTGGACCATCAGCGAGCGAAAAATTTGGAAGTCATCTGTGGCCAGGACTGGCTGGAACACAGACTGAAACCGAATAGAAAGCAAAAAAAAGGTTTGTGTTTTACTTTCCTCTGTTATTGTGACATTAAGAGCTCTCAGGTTTTGTGGCGAGGTGGAATTTGGTGTACCTGCACCGTTTTGGACTTGGCAAAAGGGGAGGTGCACGCATCCAAAAACTGCTGCTCATTGATGCCCACATCCTGCATGTAATTCTCCAGTAGCTTCTCAACCTGTGAAGAAGAAAAAAAGTAACATACAGCTCAATACTTTAGATATTGTGGAAAGTGTATTTTATTGAATAGTTTGACTCAAAACGTAAAACCTATATTGATTCACACAGTGACATGTTTATTGATTGGCTTTTTATTATTTTGATTATCGTTACTTTACATTTCTTCTCGAAAATCTTAATGTTTAACTTAAAAAATGAAAACAAAAAATTGGATTTGTTAATCGATTTAGGAAAGTTATTTATATAGTTATGAAAAATTATTTCATTAATGTATAGTCATTAATATATTTAGATTTGGTGCTAAAGTAGTTTTGTTATGTTGTCATTTTAAAGTTTGTTTTAAATGTGTATTTCTATGTTGGTTAGCATGTGGAAAAACGGCTGTACTCACCAACTTTTTATACTGCTGATGGATTTCCGTGTACACTAACTTATTTTCATCTTCATCATCAAACACTGAAACGTAACGACATGTAGATTAGTCAAAGAAGGGTGTCCAAATTCACATTTTATTTACGTTGTTTTGTTAAAAGGAAAAAAAGAAACCCATTAATTCAGCACATCTGTTCAGTGGCCTAAGTACTGCACTGTGATTGTAACGATTAAGTGCTACATTTAAAACCGACGTCCCTCTGTTGGGGAAAATGTTGCGAAACAGTTCTAAAATTTGAAAAACGCTAATTGCAAGTTGCAAGAACATTGGGTTAGCATTAGCTTTAGCCACTGAGCCAAGATGGAGGATAGTAGAGGTACTTTTTCCTCTATCTTAATTTCAACTCTTAATTGCCGTTTTTATCTGGGTTTGTTGTATTGGGCACAAAGCGGATATGTTTTTTAAACAAGATATTCGTGAAATGGTCTCGTTTATTCGTTCTATTTATGTCTGGAGAAAATTGTTACTGTGACAGGTCGAAAAACATGCATTAACATACGAAGCCAAAATTGGGGCTGGAGGATGTAGTGTTTTATAATCCTGTAGTTGATTATTTATCCAGTAATTTCCATTTATTCATTCAGGTTTGTTCCATGGCTTTTGGAAAATAATGTTTCCTTTGACTTATATTTTCAATTACAATGCACATAAGTTAGTAGTAATACAGATAAAATGTGCCAACATGTCTTGCCATACAGACAACCCACGTTAGCATTAGCTTGAGCTCCGGAGCCAAAATGGAGGCTACAGGACGTAGTGACTAATGACGCTTGAGTTTTTCCATCCTAATTTTATTTATTAATTGCTACCTTTAATAACCCTCATGCCGTTATTGGTTTAGAGAAAATATCATTTATTTTTAAAATCTTGAATTACAATGCTGATTGGCGGCAAAATGTCAACAGTATTAGAGATAAATCACTTCACGCGCAAAATGAGCTTTACCCACCGGAGCCACAATGGAGGCTGACGGAGCTTGCGTGCTAACATAAACAAAGCTCAGAAATGATCTGACGTGTCTGTGCGTGGAAAATGTCACCTGTGCATTTGTGCTCCATGAAATCCGTGACTGGGATTACCCACTCGGGACTTCCCAGGTAGCCCACGATGCTCTCCACGACCCACTCGCTGTCGTCCTCGGCCATGTTTGGTCCAGAAATCAGGGATGGCTACGGCAGCTGCTGGCCGAAGACGAGCGGCGCTCCAGCGGGCTTGGACACGTCCAAACTCCGTTACGGTACCGACGCACGAAACCGGCAGATGCACACATTTATGTTGATTGTTGTGCTCAATAGACCCCCATTGCACACGTATGCATTCGCAGTGAATGGGTTTTTTTTTCCCAGCAAGGGCAGGGAAGAATTGCTGCGCACTCGTGGAGTCCAGGGTGGTGACGCCTGGTGGTTGCCAGGGAAACAATGACGTCACATTTCCTTCAAAAGCCAATTGAAACTTCTGCTACTCACCCCCCTAACTGTAGTAAAGTTTTAATGAGCGAAGGACGCAGCTTTTGGGCATTCTGTTCCAAATATAAGCATTGAGTGTCATCCAGAGGGTTGCAATAAAGAGACTGTAAGAATCACACAAAGGTGCAAAAGTGGACGACTTTGGAAAATTGAAAACAAAAAAATAAGAATGAATAAAATCATTTTCAGCTTGTTAGAGATCACTAAATTGTGCAAAAAAAGTCAAATAAATGCAACCCTCGACTCGCTGTCAGACAGCAGGGGGAGCCAGACTTCATCCATTCATTTTTAAAAAATATATATTTTTTGAACTTTCGACACTACAAACAAAAATACGCCACACATTTTGACGTTTAAAATCAACGCGCAAAAGTCTTGTTAACAGTTCTAAATCTAATGCAGAGTCGCACACGCGGTTAACATCAGTTAAGCAATAAGCCAATAGGCATTCGCAGCACGCGCACGCGCGCCCACACAAACCGCATAAGGAGGACTTCATTCATCGACACGCGTCATTTCCACTCGAACTCAGCTGCATCTCTGCACGGTGAGCACATACGCGCGAGCGCGCGCACTGAGTCCAACTCTTCTTGCAAGCGAATGTAAATCCAAACTTTCTTTTGATCTCTCTCTCTCTCTGTAGGTGCGGCTGCTTTCCTCAACCGCCGTTTGCGGAAATGCCCGAGAGTAGCCCTCATGGCAAGAGCACTAACAGTTCGACGGAGGATGTGTTTGCTGACACCTACACGGAGAAAGGAGGTCCCGGCCCCGTCAGGACGTTGGTGTGGAGGAACATCTGGCTCATGGTTATGCTGCATGCCGGCGCTCTCTACGGAGTCCGCCTCATCCCGACCGCTTGTGCACTCACGCTCGCCTGGAGTAAGTAACATGACGACATTGCGTGATTAGAAATGTGCCATCAGCGCGTGGATGGATTCTTAAGTTACAATATTCAAAATGTTGCCCTAACCTCAACGCGGCCACACACAGTTATGATCAGAAAAAAGTGATGCTTCTAAATTATTGATGACGTATTTTTTTTAAAGTTTGTTTTTAAGCAATTAATTAACTTAATTGATTTTTAGCCTCCAGTGTCCTTATTGTGCACAAGTGACTCTACTTGATGCAACATTGATGTTATCAAAGAACAAAAATGCCATTTTAAAGCTTTTTATTAGTTTGAAAAACAAAGTGGATTTTTTTGTGCTGTTAGTGTTTGATACAATGTTCTTTGATATAATAGTTTTTGTTTTAATGACTGAGAATTTCATTGTCGTTTATTTCAATTAGCAGATTACTACGGCGAAAAATTCAATTTGATCTTTCCAAGAAGTATCCGTTCATGGGGAAAATTCCCTCCCCTTCCCAACCATAACTGTTAATATCGTCTAGTGCAGGGGTGCCCAAACTTTTTGGATCGAAGATCTACTTTTCGACACGCACGCACACACACAAATACACACGCATGCGCGCGTGCGTGCACATCATGATGAGAAAGCCTGAAAAGGAGGCATGCGACGCACTTTTGCAGCCTGTTAACTATCGTAGCTCACACGTACCGTTTTAAAGTGCTTCCCTGGGCCCTCCCAGATTCCTATTCTTTGCTCGTGCCCTTGGTGAATTGTACACGAAGCAAACTCTGAATGAGAATCATGACGATAAAAGATGGAGCGCAACAGCTCTGATCACAAGCTGCAGTTGCAAACTGCTGAGCGCTAACAACTTCCGGTGACGTAATCACGCGGCACCGTAAATTTAAGATTTACCTGCTTTATTTTATTTTTAAAATATTTTTTTAGTGAAAATGAGATATGATTAGTGTGCAGTGTATCTTAACACAAAAACATATATTCATAACATGTACAAAGACACACAAGTGGTTGTTTGTTTTTTTTTTCTTCTCGACACGCCTTGGATCTACTTGGGAACTGTCTTGGATCTACCGGTAGATCAGGATCTACCTAATGGGCACCCCTGGTCTAGTGAATATCATTTGTCTTTTTCTCCTGACATCACAAGGGTTGCAGGCGTTCTGGAGCCTATCCCAGCGGTTTTTGGGGGCAGGATCCAGGATGTATTATTTAAAAATATACAGTATATATTTCTTATCATGGAAGAAATTCAAGGGCATTTTTTCTTCTGCTTCATTTATTTGGTCGATGGAAACCAAATTATCAAGCACATTACCGCCACCTACAGGACTGGGGTGCAAGGGCACCAATCATAGGGTCATTTGGTAACGACAGCGTACATATTAAAACACCCTTTGAACTTATTCAAACACATTGTACATACAAGTATATTTACAGGTGCTGCTGTCAGCCACCGCTCACGGCCAGACACTCACACACATACTCCCACCAGATCCCACCTCTTAAAGGCACGCACACAGATACTGCGGTTTGCAGTTTTTTTTAATTTTTTTTTTTTTGCTTGCAATTTTTGTGCATGCGTTCAAACACGTTGACAATTTGTTTAAGAAGAAAATGAAAAAAATTCACAAGGAGTTTCTGTGGGCCACAATTAATGGTCAGAGACTTTGTGACTCTTTGATGACACTCACAAAAAAAAAAAACACTATTTAAAAGCATACAACCAACACACGAATACTACAGTACGCACAGGACATAAACTTTCCGAAACTAGCTTACATCTTGACATTCTCGTTTGTTATGTTTTATTATATTTTATACAGTACAACACCGTTTTTCAAAATATGAGATATTTGGAGGGGGGCGGGGCGGAATGCATTCATTGCCGAAAATTGTTCCCATTTTTCCAAATCTTTTTTTTTTTTTTAAGATGCCACCATTGGAATTTGCGGCCTCTACAGCAGACAGATCGGTGCATTTCGCAAATTCCAGAACAGTCCTCACTTTGTCGCCAGTCTGCTACCCCCCCTCCGCACCGCCCTCCTCCCCCTTGTTTTTGCACATTATTTCACAGCGGAAGACAAAGCACAATCAGCACTCCCATAGACATTCCATTGTGGACCTCGTGGCACCACGACACAATTCGTCTTTGGCTGCCAGATGGGGCACTGAATGCTTGCGCCCGGAAAACAACAAACTGCACACCTGACCTCATAGCCAGTCCCAATCTCGGTTCCAACAGTGAGACTTTGTCATTTCTCTTCCCGCCAGCTGCCGCGTGCTTCTTCTTCAGTGCCCTGGGCGTGACGGCGGGTGCGCACAGGTTATGGAGCCACAGATCCTACAAGGCTTCGCCGGCCCTCAGGGTCTTCCTGGCTCTTGCAAACTCAATGGCCTTCCAGGTACAAAACTCGCCGACACGGTGAAGACGCGACGGCAAGGAGATGGTGGCAAAGAAACGGCCTTAATGTCATAAACGCATGCGCGTTCATGAAATGTGTCTGAATTTAACATATCCCGGTAGTCAGCACAGTCAACAGCAATGATGGTTGGAGCCTTTGATACCTGGACCCTCATTGAGGATTTACTGGACTTAATCTACCTAAACGTGACCCATAAAACAAAAAAAAATCAAACATTGTATATTGAAACATTTAAATGAGTTTTTTTTCCCAAACCTATAGAGCCCCCTCCCTTTTTAGGAGCATAACTTGGAACTACGGTAGTTGTTTTGTTTTTGTTTTTTCGCCTCTGCCTTCCTTATTTTTATGAATCATCCAAGAAAATGCGTTTCCCGTTCCGTCAACGCTACCAGAGCCAAATCTGTCCCAACATAAATTTGAATCAATGTTACGCTCATTCTAAAATCATGAAAACCCCCATCTGTTGCTCTGGCTTTCCGTTCTCGCACGCAGAACGACATTTACGAGTGGGCGAGGGACCACCGCGTCCATCACAAATATTCGGAGACGGACGCTGACCCGCACAATGCAAAACGGGGCTTCTTCTTCGCCCACGTTGGCTGGCTCCTGGTTCGCAAGCACCCCGACGTCGCGGAGAAGGGCCGAAAAGTGGAGCTGTCTGACCTGAAAGCCGATGAAGTGGTCATGTTCCAAAGACGGTAAGGAGAACTTAGTCTGGTCGTTTAAAAAAAAAAGACAACAAAATTATAATCGGAGAGCAGTGGTGTTCAATTTGGTGTTATCGCTCTCACACTCTTGTACCGGTCGTGTTCGGATATGAACGTCAGATTTGCTGCGTGATGGCACCGTGATGTCGATTGATTGATTGATTTCAGGCACTACAAACTCTCCGTGTTGATCCTGTGCTTCCTGGTGCCCATGTTGGTGCCCTGGTACTTCTGGGGCGAGTCCCTCCTGGTGGGCTACTTCCTGCCCGTGTTGCTGCGGTACACCGTCGGGCTCAACGCCACCTGGCTGGTCAACAGCGCCGCGCACATGTGGGGCAACAGGCCGTACGACCACACCATCAACCCCAGGGAGAACAGGATCGTCGCCTTCAGTGCCATAGGTGGGAAAGCTCTCGGCGACATTCGCATACCGCCGTCGCTCGAGAGACGAGTCTTTCAAAGCTACAATTATTATTATTTTTGGCTACGACTGGCAAATTGTAAACATTTGTCAAAACAAAAAGAGGCTTCAAGGTCTTTATTGCCACCCCCACCCTCAAACTAAACGTTAAACAAAGAGAATAACCCAACCACGTAGCTTTGAGATAAGTTAGTTTAGTTTCATGCTAACGAACAATGCAGAATGCCGTCAACAAGCTAACGAATAGCATCAGGGTTGCGGTGGTTTAACCCTTTTAAGGTACTGAGATTTGAACCCAAACAATGGAATCAGAATCATCTTTATTGGCCAAGTATGTAGAACACACAAGGAATTTGTCTCCGGTATAACACGCTGCATTAGTATCATCGTAAACCACAAAATCATTGAACCATTTTAGAGTAACCAGTAGTTTTGTAGTACCATTTTGTAGTACTACAAAGTAACACATGGAGTAACGCGTACAGTATTGTATTTGTTAGTTGCTCCATGTACAGCACTTTGTTTGCAGCGATGGCTGTTTGAAAGTTGAGTTGAGTATATTCTTTGTCCTCTGTGAAGAATTGCGTACTCAAAATGGTTTTGACTGTCGCACACAAACTCTGTGTTATACAATAATATCCACGTTATTTTTAAAGCCTTTCCACAATCTGCTTTTCCTAAAGCTATGTAGTAGCAAATGGAAGTCAAATTTCCAACAATCACATTATTTACAGTTTGTGTCTGCAAATGTATACACGGTTTCAATTTTGTTCTGGCTTCCAAGCAAACTCGATTGACACTTAATACCAAGCGCTACCAAGGCTGAACACCTGTTTCGTGGTGGCGGTGAAAATATCGTCTTGTTCTGAGCATGCCACACCGTTCCATGAGCAAGGTGTTACCTCGGCTTGCCTGACTAAGAACTGGAAAAAAAAAGACCTCCATTGAACGGTATAGAGTACAATGCCAATAATTTAACCTAAAGTGATGGAAAGTAGTATAATGGTGAAGAATGTTCCGTGATGGTACAACTTGAACCGAAACAAAATAATTCATTTTTACTGATATATTTTAACAGCTTATTACATCGAGAGTATTAAATGAGGATGAAATATTTAATTACGATTTGACAGTGATCTGCAGAATAAGTAAGTCATTTTAATTTTTTCTCATTTCATTTGTTAAATTGAGACATATGTACTGTTTTGTCTGTCTATAGGTGTTGCTCCATCGTTTGTATTCCTACAGTACATATACTTCATGGTGAAAGACTGTACTGTACTCCACACAGTCGGCGTTCTTGACTCTCTCTCTCTCTTTGCCAGGCGAAGGCTTCCACAACTACCACCACACGTTCCCCTTCGACTACGCCACCAGCGAATTCGGCTGCAGGCTCAACCTCACCACCGCCTTCATCGACCTCATGTGCTTCCTGCGCCTGGCCTGCGAGCGGCGGTCGGCGTCCAAGGAGATGATAGCGGCCCGCGTGCAGCGGACGGGTGACGGCAGCATTAAAAGTGGCTGAGCCGCAACGTCGAGTATGCATTATTTTGATGATGATGATTAGGAGACACTGCGTGGTGCTGACTTACTCTGATCACTTTTCTAACAGGTCACGTTTCGAGTATCTGGTCATTCAGTGCATTGTTGTGGTACCGCAACAGTGAAGTCGCACGCCTCTTAATTCCGACATGCTTGTCTATTGTAAAAGTAATCTGAACCAACTCGCTTCACGTTTGTCGTCTTTTGGGAGAATGAAACGCAATGTGCGCATTGTGGTTGGAGGGCCAATGGGTTTTTCTGCACACGCACGCACGGGAACCTTTCCCTTATACGTTTATGGTGTTATTTTTGATTTGGAGATAATTGCTTGCCCTCAGATAAGACTGTCAGTCAGAAATGCACTGCAGCAAAACATCTCGGAGTCACGTCTTGGTGGGGGTATGGGTGAGGTCATGTTTTACAAAGGTGATCTACTAATTTAACCAAAAGCACAAATCATCCAAATAGAATGTTGTATCATTGCTTTCTTGCGTGGATTTGGACATGACTCTTTTTGAAAGGGTTAACTCATTTAAAAAAAAAATGGCAGAAATTTTCTATGAATGTCTGTTATAATAAACATAATTTCAGACCCAAGAAATGTTATTACCTCACATTTGGAATGCTAGGATTACCCTTAAATGAAATTCTATTAAAAAAAAAGTTCACCTTATCATATGAGTCGTACTATACTTACACACGCGTGCAGTGTTTTTCCCCCCTCTTCTCCTTTCAGCCTTGCAGTACGTTTTTGTGGGACATCTTGTACGTTAATTGAGTGTCCCGTCCTCAACCTTGCGATTGTCATCGGGCCAACTGTTTGTCGCACGCACACGCAAAAAAAAGAATTGTGCACACATGCGTCACGATCTCACTGGGCATTTTTCAGATAGCGCCGCACGCCGTCTCGGTTGTTGGACATTCCTCGTTTAACAGTTGGCCGCGGTGCAGCCAGTGTGTCACCATTGGTCGTCAAAGCAACTACCAACTGAACGAGTCGTTTTTCAACACGGTGGAATGAGAGAGGGAGTGACAAAAGGAGGCGGGGAAATGTATAGGAGGCCAATGGAGCCTTGAGCTACACTGCCCTCTACTGGACAAATTGCGCCATTTATCGGGAAAAAAACTCAATGTATTGGGACAAACACTCTAATGCCGTCCTCAGTGGACACATAGAGAAAATAAAGAGAGAATGCAGCACAAAATGGTAATTTTGTTGACATAAATTACTCCACCCCCCTCCCGCAAATGTGTACTTATATACTTGTCACGGGTTCGGCCAAAAATAGCACGTGTCAAATAAAATGTCAAATGAAAAAGTTTAATAGTTAAGATGGACGACTCAAATTTTGTCATTTACTAAATGCCTTTCCTGGACACAAAATACAAAATAAAACTGTCAAAAAAAACAAAACCTTGGTGCCTCCAATTTGTCCTCCGATTTTGGAATTAACCCAGGTTAAAAAAAACCCTCAAGTAGTGATAAATCTATCGTAAATCAGTAATAAGATTCCAAAAAAGATGTTTCTAATATTTCCATTCACTCGGGTGTACCTAATGAAGTGGCCATCTTCTGACGTCTTCTTTTCCAATACATTTTAGACACAAGCACGCGTGCGCACACACGCACACGCACGCACACACAGAGATTAGGATGAATCCCTTCTTTTAAGCATTCGTCTTTGTATCTTAATCCAAAAACATCCTTTGAAAGTATTTTGTCCTAATCCTAATTTGCACACAAGAAGGTTGTATTTCCACGGAGAGAGACCTGCATGCATGGCGGGATTTATTTGGGCACATGAATTGGCCCCTCTTTGGGATGCAAATGTCAAATGTCGATGCTGATTGACAGACCACGACCGTCCCGACGTACGTCGATTCGAGGTTACGAATACGCGGATTTTTCTTTTTGAACACGCCCCCTTTGCCCCCCATTTGATCTCTTAAAATAATTATAAGGCCTAAAAGTGATTGTCTTCCTTCTGTTATTCTGTCTTGACTACGTTGTCTGTGGTACGCGTTCCGATTTGCACACAAACGCCGTTTACTTTGCCGCCGTATGAACCGATTTCTGTCGTAAATCGAGAACGACCGGCTAAATTTCAATTTGAATATAAAACATAAAAATAATTCTGCGGATGGACAAATGTTGATGAATAAATAAATAAACGATATTAACGAACATTTCTTTAAAAACAAGATTTGTTAAAGGATCAAGTTTAAGTCTCCTGATAGCCTTAAAATGGGGACACTGTGGCTAATAAGTACCAGAATATAAAACATTTTAATCCTGAAATTCATTTCCAGGATTAAAATGTTTTAATGCTTTTAATGTTTTTAAAATAAAGAAATAAATCGAGTTGAGCTAAATTGTTCTGAACCAAGGACGCAATGCAAGTGATGAAGTCATTTTACCAGCAGAATAAATATTTGTATTTTGACAATGACATTTAACATAAAAAATAAATTATTAACCGTTTTAAAAACGTAAAAATAACATCCCGAAAAAAAACCCCGAACGCTTTTTACATCAAGAAATAATCTTCCAGTATCGGAGCTCCGTCGTAAACCGATGATCGGCTGTATTATTATTTTTTCTTCTTTTTTCCAATTCATCACATGCACGACGACCCTCTAAACAGCGTGCAAATATTAGACGAAAACGGAAAAAAACTGACTTTACGTCCCTGACCCCCCCCCCCCCCCCCCCCCCATGACAACCGCTTCGAAGTTTTTGTTGTTTTTTGATTTTGTTTTGTATTTACAGTAAATGTTGCACTTTTTCCCTTAGTAGATCGTCCCTCGAGGCCCGGGCTGCCCCTTTTTGATTATCTCGGGTCTCCTCTCACCGGCCACCACCGCCGCGACTCTTGGGATTGGCCGCGAGGGTAAAAGGAAGGGGGAGGGGGTCAGGGGGGGGCAATCTTTAATTAAGCAGATAATCTCTTGTTGAGGAAGAGAGCGGCTCCATTTCAGAGCGCCCCCTCCTTATCCTCCTCTTCCTTTTTCTCGTCCAGTTTTGCAGGAGAAGCTCTTCCAGTCTCCATCTCCTCCGTCACCTGTCAGCATGTTCGTGCATTGGGAGGTTCGCTTCTACATTTTCATTCTCCTGGCGCAAATGAGGTCCTACTGCTGCTGGTGAGTGCAGTCCGACTCACTTCTTCTGATGCATCACGGTGCATGCATTTCATTTTGGAGCGAGCGGTCGAAATTAGGGGTCGTGGGGGGGGGGGGGGTTCTTAAAAATTTGCAGAGAATCATGTTGTAAGAGTGTTGATGGAGAGCAACTGCAAAATGATCTGGTTTTGTTGTTTATAATGTTTGCGTCAAACGAACTGACAAGATAATTGATAAAATCCTAAAGAAAATTGTGTTAATTTTAATGAGAGCATTGCATGAAATGAAATATTCTCGATTTGTTCTACACATTCCAATTACATTTTTGGAAAAGTATCATTTTAAACTTAGAATACATGAAATATATCCATCCATCCATCCATCCCTTCACCCACCGCTTATCCTCACAAGGGTCACATGATCAATTGTAAAAAGTGAAGAGCACAAGTGCCTACGTTAATTTTTTTTTTCAAATTTTGTAAGTGAGTAGGTAAGTACGCAGATGATCAAGTAAGCAAATACATCTATAAGTAAACGGGTATGATAGGGAAGAACATAATTATATTTAAAAAGTACGTTTTCAAATTAAGTAATCAGTATGCAAATAGGTATAAGAAAGCTTCTAAGAATAGAAGCAAATCATAGGTAAGTAGGTAAGCAAACAAAAAGTTACAGAGTAAGGAATTAGGTAACAATAACTATACGTTAAAAAAAAACAAAGTCATAAGTAAATAAGAGAAAGTCAGTAAGTAAATAAGTTAACAAATAAGGATGTACAATAAGTACATTCATCGGGAAGTGAGTAAGATACAAGTAAGAAGGTAACCGAGTGAATAAGTACGGTAAGTAAATTTACAAAAGATACAAAAGAGAGGAGCACAACCAGATTACATTTTAGATAATATTAAAGAAAACCATAAATAACATCAAGTCAAGTCAACTTTATTGTCAAATGTGCTCTATGTACAACATACAGCACGGATGAAATTTCTTTCCTCTCAACCGCAAGAGAGAGAGGAGCCGCTGCGGGTGCCCGCGCCGCCATCAACAGAACAGTTAACATAAAATGACAAAATGATACAACACAACACATAGAGACACAGACAGTCGTGCAATGTTAATCACTTTTTCTGTTTGTTGTTTTAATCAGTTATAGATGAAAGAGAGAAAAACATCAAAACAATTACAAATTAAAAAAAGGAATAAAACAAACAAAATTCTAAAAAGTGAAAGAAAACTAAAGAGAATTCTAAAATTAGTCCAAACAACAAATCCTGTATGCTAAAACATAATTTGCTGATGTCAGGAGACCCCAAACAAAACAGAACAGCAAAAAAAAATGTGTTCAATCATGGGTAACCGTTTTCAACACTTCAGATTGTTCAATACATAACAATTGTGATTTATTTATTCATAATAATAAACAATAATGGTTGAAATAACTCACACGTATGGACTGAGCCGTCGTATAGATGCGTGAAATTTTTTTTTAATATTTTGACATAGCAGGTTGTATACATATATGAATAGAATATTTGTTCTGTGTGTATGCATGTGTGTACCATATGTTCATCGAATTGAAGTAATAAATCATGGTGCTGTTATTACTCTCTTTTTGTGAAGTAGAATATTATTTTCCTGATTAAAATGTAGTTGTAGTGCTGGGTTGGAACGAATTAAGACCATTTCCATTCATTTCATAGGGGGAAGATGACTTGAGATATAAGGGCTTCAATTACTGACATGGTCGCCGAGTAAATTAAACCTGTATGTCAGGGCACCGCCGTATTGATATCGACGATACCGCCAGAGACGGTATCGTCTCTAAACGTCACCTTTCCTCACTCCAAATGACTTGAAATGATTTCCCGCAGCCTCCCGTTCGTTTCCTGATGGATGTAACTGAGCTGTCACTCATGTATAGAAATAGCATCAGCAAAGTGACTATTATGGGATATTTCCATCCTTATGGGTTGTGTGTGACAGTTTCCCATGCGCTAATGAGCGGAATGTGTTATGGACACTGAGCTTCCCGGAGTTGAATAAGCTGTCTCCGTTTCCAGGTCAGTGAATAATTTCTTGATGACTGGACCCAAGGTAAGCCAACTTCCTTTTGATCTCTCCTTCCCATCCCCAGGAAGAAAAAAAAAAACATGCTCCCGCTTTTGCTTTTTCCTTGGTGTGTGTGTGTGTGTGTGTGTGTGTGTGTGTGTTTCTCCCTCCTTCACGTTTTTGTGTGGCATCCATGCAGGATTAATGCAGCCATATTCTTCCTCATTCCTTCCCCTCCTGCATGCGTACACTTGACCTTATTGGGGAGGCTGTGTGTGTGTGTGTGTGTGTGTGTGTGTGTGTGTGTGCAGCAACGGGTGAATGTGTTAAGAGGCAAGGGCGGCTATTGCTTTAGTGGGTGGTCATCATTAGTGAGACCCTGGGCCCCCGTGTGTGTGTGTGTGTGTGTGTGTGTGTGTGTGTGTGTGTGTGTGTGTGGTGCTACTCTCCACCTAAGCAAAAAAAAAAAAAAAAAAGCCACTTGAGACATATTAGCCGTATGATCATTCACATACTCATCGCGGTGGGCAGTGCATTTCATACCTGATCCACCACGATCGCATTTAAAAGAATGTGCAAATCAGAGCAAAAATTCCCCAAATTAGTATTTTGGATTTTTAATTTTGAAAACGGGAAACAAAATTGGAATAGGAGCGTGATCAACACATTAAAGTTGTAAAAGTTCATCAAAATGTGTGGAAATTTGAGGTATAACCCCCCCAAATTTTAATATCAGGATTTATAGTGACAAAAAAAATAGAATAGGAAAAAACTCACATTTATTAAATACATACAGTACTTATCACACTTCTACTTACAGTACTTTATACACTCATTAACACACATATTGGGAATGTATATCAAGGCCCACATAAAATAAATAAAATCGCCAGCATAAAATATTTTTAATATTGTGAACAAATTGCTGTGTCTGCCCAGGTTCATGTGCATTTAAGAGGCGGAGCTTGGTGAGGTGCCTCATGCCTAGTTTGTGTGAGTGTTTGGGCGTGAGCCGTGGCTGACAGCAGTTTCTGCTCAAGTGTGCTCATTACGTTTCTCCCGGTGTCCAATAAATGGCCGAAAAGTAACAACTGCCGACTATGGCTCTCCTTTTCCACCTAATAAGAGCATACAACAAATGCGTTTACTGTAAAACCCCTTACAAATCTCCTGTGTTGGATCTCTGTCAACATCCATGGACTAATCGGTGTGTGCCTCCCGTGCAGGCGTACCTGATCTATTCCAGCAGCGTGGCGGCGGGGGCCCAGAGCGGCATCGAAGAGTGCAAGTACCAGTTTGGATGGGACCGCTGGAACTGCCCTGAGAGAGCCCTGCAGTTGTCCACGCACAGCAGCTTGCGCAGCGGTAAATGCGCTCAATATTTGAACGACGCGTTGAATTTTACCATGTGTGACAAGTCGTCGTGTGCAGTTTTCCCCTCACTGCTTGATTCAACTAGTAAGGCAATTTGGTGCACTGGTAGAGCAACTAGGGAGCACAAGTAAAACAATTGTCTCATTAGTAATTAATTTTTTTTCATTGCTTTGTGACATTTCTGCCCCGGTAAAAGAGCAATTTTATGATACTAGTAGAGCAACTGTTGGTATTTTTTGGATGTCCCTTAGTAGTACAGTGGTACCTCTACATATGAAATTAATTGATTCTAGAAGAAATTTCTTAACAAGAAAAGTTTGTAAGTAGAGACGCGTTTTCCATGTAAATGCCCTAATCCGTTCCATACTTCAGACAAGTGTTTTATGAATCATAAAAATTCATCAAAATATTTAACAAATACATGTTACAATAAGGGGGCCCGGTAGTCCAGTGGTTAGCACGTCGGCTTCACAGTGCAGAGGTACCGGGTTCGAATCCAGCTCCTGTGTGGAGTTTGCATGTTCTCCCCGGGCCTGCGTGGGTTTTCTCCGGGTGCTCCGGTTTCCTCCCACATTCCAAAAACATGCGTGGCAGGCTGATTGAACACTCTAAATTGTCCCTAGGTGTGAGTGTGAGTGCGGATGGTTGTTCGTCTCTGTGTGCCCTGCGATTGGTTGGCAACCGATTCAGGGTGTCCCCCGCCTACTGCCCGGAGACAGCTGGGATAGGCTCCAGCACCCCCCGCGACCCTAATGAGGATCAAGCGGCTCGGAAGATGGATGAATGAATGAATGAATGAATGTTACAATTAGATTATTGCACAATGAATGAGAGCTGTGCATAATGTAAAAAAAAATCCAGACTAAACAATTAAAATGATGGTTATTAAACTTTTTCTGCCCTCTTTAGTTCATGTTCTCTGTCAGAAGCGGTTTTTGCCTGGCGTTTTGTAAAGAACTGATCCAAGGACGTTTGCTTTTGTCGGCTTTTAACAATCCTTTGGAATTGTCCAAGGCAAACATCGGCATAGTGTGCGATCACTTTTTCTGGGTGATTCACATTTACGTAAAACTATCAGAACATCTCAAGGCCCGAAAATAGCCAATGGCAGAGCAGCTATAAGTATGTTGCGTTCAGAAAACTCGGAGCTCCGAGTAGCAACCCATACTGTATTTTTACCTTTCGTATCGTGAAATTTCTTTCATAACTGGAGGCAGTATTTTCCTGCTGAGGTGTTTCGTAGCTTGAAAATTTCATCTGAAGAGGCGTTCGTAAGTAGAGGTACTCAACTTGGTATACCAAAGTTGGCCTCACTAGTAAGACAAAATAGTGCCTTGAATTGGACTCAAGGAGTTTTTCAGTGCCGCCATTCCCAGTATGGGACTGTTGCGTTGTCTTTTGTTGCACGTGCCAAAACAAACAGACTAATCCAACGGTCTCGCTGGATCACTGCTGGTCGTGAATGCGACACACAAAGCCAATTAGCATCGGGAAGAAGGCCGGCTACGATGCGCAAGGAATTAAATTCACCAGGCACTTGATTCAGGGGGAACAGAAAGCGACCATTTTTAATATTCTGCTGACATTATGTTATTGTTCAACATTCAAGATAAATTTTTTAATGTTATTTTTTTTACACCCCAACTTTGCACCAAATTTTTATGTTCTGCTTTTTCATGTATTTTTTTATCTGTAGTAAGCAAAGGGGGGGGGGGGGGGGTAAAAATTCAGATTTAAAAAAAAAGAAGGAAATTATAATAAACATAAATGACTTGCCGAGAGTTGCCACATGACCAGGCCCCGCCTCTTAAAGGCACACAAATATCCAGCATCAAGGCACCACAAAACCGACATTATTTTCCTACATTTTATGCTTGAAATGTTTCTGTACAGTGTTCAAATACATTTACGTTGTTTTTAAAAAGTCTGTTTCAATAATGTTTTGATGTATTTAAAACATGTGGGGCGGGGTCAAAAACGTTTCTAGACTACAGTTTCATGATTTGGTGGATTTTCACCTATTGTAGGTGAATCTGGAATGTTTGTTTGTTTGTTTGTTTGTTGAACATAAAACATATACAGTAATAATTTGACAGAAAATAAGGTAGATAAAAAAGTAAAAAGAAAGAAATCAGTCTTCATTCAACACAGTTATTATGTTCAAGGGAGTAGGAATGTATGGAGGTTAGCTAAAAAATTAAAACATTAAAAAAAAGAAACTTAAAACAGTATTTATGGCGACCAGTAGTATTCATGGGATGATGATAAAACGGGTCTCTCTGCCAGCCAATCGGGAGACAGCGTTCGTGCACGCCATCAGCTCAGCTGGTGTCATGTACACACTGACCAGGAACTGCAGTCTGGGCGATTTCGACAACTGCGGCTGCGACGACAGCCGGAACGGGCAACGAGGTAAGAGACTTCTGATTAGTTGGTAAAAAAATATCATCCGCCGTGCCTTCTTTAACCCTTTCGGGGACAGCGGTTACGACAGTGGACGGCTTCTCATGAAACCTGATCACATGAAAGAGCGTCCACCGCAGTAGCCCGCTGTGCCTGAAAGGGTTCGAATTTCTTTTTGGCAAGAATTTGTTCCTGCGATGACTGCCAAAAAGAATTCAAATACTCATGTCTGTCAGAAAGGAAACTCAGTGGGGGGGTATGTCTGGATTGTTTATTTATTATTTAAAAAATGACAATAGCAAACACTATGATCTCGATATCAAGTCAACTTTATTGTCAAATGTGTTAGAGCACAGATGAAATTTCCTGCCTCTTAAACAGACAACATACAACAAGAGGAGCCGCCGCGGGTGCCCGCAGCGTATTTTATCTTACATGCCCGTAAATGCGTAGTCCAGTGGTTAGCATGTTGGCTTCACAGTGCAGAGGTACTGGGTTCGATTCTAGCTCCGACCTCCCTGTGTGGAGTTTGCATGTTCTCCCCGGGTCTGCGTGGGTTTTCTCCGGGTGCTCCGGTTTCCTCCCACATTCCAAAAACATGCGTGGCAGGCTGATTAGACGCTCTAAATTGTCCCTAGGTGTGAGTGTGAACGTGATTGGTTGTTCGTCTCTGTGTGCCCTGCGATTGGCTGGCAACCGATTCGGGGTGTCCCCCGCCTACTGCCCGGAGACAGCTGGGATCGGCTCCAGCACCCCCAACGACCCTCGTGAGGATCAAGCGGTTCGGAAGATGAATGAATGAATGCCCGTAAATGCATTTTCTCCCCGCCAGGTGGCCACGGTTGGCTGTGGGGCGGCTGCAGCGACAATGTCGGCTTCGGCGAGGTCATCGCCAAGCAGTTTGTCGACGCTTTGGAGACCGGGCAAGACGCCCGAGCGGCTATGAATCTGCACAACAACGAAGCTGGCAGGAAGGTACGTTTCAACATCCACTGATGTCTTTTGGGTTCTCCACACAAGCGATCGAGATGTTGATATTTTTTGGGAGTCCTTACTGAGCCCTCCAGTTGTTTCCATCCAACCCCCCCGAACCCCCCGCCCCAAACACTTCTCCGCGAGTGTGCCACCCAAGCATCCCCTTTCACACGGCTATAAGTGAGGTGCCACTCGTCCCCGATCATAACAGTGTGTTCGCTGTACCAGAAGGGCCTATTTACCGGCCCTGAATGACTATCCCTCAACTCGAGAATCGCAGGCATGCAAGCCTAATTGGAGATCCAGGGGAGCCAGACATTGCGCAGGGTTTCTGTATTATCCCCCCACCCCCTCCCACGCCCACCCCTGTTTTTTTTTTTTTTTTTAAATAAGTGTTTAGTTTTATTCTTGCAATAAGGAACCCACATTTATGTTGGTCTTTGTCCGGCTCTGGAGGTAGTCTGAGGGGACCACAGGCATGCAGCTGAAGTGCTCTTTGTTGACGGTGCCTTTGCAACCCCCCCGTCGGGCCCCGGGATCCCCATGGCACCTGGAGCATCATTGTAACAGAAAAAAAATGGGCATAGAAAGAAAAGAAAAATCCTTTTTTTCATATCCCCACTCAATGGGTCTTGTCACTCTCGGGAAAACATGATGATAATGAACGGGCTAAATAAATACTGGCGTTTCTTGAAAGGGGCGGGGCGGGGGGGTGTACAACGGGGACTCGATGTGAATCTTTTGGATCGACAATAAGGAAGAGGGGCACGTCTTCTTTTCAAGCGGCAGATGTTTTGTGTTGGTTAAAGTCAGGAAGCGCCGACGACAACAAAAACACAGCCGAGGACTTGGATGCGGTCGCCTCTTTCTTTGGCTGCGAGTTCACGCTTTTGTTTTACTCGAGTACGGCGTCTTGAGAACACCATTCGTTTTTGAAAAGACCCCATTTAGGTGACACTGAACATCCCCGTCGGTCTGGGATGGAGTTTCAATGCCATACGTTTGGATTTTTTAAAAAGTAAACTGAAAAAAAATATATAAAGCCTTTGGGATGTATCTGGTGGCCACGCCCAGGTCAGCTGTAGTCACCTGTTTTAGATGTCTCGCACCTCCAGTACACCCGATTCAAATGATCGGGATCGTTATCAGGCTTCTGCAAAGCTTACTGATGAGCTGATCAGTTGGATCATGTGTGTTGGAGGAGGCTGGATATGATATCTTGAGGACCCCACTTGGGCACTCAAAAAAAAAGCGGGGACTCGAATACAAAACAAACTGAGACAACGATGCACACCTGGAAGACCTGGACAACACCCGAGTGGCTGGAGTAAGCTGATTGGTAGACACAAGGAACAGGTCTGATGAGGAAACTCAATAAACAAACCAAACTTTAAAAAAAAAAGGACATTGGGAAACAAGACATAACATGGGGAAAAAAAATGCTAACGCTAATCTAATGAAATCCAAACAAAAACGCAAATCGCGATAATTTGCCGTCAATAATATTTTCTGATCAGTTCAGTGAAATTATGGACGGACATAGTAGCTCTCTCTATATCGCAGATATTTTTTTTTTCACGCTTTCGCAAGATTTAAAGATACACTAATCAGCACATAGATTCCAAGTCACAGATACTACAGTGGAGAATGCGGGCACAGCTAGCTCAAGTGAAGCTTACGTGCGAGTTTAAAAAACAAAAAAATAAACGAAAAAATGAGCGTAGATGACTTCCCGAGGTACGCCTGATGAAATCACCAGCCTATTGAACGCTCACCGGCCGGTTTATCTCGACTGCAGGCGGTCAAGGGGACCATGCAGAAGATGTGCAAGTGCCACGGGGTGTCGGGGAGCTGCACCACGCAGACTTGCTGGCTGCAGCTGCCCGAGTTCAGGGAGGTGGGCAACTACCTGAAGGAGAAGTACCACCGAGCTCTCAAAGTCGACCTCCTCCGCGGGGCCGGCAACAGCGCGGCCAACCGGGGGGCGGTGGCCGAGTCCTTCAGCTCCATCTCTCGCAAGGAGCTGGTCCACCTGGAAGACTCGCCCGACTACTGCTTGGAGAACCGCACGTTGGGTCTGCCGGGCACGGAGGGTCGCGAGTGCCTGAAGAAGGGGAAGAACTTGAGCAAGTGGGAGAAGCGCAGCTGCAGGAGGCTGTGCGGCGAATGCGGCCTGGCCGTGGAGGAGCGCAAGGCCGAGACGGTGTCCAGCTGCAACTGTAAGTTCCACTGGTGCTGCGCGGTCAAGTGCGAACAGTGCAGGAAGACGGTGACCAAATTCTTCTGCGTGAAGAAAGGAGGCGCTAGGGGGAGGAACGAGAGCGCGGGCGGACGGCGTAAGACCCTCAAGTCCGGCAAGAAGCACTGAGCCTCCCCTTTGGAATACTTTGGGTCAGATTTGGGAGGGGGGGGGGGGGGGTTTAACATTTCCAGAAACGAAAAAAGACAATCTCAAGCCAATTGCTTGAAATGTATTCCAAAAACTCCTCCGCCTCTCCCCGAGATTTTCCATCCATCCATCCATTTTCCGCTCCGCATTGTCCTCCCAAGGGTCGCGGGGGGTGCTGGAGTCCATCCCAGCCGTCTTCGGGCTGTAGGCGAAGGGACACCCTGAACCGGTTGCCAGCCAATCGCAGGGCACACAGAGACGAATAACCATTCGCGCTCACACTCACACCTCGGAACAATTTTTAGTCTTCAATCAGGCTGCCGTGCATGTTTTTGGAATGTAGGGAGGAAACCGGAGTACCCGGAGAAAACCCACCCAGGCCCAGGGAGAACAACAACTGGAATTGTTGGCTTTTCTCCAGGTACTCAGTTTCCTCCCACATTCCAAAAACAAGCCTCTGAGCTTCATTGAAAAACTAAATCAAAGGTGTCAAACTCAAGTCCTCGACCGGCCACTTGTCCTGCATCTTTTTGATTCCCCACCCCACCCCCCACCCCCGCCCTCCCCCTCTTGCAAATAATGATTCAAATGGTCACGATCGTTATCAGGCTCCTGCGTAGATTGCTGATGTGCCCGTCTTTTCAATCGGGCGTGATGGGGGATGGGAATCATCTAAAAGACGGCCCTCGAGGAGTTTGGACACCTGTGCTCTAAATTTGTTCGTAGGTGTGAACGTGAATCGTGTCCTGTGATTGGTTGATTCGTTCTCACGCCAAGTCCACAGGGACAAAATGCCAAACTGTGATTCTTCCGAAGGGATGAATGGAATCAAGTACACGGGCCCGACCGATACGGATTTTTTTTTTAGGGTGATTCAATTCCAATATATGGCAGGATAAATTTCTGACAAACAATTCATTGGACGATTAATTGGAAAAAAAAACGGATCATGAATCTGACTTATAGGGAGAACGTTTGACTGTTGTACAGTACTTTTTTCCTTTAGTTTTTTTTCTCTTCACAACTAAGAGAAGTCAGCCAAAATCAAAATGGGCATTGTTGTTTCACCCATTTCTCTATTTTTTTTTTGTGGGGGGGTCAAAAAAAAGTTTGAATGTCATTGTCTCATGTTGTAATTGCGTTCACGCATCGGAAAAAAAAAATCAGCTTTTTGCCAATTTGAATTTTTTTAAAAAGCTAACGTGAGCCTAATCAGCTCATATTAGCTTTTTATGATTTTTTTTTTTAACCGAAAATCACACAGCCAATTAATCGGTCGAGCCTGATGAAGGAACCCCACCCCACCCTTAAGTCCTGATTTCCGAGACATTTTGGGAGCAGTCTTTCCAGGACAAATCACTGCACACTTTCAACGAATTGCCTTCGTCAATGCTTAGTCACATCCGTGTTATGACAATTCATCCGAATTTGAACCATTTTGTTGCCCCCCACCCCCCCTGATGTATTTAAATGTATATAAGATGAAGCACTTTGTACTGTACATTGTTAATTTATTGCACCGCCTTACCTTAGTTCTATTCTTATTAGTTTGGTTTGTTTTCTATTCGGCCGTAATGAAAGAAGAATAAATCCTTCCTTGGTATCATTCCGCCTCCTCTGGCGACTGTCGTTTTTGAAGTAAACATAGCGCGACTCCTCGCATTGTTCACGCGAGGGGGGTCCGGGTCCTCAAGGTGGGGTCGGCAAAGAAAGGAAAACCCTTCAACTTTTCTCCGTCGTGGCTTTCTCAATTTCGCTCGCACAACAAATCCCCCCCCACCACCCCCCTGTTCCCTCCCTCCATTTTGGTAATCCTCAAAAGAACGCCTGAGTTTCTTTACTGTTTAATACTAGTTTAATTAACTTTGTCCAGACGGAGGAGTATAACCCTGGGGGGGTAAGGGGGGGGGCAGATCTTTGGAGGAGGCCATGAGGCAAGTCGCCGTTATAAAAATCATCCCGCCTCTAATTTTGGATGCTAATCTCCTTTTTCACGCCGCGCCTCCTTAGCGGTGTGTTCAGGCAGGAGCGGGCGGGGGGGAAGAAATGTTGGGGAAACTTGTGCAAGGCTTCCTGCGGATGTTTTATCCCACCGGGCCCACCGATTTGGCTCCTTTCACTTCTCTAGGGCCTGCCTTTGCTCGATTTAACAATGCGCGGCGAGCTAATCAGCTCTCTCGGAAATGCGCCGCTGTCGAGGAAGGTAATCCCTCCTTCTTCGGGCGCTCTCAATGGCCTGTCGCCTCCGAAAGGACTTTGGGAAAAGGCTTTACACAGATTCACACTGTTCCCTCAAAAGAAGTTAGTTCACGTATTGTGCCCCAACAAGTGGCTTTTCTAAACACGTCTGCCGAGCCAGGGGAAGAAGTGCCAGGCCCGACCTGGCAGGGGCCAGCGCATGGCAGCCGAGGGCCAACCCCTTAAGATGAGAAAGGAGAAGATTAGAGGTCCCCATTGAGAAAGAAAGGGGGGGAGGGCGGTTTCTGCACCTTCCTCCTTTGGCTCAATAATGTGTCAAGGAAACACCTTGTTGACATCTTATTTAAGCAAATCATGATAATCAAAAGAACCCCCCCATCCCACGGGATCACTCAGCCCGGCATGAAAAACGAGCATTCCAGGCATGTTGCCTTGTGGACACTGGACTGCCCCCTCCCCACCCCCCCAAGCTAAAATCTAAAGAGATGTAAACATTAATTGTTTGAAAAAATTAACTTGCAATTTTTTGGGCTAGTTTATGTTGGAACAACTATAAAATTGAAAATTATCGAAATAATGTTAGTTTTCCCAACAATGCAAGCAAGTGGTTTCCTGCTAGTGAAGAGCCACTTTATGTTGATCATGACTCAGACACACAAACATTTGCCCCCACCCAACAGGCGCCCCGACCTCTGACCGAGGGGTCTGAAGTTCCATGTTCGCGGGGCGGCCCTGCCATGTCCAATTTGCCGCTGCACATGAGCACAAGGTGGCGGGGGAGAGATGGACGACAGCAAGCAGGAAGTGCCGGATTTCAAGTAGCCTCTTGGTCACAAATGTTTGTTCGAAGGCAAAAGTACTCACGCTCTGCTCGACATGTGGACACATTTCTCAAATTGATCAGGAATGTGTCTTGAATGTTGAAACAAGGTAAATGTCAATTGCTAGTCCGCCATGTTGGGGGCCCAGATCTGCGTTAAGCTAGGAAACATTTATTTATATTTGTAATGAAATCCGAAAAATAGCATCTTATACTGTATTTTATAAAAAAACACAGTCAACATTTAAAACCCTCATCGCTATACCTCTGCTCTTCTTGGGTTCAGGTAGTTCTCTTGCTACATGTTAGCATCAGAACAGTTAGCATGCTATCACTTGAGTTATTAACGTTCAAAAATATACCCAAACGTAGGGCACAATTTCAAATCTTTATCACTCTATCTCAGTGCGTTCTGTTGTGCGTTGGGAAATTCACTCTGCGAGAGTAACAAGACTCTGAGAGCGGGTCTGCTTGGAGAGGATTAGCGCAACAGTTCGGATTTTAGCAACAGTCATGACAAATTGGCAAGATTCTACTTTTTTGCTGAGGCCAAAGTTTAAAATAGTTCTACAAGCCAACGCCAACTTGGCACACGAATACTTCATGAATCCAACAGCTAACAGACTCATTCAAAAATTTAGCATGGCTTTTTCTAGTTTTTTTCTTTTTAAATACACAAAGACGGTTGATTCTTCTTAGGTAGCAAGCAAAATGAAGAAGAAAAAAAAACAGATTCTAATGCTTGAGAGAATCCCTGACTAATAGGATTTAAGGCTTAGGGGTTCTGGACCTACAACACCTAGAGGGGCGAGGGTCAATATGAATGTGAGAGAAAGCCAACGTGGATGAGAAAGAGGGAGGGAGGACACGGAACGCACTATCACGTGCTCCTATTACTCCAACATCTGTGGAATTTGCATCAAAAATTCCTTAAATAGCTCTCTGATTGACTTCCATAGAGGAGTTGGGGGGGAAAAAAAGAGCAGCGGATAGAGAAGAGACACTTGTGGTGCATTATCAGTCAGGATTGAGACACAAGCTTCTACAGGGGAGGGGAAGATGGCGGGGAGCTCACCGGGGTGCTCAATCTTCCTGCTCATCCACACGAGAATGGGGAAGGAGAGGAGCATCAGAGGGATAAAGCTCAGCTCATCCCACTGATGTGCACAGGAAACACAAGAGCATGGGAACCAACCGGGGAGCCCCAAGTGGTCGTAGAGGTGCCCCGCTGGGTGGAGGTGACTCCAGACTAAGTCAGGAGGAAACAAACATTGCGCTTCACTTTCAGGAATGTGTTCATTTGTGTTGCGTTGGGGATGTTTTGGGGGGCTTTTGATCCACTTGGCCATGTTTGACAAACTTACTCAACTCAAGGCATTCAAAAGGGGAAGTCAACCCCAGGATTTTCTTTATGGTAATACGTTCTATGCGGCTTCACTAGACGAAACATGACATTCTGATTACTATTGCGTTTGTGGAATATGAGTTAAGCAGCAAAATCCCCCGCATTTATAGCCATGTCAGAGAGCGGCCATTTTGTCACATTCGTCAGCTGTTTCTCATGTGCCACAGGGATAGCATGCCGGTCGACTGGTTAGCATGTCCGTCTCACAGTACCGAGGCCTAGAGTTAGAATAGGTTCCTCCCTTCCAGTGGTTAGCGCGTTCAATTCCAGCTGTTGTTCTCCCCATCCCTGTGTGGGTTTTCTCTGGGTACAGTACTCTGGTTCCATCCCACATTCCAAAAAAAATGCTAGCTAGGTTAATGAAACACCCTAAATTGTCCGTAAGTGTGATTCTAAGTGTGAATGGTTGTTTGTTTATGTGTGCGCTGCGATTGGCTGGCAAAAAGTTCATTGTGTAACACTAAGACAGGGTTAGGGAACCCCAGTTCCTCGAGAGCCATATCCTGCCTGTTTTCGATCCCACCCTACTCCAACACAGTTGACTCAAATCATCAGCTCCTCAGCAAGCCCTGTCGACTGGAGGTCTGAAACAATCATGAACAGTTGAATCAGGCGTGTTGGAATAGGAAGGGATCTAAAAGAAGCAGGATATGGCTCTTGAGGAACCGGAGTTCCCTGCCCCAGCACTAAGATATGCTCCAGCACGTCCAAGACCCTCGTGCGGATGAGCGGCTCCGATAATTAATGGCTGGCTGGGTGAATACAGTGTGTGCCACTTGCATGGTAAAGGCATTCTTATGTTTCAGATAAGGAGAGGCGACAGCACCCTCTAGCGTTAAAAAGCGTCTTATACATTTTCTGCCATTATCTCGCCACTCCGCCAGGTGTCGCTCTTTGATTGATGAGGGACCTCCGCTACATAGTTTTCAGTTCATCTCGCTTGTTTTCCGGATGTCAACACCGTGCGTTGTAAACACCCATTCAGTCCAGCGCGGAACACACAACCGGAGGCAAGTGTGCCCTCTCGGTGATATTTCAGGATCATTTCAGGTATTATCAATTTCACTAAAACGTAAATATTAACCCAACGGTGGAGTGTAAGTTGGCGGTGAAGCTACTGGAGAAAAAAAACCCTCCCAATTTGGTGACAAAGACGACGGACGGGACTTGAGGTATTCTGCTGATTTGGAACGGGCAGGTCCGACCACCATGGCAGCGGCGACCGTCGTGGAGGCCGAGAAGCCGGCGCCGAGTGAAGGTGCCACCGCCGGCTTCTCTGGCGTCCACGAGCCGGCCTGGGACAACTCTCAGCTGCGGAGATATACGTTTCCCACCAAGCCCATCCCCAGGCTGTCGCACACCGACCCCAGAGCTGAGATGCTCATCAACAACGAGGTAAGACGATTAAACCTACGATTGTATATATATCATACGTATGATGCATATTGACTTTTTTTTTTACATTCGTACCTCTCAGTTTGCCCTCATTTATCAAACAGGACTAAAGTGCGTAAATATAACGCATACGTACCTGTACTATGCCTATAAATAGGGTTTTCATGCTCTGCGCATACTGGGTATATCACAATTCATCAATATGTCATTATATATGTCAGTATTGTACTTTGCTTTTTGCAATATTTGTATTTGTGTAAATTACGAAGCAAACGAAGGAACGTTCCCATTCATTTTAGCCCCAGCCAGGGGCTACCGCGTGGGATGCAGTGTACTGTATACTGTGTAATACAAGTGTTTACAGTCAAGTTAAAACGCCGCGCGGACGTGCGCTCATTATCATAAAAAAAAAACAACAACAACAACGAGTGCGCGCCTTTTCTAACTTCCTCCATGCGGCATCGGGGGCGCGCCTCGGGTGTACGTTCGTGTAGTCACGTAGCCCACATCTTCACCGTGTCGGATTGTACTCGCTGGTGTCTTATGGCAGTCTTGCCTCGCGCTGCTGCTCGGGTGTCGCGATATTTTTTTGTCTTCCTTTTCCATAACATCGTAACTCAGTTTGTGTGTGTGCGTGTTCTGAAGCAGTGTTGCTAAATCATTTCCACGCGATGTGGTGCTTTAAGTTTAATAAAAGACCTGCTTATCGGATAGCCATGTTCTTGTGATATATCTTAAGGTGAGGACTTCTTATAACCAGTGAAAATGCACCCATTTCTGACCAACAAAATAAAAAGACTATAGGCTCAAGCCTTTAGGGGTGACTTATATATTTTTAAATTTTATCTAAATTCTAGTCCCGTAACTTTCTTCATCTTTGCCTCTTTTCCAAAGGCCGGTATCATTTGAAAGCTTTCAAAAAAAACATACAACTGTAATAAATGTAATAAAGATGTTCATTTTTATGTAATAATTTTTTCCAAAGAAAAATTTGAATTTATGGCAGCCACAACTTCATTCAGAAAACCAAATTAAGAGCAGAGAATGTTCAAACACTCCATGAGTTAAAATGCATAGGAAAGAATACATTTAGCATAGTTAAGAGGCATTAATATTTGTGAAATAAGCGCTGGATGCAACAGAAAACATAAGTCATCGTGGCCATTGCAAGTAGTAGCATGATCATTCAAGATTGATGTGTAGATTTAAAAATATATCTTACTGAAGTCTATGTGGGCCGTTTGACAACGATGGGAAATTTGAAAAGTGTACTCGGTCGAAAGGGAATTTTCAAAGTTGTGAAAATCACAAGGACCACATCATGCAGTGGGACGTAGATGCGTCAAAACTCATCAATTCAGTCATTATTCTCTGATTTCTGTCGTGCTTCATGAAAGCAGACTAATATATACCGTATGTACTGGACGTATTTGCAGGAGCCGGTGGTTTTAACAGACACGAACCTCGTGTATCCTGCTCTCAAGTGGGACGTCGCGTACCTCCAAGAAAACATTGGCAACGGCGACTTCTCTGTCTACATCGCAGAAAACCACAAGTTCCTCTACTACGACGAGAAGAAAATGGCCAACGTGGAGAACTTTGTCCCCAAGTCCCGACGACTTGAGATGAAATTCTCTGAGTTTGTGGAGAAGATGCAGCAAGTGCAGCAAACGGGAGGGGAAGAGCGGTAAAGCCGATGAATTCTATCCATTCTTTTAAATGATGTTGTTATGCTTTTTAAATTAATTTTTTTTATGAAGAACAATATATAGTGTGCTGTTTAGTTTTCATTCTAAAAAATACTTGACGGAGTTATTTTGGAGTTTGTTGTGGCTGCCTGAAAGGATTAATGGCATTTCCGCTCATTTTATTGTGGAGAGATGATATTCATGCACATTATTAGTGTTAAAATTTGCTTCCGTTTAAGTTGAACTCTCACTCAGTGAAGACTCGAGAGTTCAGGATTTTTCGTAATTTATTTTTCATTTCATTTTGACGTTTGTTTTTTAAATTCCCCCAGGTTTAATTCGTTTTTATGTTTTTGAAGATGGTTCGTTTTGGATGAGTTTTTATTAGTTTTAGGATTAGTTTTAGTTTTTTAATTTATATTTATGGAGCATTAGTCGAGTGCAAGATTAACAAAAAAAAAAGGTCCCCAGTCTCAAACAAGTATTTGACCTTCCTTCTTTTGTGCAAATGTACAGCAATACGGAAATAAATACAATACAGTCATAAGCCCTGAAAGTTGAGGTAGGCTGTGAACTAATAAAAATGAAAACGAAGTTGTAACTCGTAGTTCGTTTTAGTTTCATAACTTAAAATGTCAATTCAGTTAATTTTCATTTTTTTAAAAGCATAGTTTTTTTTGGTGACTGAAAATGTTTTTTTTTTTTAGTTCTAACATTATTTTTATTATTTTTCAACTTCAACTGCATCAAAGATGACATATTTTATGTGTCGCTAAACGTCTGCGTCATTATCTCACCGCACGTGCGTATCCTTCCGTTGCCCAGGGTGTACTTACAGCAGACGCTCAACGACACGGTCGGAAAAAATATCGTGGTGGACTTCCTCGGTTTCAACTGGAACTGGATCAACAAGCAGCAGGCCAAAAGGAGCTGGGGCCAGCTGACATCCAACCTCCTGCTCATAGGCATGGAGGGTACGCAGGTTTCACTTCTCGTAGGCATGTTTTTTCCGCATCCGAGTTATTTTCGAATCATGTCATATTCTCCGCGCTTAGGCAATGTGACGCCGGCGCATTACGACGAGCAGCAGAACTTCTTTGCACAAATCAAAGGCCACAAGAGATGCATCCTCTTCCCCCCAGACCAGTTTGAGTGTCTGTATCCTTACCCTGTCCACCATCCCTGCGATAGACAAAGTCAAGTAGGTGATGATTATTATAAATCAAATTAGAAATCTTCTTGTTTTCTCATGTAGTGGGCCTGTGACGTTTATGTACGCCAGAGTACCAAGTACCAGTTTGAGATAAACCGGAACACGTTTCTATAATATAATGTTACAAGTATTTTTTTTTCTCCAGTGAGATGAAAATACCACAATGACTTTTGTGTTGTTGTTTTCATCAATTTTCTTGATTAATGTAGCCCAGAAAGTCAGACTGAAACGAATGGTACGAAAACCAAAGCAATATTTCCCATGTGAACTAATGCAAATCGAATTATTGTTTCTCGGTTTCTTCAGCAAATGTCTGTTTCTGCGGAATTGTGTTGAAATGTTTCAGCAGACGGCAAGGGTTATTCCACAGTCCAAGCTTTTATTAGCAACTGCAGGCAATAAACACTTAGGCAACTTTGGTCACAGTTTGAAAAGTTTCACTTCAGGGTTTAGTCACTTTTGTTGCCAGCAAAATCTCATTGCTTTTGTGTTGTACCGTGAAAAGATGTAACAGCATGCAAAAAAAATGTGATACTGTAACTGGCAATCATACAACCAGAATGACACTATATCGTAGCGCTAAATATTGTTGTTTTGTTATATCTAGGTGAATTTTGACAACCCCGACTATAATAGGTTCCCAAATTTTAAAAATGTTGTCGGCTATGAAGCGGTCGTGGGCCCGGGAGATGTGCTCTACATCCCCATGTATTGGTAAGAAGTAGTTTTTTATGTTTGCAAGCATGAAGTTGTTCAGTTTGAAGCGTTCTCATCCGTGCTTTTCTTTTGCCGCCAGGTGGCATCACATCGAGTCCCTGCTGAGCGGTGGCGTGACAATCACAGTCAACTTCTGGTACAAAGTATGCATTTTGAACAGTTTTAAGTACAATAGTGCCAGGAGATGCAGTATGCATTTAATTGATTAGAACTCTACAATATTGCCCTTGATAAAAACAACAGGAATGACATCATTAAAAGTGTGTAAAGAATTTAATAGCGTTATTTTTTATTTTTATTTTTTGCTCCAATTTTAATGAAAATTGTGCTGGTCCTTCTGGCGTGCGCATCTTGGCCACCTGGGCGCAGTTTAATTGACATTCGGATATACGCGACGGCAGTCATGCCTTGGTAAAATGCAGTTACATGAGTCATTCTCTGCAGAGGATAAATAATATATGCTTGTAAATCTTGTTATAACCAAACGTTTGCTATTAATTTATTTCCTGGGTCACTCACATCTTAAAGTATCACTGTACAATATCACTTGAATTTTTTTAATAGCATAATTGTCCAAATCAATTTGTGAAATGGTCTTTTTATTTTTTGGTCAAATTGTCATGGTCCTGATGTCTGTGTTCAGGGTGCGCCCACACCCAAGAGGATAGAATACCCACTGCGAGCCCACCAGAAGGTGGCCATCATGAGGAACATCGAGAAGATGCTGGGAGAAGCGCTCGGCGACCCTCGACAAGTAAACGTGCTTCACTTCCTCTTTTTTGGCAGTATCAACTCCTGCTCAGAGCCAACATTTCGAATCAGACCTGTATTTAGGTCACCTACCTTGCGTGGAAAATCCCTGCGGCACACCCGACCCGGCCAGCAACCCACTTTCTGCTTACAGTATATTTATGTCTCACTGATGTCACACTTTTAGAGACAAAAAAAGGCAATTGGATTATTTTTCAAAATGTTCAGACTCACTCCTACTATCAATCCTAGGTATCGTTATCCTAATATAATCCCCTTGAATTTATATATATATTTTTGTGTGTGTGTATTCCTCCTCAGGTGGGACCTTTGCTCAACACCATGATCACGGGTCGATACGAAGATCCCCAAGAGAAGGACGACCCTTGAAATTGCACCATCTTGACTTTTGGACTTTTTGTCGCTTGCATGGCAATAAGCGGCTATCTTGAAACCATCGTGCTTCTCAGCGTGCCATCGTCTTTGCCCATCTCATGGGAGTTGACCGTACTTGAACAAGATTTTATTTTATTTTTGTGTGTACACGTGTGTGTGTGCATGTGTGTTTTGTTTTATCTCGTTTAGTTATTTATGTCAGTCAGAGCTCTCAGAATATCTAATTTAAAAATAACTACATAGGCGACTAGGGTGTGCGGCGGATCGTAGCTTTTGGAGCAATCTCAGTGACAAACCACTAGTGAAGGAGTAGACAGCTTTTTTTTTTTCCAAAGCCGCCATTTTACATGGACACAAATCCTAAGGTATGAAGTTGACCTGACGATTTTCCTTTCAGTTTTTGCAGTCCAATTAGTATTTTCATACCACGCATCGAATCATCCGGTTTGGTGATACCTGTGGCTAATAAGTCCTTGAGTTAAAACTCACTTCCAGTCCACGGTAAGCGCGTCTCTCTGGTGTCGCAAGATCACTTAGCTTCGCTGAAATATCAATCCACTATGCCTTTCAGTGACTCTTCCAGTCTCTCTGTTGCGGCCTGCCGATGACACTCTCTGAGCTCAGCGGACATGCTTAATGTCAGGAGTTAAAAAAAAAAGTGATGATACATGTTATGAGTGTCTGTGGGATAAAAAAATGTTTTGTAACAGTTCCTTCTCATTTGTTTTTAGAATTGCATGAGCGGATCAAATCCTCCACTCCTGTCTTGGCTACGGAAATTTAGTCGGAAATCGGAAAAAAAAAGTAAGCATTTTGTATGTTCATAACTGGTTCATGTTCCTCCATTTAGCTGCTGTCCTTTTTCGCCCCACCTTATAAAATCATAAAATGTCCACCAATCAGGAGGTTAAGCACAGTTGCCTTCTCCCTGTTTACAATTTTTTTTTACGTTGTCATCGCCCATGGAAGATGGAAAAAGCGAATTTAAAAAAAAAAGCACAGATTACAAAGAACTCAGCTGTTTTGAAATGTCGAGAATAAAAGTTGTCCATAAAAATAAATACCGGTACTCAAATCGACTGAAGGACAGTCAAGTCGCTGTGCTACAGCGCAACCGCTGTTGACATGAAACAAAAAGACGTTTTTCATTTTAAGATGCCACGTTTAACAGATTTCATAAAGTCGCATATTTTTTACAAAATTCTGTAATCTTTCTCTCAGAGTATTTTTGAATCACTTTAGTCTCATAAATTGAGAACATGTAAACATTAGTATCTCGTATCTAAAAGTCATTAAAAGAGGCTGTAAACGCTTGCATACATTTAATGGGACAGCCTCTTGCTTGTTTCATACTAAATGTTATTACATTTTTTTTCCAGGATAAAAGGTTGATAAAATATCGTTGTTTTTCCACTGAGAGATAAAAAAGTCACAAAAAAGCTTCAAACACGTGTAATTGGACAGCGAGTTGTGCTAGTTTTATACTAATTGTGATTTTTGTTTGAGGTGCGTTTGGAGCAAATGAATTCACGTGAGCTGCATTGTTTCAACCCCTAAAAAAAGAATATTGCAGCTTTGTGGGAGCGAAGGCTCGCGCGCTCATAAATCGAAGTACAGTAATTATCTGAGGACTAATATAATGGGATTAAAAAAAAAGTGAGTACCTCATATATCGTGCAGCCAAACTTTAGCCGAAGGATTACTTGTGTTATTTATGTTCATAATCATTTTTGATTCATACTTCAAGGTCTATAGGAGTGGGATTAGCAATGATGCCGTTTTTTTTAAAGAAAGAATAGATTTACTATTGCAGCTGCGAATTGTATACGTTTAGCAACATTCAAGTGAAGTCTTCCCTGGGAAGGTCATTTCCACTAAGGCTCATTTTTAAGGCTTAGACTGCACCCATGATCAGGTTTAAAGCTGCTTGTTAAGTTTTATGACCGTTTGTGTGATTACAAATATTCAATACTCTGCATGGACTGCTATCGGATTGGACTGAGTGTCATACTGCTGTTTTATTTATTTTTTTTGGTGTTTTTTTTTTTTTTAAGCACTGTGCGTCATCATAATTCTGCAGAGCCATACATTGAAGACGCGTTCAAGTTTATTCTCTTGTATATGTGCCAAACACCTCAGAAACCAGTCAAAGCCGATCTGGTTTTACTCTTTTGAAGCACATATTTATCAAAAGTAGAATTGCAAAATGTGTGAAATCATTTCCGGTAAATTTCTAGAATGTTTCTGATGAATGACCACGGAAGGTTAAGGTGGTTGAGTTTGTAAATACAAGCGGTGCCTTGGGAATCACCTGGATCGCAAATCATATTCTCCCATTGAAATCAAAAAGAAATGCGATAGGGATGTCTCATGTTTTGCTTGACTTGGCTTTCAAGATACGAGCTGTCGTTGGACATATTTTTCGCTTTGACTTGTGAGTGCCAACTTGAGATAGGAGTGCGCTTCATACCCCAGCCGCTAGATGGCCGCAGCACACTTTACGACATCCAACCAACATCCAATTCTTATTGGTTTCCATTTGGTGGCAGTAATGTATCATTCTGTCTGCTTATAGACCTCGTAGAAGAACATATGTTCCAAAAAAGGTTTTCATCTAGTACAATACTGTCGAATGCCATAAATTTGGTGAACCCTCCCATGGAAAATAGGTTGGTGGGTTATTGCATTTTATTTTTTGGGTTTGGCTTGAACGGATTGATTGCATTTTCATTCGCCTCAATGGAGGAAGATCATTTGAGATACTGAGTATTTTGCGATACAGGCATGGTTACCTCTCAACTTAAAACTTCTATCTCAAGGCACAACTGCATTCCAAATTGAACTTTTCATTGGGAATTATTTGGGAATTTGGGGCATTTTAATGAAAAGCTCATGAAGGCTAAATATATATGCATAATTGTTTTGTCATGAGCTCTCTTTACCCTCATGCCAGGGCAATGCTCTACTTGATCTTGTACTATTTCCCCCTCCTACTTACATACTCCCCCCCCCCCCCAAAAAAAAATCTACCAAGTTAAGCCTCACAAAAATTCCCAGAGAACATTCCCAATTAAAAAAAATCCAACAATTTTGCAACCCGAAGTGACAGCTATTACAACTATGGCACTACAAAGGGCAACGTTTGCAGGATTTCTTGTTGTCCAAGGGACAATTTGCAAGGAAACGCCGTTGTAGTTTTGGTGAATCTTAAGAGTGTACTGCAGAACCTCAGCTACTGTGTAACTCAACTTTGGTTCACCAAAGCTCACATTACAAATGAAGTGTTTTCATTGTTGCTTGTTTACACTTCCTGTTCATGCGCTGCTCCCAACTTGCTTGGATTGTCAAAACGTACTATAACAGTAAAAAGTACTTGCGCATCTCCAAATTTTGTTTTCGTACCTAAAACAATCTGATATGGGCCTGTCACTTCTGTGAGATTGAATGCGAATGGATAAAGTTTGACGAAAATTGGAGTTGCGTGTTTTTCACAATTTTACACAATTTCTGTTGATGCTGTTATTTACCGAATTGAACGTTTTTTGTTTTTTTTGGGTGTTGTTTCTATAATTAAAGAATATTTGCAGATTAATGTATTGTGACATTGTTGAAGACGCCGTCCGAACAAAAAGCATTTCTCTTTGAACTTAATTTTTGGATCTCAAATACCAGGATGTGTTTAGAAATTTTTTTATCTGAGATAGTGTTTTTTTTGTTGTTGTCATTTTTGGCAGAAATGAAACAAGTGAAACATTATAGTCTACAAAATTAGTCTTTACTATAAATTGTGCGTTTTCATTTAAGCAAGGAGGCGTTACAAGTTCAACCAATATCCACTGCACGCATTACAGTAAAACCGATCATCATGTCAGTCACAGACAACAACGCTGCTATTTAATTAGGAAATAAAGAGTATCCAGTAAAAATACAATTGACCAGTGTTGGAACATTGGCTAACAGCTCACTCCAAATGGTTTAAAAAATAAAATCATCATGATTGAAGATTACCAAGTTACATCCCGAAGGTTTTCACAACACACACGTACACACTCAGCATTGTGAGAATTTCAGTGGTGCCTTGAGATACGAGTTACCCGACTCCTTTTGAGTCTGTTAGCTTAATGGTAAAGCGAACTCAATGCGAAACACCGTAAGCGGTCTAATGTAGCATCTCTGTAGCGGTGTTAGAATGGATATTTGAACACAAACGGTGAGGCAACACATAGACAGATAATATAATACTCACAGTCATATAATTCTTTAAAAACAACTTGTGACGAACGATCTGATTGTAAATTGCAAAATATGTATGTCTTCATATATATTTGAAAATCATTATGTATGCGTTATAACTGTCCCAGGTGCACACACCCGGGGAAGCAACACAAATGTCCATTCAACCGAAGAAAATAGTATGAGTATGCAAGTTGTGTCATTAAAAAAAAAAAATGGTTTTCAATGTAGGAAGATGCACGGTCTTGGAATTTATTCAACGATTATCTCAAGGCACCGCTGTAAATAATTTCTTGGCCTCTTTAAATGTTACTTTTAATCCAGTTTATTGTTCAATTAAAAACCTGTCTTCAAATTTTGTGGCTTTATATTTATCTGAAAGGTTTTCTTTTGGATAAAACCACAATTCTTACCGTGTTTTTCATCAAGCACACCAACATTTGTTCTTCCTCTTTCCTATTTCTCAATTGAAATGACATGGAGACGCGTTTAGCTTATACAGACTCGACTCTTTTATCCGAGTGTTGGCACAGTAATAGAAAAGTTGTCATCTAATAATAAATATACCCGCAAGTCTAAAATACAGAGTGCCTCGGAAACACTCGTTCAAGATACTGTACAATAATATGTGTAATATCTGGAGGGAAACCACTGTGCAAACGATCAGAAATCAGTCTCCAGTCTCCTGATTTGGCGGCACAGCCCAAAAAAAAAAAAAAAAACGAAAAAATCAGTGATCTCTTATGTACAGTACAAGCTGTTGAATTAAGAAAATATGGAAAGCACCACTAAAACTTGACAAATTGTTGTCGTAAATCCCCCATGAATGATCCATAAGTCTATATAGATGCCATAAAATGGCACCAAAGCACTACTTTTCTTTATACAGGGCTTTGGTGCAGGGGCAAATTCGCAAGTAGCAAATCACAAATGGAACAATTGTTGCTTCCATTTCAACACTCAAAAAAAGTTAAGGACTATTTAAAAAACAACAACAAAAATAAAAAGTGAAGGGTTTTACAAAATATGCATCCAACCAAAACTCAAATGAAATGTAACAGGAAACCACTATATATGGTAACATTGTTAAAAAAGCTCACGATATTGCGGAAGAAAAAAAAATACTATTCAAACCAGAGCACTTGTATAAATAAAACACAAAATGAATCGACATATCAGTGCATAATCGCCGCCATGCTGTCAATGAAATCTGTATTTGCGAGTCGGCTTGAGATTGACGTACGTCTTCTTCATGTCGTCTGCCTCGTTCTTCTTCACCACCTGATAGCGTTCCCCTTTGGTGCTCACCACCTGGCTGCCGTGGTAGCGAACGAGCTTTTTGGGAGCCTGCCCCCGCCCCCGTTGAAAACACAAGGCGCGTGAAAATGAGTCAAGCATTTGCTGACGGCTGATATGCGGATGTATTCGGTACCTCTTTGGGAGCGACGGGTCGATGTGTTTTCTTGTCCTCTTCGTTGTCGACCAGCATGTACCTGCAAAACGTCCCGCCCCTTTTTTACATTTTATCTTCGCATTGAGCTACATGACGAGACCTTCCAAGCAATAAGTTGCCACTAAAACGTGTAAAGTCAGTGGGGCAAGTGGAGCAAATTTACGTACCAAGCACTTATTAGGGGTGAGGCGTGTATAAAAGAGGAGGCCTTTATTTGTTTTCACAGTTAGGCGTTTGTTTACGTGAGAGCGGACTTTTATTTGTGCGAGTCAAATTGTTAACTCAACTGTAGACGATGCCGGGTGCTTATTTGGAATGAGGTGTTCATCAGGGAGGGGGCCTTTATTGCTGCCATTAAAATAATCAACTGCGCCGATTGTACCTGATGTTTATTAGGCGGAAGGAAGGCGCTGTAAGGGAGCGTAGACTTTTGTTTGTGTATTAAAAAAATAATCTAGTCAACTTCAGATAACACAAGACATTTATTAGCAGTCAGGACTTTTACGGGTAGGCTTTGTATTTTTGTGCAAATAAAATGAACAGTTCATTTTTCTTAAACATTTATTTTGTGGATGCAATACTTCGTTTTCTTTTTCTACTTTCACCCCTTCAATTTTCCTGCTGTAGATTGCTAATTTCTCCATTGTGGGACAAATAAAAGTTCTGATCAAGTCAAGTATAGAGAATACCTGACTGTCGTCATTTATTGGGGGTAAGGCGTTTAAAAGAGAGTAAGCCTTTAACTCAATCGTCGAGCATAGCAGGTACTTATTAGAGGCGAGGATAAGAGCGGAGCAGAGTAAATAAATTAAACACCCCCCCCCAAAAAAACTGAAGACTATATATGGTATTTATTCAAATATACTTAAGTGAATGGAGGCCTTTATTTGAACAATTGCCTTTTTATAATAATATATTTCTTTTACTATTTTGCCAAGCATTTTTCATATAGTGCCAGCTCGTTAATAGACTCAACTAGGGCGTTTATTCGCAGCCGAAATCATCGTTTGGACCATTTGTCAGATATGAATAAACACAGATCACAAGCCATTTAAGATATTACAGAATATGATTCAATTGAAATCATCAATTCAACTGCAGAAAGTACTTTTACTGAGTCACTTACTTCTCAAGGATGCTTTCTTTCAGTTTCTGATCCGCCACAGAGGAGATATTCTTCCCATGATTTATCTGAGGCCACAGAAATTAGTTTTTTTTCCCCCTACCCATTACAAGTTTTAACATTAACATTGACGCGAGTGACAAATGACGCAAAATGGAGACACTCACGTTGAGCGGGGTTGGACTGAGTTGGACGTCGCCCTCGATGATGAGGCGCACGGCTTCCTCCATGTCCCCTTTGGCAATAGATAGAGCGCTGCGGGCCTCGGACAGACTGCACTTGGGAAACATCTCCAGCAAGTGCTGCTCTTGACTTTCCAATTCGGATACTGGAAGCTAGGAAAACTTGACATACTTAAAGCCCTCTCCTTCCACATTTCTCAATCAATTAAACTTGAAGTCTGACATTCTATACTTCAACAATTCAATCTATTCCAGCTCAGCGTCAGTTCTTTTCATATGTTATTGCCACAGAATTTTCCTATTATGAAGTTCGAGACATGTTCGAACAGCTGCATTACCTCGGCTGTGGCGCCCTCTGTCTGTGTTTGTAGGCACTGCATTTCCCTGCCAGTTGGGGCTTCGCTTGACCGGTGAGAGGCGATTTTCAATAGGCCTTCTTCTGCTTTTGGCACACTATTTTCTCCGTTCACTAGAAAGGAACACATTCACATGCTGAGTAGCAATTTCAGCGCCACAATGAAAAAACAAAAAAGGGAGCAGAAGAATTACCTGAGGTGCGAGCTGTCGCTAGCGTGGACGCCAGACTAAACATCATTTCGCACACTTTGACACTGCAACATAAAAACCACGACGCAGTTACAACAGGAAATGGAATTTAGACCAGTGAAACTGAAATGTCTTCAGAACTAATGAATGTACCACCACACAAGGAATCAATGTGAATTTATTGAAGCCGCCCACCGCTAGTTAGAATGTATTGTCATGCAAGTGGTCAAGAAGAACCCCATTTGCCTGTCTACTTTCAGTTGTATAATTGAACACATGATAAGAAAATACACACGTAATATGCGCTTTATTAACCACGCCACACACACTCAATGTTATCGATATTGAAGTACGGAATATGAGAACAGCAACCATAAATTGTCAATTATAATATCAGGACCTGATGTGGGCATTTTGGTGTTTATTATTGCAAATCAAATTTTATCTTCTGATAAAATGATGAATTGATGGGGCAATCTGTAAAATATTTGATTTTATTGCATCTGTAGCCCTGATCGTGATTCGGTAATATTTTGACAAAACCACATAACTGACATATAATTAGGACACCGACTGACTAGTGCCCAACTGATTTGGAGCTTTTGAGGCCGATGTCGATTCTGATAATTGGCAGAACAAACCTATAGTAGCTGAAGTATTGGCCGATTAATTAAAACATGTTTCATGGATAAACATGTTTTGGGTCCCTTAACAGCTGTTACTACAGTGGACATCTCATCAGACTTTTTTTTAATTATAAAAAACCTTATCAGACATTTTTTTTAATTAAAAAAAAAAAAACCTCATCAGCAAAATCTGCAGGAGCCTATCACGATCCCGAAGCCCGAGAGGACCAGAGTTTGACAGCCGTTGTCTAAGGTGTTGTTCTGACCTATCAATTTCTGCAAATCCTGGAATGTATGCTTCCAGCATCTCGGCGAAGACCTCCACGTCAAAGTTCTCCTCCACACTTTGCTGGGAGCCAAGATCTTCCAGGACTCCAGTGATGTAGGACAGGAGGACATCGTCCAGTGTGCTGAGTGCATACAGAAGATTACTACTGAGGACAGACAACTGCACACGATTCAAATAAAGCATGGATAGGGAAGTCTGGTTCCACGGGAGCCATATCCTGTCTTTTTTAGATCTCTTCCTACACACCTGATTCAAATGACCAGGATCCTTAATGAGCTGACCGTTTGAATCAGGTGTGTTGGAGTAGGGATGGATCTTAAACAGTCAAGGGAGATGGCTCTCGAGGAACTGGAATCCCCCACCCCCTGAAATAAAGCAATAAAACGTTGTAAAAGCGTACCTGAGATCTGCATCGGGGATGTAAGTCTGTAAGAACTCGTGCAACGCACCGTGGATGATTTTGTGAAGGTCCATGGTGGTTTTCTAACTGTACAGAGGAGGAAATTCACAGAGAAATATGCGTGGGAGTGGTTCGGCTGACCCCATACCAAGCGCACCCACCCTGTCATCAGACCAAATATAGGGGACATTTACATGAACAAGTAATAAAACAATTTATTACGACCCATTATTTATTACCACACGTTTTTTTTAAATGAGTTTCGAATTTTGAATGACGACAGCATGTAGCGCAGACTACTTTGCGTTCGGGATATCTTGTCTCATTTTCAATTCAACAAATACATGCGTTTATCCAAACTAACAAGCATAAAGCACGTTACTCGGGGTTCAAACGCCCGCATATGTTGAGATTTTGTCATTCAGTAACATTTCTCAGGTAGCAAAGCGTACGGTTAGCGACGCAGCGTTGCTAACTCAAGGCTAACCTCTTGTGTCATTTCACAGCACACTGACACCACGACGGAGAGATTTTCTCAACCTCTGCTCACTCGGCAACGTCAACCTTCATCCCAACCTCAAACTTCACCTACGACGGGAAATAACTGGTAAGTTTGCATTTTGTTAAAGAGCTATCAGAGTATCGTGAGTTAGCTAATTTGCTAACGGGCTAAGCAAAGCGAGCATCCTCGGCTTGTTGAACAAAACGACGAGTTCACGTACTGTGTCAGAAAGTGTGAGGACATGAGGCTCTCACGTTGCCTCAAATGTATTCCCGAGAAGAGGGACAGTAGAGAAAGGTTGAGTCCAAGTGACTGTCAGTGTGTTACTGTGTAAGCTTATTAGCAATTCACAACATCGGGACGTCATTTCCTCACATTGTAAACAGTGCTGTTCAACCAATGCAGTGCACAATAGGAGCATGTGTGTTTTGACGTGTTTCTGGGGGTGTTTATAAAACAAGAAAAACTAGAGCACTTCCTAATATTGGCATTTTTTGAAGAAAATATTTTCTAGCACAATTTTAAATAATCCCATGTGTTTCTAACATGAGTCAAAAGCACCATAGGGTTTCCATTTTTTCCCTCCCCCAAATTGAAATTTTCTTTTGACCCTTGTGTAGATTCTATTCAAGGAAGCTTACTTTTTTGCTGTGACGAAATCAGAGGACTAAAATTCTAAAATGAATGACAACATTTCTGCTTATGCCCACTTAAACGCCCTGAAAACATTTGAACGATCATACCAACATTTAATCTTTTATGGACATCAAGCCTTTTCTTCGCCATAAGCGGTCTCTAAAGACCAACATAACATGTACATTTCAATGATAATTGAGCGCAGTTTTCTGACGTTGTTGATTTGAAGTGTTTTTGACTGTCCAGACATCATCTTACTTGTGGCAAACTAAGAGTTTGTGTAAATATTAGTATGAAAAGCATTCCAAGGCCTTTGTAATTGCTGCAGTAGTTGGGTGTGCCTTCTTCACCGACGCATTCTTACGCATTTCGCGGTTTCACAACCTCAGTGTTGTATGGCGTGACCGTCATCAACCAAGCACCCCATATGGACAGAGAGTAATGTTGTTTACAAGTTCCCCATACATACTTGATGACCGGTGTTATCGGAGGCAACATCAGTGATGTCACCCGCTCCTGCTCTCAGTTCTCTCTCCTCTCCTGTGTTGTCATTCATGTACCTATTAATTATTAATTTTGTTGTCTTCTTGCTCTCCTTTTGCTTGATGTGACATTTCAAGGAGAAATATATAGTACACGCTTCTCATCACAATGCAGCTTCTAAACTTGGCTGAACTCTCAATGAACCCTTGGGTCGTATTGTTTTTTTTCAGCTTCAGCAAGTTGGAACAGTTAAATAGACACAAGTAGACTCATTCCTGTTTTAAAAGGCTGTTGTGTGTTACTGAGCGTCACTAAAAGAGGCTGCTTCTGTGCGCCGCACCTCACGCTTTATCTGTGGTTTTATGTGATCCGGAAAAAACAACTATGCATTGCACAAATCTTGAATGCGTGAGGATGACTATGAAAAATCGGAATGTGCCTTACAAGTGTTGTAAAAAGTGGAGAAAATATGGCACATCGTTGACTTTACAAGCAACGGGACATCCCCTCTCAATGTTTTTGTTTTGAGGAAGTTCCACTGGTCGCAGCTCATATTGAATAGTGTAAAAAGCTGAAAATCAAACCTGGCATTTGAACCAGGTTTTTGAGACTTTTTTTCACCCGCCGTACCTCTGTTGATTTAGATCAGGGGTGGCAAACCCATTTTTGTCGGGCCACAATTTAGTTACCATTTCCCCTGGAGGGCCATTATGATTGAACACATTTTTAAAAAGTCAGTAATAACGGATTATTCAACTATTGTTTAAGTTACTCTCATGTAGGGTTTGGCACCCAAAAATGCTGACAATATCTCTCTGATTTATTACATATGAGAATTTGAAATTTTAATAATAATAATAATAATACATTTTGGTCCATATTTTGGCCCTGGGGCCTTGACTTTGACACTCATGACTTAGATCATCATCACGATTCTGTTGTGTAATTAAAATCAGTACTTTTGTCAAACGTTTCTTCAGCAATTTTATCTGTTCTAGTACTTCATTGTTTTTCTCGACACTTAAACTGAATATGCACAACATGCTTGTTTTTTCTTTTTTTACTCTCAAAGGCGAGATGATATTCAGCATCCATATTTGTGTTTTATTACTTAATTAAAAACGGTGCATGGTAAAGACAATCATATCGTGTCAATAACAGAGCGGGAGTTCCAGTGAGTGAAAAAAACAAAAAGATCCATATTATTGGCAGAAATTGAGGGCGCAATGCAAACCTACAAACATTAGGTGGCAGCATGGAGTTATTAATTCTAACTGCAGCGCATTCACGTGGGCTTTTTTTTGAAAACTCTTTAGAGCTACATCAATGACGTCGATATATTTTGTCTCATGACCCAAACTAATTTAGGTCAACGCTGTATATAGAAGGCAATTAGGATGGCTACTTTTAGACAGGGCGCTTATTGACGTCGAATTTCCCACTCTCCAAAATGGTTGCCCATTCAATACTCGTCTGAATATTGATTATATGATATCATGTTATCGTTTAAAAAAATCTTCTGTTGATTCTGTGAGAAATCTAGGACCTTATACGTGAGTGCCTTAGCTTTATTTACAGCAAGTGCGTTCTGGAAATCATGCTTTAGCTCGGTCCTCCGAAATTTATTTGTAATTTGGGTATGAAATTTGACTAGGTTGAGGCATAGTGAGAGAAGGAAAGATGCATCACGTCTATGTATATACTTTCCTGCTACATTTGAACCCTGTCAAATGATTTAATTGCCGTTTTTCTTCTTCTTCCATTTTCTTATTCATAGCTTTTTTTACATGACTGTATTTTATGATTTATCTTTACCCCCATTTTCACGTTCAAATGAAGCAAGCAATTATTCATGTGCGAGTTACAAGGTTAAGTCAAACCCTCGTCCAAAGTGCCACTGATTTATTGTATTACTGCAACACACACGCACACATTGAAGAAAACATTTCAAATAAATCTGGGCATGATGCATCACTTACAAACCCCAAGTCGTCATACCTTAACATGTGCTCATGGTGCGTTTGCACTGTTGTGCGCCTTTTCTGCCCCGCAGCATAACCAAGCATGTCATTCAACAATTCACCGTCTGTGGATATTGTACACGCAGCACACCACCTCCATTTATATTCAGACAATGACGACTGGGGGTGGGGAGTCGAGGAGGGGGGGGGGGGGGGGCGACCGTGTGGATATCTGAGTGAAAGGAAGGAGACCAAAAAAAAAAGAGATAAATTACAATTCTCATCAACAAAACATTGAATGAGCCAAATTAATTACCCTTTACCCAACTTTTAGACAATAACACTTCCGAGCCGTCTGCCGGAGCTGTATTATTCTATTAACGTACAATTTGCAGTTCAGCTACAGTGACTTCATATTTGGATTTTATTGTATTTTCCAAGGCAACGTGTAGCATTGCATCCGTAATATAATGGCTCAGAATCATTCGATAGTTTCTGCCGAAACACCCACGCGCCAGAGATCCTATCAGCACATTATTTGCGGGCCGAGTTTGTTTCAAAAGCAAATTTCACTTAGTGTAGCTGTCTGGGAGCGTCATAAAGGAGCATTTATAGTGTGAATTCAAGCACAGAACGGTTTAATTAATCGGAACTTTCACAATGCGAGGTTTCCTTCTTAATCACAGCCCCGTCTTTCATCAGAATCTTCTTCTCTGATTAATTTTCAAAAGCCATTTTAAATGCTTATTGTGCAGCGGCGACAAACTGTTAATGAGGCACGTGGGGTCAAAGTTGGCATTAGTTTTTTTTTTAACTTTGAAGAAGTTGACGGGATTAGATTTGAGAGGACGAGAGATTAGCTGGCATGTTGTGTCCCAGCGCGAGCTTGACCTGATCCAGATCCGGGACACCTATGTGGGCCGAGCCTGTGTTCCCGTCTGCCTCCTGTCTCCTTTTTTCAGGAAGTGGTCTCCCCAGTGGGCTCGTTGCCACTTAACACCGCCCCCTCATTTAAAATTCCCAACCCGAGGTGCACATTTGTTTTAAATTGAATATATAGGTATAGAAAAAACAAACCCAGAATGGTGTCATGTGAAGATTGATTTATTAGTGAAAATGCGCAAATAAATCAAGTAAATTGAAAAAAGCAGTTTGACCCTTCAAGGCCACTGTACTTGGCCTGTGTTCAAAACATACGCGTAAAAATGGGACGTTATTCTTGCAACGCTGCGACTTTTTCTTGTCATATTTTTAAATGCATTCTTGTAATGTCCTGACTTTATTCTCATTTTCATACTCGCAGATTTTTTTCTCACACTGTTTGGACTTTTTTTGAACATTATAAAAAATCAAGACCTTCTTGTAGCTGCTCAGACTTTGGTCAGAATTTTATCCTTTTACTCAGGCAACATTATGACTTTTTAAAATATGACTACAATGTTATATTGTAATATTACAAAGGTGTTTTTTACAAAGGTGTTAATTCACAAAACGGACACTCTGTCCGTTTTGAATTTTTAAAATTTTATTTTCGCATTTTGAAAGCCGCACCTTCATTCTAATAGCCGAGTGACTTTTCTTTAAACGTTGCAATTTAACTGTTTTAAGGTTCCGACCGATTGTTTTTAACACTGCAACTTTTTATTACAACTTTTTTTACTACCGCAACACGACGGCATATTATGAACTACATCAATTGAATTTTTTAAAAAACTTATTAAAAACACTTAAATATTCCACATGTATTTTTATATGTAATTTTACTACTTTTACCTCGTGGCATATTCTTATTCCGTGTGGCTTAACACACTTTGCAAAAGATGACAGAAAGCTATAGTTCAATGAATTATGTTAATTGCAATTACTAGAGCTACACTAAAAGAGGCTGTTTTAGCATAATCGTAACATTTAATTTTTATAACCTAATCAACGCATATTTTTCATTTTTTTAAAATGTACTAACGACTGTAACGTTATAATTTTATTCTCATATCACCCCCCCCCCATGGAATATTAAATACATATTGTTGATGCATTCTGACTTTTTTCCACTTCTAATATTAAACCTTTTTACCAGGCAGTATTCAGACTATATTTTCGTAATACAGTATGATGAATCGTGCCCATTTTAATATTTCTATTCGTCGTTTACCCTACTACCCTTCTAAAAGATAGTCGACTACTATCATCACAAGTGGTAGACTAAGAAGGGTCTTGAGACGCCTCCGTAGCCAACTCTGTGTACAACTCTGTTCGCGTCGTGTCAACAAACGGGTCGGCCCACTTTGTCTCGGTCCGTGTGTCCCCGCTGAGTCGATAGGTTAACCTGTCCGCGGCATCCATCTTTGCACGCGCACACACACACGCACACACACACACACACACACATACACACACACACATACACACACACACATACACACACACGTTGCCATTGATCTGAGGGAAATAAAGAGCACACGTGTTATTATATACAGCCAAGAAAAAAAAAGAAAACAAAAAAAAAAACCCAAACAGCCCTTTCATTGTGATGGAGTGAACAGACCAAATGTATGAAATATGGCCCCTCCGACATCTTCTGTCTTCCTGTCAATAGTGCAGCCTTTGCCCACAACCCGGATCAATAGAGACTTATCTTTTCACCATAACGCATAACAGTGTTGTTGTTTTTTTTGGATTGGATTGAAATTCACATTCATGTAAAGTCTATAATTTAGATATGCCGAAAACCCACCCCTGCTACACACACACACGCACACACACACACACACACACACACACACACTTCAACAAAATGCGGGGCCCGCCAGTCTGAAATGTGGCAGTTACAAATTTACATGTTGATTTTTCTGGACGTTTATCTGCAGCTTTTGGGGGTCTCTCATGTGTGAGACTGCTCAGCGGAGAGAAGACACCCCTCTGTAAAAACATCTGTTGTGCAAAAAGGGGCTGTCAGACATTCGCGGCCTCCGTCTCAGACATTGTCATTTGTTTTTGATCATTTCTGCGCGTGGGAGACTCATTTTCCATCCCGTTTTTATACAGACAGGGAAATGTTATGCGCTTGTACATCACGGAGCACTGTGATTTCATCAAAAGTTAACTTGCACGGCAAACAATAAATTGAAAATTTGGTTTGCAGCTCTTTCCCCCAGTACCGGTTTGGACAAGCTGCCTGAAGATGATAACAAAACAAAAAAAAAAAACGTGAATTATTCATAAAGGATGCAGTTGTTATCTGATAGGGAAAGCGACTGGAAAATTGCAATTTACAAAGTGTGCTTTTGTATCCGAAAACAATCAATGTGGTGGAGTGATTTATTTTTTGCACTCTTAACAACTATCAACGGAATGCTAAAAATGCGAATTTGATATTTGTAAAAGAGTTGTTTTTGTCTCCAAACCGGCTCGGCGTTTGGCGCTTCCCCAGGAAGTGTTTTCACAGCACCTCTTTTGTAAACGCCACAGGGCACATCACCTCTGTGTTCTCCCCGTTCGACGCCATTTATCTTAGTCAAGGGCCCGCTCGCAGTCATTTCGGCGAGCTCTCGCCAAAACACAAACACGCACACGGAAGCATGCACTCAACCGTCCTCAGCATCGCGGTGGCAAACCCCAAAGTCGAACTCACTCCATCTGGTCTATCACGCTGGGTGACTTCCAAGTCGCTTCAAATGTCGGCCGCCGTCAAAAAGAACGTCGTGGATTCTCTGCCAGGCTCAAAACTGTATGCTGAACTGAACAAGTGATGGTTTTAGTCAGGTTTTTAAAAATTATTTAATGCCATCAAAGTGCAAGGAGAAGTAAAAGGTATATCGTGAGGCGCAATCGTCGCTTCCTTCCCCACCGAAGCATTACAACTCTCCACTTTTAACCAAACCGACTTACTCAAATGTATCTATCATCACTATTTTCAATCATTAGTCTTAAAAAAAAAATCCAAACTTTCAATCTTGTGACAATTTAAAGTCACATGGGTGACAAAGATATTGGAAGCGTTCAAGACAGTTCGTATATTTTGTTCTTAAGCTGTGTTCAATATTTTCAATTGATTAATCATGTGTAAAAAAATAATACAAGACGTGGCCAATAGTATCGATTTGTGATCAAATATTTACTGACCACATTTTGACAGATGGTGCAAGATTTTCTGCCCGACAACCCCCCAAAAAATAGCAAACAAAAAGAACCCCACAAAAAAGCAAAACACACTTGTGGAAGTAATAAATGGCGTGTAAAACTCATCATTTAGTAGTAATTTCATTTTCAAGGCGGCGGGTCCACTAAAATCAGATCAAAATTAATATGAATAACAATAAATGCTTCCCTTGTTTTTCATACAATGTATGAAAAATCTTTATATTGAATGAACTATCATTCGACAAAACATTTAGAACCACCTGATTTTTTTTTATATCCTGTGCTGCATCACAGCTGATAACAGTAACCCCTAAATTGTTGCTAAAAGTATTTGCGTTTTTTTAAACTCCCCACTTTTTATGACATCTTGCTAATTTCACATCATTTTTAGTTCAAATGCTTCTAGCATTTCGAGAGATAATTGTGTATATTATAAGCAGCAAGAAATATTTCCGCATTCCCAAAAGTGTCAAATATGATTTCAATGACTTAGCGTAGCATGACAACATTAGAGGTGTGATGCTACAGTATGATTTTTTTTTAATCTGCGCCAACAGGTGAGTGTTTTCACAGTATAGCGACACCCCATAAACTAGCTGATAACCCATCCCTGCGACTTCTTATCTGTCTCTCAGACAATCCCCTGCTCCCTGAGCACGTTGTCGTTTCCCCTCAGGCCCATTATCAGATTCCCAACGCAGGCTCCCGGCAGCTGCGGTTATTGTGGAAGACTACGTTTATAGCCCCATGATGTCTGTGACAACACTTGGCTTTTATGAGCGAGTACATGTTGTTTTGTGGTCATTGAGAGGTGCTGTTTCACTTGTGTGCTGTGTTACTGAAGAAGGCCGGGGTGGAGGGGGGAGGGGGGGTGTCGTGATTGTCTTTTTGCTGGTGGGGCTTTTTACCTTTTATACCAGTGAACCACTTGAGGGTTTTTCAAGATACGACCTGAAAGTGGCAGGATATTTTACTTTGACTTGGGCGCTAAAACTTGAGATGCGATCGCTGTAGGGTTGCTGTGAGTTAATTCACTTTCATGTAGAATTGTTAAAAAAAAAAGATTCAACCTGTTTTTATAACACACCCAGTTGAAGTTCAGTGTCAGACTAAACATCAAATGCAGTGAATTACAACCACACGGTCAACACTAGCTTAATGCTAATTTATACTCTATTGGGCCAAAGACAGGCTAAACAAATAGCATGTTTGTGTTTACCCTACTAAGCAATGGGTGTTTGAACACAAACGGTGAGGCAACACGTGTAAACAGATTGTTGTAAAGGTAAACAAGTATGAAAGAAAAAAAATATTGTAAAAGTCAACTCTTCATCCAGCAATTCATATCATCATTGTTTTAAGTGCTGCAAATCTGCCCCACTCCCTAAATAGTTATTTTATCATCTATTTTTTAATAAAGTGTACTATTGATGATCAGAATTTTACTAGGCCAAATATCGGATTCTGCAACTGCCTCAAAAATAAATCCATATCCGGATATGTACACCAGGAAGACAGTTTGTTTTTGTTTGTTTTTAGTGTGTTTTTATAAAGTGTGGCAAACCAGAGTGCTATTTTTATCATTAAAAACACAGAAAAAAATCTGCTTTTTAGTGTACCATTTTCAATTGTCCCCTCCCATATGTGTTAGTCATGTTACCTCAAGAGACCAAAGCAGAAAGTCGACTGAAAAGTGACGGCAATATCGTCCATGCTTTTTCAATCATGTTTTAACGCAGATCGCCCGTTCTCGCCGTCTGCGGGAAACGCGCTATCTCCCCCGACCATTCATGTACACATTTATTGGATTCCAAGTGTCTGGGATCAATCTTTTGGCCACCAGAGGAGCATAACTAATGGTAACATTAGAGTGGCTTTGTGCGAGCGACCGGCCGGATGCGGGTTAACCAAGCAGGAAATAATCTCTGATTTTATATCTTGCTTGAGTGGGCATAGGATATGCCGAGAATAAATTAATCCCCCGCTTTTGGAATGTTTCGAGGCAGGTTATCTTTTGAATGAAAGACTTTAAAGCGGGCGAGGCGCTTTGTTTGGGCCCATTTGCTTCCTTTTTGCACACACGTTGCACACGCACAATTTCCTCGCAGATAATGCCGTCATCTGGATGCTCAGCCAGGGTCAGACTAACTTTTCGGAGTCTGACCGCAGGTCTAGACAACCTCCCTATGGAAAGACCCCCCTCCCTTTCCCTCCCCTCACCACTTGCCTCCCTTCGAAAGACCCCACTTCTATTTTCCTTGTTGTGCCCAAACAAGGATTTTATAAAACGGGTGACATCGCCACACAAGCTGTCTGGCGAATCCCCCTTAATTAAAGTGACGTTTAAAGCCTTCCTCAGACACTAATAAACCCCTTCTCAATTAAGATCCTCCTAATTACTGTGTGCAAAGGAAAGAGGGACACACACAGACAGTCAGTGTGCGAGTAAGCCTGCTGGCATTTGGCCCCATAAGCTGAGTGCCACACAAAAGAAAATAATGTCCCCTGGGTTACTCATCCTTCCAGAGAGGTTTCTCTCTTTTTTTTTTCACCGCCCCACCCCACGACCTTGCCCCCCCTCCCCTCCCCTCCTGTTTTCTTCTTTATGAATGAAAGTATATGCCACACAGGGCTGAGAGTGTCCATTCATAGAGCGGCTGGAATGTGTGAATAAGAGGGGTGGCGGGGGGGTTGAATGAGGAATGAATCCCAGCCACCTGATTAGTCATTAAGCAGTCTTTTGACATTGCCATTGTTTGAATGTGCATGGTGGAAGTGAGCGTGCTGTCATGTAGAAAGGGCCCGCTCACTCGAGTGAGGCTGATTGGAGAAGAAAATAACAGAGATACAGTGGGACATCCTAAATCCACCCCCCCCCCACTCCCAAAAAAAAGGCAGTTCGGCCAAACGGGGGCGCATCAATAACACAACACCAACAAAGTTTTGACTGTTGTTATGCGTGTGTTTTTGATTATAGCAGAACTACACATTTATTTTGTGAGTGTGTGACAGCTCAGTACATATGACAATTGAATTTTGCCGTAACATTTTAATGCAAACCGTACAAGCTGTGGGGTTTTTTTGGAAGGGGGGGGGGCACGTTTTTACTTTTTCCAATACAGTATAAGCGCTGTAAGGTGTCAGTCGACTCAACTCAACAAGGTGATAATTCTTCTTTATAGGGTACAGTTGTCAGTCAAGTCAAGTACAACTTTATTGTCAAATGCGCTGTATGTGCAACATACAGCACAGATGAAATTTCTTCCCTCTCAACCAGACAATGTACTGCCCAACTAAACACAAAACAAGAGATTTACACGTGTATTTAAAACAACCACACACCCTAGGAAAGCCCACAAATGATGCCTAACACACGTAAATGGGCTAGCGCAGTGGTCACTAACATGGTGCCCGCGGGCACCAGGTAGCCCGTGAAGACCACTTGAGTAGCCCGCCAGTGCCTGGACATTGTGATTTGCTAGTAGAAATTATGATTTAAAAATGCGAACATTGGCAGTACTGTGAGACATTTCGAAACACGATCAAAGTCTGACAATTTAAATCATCAAGTATTAAAAATAACACATCCTCATATTATTGAAGGTATTTTGGACAAATATGTTATTTCAGACGTGTATCAATTTGGTAGCCCTTCACACAATCGGTACACATGAAGTTGCTCTCACCCTCAAAAATGTTGGTGACACCTGGGCTAGCGAATAGCATCAGTGTTGCGGTGCCGTAGTAACCCTTGAAGCAACACATATTTGAGCATAAATGGTGAAGCAGCACTTGTACACAGACATTCTAATACTACTCACAAATATTCTTGATCCTTTGTGACGAATGACTATTATTGATATAGCAGCTATTGATATACTGACTATTGATATATTGACTATTATTGATATAGCAGCTTTCACAAAAGCTACAGCTGTAACAACAAAGGAGGAGCGCAATGTCCCCCCCCCAAAAAACAGTCGCAAAAATGAATTCATTCTTTTTATTTACTTTAGTTGTGTTATTTCTGTCTGGGTTTATAAAGTTAAATGACATAAAACGTAATTTATTTCAAATTAAAAAAACAACTCACTAAATACATTTTTCTGTGAAACCTGGAAAAGATAAATGGTTTTCACACTGCACTTAGCAGAGCGCAGTGCACAATCGACCAACCCATTCATTGCGTCTGTGCGGCAGCGGCGCAACTTTGTGCTCTGGGGACTTGTTGTGCATAAATTGAAATTTGCTGACGCATCCAATAGGAGGGAAGGTTGGAGCCAAGTTGAATGAATGCACTTTCCACTTTTTTTCTTGGGGGTGGCAATTAGAACACCTTGAATGGTAATCGGCATCATGGAACAGACTGGACTACTTCATAGATTTTGTTAAATGTTTGGGTAAGTAAAAGCGATATGTTACCCTCGTTTGACCGAAGCGGCTATGTTACACTTTATAGGATGTTACAGTGTGTGGACACTTGTTGTAGTCGCGGTGGCGGCAGCCTACATCGGGAAGGTTAAACATGTTTGGTCCGTGTCCTGGTCGGCAGATTAATGACATTAACGAAGTTTCCATTAGTCTTGCAACTGGGGGAGACATGGGCGTTCATGCGGAAAGCCACATGACTGAGGCAGAGATAAGAGAAAATGAAATACGTCTTCGTGGAGACAAGTGAGGGAGGAGGAGGGGGGGGGGCGGGGTAGTGCAGGAAGTGCCACTCCAAATTAGCCGCAGGCCCAGTTTGTTGTTCCTTCATTAACCCAACAGCCCCGGGAAAACTCAAAAGTGGGGTCACAACCTTAAGCAACGGGGAGGCTTGAAATGTGCAAAGAAAAGCTCCTATAGTCATTGCGTGCTTGTAAACTATTGACACAATTCAGACTAATGTTTGAAGGGAAAGCTATTTTAAGGAAAATGCAGTGTGCCGCCCCTTTAAGTGACTTAGTTCAACACAATTGAGTCTTTCTTTTTTTTAAAAATTCCTTCTACATCATATGGTGGTGCCTTGAGGTACGAGTGACCCATCTTCCAAATTCTTCAACATGATAGATAAAAGCTAGCTTTATGCTAATGCTAACATAGGCAGTGATCAGCATCTATCTAGTTATAAGCCTGTCACGGGGAAGTCAAGTCAAACTTTTTTTTTTTAAACAATATGTTCTTCCATGACAGTATTCTGATTAATATTGTGTTTGTGGCATATGAATTAGGCTGCGAAATCCACCCATTTTTATCCAACTGAAGGGGGCGGCCATTTGCCCACTTTCTGTCGACTGAAAATGAAATGACAATGCCTAAAGGATCGCATAACGACCGAACTTGATTCACTTATTTTCCGGGGTCTAGTCATGTGACTTTTGCAACTGACGGGTAGGAAATGTATATATGTTCCTCGGGAGCCATATCCTGTCCGTTTTAGATCTTTCTCTACTTCAACGCACCTGATTCAAACGATCAGCTCATCAGCAAGTTGTCGAGGCCTGAGACGATCGTGAACAATTGAAGTTCCCTATCCTTGGTTTAAAAGTACGCACAGTTAGAAATTGTATTTTTGTATTGTCTGTGACGATATGATCCCACTGGAGTTCCAGGCAGGATCTGGTCTGCTGCAATATGATAGGCTGTTGCATCCCAGGCAAGAAAGCAAATGTGAAGAGGGTATGAATTGGCCTTTATACTGCCCCCAGGTGGCCAAACTGTGCACACCAGAATAAGCAGCAACGTGCATTGAATTGAATGAGAAAGTGTCACCAAAATTATTAGTTCTATTGATGTCATTACTGTACATGTTTATGAAGGACAATATTATAAAGTGTGATTTTTATCATTGGGGGAAAAAGAAATGAGGTTCTTTTTCCACCATGTTAGATGCATTGCAGTACAAATAGCCACCTTTTGATGTTTCCCTAATTCATTATGTACAGCGTGTCGCGTCTGAATCGGTGCGCCATGCACTTGTTCCTCTCTGACATTTGATGGCCTTCTTCAAACCAGAGCTTGAGTTGCATAATAGCAGCCCTTGTTGTCGAAACACGAGCCGAGCGTGGCTTTTTATTTGTGGGCCGGGACTTTATGAGGGTCTACGGTTACATACCCTGAGAAGGAAGGCTATTGTGTTCTCGGCCTGATAGCCAGCATACCTCCGTTCCTCCTTCACTTGGCGTACACTTGACCATAACAAACAGAAATTACATTTTGGGAGGTTGTGGGTGTCAACAAGATCACTTTTTTAGGGCAATTATTTAAATTGGCAAAAATCGTCCAACAATGTAACGATTGAAAAGTTTTCAGCTGAACTACATGAGAAGTCTTTCTGATATTATGGTTATTTGGCTACATGGGAGGGGCAGACAAGTTACGCTCACTGCGCACCGAGCAATTGAATCAGACGCAAAAAAAAAAATAATTAGTTGGGGACTCTTGGCCACACGGTAAGGAATTGGGCACAGCATGCAAGTTGACTGATGCGCTGCAGCTGAAACATTGTGAAACTATTTTAGGTTTTGAGGTTTGACATACACCATGCTGTTTAATTTTTTTTCTTTTTAAATCGAACCACAAAAACATGGCGTGATCGTCAAGGAAGAAACAGACGGGCCAACACAGGAGAGGAAAAAAACCCTCTGAAATAATTTTTATTTGATATTTTGTGGAGCCTTATGTAGATTTTTCATTTGCTCTTACATGTGACATTATGACGGCATTCATGGGCTATTGAACTTTGTGATTCGAAACAATACTTGACCAAACGTCAGTCACTCATGAAAACAGACACTTCAGTCGGTTTCAGCTTTAGAAGTATGTAAACACGAGGTGAAAGTCTTGAGGGAATGTAGTTTTTTTCTTCTTCTTTTTCTACATTCCTGGGTTCTCATGTCTTTCTGTTTTTCTCACACACATACCTGCTCAGCAACTTGGCTCCTGAGCAGCTGACTTGGCCAGGAAATGTGTCGCACACACGGGCAGGCAGCATCAGGGCCCGGTGAGTGTCTACTGAGGCTGCAGACACATCTGCCTGCTTGGTTTCACCTGCTAACTGAGCATGTAACATTTACTTCTTGGCTGCAACGCAATCGGGGCCTGGGCGCTGGCAATGGAGCAGTGCGCTTGTAATTACGCGCATGTTTTCCCTTCACTCGAAAAGTAAGCAGAAGGAAGAAGAAGAATGTATTTTCGCTCTGAAAGGGGGTGGCAACTTGCTTAAAACAAGAGTAAAACTAAGTAAAAAAAAATGTTGGGTCAAGATTTTCTATTTCAGTGCTTTTCAATAACAGTTTTGTTGTAACGAGCCAGTGCATATACCTGTGCTTTTTTTTTTTAACGTAGCGTTGCCATTTTAAGAACTTAAAAAAAAACGAATTAATTAATTCAAGAACATGAATTGATATGCTATTGCTGTTCAAGTCCCCCAAAACCACCGCGTTGGTTTTTTAAAAATTAAATATTTAAAAATAGCACTGCATTTTAAAATTGTACAAACAAAGGAGAATGTAAATATGTTACCTTAACACTAAACAATTACAATTACACGTCGTGTGTTTAACCAAACCACATGAACTTTCTCACCCAAGTGCGCTAGCTAAACGCTAACACACAATACAAAACATCATAGACCGGCTAGCAAAAGACTGTTGCGGTAATTCAAAACTTTTTAAAGAGCTTGTAGTTGAACACGATCTTTAGCAACACATGCAGACAGATCATACAATACTCACAGGTGTATTCTTTATCCTCTGCGCAGAATGGTTTAAATCTTAGCTTTTGTGTTTCGTGACCAAATTTATTTGTAATATGTCTATAAATTTACGTGTAATATGTCTATATGTATGATATGGACGTCGAGTGCCCACTGTGCGCACACCAGAATGAGCATCACTATGCCCATCGAATTATCATAATGCGCAAGCTGTTTATTTCTATGTCGCTTAATTTCCGCACAATATGGTAGAATACGCCAGAGTGCAGTTGTGTTCATTGTTTCCGTGCCCTTTTCATAAACGTTCCTCTGAGCTTTTCCTCGTTTTTTAAAAAAATGCATCGAGGGGCCCGGTTCCAAAAGCTCTCGCGGGGCCATATTCGTTCGTCAGTCAACCCCCCCCAAAATGCATCCGTGTGAGCTATTTAATTGCTGGCGCGCCACAGCTTTGTGCTCATTCCCGGCGATACACGTAATGGTGACAACGCTGAGCTCGGAGTGCTCTCCTGTGCGCGGGCAAACATTTTCCGTCCTCGAGACGAGCGTCACCTCGCTAATCTGTCTGAGCAAGTGTGTGTGGAGAGGCCCTTTTATCCCGCCCTGCTTTAACTGCTTGCTCGCAGGAGAGCCATTTAACCAAGCCTCCCACCCCCCCTTTTTTTTCCACTAATGGGCGCTGAAGTCTTTCACCGGGCCCTGTTTGACTTTCACCCCCTGAAAGAAAAGTTGGCCAGCGTGGCGACATTAAGAAAACCAGTTAACCTGGAACAGTCTGTGTCTACTCAAGGAAGCCGGCGAGCGCCTCGGTGCCTTTTCAAGAGGCTTCTCTCGGCGGGCTTCGATTAAAATTGTCCGCTCAGCACTTTGCTCACTGGCACACGGCGTCCAAACAAATAAATGCCTCGCCACTAGCCGTTGTCTCGGAGCATCATATCAGGGTGACGTCTTCATAAATGGACTTTTCAACATTCCTGATCGACTCCGTCACGTCTTTTCAGGTGCCAATCATTCAAATTGCAATAATTTGCCACCGGTCACCATTATGCCACTTTAATTTCATGTTAATTGGATTATTATAGACGAGTTTCATGACAAACCAAGAACTATCTTTCGACTGGCTGGCTGTTTCATCACGAGATCAAAAGACGCATTGACATCACCTTATGCTACTGTCATAACATTGACAATTTTCTTTTTTATTTTTTAAACACACATTCTACACCTTTTTACCGAAAGTACCACATGAAAAATACTGAGCTCTCCAAGTACCACCATCTTGACAAAAATTAGAATACACATTAAATGTTATTGTTTTGGTATCTTGTATTTCACAATTCAGGAGTGAAAGTAAACCAATAATGGATCGCTTACATATGCACTTAATTCTTTATTACTATTACTGTATTATTATGAGCATTATCTCTGCGTTATGGTCTTTTTACACGCAGTCACATCAGTTTATTACTGCTGAAGTTTATTCAAGGTTTTGCTTTTTGCTCTCCGCGGCAGTCAGTGACTCACTTCAGAAGAGGCCATGTTTTATTTATGGGGACACTAATGTGAGACTTGGGAAATGGGAAACCTATTTTTGAAACATGTAGCTTATATCAAGAAAGGGGGGAAAAAAATTTCCTTAAAAACAATCCATCTTGTGGACAAACATTTTGAATGACTATTAAGAAAGTTCAAGAAACTGTTACATGAATCTCCCAACTTGGAAAATCAAAGGTCAACCAGTGTCCAAAGCACATTGTGGTCAACTATGAATCTTCCGCATTTTCCACTCCTAGGGGATTTCCATTTCTCCGTGTAGCCTCTTTTCAATGGCGCAGCCAAAGCAGCCGGCGCGCCATGATCATTCTTATTTACACTTTGTAACTTACACAGTCCGCGGGGGGGGGGGGGCTTTTAACACCAGACGCTGAGTCTTTCCTGTTTATGGAGTACGGCTACTGTGGCGAGGATGGTTAAACCAAGGTCAACATTGGCTGTAGCCACGAGACTGACCTGTGAGTTTAAAGAGGACAAATAAACACAGTAGGGAGCCGGAAGAAAGTGCACTTCACAGGTGAATGGAAGGTGGAATCGGCCTGCCAGCAAAAATCGGACTCTGAAATCGTAATCGCATACATTGATTGGTGCCTTGAGATATGAGTTCATTCTCTTACGTTACTGAAATGAAACCCAAACCCAAATAAAGTACAGTGGTACTTCTACTTGCGGAACTTAATTGGTTCTGGAAGAAATTTCTTAACGAGAAAATGTAAGTACAGCCGTGTTTTCCATGTAAATGCCGTAATCCGTTCCCTGCCCCCACCACCCCCAAAAAAATTCAGACATTGTTTTCTAAAACATAAAAATGCATCAAAATATGTAACAAATTCACATTACAATGACATTATTGCACAATAAATGAGAGTTGGGCATAATTACAACGATGGTCATTTCAACTTTTAACTGCATCCACATCGTTTTTTTGCCCTCTTTAGTTCATGCTCTCTCCCAGAAGTGGTTTTGGCAACAACTGATCCAAGGACGTTTGCTTTTGATCGCCCGACTGGTGAACACCTTTTCTGGGTTCATCATTCACATTTACGTAAAACTATCGGACCGGGATGGGGACGTTGCATAGACACACATCTATCTATTAATCTATACACACAGACACATCCGGTGGAGGTCTCACTTAGCCAATGGAATGCCAGGAAGATGCTCGGTGTACACAAAGTGTAATTCCTTTGTTTGATGTTTAGTTTGACCGTAAACTTCACCAGAGAGTGGCATGGAAGCCTCTTTGTGAAGAATAACTCACTGTCGGCATAAACTGCTGCTTATTGTGAAGTAAATTGATTTCAATTCACTGCCGCTCTCTCAAGTCAAAGTAAAAACTTGTGTGTGTAATTGCTTAAATCTTGAAAAACAAAAAAACCCAAATTGGGCTACTCCTATCTCAAGACACCACTGCAGTCACAAAATATGCATCGCCACCCACCCCCCTGGACCCCCAATGCACAAAGTGCACAAATATGCCCACAGAGACTCACAGTGGTAATACACCCTCTCAACAGATGCCGTATGGACATTCTCAGTGGTGTTAAAAAAAAAGGCCCCTCAGGGTCTCTCTTCTCTGACAGTACACTAGGGATCAGCTGTGACACTGATCCACTCATGTCACACACGTGTGCACGTACACACATCCACACACACACACACACACACACACATATATATATATATATATATATATATATATATATATATATTATAATATATGTTTTGTGTTGGCATCTTTTTTTTGCCATTATGTTCTTAAAAAACGAATTTGTTCCCATGCCGTTGACAATGAAGCTTTGACTTGTACTGCTCTCGTTTGGCCAGCTGAGGCCATGCTTTCTCTAAATTGCACTCGCTCTTCACCGCAGAGCCGTATATGGGTCATATAAGAGGCCTCTCATTTGCACACAGTCAACACGCAGAAATAGCTGCTGTATATTCACAAGGCTCAGTGCCTTTGTGCGCTTGCCTAATAATTACATATCCAATTCAAAGACACAAAAAGCACAATTGCATCAACAACACATTTAACGAGTGTAACCCAAAATATGAAATCTGTACCGAGCATACAATATGATTGAATAATTTCCTTCCTCTGGTGGGACTAATGAACTTGGCCATCGAGTCATTCAAGTCACCGTTATCTATTTTTACATTCAGGCTCTTCTTGTGTCTTTGAAGTCTTAAATGTGATTTAACAAAATGAAGGCCTTTAGTATCCTTAAAAAAAAAAACACTTAACCCCTAAATCTGTCGTTCAAAGGTCTTAAAAATGCCACAGGCACAAACAACATAAGGCTGATTTGCAATGTGGTCACATTTTGTTCATTTGAATCAAAGTGGCCTTTAAAATGTGCCACAAAGTCTTAAATGTAACTTCTTAAGGCCTATTTATGTGCCTCTTTGATTCTATAGAATAAGTGCATAGGTATATATTTTTTTTGTGGCTGCGCTCAAGGAAAGTCTCCGTCCAGGTGTAGCTCTCAGTCCAATGTGTGGCCCGTGAAAGGGATATGCTCGCCCTGGTGGCGGGCGTACAGAGACGCTCCTTTGTTTCCTGGCATGTCTCACATACTTTAAGAGGCCAGATAAGCCGCGGGACCATGAAACACTGCTTTATGTTCGGCCTCTGTAACGTCCCGGAGAGGGCCGAACACATTCAAGAGAGAGACCTGCCGGCGAGCGGGTAATATGTCCGACTTGCTGAACCTTATTAGAGGGCCAGATGCACACAAGTCCCATCCATGTCACAAAACGGAACGAAAGCCATCAGTTTGGAGTAAATCTGGGGTACGAAAATGAAAATCCTGCAGGGCCACATATTGTTTTATTTATTTTTGTTTTCGTTGGTCAGATGTGATCACGCTGTAATATTCAAAACGTCACAATAATGTGTATATTTTATTTATTTATTTGGGTTCAAAGCAACAAAAATACTAACTGGAATAAAATGATATTTCCATTTTGACCAAAGTTTAATAAGCCGAATAAACAAAACATGATTCCTGTCACCAATCCAAAACTAATAAGCTATTTTTCTTTAAAAACAAACAAAAAAAGAATATGTTTCGGTTTCACACTTGGTGTGTGCCAGTGTGAGTGTGTGTGGGACGACAGTAAAAGTGAAATTGTGAGCTTGTGTTTCGAGGCAAAAGAGCACACAAGCGAGTTGGAGGTTTAGGGTTAGGGTTTTTTTTTTCAGAATAAATAACTGGAAAAAAATCCACTGGTGTCATCGATTGATGCCGTTGACTTCAAATGACTTTTTCCAGTTGCAACATCTCAATCTGTCATTTTTTATTTAGTTTTTTGCTTTCTGAGCCAAAATTTGAGCCTATGATAAAACAATACAAATATAAATTGTCCAGACCTTGCCTGAAGACTAACCGCTCATGTTCCTGACATCACTCACTAGGCCACACCCCTAAAAGGCACACATACTGTACAACATGTCCCGACGCAACTGGAAAAGTCACTGGATATCGCAAACATCATAATTCACCTGTTTTTCTGGGGTTGCTCTAGTGATGTTGGCAATGCGAGCCCGAAGGCAGTTTGACGTCAATTTCAGTCAACAGTAGAGTTTGGATTCTTATTCCACAAACACAATATTACTCATAAACCATATTTAGACTTGTATGCTCACACAAAATATATAATTTCAAAGTTCAAGTTCCTCTTGAAGTTACTCGTGTCTTTTGCCTCCCCTTGTATCCAAAGGCAGCAAAGCCACAGTGCGGTTGGTGGGTGGGTGTAGTGGTGTGGTGTGTGGGTTTGACTGTTTCCTGAAATCGGATTAGCGGCTACTCTACACTTAGATGGCAAGGGCTTTAGTTTAGCCCGGTCTAAGACCACCCATCAGGTAAACAGGTTCGCTCCTGTGGAGCTAAATAGGAAAGTGAATGGTGACCAAAGAAGGAGGTGGGCTGGGGGCGGAGGGGACTTCAGAGTTTTAGGAAGGGAGGGGGGGGGGGTGGATATGAAAATACTATGAGGCTTTATTGATCTGATTTAATTTAGGGAAAAGAATCCCGGTTGTGTAAGATTCCCAACTTGTGAAATGTATTGCGAACCAATTTGTGAACTTTCTTTTCTTGGACCAACTCCCTGGACCTTCACTAAAGACCAACATAGTGTAGCCCCCTCCCCCCCCGCCCCCTCTTCCCGCTTGCCAAGATATCAAAACCTTACACTGGCATGCTGCCGCCACTGCGTCCCAGAGAAACCCTCCCCGAAATGAGGATTTTTTTTGGGGGGGGGGGGGGGGGGCGGGGGATCCGGCTTGCAAACAGCCTCTCTCCTGTCGCTTGCCAGCCACCGAGGCTTTGTTAGGCAGGCCTTCTTGTGAGCCCGCAGCCTTCAAGAACCCCATTATGCAGCAGGACTCAGCGGGGCAGAAAGAGCAGGAGTGTTTTTCGGCAGTCATGTGGGCACACGGGCATTATACACTTTTCAGTGGCACTGCGGATATATACTGTATATGTATATATATATATTTTTTGTAAGTTTCGGAAAAAGACGGGAGGCCCGCAAAGAGAGGCTGCGAGAGGACATTTTAATAATTGGGAGTTGTATAACTTTGCCAAATCCTCACAGGAGGATTGCAAGTTTTCTCCCTCCCTTCCTCTTTTTTCGCCTATTGTGGCTCATGAAAAGCATGGTGCTAAGGGCCCCCGCTGCGAAGGTGACAAATCCTTCGACGTGGCTCATTGTGGAAAGGTTAAAGGAATACAGTCAAGTGATGTCAGGATGCGCCTCTAATTGCCCGCTTTGCTGTGCGGAGTTTTACAAATCAAACAATCACCACAGGAATATTTATTCACACATCCTCTGTGTGGGTGTCTGTTTTCTGTCGATTGTGTGGATTTGATTGTTGGTACTCTCGAAAAAACACAATTGTGGACAGAAGTGCGCGGGGGATTTATTTCGAACAAATCGCAAAATGAGAGTACGGTATAGTAGAGTGACTTGTGAAAAAATGCTACCGTTTAAAAATACCAGTCATTTAGTTTTTGGACCGATTGATGCTTGGACCTTGTTGCAGTTCCTCTTTTTCGCTTTCTTTCCGAGTTGGATGTGAGCTGTCACAACCATTAGGGTATGGTCAGAGGTTGTTGTGTTCCAGTTTGCAGTGCTTAAATGTGTCGTTAAATGGGTGCATTTAATAAAGGTAAAAGTGACATTTATTCTTCATTGAGCCATTTCATTGGTCATTTATTTAGTTATATTAAACTTATTGTTATATTTCATAAAAGGTTTTTCCTGTTGTTATTTTTGAGTTTCTAGAATGGATTAAATGCATCGACATGATTTCCTGTGGGACATATTGCTTTGGTTTTCGTCCAGTGTGGGTTTTAGTCAGACTTTTTGGAACGGAGGGGTCCGACCGATTTAAATTGGCCTCTTATGGCCCAAATCATTTTTCCCTTTACAGTATGTACGCTAACTATTTAGGGATGATGTACACAAGTAACACGGGTGCCATTATTTATTTTATACCTATGTCATTCAAAAAAGTATATCTTATTTTTTTTAAAATATTTGCTCAGGTGAGCAATGCAAGTTGAGCAAATAATTGACACACTACCTAAAGTCATTTTGTCTAAAAAAATAAAATAAAAAATGATTGTTGCCAAGCTTGTGCAAAAATCCATATCCATGAGTACATCAGGTGCAACGGGGCAGGTAGCGCTAGAGTTTTTTACTAATCGGGGATAGACAAACTCAGGACTCCCTGCATCTCAAACATCACTGCTTCTGTCAACCCCCCCCCCCACTCCCCCCACGAGTGAATAGCAGGCAGGCTGAGCAGCTCTGATCAGCGGTGTTGTTGTTGTTTTTTGCTTTTTTTCCCCCTTTTCCCAGAGCATCACACCAGGGAGTGTGTGTGTGTGTGTGTTTGAGATGCAGGGATGCATGGTGCGAACCCTCCCCTGAGTGGTAATGCATGAACTGTTCGTAAAAACATTGTTGCCGCCGCTGTTGCCTTCTATGTTAATAAGGCCTGGATCGGGGCGGGGGCGGAGGTAGTGTTCCCCCCCTGTTATATCGCGGTTCATCGTTTGACACACCTGCTATTTATCGTGGAGCGGGGTTTTCACAGAAGGCCTCGAATTTGCAGTTGACGCCGGCAATTTTTTCTTGATGTGAAGACGACTACGACTTGGCTAAAAAATTTTTTTTAAAGTCGGTGGACTCCAGGTGAACAGCCAGGTGGCCACGTGTAATAATGCAGCCGCAAGAAGAAGTGAACATGATGTCAAACTCATTTTTGTCACAGGCCACATTATAATGACCGTTTCCCTTGGGAGGGGTTTGGTAACAAGAAAATGCTTACGATATGTCACTTATTTATTACATATGAAAATGTCGTACGGATTTTAGCAAGCATTATGTAAATTGTCAATCTTTGATTTGCTTTCGCGGGCCGCATCTGGCCCCCGGGCCTTGAGTTTGACACCTATGTAATAAGGTATCTGTGGCAAAACGGAAAGCCCGTACAACAGCCAATTATAGCCACTCTTTGTGTCTCCTATCCGGCGTTTCAAGCTGTCAAGTGACTCCACGTCACTCAGCTCTGTGTTGCGGTGAGTTCCGAGCCAGGAAATGTATTTATGAATGCATGATTTTTGTGGAGAGGAAAAGCAAAAAAAAAAAGTGTACTTGCCTCTCTCCCTCTTGCTGTCTAATAACTGGTAACCCCAGCTGTGAATGTGTGTGTATTTGTCTGCCTATGTAATGCTGAGGCTCGCCGGGTGCGCTGAGGCGGAACTTGGCCCCAGTCAGACCGGTGCACTGAGGGCAGAGACCAAAAAAAAAAAAAAAAAAGCCTCCAGCAGTGCTTTCCCTCTCTTTCAATCTCGCTCTTCCACTGGGATTTGGAACCGGCTCGCCTCGGAGATGTAACATGTATTTATTTTGTACGCAACACTCAGGGATTCTTTTGCCCCCCCCCCCCCCTTTTTGTACATGTGCATAAAGTACATTTTGCTGACCATGAAGTGTCTGCGGGTAAGTGAGAGGGAGGAGAAGGAGAAGAAAAAAAAAAAACCAACAACTTTGGGGGCGGAGTCTTTTAGCGTCAGCGTGTTCTCCCCTGACGTCCTGCCGCTGGCATCCGGAAGAAAGCAGCATGGAGCCAGGGCCACCGCTTCAGCGTTTACATGCTGAATTTGAAATCAGATTACACCCAAGCCGCCTGCCTCGCTTGACTTAATGGATTTGAAGGGACACGATCCTATTAATAAAGGAATAAAAGAGGTGGAGGCAAGGAGAAAAAAAAGAGGTGATTTTTGCCACCCCCCGAGGCCGTGTGGGGCCCCACCGGTGGGATTGGAGGGCTAATCTGCCATGCAAATTAAATCCTGCCTCCATAAACCAGGGGCCCCTCTAATGTCTCCCATTACACACCTTTTTATTTGTTGGGATCTGATATTGTGGCGGGAACATCGGCTTGATACGGGAATGATTGCTGGAGAAGATGGAATTTGCATCCTGTCTCATGCCTGCAAAGTGTTTTTTTTTCCCTTGGAGGGCTGAGGGATGGGAATGTTAGGCCATGTTCCTCAGATTGGGACCGGCGCTCCTTTTGCAAGCAAATCTCTCTCTCTCTCTCTCTCTCTCTCTCTTGCTCGCCCTCGCCCGCCCACCCGAAATAATCTGCCAGGCCGAGTTCCAGGCAGGATTACGGCGCAGTTGAGAGTGAGAGGTTTAATCAGCGAGTGTGTCAGTTTTTGCGCGGCAACACGCAGCTTAGTTTGCCTTTTCTCTTTTGCGTTTAATGAGCTTGCACTTTGCTTGCTTTCTCGGAAGTCCCCCCCCCCCCTTTGCTCTGTTTCTATTGCGCTGTCAGAAGCACCTGTAAAAACACAGAAATGTCACGTATCCTAATCCGATTTGCACTTAATCGTGACAGGGCTTAGCGCGTATGCGCACATTAGCGGTGGAGCTGTGAAACTTTCAGTGTTCTCGTCACCTTTTCTCGCGCCAAAGTTCACCTTTTCAGTCAGCTTGGCTACATTTTATTTTATTTTATTTTTTACTTTTCAGGACGGACAATTTCTCCCTGATGAAGAAAGAGACGGCTTGCATTAAAAAACAAAAACCCCCACGACCCTCATGTAAGGAGCTTTTAGTGCAGGGGTGTCTAACAAATTTTTGCCGCGGGCCACATTCAAGTTACCATTTCAAGTGTCTGCGTAACATTTTACTTCGAGCAGACGATAGCCAAGTGAATTTTTGTCGACACAGTCCATAGAGGATGTGGACTAAATAAAATCAATTCACAATAGTTTTCCTCTCGTTTGCACACGAAGATTGATATTTTACGACAGAGATGATGTTGCGCTATCCCCCCCCCCACCCTGGCCGCCTAAATGTTCAGCGTAGGCGGAGCTTTGTTGCCGTCCAATCACAACCGAGGAAAACAAAAAACAAACGCACGCCTTTCCCCCGCCATCTAATTTTGTTGCCTTGTCGTTGGACAGGTCCCCCCCACCTCAGAAAGAGACGGCGCCTACGCAAGAAAAATGCAAAGGGGGGGAGAAAAAAAAAAGTATCCTCTGTCTTTGATGTCAACATCCTGCCAAATAAAAAAATGAATATCCACCTTTCAAACAAAGGTATGCCTGGGAGTGTGGACCTCATTTCAAGCACAATTAACTTGAAATGGAGTGCTGCAAGATCAATAGTCCCCAGTTGATCCAGAGGGAGCTGTCAGTCTATGGAAATGGCACACATATGGTAATATCCCCAGCTTAACAACAATTTAGAGGATTTACTGTTGCTGTTTTCAGACCCACATGAATAACAAACAGTGGGCCACCCCCTGGGAGCCATTTTGTTTTATCCCAGCTTCAATTAATCTTTAAGGGGGAGGATACCATTCGGGGGAAATGGCGGGGGGTGTCGTGGGGGGGCTACAAAGAGGGCGTTTGTAGATGTGAAAAGCTATATTGCTAATTACGGATGTCACAAATAAACGATCGGTTAATGCAAATGCTACGAAGTGGTCTCAGATCACACGGGTTCATTTTATGATCGGGTCGAGTTGAGACAAATGCGTTGGAGAGGCGCCTCACAGTGTGTGTGTGTGTGTGTGTGTGTGTGTGTGTGTGTGTGCGCGGGTGCATATTTCACCTCCTGCGCCTTTTGCTTAGCCTTAAGCCGTAAAACTGTGGCGTGAAAACGGCTACTGTAATGCCTTTACGCCAAATTCATCCAACAGAGTCGGTGGACGGCCAGCCCGCATGGACAGACGCCCCCCCCCTCCCCTCCTCTGCCCTCCCCCCACCCCCTGTCACCCATCTGATTGAAGCCAATCCGCAATTGATTCACCTCGACTCGGCGATTGATGAAGTCCGTTCGCATTAAACCGCGGGGCTTCTCCATCGGACATGCACTTTGCGGAGTTGCGATTGGAATTGACTTTGGTGTGTAGCCGTCAGCTCAAGCCAGGTGGGAAATTGAGTTACCAAAGCGCGAGGTATGAGATGGATTGATGGCCTGTGTGGCAGCGGTACCATTTGTATCTGCCTTTTATAACGGCAAGCGGTTCAAGGAACTCAAAAGAGCGCAGAACAGCTCGGCTGAATACTGTATGTTTTTCTCCACTCGTCGCCATTCGGCAAAGCGGGAGTTACGACAGGCTTGTCGTGGTGTTGGGGATTCGCCATCAGTGTGAAACCATCAATATGATTTCAGTTTCTTGATCTTCATTGAAACTTTTTTTTTTTCAAACTCATTCACTACCAAAGACGTTTTTAAACGCCTTTTCAGACTTGGTCTAGAATTGGCTGATACTGATCAGAAAGAAGAACAGAAGATCTGAAATCTTAAAAAAAAAGAAGTAATTGTAGTCTTTCAAAAGCAGATACTTTATTCAGAGCTCTTGTTGTTAATGCATCCTTGTGGACGTTTCCTTGAACCAACGGAAACACCCCATGGCTCAAATTCTCAACGAGTCGAATAGACCATTAAAAATATGCTTTCGAAAAGACTGTGAGGAGAAGCAGAGAGACCAAGTTAGTGATTTCGGCAGTCCCCCCCCACACACACCACCCCTACCCCAGGCTTTTCATGACATCATGTTGAAGAGGACTCAAGTCCTCTTGAGTTCGTCTTGATTTCACCAAGCAGTACCATTGACTTCCTGATAGAACAGGATCACATGTTGGGAATGTTGCCTTAAAAATGGGGTTTGTCTTTTTTTGACAAACCCCCCAAAATCTTTTAAAATAGCTGACAAAGTTTCACTACACTATAGCCCCTCCTGCATTGAAGTTGTCCATCCCCGCCTAAGGGTATTTGACAAAAAGTACAGTCGATTGGACTCTTTTTGGAAATGTGATAATTAATCTCCCGGCCTCCATTTTGCTCCTCATTCTATATTCCAAGATATAGGTAGGGGGACATGACAAAAGCTCTGGGAATTCTCTGTCCTGTATCTCAATGAGGGTTGTACACAAAATTGAAATTGCCACAATCATTTCAACCCATGTCCTTGATGAAAAAGAGGCAATGTTGGCCAAGAAATGAATAAATGTGGGAAAGGGGGAAAAAAAGCGCTGCACTGCACCCTGCCTTTATCATGTAAATAGGGCGACTGGGACTTCGCTCGCAGTGCAATTCCCTCTCCGCCGTTTGGGCCAAATGCAACTTTCCTGTGCTTTAAGGCCGCAATGAGAAATGTATTTGGAGCCCTCAGTTTTAATTTACTCAGAATGGCAGCAAAGCGGCTCCGATGTGGGGGGACCTCATCTCATGCCTGCTACGAGCGCCCTGGCGGTGCTGGCACGTGGGGGGGGGGAGACCTCGAGGGGCTGTATGTTGAAATTTTTCCACAGTTCCACCACAGCGCTGGTGCGCATGTGTCTGCATTCCAGCTCACTGGGGCTCTCGTACGGTAACACCTCAACCAAAATGCCTCTCGCAGCTGTAACATGTGATTCATGACATTCAGAAACGGCGCATCAGTTTGCTTATTATGTCTTAAGAAACAAACAAAAAAATCCTCCTAGTGTCCCAAAGTGCAAAAAGTGTGTGTGTGTGTGTGTGGGGGGGGAATCCACGAAAGAGGCGCCGCCTTGAAATTGACAGCTGTTATTGCGCCGTGCCATCTGGTACATTTGTCAGGGAACAGAAAAGGGTTAATATTCTATGATGTGTGGAAGCGGCGGCACAGCCAGAGCAAGATGCGGCGTGCCAGGAGCCTGCGCGCCCGATTGAGAGACGCCCACAGCATCGGCGCGGCACCCGCCGCAGAGCCAACGTGGCTAATTTAACGGGTCAAAACAGTTGGGAGAGTGCCAGGAGCCAAAACGGTAGACTTCTGAACACCGCGCCACACACACACCAAAAAAAAGCAAAGACATTTCCAGCTTTGCTGGCCACTGTGTCGTTTTGAACAAACGCAGACAGCATAGAAATTCAGCAGTGTTACTTTTGCCTTGAGAAAATTCGCCACTTGGGAAATCATTTTCTTTTTCTTTTTCCTTCTTCTTTTCTTAGCTCACCGCTCTATTTGTGAAGTGTGTATTTGGTTGTGTTGGAGCCCCCCCGCCCCCCCAAACTGTCATTATTCATTGACCACAGATGTAAATGGGTCCAAACAATGGGAGCGCGCGTGCTGTGGGCAAAGCGATCGCCCCTGGAGAGGACAAGGTCTGCTGAAATTAATAGGCCTCCTGTGGCTTAAATAAGCAATGGCAAAAGAAGTCTAAATGTTCCCCAATCGCACGACAGACAAGCAAGGCCCGAGAATCCAAACAGCGGCTCGTTATTATCTGGATTGCTGGAGTGAACCACATCAAAACACATCACGGTGTATTGGAGTGTGCTGTACTGTACTGTTTTGCCACTTGAATGTAATTTTTATGATTATTCTAATATATCTTGACCTTGATTTTTTTTTAAAAAGCGCTTTCTATTCATTCATTTGAAATTTTCAAGTTACGAAACCTCTCAACAGGAAAGTATTGCCTCTTGTTACGATCACCAGTCAGCCGATTGCTCATGCAGATGTTCGCCTTGGACCTTTTCAAAGGATTGTTAAAAGCCGACAAAAGCAAACGTCCTTGGATCAGTTCTTGACATAACCCCAGGCAAAAACCAAATCTGAGAGAGAATATGAACTGAAGAGGGCATAAAAAACAATGAGTTAAAGGACCATCATTTTTATTCTTTGTTTTTTACATTATGCACAACTCTCATTTATTGTGCAATAGTCTCATTGTAACATGTATTTGTTACATATTTTGATGCATTTTTATGTTCTACAAAACATTTGTCTGAATTTTGGGGAGCTTGGAACGGATCAGGGCATTTACATGGAAAATGCGTCTTGACTCACATTAGCCATGTTTTAAGAAAATTTAAGTAATCCTTTGGAGCTGTCACAGCTCATTTTCTTTCACGGCCTACGTTCGACCAACTAGTTTTGCCGCCGTTTGAAATTGTGATCGTGAGAGATGATTGAGTTTTGAGTCACAAAGATGGTTTCGGCGAAAATAGGTTAGATCTAACTTTTTTTCCAAGGACGTGGAAAGAATAGATCAAAGTTGAAACGTTGCCCGTTTTAGCTCTTACCCCATATGGGCTGATATGCCCCAAACCGCCACATTAATGTCGGGCGGGGGGGCAAAGCTGAAAAAAATATGGCTGTAAATATGCTCCTTGGCTTGAGGACACATGCCTTTGTCATTCTGGAAGCTGGTAAACAGAATGGCCCCAGCATTTAAAGAGAGCGGCGGGGGGTAAATTAGTGCTCCGAGATGAATTATCATACAATTAAGGATGCTCGAAAAGGCCCCCCCCAAACAAAATCGGGAGGCAAGACCTTTTTACTTTCATCGGAATTTCTCGGGGAGCGCGCTTGTGCTGATTTCGATACCCGGGCCATTTTGGATGACATTTACGCTGGCTTTTTGCTCGGTAACTGTCTCCATCTTGGATGCCGCGTGAGCCAGCGCGCGTGTGCGTGTGTGTGGCGAGTTGTGTGGCATGATGAGCCCGCCGCGGTGGTCAATAATCTATTACGGCGCACGCTTCCCTCAGCAGAGTGACAAATGCCTGTCAGAGGAGTAGACAGACCGTCAGAGGTCACAAATGTGCTTCTGACCTTTGGACACCCCCCAACAGCGGGCTGCTGCTGCTTCCGTGCCAAACATGGCCGCAAGGATTTTACGTTTTTTTTGTTTCTTTTTTTTTTTTTTGCCCTTGGCCGCCTTGTCTTTCCTGAAACGTGCAGATTTCCAAAAAGTTTAATGACCTTTCCAAGTGCCCGCGCTCTTTTATCGGCTGCCCCGCATCCATGTTATGGTAATAGGAGTGGACATTTACCATTTAAAAGTCAAATCAATAGCGAATTAAATTTTTTAGCAATGCAAGCTACATTTGGAATCACCGGTAATTAATCTTGACAGAGTCTGGTTACACTCTTCTCGTGTCACTTTGCCCCAGGACACAAAACCTGCTTGGAGCTAGCGACTGCCTTGTAATTGTAATGATTCAAAAGGCATAGGAGTTATTTTATGATTCGTAGATTTTACTGTCCGTTTATGACTCTCGGGCGGGGGTTCCTCACACCTCCAAAACTGCAAATTATCCCCAAAATAACCAACACATAGTTATCAAACCCCGCATTGTTAATTTAATATAAAACCTTATATTGCTGTCAAATGTTGTTTTTATCTCTAACATTAACACAACTCACAGTAAGATCATGTTCATGCGCTTAAAATATGTTAAAAAAATAGGCGATAAATGTCATCTGCGGAAATAAATCGGCACCCAAAGTTAGCTCCGTGGCTGATCGCTTCCTCGCTAGTTTTCTGACACGCTAGCGAGTCGATAGCATATATTTTGCCAGACGAAAACATGCTAACCCTTGTAGCCGATAGTAACTATACATTTCATGGTAACGTGTTGCTATCACAATACGTGACCTTGAATTTGTCAATGAGTGACAGGTGGCACTCTTTGAAATATCTTTTTGATATCGCATCGCTTTCGATAGCCGCCACTTTTTCACAGTTTGCATGTCCATCCTCTTGTAGGTTGCAGTATCCGGAAAACTCCCAAAGGCGTCAAACTCAAGGCCTGGGGGCCAGATCTGGCCTGCCATTTCATTTTATGTGGCCCGCAAAAGCATTGTCGTTATTTTTCGCAAATCTATATTATTTCTTTAATCTATATATTATATATATCACAGTTTTTCCCGTCTTTTCAAGTGTTTCCAATATGTTTGAAAATTATTTTTTAACAATTACAAGTGTTTTTAAAAAAAAAAACTTTTTCTTTTTTATATGCTTAACCCGTTGAGGGACAGCGGTCACAACAGCGGACAGCTTATCATATATTGTGGTGTTGTTGTTGTCGTTTTCTTTTTCAAACTACTGCAGGGTGGTTCTGCAACGTATCTCCACCCCCCCCCCCCCCGCGATAAACAGGAATTCACTCTAATTTCAATTTGAGGGAAAATACTTTCCGAATTCAAACCACGAGACCACTCAAGGCCCACCTCATGGGGGTAGGGGGAAGCGCAGCTGAGAAACACCGAGCGAGCACAGGGACCCTCTACTCCTGGCCTCGATGACGTAACTGTTGATCAAGTGAAAATTAAGTGCGCCTGAATGACATGCCGTGGCAAGAATGTGTGCGCTTGCCTTTTTAATAGACTTACAACTGATTTGACCTCTAAAGCCGGTGAAGCCTCCCTTGGGATGGCCTCAGGCAAAGACGTGCACAGGCACACACACACACACACACACACACACACACACATACACGATAAACATGCGCGCGCTCACAAATGCATGCAAAGCTACCCGGGGGAATTTATGCCATTGGATTAAGCGAACACGTTAGGGAGGGAAAAGGACAACATTGGCAGAACCTCTGAAGTTGAAAGTAGTTGGATACTTATGGGAAAAAATGCATTTTGCTTTCTCTTTGGCTTTTTTTTGTTTTTTGTTGTTGTTATTTGTGGCCATCATTAAACACAGAAGAAAAATGTGCTGACAACTGGAAAATGGAAATAATTAAAATGTTGGGGACATTCAAGGATAAAAAGAAATGATGCATGTTGACCCAAATAATTTCCCTGCTTTCATCAAAAGACAAGACGTTTTACTTATTTTTTAAAAACTTTTTTTGTAGGGTAATGGACAGCAGAGGAACCCGTTTTACATATTTGATCTTCGGGATTCCTACAATAAATCAGTTCTCTCTGTGTCGAATTTTTGGTGAGAAGTGCAAGTCTCGAAGACAGGAAAAAAAAAGACAAAAGGGACAGGCAGACGGCGGAAGAGCGACTGTTGAATGAGCTCGCTCTGCTGATGCACGGGCCATGGCGACAAAGCATGATTAGGCCGTCCCCACAATGCGGGCCGCTTCCCCTTCATAACGACGCACCCTTTCCCGTCTGACCTGCTCACCTCTTGTCAGTGACAATCTGCGTCACATGGCACGGCAACGTCTTGACAGGCGCATCCCTAACTTGCTTCGTCTACCCCCCCCGCCCTACCTCCCGCCTCCCCTCCCTTCAAGTCACGCAACACTTCGACCTTGTCAGCTCAGAAGCTTCTCGTCTTGGCTTTTGTACAACAGGTGACCAAAAAATGGGGCTGTTTGCTGATTTATTTTGTGTTTTGTGCGCCTTTTAGGGGTGTGGTCTCGTGAATGACATCGGCAGCTAGTTTGTGGTCGATCAGTTTGCCCGTGTGTGAGCATCTTGGCGCGAGCAGTGGTCAATAGCAGCTCCTTGCCGGCATTCTCATTTGGATATTTCTGTGTTTGACAGTTTGTCGAGTTTGTCGAGTTCTACCCGTTTTACATATTTGGATATTTCTGTGTTTATCGAGTTCTACTCATGCCTGAAAGGGCATTTGGTAACTAAGCCTCTCCTTGCACGCGTGCGAGGGCATCCCAGTACCGTAACTGCTCCATTGAAAGAGGAAATATCATATTTCAAATCATATGTTTTTGTTGACAACACCCCTGAGAGCAATGTTCTTTTATTGACAAATTTCAAATGATCTCAGAGTATTTCTGCATGTTGAGTGACAAACCCTGCAACGTGAATCTTATAACATGCAATCCTCACGTTGTGTATGCCCAGTAAAGAAGTAACTGAAATCATTCATTCATTACCTTGTGGGGTGATTAAGGCAAATTAATAATAATAATAATAATAATAATAATATTAATAATAAGGTGCTGTTTTTATTCCTTCTGTTTAAAAAAACAAAACAAATAAGAAACCAAACTAAGTCTGGACATTTCTGCGCAAAACATTGAACTAATTGAGCTGTTAATTCAGCGAGTGCATCAGGGAGTTTAATTAATTGCATTAGGGTGGGCTGTGCAAAAATTATGTGTAAACAGCCTGGCAATTTTGACAAGTCCTGTTCTGTAAATTGACATCGAGAAGAATTCATTGCCTTCAGATCGCAGCTGATGACCTACCCAAGGAAATATTTGTAACTTTCCATGCTAACAAGCAGATCTTCAATTTGTTGTCATCAGAAATTGAAAAAGAAAAGACTCTGCAGAAAACAACAGTAGGAGGAGGAAATTTGTGAGGCCGGCCAAAGAAAGGGACATTTTTATGATGTCGCGTTGCAACAAAATTGGTGATCACATCTTTGCCCTGGCTAACAGATAGAGAACATAAAGTGGTTAACTGTTTTTGGGACTACAACAGTTAAGTGTTACATTTTTTTACTTAATATTACATTATTTAACGTATTTTCATCCAGAAAAACACTTGTCACAGTAAGTCGAAACCAAATCATTGAATTGTCACAGTTAATGATACGCCTTCTGGTGTGCCAGCATGAACCTCTGGGAGGCAGTAAAATACAGTCATGCAGACACAAATGAAAAACAATGCCAATTTTTCTTCTACGACTAACTATAAGTGACTCGGAAAGACTCTGTAATTAATCTTTTTTTTTTGTAGAGGATAAAGAATATATGCTTGTGAAATTGTTTGTCTCAATGTGTTCCGCCACCGTTTGTGTTCAAATACCCGGCGCTTCTAAAACCCTGACTAAACCGCGAGGATGTTTTGTATCTTTTGTTCGGATTGAGCTAAGTGGACGACCCAAAGCAAAGCGATTCGGTTTGTTGTATGTCTGACAGTCTACTTCAACTGGAAGTGCGATGAAACGGCTTAAAGCTTCTTTTGAGGATTTGTTCGATATTCTCCAAACTGCTGCTTTTTGTGATGTTGAATTGAGTTCGCTGCGAGTGAACCGCGCTTATCTTGCAAGTCAAAGCATAAAAAAAATTAAATTAAAATTAGCCGGAAAACTTGCAAGTCGAGCCACTCATACTGGAGGTAGCATTGACGGCTCGTGCGTTGACTTTTAAAGGACAGTCATATAATACGGCTTTGATATGATACATTTACGAAGCGTTATCCGTTTTCCCTGAAATCCACTTTTTTTTTTTTTTTTTGCGGTCACCTGCCGCGCCCCGTCAAGACGACAAAACTGAGATTCCTCTGGTTTTTCCCCGTCCTATCGTGCGGTTTGATGCGACTTTGGCAGATGGTTCCCGCTGCGATCAAATCCTGCCAGAAAATAGCAAGGCCGTCTCCGAAGTAAACAATTAAACTGCTTTTCCAGTTAAACTCGATTTAATTAGCTTTTCTTACTCGCATCCCACATTCCATCTGGTGTAGCGAAAGCTTCTTGTAGGGAGAGTGCAGCGCTGTTCTTTTTTTTTTTTTTTGTTCCCCTCCTTCTGTGCTGTGTTTTATTTTCACTAGCTGGTTTGAAGTCGGCCTTTGTCTGGCGTTGGGGTGACGGTGGAGGATCGGGGGTGGGGGTGGGGGGTCTACGGTTGGTGTTATTGTCTCCATATTAAGTGAGGTTCCGTGCGGGCTTGGGCAGCATCTTGACTTCCCTAAGCTGCGGAGCAGCTGAGGTTAAGTGGTCTCCTCGCTCACGGCGCCCATCTTCTTCTTCTCTGTGACAGCTGGGGACCAGACTGTTGCCATAGATACCCTCTCCGCCCACCGGTCACCCGCTCATTTATTTGAAATCGACACGCAACGCGCCGCACGTTTAGCTCATAGCGACCGTTTGGCAAAAGTCTTGGCAAAAAGTGGGCAAAAGTGAAACGGCGAGAGTCATTCAAATTCAGTTCTTTGCTCAGCCTCGGAGGTTTGATTGGTATTTATCGAAAGCAATCATGAAAAATAGAAAGGCAGTTTTTGGATCAGTAAAACTAAATTTGAGTTAGTGGAGTTGACTGGTTTCCAGTTTTTTTTTTTTTTTTTTTTGCCCAAATTGCTTGACTCCTCACTGGCGGCAGAAGGAACCCGAGAGATAAGCCAGTGATCAGGAAAATCATTTCAAATGAATTTTTCCAATCACACACACCACAGGGCAATGTTTTGTGTGCTAGGTTGTTAAAAAAAAAAAAAAAAAAGACACGTTACATCTATTACCACTTGCACAGAATTTTACCATGTGCACAACAGCCGTTTCACAATGTCATTTTTGGTATGGTATTTCCATGCCTTTTATTAGAAACAACAAAAACGTTTGAAGATAATTTAAAGGTGATCCCATGAATAATGGAAACGATGTGAAGGTTGGTTCACCAGAAATCATACTGTAATATATATATCAAGGTCAAATATGTGTCAAATATGTCATCTAAATTTGACACATTACATACAAAACTGTTCTTAACCGTGTCAAATTCGAACAACAACAAAAAAATATTCTCAATAATAAAAAATGGGTTCCATTCTCATTGGAAAACGCATATAAAACCAGAATTAAGTAGCACAGTGGAACCTCTACTCACAAGCGTCTCTTGATATAAAATGTTCAAATTACGAAACGCAGCAAGAGGATAATATTGCCTCTTGTTGCGAAAATAAATTTCAAGATACGAAAGATAAAAATACAGTCTGGGCTGCTAATCGCGGTTCCGGGTTTCCTTCACGCAACATACTTATGGCTGCTCTCCCATTGGCTATTACCTAGCATCATCCTGGCATCCCATTGGCTAAGAGGGACCTCACCGTAAGCCGACAAAAGCAAACGTCCTTGGATCGGTTCTTGACAAAACGCCAGGCAAAGACCACTTCTGACAGAGAACATGAACCAAAAAAGGCAAAAAACGATGAGGATGGAGTTAAAAGTTAAATGGCCATCATTTTTATTGGTTACTCTATTCTTTGTTTTTAACATTATGCACAACTCTGTTATTGTGCAATAATGTCATTGTAAAATGTTTTTGTTACATATTTTGATGCATTTTTATGCTTTAGAAAACATTTGTGTCTGAATTTGGGTGGGGGCCATTGAACCGATGAGGGCATTTACATGGAAAACACGTCCTTGCTTACAAAATTTTCCAGTCAAGAAATTTCCTCGAGAACCAATTAATTTTGTAAGTAGAGGCGGCACTGTACAGTATATAAGTCTCAATTTTTGTTTTCGGCAGTTATCTTGAACTACGCATGTTGTATTTCGAAACACATCCCTGAATTCCCTTTACAGGGCCTTTAACTGACCTATGCCATCATTACCAGCGTTTTTGTCGCATTAACCTTTGTGAGCGTTAAAATAAAAAAAAAAGGCACGAAACAAGACGGGAGGAAACCGTCAGGGACCCCTGACCAGGAGGCTGAAATTAGAGGACATTTGTTCCACAATATTGCCGTCTCAGGCTTGTGCTTTTTGCACAGAAGGCACAGGCAGATATTTGGGCAGCAGCCAAAGCCTTTTTCCCTCTGTTAGCCGGCCACCCTGCTCGAGCTGCAGGTGCTGCGATGGACTCCCCGCTGGTTCCTCGCGCAGCTCGGGACCTCACGGGCCGATGGAACAAATGCCGGTGGAGGGAAAATAAACTTATCTCATTCTGGATGACAACGCGCCGCCTCAGGCAATGTTGTGCGTGCAACCGCTTTTACAGAAACAAGTCTCGGAGAGAAGTGATCCAATTTTAGCATGCGCGCTATGACATCTCCATATATCAAGCTCCCGTCCGATAAATCTATACGCTGGCTGATTACAAGTTCAACCTAAATTGAGAAATGGTTAAAAAAATAAAATCAAATGACCGTGCACTTTGAAGCCTTTGGTAGCTGGAGCTATTTTCCGTGGAAGGGAGCTCCTCTCGCTGACCCGGCCCTGACCCCCGGGGGTGAACCCCATCACGGAGAAGTGTTAGCGTGCCACCCGGCGTGATGGATCACCACTCGGATCCCCGTAATCTAGCAATCGCAGCCAATCACCAGTCCGCTCTCTGTTACTATAATGATCTGCAATGATTCAGGCCCACAGTATTCAGATGATGGATGGAGCGGGAGGATGGGTGGGGATGGGGGTGGGGGGGACTCACACGGCGTCCAGAGAGATGGCGAGTCAGACTGCATAGAGACGGCGCTCGATGCCTATCGACGGTGTCGACGGTTTGAATCGTTGCTCGCATCGTTATCATAATGAAGTGGAGGTATTTAACCCTGGTGAACACGAGTCTGATGGTGCCTTTAAAAATGATGTTGAAGGTGACATACCCACCACCCCTCCGCCCCCTCCTCACCCCAAAAGGATACGCCCACACACCGTCTAAGCATTTTGCCAGATGATATGCTAATTTCTATGACCTTATATTGAGCTGGGATACTCCCACATATATGGTCAAAGGGTGATGAACTCGGCAAGAAAGAGAGAGAGATATTTTATTTGCATGTCTTTTTAGTTGAATTACATTGGGGGTGGGGGGGATCATTTGCATGCGGGCCGCTTTCAACTCAAAAAGACAATTTGTGATTGCGGAAGGAAACGGTTCTCGAGTGATTGTGTCCAACTTTAAGGCTCGATTACGCCAGTCTGCAAAAAACGAAGGATGTGCAGGTGCTCCGATGCGTCACTTTGAACTTGACGATATTTGACCATTTTAGTGACGGCGGTTGCTACAGTGGACGGCTGATCATGTTGGCAGGTTACGGTGATCAGTGACGAGATCTTATGCCAAATGATTCATTTTCCGACCCCAAAAAGCGCAGACTAGAGTACAGCAGCACCTCCGTTTTCACGTTAATGGACTACACACTTGGACCGAGTTCTTGACTTATTTGCGATCTCGCCAGTGCTGGTCAACTCAAATTTTTTTTCACATAATTCAAAAATGAGTCAAATAAATCCATCTTTTTTTTCATCAATCTCAAGGCACTACCATTTTATTCTGTACCGCCTTCTGCCGTCGACAGAAATTGACATTACAGCCTTCTGGGTCCGCTGTTACCTGGTTTTGGTCACATGGTCGCTTGCAATGCGAGCCTGAGGGAATTTTGGCATCAATGTGTTTTGAAAATTGCAAAGACCTTTTTTTTTTTTTGCCTTGAGTTGTGCCTTACACAAAACTGTGGAAAATAATTTTGCAACTATAACGACTCAAAATCAATAACTTACCAGAAACTTCTCAGCCATTCACTGGCGAGATCAGAATTACATCACTGACCTTGTACCGTTTAGTAACAATCATTTTTCATGAAAGGCATATTGGAATTTTTTATTTATTTACTTTTTAATTCTGACTAATGCAGTTAGCATCGGACGTTGACTAACAAGTGACACGGATTGTCTGGCTAATCGAAATGAAGGCAACTGTTTTGCGCCTAAGTCTTTCAGATGCAGAGGCTGAAGTTTTTGCACACCCCGAGTAGAATTTGCCAAGACTTTCATCAGCCTTGTATCATCGGAAGCCAGCTGTGTCCTGTATCTCGGTAATGCATGCGGCGTGTGTGCGTCAGGCCTCGGATTTGGGGCGAGGCTGTCACGAGCTCACATGAGCGCACGCATCACGGAGCAGGGCTACTCACCCAAGCCCCACCCTAAAAATACCCGGTCCCCCCGATGCGGGGGAATTACTGGGTCTCTCCCAGCTCCTGGTAACCCCTTCATTATCCACACACCAATGAGTCCAGATCCGATTCAGCCTTTCTTGCTTGGGGGGGGGGGGGGTGGAAATTGGGAGTCAGCGGCTTGTCGTCTATGCATGTGAACAATACCTAAAAAAAAAAAACATGTTCGAATACAGAAATCCTTATTTTTATTGAGCGTCTCCGCTCTCGACATCCGTTTGTAAAGCCTAGCGTTGCTGATTTGAAGATCTATTTGATTCTCTCCTTGAACTGCGCGATCAAGCGCTATTGTGCTCTTCCTTCCATCACCTTTCCTGCAACGTCCTCCATTACACTTTTGAAAATTAACCTCCTAATAGACCTCATCTGTCCGGAGAGAGCCCATTAACCGAAAGCCCTGCATGCGCCACGAAAAGGGCCCGCGGACCCCGCCCACCGTGGACCTTTCCCCTTTTGATGGCCGTCAAACTGAACCGCAGCGGAAAAAAAAAATAAAATGAAAAAATCCAAAAGTGCAGAAATGCGGAGGGGCCCCACAATGATTTCATTATGCATCGTAATTACCTACTGGCCTTTTCCGATTTACGGAATTAGACGGCTTTAATTGCTTTTATCACCTGGGCTTTGTGAGTGCAGCAACCGGGCCATGATTCGTTTTAAATGAGCTGCCACCAGATCGGGTCGGATTCTCTTCACCTTACAGCACCTTTTGCCCATGGCGCTGGATTAAACCGTCTTGCAAATGAAATCAACAGTGTCAGCCCCCGAAGCTCTCTGTAGATTTTCTTTTTTTTTTTTTTTTGCCGGCCACCAACGGGAAGCAGCTGTTAAAAAGGGCTTCCTAAAGTCCCTCAGGAGGTGGCGGCAGCCTTGGGACTCGGAGGCCCCTCTTCGGTGTTACCGAAGCAATCAGCATATTCCCGTATTAGAGGAGGAAAGGCGTGACAGTGTTTTGCGGGACGTCAGGGCGTATCATTAAAAGGCATATTTTAATTAGACACATGCTAGTTCGTTACACCAAATGGATTAACATTGCTTGTCATGGGGGTGGAGAGATGTTGAACATTTCCGTCCGCTGGGAAACAAACGGTCTCCGTTTAACAAGACGTCTTAAGTTGAAATCTTTAGATCTTGTTAAACCCCCCCGGATTTGGGTTGGCACTTGAAGAGGCGGCGCGGTAATGTATTCAAAAGTAAAATGCGGCAGAAAGAAGACTTTAGTCATCGGAATATGAATAATTTTCCATTAACAAGTGACAAATTTGGAGCGCGGTGCGGCGGCGGTGAACTCAACTGAAATTACGTCGCAACAAAAAGCGGCAGTCTTGGCGGATCATGAGCAAGTTGGAATTTGCTGTCAAATTTCAGATTTTAAAAAAAATGTTAATGCTTTTAACTCATAGAAAGTCTGTGACTTGCTTAAGATGCTAAAAAACATGCTTAAAAAAACGTAGAATGCCACTGACGGGCCAACAAAGCCCAAATTGTCACCCGTGTAAAAAATTTTTCCCCCCAGTTTCTTTCAGAAAACACAAAAAAAAACTCAACAAAATACTAATGATACTCTGTGTCAAAACAATTTCAATTCAGGGATAGAGTTGAATGCGCTGTTTCACTGCTGGTGTCAAAGTCAAGGCCCGGGGGCCGGATCTGGCCCGCCATGTCATTGTATGTGGGCCACTAAAGCGAATCAAACATGGCAACTTCCATGATGCTTGCTAATATGTACCAACATTTTCAAATTTTGGTATGTCATAAATAAGAGAGACATTGTAAGCTATTGATTGGAAAAAAAAAATCAAATTACAAAAATGGCAGTTGGGTCTCTTGGGGGAGTCGATCAATGGCATTTCCGTTCATTCATTCAAAACACATACCGTTTCCTCCCTCCATTAAAAGTTTTCTTTGGGAAGCTTTGGAAGTTTGAAAAGCAAGTCCATTTTTTTTCTGATTATGGCGAGTCGAGGTTCTGCATGACTGTTTGGATCAAAGAACGCTTATCTCACCTATTGAGCTGTTCGCACCTTCTTGTCTTCTCTCATTATGAAGCGGACAAGCGGAATTTCCCTCACGTTTTTCCGAATCCAATCTTTGGGCCAACTCCTAATGAAGCGGAATGCAAAAAAGACCCCCCCCAAAAAATCGAGAGAGAGACTGAATGGGTAGTTTAAATAGATAAATAAATGAAGGCAATAAAAACATGCATCCCTTGACTGTCATCGAAGCCCCCGGAATTGATTTTTCCGCCTATTACAGCGAGAGAAGGTCTGAGAAAGCCAGAGGTTGGACTAAATTACATTCACTTGGTGTGTGCAGTCAGCAATCAGTCAGCAATATCAACTGGTGGCGATGTAAGCACATATTCATACAAATTGACTTTGGGGATTCTTTTATTCACCCGAGGGGAAAAAAAAAAAGCCAATCTCGCAGCCCACTTCTACATACATTTAGACAACTTGTTTCTTATCCGTACATGAATAACCGCTAGAGAAAGACGGCGAGGTATCTCAGGAATATGGCAGGATAATTATTGACACATAACCCCTTACCTCCCGACCCCCGTAGTGTTTTCACACGCACCTGCCGGGCTAACAACACCCCTGCCTGGATAAGAGGATTTGCAGTTCAATAGGAGTGACAGAATATAAGCCTGAACTCTTGAGCGGAATTCTATGCTTGTAATGTTGGCACTGAGGAACAAGATTAATTCGAGCATATGCAGTACTATACAGTAGAATCCTAAATTCTGAGTGCAGGACGCTGGTCGGTGACCACAGGTTTCAAAACAAAGAATTCCCATAGTTGAGCAATTCAGTTCCAGGGTCCATGGTTGACATCCTTAAATCTGAAGCTGCACCCATAATGTAGCCTGATCTTGTTTTTTTTGGCCAACAAAATTTCTTGAAGTTCAACGAAAAGAAGACAGAGATGATATTGTTTGGCCCCAGTGGACCTTGTACATTCCATCCTGTAGACTTGGGCCCCCTATCTCCTTATCTGAAATCAACGGTCTCAAACTTGGGACTTAAACTGGACAGTGATTTCAAACTCGATCGGCAAATTGGTGCCGTTGTTAAATCCAGATTCTTTCACCTTAGACAGCTGGCCAAAATAAAACCTTTCCTCTCACATGAACACTTTGAGACAGTAATTCATGCCTTTGTCACATCCCGGCTCGATTACTGCAACGCCCTGTACTTTGGAGTCAGCCAGTCCTCCATCAAGCGCCTTCAGCTGGTACAGAATGCCGCTGCTCGCCTCTTGACTGGTACTCGTAAGAGGGAGCATATAACTCCTACTTTGGCATCCCTTCACTGGCTCCCCATTCATTTTAGAATTATTTTTAAGATCCTCCTCTTTGTTTTCAAATCTCTGAATAATCTCGCGCCACCTTACCTCTCTGAGCTCATACGCCCCTACACCCCTGCCCGGCGCCTCAGGTCTGTGGACCAGTCTTTGCTAGACGTACCAAGAACTAAACTGAGGCTCGGAGGGGATCGAGCCTTTTCTGTTGCTGGTCCATCTCTCTGGAATGACCTCCCACTGAACATTCGGCAAGCCTCCTCGCTGCCCATCTTTAAAGCCCTCCTCAAAACTCACTTGCATTCTTTGGCGTTTGACTCAGCATGACTTAGATTTGCTCTTGATTTTACTGCTTGGTGCTTTCTACCGCCTTATTACTTATTACTTATTACTGATTCGTCTTACTGTTTATTGTATATGTTAAATCGCTCCATGTACAGCACTTTGTATGCAGCGATGGCTGTTTGAAAGTGCTCTATAAATACTGTTGACTTGACTTGACTTGACTTTTTTTGTTTGTTTTTTTAGCTAGTTGCATCTGCTACTAAAGGCCCGCTGCAGACAGTTTTCGAAAAAATCTTTCGGCATGCTACAATGGAAAATAATGACAACTTTGTCTCAGGATTGGGGTGCCACTTCAAATGCTGTATTTTTTATTTTTTTTAAGTACATTGGCAAGAACCATAAAAACATGGCTCAGTTGTCAAGAAAGCAGCGGACTGCCACAAAGGCAGGAAATGGATGAGAATTAAAAAAAGAGAGTGTTGGTAGTTTGAAAGGCTGCTGGGAATGAATGGATGTCATGTGTCAGTTTTACTGAGAAAATAAAATAAAATAAACCAAGGGTGTTGAACCCATTTTCATTGCGGGCCGCATTTTAGATACTAGTTTGTTCAAATATTGTTTAAGTTACTGTCATGAGGTGTTTGGCAACAAGAAAATGTTTACAATGTCTCTTTTATTTATTACATACGACAATTTGAAATTTTGCTACATATTTTAGCAAGCAACATGCAAGTTGCCATGTTTGATTTGCTTTGGCAGGCCACATACAATGATGTGGCGGGCCAGATCTGGCCCCCGGGTCTTGACTTTGACACATGTGATCTAAACTGTTTGAAGCCAGCACACTTGGCCTCTTATTTGTGTGACAGTCTTTCTTTGTGTGTGACCTCTTTTCACCCCAAAGCTTTTCCCTATTGCTTACAGAGTTTGAAGTAGTTGCCGCCGTTTTATCTTCACTTCAGTTGAAGAACCAAATGGAACCTTTTCCCTCCGGTCCGAGCCATCCCTTTTAAGGGTGTCATCGCTCGCTCCGTCTGCACACGCGCACGCTGCCCTACTTTGCCAGTTCTTGATTAAAACGTTGACTTTTTGCAAGGTAATAACCTGATTAATGTAATTGAATGTAAAAGGGCGTAGCTCAGCAGCGCCGCTGATCACCGGAGATGGATTAGGAGAGAAGGCTTTCAAATTGAATACAGTTCTCCCTCCTCAGCCTGTTAATTGTGCCGTTTACCACTACCTGAGTCAGTGACCACTGCTATTTAGTCTCCCTAATGATGATGCACAGTCCGACCCAACCACAGATAATTAAAAAAGCCTTTCCCCGCATCTACCTCCCCATCTCTCCTCCCGTCTTGCCTTTCGGATTCTTCATTGACAAGCCACACGGAGACGAGGTATTGAGCTGTCCGCTTAGCTGGACGCGGCCCGCGCGAATCCGTGGTCCTTTTGATTGGTTCGGCGCGTGCTTGCTGTGAATTTTTTTTGGGGGGGGGGCATTTCGCTTTCATCGACGCTTGGGTCAAGTCATTACGTTCATCAAAGAACAGAAACGCACTGGTGCCATGTGGAACTGTCTTACAAGTTGTTTGAGATACCAGCCGTCGTCGGGGCAATTTGCGACTTGCACTATGTGGTGTCTTAACCCTTTGAGAGACAGCGGTTACTCAAGTGGACAGCTGTCCTTGTTGTTTTTTTCATGCCTAAAGACTAATAAGACCACTTGAGAAAAAAAAAATCCTGATGTCCATGTAGGTTGTTATTATTTGTGCATAGAAGGGTTCTACCCAACTCCACTCTGCTCACAAGAAGCAGTTTGGCAAATGGTGAGCAAGTTTTCCAAAAGCGGAATCAAGCAGACTAATGACACTCCAAGTTGAAGTTTCATGTTCAGCGAAACATAAACTAGCACATAACGTTAGCCTTTAGTCGACTAGCTTAATGCTAACACCAACATGTGGAAAGTAACTGATATTTGGAACATAAATGACGCAGCAACAGATTTAGACATTTAGTGTAACAGCAGTCACGGTCATCTATTCTTTATCCTCTAGGAGGAGCTGAAAGATGCTGAGACTTGTATCATGAAAAATGTATCCATTCATTCATTCTCTGAATTGCGGGCATGCTGGAGCCAATCCCAGCTGACTTCGGGATGTAGGCGGGGGTACACCCTGAACTGGTCGCCATCAGACCGCAGGGACAAACAGTTTTTCACACTCACAATCACATGTCCTTTTAATTCGAGCAACATGTTGCTTGAAATCAAATGTGGGCTGTGATCATCAATAAAATGTCAACAAATCTCAAATATTTATTGTCTTGATGGCCACTATTATTTTTATTTTGTAGGTTATATCAACGACTATAAATAATGAATATTAAATTGGGCAACATGTGAATGCAGCATTAAAAAAAAAACATTTCTTACTTGTCCTAATTAATAACCAGATTGCATTTCTTTTTTTTGTGTGTGTTTGTGATCGTGACTTCACACGGCGTCGACGCGATCACATTAAGAGCGTTCTATTTAAATGCACCCTGCCTGGCGTCTCTGTATGAGGCGCACTTTTAAACGCTCTAGTTGGTGACTAGTTTTTGTGAATTTCCACCGCCTGCAGTCTCGAGCAAGTGCTGAAATAATTAGGAGGGAGAGGAAGAAAAAAAAATCTTTGAACTTCCTTACACCATAGCAGAGCAAAAAAAAAAAATATATATATATATATATAATAATAAAGGGAACGTGCGAGACAAAGGAAAGAGACCCCCACGGTGCCTGGGTCTCTGCTTCCTGTCATGAGTATTCCTTTGGGGGTTTCATATGACAAAACGCAGAAAGTTCTTTAGTCCCCGTGCCTGTCACGATACACCCTCATAACCGCAGCTGTGTTTGTGTGCATGCACGTGTGCCTCAGTGTGTGTGTGTGTTTGCACTGGCATGTTGTCTTGCTGTCGTCTCTGTCAGCTCGTAGCATGGCACCTGCTCTCATGTTTCTAATTAGTCTCATTGAATTAATTATATTCTCTGGCACATCTCCTCCCAACTCGCTCGCGCGCTCGCCTCCGCAGCAGGATCGCTCGCAGTCCGACTCGTTTTTTTTTTCAATTCCATATTTATCTTTTTTTTTTTTAATTGTTATTGGACTTTGCATGAGGAAGTCAGGGAGTTGCTACGCTAGCTATTAATCGGGACAAATATCTGTGGACTTCCGACAATGACTACTTTCTTGACTACAGTGAAACTCCTCTACAATGAAATCGTGTTTGGTAACGTCCAAATTAAGACAATGAAAAATATGACTCTCCTTTGCCGCATGTTATGCAGAGTGGGCTTAGCGCGTGGGAATCTACCGTTGAGATAAATCCGTATTTTAAGTAGGACTCCTGATACTGTCAATTAAGAGCCTTTTTTTCTTGAAAGTCGAAGGCTCCTCTTCTGTCTCCTGGCTGGGCCTTTTCCCCTTCCCAAAGAAACTTTCAAAAGATGTTTTTTTTTTTTACTCATTTTGATAGCTCACAGGTTTCATTTTAGCGGTAACCTATCACATGACCGAGAAGAGCGCCTTGCTCTGCTTCAAGAGTGACATACCAGTAATTTTTCAAAATAAAACATCTTCAGATCCGGAAATAAATATAACTGAAGTAATTGAAGTTATCTATACTTATCATCAGGTTACATGGTGCATGAAAGGGTTACGGCAGGTTTGTTTTCTCCAGAAAATGTTGCATTTCACAAGCTTTTAGTTGTTTTAGGTGTTGGGCCTTCCCAGGTACAGGTTGCATGTTGCTAAGAGGCGAGCGGCTGATTTGCCGACAGCCTCACTTCAGTAAGCTGCAGAAAAGACAAGTGGAGTTTGGAGCGTGGTGAGTAAACAGAAATCAGGAGAGCACTTTACCGGTGACAGGCGGCCTAAGCACCTCTTTCTTCTCTGTTAGCTTTTGTATTCCATTTGTCAAGTTCACTTGGCTACTGTGCCACGGTTGTCTATTCACGGTCATCGGTGCCTGCTCGTAGCTTTGCGAGTAAATGGAGAGAAATGAAGGAGAAAAGAATTGGCTTGATTTGCGTCGGCGTAAATGACTCGCAATTTCTCCCGCCAAAATGTACGGAAGCCTAGAATGAGAACAACCTTGATAGGATTGACTTGAAGTACGCGACAGTCAAGCGAGATCCAAGACTAGAAATGCTCGAGCAAAGATAAGAATGTTTTGAGTTGTTGTAGGCGATCTGGTACCAAGTCGCCGATACACTCCTTTTCGCTTTTCAAAAAATAAATGAGACACATAATAGAATAGCCTTGAATTGCTTTTACTGAGCTTACTTTTTAATTTTTTAAAAAATCATTAACCCTTTCATGCACCAATAGTGATAACGTGAGAAGCTGTCCACTTTACATACCGCTGTCCCCGAAAGATCGTAAATCGTAAAAATAAAAGCCAGGATGTTCTTACAGTATGACAACATTTATCGGCACTACTTTTTCCCATAAATTGTGGCGTCGGGATTTTCATCTTGAAGTGCAACCAACTGGCAAAAATATCATTGACAACTGTTAAGCAAAAAAATGCCACCCTGTGCAGCACAAAGTTTTGAAGAAACCGCAGCAGTGCGTACCAAAGCAAAACTTTTAACGACTGAATCTGTTTTAACATGCGAGTATGAATCCGATGTTGATCTTGGTTGATCTCGATCCGCTGACCTTTGAGGTTATGGCAGTGGTGGAGAGCCGCATTGCATAAGTGGCATCATATTTTGGTTACCCCCGATAGGACTGAGAAAAGTCACGCTACCGACAGCAGTCTTGGTTTACAAAGTTCGATTACATGTCGAACATTGTCAAGTGTTGTCATAGGAATGAAAGTATATTATCACGCCTTCATTTTTATGCCACGGTCCACATCAAACATTCGACTAAAAAACTGTTTCGATGACGTGCTGGGCAATCAGGTGACATTGAGGGTGCATCCAGGGGACAAGAACCTAGCGATAAACATCAGTGGAAACGGCATTGAATTTCACTTCCTGATGTCAGAGGCGAGCAGCGGCCAGTCACGGGCAACCTCCCAGCTGCTCCTCATCCCGTATTTTCCACCAGAGGATCGCAGGCTTAAAGAAAAGACAGCGTAAATAATTCACACACCTTGATGAACACCGCCAAGCAGCGTCACAAAAGGCGAGCGCCAAAGTTTTGGCAAAGGCTGCGGCACGGAGGGCTGATAGTGTTTCTCAGCGTCGAGCGCTTGTACGTTGGCCATATGGACTTCATAATCACCCGTGGGATGATTCAACAGATTCTTGATCCGGAGCCCAAAATCACACGACACCTTAATTAGCTCGGTGTTGATATCGTCCTTCACGCCGCCAATTTGTTGCCACCGGGACACCAGCCCGAGGCCGGCAGTTAAATTGTTAAATTTGGTCCCCACGATATGTAAATCAATTTCACTCGAGATCCTGAGGAGGAAAGATGAATTATCTTTTGGCTATTTGCTCAATTACTGCAGCCATCATGGCGCTATTACCCCCACCAAGACGGTTTTAAGGTTGATTCGTGTGTCATGTGCCAAGTCACCTGTCGAATGCCGAAGAGGCCTAATCGAACACATTTTGCTGCAGTTTTGATTGGTTATCGTCAAATACACCAAAGAAAAGCATCACATCAATATTGGATAAAAATTAACGGACTTTCCAGAACACCAAATAAGCATTTCAGAATTTTTGGGGGTTTAGTTTGCTGCTATATGGACCCCAACATGACATTAGCTACGGGGCGGTAAGCTAAAGCAGTGTACATGCATTGCGATAATTTTTAAGATTAAAACAACATTTTTTTTACATATATTATTTTTTTTGTAGCAGAAAAGAAAAAAGGTCGGCCAACTACTGTGGAAATATCAGTTGACAAATTTTAATCATTCCATGAGTCAAGAAGAGACTCATGGAAGGATTAAAATCACAAAGGTTGTAAACTGAGGTAGGGTTTCCCATTAAAATGAATAGAAACTTCTTTGATACGTTCCAGCCACAGAACAACGTTCGATTTGCCTTATTTGTGTAGCTGCGTGGTTCAAAAGGAATACTGTTAACATGAATACATTTATTGTTTAAAAAAAAAAAAACATCGCGAAGCCATGCTAACACAGTCAACATGAATACATTTGTTTAAAAAAAAACATCACGAAGCCATGCTAACACAATCACTAGTTGGGACTGGGGTGCCATAAGGCTCTTTTTAAAAAATATTTTTATTTACGGTACTTATTTTTGAACTTTTTCTTGTGCTTTGCTCACTTCACGTTAAGTGTCCTGGGTTTGGAGAAAATTATGTTCTTGTTTTTACAATAGTACACAACCATACTGTACAACAACTTTTCAAACATGAACACCATTCTCAAATATATATATATATATATATAGATATTTTTTTTTAAAGTAGAATTACAATTAGGATTCCTAACAGCAGTAGCGGTTTTCAGATTCTTTCGGGTTACACTCAACACATTGCACACCACAAGATAATCAGTCAGGATAATCTTTCAGTACGGCATTTTCCCGACTATGATCGAAATGCGTTTCCATCATTATGCGGCTAAGACGCTAAAAGGAAAAGGAATTTCAAATGCTCATCCCTAATCTCGGTGAAATAATGAAACCTCAGTGGTCATTCAGCACCCGGCGGCAGTCCGCCCGCGCCCTACCGGCTTACTGTCTGAGTTTGGCCCGTCTTTATACCCATTGCCACACCGTTCCAAGTAAGGTGTAAATAATTGCCGTCCTCCTCGGGGAGACGTAGCTTTCGTCAAGCGGTGAGTTGAAGAGGTCAGACGTGTTCTGCATGCCGCCTCTACGGCGCTTTATTAGCATCCCAACGACATATTCAGGAAATAATTACCTGGCTGCGGCACGCATGAATACTGTATTTGCGAGGAGAGGCAAGGTTGGCTGGATGTGGGCTTTGTCTCCATTAACCTGGAGCACAGTGTTAAAGGATCTGTTTGTGGAGAGAAAATGACAGCGAGTCGGGCTGACGGCGCCGGACTGAGACAGTTAAAGGCCCCTCGCTGCATAAGATAATTAATAAATAAAATACCAGGGGAGGCCCTGCCATGCCTTCGTCTATGACAGGGGCTGTCTCCAGTGCGCTAAAGCATTAAATGACCAATTTCTGTCAGACTAACTTCCAGCACGCTCTCGCTCCCCGTCTCTTTCTCGCTCGCTCTTTCCCTCTCTCTCTCCCTTTCTGCTTCGCCCTCTCGTTCTCCACGGCGCTCTCCAGCCCTCTCACCCCGTTCCTGCCTTTTTTTTTCTTTTCCCCAGCTTCCTCGTTTTGTGAAGTGGGGCTACTTTGCTTTCTTTGCACCGAGTTTTTCAGCGACTGATGGCTCTAGTTCATTTCTGCTGAATTAATTGGTCCCTGAATGAATTCTGTTGACAGGGCAATTCATCATGTGTTTGGCCTGACAGTGACTGGGTGTTGGGTGGGTGCGGGAGGGGGAGGGGGGGTAGAGGCGTTGGGGAAAGTGTGTGTGACTTTGTGTGTGTGTGTGGGTGGAGGGGGGGGGGGGGGTAAATGCGGTAAGGGGAACTCGTATGGGGTGGTGGGGGTTGATGATTGTGGCCTCATCCCCTCTTCAGCCTGTGCAGGCCTGGATGCTCTTGTTGCAGTTTTACCCAATAGAGTCCAACAACCCCCCCCCTCTCCCCCCCCCCCCCATTTCTGAAAAGTTCTTCATACAGACAAACATTTATTAATTTTGCAAGCAGATTAAAGTAAGTTAACTCCCCCCCCCCCAACCTGGTAAAAAGTGTTCCAAAAGTGTGGACGAAAAAATGAAAATACAAATAAAATCATATAATGGTCAGCATGGCTCCCATCTGATAAATTTGAGTCTTTTGTTATTCCCTTCCACACTTCCTCTTCAACCTCGCATCCCCTCCACAGAGCTTATTGCTCACATGAAACCCAATCTCTCACCCAGCAGCACTTTTGTAGCCCGATATAATCAGGTAGCGAGGCATATTTAGTACTTAATTACACAATGTGTTGCACAATGGCCATTCAAAAACGATAATTTAGCTCCTGAAGGGAGATTGCGCCGCACCGCTGACTGATCCAATAGGAATGGGAGCCGGTATAATCGCACATAGTTGGCAGACGAGGGGCCGGATTGGGAAACAAACCAACTGCATGCAACCCCGCCGACTCCTCATCATTCTAATTGCGATATATGCTGCTGTGGATGGGGGGGGGGGGGGGGGCGCACATGCGCATAATCACACACACACACACACAGAGCACAGAATGTTCTTTGAGCTTGAACATGGCCGGGAAAAAAAAAATCTCTTCAGGCTGTGTTGAATCAATCAATGCTCACTCATTACAAACATCAAAAAGTCATGTTCTTGTCGCCTGCATGGTCTCGCCCGCCGACAGTGAAAATAACCCCATAATAATCATCCTGTCAGGATCGGGATCATCAGCCTGGACTGGAGCTCCGGAACTGTACTGCATAAAAATCTTATTTTGGCATGATGATTTATATTTATGTCAACAGAATTTTTTTATGGTTGCATCCTGAACCGCTTCTCCTGAACAGTCACTCACAGGGGATATAGAGAGACGAACAACCATTCGCACCGACAACCACACCTCACTGACTGAGAACCGAAATCAAATATATGTTGCACAGGTTAGCTTTGAGTTATTCACAAAACATGGCACGATTGGTGACAAATGTTGATTTTAATATGATCTATTTTCATTTTCCGGAAGCTCTATTGTTAAAATTGTGGTCAAAGATGATGAAAATATGTGGTTAGTAGACGATGTCCTGGTAACTTAGCAAAACTAGTGTGTGTTTTTAGCTCGCGTGTCGCGGTAGCTAGCTTCCTGAAAATGACCTGTAGCTCCTCTCCCCTCACGTCACTTCACAAATGATTTATATAAATTGACATAGCAACCAACAAAAGTCGAAATACACGATAATGTGACCCTAACATGCGATCGAACAATCTTTATATTCGCTGCATTTTTAGCAAAGACTGGAGATTTGAAATCTCTGGATTTGAATTGTAGCCTTTCCATTCCCTTCAAATGGGAACAGTCATTTCGGATAAAATGTTTTTGAAAAGTCATATCTCCACTATACAAATTTATAATTTTTTTTCAGAACCTAAGACATACGGAACACCACATTCATCAAAAGACATTTACAAAGAGTACCAAAAAAGTAAGGACATAAACGTACTGTGAACGTTTACGTATCACTTCCTTTCCACCATTTTAACTTTTCCCTTTCCTAATTAAACTAATAAAATGAAATCCATTCCATATTCCAACAATAGAACCTCTCAAAACTTTGGAATTCTTGTCTTTTCAAAAGCTGATTTTTATTTTATTTTTTCTTTGATGCATCTCTTGTATTGGCTCTCGTTAAAAAGTATTCGCTTGACGGAAACAAGCAAATCTGCTTTGGTTTCCACAAGTGACACACACCGACTCACACACTTCATTGTACTGCAACACTCCTCTGTCGCCTCTTCCCCGACCAATCCATTTGGGGATTAACAGAGCTAACGAAGGCATCTTTTGCAACAATACCGCCGCCACTAATTAAAGCCGCTTCTAATGAGGGCTCATTGATTGACACAGCGCAGTTAGCCTCTCCCCCTCGCCGGCGTCAACTATGACAGCCACATGATGAGGCCAACGACAGGCTCCCATGCAGAAGGATGACGGGACGTCACCACGCGCCCGCCACGGCCACTGTCGCTGGTCCCTAAAAAAAAATAAAAAATGACAACCTCGGTGCTTGCTTCCATTGCGCTGATTCCACAAAGATTCGTACCCACCTTTCGTGATAGTTTTGATTTAATCATTGTATTAATTGGCATTCCTGTGTTGTATAGTCATTGAGGCTGCTGGGAAGCACTTTGAAACAATGACTAGCAATGAATGGAAAATGCTGTTAAACAATGCTTTCCGTCCCGCAAAAACACCAGCGAAAATTGTAAGTATAGTTGAATTGAAAAACAAAAAATATGCATGAAAACAATTACAAAAAAAACAATATATAGGTGTGAGTGTGAGCGTGAATGGTTGTTCGTCTCTGTGTGCCCTGCGATTGGCTGGCAACCGATTCAGGGTGTCCCCCACCTACTGCCCGGAGACAGCTGGGATCGGCTCCAGCACACCCCGCAACCCTAGTGAGGATCAAGCGGTTCGGAAGATGAATGAATGAATGAATATGTAAAATCAAACCCAAAGAAGGAAACAGTTTGTACAGCATAAAGTAATGCTTTGATTTCTATTCGCATTGCGTGTTTCTTTCTGCTCTGCGCACCTTGGCCACCAGGGGGCAGTATGATACACATTCATCATAAACGAAGAAGAGTTTCACACAATAGTAACTCAGGAAGGTATATTAATAGCCGTCTTAGGTCTTGCGAGTTTCAGCCGATCATATGCTTGAAAATTTGATTCTAAAAACAAGGCCTTAATCGGCATGATAACTTCGATGTAACCTGATAACATAAGCTGTCCACTGTAGTAACCGCTGCCCTCGCAAGGGTCAAATCTGTCTCGAATAGATATATACGCACACACACTTTGCAGACTGAGAAAAAACATTGAACTATAAAAGCTTATCTCGGCCGACTGTCCAAGCGTATCTCATGAATCATCCACTGTTTGTGTATTACATTCATGTCGGTACAAAGCATTTCCATACTGTCCATCTGAGATCCCTTTTGGACAGTCTCGTTCCGGCGTCTGTATGACCAGTGAGGACAGACGTGAATCACGGCAAAGAGAGGCCTAGCTGTCGGGTCTCCGGGAGCCAAGTTGACAATGAGGGTGAAGCGTTTGAGTAAATCTTATGTGAGTCCCACCGGCCCCTCTGGCAGGGCCTCCGTGATCGGGTTTGAGAAGCCCCGAGGATGACAGGTGCTTTCCGTAATGCCTAACTGATGAGAGCCAATCAGTGCGCCGCCATTTCTGCCGGCTGTGCCGTTGTTGTCATCTGGCCCGCCAAAGTAAAGATGAGCTTGACTGACAGATGCATCCGGGGTTCACAGTTTATTGGTTTCTACCAGAGAGCCAGATATGCCAATTTAGACAGGGTAGTGACAAAAAGTTCCCGTCTAAATGGAATAATTTTACCGCAGGGAATTCTCAGCTGGGAGGAGAAGGGAGCGTGAGTGTGCGCTTGTGTGTTTCTCTTTGTGGGCGTAGCTGTCTATTAACAAGGCCTGAATGACAAACGCGGTTCGAGGCTGACAGAAACGGCAACTTTTGATGCTTCGATGGGGATCCATGAAATAAACAATAGGCAGAGGAAGTGGAGGAATTGAAATAAAAATTGAGCGGGGCTCGAGCCCCCTTCAACACAATGCAATCGACGCATGAATGTGTTATCGTCACTGTCCGATGCAAAAAAAAAAAAAACGTGCCTGTTGACTTGGATCTACTTAGACAAGATTTTATTCTGTATTTTATTCATTTATTTATTATTTTTTTAATTTACGTTATGGGTGAGCTTTGAATAGGCCACCACTCAAGTCAAGAGAGAGGAAAAAAAAAGACTGCCCGTCTTGATGCGTTTCCAGATGCTAACAGATGCTAACACTGAACTAACCATGTAGCCAACTTGAGATGGGGTCAGAGCTTCTGATGTCAGACACTAGGCCACGCCCCTTAAATGCACACATCAATACAGTGTGTGCGTGTGCGTGTCTTCCACTTTATAAGACCGTTTTTATTTCTTTGAATTCTCTTTGATGGCGTTTCTATATTCGGGCTGCAACTGATCATTATTTGAACATTTTTAGTTTAAAAATCAAATACGATGCTGTAAAACTATTTTTTTTAATTGCCTCTGAATAAAGTCATTATTATTTATTTACTACATTTTATCCGACCATTTTACTGGCACCCGTTGTGGGAAGAAACAAAATACGTCATTTATTTTTGTTGCTGTACTTTTTGTTAGGTACTTTTGCGAGTGTTTACTATATTTTTCTGATGACTTCATAGTTTTACTCCATGAGTCCATCCATTCAGATTTCTGTACCTATTACTCCTTTGTCAAAATAGGCTGGTTACTTTTTTCCCAGCCTTTTCCGATAAAGGATATCTTATTACATGAGCTTTAAAAAAATTAAAGTTTTAAGGGAGAGCGCAAGTCAACCAAATTTGACAACTACGCAGCCTTGAAAAAAAAAATCTGACAGTTATGATAACCCGTCATTAAAAGAACAACATGCTTTTGCGAAATAACGTCATACCAACAAGGAGTCGGCGAGTGACATATAAAAGAATTTATTTCTCATGTGCACAAAAGGAATTGGAACAGAAGTGAAACAGAGCAATGATTGAGGCCACGGGGCTTTCCATATAGATTTTCTCCTCAGAAATCCTTTTTTTTTTTTTTCCGAATGTCCGTGACACATCTTCTGTATCATCTTTACAACAGAGCCATTCCCTCAGAGGTGCTCCACTTAGCACCGCTAAGATTCCCGGCTAAATGATGGCGGTGTGCACTCTGCCCTCACTTCTTTTCAGACATATCCAGCCACACGTAGACAGAAATAAGCCGGCGCGGCTCCCTATCGGAACACTCGGTTTCTCTGACATCATCGTGGTACCAGAGGATGTACATGTCCAAGGGTTTACTCGTAGGAAGGAATGAGATGAATCGTGTCTATACATTGAGAGCTGACCGTAAATTGGATGAACCCAATGATCACAACATCTATAAATGGCCAACGGGACAGCAGTAGTGTAGATTTTCTAAATTGTTTTTTTAATTTTATTTTATTTATTTTTTGCCACCAACGAATCCCCGATGAAAGAAACGGACTTGGGTGTCGCTCTCCATTTCCGCCTTAGAAGCGTTGGTCCGAGGCCCGACAACAGAAGATGATACGGAAAGCCATTGAACTTGTTGCATAGTGACATAAAACATCGTCATGGCGTTATCAGGGACAGCAAATGACAAAGGACAGCCTACGTTTTTGCGATGTTAGCCTGCTACAAACGGCACATAGCCCCCGGGGGTTTTACACAGCGGTTGCGCCTTCCTCTACAGCACAACGTGACAATTAAGACACACATGTAAAATGCATCGGTCTGCTTATCTACAAGGGGAAGCCGGTTCAGTCGTGTGATACCGCGACGCGTGACTGTTATATACAAAGAGGAATTGTCTTCACAATATTCACAAATCATTCTACAAAGCAGCGGAGGACAGAAGAGTCGCCGGATTTCGCCTCGCCCATCGCGTTGTTAGCGGCATTACGTTTATTGAAGATAATACTGGCTTCATTTATGCACACATACACTGTAAATAAAATATTAAATATCAAACTAAGTCTTTGGCAAATGTAGTGAAAAGTACATTCACAAAAATAGTTTAAAAAAAAAGGAACCGGTATTTTCTTTCAGTCCATAGCGAGAGTGAAACGTGAGGCAAAATGACAGTGGTGTGAATGTCTTGAACGTACTCCAGTGGCATGGCGGTGAACAAATAAGATTATAAGGCATATGTTGAAGCTAATTTACAGTTGGTATGCTCAACTGTAGGCATCTAGTGGTATGACTAAATAGCTGAATAGGATTTTTTTTCACGTAGCCAAGGAGCTATGGCTTAAAAAGTCCGCTGACTGAATTCTACTGATGTCTACGCACACCACGTCGGTCTTGTTAAGGAAAAAAAAAATCTGAATGAGAGAATTTGGAAAATAAACCAACTAGATTATTGTGCAAAAAAGGAGCAAGTGATGTACATGAGCATAACTGGAATATTTGCAAAACGTGACAACTGCGCTCAAAATTGCGGGTATTTTTTTGTTAGTTTTTTTTTTTAACATTACAATTTGTGACAGGAAAAAAAATAATTTAACATATTTAAAATTCCGAGTTGACAAGTTTATTTTTTTGGGAAAACAATTTACATTTGATTGTTTGCCACATCCGTAGAAGATGCTGCCATTTTTTTTTGCGGGGTCAGCAAAGAGGAAATGCTCTTGATGACGTAGCAGGAGCACCAGAGTCAGGGCGTTCCTACCACACGGAGCCAATGATCATTAACGTCAATCGGGGGGCCTCGCGACACAATTCTTTTTACCATCAAACTACGAAACCACCGCTCCTGTTTGTCTCTTGTTAAAGTCTCTGCAAAGTAAAAATAAATGTCTTCTAAATTTGACATATCAAAAAGAAGTGTTGTCAACAACCCTGCTAAATTTGAATGTTTTTTAAAAAACTGCCAAGCATATAAAAAAAAACAAAAACAAATAATCATAATCAAATGTATCCCACCAGAACTTTCATTGTCATGGTTGGTGGGAGGCACTAGCTACCAGTTAGCTCGCTAGAGACGAGCAGTTCGCTCATCTGCAGCTTCACCTCCTCATTTGAGAATTTAAGTAAGAACATCGAGCAGTTCGGTAAATTGTGGCTGCTAGCTTAGCTATCTGGCAGCTAGCTACTCAATTACGATCATGTGTTAGCTTCTTTGTTTGTTAGCTAGCTAACTCATGATAGTGACAGTGACCGCTACATCACCAAATCCAGTACTACACATTTTTTCAGTTTTTGCAAGTTTTCAGTTATCATCTCCAATAGTGTACAGTATAATTTGAGCCAAACTGCTGAATTCATTTGGCGGGGTTTTTGAGAGCAGATAAATGCTGCCGTTCGCGATGTAAAAAGAATTGTGAGGATGCATGAGTAAAGGAACAACAGCAACAGAGAGGCAAAAATCAAAACCCACGTCATATTTGTTTCCGCATGAAATCCTCACACGTCTTCAATTGATATATTTCACATTATATATATTTCTATAATCTCTTCAAAGTCAATCTGTAAATGTTCAGGGCTATGGGACAGTGACGGCGTGATGGTTGCGGTGACTCTTATGGCCCGAAGTGTGTGACGCTGACGCCATTGGCATCCACCTTGACGATCCTTCCTCTCGCCCACGTGACCCTGGTGGCTTTTCCTTTCGGATCCCCCTTCTCACAAATTCCCTTTTGACCTCAGTGTTTTCTCAGACGGGGACGATATGGAGGCCAAAGCCGTGGCCCTGCAGTTTGAGCTGGTCTCCATGGTAACTAGTGGCGGTCGTAGGCAGCGGCAGCAGTGGGAGGCGCGGAGCCACGGGATGCGGCACTATAATAATAAGGGGAACCTGAAAGTTAACAGAAGAACGAGTCGTTGGAAAACACCGGCGTATCCAGACGAAATGTATTGCTCGAAATATGTTGGACGGTTTGATAACGCACTCCACGTACAAGACTCCACTTACTTAGTAATGCTGGATTGCTGAACCGCCATGCTTCGTTGTAAGTAGTGTATTGTGGATGAGAGTAAGGGTTTCCAGAAAAGTCCCCTCCTATCGAACAACGCATCAGCAGAAACAAACATCACTTAAATGGGAACAAAAGTAGCTGACCATGCAGAGATTCTTTCAATTCATTTCAGCCATGTTCCTTGAGAATGTTTTCATTTTGTATTTGTGTGCGTATTAGATCAGAAAACGGTTGGATGGATGGATGGATGGATGGTGAGATTCACACGTTCTTTATCAGTCAATCGAAGTCACTGTCCACTGTAGTATCTGCTGTCCCTGAAAGGGTTAAGACTCTCATTCTATAGGCTACTCTGAGTTGGACACATTTCCATAGGGGTAGCACAGTTGATTTCGCAAATACGGAATCCCTGCTCAGAATTCTGTTACCGGCAAGGTCATAGCTGTGCCGTTTGCCTTTCCGACGCTCATAAATTTCTTCCTTTGCAACTTGAAGGAAGGATAATTCCCACACCGGCCAATCAGTGGACAGCAGTGGAGTGCAGCGTATCAACTGCAACTGACACCTCAGTGAAGGGCTACTAACAATTGCGCCAGTTTGTCATTTTCAGTGGAAAAACAATCAAATATGTATGGAAACCTACAAGTGCAATTGGCACCCCAGTGATAGGCTACACATTTTTATATTTTTTTTAAATCGATTCCAGTCTGAAAGGCATAAAATGCGCATCAAAGCCAACTGCTGCAACCGCTACCCCAATGAAGGGATATGAAAAAACGGTGCCACTTCCTGTCAGATACTTCGCTGTGTCCTCCCCAATGGAAACTGCGCCAAACTGAACTGGTGGACAATTTGCTTTCGTTCTTTGACCGCAATCAATCATTTGAATCTGTTGCTCCGCCAAAACCTTGAATCTCTTTGGCTGTTTTGCATCCCTTTTAGCTCGTTAGCCCGTCGACTTTGATGACGCGAACGCCATCGCGAGTAAATCAAGTGAGCCGCCTTTTGGGTTGTTCCATGCCGCCTCTCTGTTGTGTGCCGCATCCGTCCATATTTGTCGGGTAACCAGAGCTCATCCCGGAGAGAGATAGTGATTTAAATATTTACAGGCCCTCCACGCCTCTGTGTTTTGACCCTTAACTGTTTGCTATGAACCTGAACTGCAGGTTAAGTAGAGGGGAAAGAGATACGCTCCGCAGCCCCGGGTGTCCGGGGAGGCGAAGAGAGGAGCGAACGCGCTGTTTATCGACAGGGCTGGCGAGAGCGTGCCGTGTGGACACGGCGAGGGTAATGAGCGCTGGGAGCTGGAGTGTAACTGAGAGGAACTGTCCTATCTCATGGCCACTGATTGTGGTGATCGCCTATTGAGTTCGTCTAATGTCCTCGTCCGCGGACGCAAACCGCAATCTAACACGGCTATAACAAGCTCGCTTCAACCCCGGTCTCTGGTTTCACATTAGTGAGCGCGTTAGAATCGTTTCACGCCCGCCTTTTTTTGGGGGCCGGTGGGGGGGGGGGGGCAAGGAAACAAGGATGCACATTCAGTCCCTTACAATGAATGATGTGTCACCCACCTGGAACCATTCCGGCGAGTGTCGAGGTGGGGTAACTGCCTTGCCCCGTTGGGGGGACGTGAGGCGGGTAGCCCGGTAAGGTGGTGCTCGCCATGTCGCGACCTTGAGGACACACAAAGGAGATGTTTCGCCATGACGCTTTGGATTCATGAATCGAAGAGAGAAATTAACAAAAGTCTCGTTCTGCCTTAAATCATTGTATTCTTCCACTGCATGCTAGCAATAGAATATCCACCCATCCATTTTCGGATCTGCTTTCCTCTCCATCCACACTCACACGAGGGACAATTTAGAGTGTGCAATCAGCCTGCCAGGCATGTTTTGGGAATGTGGGAGGAAACCGGAGTACCCGGAGAAAACCCACATAGGCCCGGGGAGAACATGTAAACTCCACACAGAGAGGCTGGAGCTGGAATTGAACCCTGCACTGTGAGGTTGACGCGCTAACCACTGGCCCACCGGGCATGTTTTGGGAATGTGGGAGGAAACCGGAATACCCGGAGAAAACCCACATAGGCCCGGGGAGAACATGTAAACTCCACACAGAGAGGCTGGAGCTGGAATTGAACCCTGCACTGTGAGGTTGACGCGCTAACCACTGGCCCACCGGGCCGCCCCGCAATAGAATATCTAATATTATATTCGAACATAGGATATAGGAACATAGGTTGGAGTGTTGGCCCCCCCCCCCCCCCCTCCCAAAAGTGAAATGCCCTGTGATTCGCCATATATTCAGACCATGCATTGGCCACGTCAGCGTCACTGTATCCCAGGGCCTCATCCACGTGACTTTGGAGAGCGAGCCTTTCCAAAATGATGACGTTTTCTCATCAAGGACGTTAATAAGCCAGCGTTGTAAGCGGCTTTAAAACTGACAGCAGGCCACCGAGAGCACTCTCTGATCTCTCCTCCACATTCAGCCCTCTAATTAAATGTGACAGCACCAGGTCTGGCTTGATGAAGGGGGCACACAGGACACGGAGCCACAGGTCCAAAACAGGGCCTAGCATGGAGCCCGATGCCTCTGCGACGGCTTCCCCCTCCCCGACCTGCTCCCCAATTTGGCCTCCTGTCGCCCCCCTCAGACGTTAGGCCTGTCACGAGGCAAGAAGGTCCAGGAGGCCCATTGTTAAGTCCAGAGACAAGCGAGAGGTCATAGCAGGAGAAAAGCAGGGTGAAACTGGGGGAGAGGGTAGTTAGTGTTAATGAGCGGGAAGCTTCTGGATAAACAAAAGTAAAAAAAAAAAAAAAAAAAAGCAGGGATTTCTTTTTTTTTCACGCTACTCCTTGGCAGAGACAGATAAATCTAAAATTAATGGGTTAGTTATTATAATAGAATGCAAATTGGATTGGGTTATATAGGGCCTTAAAGCTGTGCCTGCTATAAATTGCTAGCTGGCGTTGTGGCTGCAGCGAGGGCCAAAGGCAGTGGAGCTGCGAGTTGAGGCATCTACACAGGGGCTTGACTGCTGCGACAAGATGCCAGCTAGGGACGAGTCCCCAACAGGGGTGGGGGTGGGGTGTTGGTGAAAGGGGCAAAGAGCACCTGATGGGGCTCGCTCTTTAAGAATGACCGACATTAAAATACACGGCTGAAGTCGATCTGAAAGTATTCATTCAAATCATACAATTGCGCCCTGCGTTTGGCTGGCGAGCAGTTCAGGGTGTCCCCCGCGCACTGCCCGATGACAGCCTGGATAGGCTCCAGCCCTCCCGTGACCCTCGTGGAGGTAAGCGGTTTAGAAAATGGATGGATGGATAATACAATTGCAATTCATTGAAAGGTTAGCTACAAAACAACTGTACTTGCCCAGTGATTCTTTTAAGTTAGCACATTCGCATTTTACGCCTTCACGTAACATCAGGATTGAGCCGCAAAAATATATGGCTGGCACGTTGGATTTTTGTTTGTACCCTCGTGCTTCCACCTTACAATGAGGCGCTCTAAAGCGGCTTATGCAACAAGTAAACTTTTTTTTAATGTTAGTCTTCGCCGTTCTTCCATTCCAGCACTAATTCTTCCACTTTAGCAGAAACATACATCAGCGCGAAATGCTGCAACAACGCACTGCGCCCGATCAATCAAACTAAAAGACCAAATGCATTTCCCCAAAGGTATTTTTTTTGCTTATTTATTTTTGTGTGGTCAAACGACATCATCTCACGGCTGGTTTCTCCCACCAAATAAGGCGACCGTTGGCTCGCAGGCAGCTCCGAAGGCCGCGCTTTGATCTCATTTAGCTGATGAGCCTCGCCGCGTCTTTCATTCCCGCCGACGATCCCTCTCCAACCTATGCAATCAATGTGCGCTCTGTGTCGACTCTTTGCGCGTCTGCCGCAGAGCCGCTTCTGTTGGTTGGGGCCTGCGGGGAGGGATGGCTCTTTCCCCGACACCATGATAGGCTCATTAGCTGCTTCCCCACATCATTGTTGTTTTACAACAAGACTGTGTGTTGCGATTCCTCATTAAGATAAGGGCTGCTCTATGGAAGGGGATGGGGGGGGGGGGGTAATAGCGCCCCGTCAGCACTAGCAACCGAATGCCAGAGAATCGGGCAATGACTGCTTTCCCATAAAATACCACAGTGGGCTTTCCAAATCACATTCCTCCTCTTTTGTGCAGCTGGAACAGCGCTGTGAATTCTCCACGTGGACAATTCAAGCTAACATGAAATTTGGTTAGCGATGACTTCATGTACTTATGGACATGTTGAGATTGAGTCGAATTTGCGTGGAATCCGGTCGACTTGCGTATTGGATTGGATTCAAGTTGAAATAACACAAGGCAGGGACGTTTCTACGCTGCTGAGACGTGATTGCTTGTGGGGACTCGCGCTACGTTAGCCCAAATGAAGTTACCAATCCAAGTGGTTTCATTGAGTACACTGAAACAGCGTTATTTATGTATTTACTTTTTTAAAGATAGATGCTTTCAGTGTAGATAAGAAACAACCTTTGTGTGTGTGTCCGCGTGATTCAATCGTTACGGCGTGGTTGACATGAATACGTGGCAGAAGCGGATGCGGTATATGCTAGCAAGCGAGCCAACCCTCCGTCTAATTGGCTCTGTCACGTTTGCTGCCTTAGAAAGTGCAGTCAGCTTTGAGGATTATTGCAAATAATGCACTCTCCTGCCTCCGTCTAATTATGTCGCCTCTTTAGCGCTTTCAAATTGGTCACATTTCAAAGATCTGTGCGCTTAACACATCGCGTTAGCCATTACGGTTCTCTCGTCAGAACTGATGGGCACATTCACCTTGAGCTTGATTATCATCATCCACCCGTTCTTGACGCCGCAGCCTCCCTGAAATATTGAAATTGCGGCTCCATTACAGAATCGACATCCAGCTTGAATCCAAACTTTGATCAAGGTTGCCAAGCACGGCTTCTCCGCTATCTCAAACATCGCTACGTACAACTGCGAGGCTTGTGTTTTCTCAACACCCCGGCAAGCCGTTGTCAAACAACTTAGCGATACCGGCGCTCCGTTCGAGATCAGTGAACTCTGAAACTAATCAGACACGGTGCTGCTTATTGTCCCGGAGACGAGGCCGAGCCCCGGAGTAAAGAGAGCCTGTCAAATCGCGCGGCCTGATGATGGAGATGGAAGATAAACTTGGGGTCCTTTGGGACCCGTCTCCCCAACAAACGTATCGCTGTGAGACCCACAGATATGCTATAGAGTTCTCTCACATCTGTCTCGGCCGCGCAACCGTAGTCCGCGGACCTCGTCAACCGTAGAAATGGACTGTTAAGAACCTCCAGCAGCCCTCTTGAGTGATGCGTTCGCACATTGCCCCGCAAGAGTCTTCTCTCAAGTGAGCATTTCATCCTTAAACGGACTCCAAGGAACTTTTGGAGAACAAAACACTTTCTGGCTTTTCCACGTTTTGACGCTGAAGGACAGAGTCATGCTTGCGCGTGTTGTACGAAGTGAACTCTCCGTACTCGGGAATGTTTTCCCTCTCGTTAGGACAAAAATATTTAAAAATCTGTGAAATAGAAGGACCACGTGAAAAAAGTATCCTCTACTTTTTTGGGGGTAGATTTGGTGCTTACGTTGTCACAGTTCGGAAGATCTGTCTTCCCGGCATTCACGAAACGAAAACTGAATTGTTGACTGTTGCTCTCCTTTCCCCACATGTGAGGGCATCACAGTCAGTCGATAGAAATGTAAAAGCCTGCAAACGATCTAGCAGGGGAACGAAGGCTCGGAATCCTGCCTTGTCGGGTAAGAGAATAAAACCTCCGATTTGTCATTTCACATCAGGTTAAGCGTATTCAAAGTACTGTTGTCGGCGGTGATGTCAACATTAATCAGTTCACATTGGTGTAAAGTTGGCCAAATCTGATCATCAGACAATAAATCGGGGCAACGGGGTATTTAGATGACTCTTGCTTCATTTACAAGAATATTTATGATTCCATTTGGACAGGATTTGAAATTCACAAGACTGTAATTGTCCAGTCCGGGATATGCACCACCTCTCCCCCAAATTTCAATTTTACTTAGTTAGGGATCAGTAAACATTCGACTGTGCTTTGCTGATTTACAACCACAAATCAAATGTCGATTTGCGCAACCCAAGAAGTGGGCAGTTCGTTCTCCGGCTGGAAGATCATGTTTGCTAAGTGTTGAATTCAAGGGTTAGTTAGCCTTCTGACCGATTCGGTCACTGATCAACATGTCATCGCAGCAAAAACTATGGTCAGAAATCATCCGGGAAATTAAGCCAAAACTCGTACTGAGACAAGTTAGTGTCAAATTCATGTCATATCCCAAAACTTTGACAACAAATCCAGTTCTTGTTAGCACACGGTTGTTGACCGCGGATCGTTGGACATCATATTTTCGAGGACAAAGGATGGAGATTCACTTCACTCCACCGCCCTCACTCGTCGTCAACAGTATCGCGGTCCGATTGCCCCCGGTACAAATCTTTTAAGAGGAGCGGGTGATCGGCCTAGCTGGAGCTAGCGACGTTAGGCTAACAGCTGGTTTCAACCGCAGTGTGATCACTTTCAGGCAAAGCTCCAAATTGGAAAATAAAGACAAATTCGGCTTTTGCGCGACGGCAACAACGCGCCGCAAACATTTTGTAGCGTGAAAACACCACGTTTTAGAATTTTCCGTCCATTTGACAAAATTCTTTGAACGGATTGCTCCGCTTAATACACAGAGTGCAGTATATTATGCGACGTGAGACGCTACGCTTCCCTAGCAAACCGCAGCTTCCGCTTCGAGTATTCAGGTCAACGGAGGACATGATTGCGACCGCAACCTTGGAAGACAAACCTCAACTATTCATGAATCCTTCATCTTTAATAGATTATGCAAATTCCAGCACATAAAAATGAACACGATCAATAACAGTGTGGATTTTAATTAGGAGCAGAAAACATATCAAGAATGAATATAATCTCATGACTACGGGAGAATAATTTATTGATAATTGGATGCCAGCCTAAGTGAGCGAGGTAATTTAGTTTTTTTTTTTTTTTTTTACCTCCCCTCCCTCCAGCCTTGGCATACATTCCCATGTGCTAATATTAAACGCTAACTACGTGCAGCCAGTCAATGTTTGCATAAAAACAATGAAGTCATAAAAAGCGATTTTTGAAATGAACGTCGCCGTCTAATGTTTTCAACGACCGCATCAAGGTTTGTTCACTTGGAAACGGAGTTCTATCATCAAGCCTTTGCGCTGGATGGCCCCCGGGGGCCCCCCAGGTGGCTTGGAGGCCACCTGTTCGGCGTGTGCTCCCCAGAGCGAGACCGCTTTCATAAGGGGAGGGGTCCGGCAGAAAAGACGAAAGAGTTGGGGCGGCGGGGGAGTTCGGGGGGAGCGCACCTTTCTTCTCTTGAGGCCCAACTTTTCTCGACAAATCCACCTCCCACATACTCGGGAGGAAAAAAAGTGGGTCTTTCTTTTCTCGGTTAACTCCTGGGGGGGATTATTTGAGAAGGGCCGATGCAGTTTTCAATCACGCTGTTCTCGTCATTACTTCTCTTACATACATACGTCCACTGCACAATTATGGGACGTTTGATAAAAAAAAAATAAGGGCGAGCAGATTATTCCCAGAAAAACGAAGCTCACGTGGGAAGGGTCCTCAACTGCCACAAGTGAAACAATATTTTAATCAACCAGCAGCCATAAAACCCTCCAGGAAGCCGCAGTGTAATCTACACTCTGCTCTTGTGATACGGCGATGACAAGCTATTTATTGCGCTGCACCTGCCATGACCTGCAGACTTGCCATAGATCAGGTTTGACCAAAACATTTGCGGCCCGCTATCCATTTTTTTTTAGCAGGCCGTGGCATGTACAGTTAATGTTGATGATGGATCAAAATAATTTTACACGTGTATTTGGGGGAAAAAAAACAAAACAAAACAAACCACCAAACAACTTTGTCTTTAAGTCTGCTTGCTTCATGCTAACTTGTAATGGAAAAAAACGGATATTTGAATACGAATGGTGCATCAACACATGAGGACAGACGATATGATATGCATATATTCTTTATCCTCTGCAAAAATGATGAATGATTATTGAGTCGATAAAAAGATTATTCATTTGTCTGCGTTTATTTATACTGCTGGCTGGAGGGAGTGACAATAAATTCATCCTGATGTACACATTTTAAAAATCCTATTCAATATGTTACGTTTTAATAGTGTACAATATTATAAAGTGCTTTATTTTGCTTAATACAAAAGGACTGATGGCATTTTAATTTCTTTTAATGCGGGACAATACAATTGTTTTACATTCTGGTTGCAGAAAAAAAGTGCAGTATTCCAAAGCACCACTGTAACTAAAATATCTCAGTAATACATAATTGCTCAATGGATTGTTTTCTATTTCTTCTCTCCTATGGCCTCGGAGTAATAACAAAGTTTTGGACACCCTTGCCACGGGTCTTTCGAATCAATTCTCCTTTTTGCGGTTCTTTCCCTGCGTTTAATCTTTATTAGGGTCTCACTCTCTTCCACCTCCGCCCTGGCCCCCTCGGAATGAGACTGGGCAGCCAGCCCACTGCCTTATACTGCAGCCGCTGTCAATCAACAGGCTATCATAGCCCTTTGATGACAAGAGGGGTGTCGCAGTGAGAACAGCAGCTGTCTCTGATGTGAAGTGCTCTCCCGCAATCTGTTAGCGGCCCGATCCAGCTCTAACACCGGCAGCATGTTAAGGGAACCCCCCCCCTCCCCCCCAGTTGAGCAGCTCAGATCATATCGACGTTGAATGTATTCCGAAAAGGGGGGGAAAACAATACTCATCTTGTCGTAACAATTTACCATTCCCGGGAAGCACCATAAGGAAGACGCTGTCGCTCGGGAGGTTGCTGCGCGTCAGAGTGAAAGGTTGGGAATATAGTCAATCGTGGCCTAGAGTCGCGTTTATCTCCGAAGCTTTAAACTTTAATCTCGAATGTGCGAGGATATAGCTAATTATCGCTGTTATCATGCTGCGTTATTGGAAGCCATAAACACTATTTTTAGTCATCAGCTGTTACTACCTTGATGGTGCACACTAAAGGCCCCCTTTAATGGGAAATGGAATGAGTTGGAACGTCAGTGGGAAAACAACAAAAAGCGCTTTCGGAAAATTATATGGGCTGACGATCAAAGGGGGAATGAAAAAAGGAAGGGATGGGAGGGGCTGGGGGGGGGCGGGGTCTGCTATAAACGGATGTACCGGGTTCGTGTTGTTGGTTTACCGCGCGTGGCGATAGCGTGCCGGTCAGACTGTACCTGTCACAACCGAGTAGCTCTGGGAGACGCTGGAGGCGAGGTCGGAGCTGCCGCTGCTAGAGAGGCTGGGCTTCACGTCTTCCAGACCGGTGTTCAGGGATGGAAGTGAATACTCGTTGGCCTGCGTGAAAACACAGAAAATCCAATGAATGGGTCAGCTTAGATTTTTAAACTAAAGGCGCCATCCCACCGAATCGGTGCTAAAGGCACAATGAACCGTAAAGTAGAGATATTTGGTAAGCACATTCATCTTGTTGTTAATTTAAACGCCCTTGAACTGGGGAGCGGGAGGGGGGATTGCGTTTATTTTGTTTTATCTCCCTAAAATCCACAAAATGTAGCTTACATTTCTGACAAGTATCACAAAAGCACGACAAGGAATTGCTACTCATGCGACGCGCAAATGAAGAACAGGGATGCTAACAGGCTAAGCTATTCCCAAATGTGGAGAAACACCCCGAATTATTCATTCATTCATTCATCTTCCGAACCGCTTGATCCTCACTAGGGTCGCGGGGGGTGCTGGAGCCTATCCCAGCCGTCTTCGGGCAGTAGGCGGGGGACACCCTGAATTGGTTGCCAGCCAATCACAGGGCACACGGAGACAAACAACCATCCAAGCTCACACTCACACCTAGGGACAATTTAGAGTGTTCAATCAGCCTGCCATGCATGTTTTTGGAATGTGGGAGGAAACCAGAGCACCCGGAGAAAACCCACGCAGGCCCGGGGAGAACATGCAAACTCCACACAGGGAGGCCGGAGCTGGAATCGAACCCGGTACCTCTGCACTGTGAAGCCGACGTGCAAAAAACGAACCCACAAGTCAGGCTGTAACCCGGTTACAATCGAGAGTAATCAACTATGAACGGCAAATTAGCCATGAGCAGCAGTTAATAAGACACGTCCAAAACCTGGAAATGAAATATTTACACAAACACATCTGTCAGCCAGGAGAAGCCGACAAATAGGTCACGTGGAAAATAGCCCCCATGTTTGTGTGATTTTTGCACATAAGAACAAAAAATAAATTAAGCATTGAATCAACACTTCAGTACCCTTTAAAATATTCTTCAACAAATAAATTCAGGGGAAAAAATGATGACTGTTTTATGGCCCACACTGATCTTTTCACAATTGGTCCATTTTTGCTGTTGAAGTCAAAATTTTAGGCGACACAATTTTAACCCTTTTGGGGACAACAGTTACTTATCATGTTATCAGGTTACAGGCTGCACATGAAAGGGTTAAACATCCTGGGAATTTTGACGCGTGAACTTGGAGAATCTCAAAAAAACAAACAAAAAAAAAATCCCCACATTTTTTTCCAACACAAAAAAAACAAAACCTGAACCTATCCCCGTGATTTTCAAAATTCTTACTGCGTTGTAATGTCCATTGCAACCAAACGCTACATTTTGAAACACTGAAACACATTTTGTCACTTGCGAAATCTTGACACATTGTTCCTATAAGGTCAAAAGCAGATGGTACATCAAATATTGTTTTCAGCAAAGCATTCTTTTTTCCACCTAGGCTGAGTTTTGAAATCTGTCCAGAAAATGTTTTCAATATGACGTTTTTCTTTCTTTGTTTTTCTTTCAAATCAGTGTAGCTTTGCTAAAGGACTAGCTAACCCATTCCAAATGACTTCCATCGTCATTTCTACACTTCTGTCTACATGGCGGTGTATATATAAACAACCGTTAACCTTGAAGCGACTCGGTTCATTCTATGATCGAAATGATCCTTTATTTCACCGAGCCCTAACGTGAACCTGTTCTGACCTCCCTATTTCCTCTGATCCCTTATTGTGATTCCTTCCGGATCGTTCCTGTTGACAACGTCTGCTGCGCTTTTTACCCAAACCCCAAGATGTACGCTCCGCATGCATTTGGCCTTGTCTGAAGGAGAAGGAAAAGGAAGGAAGGCAGGCAGTGGAGGCAGAGCGGGATGAGAGCGGGATTGGAAGAAGAGTGAAAAGACGGGGTGTCAGCTGGCGCTTTGTGCTCCGCTGCAGTCATCCCTGTGACCAGTCAAGGGAGGAGACATTCACGGCTTTGTTGCAGGAGAGACATGTGGTTGTGTGGTTTTTAAAGGAGACTACCCAAAAAAAAAAAAAAAAAGAAATCTTCTGTTGTGCAATCCTGCTAAGACATCTAAAAGTGGGTTGATAACACCTTTTTTTTTTAAAACATATTGTATTCACGTGCTACATAGCTATGCCTTTGCCTTAAAAAAAAAAAAAAATCCCATTGATCTTCTTTGCTCTGATGACACTTCCTGGCCAGCCTCTTCTTCAAGGGGATAAGTGTGTATGCACAGCGCTTGTATCAGAGGGGCATCTGTTTGTCTCAATGGGACGGGGGTCTCCCCCCCCCACCCCTAAACCCCCACCCAGGGGCGAGCCGCTGACCCCGGCCTTGTCCGCCTCTATCCCAGATAAACTCTAATTGTCTGCTTACAACTGTTCCCTGGCACTAGGCTGGATGTTCCTCTCTATTCCGCCGGGCCTCCTCAGCACAAGAGCCATTTTGTCATGCAGATGAGGTGTGGGCGGGGCCGGGCAGGACCGGGTGGGTGGAGGGCGAGTGGCGAAGCACATTGGGGGCCTGAATGACCCGACCACATGGCTGCCAGAAGTGTGGGAGGGATGAGGCCTATTGAGCCCGGCCTCTTCAAAATGGTTTTTTAATGCTCTGACGCAGACACCAGACAAGCCCCTTAATCGAAAGTGTACCCCACCTTTTCACCAAAAGGGGGAGGGGGTGTTGCCAACAGCGGAAGAAAAAAAAATAGCAGGCGCACACAAACGATGCAAAGCAAGCTGATTAATATTGCCTTAAATTAAAACTGATTTTTTTCCAAACCCATTCCCGATGCCATTTTTAGCCCCCCCCCCCCCATACCCCTCCTCTTTCCCACCCTCCTCCACCATCCTCCTGGCTTTTTAATACCTTCTCTTGTGCTCTTTGTGATTGCAAGTCATTTCCAATTCGTTTTGGTATTGATCTTGCCGTAGAAATCACTTTGGTAATTAGCTGCATTAGGGGACTGTATGGCGGTTCTGCGAGGCTGTCCCTCTGATTTATCGCCGCTGTAATTCCCAGCGATCGCGCAGAGATGAAAATGAACTCAATTAAGGGCAGCGCTCAGCCAGGCCTGGGCACCCGCGTCGAGTTTGCACGGAAAAATTAATAGTCTCTTGTTGTTTAACTCCGGGATTAATGTAAATAAAGATTAGCCACTATAATAGACTGTAGTTTTTTTTTTTTTTGCCGTGCCGCTGCAAACGGAAGATCTTATTCGTCCCGCGGTGAAAAAGCTTGCGGGAGCGTGTGAGGAAATATGCCCCAAAAAGCTCACCTGCTCGGGTTTGATGTGTTCGGAAGTGGGGAAGACATCCGGGTAGGAGGGGCGTTCGAAAACGCGGTCCAGGGCCTCCAACTGCTGCTGGGTGAACGCGTCCGCTCGCAGGTGCTTCCTTAAACTCTCCACGCTGCCCTGAGAATCGTTGCCCGGGCCCGAGCCATCAGAGCCGCCTAAAAATAAAAGCGCAGGGACAAAGTTTGGCGTCAAAGTTCTCCGGCATGTATCGGCGTCATTTGCCTAATAGCTTTATTGTCATTTTGGAACATTTTAAAACAAATTCAACGAACGTGAAGAGTCCCGCTTGCTTGGATTCAAACTTTGTAGATGACTATTGGATTATGCAATGTGTTTCTTTTGGATATTCAATCCATTCGTGAAGTTTCTGCAAGTCAGTCCCCATTTATTTTGGAGGCGTTTGAAAAGGTTAAGGCCAAGTTCTTACTAAGCAAACATGGAAGCCATTGCCCAAAAATCCAACAGAGCAATATGTCCGGGACCAAGCCAGGCTACTGAGGCTTTGGCCCTCCACAGTGTATATTCCCAGATACCGAGAGGACAAAAGCTAAGCATTTGACGGTACCACCTCAGTGACAAGTAGCTGAACCCCCCCAGCCGTAAGATTTTTATTTTTTATTTTTGTGCAGAGGATTTCAGCCTGCCATATCCCAGGAGGCTTTGTGAGATAAGCACCAGGCAAACGTGGTTTTGAGCAAAACGGGTTGAGAGAGTGATGGCACGAGGAGCAGTAGCAGTAAATTGCCATTGGGAACAACCTGCATGTCTGCCTTTTTTTTTTTCTTTTTTATCTACCTCGACTGCGCCTCGCACACTCGGGCAGCTCTCACGTCCTCCACCTCTCCTCGGTGGCCGCCATCAGCACGGTCATCATGTGATAGGTCTATGGTAATTGATGGATTACCTTCAGCGCAAATATATACTTGCAAGGGAGAGTGCCTGTTTCGCTAGAGGAAGTGGGTGGAGGGGGACTGTGAGGGCCCGTCAGGGTCATCATTCAGGATTACCTCTCTCACGAACACACACAGACACACCGGAAATACTCTCATACACACACCTGATTTCCTTTTCCATATCATACTGCGATATCCTCATATAATATACTGAAATGTGCTAAGAATATATTGAAATATGCGTTTTAGTAGTGTGCCTGACAATCAGTTCAGTAGTGTTTGAGGGTTTAAAAAAACAGGACTGTGTGGGAGAGGATCTCGGTTGTGTGTGTGTGGGTGAACGAGAGAACGCTTAAGTAGCACATTTGCGTAAACAAAATATGCGATGCGATTGAGAAGATTCGGGTGAATGAAAAAAAAAACGGTAATTGGTGCAAGAGCGTTTCAGCGATGTGTGAGATTGTTTCAGTAATATGTATGAGCTTTTCAGTAGTATTTGAGTGTTTCCGTTTTGTGTATTTGTTTCAATAATTTGTATGAAAGCAGTTAATTAGTGTGAGTATTTCAGTAGTGTGTTTGTGTGTGAGCATTCGAGTTGTATGTCCGACAGCATTTATTTAGTGTGAGAGCTTTTCAGCAATGTGTGAGAATGTGTCAGTCGTGTGTATGCGCTTTTCAGTAGTGTATGAGTGTTTCCGTCTTGTGTGTGTGTGTGTGTTTTTCAATAAAGTGCATGAGAGCAGTTCATTAGCGTGTGAGTATTTCAGTAGTGTGTGTGAACGTTTGAGTTGTGTATCCGACATTTAATTTGTGGGTGTCACAATTTCAGTTGTCCTTTTAGTCGTTGAGTAGTGTGAGAGTGCTTCAACAATTATACGAGTGAGAAAAATAATGAGTTGGTTGAGAGCGTTTCAGTCGTGAGTATGTGAGTTTCAGCAGTGCACATTAGTTTTTTAGTTATGTGTGGGTGGTTCAGTAGTATCATTTTTCTGTGAGAGCATTTCACCATTGTGTATGAGAGCCTTTCAGTTGTTTGTACGAGCGGTAACCCTGAATTTGTCTCTGCCGGTCTCTCGCAAGAAACTGTGCCCGGCGATTCCATTCGCAGCCTTTCCTTCCGCCAGCAGCAAATGGAGAGGCATTATTTAACGCGACTATTTCCTAGTGAACGCATTAGCCTTCCCTTGTTGTCTCTCTGCGGCTGCCTGCCACCACCGCCAGCGCATATTGCCTGTCTTCCCGAAACCAGAATGTAGTGAGGTCCGAAAGACGACGGGGGCGCCGAGGGCAAGCATATGCATTTCCTCACACAGTCACCCTCTATATAAACAAATGAGCCCTCTCCTTTTCCCAATCTCGGACCCCATCCGCAACGTCCGCCGCACACTCATCACATCTGGACAACCCAGAAAAAAAAACAAATAAATAAAAAAATCTGTAGGTAAACCATCCAGCCGGCATTCCCGCTCCCTTTCCTGCCTCCCTCTGTCTCTCTTCCTCCGGCTACAGCGGATGAGGGCTTAGCTCCCGTACAAATCTGTCATTCTAAATTTGCAGCAGATTATGTTCTCTCCTGGGCGAGCCGGCGCTGATATATGATATGCAAGTCCACTATTGATTGCCTGCTCTGCCAGCGGAGGAGGGAGGCGAAATGAACTTGGAATGAACAGCATGCCTCAACTCATTGTGCGTATAATACTCTACTTAATCCCACATTTTTCTGTGCTATGGAATTCAATTGATCAATCATGTTCCACTGATGGTACCATTTCAGGGGCGTTATTGCCATTCTGCTCGGTTGCTTGACCTTTTTTCAATGGCTGAGGCCAGGGGATGAACCTGGCTCGCACCAAGAAATAGATCCACGGGGGGGAATGGAATCGAGAGCAGCAATTGTGTGTGTGTGTGTGTGTGAGTGTGTGTGTTTGAGTACGTGTAGACGGAATAGAGGGCGTGATGGCTGTGTTTTATGTGTAAAAATACTGTGTATTGACTTGTGTTTTGTGGTGCACATGGGAGAGCGAATTTTATTTATTTATTTTTTCTTAGCCCCACCAAACGGTTACGTTTTTTTGTTTGTTTGTTTGCAGTATTATACACACAAAAAAAGACAATTTTAGCTAAGATACATGGAAATTTGGTTTCGCTGAGGAATTCTGATAACCATTCTGAAATTGATTCGGTATGTCTGAATAAATAGAAATGTGACACACCATCGAGAAGAGCGGCATTGTCGAATGATGCATCAAAATCCTGAACAATTAAGCTATAGTTTCCAATGCTGAAACTCCTCACCGCTAAAAAAAGTGTATGCTTCATCCTCTAACATCTTATGCCGACGCCTCACCACGAAAATATATCTGCTTAAAGCCTTCTGTGGCTGGGGTATATCTCACTGGGTTGTCATAGGGACTTTCTATGCTGTAAGGTGATAGCCGCCAGCTAGCTCGCAAGCTAACAGGCTTTGGGGGATCCTCTCAGCTGGCGAATGGCTGGTGAGCTCGTTCGTGGCATTACCTACTCTCTCGCTAATTTCATTAAGAGCCCCAATAATTCGCAGGAATTGTGACCGACAGGGAAGATGTACTGAATTTTCGGAATGTAGACATAGCTAGCTAGCTAACTGTGCAGTGTAGCGGCACAAATGAGGCTGGTAAAAATAACTACTTCACTGAAGTAGAACTAGAGCGACAGAATCAGTGAAGTAGTGGTGGAGGTATGACGAATATCCTGCGCAAAATGTCATCATATTTAGCCCCGCACAAATAATGACAAACACAGAAATAGTGAAAAACAGTTAAAGGCTATTAGCTCTATTATTTTTGACCGGCCTAAACCTAGCATGATCTAAATCTGTGCAGAGGCAGGTTAGGCTGTGTGCTGATAATTTTGCAAATGGCCACGCACGAGCGATATTTCTACACATGTATTCATTTTTTAGAGTCTTTGAGTGCTGTTGATGCGCTCTACTGCTGATTACGAAAAATGGAATAAGTTAGAAACTAACTAAAAAGATTGTTAGCCAAATATTATCATCAGTCGTAAATTGCCTCATATCAGCATGTTTAGGGAAAAAGATGTACAGTCAAACAGAATCAATAGCAAGTGCTAGCGCATGCTTGCCCTGCCCAGCAGACACTTTGCTTAACAAAGTAAACCTTTTGTTGGTCCAATTTCTGTCAACAAATCTGCCTCCATTTTTAGGAAAAATTTGTACCATTTTCATCGGTTACGCCAATTATGCAAGTCAGTCATTGCAAATTTGTAGCATGACCCCCCCCAAAAAAAAACATGACAGACTCAGCCTTTCAGCGGAATTAACAGTAAATCATGCATTTTCAGAATTCCCCATTAGGCGCTGATGTTTGACATATATCATATAAGATCGCTGCAATAAATCAAATTCATCCCTTTGACAGTCAGCGTGTCAAGTGGAGTGTGAAGCCCAACTGTCAGTGTGTGTGTGTGTGTGTGTGTCTCTCATTGACTGGTCTGTTTCATTTTCTCTGTGGTTTTTGCAATCCCTCTGGGCGTCTCAGCAGGTATCCACGCTATCACTCCCACAGCACCAAGCTGACTATGTTTCTCCGTCTTAACACCGCCGCGTGAGGAGATAAGCCCAGATAAAAACAAGCCGTGTCAAAACAGCCACTTTCACACGGCGTCCCTAAAGCAACGTGAGTTAATAACCCGCTTTGATCAACCCTGCGTAGCAGATGGATGCTTTCAGTGTTTCAAACTCCCACCGACAAACGCTAGCTCGTCCTTGCAGATGCTATAAAGTGCCTTATCGCGGTGAAAGCAATTAGCCGGGCGCAAAAATGTATCGGGAGAGATTTGTTTGGAAATTCTTCTCGGAAATATATTTGTCATTTTCGCATGTTTTGGAGATTCATAAACATATGCGTGATTTTCACATATTTGTTGATACACAAATCTCAGATCTTCACACGTGTGGAAACGCCATACCGCCTCCATCCACGAGGAGGCAGTGTTGCTGTCTCCACTGAACAGGAATGAGCCAGCTCCCGTTTTTTTTCATTTAAAAATTGGAAAGTGAAAAACGGAAAACGAGTAGTTCCCCGACATTCTCATGTTTTTATTCAAAGCAAGTCGGAAACAAAATATGACGGTAATTAGTTTCCCTTGAGCTTGTTTCAAATTGAAGCGGGAAGATGTTCTTCTGCGACTAGCTCTTATTGGAATTCTTTTGGCAATGATACGAACTGGGGGGGGGGGCATCATTTCTTCACAAATTTGTTTTAACAAATAAGGCAAAGGAAGTTTCATAAAATTCTTCCCAAATATGATGCTGCAAAGCATTACTTGACAAAGTTCAAAAGGGACATTTCTAGACAACTCTGCAAAGACTTCAGACACTTGTATCATGATACTCTTACGTAAAATTGATCAGTAGATCACTGAACAAAAAGTCTGTAAAAAATAGTCACTATTTGTACTACTGAAAAACCTTTTGAACGTGCCTGACCAATTTATATACCACTAAGATATTATTATATGTTCAATGAGGTACACCATAATTTTTTGTGAGCTAGCACCCCCCCTCCCCAAAAAGTGCAACAAATAGCAGCTGAAGAACATTTTCGGGCATTAAGGTAAAGCAAGCTCCAAAGAAACACATTTTCTTTCCCGACTCGTGTTCAAATAAACGCATAAAAGAAGATGAGAAAAAGGCTCATTTTACATTTTTCAAATTTCAATTTTGAAACGCGAAACGGGAACTGGCTCTACGGCTAACCGAAGTGCCCACTCCGAGCGCGCTCCAATGCTATCAAACGTCTCTGTTTTGCTTTGTCCCCGCGGGGGAGGTAAATGTCCTGCAGTGGCACGGTGGCACTCTCATGTCCTTCTTTCATCTCCACGTTTTCTCTGATAAGATAACCGAGGGGGCATCCAGGCGGGAGCTTGTTTGAAAGGCAAATGAATTCCTACACACCGCCTCGCTGTAAATCATCGGCCTTCCTTACACGGGGCCTTTTTCCTCATCCGTCGGCCGCTGATAGCTGGCATCATGAGAAATAGTGGATCATTTGTTGATTTTTTTTTCTTTCCTTTTTTTTCCCCCTAATGCATTTAAAGAAGAAATAGGAGGGGAGCACAAACAAAGTGGTATACCCAGAGGGTGAACACTGCTTCCCTGTAAGCTAGCTATATTTATGAAACCTCTGATGCGGAAACGAGAGCGGTGGATAGGTGGGGGAGGGGGGGTGAAAAGAAAGAGAGAAAGAGAGAGACTGCCTGAGCTGTTAAGATCCTGTTATGTTACATCGTGTTTATTAATTCGATTTAGCACCATCAGACAGTTTACTTATTGTCAGCAGGCATCAAGATGCTGCTTGATGCTTACACTCCCCCCACACACACTCGCACTCTTTTTTTTCTATTTAATTTCTATTAAAAATGTTAATCTAGATAGAAGTGGGCTCATACACAACGTCACGTGATGAAAACTCGAAAGGCTGTTCATTAGATGACTGCTTCAAATCCTAAACTTGAATTTAAAAACCCTGTAAAGGTGGGCTAAAGGATTTAGAAAAATAATCTCTATGCATTTTCCCCCCTTAATATAGCAAGCTTTTTTTTTTTTTTTTAACAAAGATCCTCTTGTATTTTTTAACAGAGAAATCAATAAGTTCATCTGTATTGCAAGAAACAATGTCAGATTTATTATACATAAATGTTTTGGTCTTAGGCAAATGAATCATGAATATCATGTGAAAAGACCTTGCAGTCTTTTAATTGTACACGACGACAACTTCACACAATTCTACCAAACAAGTGTGCTATAAACTTAAGTCAGTTTAAGACAGTAATGCACACAACCATAAAATGTGGTTTTATCACTGCCATTTTTCCTAAAGCAATAATATGTAAACGTGACTTCTTAAACACTGTACTTAGACACCAGATAAACAAATTTTTAAAAAAAACAATCAGAGTGGAAAATAATGTCTGAAAGCGGGAGAAAAGACGCACTACTGGTTGTTGTGCTAAAACGCTAAGCCGTTTTTCACCATCTCAAGTTTTTTTTGTTTTTTTTGTGGGGGGGGGGGCTACCAGTGATGCGCTTCGGCATACAAAGTAAGAGCTCAGGCGCCTTCTTTTGACTCAGTGGTTAGCCGATTAATTATTACTACTTGGCCCATTATTACAACTTCAGTGTGTGGTTAGCTTGCTAGCTATGCATACACCCTGAAAATGCCTCCACCCTACATGTCACTATTTACAAAACAGCTTGGTACAATTAACGGTGTCGGACGAGCCTGCCGCCCGTTCACAAGCTGATGGGAACCCTGGGTGTCTGTTAGCACGTGAGCTAACTGGTGGCTTGTCACTTGTCCCCATTATTACAACTTGGGCATGTGGTTAGCTAGCTAGCTAAGATTACACCCTGAAAATGCCTCTACCCTACATGTCACAACATACAAAACAGCTTGGTATAGTTAACGGCATCGGACGAGCCCGCTGTCCATCCGCTGGCTGATCGGAGCCCCGGATGCCTGTTAGCTCGCGAGCTAGCTGGTGGCTAGGACCATTTGTCAAGTCATCACGTCACAGAAAGCAGACTACATTCCAGCCACCAGAGGCTATAAGCAGAAACATTTTTTCGCAGCTCAAATTACCTCCTACCTTTACCTTTACTCTCTGCTCACCCACGCATACCACCGCCCAAACTCCCTATTTCAGCAATTCTGTCAAACCTCTTTGTCCCTCAAGTGGACCTTTGGTCGATCTTTTCAATTTTCAATACTCAACATATAATAAAACTCAACTCTGGTGTATCTCTGAAAATTTGGCAGGGTTGATCACAACACTTCACTCTGTGTTGTGTCAAGCATTTATTTTTACCTTACTGGTCCTTTAGATAGGAAATTCAAAATGTCCATCCAGACAGTTATCAAGTGGAACCCTGTCCTGCTTTTTTATACGACTTCTCATTTGCTCAGCTCTCCGGAACCAGCCTGCCGTTTAGCATTTTAGAGTTTTTTTTTTTTGGTGGAAACATAATTATTCCCCTTGCCTTATTCTCCCTCCTCAAGCTGAGTAATGCATCGCTCCATTAATTCTCAGCGTCGCTGCCCATAATTGACTTTTCCCTGACATGATTCCTTCTCCATCCAGCGAAGTGCCTCTCCGTATATGAATTTATTTACTTCATTTATTTGTTTATCTGTGTGTGTTTGTATCGTAAAGGGTGCCACCGTTTGCCGCTATGTCACGACGAGCCATGTTGCCGAATGCAAATGGTGAACACGCGCAAGACCTGAAAAAAATAAGATGAGGCTGATAAGAAGTGGGAGGGGTGGTGGGGGGAGTCTTTTATGTCCGCTTCTAACGCCGTGGCCTCTTCTTGTCTCCATGTTACGCTCTGTGGACTCTCTTATACCTGCGCTTTTTTTTACCCTTCTCTTCCTTCCGCCACCCCCGTCCTCTCATCATGGCGCTTCATGACGCTATTTATTTCTCTTTTGCCGTGGGTGCATTTATTTTCCAAAGCGCGCTGCTATCGACTCATTGCCACGGAGCGGCTTGGCTAGCCAACCAGTGGCGGCTCAGGTTAAAAGCCGCATGTTAACTGATTTAAACTCGGCCAGCGGGTCGCGTGTGTTAAAATGCTACATACGCCGTACAATCATCCCACACGGCCAAATATCGCATGCGGACAAATCAAAACACGGACCCCTGTAATCAGTTTGCCTCGGCTCTCCCGCATACAGTCTCTCGTTCTTTTATGTCACGACTTAACAGCCCCGCCAGGCCGTATTTTCATTTTCTCATCAGCTTCCTCTGCAGCCGTGCTACAATCACAAGTTATGACCTTTGTTCTTGCTCTGATTTATCACCGTAGCTCCCGACTGGCCTGTCCTCCCGAGAGCTCCTCCACTGGACTCCATTCAGGATGTGCTGAGCCAAAGCTGAGGTCACATCAACCCGCCCTGGCCCGACTACTGTAGTAGAAGGTAAATCTACATGAAGCTGTCTCCCGTTTTAATTCACTCCTGGCTTTATTATTATTATTATTATTATTTTTACTGTACCACCCCAAGACACAACCGCACAAAAACCTGTCACTCTCTTGATACGTAATTTGGAAAAGCCACGTCATTAAAATCCCACTGTACATCCCATGATGCATTGAGCCCATCCCCCCAAAAAGTGTTGTTTTTTTGTTTGTTTTTCTGGGGTAGTTGTGGAGCAACACATCACAACAATACACGGTTCGAAACAATACGCCATTATTATTGATCATTCATTCATTCCGTATTGATTATGGAAGATCCATTATCTGACAGTGCTCGGGTATTTTGTAATTATGCCACAGCAAGCGCTGACCGCGTTTGTTATCATTCACTTATGCCTTTCTTCATAATCGACTATATCGGGATCTTGAGACGACTATCCAACTCCTCCATATTGAAATTAACAATAATTCACACATTACATACTGCCTAATCAGCATCCAGTGATTTTGACTTTTTACTGAACTATAAAGGTCCACTGTATAAAAATGGAGTCATTCACTTATTCTCGTTATAAAATCACGACATATAACGCTACTCTGATAATCACGATACAGGATATATTTTAGTGGATTTTTGTTTTAAATGCAGTCCCTTTTTCATTGACTCTTTACTGAACTAAATAGTCCACAAGGGCTCATGCTGACCTGTTACTTTGTTACCCCAGAAAAGCACCTTTTTGGTAACGAAGTGTAACACGAAATGTGTATGAAACCTCATAAATCGCACCTTCTGTCTCTAATTTTTTTGTGTGTGTTTTTTTTGTTTTCTTGTTTCTTCTTGGGCGACTGGGTTTCTTGTCTGTCGTATTGTTAGAGGCACAAGATGGAGCCAGAGATGGCAGTTTTTCTGCCAACCCCGATGATGTTTATCATTCACCATTGTCCATAGTACAACAAAAAAAGTGCTTTTCCGAAAAAGGTAAAGCCCATTTAACCATTTCAGGGACAGCGGTCACTACAGTGGACAGCTTATCATGTTATCAGGTTACAGGAAGCATGAAAGAGTTCAAATGTATTGTACCGACAAGGTAAATACAAAATGTACCGAGATGAATTTTGAAAACCAACAATCCCCCCCCCCAAAAAAAACAAAAAACCCTTCACTATAAATGTACTTTACATTCACGTTAAATACAACTGAACTGCATTGAGACAGTGATTCTTTCAAGTACCTCTAGAGGGAGCTTTGGTACCAGTCGTAATAGCTCATATCAGATGAATCTGATTTTTTTTCTACAAAATAAAAATCCCTACGCAGCGATTGATTTCGACGAGCCCCCGGAACCGTACCACGACAGGAAACGTGTGACTACGGCATAGCCGTTGTCACCGAATCCTCTTGGCATCCGCTCCCAAGGCAGGTTTAAATGACTGAGCGCGCGAGTACAACGGGGCTAATTTTCCCTACTTTGCTTTTAATGCATTTGGCAAGGAGCAACATTCCATTTCCTGTAATGAGATACACAAATAAATCTGGCTATGGATAGATTTGGAGTGAAGTGGCGACGGCGACGCTGGCGGCGGGGGCTAAAGGACACCTTCTTCCCAGCGTTGTCGTAATTGGTATCGCTGCTCGCAGACATGCAAACCAATCTCTCCGCAGATAGGGTTGAGACTCCTTTTTTTTCTCTCACTCGTCCCCCCCCTCCCCTTAAGGCTATTTCTTTTGTCTTTTCGATAGCTTGCACATCCACGATAGAGCGAAGGAAAAGGGGGGGGGGGCTGTTAATTTGTGAATTAATAGCTTCCTTCTCGGCAGAATTGCAAATTCCTTTAAATGTCACCATGTTCGCCGGCTGAAGAGCATTCGGGGGGGAGGGCTTTCATTTCTTTCATACAGATACATATGCTTGCACAAATGCAAAAAAAAAAAAATACATCCCCCTTTGATCCCCGCATCCCTCCCTCCCTCGAAACATGCTCCTGAAGTTCATCTTGGGTGCACATCATTTTTTTTTCCTCCTTTGAAATGATGACCACTCATTTGTGAACCCTTCGTCGCCACGACAGCCTGACTCCATAATCTTGTCGACAGTCATGCACGCTTTAAGTTAAAAACATGCATGCAGCTAACCCCCGCCCTCCTCGATTTGCAATTCTTTTTTTAACCCCCCCTCCCAGACAAAAATGTTATCCGTGGCATTTTTACAGTAACACAAATCATTTGTGGGCAGTTTCAGTCATCAACATATTGCATCACTGGTGGAAAATTATTCTCTCTCAATCACCGGCATGCCATTTCCATTCATTTTAGCTCAGTTACTTCATCTCGTGAAGGGCAAAAAAAAAAAACCCCACCAAGGTCATCAAATACTGCTTGACCCTCTTTAAAAAAAAAAGAGAGCGAAAAAAGGAATATAGGAAGCTATAACTTACAATGTCCTATTTTCCTTCCGTCCAAGTGGTTGCCAGTCCAGAGAACTAAAAAGACAGAAACATAAAAGATATTTTGTCTTTTTTTGTTTTTTGTTTCTTTTTTGATCAAATGTTAAAGCACACAAACGCACGTTCTCTGACTCTACCGTCACTCTGTTGCTACACTTGTTCGGGTCTCTGCTGGGAACATGTTAATTCACAGGCATTTTAAAAAAAAGCCAATTGTTTGCACATCCAATAATCTATTAGCCCTCGAGCAGTGTGTGTCCACAATGAGAAAATCCGGCTCAGACCGGTTTGCCTTCCGCTTAATCTATGAATGTATCTGCGTGTTTTCTTTGCCAAACCGACAAGTCGTACTTATTTTTGTTAAAATGCTACGTACGCTGTCATCTAAAAATAGCGTGATTAATTGTGGATGGTTAATTTGCCCTTGTAGTGTGTCAGTTGAGCGCGCTCTAAAATAAAGCCGCGCGATAAAACACAAAAACTGTTTCAATCACGAGGCCCTTTCTGATACGCCACTCGGAAACACGCTCGGCGTCGGCGGCTGTTAAAAAGGCCGTCTTTCCTCAGAAATTACAGACAGGCGGACGGGGAGGCGAAAGAGGGAATTTGAAAGAGAGAGCGCGTTCTCCGTTTTCTCACCTTCGTCTCGTTTTCTCTTCTCGCCGTTGGAGCGGGGGATTCCCAGGATGCCGTTGATGGAGTAGGATCCTACGGGGTCGTTGGAGGCGCTGGTCACAGGCGGGGAGGCTGTGCTGGGTACTGATGGGGAGAAACTTGGGTCAGGCTCACTCCGAATTCATCCTATTGTAATAATCGCCAACAACTCAACGCATTTTGTTCCCTTGCTTCATTTCAGTAATCGGATCAATAAATATACCAAGATGACGATTTCTCAGTCATCTGCAGTCATTTCTTTTGCAGAGGATAAAGAATATAGGCCTGTGAGATTTGTCAGATGGTGTCTCTGTGTGTTGGTTCCCCGTTTGTGTTGAAATATTCCTTTGGAAGGGTTCTAACACGCTAACACCGATGCGCTATAGGTTAGCCTGTTGATGGTGTTTTGCATTGGATGTTAGCATTAAGCTAAGAAGGCATACATGTGTGATTGTTTTTTTTTTTTTAAATAAACAATGTTGAATTCTCTCTGTGTGAGGTTTAGTTTCACACAATGGGTGGGGGCAACAAACAGCTTGGTGCCTCTTTTTTTTGAAGAATGGTTCACGATACACCAAACTGCTGCTTATTTGGAAGTTTGCTGCTTTCAAATACTGATCGTAGCAAACATTTCTGTCAAAACGTCGACCAAGTGACGGCTTGTATCTCAGAAAGTTATGACTATTTTGTGAACTACGTAGTCACTGTATAAAAATTCCTAATCACTGTAAAAGGCTTTTAAAAGGATATTTTAACTATATCATCCACTACATAAAAATATGACTATGTAGGGATTTTTACATAGTCGATTTTATAGTCACGAATAAGCACTTTTAAAAATATTTTTTATTTTTTTATTTTTTTTCAAGGTTTCTTCTTTTTTTTTTAATTTTATTTGAATTTTGGGGAGGCATTGGTCTTAGTCAGCTAGGTAAGACAAGGCAGCTTTATTTCTATTGCATGTTTTATACACAAGATAAATCAATGTGCTTCACAGAAGAAAAAGCGTCAGCACAACAGTTACTAAGAAATTTAGATTTATTTATTTTTGCCAATGCAATTATAATGGGCATCAGTGATATTGAGATTTTTGTGGGTCGGCCAGGGGCCTGTACCCTGTGAATATTGGGGGTCGACTATCTACTGGTTCAGGAATAAATGATTCAAAATTTTTATATTATGGACATAGACTGTCCTAAAAATTCCACAAATAATGTAAAAGCATTTTACAGACTATATATACACTTTGTTTTATTTTCTTTTTTTAATATACTGTAGTGGACTCTATACAGTAGTCCACCAAAATATCAACGTAAAAACCGACGATGTAGTTCATCAAAAAGTCAATAAAGTGTAGCGCGAAAAGAGTGAATGATTCCCAACACAGCCTGGGTGTGAATATTAACCGTGCTTTTCCGTTCATTCCAGCAAGTCCAAACTCTCACCTATGGTGTGTCCCGGCGTGGAGAGCGGCGTGACGGATCCATCGGGGGACGGGTGAAACTGCTGCTGGACTTTGGTGCGGATAATCCTGGTAAAGTGAACCATACGCGCGCACACACACACACACGCACACACACACAGGATCAATCAATGTTGCCTCCCGAGCGTGGAGATTTCACAGCAGGCCGGGCCACTCCGGGACACTTTAAACACAGCTCATCATGTCCACTTAGGCCCCCGTGCATGTGAAAGCACGCCGCGGTCCGAGGACCCCGCTCGTATCCTCCCCATTCAGGTCCCAAATAGGCAATCCCTGGGTTTTAGGGTCAATCTCTGGGTTTATGTGTGTGTGTGTGTGTGTGTGTGTGTGTGTGTGAGAGAGGCAGAATGGGGCCCTCCCGAGAATGTGCTTTTCAATCTAGCGGGAATTCTGAGCTCTGAAATATGATAAAGTCCATCCCCGCACACACACACACACACACACACACACACACACACACACACTAGGGGGACGATGTGCTGTGTCGGGAAAGTCTTCATTGCACTTTGGTCTGAATGATCTTGCAAACAAAGCATGAAATCACATCAATTCACCTCAATGATCAGCTTCACTGACTCTACCTGGCCAAGTCTAATAATCCCCCCCCCCCCCCCACCCTCCCGCTTCTTTTTCACTCTCTTCCACCCACATCCATTTCTGTCATATCTACTTGCTGGACCAGGTTTAGCCCAAACCACCGCTGCCCAGCAACTGTTAAAATTCACAATCGGTGCGGCCCAAGTTCTTTTGCCCCCCCCCCCCCCCCCCCCCCGCGTTTGATGAGTTACTTTCTCGGGGTTCCTGCGGATCATTAATGGGAAAAAAAAATCTTAAAAGGCATTGAATTTCAAAACAAGGCCTCGGTTGCCATTAAAAAGACTGTGAAGACACGACGAGTGGGATTTTAAGGTTTGAAAATAGATGTAGTCCCAAATCTCAAAATAAATCTGAAAAAAAAAGTTCATCTTCAATACACTGGCGGGTCTCGTTTTGTGGGATCTCTGAAATCCAGAAAAATCTGAATATTTGCTTGACCCCACCAAATTGGAGTGACACTGCAAAATTGCTGACTGCAAAAGATGTTTTTTTTTTTGTGCCTGACCGCAGTTGTCAGTTTGAGAAGTTTACCGTGTCCTTTCTCAAAACAGAATCTGTTCTTGAAACGCCGAATTCCCAGAGCAGGCGTTGGCATAAAAATCTTTCCGGAGAGCTCCATTGGAACTCGGCATCAACAAAAACTTGACTGGGCACTCGATTCAGGTTGATGAGCATCACAATCTTATGCCCGCAGCCTTTGAACAACCTGAAGACGACCAAATCTGCTCAAATGACCTTTCCTGTGATGCTAAATTCCAGTGCAGCCCTCTGGATAATCTTTGCGTGGTTTTCCTTTTTTAACCAACACTGATGCATTTGTTTCAGCGCATTAGATGAATTAAAAGTGAAGAACATCGATGCGGTTCTTGCGCTCTTCCGTTTGTCTGTATGCAAGCCTTTGACGGAAAGAAAAACCTCTACCTCTCGGACTTTCTTGCTTTACCTCTCAATTAATTTCTCGCTCACCCCTCCGCCGTCTATTTTGATCTTTCCGAGGTTGTCCCGACAATTGGCCAGGCTTTCGTATGAGCATAATAAGAAGATCGCTGTAAATGCGTTCAGGCAAACACACACACACGGACGCTGGGATTTGCACAAGCTCTTTTGTCGACGCCAATCGCATTACATTCACACCGTGACCGCGATAATCTTTTGATTGACATGCGAGCGCGAGATCATTGAATAACAGTCGGCGTCGGGAATCTCGTGCCGAGGCCCCGACAGGTGTGACGAAAGAGAATTACAAGGTGGCGCGGCGTGTGTGCGGATGTGTGTGCTCGAGGCTCGGGCAGCGATGGGTTAACGTCCTCAGGGATGGAGATGGAGGGGGGGGGGTGTACACTGGTTTCATGTGTCTCATGTGTCCCCCCCCCACCCCCCCACCTCTCCTCTTCCCCCCACCTTACCCCGTCCTCAAACAAAAGGCCCCGCAGCCTCCTCCAGAAAACACACATCAATATTTTATTTGAATTTCTAACATCTCACCACAACGGTTATCTGACCGCATGGCTCGGGGGGAGCCTCATAAATTCAAGGACTTTGTTTTGCAGTCCATGTTGTCGCTATTGAATAAGCAATTCTGGAAGGGGCGAATTAACGACTTTTGTGTTTTGGGCTGCTGTGGAAAGAAAGGAAAATCCCCAGAAGGAATATGAAAATGGGGATCAATAGTCGCGATTGGAGGACCCGCGTGGCTTCGTGGGGCAAACAGAAGGCAACCCTTGCCTCGTTGTCATCTTTAATAATTCACGGCGGGAAAACGGGTTTAAAAGCCGGGACATCCTCTTTAGTCAAGGGAGCAGAGGTCAGCCCCCTTGAACCGCTGGGACCACTGAGTCACTGCTGCCTCGCTAAACAACAACCTCACAGGTGCACGCTGGACCCCTCCCACCACTTTTTTTTGTCACAGCAGCTATCATGAGACATTGTTGGCAAGTTAAAAAAACATACCTTTAGAGCTAATGTCAATTATTAACACCATCGACAAGCAAGTTTTTAAAAGTCAAGCCTATTTTAGCCCAACAGGTCTCTCTCTCTCTCTCTCTCTCTCACTCTCTCTCTGTCTCTCTCTCTCTCTCTCTCTGACACACACACACACACACACACACCATCGATGCAAACCTGACCGAACATTTCATCTCACTTGCCATGCATTTCGAGTGACGGATGAAAAAACCAAAAGCAAGGCCGTTGAAACATCAAACCCACAAATGCTCTCACACACACACACACACACACACATACATCCCTACATATACTGTACATGTATAGGGATTTCTCTCTCTCTCTCTCTCTTGCTGTGTGTATGTGTGTGTGTGTGTGTGTGTGTGTGTGTGTGTGTGTGTGTGTGTGTGTGTGTGTGGACCTCACAGCTTCTTCTACCTTTAGTTGGACGTGTTATGAGACTCTCCTCAGCTCATTAAAATGTAATGCTGATGACCAGCTCTCTGGAACAGTGGCTCCTAACCAAAGTTCAACACTCCTCCAAGGGCAGCCCCCCCCGCCCCCCCCCGCCCCCCCCACTCACTATCACCACCACCAGCGTCAAGAAAGACACTTTAGTCCATTTAAGGCAGAAATGGGAAACTATTTCAAGCGACATAAAATAAATAGATTCACTTATCATTATCAGTGAAAACATATCCCCCCCCCCCCCCCCCACATTAGTGAGAGGTAAAAGAATAAGGACGCAATTAGGGCATTTTAAACAAGATGAAACAAAAACAAAAAGAAACAACAAAATGAGTGTAATTGATCTTTTCTAAAATTATGCATCCCCTTATAAAATAGTCAGTACACAGAAATAATGTCTCATTTCTGTTAGGAATGTAAACAATTTCCCGTAACATAAATATACTGTATATTATCAAATACATTTGTATATCAATTAGTTTAAATATTTCGATGTACAGTACTACTACTACTAATAGTAATAACATTTACCTAAACTAAAAAGCTACACACAATTAATATATTTTCTAAGGTGTTATCAATGAAAGATATTTAATCATAAGCGTAATCATAACCCACATGTGAGTGTCATCCAGAGCGTTTAAAGCTATATGAAATAAACATATATAGGATTTTACCTCAAAAACATGCTTTGTAAAAGGCATAATTGCGCATTCATAACGTGAATAGATTTCACTTTGGGCTATATGGATAACATTTATTTAAAAAAAATAAATTAATGATTGTATATATAATTTTAAAGCTAACGCACACACGCATGTTATAGCCACACTAATAACACTACGAACCCGATTGTCAACTATTAGAATCACGGATAATGACAAATATGGTGTCGTCATCGTACGACCGAGCCCATTTACGATCGTCATCGAAACAATGTTCGTCAACATCCGGGTATTTCCAAATGATCATAACAATTAATATTATGGCGATAACGAGGCGATTATCGTCCAATGGAGAGACGACATGTCGGCGACGTGTCCTCGCATGGCGCTCCGCCTCTTGAAACATTTGGCGGGGCTTTTCCCGCCGTCTGCACACCTCCTTACACCCTATCGATCGTTTTTTCTTTTTTTTTAATCGAGACAGATGCGATTTTCTCTCTCTCTCTCTCTCTCTCTCGCTCTCTCTCTCTCTCTCTCACTCCCCCCACCCCCGCCACGCTGCGCGTCGGAGGGCCACAAGAGTCCAGGTGGGGGTGGGGGGGGGATTGAATTGCACCTGCAACAGACCACCCGTGCCGACTACCCAAAACGGCCTTTTGAAAACTCACAATTAGGACGCGTTGCGGAAAAAAATCACCCATTTGGGATGCGAATGATCAGGTCTTACCTGTTGATGGATGACACGCTCGGCACGGTGTCGTTGTCGCAAACGCCTTCGGCCAGTAGCCGGTCCCGGATCTCCCAGGCGAACATGGTCGGGTTCTGGCGCTTGTACTCTGCAATCTTATCCACCACTTTCGGAGTCGCCACCTTCGGTTTGGAGCCCCCGATCACCCCCGGTTTAATACTGCCCGTCTCGTAGTACCTGCACACAGTTGCACGTTTAATATCGTCAACGATTCATCCACGTTAGCTCCCCCCCCCCCTCCTTTTTTATTTTTTTTTGCGGTTAGTGCATGGATTCAATTGTTTTTTTTTTAATCATGGCGCTGAGTGCATGGGAGTGGGTTTAAAAAAAAGTGTGCATGCATGACATGCCACCATGACGTATTATTCTTCTTCTCCTTCCTAAAAATAAAATTAAATTTAAAAAAACAATGTTTCTGACAAACATTCAGTGTGTGTGCATTGAAATACCTCTGAAATGCCTTCTGATAGCTGGGAAAAAAAATATAATTTCAAAATATTACCTTTCGTGCTCACGTGTGTTTGGAATTACATATCAAAGTGTTCCCGTTTCGAAAAGCTTCCCCCCCCCCCAAAAAAAAATAGCAGTGTGCAAGCCAAAAATAAAATAAAATAATCAAAATAAATAATAAAAGCTGCCTTCGCACTATGCTGAGGTTGGAATGGAGCTGCAAGATTGATGATTTTGACACGTCGTGCGTGCGTGCGTGCGTGCGTCGGTCCTTTTGTTCCTTTTTTTTTTTTTTTTTACCTGCCGAGGATTTTGCTGACGCAGCCGTGACTGACCCGTAGCTGTCTGGAAATGTCACACGGCCGGACCCCTTGATGTGCCAGCTCCACAATCCTTTGCCGCACCACGTCCGGGAGGGGTCGGCCGTTCACGAACACCCCACCGAGCTGGTTCACGCCGCCGTGCCCTGCGTGGGATACAACAGCGGCACCGGGGAGGGGAGCATAACATTACATACCTGAAGAAGGACTCACCTGCCTTTTTTCGGGCTTTTCATTTGCGTTCGTCGGGGAAAAAAATTCTTTAAATTTTTTTTATTTTGATTTTTTTTTTTGTTATTGCCTGGATCTGCTTCTGTCATATTTTCCAAGATCAGCTCGTGCGGTGCAACACATGTGGCGCGTCTTACGTTTCGACCTGTTTAATTTTCCTTGCACGATTACGGTAAATAATTAAAATGACCTTTGATCACTCATATTACAAACGCCGATAAATAATTGACGTGCAGGCCGGGGGCTCCTCTCAAGCTGTATTTTTGTTAATACTTCAATTCTTGTTATTTTATTTTAGCACTGTAATGAGAAATTGTTTGGCATCATTTACACACACTGATCTCCGTAATGTGATGTCACACGTAATAAAAAAAAGCTTTGTATTCAAATTGAGCACTTGGAAAAAATATAAAACAAAAGAGCCTTAAAAAAAGTTTTACAAAATGTATTTTGGTGCTCTTGGAAGAATTTGTAAGATGTGAGTGATCCAACGTTGAATAGTTTTTAAGGATGATTGCAATCATAACGAGGGTCTACTTTTAAAGGCAGAATCATGAGGCCAAAATGAAATAGTGACATCATCGCCGTTGAATTTGTGCTCAACATCATTCGATTTTTCGAACGAATTCTGCCATATTTTCATTGCTCTTTCAAGAAATTAATTCGACTGATTTTCTTTCCCTGCGCATCAAAAAAAAGCCGAATCTCGACTTTTTTCAATTCGCGCTCAATATACGAAATAATCAACTTAGGTGAAAGCCAGCATTATAAAACCAAATCAAATAGAATCACACAAAAACTCGTACCAAAAAAGAACAGAAGCCATTTCATCCCTTAACGTGTTTTTGCAGCCAAACTCGAAGCAGCTTTTCATTTCAAAACTATCGCAGATTTTTTTTTTTTATTTTGGTCTTCTATTTGCGATATTTTCAAAAAGACTCACGGTGCATGGCGGAGAAGGGGTCTGCCTTGCAGTGAATATCCATGGGATAGCAGAGCAAAGAAAGGTAATCGACTGAGGTCGCCGTCTCGCCTCGATGGTGCAGCAGCCGTCAAAGAGGAAAAAATGTTCAAAAAACAAAAAAAAAAACAAGCCAACCAGTCCGTGTGGCCGATAGAGTCCGCGCGAGCTGCCGTACGAGCGCAGCAACTTCTCAGCTCTTCAAAGAAAGAAAGAATTCGTCCGTGTAAAAACAAAACCAAAAAATAGAAGAGAGAAAAAATCTTAAAACAAAATTAAATAAAAACACAAAACGAGTACGTGGGTGGTGGTAGTGGCGGTGGTGGTGGTGGGGGGTTGTCAGGTGCAGAGAATGACCCACGCGTGCGGCTGCGGAGAAGCGGACTTTCCTTCCACGCGGGTCCCGACCGAGCAGCCGACAAATCCTACTTCGGCGGCGGCGAACAGGAGCGGCGGCGTGGGGTCCCCCCGGTGGCTGGGTCGGAGGAAGAAACACGGCCCCCCTCAAAAAATACAAGGGGGTGGGCGCGTGGGGCGGGAGAGGGGGGGTGGTTGAGGGGTGGTACGGCTGAGGGGGGGCGGGGGGGCGGAGATGACAACAAGCGGGTCCCCCTCTCCTCCGGAATGGACCGTGCCTGCCTGCCTGCCTGCCTGCCTGAGCTTTGGGCTGAGAATGAAGCCCCGCTCGCTTGTGTTTCTGTTTCTAAAAGTCCCAACAGACACCCCCCCCCCCCACACCTCCACACCCACTGCCCTCCTTCACCCTCCTCCTCCTCCTTCTTCTTCTTCTATCACTCCATCCCACAGATCCTCTCCGCATAGAGATGGATGACTTGTCAGACAAAGGCAATAGATTCCAACACTTTGTGATTCGCCCACGCAAAAGAGAGAAAGGGAGAGAGAGAGAGAGAGGAAAAAAGATGCAGCTCAAACGAGAGCATCCGACAGTCAGGGAAAGGAGGGAGACCGAATGGGAAATGATGACTTTTTTTTTTTTGGTTTGTTTTAAAACGGAATTAAAAGGCGGTTTTTGTTGTTTCAAGTGCTGCTTTCTCAAGACGTCCAGTACAAATGACACGTGTGCGAACCTTGCAAAAGTGCACAGAATCGTCTACAAAAAAAACTCAAATTGTATTTTCGCGATGTAGTTATTTTTTAATATAGTTTTTTCAGTGCAGGTTGGGACCTCTTCATTTTTTTTCTATCAGGGGCTTCATGGAGTCTCACTAAATGCGACCAACAATGGCACATGTCTCTGTTTTTGGTGACTTGTATTTAAAATGAAAAACAAACCAAAAAAAAAACCAAAACACATTTGAAGATGTGAACTGCTGTCAGGTGATTATAATAATACTTTAAAAAATTGACTTTAAGTTTGTCATTGGGTGCCTTTTTCCTGGAAGGGTGCATGCCATGCCCCTTATATGTTTGATGAAATTAATTTAATAGACTCGCCAGTGTGCAACGTTTTGATGACTTTCATTCAAAATCTATGAATATTCACGACGTGCACGCACGCTGTGCAAAAGTTGCGAAAAAATACATTTAACGAGCCCATCAATGATACTTGTGCAGCTCTTCCGCCGATTAAAAAAAAGAAGTAAAAATAGCACGTAGTATACAACTGATGTGATGGGCGGGGGGGGGGGGATCAAGACTACATCCACCCACCCCTATTATGTTCTTCATTATGTTTCCAGTCCACTGTAAATTGCAGGTGTATTATGTCTATCGGGTGTCACGTAAAGAGTCACAAAGAGGGGGGGGGGGGGGTAATCAGGACAAACATTGACCGTTTTTCTGCACCTAATGACTTGTATTTTAAAATCTATGAATAGCACTCATAACATGCACAAACACGTTTACATCTATTAAACGTGTAAGCGTCCTTCAAATGCCCCCCCCCCAAAAAAATCAAAATGGCTTTATTATATGTCAAAATCTGTTTTAACTCTTTATGAAGGCTTTTCTTATCAAGCGCTGGATAAAATCTAAAATTACATTGAATGGGGCACTATGATAATTAGAATATTGAAAAATACAGCACCCATATTTGTTGTGAAAATGTTGGCTGCTTTAGAATGGACTTAAACAATATCATATCACTGTTTCAGTTGTGTTCTCTGTACAGTTGAGTAGCCCGAGAACCTTTTTTCCCCCTGTCAGTTGCTTATACAAAATTCAACTAAATGATTGAAAAAGCAATGGGACCAACAATGACACTTGTGGTACTTTTGGATGACTTGCATTCGGGACAAAATCATTAATGTGAGCAGATTATCTGTTTAAGGTGTAACAAAAATAATTGTAGTTTTTCAAATATGTCATTTTTTTACCCCCGTGTGACTTGAAAACAGGGGTGCAAGGTGGGCGGGGCATAGAATGTTCCTCTCGATGTATGAAAAAAATGCAAGCAGCACCACTATTTGTGCTGATTCTAAAACAAGATAGCTGATGTCTTATAAAACAACTAATTAGAAAATATTTTTATTCCAAACATGTTTTCTGTTCTTCAGTATAGGTGGTTTAAAACTTTATTCTACCAGGGACCACTAATTAAAATAAAAACACACAATGCAACACTTCTTATTATTATTATTTAGTCTGGAATTATTGTAAAAAAAAGAAAATAAATGACTAAAATGAAATTTGTATTTTACCCCAAATTCCACTTTTGCCTCTAATGGCCGCCTGCAGTGAGTGAGTCACCACTAGGCCATCATCATCATTTTCTTCATCATCTTCATCATCATCCACTCCGCGACTATTCGCGGTGGTGCTCTGTAGATGGCGCTCATACAGCAGCTTTGTGGTGTCCGTGCATTCCGCTGTTCGGGCGACTCACTTGCAGCTCGGCCGGGTCAAAGTTCGGGAGTAAACCTACTGTAGCTGGAGGAAAATCCACTACTACCCCCCCCCCCCCCCGCCCCCTTCATAATCTCTTCCGCTCGGACTCAATCCGTTCGGAGAACAAAGGGTTACAAAAAGTGTGTGTGTGTGCGTGTTTAAAAGCACGTGGTCATATACAGTAAATACTCATAACCGTCGATTTGACCATGTGTGCGTCGTGACGTCGTAAATAATCAAAATAGGAGAAATGATAGACAAAAAGGTTGCAGTCAAAGTCACTCACAGACGAGTAAGAGTACTTGGGAGATCATCTTTATTTTTGTCAAACTACAAAACACAAAGCCTATTGTTCGGAATTATGTATTTTAGCTGTACTTACATTGATAATATATATAGCACATATTAATATGGAATCAGTTTGTTTCTTGTATTGATTTTGAAAGTAAGAATGAAGCAGCTTCCATACACCATTTATTGTTTTTGTATGACATATGCTTAGTTGTTCATCTGATGTCTGGTTTTATCATTTCGCAACCAAACAATGCAAAACCAAACCAAACAATTTACAATACCTGATGTATTTGTATTGTACAATACAAGTCACGTTTGTTTGTGTAGCATATTTCACAACACCCCCACCCCTCCAAAAAAAATTGTAAAGCAACTTCAAAAATTGAAAACAAGTCTATGAAAGCACAAATTGGTGACACTGACACATCGACAGTAAACGTCAGAAACCAATAGGACAGTGTCAATCTCGCGTTGGGTCCAAATCCAAAAGAATAAAGACCCGTGGCTGGTACAGTCTTAATAATCATTCGAATAACTGCAGCAGTCGTTTTTTCAACACTACTTAACTACTGTATGATAAATTTTTTGTCGTGATTTATTTGTCCATTTCTTGGATATATTTCACACCCTTTGACTTGATTGTATTTAGGTGCATTTCACTAACTATAAGGCATCTTCGAGATGAACTTATCTTTTTTTTCTAAATAACAGTAGTAACATCATATAAATAATCATAATACAGTAGTCATATTTTTTTTGTTTCTTCTTTTTTGGTGGGGTTTGGGGGAGTAGTCTTGGGGGGTGTTAGGAGCTTCTGGTACAATATGTAGCACCATGGGCTGTAATTTCACACGTCAGTGCACTTTTGCCCTAAAGCAGCTGCCCCCCCCCCCCATCACACACACACACACACACACACACATACACACACACACGCAATGTGCCCCCCGTCCCCGACTTTTTATGCCAGGCCGCCCTCACTCCCACCCACCCATCCATTCATCCATCCATCCACCAACCACACCCAAAACAAATCTCATTCGTTTACCGTCTAAATTTAGATAATAGCGCCCCCCCCTCCATAACCGCCCCCCCTCCCACCCCCTATCGATTTGTGATGCCGAATAAGGGGGAGAGCAAACAAATCTTCCGTTTTTACAAACCCGTGACCCGTGACGCACATTTCAACTCAATCGATCGTTGTTGTTTTTTTTTCCTTCTTTATTTAAAAAAAATATCTCTCTGCTGGGACCACCCGTTCACGTCCGCGCTGCAAATTTCACGCGGGCCAAAACATTAAGGCACACCTGCGTATTTTTCACCGATAATTATAATCAATATCCCTCTATAGCTATTGATTGATTATCCTGGGAGGTGTTCCCAATATTTTGGTTGGAAGTCAGTAAATTGGTGGTTCGAAGTTCAAATCTTGATCATCGTTTTTATTTATTTTATTTATTTTTTGCGTCATAATCTTTAGGCTGAAGTTCCGCCCCCGTCAAAGCAGCGGAAGCAACAACAACAACACACAAACACCTCACGTGATGTTTGCCTTTCAGTTTGAGTCCACATGCTCGACAGCAGTGCGGATTGATTTTGCACTTGCTTTTAATTTCGTCATAATTAATGACATCATTACGCATTGATTTTCCCAGCCTTACTCCCTCACAACGAGGATTGTGAACTATGTTTTTCCAATCAAACCACATCAATAAAATTATTATTTACGATACTCTATTATTTCTTTTTATTAATTTCATCGAACTTATCTATTGGCGGTAGAATTATTGTAAATATATTTCCTCTCGCAAGTGGATCATTGTATTTTACGGGCCAAAGTCAACATCCCCAAATGAAATAAATACTACGAATATTAATATTTTGAGACGAAATGCAAAAGTAGAGCACGTGGTCCCGCGTCCAAGTTGGCGGGTGTGTCGAAAGAGGCGAGGCGGCGTTTCCTACCTGATCGAGCGGCACAGAGAGCCACGGTTCTCCCTTGTCTAATGGTGCGTCTCCCCCGATGCAGCCCACTACGTTTGCCCGGCCTCCCGCGCGCCCTCCCCGGCATGGGCGTCATGCTTCTCCTCGCTGGCTCGCCGGTTCTCTGGATGTCTGAAGATTTTTTTTTTCTGAGCGATCATCCACAACTAAACGGCTTACACACACACGCACACACGCACGCACACACACGCACACACACACACACGTAAAGGAAAAAAAAACTCTGCTCCAGTGATCTGCGATTTTTTTTCCTTCTAACTTTGGGCAAAAGCACTACGTTTAACTTCCTATTTACTTTGCGTGATTCATTGATAACACCATCCACCTCATGATACAAAACTAAGCACTTGAGACCTTGACAGTGGTCCGTATGCATATTTGATGTTGTGTGGCAGTGGCAAAAATACACAACATGGCAACTGTGATCTAAAACTCACAATTACATAGTAAATGATGTTCCTTATGAGATGATCACAATCGTTAATTTCTTAGCTAATGTGCTATCGCTGTAAAAAGTGGGATGCTCTTTGCAGTCCTGTGCCTCAGAGATGCTGAGAGCAAACTTTTGTGTGTGTGTGTGTGTGTTCAACAGTGTGAAGGGGGTGGGTGTAGTGGAGGGGCACAAAATAGTTCCAGGCAGAAGATAAACCTCAGTAACTGGAACATTAACAGATGAGTAACCAGTAAAAATGCAATATTACAATGTCCACAAGAACGGCAGAGCGTGCGAAGGCCATATAATACAACATTAAAAGATTATAGCTTCTCTATCGGCTATTTAACAAACATTTTGTGTTAAAAGATTCTTTATAATGCTTGAAGTTCAGCGGTGGCAATAAGACCGCCACTGGACCAAAGACTTGGAATGGATACGGTGGCAAACTTTACCCCTAAAATACTCATACACTTGCTGGTACTGTGCTTTAAAAAGTCGACTTGCGGGGCACTTTAAAAAAAAAATTGACATCAAATCTTTATGGCACGTGAACATTATTATTCATTGGACCAATTCAAGTGAATCCTTTGGAGGGAAGGTTTCATTTCAGGGGAGAAAAACGGCTGCAGTGCAAAAATACTGGGTGGGGCCGGGGGGTTAGAGTTAAAACACAAGTAGAGAATTATGAATATTATCATGCGTTCTCTCTCTCTTTTCTGCTCCAATGGGCTACTTTTAGTTTTTTTTTCCACAAGGAGCCGACAATTTTGTATTGCTAATTTCAACTTGCTTCCTGAATTAAGATAAGATAAGATATCCTTTATTTGTCCCACACTGGGGAAAATTCCAGTTGGAGTTGAAGATGGCATAGTCCATTGCATGAGAAGGGAGGTGAACAAAGTCATTCTGATAGATGACATATTTGGATGGATTTTTGAAGCGCGTGAATTAAGACTCAAACAATAATGCGGCGATGGGACGCTCACAACTTAAATCATCTCTTCCCATTGAAATGAATGGAAATGTCATTAATCGGTTCCAAAAAAAAAAGAAATGCTGAATTTCAACCGGCCTTATTTATTTAGAAATGTATTTCTATTTTATTTTTGTTGATATGGTGGTCAGATCAGTTTCATCTTTCTGTGTCATTATTTGATAAAACAGGAAAGGTTGACGTGATGTAGCCTCAGATGTGTTTAAATTATTGTTGTAATCTGATTTATGATTTATTGACTTACCTTTACGGCACGCTTGTTTTGTTGAATTTTGTGAAGTTGTCATGGCGAACGCTGAAAAGTTTACAGTAGTATGTTAACGAATGTAAGTGAAGTGGATGAATGAACCTTTTTCCGAGATTAATTCGTGGTGCATGGTGCCGATATTTCAGCATAAAACAAATCTATTCAACTGCACTTATTTATTTACAATTAATCCGCTCTTTATTGTGATAGACTTAAAGTTATTGTTTGTATTTGTTAAAAAAACACATTGGAAAAGGACTTTGAAAAAAATAATCGCGTATTAATCCTCAATAGTAGTAATGGGTAGGCAGGGGGCGGGGGGTGTGAGTGCAATTAGATTACATTTCAACATTTCAACATTCAGGCCTTTCCCATCCGGAATTTTTTTTTTCTTAGCCAAGGTGGGCACTCTGAGGGGTCAATAGGAACACCCGAAAGGGAGGAACCCAAATGGAGCGCCTAAAATAGCCATAAAGCGATGCGGGCTGCCTATAATGGAACCTAAGCTCTTCCCTGAGCCGCAGACACCTTTTTCTTTCTTTTTTTTCTTTTCATTTTTTCCCCCTCCAGTTTGTGACCCCTCTGTAGCAGAGGAGTTATTTTTGCTCAGATTTAGAGGAGAGGGATATTTGTGGTGGTCTACTCCATTAAACTACTTCACTGGCGTCGGGTCTGTCCAAGCCTGAGGGCTAAAGAAGTGTGTGTGTGTGTGTGTGTGTGTGTGTGAGTGTTGTGTGTTTGAGTGTGTGTAAAGGAGGTCAAACTAATGTTGACCAACCAGCAAACGATCACTTCCTGTCTCCTCTCACCTGCATTTCCACCCTCCCCCTCTTCTTCCTCCCACTGTGTGGCGTTGCACTTGCTCGTCGCCTGAACTTTAAATAAGCCGCCGTACCCTCCCTCCAGCCCAGCCTCTGCTACTCGACCCCACTCTCCCCCTCACTCAGAGGCCATTGTGTGCACCAGCCTGTGCCCATCACCCATCACCATCACGGCTGACGTGTTCGTGTCTTAATGTTCCGAATGAATATGATGGAACTTTTCAACAACAGACGGTATCAACCCCCCATTTCCAACACATGCGCACGATTGCCTTAGAAAAATTGAATTAACCCACTCGAGATCTCGGTGAAACCCGTTTATAATGTAAATACCTAAAGTCAGAACACACACCATAAGATATTTTCAAATGTTATTTTGAAATGACTTGGATCATTTCTGATTCCAGTTTGTGAAAATCACCATCTCAAGCAGCTCAAATATTAAATAAGAATCACTTTCTTTCCTCCGCTTCATTTTCCTCACAGTGTGCCAACATGTTTGTTGAACTAATTGCTGCCCTCATCCCGAATCATGTCCACACAAAAACAGGAAGAAGGTGGAATAGTCCATTGCATGAAATAGGAGGTGGGGGGGGGGGGGGGGTGAATTACTTGAAACTATCACGATAGATGAAACATCTTGAAAGGTTTCAAGCGTGCGAATTTGGACTCAAAACTAGTTTACTCAAATATAAAGCAAGTTTAATTTGTTTTGCCACCGCACTCAAATCAAATCATGCCCCCCCCCTTTTGTATTAAAATAAGAAACCCCAACCCCCGAAACAACAACAAAATTACCAATGTTTTCCACTCCACTGTTTGTGTTCATACAGTTGTTGCTTAAACGGTTATGACATCACCATAGTGAACCGGTATCCGATCGTTGTTAGCATTGGCATTTAGCTAGCAAAACAATAATACACGCTTTAAACTGAAGAAAACTTTGAGATGTTTGGAGGCCCCTTAGAAATCTTGAGCTCTTGGGTATTGTTATATGTTGACAATTGTAGATTCCCGCCCGGCCGCCGGGAAAGCGGGCATATGCTAGCCGCCTGGTTGCCGGGATTGCTTTGTCGCAAACGTGGGCAGCCCTGCATCATCATCATAATCATCTTCTCCTTCTTGCCAGCTTTTCATATTCAAAGCCAGCGAGGGTTTAATTACCAAATGATGACAGTGTCAGATGGTAGCGCCGTGGCACGGAATGGGCGCGTGAGCGTACACTCGTGTCTGCAAACACCTTTTTTTTTTTTTTTCCTGTTTGCTAACGTCATGCAAGTCAGCGCGTGTGGAAATGTCGGGAATAAGGGAACCACGGGCTGCGGGCGGGAGGTGAGCGCACAGTAAAACATCTGTAATTTGTAATTCCCCACCTCCTCAATGGCTGCCCCTGGATTAAAGATTCACATCTATTGTCTTGACAGATGGGAGTGAGAGGGTAAGAAGGGGAAAGGGGGGTATAAAGGGGGGGGGGGGTACGTTCATGCATGCACATATTATTTCCATTCATGTATGAGCAGCAGATTTGGGCTAATCACAGTGGTGGTGGTGGTGGTGGTGGTGGGGGGGGATATCTACGCCCGTCTCTGGGTGGGCAACGTCGCCGTGTGCCTCAACTTCAGCTGCGGAGACATTAGAGAAGGGTTTTATCGTGTCTCATTTAGAAGGATATTAATCATCACAATCAGGATTAATCAGAGAATGAGATTCATGTGATTAGCATACATTAAAAAAAGTAAAAATTAAGTTTAGATTCAGGGATTTTCTGGAGGAGGGGGGTTTCGCTAAAACGTTTACATATTTTAATTTAACTGCTAATCATTCAACTTTAAATATACAGTATATTTTTTGACTAATAACATAATTCGTTTTATAGGGCCCTTTATTACAAAGTGGGTAGCCCCATTTTTTAAATTTTTTTTTTTAATACGGGTTTGGAATGATATGCAGGGACAGAGAGTATTTCAATAACATTAAAAAAAATTGCAAGAGTTGATTTTTGTGAAAACATTTACAAAATCGGTTCTTGCGCTTCATGCCGGTTTCTTCTTCAGCCATTTCTTGCTGTCCTTGAATGTTTTTTTTATGCCAAATGTCCATATTTTAAAAATAGCATTTTTCACCAGCACTTGCGTGATCTTTCGTGACCCCACCCCCCACCCCCACCCAGTAACACTGATGAAAACCATTGCCCCCCCCAGCATTTAAGTTGCCCATCCCTGGCATAGAGGAAGAGACATTGCCTCAAGTTTCTTCTTTCTTCTGTGTGGTCTACATTGAGAAGGCTGTGTGAGTGTGCGTGTGTGTGTGTGTGGGGGGGGTGGGGGGGGTGATCAGTGGAGTGAAGCAGACCACCTGAGAGTTGTTTTTGGGCATTAGTGTGTGTTTTCTCTCTCTTTTTCAACATACGTGTGTGTGTGTGTGTGTGTGTGTGTGTGTGCACGCGCGTGACATATGACACTGGGCATCCGAAAGAGAGGCGCCTCGCTCACTCTCCCTCTCCAAGCCGCATGAAAGGGAAGGCTGAGAGGGCCGATGAATTAAAGCCTCTCTTCAATAAAACATCTTTCAGTCTTTCAAGTAACACACGCTTGAGATGGCCCAGTAATTGACTTTGGGACTTTTAGGATTTACATGAACCCTCCAAAAGCAGCTTACCTGTGCAGCGATGCCCCTTGAGTCCATATTTATTCCCCCTGCTAACGTGGATTTCCATAAACTCACGCAACATTTGTATTTTTTTTTTCCCCCCCACTTCTCTCCCCTCCGCCTCCTTCTTCATTTCTGATAAATGCAAAACTACCCACTGGAGATAATTTGAGGGATTTATTTGCAGTGCTCAGATTTATTTATCTTGAATAAGAAATCTGGGCCAAATAAATCGGAATCCATTTGGCAGTGTTTTCGTCCACGCCGCCCGGCAGATTTGACTCAATAATGCGTCGTTTATCAAATTTGCATTGAGGGATTTCTCAATTTTTCTCTTAATCTTCTCGAACTGATTCTGGACTTACAGTAAACTCAATTTAATGCTTTCCACATTATTTAGTTTCTCATTATTCATCTTTCTTTTTTTTTTTTGAATCATGAAAATCCCCTTTTTGGATGATCTTCAGGAAAATTTAAACACGTTCAATTTGTAGTGGCACAGACAACACACCCACTGTAAAGTGGATGTCAACCACTCAGATCACATTAAAGCGCAGAAGAGGCTTTTTAGTTCCCTAAGATAAGATAAGATATCCTTTAGTCGTCCCACACTGGGGAAATTTACAGCCTCCAGCAGCAAGAATGTATGTAGAAAGAAGAAAGGAGAAAGAGAAAAAAAAACAACAAACATCTTTCAATTAAATACAATATGAACACAAATGGATAAATCGCAGTACTATTTACAATTTTCCTTCACATCATTTAATTATTATTATTATTATTATAATTACTTATATAGTAATTATAATTACTATATAGTTACTATTACTTATCAAGTACTGTACATTTTTAAACTACAGTTCAGTTTTTTTTTAAATAAAAACAAAAAAGATCAAATCTATCCTATTCCAAATGAATGTAAAAATTTAATATGAAAGCGTATAAAGAAAAAAAATGATTAAAATTGATTTCCTTAAGGGATAAAGTATTCTCTATTGAAACGGCTTGAAATGACATGATTCTATACCAGCCCGCCCCCTCCCCACTAAAACATCTTTTTTGTTATGTTTTATTAAAACTGGTCGTAAAATTCCACGTATGGCACTCGGTGTAGAGCAGGCATGTCCAAAGTCCGGCCCGCGGGCCAAATCCGGCCCGCGGTCGAATTTCATCCGGCCCTCGGCGCCTGTCATAAAATTGGTACCGTATGGCCCGCAGGTTGGGTGCAATGGAACACATGTTGCATTGACTGAGGTCTCGTAGACTGGTGAGTGATGTTTCATCGAGTACTGCTTCCCTCTAGTGGCTAAATGAGTAATAGCATTCACTAAATGAGTAATAGCATTTAGACACTAGAGGGCATGACTCACGAGTTAACAAGACATCACTCCGTGTTTATATTGACTGATATGTCATATGTATTGTTCAATGTAAAGAATGTCAGCCAAGGTCGGCCCCCCGACATTTTACCACATAAAATCTGGCCCCATTGGCCAAAAGTTTGGACACCCCTGGTGTAGAGTCTATCAAGCCATGTGTTTGATTTGTTTCTTTAAGAGGCGTGGCCTGAGTGAGTGACATCGGCATCTTGAAATCAATTTGTTTAGCTGTGTACCATGCGGGTTAGTTCACTGTTAGCTTCTGCGCCCCATGCCCCTTGCAAGTGGCTTCATTTTATATTGTTGTGTTTGACCCCCCCCCCCCCCCCACCACACACACACATCTTTCGAGCATATTTGAATTTTAATGTCCGACCTTATGGTGGTTTTATGACTCTGTATATTTCAAAGTAGTCCACGGTGAAAAGAAAGTTTGAGATCCACCATCGTAGTAAAAAGACTTTGCATTTTTCACGGCGGCACGCTGCATCCTACTCTGTAATAATCTTTTCACGCAAGACGTCTCCGTGCTGCTCCTCGGAGGGACAGGACACCTTGCCTCGTCCCACTTTGCACACAATAAACTCTTTAACAAGACGGGCAAAGTAACACCGAAGGAAGATCTATGGGAGGGGGCAGAGGAGCTTGGCAGATTTAATTAATTACCACATATTAAAATGTTTGTTTACAGAAGTGAGCAGCTACAAGAGGTCCGTTGTTAATTAATTTAAGGCGTACTTCCCGCCAGCCTCGGCGATGTGTCACAAGCCGCACCAGCTAACTCCCCCTTGGCAGCCACGCGGCGTCTCATTGGATATCCATCAATTGCTGCAAGGTGTGTGCGCAAAACCGAGATGCGCCGCGCCGCAAATTAGAGCCAATGTTAACATGATTGCATATTAAGATTTCTCATTAGCACAAAGAGGGAAGGGGGAAAAAAAAGGTGCGGGAAGTGGCGCAATGTGCAGCGCGTGCCTACGTGCGGTTGACTGAAACACTTCGGGCGGAGGCCCGAGCGTGGCGATGTGGACAGATTGGCGCCAGCGGAAGTGCGGTCCCGTCTCGGGAGGTTGCCTCGCGCAGACGATGATGCATCGAACTCCGCTTGAAGGTCAGCTGGACCCAATCCAGAACATCACCTGCAATCAATAGTGTGGGTAAAGTAGGCCCAACTGAACACATGTAAGGGCAAATACGCCACGATGGGGGGGACAAAAGGGCCTACACAGACCACTGGCTCGTTAAAACCAAACCAAAGCCAGGCTGCGGACCTGACATACGGATGCCATAAGAGAGGAGGTGGGGGGGGGGTTGCTGATACGACTTTAAGAGGAAAAAAATAGAGAGCTGAGCAACCTAAAAATGAAAGAAAAAACAACTAGTGTGTTTTCAACTACATAGCTTTGACTTTCAGTCAGCTATCTTCTTCATGCTAACGCTAAATATCATCCTTGTTGTGGTGAGCCTCATGTGTACACTGACAATACAGCAGGACTCACAGGCATAGTCTTTATCCTCTGCGAAGAATGACTAATATTAGTGCCGTACTGATGAGCCGGGAGAAGTTGAGACATCTCAATGAAAAGTATGTCCGTCTTTGTTTTAGACTGCCACACAAGAAAGAGAAGCAAAATGGCCGTCGAGTTGATGCGCTGGAACAATTCCTTTTAAAGCGATTTAAATATACACCATTGCTGTCTGGTTTTATAACATAAAATCTTGAAGTTCTGTTTTTCCCCCTCATCCAAATTTTTGGGCGGGGTGTTACATGTGTGGTCACGGAACGAATTAAATTAGTTTCTCAAGGTAGCACTTAATTAGTAAATGCAGACTTTTTTTTTTTGCGAGATGAGATCGTTCAGGTGTAGCTAATGACTATCACCCCTGCCCTCCCCCCCCAAAGAATGTGACGTGTGAAACTCATTTATACTCAATTGAATGATTGACTCAATGTGGGCCTCATATGTCACAGTGTAATGTGTGTGTGTGTGTGTATATACTTGCACTACTAAGTGGGAATTGAAGAATAGGAACCGTCACGTGAGGGCTGCTGTGCGCACAAACAAAAGAAGTCTCGTAGTATGAAAAGTGAGATTGATATCTCCTAGTGAACTTGAACTGAATATGGAGAAGGCTGCCTTTGACTCCCAGGGGAAGAAAAGGGCGCCTCCTCTTTTTCACCTCTGCCACAAAAAATGAGGTGGGGAGGGGGACAAATGCATGGGTGCGTCTATTTTTGTTGGTTCATCAGTATTCACTCATTCATCGTCTGAAATGTGGACAAGCTCTGTGCGGTGGATGAGGCGCAAATCTACCTTGGCGCACTAAGAAGTATGTCCGGTGTTGAATCTGGGATTATAGTCAAGTGGAACAATGACCCCCCCCCCCCCCCCCCCCCCGCCCCGGCCCCCCGCACACCCCACTCCAACCACGACAAAACAACTAGACAAAAAGTTAAATACAACCAAATAGAAAGCGATAACAAAGGACCAAAACAACTTGACCAACACAATCAAATCATGTTGCATAACGGCGGACGAGAACGCATCGGCCCTAAAATAAGCCCCCGGCACCCGACGGCGACCGTGACAAAAGCCGCTGGTGATGGGATTCACTGACCTGCCCCTGCATGGGTCACAAACTCGGCAAAAGTTTACAACGGCAAGGCAATGAGCCTTGTGAACATGTCTGTTCAAAGCCGCCTACATGGTGGGATGGATGTTGACATGGGTACGGATCAATGCCATATCTTAACGTGTATTTAATCATGTGCGATAGATGCCCCTCTGACCAGCCTCCCGCATGTTTTCCATGCGCAATTGTCATGTCCACTTTTTAAATATCTGCCAATAAATATAAACACGCACACACACACTTATACATATAAGTGCTGCTTGTTGCGAAGTTGTGTGTGCTAGCCCCCCTCCAGCCGTCAAGAGCCACTTCATAATGATCTCCCCGTGAAAGGTAAAATCAATTATATAACAACCACAAAAGAAGCGTTTTGTCATAAAATTGTAATGAATCAGGGTCCCGACCTCCCTCTTGGCACATTGACTCCCCCAGCTGAGGACCAGGGGCAGGTCGGTGGTCGGCACTTAACGACACGCAGGCTGCAGCGTACCGACGGCGTGCACGATCGCGCCTTTGTCTTCATTGATGCTGTGGCGGTGAGGGAGGGTGGGGGTGGGGGGGTTGAAGTTCTTGCCTACGCGTTTATCAATCACGGCGGGGCTCCAGCTGTTCCGCGGTCTTCGGCCTGTCTTCAACAGCCGGCCTTACAAATTGTCTGAAAGGGAAAGGCGAGCCGCGCGCGCACACACACGCACAAATACACGCGCGCATATGCTAGTAGCATCCACATGTGTGCGCACACTCGCTATTGTTCGCGTCTGGCGCCTGTGGTGACTAATGTCTTTCACGGACGCAGCCCTGCCGTCTGCTCGCCGCAATTACAGGACGGATTAACGGTTCTTTTCCCCAACACGCCGCCGCGCTGCGTTGTGACTCGGAGGAATCCCCGCGTTCCTGGATGAGCATCACGTCCAATTACGGCTTAATGAATGAAGGAGACACGCAACGCTCCTGAATGGAGGCTGCTCGCAATTAGTTGACATTTTTTGAGGGCATCGATCACCTGGTTGTGGGGAAGCCGTTTCACGTTTAAAAAAAATTCGCTTTTAGCATCACCTTGAATTTTCAATACTGTATTTCGGCTCACCAGTAGGACAACTTCGACTTGTTGTGACTTAGCTAGGAATGGAATAACATTTCTCATAAAACAAAACCTTAAGTTGATTTATTTATTGCCAGTTAGATGTTACTTTCATCACACTGCGCCGCCTTGAAGGCCCAGAGTGGCGTCTGCATTTTTCTGCCCTCTGATTGGTTCATTTGAATAATCTGCACGGTTTACACCTCAGATTGGTTAAACTGTACATATAAACAACAAAGATTGATTTACAGGGGAATGTCATTGGGGACATGTTTGAAAACACATTTTTCAAGGCTCAAGAGGAACACACACGCACTCACACGCACACACACTTACCTAGCTAGCTAGCTAGCTAGCTTTATCTATCTATCTTTCTAGCTAGCTAAAGATTTTACTAAAAGATTTTAGCTAAGATTTTACAATAGATGTTAGATAGATGATGTTACTAATGAAACAAAACTGCGGACTAGTTGATAAATATATACTACTCGTGAAAAAAAAATCTCGCATTTCACTATTTACACTGGTAGTAGGCAAAAGTAGTTGTCCTTCGCCTATGTTAAAGTTACCCTGCTAGCATGCAAAGTGTCATATTGTTGTCCAAAAAATATTCACCGCAGGTGTGTTAAATTGTCTTCCAGTGAGGACAAAGAGCGCACGAGTACATTAAGCTACGTTTCAAGGATATGGAATTGTGGCTTTCGATAAGTGAAAAGTTTCTGGTGTGACACGCGCGCAGATGAATGGACGGAGAAATTAGGCGTTGTTCCAAGGTCAAACGCTGATAGGATTGTTACTCCGGCGGTGCTTGGGTGTCAACGGCGTCTGCACTCTCGCTTTTTCATCATATTGCGCGCATCAAGAAAACAGCCGGGAGAATGAAGTGAAGGGAGAGAGACGGGAGACGGAGAAAGAGCAGCAAGGGATACAAATTGATCGTTTGGTGGCCAGATCAGTCATAGTCACGCGGGGTGGATGGATGAACGTCTTTGACGGCCGCTGCGGGTTTGAGCAAGGTAGGGGAGGCGCAAAAAAGGGGGCAGAGTCTGAAAACTAGAGAAATTGGTTCAGGGGGCCTCTCGGGAGGGGAATCAATGTGTGAGGGGCATGTAAGTGCTGGGATGCTGTTTGGAAAAGTTTGAGAGGTCTCGAATGTGACAGCTGAATTCTCCTCTGAAATGTTTTGTTTGCATCCTCACAAGCAATTCTATTAGTCAAGACAGGAATGGAATTTCTTACTCGGGCTTTTCCAAAAAGTACTTTGGATCGAAGCAAAATAATTATTTTGCCAAATTCAGGACATCCATTAAATTGAATAGAAGTGCCCTCAGTCAGTTCCAACCGTCCTGAAAAACCCATGAAACATTTTATGAGATGTTCTTTAAAGAAGTTAAGTTGCTCAGCACTTGTCCAAACGCGCTATTGTGATCAATGTGATATCTTTTATATCATTAAAAAATAATCTGTCCGTTTTCAGCCATCTCAGGGTGCGGCCATTTTGTCCTTGACGTCAAAGTGCCCTTGGTCTCGCATTGCTGTTATTTTGGCTCGGGTCAGAACTATTCAGCATCACCCAAATGTTCACATTTTCACACAAAATTCCGAAGTGTAGACATATTTTAAACCATTCATTCATTCATTCATCTTCCGAACCGCTTGATCCTCACTAGGGTCACGGGGGGTGCTGGAGCCTATCCCAGCTGTCTTCGGGCAGTAGGCGGCAGACACCCTGAGTCAGCCAATCACAGGGCATACAGAGATGAACAACCATCCACGCTCACACTCACACCAAGGGACAATTTAGAGTGTTCAATCAGCCTGCCACGCATGTTTTTGGAATGTGGGAGGAAACCGGAGCACCCGGAGAAAACCCACGCAGGAGAACATGCAAACTCCACACAGGGAGGCCGGAGCTGGAATCGAACCCGGTACCTCTGAACTGTGAAGCCGACGTGCTAACCACTGGACTACCGGGCCGCCCTTATTTTAAAACCATTTGCATCCATTGACACATTCCTCGACCAATTCAAATCATTCCAATTTCAAAATATTTTCCCTCATTCCAGACATATTACTGAACCATTTATCCTGATCACCAACGATTCAAGTCATTCCAATTTCAAGTCTCAAATTGATCATTTCAGCAATTCAACCGCATTTAAAAAAAAAAAAAGGCACGATCAAGATACTATTAGCGTTGCTAGCCTTTGACCAACGTTGAAGCGAACCGCTCCAAGCAAAATCCCGCTCCATCGCCATCAGTCTCGCCGCCGCCTCACTCCCAGTTGAGCTAATAGAGTTTTATGAAGTCTATTTTCAGGGTGGAAACACAAATCAAATCTCACGGCGGCTAATGGGGCTCCTTTGAATTGTCACATTTACTCGATGATGACTTCCCTGCCTCTTTTTGAACGACGTCGCCAGCCAAGTCGCTCGCGCTCCGCTAATGACTCATATGACAACTCCCGGGGTTTCTCCTAACTATCCCGGCGAATGTCAGCAGTGGAGCCCTCATTCCTTTTGATGACCTATTAAATATTACGACGACCCCCTCCTGTGTTCACTGTCGTCTCACTCATATCAAGATGGTGTTTAATGCCCATGAGACAAACAACAGGCAGATTAAAGCCATTACACTCTGCTGCACTCCCACATTCACCCTCCACAAAGTGGAGTTGGGATGACTTGTTTAATAGCTTTGCGGCGAGAAAAAAAGAAAAAAGACGTTTTTCGGCGCGTAAAAGCGCCAACTCACATGTCACTTTGTCGACGCAGAAACCTTACGATCGCATAATCAAGCGATAGATAGTCAATAAAGGAACGGGGACGCCTCCCCGTCAGCCGATCCGGGAGACAAACACTGATTTTAGTTTCAATCCAAATGGCAGCCATTTTCGTAGATGGTCATTTAATGGCGTGCGAATCAACCTAGGGAGCTAATCGCACGACGAGGCGAGGTAAAAATAACTCCTCATTTTCAAGAATAATGGCGGCGCAAATGGTAAATGATCTTTTTTAAATTCCCTTCAGCGGTGATGACGGCGCTCCTCCAGGAAAATATTCATAAAAGCTAATTGAAGTCATCCCTCGGTGGGGTTGTTAAAATGTTTGAATGCGTCTCGTTTAGATAACTGTCAATTTAAATTCCAAGTCTGGGGCGGACGTGCATCTCTGGAAAGCGGGCCTTTGCTGACTTTTGCTCAGAAAAGGCGCGTGGGAGGAAGGGTGGTTCGAATGCTCAAATTTTAAGTTCTCCCTTTAAAAATAGAATTTAATATATGATATATAGAGGCGGGAAGGTTGGCGACTGGTTAGCACGTGGGCCTCACGGTGCACGTGTGGTGTACAGTTCAATTCTGGCGCCGACCTTCCTCGATGGAGTTTGCATGTTCTCCCTGTGCCTGCGTGGCTTTTCTCCGGGTACTCCAATTTCCTCCCACATTCCAAAAACATGCATGACAGCTTGATTGGGCACTCCAAATTGTCCTGAGTTGTGATTGTGAGCACGAAAGGTTGTGCTGTGCTGGCGCCCAGTCCCGGGTGTACCCCGCACTACTGCCCGAAGACAGCTGGCCATTTTCTGAACCGCTTTTTCCACACAAGGGGTCATAGAAATGCTGGCGCCTCGCCCAGCTGTCTTCCGGCAGTAGGCGGGGTACACCCTGAACTGGTTGCCAGTTAATCGCAGGGCACACGTAGAAAAACAACCGCTCCCACTCACAGTCAGGACAATTTAGAGTGCCCCTATGAACCCGGAGAAAACCCACACAGGCACGGGGGGAAAACGTCCAAACTCCACACAGCAAGGCCGAGGCTGGATTCTAATCCATGATCGCTGCACTGTCTCTCTTTTACAATTTTACAATTTTCTGCACTCTTCTATTTTTCTCCTTCAAGGGGTTGCCGGCGGTCTTAGCAGAGAAAAGCGTGACACAAATCTCAGGGGGTCCGGGCAAAGTGCAAGTGAAGGTGGGACACCTATCTTTAGCCTGTTCTCTTTGTGTATGAAGGAAGGAGTGATGGAGGCAGAAGTGGCCCGATGTCTCAGCTGGAGAGGTGTGTGGCGGGGGGTTCGTGGGGGGGGTGAGGGGGAGTTCAGTTCTTCAAGGTCAAGGGCCACATTTATTTATTTCCCTGAAAGTTACAATGAAATTTTACCGAGTACTTTGCTGCGACGACGCAGTCGCCATAAATTTCCCCTTCCGTCGTTGGGCCTGAGCCCGTTTATGACGCCGCCTTCAAGGGCGTACGGTATTTGTACGCCATCATATCCGTTTCATTGTGCCATATAACGCAAATGAGAAAATTAAGAATAAAAGCGCTCGCCGCCTGGCAAGGTCCCGGTTCTTCCGCGCTGTCATGTACTGTAAACGTCACATGATATTTGTGACGCCCTTGTCTTGCTTGCGTTTTACTGTCGCGCTATTGCTGTTGATGTTGCCTTGCTTATGCAAAGTAACAACAACAACAACAACAACAAAAAGGAAGGCACCACATGGGCTTTTGGGAATATTTTCCTTCCGTAGCCGCATGATCTCCCGGCTCGTGTTTCCCGGCATCCATCATTGGGTAAGAAAAGGCCTCTTGACTGCTTACTTGTCCACACACGTCCACGGCGAGCGATGAGCTAATGCTCTTTATTGATTGGCCATTTAAAAGCCTCTTGTAGACCTTGGGAATATGTTAATGCCATGGGGGGTGGGGGGCCCTGCTCCCCCTTCCCACTCTCCAAGCACTCCCCAGGGGCCCTCGCGCGTATTCCTCAGTGAGCTATCGAAAGGAGTTCATTAATGGTCAATTACTAATATCTAATGAGGCTCATTGTGATACGGCCGCCGCCGACGTAACTAGGCATCTGTCTCTCTTGGGGAGGGGGGAGAAAAAAAAACACGTGACGCCGAGGTAGTCCGACGGTCACGCGGTGTCGAAAGATTGGAGCCGGAACACAGTGAGGAACAGGCGTGCAATTATTTCAATGTGGATTACGTGGAGAAGGCCAAATGCGACAATACAGTACTGTTGCAACGTTAACGTTTTTTTCTTCACTGTGTGAAGAATTTGTTTTCCAGATTGTAGCAATGGGCGGTGTCAACATGCGAAACCAAATTCAATATGTGGTACAAAGTACCCAACAAGGATTATCAGATACATAAATACCGTACGTACTCTATAATACCGTAATACCGTAAGTATAAATGCAATAGGTGGCCCGGTAGTCCAGTGGTTAGCACGTCGGCTTCACAGTGCAGAGGTACCGGGTTCGATTCCAGCTCCGGCCTCCCTGTGTGGAGTTTGCATGTTCTCCCCGGGCCTGCGTGGGTTTTCTCCGGGTACTCCGGTTTCCTCCTACATTCCAAAAAAAAACATGCGTGGCAGGCTGATTGAACACTCTAAATTGTCCCTAGGTGTGAATGTGAGTGCGAATTTTTGTTCGTCTCTGTGTGCCCTGTGATTGGCTGGCCGATGACAGCTGGGATAGGCTCCAGCACCCCCCGCGACCCTAGTGAGGATCAAGCGGTTCGGAAGATGAATGAATGAATGAATGAATGAATGAATGCAATAAATAAACATCCCGAATATTCATGTGCAGATTCCGTCTCATGAAGAAAGTGTTCTGAATTTGAATGTGCGAGAGGTCAACATATGCTGACCTCTAGCACAACTAATTTGAACAGTGATATTTTTAAAAATATTTTTTCCTTTTTAATTTATTTTTTTTAAGTATAACTTTCATCTTTTGAACTATTTCTCATAGCCTATCAATAAACGGAGGACTTTTATTAGAATTTGCAGCAGGCCCCCCCCCCGAAAAAAGTGGAATGAATCACAAATCCACCCCCAGGCCATACTTTGGACACCCTCGTTCTAGTATAACATATGAGACTTCCCACATTATTTTATTTTTTTTTTTTTTTTGGGGGGGGGGGCTGTTTATGCATGGCTGTCTGCTCCCGATTGGCTTCGAGCCCCCAACCCATCCCACATCTGAATGAGGTGACTCATCCTTTGACTGCCAGCTTGATATTTGTGGATAATACAAGGAATAAATCAGACAACGGGCTTGAGCATTTCATTTGTTATCCATATCCCTTATGGGAGAATGATTCCGAAATGTAAAAACAGCAATTTCCCTGTTGGGGACGCGCCTGAGCGCAGGGGCTTGTTTTCATATTGCCGAAGACAAAGTGCATCTTTTACCGGCCAATTCTCTGCGGTATAAATCTAACAGTCAGGCTTGTACATTACCTCCACTTGTGCATTTATTTCCACGTTCCACTTTTTATGCCCCACCTGTCTGTCAGTGTGTCTCTTTTTCTTCGTTACGTCCTTCCGTGCCCCATACATGTGGACCCTCCAGGGGGTGATATTCGGGACTCGGACGGAGATGACTTTGCGATGACATTGTAATGACCTTCCCCGGGCGCGGTGATAGATCCCTGGAGTATCTCGCCGTTTGCTGAGAGGCAAAGATTAGTAGGGAATTGGTGGAAACAGTGCTTATACAGTTGAACAAAATCTTTAGGGTTGGGGGCGGCAGGGTTGGGTTTTTTTTCCGTTTAAACAGCAAAACGATACTTTTGGTAAAGGATTAAACTTTTTTTTTCAGCAATCGTTGAAAAAGGGGCGCCTCAATATTTTACTTGTTTACTGTCAAACTAAACTTAAAGCATAGGGAATTACCTTGCTTATTGTAATCAACCAAGTAGCTTTGTATTTAAGTCTGCTAGCTTCATGCTAATGCTCACGCGTGATGAAAAATGCGCCTACGTGGCATCGCTGTCCCCCTTTAAACAATGAGTAGTTGAGCGCATGCAAACGGAAACCACTGTATTATAGTACTCACATGCACATATTCTTTATCCTCAGTGAAGAGCAAAAATGTCACTGCACAAAGTGCACATGAGAAGGAACAGCATAATGACAATGGAAGTGAAGCAAAAGCAGAATTCTGGAAATAATCTTGGATGCATTTTCGGACCACACTACATGGAAGGCCGGTTTGGCTTGAGTTTGATGTGTGATGAAAAAATACAGAAAGAAAGAAATACATATTTTAGGTGGCACCGCACACATCAAAGGCGTATTGCTGGATGTTTTTTTTTCTTTTGTTTTGTTTTGTTTTTTCTTTTTGGTACCAACTCAACACTCTCTCCCACCCTGCTCCCGTCCCATCTGTCAGTGGGCCCTTTAGTGTCGGGGGAGCCGGGGTGGCAGTGGCTGAAAGCAGGGCAATTGGGATCACTCGGCCCCCCACCCCTCCCTGGCCCCCATTCCTCCATCATCCCTCCTCTGCCATTATCACTTTTGGCCTGACAACACATCTACTTTTCACTTTTGCTACAGTAATAGAGGGAGGCTGAGTGGGTCCTTCAGCGAGGCAGCGGCAGGAGCAGGAGATGACGGACATGAAAATGAGCTTCTTCTTGAGCCCGCCACTGCGAGGGCCCGGCGAAGAAAATTTGGCGTCACATCTTGTCAGGGCGTGGGGAGCTCGGGGTCACTTTCCTGCTTAACTCTTTGACGACAGGTAAAGGCAGGACAGTGAACTCTCGCTCTCCAACAACCTCACAGCCAATGTGAAAGTCACTTTTATTCTTTACAGCAGAACAATATATTTTAAAAAAAAAATGTAATTTGAGTAAGGTTTTACATTTTTTTTAACTGACAATAAATGTAACAAATATTTCAGATTATATGATCATTTAATGATTACCATAAGACAAGTTCAGGTGCAATAGCAGCAGTATTAGGTAAATCAGTGCGTTGGCAAATACTGCTACTGCCCCCCCCCCCCCCCCCAAAAAAAAGAGGCTGTTTATTGCAGTTGAAGTTTGTCAAGCTTAACTTAAAACAAAAAGAATGACACCTTACGGTATGTATTTAAAACAACCACTCAGCTGAGCTTTTCAGTCTGCTAGCTAAATGCTAGTTGTACAGTAATTAGCGTGTCTCTTGTTATGCTATAACTAACCCACCCCCCACATATTTCTTACAAGTTTCAGTACATTTGAAAATAAATGAATCAAACAAAAAGTGAAATCCGTTTAAAATGCCGTGTGAAAGTGTCCAGTGTAGTATTTCTTGTTTACCACTGCAGTGGCTCATTTTATAGCAAATAACCTTTTCCGGGGTTGAGGGTTAGACCATCTTTTACGTGCCTCATATTATTACATAATATCAACAACCACCAATGTATTGCAGAGGATTTTTTCCACCTTTTACAGTACCTTTCTTTTTTCTAATACTGTATGATTAAATGAAAGAACAGTCTCCAGGCCCTAGTAGTATTTCATATTGACAACTGGAGGAGTTCATTTTAACTATCAACTTCTTACGGGATTACGGTTCAGCCATCTTTTGTTGTATGATATTTCAGAACGTACGGGTTCACATAACTGGCTATTATGTCAGTGTTTTATTTTCATTACACTTTTTTTTTCATATGACAAACTAACATTATTATGGGGAAAAAAAGCCTGCAGTAGCTAACTCATTTTAGCAATCAACCAGTCAACAATGAGGCCATTTTTTAACTTACCAAACATTAACACAGAATAAAAAGTAATGTTTTACACGAATTAAAGTACATATATTTTTGGGGGAAGGGATATTTCTAAATTGTTGTAAAAACAGACATTACCTAATTTTGACTATCAGCATGGGGCTTTGGGTTATATCATTTTTCTAAAGAATGTATCATTTACATTTTCTTACATCCATAACTCCGAATATGTATTTTATTTAATTTAATTCGATCCATTAATTTGAGCTCTGCCGTGATATCGCTGTGACTTTTTCTACTTGCTTCTGCTTGCTCTTCCGTAGCTATGGCGCTCTTGGGCACACATGCTAGTTGAATCCAGTTAAGACGGAGATGTCAAAGTCCACCCAGTGTACAGGAATCATTTTAGACGGGAAGACCTTCTTCCGACATCTGACAGAAATCTAATCTTACACAAGAAAAATCTCTCCACGACTGGAGCATTGTCACTGCGCTTTGCTGGGATGGCAACAGACAGTGTTAGCAACAGACAGCGTTAGCAAGTACCCTCAGTCAATACAGAATGAGCAAATGGCGACTTCAATAATGTTTGTGGATCTCTTTTATATCAGCGTTGAGCAAGTTTAAATGTATTTAAAGCATATTGGAGGGGTAAAACTATTTATAAAAATATTTTTGTTTATGGTATCTATCATGGAACGTGCTTGTGGCTGGATCATATTGCGCTGTGTTTGTACTAAATGTGACATAAAATCCTAACAGCAAATGGGCATTTAGAAAACAATCTTCGAGTCGTCACTTGGCAGAAGGACGTATTTGAGGGGGTGGAGGGGGGGGGAGGCTTTTGGTCGGCGGCAGGGTCGCATGCGTCAGGTAATGTGTGGGCCCTTTGAGCTCCCCACACCACACGGCGGTACACTACACCCTGGGGTGCAACAAATATCAGCATTGTAATTTCACGCCTGTGATTATTATCGCGAGCGCCATCTCTGACTGAGAATCCTCCACCCATCCTCTTTAGTCGTCCCAGCTGAGATACTGTTTAACAGTCTCTCCCATGGACTCTCTGCACACACACACACACACACACACACAAACACCAAATATTTTAATGTTTGTTCTCTCCGGGCCCGTTTTAGGCTTTCTCATTTCTTCTTCGCCCATCTTCTGGTAATTCTCCGCCATCTGCCTTGGCATCTGTTTTGAGAAGCCACAAGAAGTGTCTGCCGCGGCAGCAAAACTGCGTTTTTTTTTTTTTTTTAAATCACTCTCGTATTTTTCTTGTTTTTCCTTCTCCGCTCTGCTACATCCATCCCTCGCCCTCTTTCGTCCATTTAAATGCCAAGTTGAGGCAGCATTCTCTTCTGTCTTCTTCTGGCCCTTGACTCCCCCACCCCCACCTGCAACTAGCCCTGATTTAACCTAATCTTTAAAAAAATGACAACAACAAAAAAACTTGATCCCCCACCCTCCTCCATCACTTTGGCCCGCTGAGCGCACGCACACACACACACACACTCAATCCATTTACCCGCACTCGCAGGGAAATGACACAGTTGATGCTTCCTCATCTTTAAATACAGTGGAACCTCCATTTAACGGAGTGGAACCTCGATTTAGGTCGTCCATTATCACTGATTGTTTGTTTCGTCGAGGTACTTCTTTTCATGACCTAAAAACACCCATTACACAACCAAATTATTGTTTGGTTTGTTTTTACTTTATTAACTCCTTATATATTAGGAGTGTAACAAAAATATGAAAATTGGTTTTGATTGTCACCCTGGGACCTGCATCTTTTTATTGCTGAAAGGTCCTGACCCATTTTATCAAAGCTAACAACCATAGAGCATTTTTCTTGTTTAAAACTTACCTCTGAAAATACATGAGCAGTATGTTATATTTTACCATTTTTTTATTCCGATTATATTTTCAAATGAGTTTGAAGCCAAATGTGTATTGCATGCGATGCCGTCCGTTCGTTAAAATTTGAGCTGCGACCTATTTGTTTACAGCAAGGGCATTTACGTCTACCCTTGGAGGGGCGTTATGACAGTGAAACCAAATAAATGTTTAATCGTCTTATCGTTTTATTACTTGTACACAACCAATTGATTGATTGAGGGTTTTGAAATCAGTCGTCAACTCCAATCGTTTGTTCAATTGTTGTTCAACTGAGTGTAAAGAGGGAAACTAAATTATTGCAAAATATGTACATTTATTCCATATGAAATTTGACATTTAGGTACAGATTTGAGCAAGGATCATGCAAGTTGACGTGCTTGATATGCTTCCGCGGGCCATATAAAATGACGTGGCGGACCAGATCTGGCCCCCGAGCCTTGAGTTTGACACCTGTGGAGTACAGAGTTGCTCGTGACGAGATAGGACAAGTGAATCACATTTCCTGACGCTTACGCATATCGTTTGTTCTACGTGGAAACCCGGGACACCTCGCTACTGTTCTGAAAAAAAAAAATCTAAATACCAAATACATGTCTTTTTTTTTATCGGCTTTTCCGAGACCTACCCAAAATACGTCAGCGACCCACTTTTGGGTCCCAACCCGCTAGTTGAGAACCACTGCTATAGATGACATTTGAAAAAAAAAAATAATAATAAAACACTCCACTTGCACTTGTGGTCACGCCGCAGGCAAAGATATTAGCATCATGTCATTAGATATGGAGCCGGACGCCCTCTGCTCCACACCTCCCCTCGGGCCTTACATGGATTAGACAGCTTTGTGCAATATGGCCAAACATATGTGTGTGTGTGTGTGTGTGTGTGTGTGTGTGTGTTGGGGAGGGGGAGATTGACGACACGTGTGACCTCTCACACGGCAGCCGCATTGAGTAATTGTGATCATGATGTTCCAACACTCTTCTATTCTCTCCAATTCCATCCCCATGATGTCCTCCTGCCTCCTTCCCTTCCTCTCATTTTCTCAGCGGGGGAGCGCTTGGCTGATAAGTTGTCGCATTAAGTGCAAACTTTTGGCTGATTGCTGGGCCTTTTTTTTCCCTTCGCCATCGCTATGGCCGCAGCCCTCTAATAGCTGTCCCCGGGCTCCGCCGCGGGCAATCATGTCACAAATAAACAGGCTGACACAGTCATTTACTCCAATTGTCCCTGCGCTATTCACAAGCCTCCCCTGGTGAACAACAACAATTATTCCAAATGTCAAAGATCCAAGCCTTTGGGGCATAGACAAATGCACATTAAAAATCTATTACAGAACACTTTGAAATATACATAGAGGCTTCTTTTTAGTTTGATAGTAAAAGATTACGGTGTGGGGGGGGGGGGGGGTAGTCAGCTCCTTGCAACCTCATCTCATCCTTAGGAGGGACCTCGCGTGTAGTCTGTAGACGAGTTGACGGACGTATGAGTGACATATTTGTTGCATTGTTTTAGATCGGGGACGGGCAACTTAAATGCTGAGGAAGTGGGGGAGGCACAACAAAGGGTTTCAAACAAGCTACAAAATAACAACGTGCGGAATAGTTTTTCCCGCTTGCATGTAAATTGCCGTTCAAGGATTGTTCAACAACACAACAGCGATAAATGCAAGAAGTTATTTTTTCTCACAAAAATCATCTAAAAAATTCCAGTATCATTGCTGTCCTATGTTTGACCTTGTTATCATTCCAAATCCACAAAAAAAATAAAAAAAAATAACAAAATAATGAGGCCTATTCATTTTGTAGTATCAGGCAGTATAAAACCTGGTGCCATTTCTGCCATTTCTAATGGTAACTGGTGATATTACACTTCAAAACTAAAGTCGATCCCTGCATACTTGTGGTTTGGCACCCGTGGATTTGCAAATTTTTGGATAATTATTTTTGTTGTTGTCTCCCCCCAACCCTAATATTCATAATTTTTCTTTCCCTCGGGGATTGTGTTCTCCATTTCTTCAATGCTAGCTAGGTAGGTAGAAAACAAAGAGAACAGCGAAAGAAAAAAGGAAAGGGAGAGACAGAGATACATATAATTACAACGGCGCTAGCTAGCTAGCTTGCTATAATTATGTCAGTGACAGCGCCTCAGAAGAAAGCACTTCCTGTTCTGCCTTCTTTTCAATAAAAGTCACTCTGTTAAAGCAATAGATACAGTAAGCCTAATATAAAAGTAGCGCCTGCGGTAGCAATCTATTCCACATTATTGCCACTCCCCACCGAATCCATCTCCATTCGATGAGGGCCTCAGAATCCATCTTTTGATAATGGCGTCATTGTGGGCACTCCCATCACATCTATTTGTTACCTTTGGTCCGCTAGCAATAAATCTCATCTAGTCTTTGCGGCTGCGGATCGCTGACCAACGCGGACTGGTCAAGGAGAGTGCTGCGCTTCGTTTCACGTCATACGCTTAGCGTGATTACGCACGGATTATACACACAGAGCCTCCTCGGTTAGCGTAGCCTCACTCATGCTTAACTTTAGCATCCCCGCTCGCGTCAAAGCTAAAATTTGATGGCAGTGAACATAGCCAAAATCTCATAAACATGTTTTGAAATGTTATTCTTTTCATTTTTTTTAAATAGCTGCTACAAAGTTGGAGTACATTGTTGGTTTTTGGCTCATGTTAACTGAAATGGAATTTAGATTTATCAACATATGTCACATCAAGCAAAACGGTGGTCATGATGGGGAATCTTGAAACTGTACACACATGCCGTAAATGTGTACATTTTTAGGAGGAATTTGAAACCGGCCCGAGAACTATCTGTGTTCTCATCACATTTGCACTAGTTTGTCTACAGTCGTGTCTTGCGTAATTTCGAAACAGTCAACAATCAGTTATGAACTTTGCATTGAAAATCAACATCATGTTAAGGGTTAAAGCCTCTTGGTTTTAACGCAAAACTATTTGTGTCTTGCAGAACTACACACGGCTCAACGGGGACCAAAACGCGGGGGTAAGTACGGCGGAATGCGGTGATTTCAAACCATCACGACTCTCCCCCGGGGGAGCTCTAAATGGAGCAGATGGCGGATAAATAGCGTCTAAGGGAAGAAAATTAGGGAGTTTCATTGGATTTCCATCAATTACCTGCGCTAATGTATCAATATGGATTAAAACAATGTTATTTGTAATGTTGCTGACAAGCGCCATCAATACATTAATAACGACCGGGCCGCGCATCAATCCTCATTTGGATCTTTTGAAGGGAGGACCTCCTCACAAACGCAAGTTGCGCAAGAGATGGTAAAAGCACCACTGCTGTCTTGACTCTCACTACGATGACTAAATTTCACACTGTTGCATTATTAGGGACAGCTTTTGGCATTCTGGTAAAACAACTAATGATGTAAAAATGTTACTATTAAGGGGATATGTCATATGAGTGAGGACGAAAAGTGCATGGACTAGTACATGGACTTTCAAACGATGCCCTTTGTCCTGACTAGTGAAAAAATTCCGTGCTCTCGTAGAATGACCGTGTCTTGCTAGCCAGGCTTGTGTTGACATTGGTGCGCTACTAGTGGCATGAATGAAGTCCCCGATGGTAACGAGTAGAATTTTTTTAAATTAATGTCACTCGCACTACTAGTCATGTGAAGTTGTTAACTAGCGCACAGTTTTGTTGCCTTTCAAATACCATGTAGTTGTGGGCAGCTGGGACTTGAAGAAGCCAATTTTATCTCTTGTCCACATCGGTCTCATCCTTTAGCCTGTGAGTGGCTGCCGGTTAGCTTTATCGAGGACCTTCGTAACGCAGTCAAGATCGGCATTATCTTGAAGGAATCCCTCACCTCGAGTCGACACAAACTGTTGACTTTCTGTCCTTCCAGAAGGACATGAAGGCGAATTCATGATTGGTCACATGATCCATTACGGTCAAGTTCTAGAATATGTGGAAAATTTATTTTCATGATAAAATCAAGATATTACAAATGTATTCTGTTACTGCGTAAGGGGTTCTAATTTATCCCGAAAGAAATTCAAGTTCTCAGAGTCTCAGGCTGAAAAAAAGTCCACCTCAAAGTCCACCCAACTCTGCAAAAGTCTTAATTATTTTCCATTTCTCACTTGCAATGAATTTTTATTTTATTTATTTTTTTCGTTGTCGTAATTAACATGTGGAGCCTGCCGTGATTAAAAACGCTCCCGGTGTGAATGCAATATTCAACAGTGAGCCATGACAGTGATGTATTCCACAAGGATTATCCTCAGTGGTTTTGACTCTGGCCATTAATCTACATTATTTATGATACGATAACAACAGAATGTTTAAAAAAAAAAAAACACTTCCTGCATTCAACTTTCCCCAACATTTCTATTAGTCAGTGGAAGCGCTCAAGTTGGCTCGTGGGATGTATTGAAGGGGCTCTGGAGCTAAAAAAAAAGCTTCAAAAGTCACCCAACCATCATATTTAATTACTGCATTTTTTAAACTTTTTTTTTTTATCCGCTGAAAAATAAAATTATATTTAATTTATCGAGAGGCACTGCTCAAGTCTTTTAGTTCAACTCGGCACGTCACAGATTTTTGCTATAAATTGACTTGAGATAGCAGTTGAAATGTCATGAATCCATTCCAGCCCCCCCGTCCCCTCCCTGACTATTCTGTTTTTTTTTGGTTGCATATTTTTAAAATGGAGAAAAAAATACCACTGTATTGTATATTTAAAAAATGGTTTTACTGTCAGTGTAATTGCACTTAGCGTATTATTCCTGTGTTGGATGTGTGCGTGTGAGCATCTGGCGGTGAGTTGTGGTCGACAGCAGCTACTTGAGCGGGCTCATTTCCTATTAGACTTTATTTATTATACTAAATGTCTATGATATTAACAACGATATAAAACCACAGTGCACTCGTGGTTAGCACACGAACATCCATCAATGAATGAAATAATATTTTGACAAATTTCTGCGCCATATTAGATTTATACATGGCGAGTTTTTGACAGGGCTCTTGCATTGTATCTCATTGGATCGTTCAGGTCTACGTAATGTTCATCAATTACACTTTGTAATAGTCAGTCGGGAGCAAAGAGGCGCTAAACATGATACGATAGGGGAGGGGGGAGTGAAGGAAAAAAAAAAGATTATCTACGGCCGTCAAGGGAATGAACAAATAAATAAGCAGACAAGATAATGTGATAGTTTGCCGGTGAAGTTGACGTTCCGCCTACCTTTTCTGCTTTTGTGAAAGCAACATTAATCTGACGCACCAGTGAAGCTCTCTCTAATGTGAAAATGTACTTTTTTTTGCCCCCCCCCCCTGTTCTCTCCTGCTTTGGCGAGGAAGATGCTTCTATCACGCTAATGATAATAAATGGCAACTAATGGGATGGCCAAACATAACAAATGGAAAGTTGTAAAGGTATGGAGGACACATTAAATCTGAAATGACATCCTCAAGTCGGAGCTTTGTCTGCCGCTAAACAGGAAAAATTGATTATCGCCGAGACTTTGTATTAATGTACATCATGTACATGCCACGCAGTGGAATAATGCACCTTTTTTTTTTTGGGTCATTTGAGTTCGGTGATTCATCAAAAGTAAATGCTACACTTTTGGTCATTTGAAAGCAAATCAAGTTAAGTCATTGTTATACTGAAATCACTGTGTAAAGTAAAAGTAAATGAAAGCAAAGTGTTTATGTGTGTGTGTGTGTGTGAGAGAGAGACTATGTGAGCAGAATAATAAATTAAAATACAAAAAAAAATGTTAATAATAATAATTTAAATAAATTATGGCGGCCCGGTAGTCCAGTGGTTAGCACGTCGGCTTCACAGTGCAGAGGTACCGGGTTCGATTCCAGCTCCGGCCTCCCTGTGTGGAGTTTGCATGTTCTCCCCGGTCCTGCGTGGGTTTTCTCCGGGTGCTCCGGTTTCCTCCCACATTCTAAAAATATGCATGGCAGGCTGATTGAACACTCTAAATTGTCCCTAGGTGTGAGTGTGAGTGCGAATGGTTGTTCGTCTCTGTGTGCCCTGTGATTGGCTGGCAACCGATTCAGGGTGTCCCCCGCCTGCTGCCCGGAGACAGCTGGGATAGGCTCCAGCACCCCCCGCGACCCTAGTGAGGATCAAGCGGTTAGGAAGATGAATGAATGAATGAATAAATAAATTATACTAATAAATAAAATATGTGTTCCTTTCCTACTTTTTTGCCCACATTTTGAACGTGACATTTTGTGTTCCTAAGTGGTACATTCCTGTGAGATGCTCATCCAAAGTCGCAAAGAGTGCCCGGGAATTTCGGAGTCTCTCATGCGTTTGTCATTGAGAGGAACTACATTTGTCTTAATGATCGTGCTCCTTGAACTGAGTTTGCTTGCAAAATAATCGATATCCAAGTCGCCGGTGGGGCGGGGGGGGCAGTACCCGAGAAAAAGTGAGGGCGTGCAGACACCGTGTCATCACGTTGGCCTTGTAGATGTAACAATGCTTGTAGAGTTTGGCCCTGAGCATGGAAACATGCTCTCAATCACTGAAATCTTCCTATGGGCCACACTTGAGTGCTGGTGGAGTTTAGCTACAGTCTCAATTTGTATGTTGTCTCTCGTTGCAGAGACACGGGAGGGAAGGTGGGGTGGGGCGGGTCGATCTCTCGTCCCCGGGTCCAGCAGGTACCGACTTCTCTATTTTTGGGATGATTTATAAAACGGATGTTGCTGCTGTGTGCAAACGATGAACACGCTTGCATGAGAAGAGAACGTTTTTTTTGGGAGGGGGGGGGGGGGTTGTGATCATATGCATGTGATTGGAGTGTGTCATGTGACACTTTGTAATCAGTTTTTGTGGATATCTGGGGTTGATGGAAGTCACAATCTGATTTGATATCCACATTTTTTTTCTCGCAATAATACAGTGGTACTTTAATGTTAGAGCAGGTCTAAGTTGTGGCGCAGGTTGTGTAATGGGAGTTTTGAAACAGGTGCAGGCGGTCAAATTCTGTGCTCCGCTTACAAAAGTTGGTTAAAAAGTTCACGCGACAGTGGTATGATATCATGAACGTGGGATGTTTAAGTTAAAGGATGCACTGGTGCTTTTCTTCATCTCAAACAGTTCATTGAAACAAAAGTTAACTATGGTGGCTATGCCAAGCGTCCATCCATCTATATCCTCATATGTATCAAATTTTCTGACGCATTTCTCGCCTTTGTTTTCCAAATCTGGCATATTCAGATTTTTTTTAATCTATTAATTTTTTCTCAATGAAACAAAGACGTGAGAGGCGCACAGCCCCGTTTGGCCCCTCAGTGACCAGAGAGAATGTGATAAATGACTTCCCCACTCATCCCTGTCAGCACTGGCGAGGGAAGCGAAGGGTGTGTGGGTGTGGGTGTGTATGTGGGTGTGGGTCGTTGACGGCTCACTGGTGGGCTCGAACGGTAGCACGGCGGCCCTGCTAGCATGAGCTACATCATCCTAACAACACAATTCTTTTCATGCGGCTTGTCGATAGAGGCACCCGCCGTGATTGGCGTGGAGATCCGCTCAGGTTAATTGGAAGCCTGAACTGTGTAACGGCGCGGGGAAGCTGAGCAGACATTGCCGCCCCTCCACCCCCCCGCTTCTTGTAATAACACAGGAGGCCTGTGTGTCTGCGTATCGATTACATCTTAGGTTCACGGCGCCCATATGGGAATGAAATATCAGATGACAGGTTATGGATGTGGCCTTCAATGGGCCCCGTAGGAGCGGAGATAGGCCACTTGTACGGCGGGAAGAGGCCCTAAATGAAAATTTCAAACGCATCGTTTGACAGCCCACTGGCTGGATTGAAAGTAAAATGTCATTTATCAATGGAAACGCACTGACCGGACAAAATATGAGGTAAACCTTCAAATCCCACTTTGTCTTATGATTCCTTTCATTTTTTTTTCCTGTCGTTTCATTAGAGTGATCTGAGTCTAAAATTCATATTGAGCCTTGTAAATTTCCCCATTGTGGGACAAATAAAGGATATCTTATCTTATCTTATCTTAAATGTGATTTTGTTTCACAGTAATGGTATGTTGTACAGGAAACATAAGTGCAATTATTATTTAAGCATTTCTGAGTTGGTAATCTGGAGGGCTGAACGAATTTGATATCAGGACTTGGATTTCATGTGATCATTTTTATTCATTCCATCTAATTGAAACTACTTAATTGTGATGTCCATTTGAATTCCATGAAATGTTTAGTCCTAGTTATGACGTTCATTTGCTGAACTGAATTCATTCCAAAAATATTTTTTTAAATCAACAAACAAAACAAAAACAAAGCTATCCAGATGTTTACTGGGCCCGTTTAATTGAACTTTCAAACTAAACATAAAATGAGAAATAAGCCTTTGTGTATTGAAACAAAGACTTACCTCAGCCTTTGGTCTGCTAGCTTAAGGCTAATGCTAACATCAGCATTTATTGGCATCGATGTGACGGTTAAAACCCTTTGAACACAAACTGTGCAGCAACTCATGTAAACAGACAATGAAACTGTATTTATCATTCACCACACGCACACACACAAGCACACACACAAACACACACACAAGGCCACCAGTACTTTACACACTCCTTTGTGTACAAAATTAGTTGTCCTAATGTTCAGACTTCATTGGGAAAATGCTAAACTTTTAAAATGTGTCTGATGTCAGAACTGCACACTCTTTATCTTATTAAAAGCATGATGTCATGTTTCTGACATTTTGCAGGTGTGCCTAATAAGGTGAGCCGTAAGCCTACATCCCTGTCGCGGCTTCCTCCATTAGCTTGACCCCCACTGCACTTCTTTTCCTCTTGATCAAGGGTCCGTGGCGGAATTAGACGTGCAGGACACACGATAGTCTTCATAGGATGGAACCAAACACACCGCACCGCTCTCTCATTTTGTGCCTTGTCATCCTGTGGAGCGGCCCACCCTGACATGAACAAGACGGAATAAGTGACAGCGCTAATATGGAGGGTGGGACTATGGTGGGGACATTTGTTGAAACAGTGAACTTAAAACGTTTTTTTCAATATGCACTTTAAACACATTTAAACATATTAAAACTCACTGAAAAAAAAAGTATTGAAAATGCTGTATGATGTTTTGAAATGCCCATGTACATGCATGTGCCTTTTAGAGGCGGGGCCTAGTGGGGTCTTTCGGCAGGTCATCACAAACCTTGTGTGATTGTCCAGGCGTGAGTCTGCTCACCGTTGTGTCCCGGCGTTCAATAAATGGCAGAAAAGTGCATCACCAGTGGCTCTCCTTTCCCACATATGAGGGCATCAAAGTGAGTATAGTGGAAAAAGTAATAATCAGATGATAATCAAATTATGATTCCCCCCTCCTCGTTATTGCGATTGCTATGTATTTTTGGAGGAAACGCAAGCAATACTGTATTTTCATGCGTCTTCTCATAAATAATTTCAGATTTGTCATACATCAAAGTTTTGGTCTTACATGTCACCATTATGCTAAAATAAAGGCCGAAAACCCCATTAAAATAAATAATCGCTTAAAAACTTGCGATATAAGACAAAGACAAATGGGCTTAACTCGGTTCCCATTTTTTGGGCTGATGTTGCAAAAGTACCGCACCAACCGACCCCACAAATATTCCGCATATTCTTACGATGCTGACCAAGGTTATAAAAGGCCCCGACTGCCATAACTCAGAGATTGTGCTTATTGGCTCGGAAGTAATTACAAACACAAAGTGACATTTTACAAGGGATGTTTTGCATAGAGTGAGTTATTGCTCCTGTAAACCGGTGCAGGAGCGCAGAACCTCGACTTGAACTAAAAGGAACTTTGCGGAGGATAAATGGACAAAAATTGCCCCCCCACATCCCCCGCCGTCTGAAGGTTGGGTAATCTCATTGAATTGAGGCTTGCGTCCCGACAAAAAATTGATGGATTCGTAACGCTGAAGATAGCAAGTTTGTGTTTCTTTGACCGATGATCACGTCATGCGCAAGATAAAGAATACTCATACTTTTTACTTAAGTAGAAGTAAAGATCAAAACTGGTGAAAAGTAGTGTCATGACTTTTTGTTTGTTAAATTCTCCGTTTGTAACTATAGTGCAAAATGCTTTGCTTGCTGAGAACTTTTTTTTTTTTTTGATAGCTTCGTTGCTAGTTTTTACTAGTTTTGCAGAGTACTTTTCTAGTTTTGTTTTTTCCGGCTTTCCTGCATTGCAGTTTGTACTTTGTCCTCGAAAATAAATAGTCAGACCATCAGGTTAGGAGCAGCAAGTACAGATATCTTATTTTGCAAAGTTAAAAGTTGTCAGAAAAGTAACTACTCAGGTCAAGGACAGGTACCTGGAAAATGTACTTAAAATACATGAAAGTATTTGTACTTAGTTACATCTCACCGCTGGTGGCTGCACATGCCCAAAGTGGCTCGGCCACCCTCTGTTATGTTCCGTGGGACACAAATAGGAGGTCCAGCTTCTGTATCAGGACATGAGCGACTGGACCGCAGCCCCCCCCCCCCCCCACCAAAAAAAAACCCTCCACAGGCTCTCGCCGCCTTAGGTCCAGATTGTGCCACTGGGCCGGTACTGGACCGGAGGTGGGCGATGGAGCACCAATCCATCTCCCGCCGGAGCTCGCTGACGGGAGCATCGGTTGCCCACTTCTCGGCTGCGAGCACCCTCAGGAAGATGGATTGGTTGGCCGAGTCTCCAAAGTAGGCAAAGCATGCCGTTAAGAGGCTGTGTATCACTTGGCTGCTCATATGCAAAGTTTGATGAAAGAGGTTTTTCTGAGAGTCACGAATTAGGCCTGAGTGGCGAAATTACATTCAGGGTGGTGGGCGGCGGGCTTGTAAGCTTTGTTTCTCTACCGAGTGCAATGATAATCCATGAAATAAAGAGGGGACAGGACTTTATTTCAAATTTTGGAATTATTGAAATCATCTTTTCTCATTATTGAAATGTGAGAATCCGTTCAAGCCCTCCCCCCAATTTTGTATTTATTTGATGTATTGTACTTTATTAAAACATACGAAAATAATCAATAAAGTATTCTTTGGGTGTATGTGACTGCAACAGTAAAATCCAGTCTGCATGACACGATACTGTTGATCTTATCGGAGCAGACCACACATAATATAACTGCAACTGTTAAATGCTTGATTTTCTAAAAAAATCCTCGAGTCTCATTAAGCTGTAGTAACATTAGTCAATTTTCACGGAGGATAAAGAATGTATGCCTCTGAGTATTGACTCTTCAGTTTGATTTACACACACACGCACACACATTTTTATACATGTTCCAATCAGGAACATAAGTTGGACTGGAACTAATTAAAGGCATTTAAAATAATGTAAACCGGTAACATGTATTTAATGTTCAAGAAGATGTAGTGAAAGGTATCACTTAAATTAGTAAAGAAATGTTTGTGCTGCCCGACATTTTATTTGTTTGCAGAATAGTTGGCAAAACAATAAAGTGGACTAATGCAGCATTATATACAAATGTAGCACCAAACAAGCTATTTACTTGTCTCAGTTGGAGCTTTGATCCATCATTGCACATCTAACAGTCTGGACAGATGAGGAAAATGACAAACAAATGCCCCCTCCTCACAAGGAAAAAAAAAAAAAAGAAGATATAATTCATCTTGTGGAAAAATGGTCTCGTCTTCAAATTGGCCACCACTTTAACCTGACAGTGAAGATCTCGTCTCTTCCTCTTTGTGGCCGAAACCCAAAACGGCAGCACGAACGCTGACAAATTTGACAAAGGGAATTTGCTCAAAAAACACAGCCTCTATTTAGTCGGCCAAGCGGCAAATATGTCGGATGATATGGTTTATTAGGCAATCCATTTTTCCCACAATAGCAAGGCCATCTGCAAAGGTTAGCGCACATAAGGTTGCTACGGCAAATTCTATCTAATCTGCCTGCGAATGGGGGGTGGGGGGGGGGCGCATGTCGTGCAAGCCAGTGGCACATTTTTCATGTACGTGCGATTTGGAATGCAAATAGAATAGCTGATGAAAGGGGTGACCTTCTAAGTGCCGAGCAGTGGGGGCTTTGCGGAATATGCAGAGGCGGAATGGAAGAGAAAAGAATGACTTACCGCTGCTGCCACTTGAGCTGCATTGTAATATACGAGCATGGCTGTGATACGAGTGAACCCGGGCCTCCAGAACACGGAGTCTAATCTTAGAGGAACGGCGCCCTGGTTGCATTAAGAAGAAAAAAAAGAAAGTCAACGGCTTGCAAAATGAGGTGCTTAAATTGTACAAATTTGTCAAATTGGCCTGTAAAGACCTTGAAAAGTGTATTCACAGAGATTTGTGGTGAAACACATTTCAAAATCATTCCTGAAAGCAGTGTTTATCGTGAATTGGAGTTTTAGCATTGACCAGAAAGTAAGCTAATTTGGCTATATAAGTCAAATTAGGGCGGCCCGGTAGTCCAGTGGTTAGCACGTCGGCTTCACAGTGCAGAGGGACCGGGTTCGATTCCAGCTCCGGCCTCCCTGTGTGGAGTTTGCATGTTCTCCCCGGGCCTGCGTGGGTTTTCTCCGGGTGCTCCGGTTTCCTCCCACATTCCAAAAACATGCGTGGCAGGCTGATTGAACACTCTAAATTGTCCCTAGGTGTGAGTGTGAGCGTGGATGGTTGTTCGTCTCTGTGTGCCCTGTGATTGGCTGGCAACCAATTCGGGGTGTCCCCCGCCTGCTGCCCGAAGACAGCTGGGATAGGCTCCAGCGCCCCCCGCGACCCTAGTGAGGATCAAGCGGCTCGGAAGATGAATGAATGAATGAATGAATGAATAAGTCAAATTACCCTTACTTCGGCTGTAGCGCAACCACTGGGACTAGCTAGCTAGTTCTTAGCTAGCTGTTTAACTACAAAGTATTTCATGTTAAAGCTCATAGTTTTGTAAAGTAGAATAGGAAGTTATTGAACCTTAAAACAAGCTCATTTTGATGCTACGCTGACTCGTAATAAGTACAAAATTAATGTGACCTTGGCCTTCTGTTGCTGGTTTGCATTAGCATCGATGCTTATTTTATATTTCTTAGTTGGACTGTAAAGTACTTGTTGAAACTACAATTACACTAAAATGATCAGATAGTATTTTGAGGAGTCGTATTCAAACAAAACCAGGTAGAATGCAGTGTTTTTATTTTTATTTTTTTTACAATGGCTTGAACACTCGCAACCAGGCTAATATTAGGATTCATTGTGAAGTATTTGTACTCATGAGACGACATTTGTGTTTGTTGTATTTAGCACATTGCAAAATGCAAAGCGGTGGTCCAATTGCAACGGACTCTACTTTCGCACACACCACAAAGCAAAATATCGACAAAGCGAAGGCTGAAAAGCACAAATGTCAAAGTACCAGGATGTTCCTTATCTGTCATTAGTGAATAAGTCAAAATGAGACAAAAGTGGTAAACAAGACACTATAGTCTCCTCATTGACTACATCCACTTCAACTCGCATATTGTTTCACTTTTCCGAGAATCTTGAAGGACGCTTAAGTTGATTTATGACCCTACATGTCATAAATACCTAAAATGGTCGGAGCTTTAATGGCGTTTCCACTTGATGTATGTTTAAGTCAGACTGCAAATGAGAGTTGAAAAGTAGATATTCCGGCATCCATAAGCGGAGACTATACGTCAATAGTGAAGTGCGGGGACTCCTTTGTCATAGCTTGTGCAAAGCTTGAACACATAGACAAATGGGTGAGGTGCACTATGCTCGTTCAGCCGTGCATGTCTCATCTGTAGCCAGCTTTGGCAGAGTAGTCATCTTCATTCCCTTTGTCCTTACAGCACGAGGTAATCTATCAGGCTCCAGACGTGCTGGAAAGTCCGACTGACTCTCCCATTTGAATTGAGAACCCAGTTTGCGCTTTACGTGGGGTCCCAGTTAGGCCCGGGCCGCAATTGAGAGTGAGTGAGCTGTCCTTGATTCATATTACTGTCCCGGTATGATTGAGCTTCTCTGGTATCGCCGCAGAGTGGGGAGAAAATTGAGCACTTGACTTTTACGCGGCTTGGAATCCCAGTCCTGCATCTATGCATTTGCTCGCTTATTTATTTATTTATTGTTTTACTTTTGGGGGGTCTCGGGACATGCTCCAGCGACAGTCTTTATGTTGCGCTTGATCGGACGCAAGCGGCTCTGTGTTTAGAAGTCGCCGTTTAGCGCTTTTTCTTCACTAGGCAGGCAGCCGGTGTGACCTCTTGTGTTAGATTCTTGCCGCTGAATAAATATCTTTCCTTTGTTTCCTATTGAGATTTTATCTTTCTAGTTCTTGCTCTGATTGTACAATGACAAACATGTCAGCAAAAAAAAAACAGAAAAGCTGAGCTTTGATTTAAGTTTTCAGGTACTCGTGAAGGTTGCTGATATATGCCACTGATACTTAAAAGGAGGGGCGGGGGGGATATTGAGTCACAATAGCAGCCATTTGACACATCAGCAAATCATGATGTGCGTCAGAAAGACGGAAAGGGCTTTGGTCAGAATTATTTGTCATTGTGTTGATTGAAATTTTATGCTATCATAAGGACTAGTGGTATCGGTAATTGGTATCGGTATTGGCGAGTACTCAAGAGCGAGAATTGGTCTGTACATTTTTTTTTTGTCTTGAGCATCCCTAATGATGATCAGAGCCATTTAAAATTGTGGCATGTATGTGCTGCGTTTCACGTAGCTTTGACTGTGATTGGTTAATTCTGAACTCAACCACATTCCCAGTTATAAGGTGTCCAAACTTGTGAAACGATGCTATCTGGTTATTTTTGTTTAGTTTGTTTGTTTGTGTTTACTTCCCCTATCTTCCCCATTGAAATGAGTTTTCTTCATGACAACCTGCCATTTGAGCAGGGGTGTGTAGACTTTTTATATCCACCGTACATGCCCGAGTATTGTAGAATGCGTTGCTGCTCCGTGTGCGGTAATAACCAGTTGGTTGGTGGTTTATAATTACCGTAATAAGTGTGCTTATCTCAACTAGCCTGCAAGAGTGTTTCGCATTATGCGTTAGCCTTAAACTAGAAAACTTTCATTTGACAAAATTACATGATTTGGTTTCACATGTTGGTTTTTAATATCCAATGTTTAAGTCGCTTTTGTTTGTCCTGTCTGTTTTACAGTGAACTATAACGAAGAGTGACAAATAAACAGCTTGAAGCACGCACGCTAGTCTCTTATTTGGACAACAGTGAAAGCAAAAGAGAGAAAAGCCGCGAAAGAATTATTCAAAAAACATTTTTTTAATTTGTTCAATTGTTGCCATAATAACTCGTAATATTCATAAATTGGATATCGATAGCAAATAAACAGCAGTATGTCACAGCGGGCTCAATGTTATCTTACCTGCAACAGACCGACGCGGTCGCTAATGAAAATGTAACACTTGATTTAAGATGTGACCTGATCCTGTAAGTCTTTGATCATTTCAGTCAATAGAGATCTTGTCTCTCTTTATTTCATCCACTTCTTTTCCTCTTGGGGCGGGGGATGTAGTATTCATCAGCTGACTGCCGCCCGACCCTCCCACCCCCACAACCCGCCGTTACCTGACCGAGTTGGGGGCCTTTAGCCACGATTTGATCGAGGGAGCCGATTATGAAGCATGACCATCGTTCCGGCAAATATTGACATGGAAACAGCGAGCCGGCCAGCACGCCCACGGCAACAACAACAATACACGCGGCACACACAAAATCATGTATGGCTCCAAGATGTCTTCATAGAGATACACGGGCTTACACGGCATAAAAGCCGGATCGATGGCGGCTCATTGGCAGCATTGTACACGCGGAGCTTTGATTTACATAACAGGGGACGAGGTTAATCCCACTTTTAGCGTTACACTCAACTCTTGTTTATTTCGAGACTATATAGAAAAATCATTGATAGTTTCATTCCTCCAACGTTACATTTATTATGTTTTCCTCGCGACCTGTTCTCACATTTCTCTTGATTAAAAACAAGCTGTTTATCAGTCACCCTTAGTTGAAGTTGACGGTAAAACAGACAAATCAAGTGGGAAAATTAAACCGAAGTATGTAGTTTGTAATGTATGTAATGCTAACATGCTAACATGTAACGTGAAACACCGCCGATGGGCTAACAGAGATTAGCATAAAATGTAATTACTGTAATGGATCGGCAGCACAAACATATCACAACAATACTACACGGTGGCTATAAAAAGTCTACACACCCCTGTTAAAATTGTAGGTTTTTGTCAGCAAATTAAAAAAAAATGCGACCAAGAAAAATAATCTTTAAAACGATGTTTTACGAATGAACTAAACAACAATATAAATTCATTTTAAATGAGATTCATCACACACTTGCTGACATTTAAATGCAAAGTTCTGATGTTCTAGTCGGCTTTCCCTGACATTGTTGTACTCACATCTTGAGGCATGAATGGCATAAGGCGGGAATGTATTCCAGCGAATGGGGCGTCTTGTTCTTACTCGTAATTACATTGCGTCTCCTCTAGTAGGCCTCAGAGCTGCTTGTCATGTTGAAGTGATTCCGCTGAAGACAGGCACTCTACATTCAGACTCGCCTGAATACCGTTCAAACCCATGAAAAAAAATGTTGCGCAATGAACCCGAAATAAAGCAAAGGTGGGTGGGGACACATTCTCCTCCTTCAGCACCTGAACCTGAAGAAAAGCGCTCTTGGTCAGTCAGGATGAGAATGAAAGAAGAGTTCATGACAGGTGTGCCATCCAGCCTGGAAGTCTGGTGGCAGGCCACACAGGCGGAGCTTTAAAACCAATCCCCATTGGAAGTTCTTATTTATTTTCCGCAAAGTTTGTCAAACTCAGCCTGTGATTTCTAACCCACAGCCCCCCCTCGCCCCCCATCTTTCCTTCTCCACCTCCTCCTCCACTAGTTCCCTCTTGTGGCCCGTTCCCGCACATGCTCCCCCACATAATTTATGACTGCCTCTGGTCCTGATGACAGATTATTAAAAGTAGAATTAGTTTTGTGCCGAGGATTTTTCCTGTGGGAATTGGGAAGGCAGGGCTCTCCGTGGAAGGTCTCTGACGAGGTCTCCATTACTAATAGAGGCAGACCCCCCCCACCACACACACCACCACCACTTCCCCCGTGTGATGGCAAAGCAAGAAGACTAATGATTTGAATTTACTGTGGCAGGCGTCACGTGCTGTGAAAGGCAGCGTTGGAGTAGAGGAGAGGTTAAGTTCTTCCCCGCGGAGAGGTTTATTGGATTGTTTAGCACCAGAAGGATAATGTTTTTGTCGTCGACTGCCGCTGCCGCCGCTGCTACCGGATCAGATGCCTGGAAGCAAATCGGACGCTGCTTGTGAAGTACGGTCAACATTGTGACATCATGGGGAGGGACATACGGTGAAGCGCCGCTGTGCCGCGGGTCATCGTTTGCGCCGTTGCTGTTTTTGTGGATTTTTAAGCGATTGTTTTTTATGTGGTTTTTTTTTGCACTGTACGCACAAGCCGAATTTAGACTTGCATGAGTTTAGTGTAATATGACATGCTGGGCAGCACAGAGAGCGATGAAGCATAATCACGAGCAAGAAGAAAAGGCAGAGAAGGGCCCCAGTTAATCTGCAAAGCGCCGTTATTTCCACACAGCAGGAACAATTTATGCCTCTGAGTAATGTACGCTGTTTGCACACTGTAAATAACACAAATGAATAAGAACAAGCTGCATGCGCTTAGAATTTTAAGGCAACAAACCGCAAAATGTTCAAGTTACTTAAAATTTTCCCTATTGACATTCCATCATGTGACCAATTTTTAAATGATAAATGGACAACAAAAAGACTCACTTCATTTGAATTGATTTATTTTAGGGTGAAAAAAGGCCAAAAGTACAATGTCACAAATATTGCAGGACCTTGAGAATGGAAATGCTCTGCAGGCTGGATTGAAGAATGGAGCTGGCTTTATATTTACTTTGCCCACCCTTAACGTAGATGAGCACTACAAGTAGGCAAGATTGTCGCTTTTTTCCTCCCCCTTTGACAAGAGCCCGTTTCTTTCTGTTTTTCTCAAGTCGCCTCCAACTCTCCGATCCTCTCCCTTCAGCAATTGTTCTCGTTCCTCCTCCTCCTCCTCCTCCGCGGCCACAAAAAAAGAGAGGATGTAGGCTTTCAATTCTCCCCCCTGTTCACCTGATGGCCGTTTGGAGCCTGTTCCCCCAGCGTGTGTCTGCAGCCTGGGAAGCAGAGGGGAGTCTCAGCACAGCTGAGAGGCTCGGCTTAATCTTATGCATCATTAAGCACTCAGCGGCACACCGCAGCTCCTCATATACATCATCCACGCTTAATAAACATAATGATGACATAAGATGTAATTCCAGATGAATTTTCATTTTATAGGGAAATGGAGAATTCCTGTAGTATGGGAGGAGGGAGGGCCGAAAGGACAGCAAAGACGAAAAGAGGGGAAGAGAGAGAAAAAGTAAATTATTGGGGAAGTACAGAATAAATGATGTTTTTTTTTTTCTCAACAAGATGGATTGCTGCTTTCTGGGGACACTTGAAGTGGGAGGGAGCGGGTGAGAAAAGGTGAAAGGGGGCATAGGTCTGTCGTGTGGCACGGAGGGGACAAAAGGGGTTGGCGAGGAGAGAGAAAAATGTTGGTCATTTCGAGTGTTTTAATCGCCGGGCTTGATGGACAGGCTGAGAGGACCTGAGGTGCGGCCATCCATCACGGACGGGCCGGCTACAACGGCCACGAGGAGGATCGAGTTTCAGCTTGAGGAGGAGGACGAGGAGGAAAGGGCTGCTAGGCCGTGGCGGGAAATGGGTTTGTCATGGAAGTGGGAGAGAAAGGCCACTGTACACAGTCGAGACCAATGAGGATGGGAGGAGGTGTGTCGGAAAAGGCAGCGGGACGAGAAACTTGAGTAGCTCTGCCGTCATGTGTAATAATTCTATTGTTTTCGGTGAAAGGGGTTATAGGTCTGGGAGTGACAATATCTATCTAGCTAGCTAAACTATATCGCTAAGCTATTTAGCTAAACTGTCTAGCTAAACTATTGATCTAGCTATCTAGCTAAGCTATCTCGGGCTTGCTCACACGAGACAAGGTCTATTTTGGCTGTAGGACAAGAAACTTGAATAGCTCTGCCGTCATGTGTAATAATTCTATTGTTTTAGGTGAAAGGGGACATAGGTCTGGGAGTGACAAGATCTACCTATCTAGCTAAACTATATCGCTAAGCTATCTAGCTAAACTATTGATCTAGCTATCTAGCTAAGCTATCTCGGGCTTGCTCACACGAGACAGGGTCTATTCTGGATGTAGGACAGTAAACTTGAATAGCTCTGCCGGCAAGTGTAATTCTATTGTTTTTAGGTGTAGTCCGTAAATTTCATATGGGAGTGACTATCTATCTATCTATCTATCTATCTATCTATCTATCTATCTATCTATCTATCTATCTATCTATCTATCTATCTATCTATCTATCTATCTATCTATCTAGCTACCTAGCTACCTAGCTACCTAGCTAAGCTATCGAGGTCTTACACGAGACAGTGTCAATTTCAGCTAGAAAAAGATTTAAGTGTACCTTTTGACAAAACATGGAAATGTTCCAAAGGCACCAAGAAAGTGATTGATTTTATTTATTTGTTTTTCCAAGCAAAGTATGTCTCGTTTCAATCAATATGATGTCTTACCTATGTAGTACTCCCATATTTTGAATTGCTTTTGGCTGCTGTACAGGCAGCATCTCAGAAACAAACCAGTAAAAAAAAATTTAAAAAAAAAGTAAGGAGAAAATAGATTGTGATAATAGGATTTGGAAATTATCCAAATATAACATACCTGCCCTCTCTCCTATCAGTGATTCCTGGCTCAGATGAGATAAAAACCTTAAATCTACAACAGTGTCATTATATTTCAGGAATGGGGGAAAGAAAGTTTCAATTCCACATGTTTACCAGTGAATAAGTAATTCTTTTTTCTATTTGTATTCCAAACACCATTGGGAAATAAGAAACTACTCAGCTATTGCTGGTTTGTTGGTGGGGTGCATGCTTCCAGCTGGACCCCATCCCAGACTGCCATGCATGCGTAATGTGGCCAGCCTGAGCTGCCAAAATTAGAATTTATGCTGTATATTGAACAAACAAACACACAAACAATGACACAAGCAGACCTTAGTGTGAAAAGAATGTTCAAATGACTGAAGTTTAACATGCAAAATTTTCATTCTCCCTGTGATTTTAGGCTAGAGTTTAAGGCTACTGAGGTTAATATGTGTTTGTAAAATGGCGACGGTACTGTCTCGAATGCTAATGCTAACGCACTACAACAGATGTCCAGGGTGGTCCATCTTTTGGGGACTAAATTCGTGTGGTATATACTAATGCAATACAGGTCTAGTTTCAAGTTACAAGAAATACATGATCATTCAAACTTTACTAACCTCACTGTGGTAAATACAAATAGCATGGAATCTGAAGTCAGCTATTTTACATTTAAGAAGACAACAAATTGTGTCTATGTAGGACAATAATAAAAAAGAACATTTACATTTAAAAAATGTACACACACTTAGACTCACACAAAGAAGAGTTTCACACCTGACACAACAATCTGCAGTAATATTTGTTTAATTTTCCGCAAAGGATAAAGAATCTATGCATGTGAGTGTGAAGGAACTGTTGACTTTCTGCTATTGTGGGTTGCAGGTTTGCGGTACAGCTATTTTGTTCGGTTTATAACTTTGGGTGCTTATTTTGTGTGTAATTCAATGGTGGACCACTAGATGGCGGCATGTCCCCACAAAGTTGAAAGATGATTTCTTTAGTTTATTGAACATCAAATCCTATTTAATCCTTCTTTTTACGCCAACAGGAAGAGGTTTATTTCCGAATGTGCATCTTCGGGCATGATTATTGATGTATCTTGTGAGATTATGGGGATTGTGCACTGTAGCACGCTTTGTCCTGTTTGTACGTGATTTTGGTCTCATCCATTGCTCTTGCTCGTGCTTTTGTGTTTGATTGTATCATTTTTAAATGTGTTTGAAGACTTAAAAAAGCGAGTGCTGTAGAAACATGACTGGAGAGTATTTCAATAAGGTATTATCGAGATGAATAGTGCAAATTCACCGGATCTGGAATGACCCGCCAAATGAAAGGGTGACGTTTTTTAATTTTCCTTCCTGATTGGCTGAGAGGAAATCACATGACTGTAATCCACTTGAACTGAAGTTTCCAAATACGGTTCCTCGGCCTACAAAGCGCGACCATTATCCGCTTTCCTATTCATGTGCGTGCACTTTCATAGCAGAGATGTGATCCCCGGTTAAATGAGTGCAACTCCCTGACTGGTGCCTCGCAGCAGGGGAACCGTCTGAAACCAGCCCGCCAGCTCGCCTCTGGTGGCCTGTGCTGCACAAAGGCATTTCTGGATTCAAACCTCAGCATGTTCGGGGCCAGTGGAGCGCGCCCAGCACTATGCCAAGCCGAGATGGCTGCCAAGGGTGCCACTAACCAGAGCTTCGTCCCCTGCACGCTGTGGTTTCGCCGCCAACACAAAATGCTGCAATGTAACAAACATTACAGACTGCGAGGAACAAAAAGCACACAAACAAACAAACAAAAAAAGGCTGCGGTTTTGATTCATTTCCTTTTGAGCATTCATATGTTTTGAATGACTAGTGGAGTGCGCACGGAAACGGCACACGTCCGTCTTATGACATGCGGCCCTCCCATTGTCCGTGCCGAGTAGAACCTTCCAGAGATAATGTTCTCATAATTGATGCGCGCACTGTTTGTGTTTGTTTCTTTCTCGTACTTTTCCCTCCGCCGCGCTCCGCTCCTGGCACTGAGCACAGATTACATCTTGTTTCCCCAACTACTAAAAGTGTCAGAGGCTGTCTGCCTTTGCTTTTATATCATGTTATTAATGGCAGCTAGCACAAAGCAACCCCCCCCCCACACACACACACACACTTTTTTTCCTTTTTTTTCCCAGGGAGGGTATGCTTGCTTTTGCTGCTGGTGTCTAATTAAAAGATCTCTGCTTACAGGAGCAGAGAACGACTTGCATAGAAAGCAATCATTGCAAGCGTTATTATTCTGCCGGCTTGTAGAGAGATGAAATGAATTTGGAAGGCCATATTTGTACAGGGCAGGGGTGTGGTGGGGGGGCGGGGAGTTGTGAGCTGTGTAAAGAAAAGGTAACATTTAACCTCACAGCTCATAACATCAGCCGCGGGCCCTACAAAATGAAGAGATAAAAATAAAAGACGGTCTGTAAATAAACATAAATTGGAAAAAAAGGCTTCAAACTGCTATGGCAATTAAATACTTTAATTAATTTAATACCAAAAACTTCATACAAATGGAGACAATTTATAAATATATATATATGTGTGTGTGCTTGTGTGTGTGTGTGTGTGTGTGTGTGTGTGTGTGTGTGTGTGTGTGTGTGTGTGTAATATCCAAAAATGAAAAAGAATTATTAAATTTTACTGTTACAATTTTTTTTCAATTTTAGTTTCAGTTCTTTCACTCGTTTTTTAAAATGTATTTATTTATTTGCTTTTTTTAATGAAAACAACCCTGGTGTGAAACAGTATTGTTCGTTAAAAAAAAATGCATTAAAAAAAAAAACGACTTCAAAATCTGAACAATGACCACGGCGATTTAGTGGTAGCTGCGCCGATAACATTCCAGCCGTGTGCATTGTCGTCATAAGGGAGAGCTCCGCCCTTTTTTCGTATTATAAGTCGTATTTCCTGACAAATCGCAGTGTTTGCATGCTTGTGCCGACCGCCCGAGTGTGACCTTGCAGATCGTCCGGGCCCTCTCTCCCGCAGCCCCGGCGCCGTCTTAACCTGAAGAATTATGTGCTGAGATAATTAGCTCTTATAGGTACACTCTCCATTTCTCCACTCCACTGGGCACATCATCTTCCTCGCCTCTTTATTGTTTGCTTTGCTTTGTCAGATCGATGTCTTGCTACTGCGTAACCAGCACTCGGATGTGGGCCTGCATAAATCACAACAAGGTTTCTGTCGCTCGGGAGAGCGCCGGGGCTGCACATATACACGTTCACGCGCACAGTCACACAATGTACACAAGCGTAAACAAGAGGGAAGGCTACTTTGTGCCGCACGTCTCTCCTCTGCATCAGTGTGTTGTTGTTTTTTTTGTGATTTTTTTTTTTCCAGTCTGAGGAAACACTGCAACAGTTTTTGCTCAGTTAACACATCTGTTTTCCCCTCTTTTGCAGTAGTGTTTTGCCCATTATATTGGATTTAATAGACACTCTTTATTATGGCCTGACTGCCATGTTTTTTTGTTTTTTTTTTAGGCCAAAGGCATTATTTAGCAGAATCTTCTCATCTTAAAAATATATAACGTCTCAAATGGCATCTGTTTTTGATCCCTTAATGCTGACAATAACAAGGTTGTGAATTACAGGAAGAATGTTGAACTTTGTACTTTAGTATTTGTGTCACCTAACAACAGAGAGACAAATTGACAAAAATCGGAAAAATCAGCCGGCCAAATAATCAGTCATCTCTACTTTTATGTATGTAAAAAAAAAAAGTACGTTCACGTGATTGTGTAGCATGACATTTCTTTTTCGGTGACTTTGTCTATGCAATGCAAAAGAAAAAAGCCAACACATACTTTATTACAATTTAGCGTTTGCGCAGCAATATTGCATTTTTGGAGAAAAAAAATGTTAATCACAGGATTTTATGGTCATAAAATTTCACAATTAGTCTTGATAAAATCATTGCCAGGAGTCTGGATGGCAACTGGCGTTGCGAAAGCATCCGGTAAAGGTGGCAGCTGCCCTCCCTTGCCACCCCGTAAAACCGCTTGTGACTGCACCTGAATAAAGTTGAAGTCTGGTTTCTGCTGAGGTAAAGAAATCCATCAGGGCTGCCATCAGGGGCGTGATCGACACACACACACACACACACACACACACACACACACACACACACACACACACACACACACACACACACACACACACACACACACATGGCTGACATACAGCGCGATTTAGCGCTAAGCTCTTTCAAAAAAAAAAAAAAAGCACACAGCCTTGATTATGGTGCATGAAATGAGGCAGAAACACAATTGCGTGCGTTAGGACCTGCAGGCTTGGATCGGCATCCCATGTCTGCGTGCGCGCTAATGTCGCCCTTAACAGCAAGCTAAACACTGCAGGTTCGCAAACATTAGCCATGCCTGCTAAAACACTCATTTACCACGCAGGCCTCCTCGTCGCACACAATGACAGGCCCCAACACGCCGTTCTATTAGAGGGCATACTCCATAGAGCAATGCTCAGCCAATCGTGTCCCCTCCCGTGTGAGACCCACGCGGAGAATATGCTCATCTCCCCCGCTCGTATATTTCACTTTACAATATGCGGCCCTTGCGTTCGGTGACAGTCGCTCAAAAGCATCACAACTGACACTGGCGCAGCCCGCCGTGATGTCAGTGCAGCGGCGGGCTGTGACTTTGGGCTACCTCGGCCTTCACTGGGCGCTTACTCGACTGAATCCGCTTCGGAATATCACCGCGGTAGTCTATAGAAACGCTAGTGTGCCGTAGAAAATCATTTAGACCGGTTCAAAATCAAAATGCATCGAATCGCATGACAAAGTATTAAAAGAAAATGGAATTGCTTATCATATTCAGCAGAAATGATGATTCCACCGGTCAAGAGCTCATTTTAAATAAGAGATGACTTAATGTATCCTTCAATGTAGCTGATTTAAATTATAATTTTTTTTCTAGTACTTCAGGTTTTGGAGATACCTTTACATATCAGGTTTTTAAGTTTGACCTGCAGGGGTGAAGGATTCGATTCTGGCTCTGGCCTCCCTGTGTGCAGTTAGCATGTTCTCCCAGTGCCTGAGTGGGTTTTCTCCGGGTACTCCGGTTTCCTCCCATATTCCATAAACATGCCTGGCAGATTAATTGGGGACTCTAAATTGTCTCCGGGTGTGACTGTGAGCGCGAATAGTTGTGTGTTCCCTGCGATTGGCTGGCAACCAGTTCAGGATGTCCCCCGCCTACTGCCCGAAGACAGCTGGGATAGGCTCCAGCACCCCCCGCGACCCTAGTGAGGGTCAAGCGGTTCGGAAAATGAATGGATGGATGGAAGTTTGACCTCTAAAAACTTGCACAGCACAGATTTTACCAAACATTGTCATTTACAGCCATGTTTAACTCAAAAATTCCACCTGTAGCTGAACCGAACCATGCTCATTGCGAGTGGCTTCATTTGTGTGTTTGCCTTTTTTTTTTAGACCCATTCATTTGTTTCTCAATTCATTCCTGCCTAATAAGTGTCCCTTTAGCCTGATGCCAATAACACCGCAGCGCACATGAGGACACACACACCCGCAGTGCAGATGGGTTTATTTGCAGAAATCAGGCTGACGTTGGCAGCCTAATTTGAAGTTGCAAATTAGAGTTCTGCGAAGAGGGTTCGAAAATCATGAACGGGAATGTAAATTCAAATTTGGGCCACTATTTTACTCCAACCGCAACATTTGGGTAAAACTGTACAATGTTATGGCGTGTATCAAAAACTTTTTTTCTCAGGCGAGGCAGCATGATTTACTGAATATCGCACGTTTCATACAAAAACCTCCAAAACAAACCCAAATAAAACAAGTTGTGCTCTTTTCTACCACTCATGGTGTGTTCGCTTCCCAATTTTTATTTTTTATTTTCATAATGAGATCGACTAGATCGATTGTAAATAAAATACTTTTGCCGCCAAAACAAAAAAAGTATAACAATTTGTGCCGAAATGTGTTTCTTCATTTCCCTTCCCTAGATCATCTAGATCACAGGGAGGGGTCAAAGTTGAAACCCCGTGTACTTATGTGGCCCGTGAAAGCAATTGACACGCTTCACGTCATTAAATATACAACGTTGAAACCAACAAAAGTGTTACATATATTTCAAAGCAAAGTAAAGAAAAAAAAGCAGCTTACTAAAACCACAGCACCCACAAAAATCTTTTTTTTTGTGGGTGCTGTGGACTTTTCTAGGTGTTTCTTGCGTTCTAACTAACCACATGGTGAGAGGCTCTTTTTAATTGTACAAATCATTTTCCTTTTTCAACTCAGCTTCCAACTTTTTTTCTCTTCTTTGCTTTCTCCAGTAATTTTCTCAGTGACAAAGAAAGCAGAGACGGCAGGCTTTTGTCCAAATGTCTGTCTGAGGTCATTAATTCAGACCGCTTCTGCTTTTAAATGAGAAAATGAAAAGCATTTGTTTGTTGCTCAGCTCGTTAGCTGTTGTGTTGACAGTACACATAATAATCTGCGAAACAATGACCCGCTTGACCCGACCTTGTGAAAAAGAAGGACCAAACATTTCTTTTCTTTCTCTCATCCTATTCTTTTTTTTTTTTTTTAGTGTGGCCTGCATGCTAATAGGGCCCTGCAGGATGTTTGTGCTGAAAAGGAATTTGTTTATTCTGGTGGCTCATTACGTGGTGCTCTCTAATTGATTTGGATGACCAAATCGTCAAAATAATTAATTGGGAGTCATTGTATCTGATAAACTGTCTCCTTCCCATTAAGAGTTTGTTTGACTCAATGCGCTCTTCTGTTAGCGTGAGAGCACGTGATTGACGGTGTGGCGTGGATGTGTGTTTTGTTATCTCAGCCAAGGACGCGGCCGTACTGTATCGCTGCAGCTTTTTTCCTTTCTTTGATTATCTTAAACAAATGTAGTACACACAATCGTCGTTAGAAGTGCAAATGTGTCATTATGTTGTCGGTAACCGAAAAGACATCTTGAGAATGTTCTTATATTATCCATAGTATTGTTTTCACAGGTGACAATCCTCCAGTTGCTTATACTATATAGTCCCCCCACGGTTTATCGCGGGCGATACGTTCTAGACCCACATGCTGTGATTTCCTGTAAAGCAGAGGTGCCAAACTCATTTTTGTCGCGGGCCTGATTTTCGTTAGTTTCCCTTTGAGGGCCGTTATGACTGAGACCATATAAAGAAGTCAAGAATCACAGTTTATTCGACTATAATTTAAGTTACTTTAATGAGTGGTTTGGTAACAAGAAAATGCTTACAGTGTCATTCTTCTTTTTTAGAAATAAGAATTTGAAATTTTGGTACAGATTTTAGCAAGCACCATGCAAGTTGACATGTTTGATTTGCTTTCGCGGACCACATAAAATGACGCGGCGTGCCAGATCTGAACCCCGGGCCTTGACATTGACACCGATGCTGTAGAGAGACCATATAAAACATTTTGTTTGGCAATTCTACCCCCTCCAACACGCTTAAAACACATCCAAACTTGAAATGCGCTCAACCTTATCAAAACACACTATAAGTGCTCATTAGCACCATTTACTCACTCACACAAATTCTCCAATTTTGAGGATAAGTGTGTTTTTGTTTTTGTTTTTTGTCACTCCCTGTTGAGATTTACAGTAAAACTAACACCGATGGGTATATTTAAACAACAAAACATTCAAAAGAACCATGTAATTTAATCGAATGGAAGTCTGCTAGCTTACTGCTAGCATACAGTACAGTCTTCCCCTGCATATTCACGATTACCTCATTTAGTTGGTGCCTTTTTTTTTTGTCCCATTGGTAGATATAAAGGTAGATAGGTAGAGAATAATTGAGAATCATTCACATAAATCAATATAGCGGTGACGCTAATGAAAAACCTTGAAACAACCGCTACGCTAACACATACAGAGAGCAGCAACGCACGCAAACGGAGCAGAGAACAATACTCACAGGTATATTTGCGGCTCAGTGTGGTACTACATTAAAAAAAAAATATCTACCATTACAGCGAGTTTGGGTTTCCCTGTCTGTCTTCGTCATGGTTTGGAAAGTCCAATGTAGAGCAAAAACCCACACGCGACTTTCACAGCGCAAAAAAAAAACAAGCTCGTTACAGACATCAATCATGTGCCGATACTTTCCGACATGTTTCCTTAATGTAGCATTTTAAATGCAAAGCGCGGCGGACATACGCGGCGGCTGCCGGCCTCTCGCCGTGTTGCTGTACCTCGTCCAGCCGCTTGTGTAATGTATGCGAGCCCGACCTGGCAGCCAGCAGGCGAAGGATGCATTGTCTTGTCTTTGGCTGTCATTAGGCGGCGTCTGGCGGGGGATGATGTGCAAGCGGTATGGGGTCCGCGAGGAAGTATTTATGACCCTGTAGGAAAGTCATTGGACTGCGGCGATCGCGGGGAGATAATGGGAGGGAATGGGATGCAGCGAGGTGTTCTGACTGCAGCGAGCAGACAAGAGAACAGTCAGGATAAATCAATGTTGGTCATTTTCTCTTTTCCCCCCCGCCATCACTGCTCGCCTCGGCGCATCCACCCCAAGTCATTTACACATTCCATCATTAGGAACCCTAAAGAGTTTCAGTGGCGAGTCATCGCAGGGGAAAGAAAAACAAAAAAGCCCAAGCACATTTTATGTAAAAGTGACCAGAGCACGGGTTGTTGTTGTTGTTTTTTTTTAAAACCCAAATTCTGCCTTAATACGGCAGCGTAGTGATTCCCCTTTTGATTTAATTCGGAGGCGGTCGCTTGAACGACTTTTCTGGTGACATTGGGAGGCATACAAACAAGACTGCACCTCATTAAACAAGAACAAACCGAGGGGAAATTACACTTAGTTATGGGAATGGCTTTTAAGTAGGCAAAGCATTACTTGAGTCGAAGCCTGAATTTAAAAAAAAAAAAAAAAGAAGCATAATAACAGAAATAAATAACAACGTTAGCACGTGGCTCGGCGACGGCGCGGCGGCCATTAAAAAAAGAATGAGGAGCGGGGTACAAGCTCACCTCTGATAATCAAAAGAGACAACTCATTACAGAAGTATATTGACCTTAAACATGGCTTAATTTAATAAAGTACTTCCCCCAAAGTTAGCGGAGCAATTATGGTCACTTGAGGACAATCCACACAGATAAAACACATTGATGAGCTACTGTAGTCAGACTTTTTTTTTTTTAAATTTAACTGAAACATCGTCTTAGGATGCGCCAACGGGTAAAAACGACCCATTTTATACATGAGACATGCCGTGTACGTAAAGGTGACATTGAATGGGACGGCCGCAAGCTAATCTGTTTGCATTACGGCGTGCATTCCCGCGCTCGCATTATGTATTCGAAAAAGCAATTAACACTCCATTAAACGCGGAAGGTGTTAATACAAGTCATAAGACGAAGCCATCTGTCGGATTCTTCTCCCGAGCTCGACTCGAATGCCGTCCGATGAACAACGTTGGTCACCGAGTAACCCTTTCGGGGACAGCGGTCGCGGCAGTTTATCGTGTTTATCGGGTTACCGGGTTAGATTTGGTGATTTAAAATTTTAGAGAACAGGACAGCTCCTGCTGGTTGTCTAAGAAGAAGGCTCCAATATGGCGAGGGTGAAATAATGAGATAGCGTCGCTAATTTGTCTTCTCATTTATTGCTACTTATACGAAATTTGAGCTGAGGTGGTGGAGGGGGAAAAAAAAACTGTATCGGGAATCGTAGCGTGTATTAATGAGCCCGACGCTGAATGAACAATGACGGGCCGCAATTTGTTGACGAGATAAATGTTACGTTTGGTCTCATCTGCAAACACGACAAATGAACGGGCCGAAGACGATTTCATTCATCGTCTTTCTCGAGGATTTAGCGAGATTTGCTCTCATTAGTGACTCATCCGTCAGGGAGACACTCTGATCCCGCGGAGAGAGAAAGAGAGCGAGAGGAGGAGAAAATATGCTTCTGCACACTTAATTGGAAGCTGCGCACGCACTGAAAGAGACGCAGCGGCTCTGTCAACATTCTACATGCACAAATTTGTCTTCCAAACTCAATCCGTCAACATCCTAATTGGCTCTCGCTTTATGATTTCTGCGTCAGACCGGATCGGGTTAAATGAGCAAATGAAATGGTCAAATATGCCAAGGCTGGCAATCATCTGTTTGTATAAATGTTCAAGTGAAAATATCAGAATTGAATACGAGTGCGTCTGGATGCTTGAGCAAACTAAGTTCATACTTTATATTTTGTGGCAGAGAATATTCCAGAAAATAGAAAACAAGCTCAACCAAAAGTAGCGCAGACGATGGGAATAAATGAAAACGAGCTTGAACTGAATGTGCGAGTGAGCAGTGAGCAAAAGAGTGTTTCCTTGATAAAAAATTCATCCATTATCAGAGCCGCGGGTGTGCCGAAGCCGATCCCGGCCGTCTTCCGTCAGCAGGCGGGGGACACCCTCAACTGGTTGCCGGCCAATCGCGGGGCACACGATGACAAGCAACCATTCACACTCACAGTCACACCTCAGGACAATTTAAAATGATCAATTAACCGTCCGTGTATGTTTTTGCTACGTGGGGGGTAACCGGAATACCCAGAGAAAACCCACGCAGGTACATGGGGAGAACCTGGTTGCCGGCCAATGGCGGGGCACACGATGACAAGCAACCATTCACACTAACACTTACACCTCAGGACAATTTAAAGTGATCAATTAACCGTCCGTGTATGTTTTTACAACGTGGGGGGGGGGGGGGGGTAACCGGAATACCCGGAGAAAACCCACGCAGGTACACGCGGAGAACATGCAAACTCCACAAAGGCAGGCCGGGAATCGAACCCATGACTTTTGCACTGTGAGGCGAATATGCTAACCACTTTCCACCACCGTGCCGCTTGGATAAACATAAACGAGTGAATTTGTCTCTGTGAGTGAAGTTGAGGGCCCAATTCACCAGGGAATCCAAAATTAAAAAAAAAATGTAAGCGCATGGTTACGGTAAATGGGAGCAAGTTGTCGTGCCGAGTAAACTTCAGCCGAGATTCAAATCAGTGACCTCTCGACTGTGACGTGCCAACTGAGAGCCTCCGTGTTGAATTCCGATATCGAAACCACGAAACTTGGATTCATCGGTCCTGCCTTCGTGGCGTCAGACTTACCCACGAGTGCGTGCGCGCCGAGCCAACTTCCCAGCGATCTTTGATGCGGCTTGACCACAAGAGCCGCCAAAGTAGCGAACTCGGGCGTCAAGTGTTTCCACATCAAACGCAAGAAAAACAGGTTACGTTCAACCCTCCCTACCCCCCCCCCCCCCCACCCCGCGAATTGACTATCGACATAGAATTCAAGGAGCGGGTAGCACAATGGCTCTCATTAGTCTTGTGAGAGTCAGTAATGGCAGATCGCCTCTTTGGGCCACATAATTGACAGGCTCGCGCTCCCCCTCAGCAGATATCGGAAAGCTTTTTATTGGCTTCCTGCTCCAAACAACAACCCGCCCCCCCACCCCTCAGTCTTGCCTCTTAATGCCGCCCAATGGCCTGGTTAACCTTGGCGACGTCTCATGGAGAGCTGCAAAAGTGTCACGCAAAGTTCATTTGATCATTAGTGCCGCAGAGGCACTCGATTGCTGCACCGCTCCTCGGTTTGATTGATATTTGCCGTATGGGAGCTTCACTTCGGCACTTCAACGTTGACTTCGTTTGGAGCAGAAACACTGTCGAGTCGTTGTGAGTCAGTGATGGGCGGGGGAGGAAGTGACGTAACGCCGACGCTTTCCTCATCACAAGCAATTCATCGAAAAAGAACGATGGTGGGTACGCCACAACGAAAAATGTCAACGTCGCAATATATATATATATATATATATATATATATATATATCAAACGCAGACCATTGGTTGAGTGGTTAGGACATTCGCCTTACAGTGCAGAGTTCATGGGTTCGATTCCTGGCCTTCCCCTGTGGAGCTTGCATGTTCTCCCTGTGCCTGTGTGGCTTTTCTCCGGGTACTCCGGTTTCCTCCCACATTCCAAAAACATGCATGACAGGCTGATTGAACACTCTAAATTGTCCCGAGGTGTGAGTGTGAGCGCCGATGGTTGTTGGTCTACGTGTGCCCTGCAAATGGCTGGCAACCGGTTCAGGGTGTCCCCCGTCTACTACTCGTAGACAGCTGGGATAGGCTCCAGCACTCCCTGCGACCCTTGGGAGGATGAAGCGGATCACAAAATGAATGTGTGTGTGTGTGTGTGTGTGTGTCTTGATATAAAAATATAATTTTTATTTATCAATGTATTTTTTAGGGCGGCCCGGTAGTCCAGTGGTTAGCACGTCGGCTTCACAGTGCAGAGGTACCGGGTTCGATTCCAGCTCCGGCCTCGCTGTGTGGAGCTTGCATGTTCTCCCCGGGCCTGCGTGGGTTTTCTCCGGGTGCTCCGGTTTCCTCCCACATTCCAAAAACATGCGTGGCAGGCTGATTGAACACTCTAAATTGTCCCTAGGTGTGAGTGTGAGTGTGAATGGTTGTTCGTTTCTGTGTGCCCTGCGATTGGCTGGCAACCGATTCAGGGTGTCCCCCGCCTACTGCCCGAAGACAGCTGGGATAGGCTCCAGCACCCCCCGCGACCCGAGTGAGGATCAAGCGGCTCGGAAGATGATGAATGAATGTATTTTTTACTGATACTCAGATCTGCTTTTTTTCATCTCCATGATGCCTTTTTTTTAAAATTAGAAACCCTGTACACAAAGTCAGAGTCAAGTCTCACGAATACCAAGTCGACATCAAGTCACCTGGTTCATAAATTTCAATCCCAATTCCTAAAATCGGCCACTTAAGTCAGACTCAAGTCAGGTCATGTGACTCGAGTCCCCCACATCTGCCGCGAGCATGTAGTAGAGGGGAAAGTTTCTCCTCTCCTTCTAATGAACAGGTGTCTACATAGCACAGGCCACCCCGCAGATGGCGGTGTAATTAGCAGTCATTATGGTGGTCCCGAAGAAGGCCGGGCACCGGGCGCCTAACCTCTTCACCCCCTGACAGGGCCCATGGGGTGCCGGTGGTTGTTTCGGGGGGGTCTGCTGACACGTGTTGTTCTCCAAGAGGAGTTAAAGGTGGAGGTCACTTTTCACAAGATGCCATCCTGATGTGCGGCAAATTCATGTGAAAAGAAGGGTGAGCATGTCAAGGGACAATTAGCAGTGTTGGGCACCTTACAGCGAGCGGTATGTCATTGGAAAGAAATTAGGTGGATCACTGTTTTGGGATTATGAAGGGTGGTGCCACGGCTGAGTTACTTTTGAGTTATTTTCATCCAAACAACGGCAGGATTTTAAAGTGTGAATTGAATCCACCAATGACCTTTAACACAGCAACTTTTTTTTTTTTTTTTTAAACAAAAACAGAGAAGATGTATGAATACTGGGGCAACATTAAAACTAAAATATTTGACAAAAACTGAATCGTGTGAACACACAAAATTACGTTTCAGCTGAAATTAGCTCCTATGTCGTTCCATCATTCTGTTGCCACGGTGACAGCGAGACTTAATTGTCACTTTTACAATGCGTTACTCCCACTACTGAACGCTCACGTTTTTATACAGTACAATCACATCACAAAAAAAAAAAAAAGAATCTCCCTGCTTGACGATGGTTCACGGTAGCGCGTTTGCTCGTGTGACCTCACACTGGTCTGACCTTTAAAACAACACCGCCGGCTCCCTCCCGCAGCACTCAAGGTGGTTACGGATGTGGTTTGCGCGGGGTCATTCCCTGTTCATGTCGACGTTCATGCCCGACTACACCGCCGTTGTCGGGCCGCGGCGGGGGTGAGCACGGGCGGATGCGTGTGTGTGTGTGTGTGTGTGTGTGTGTGTGGGTGGGTGGGGGTTGGGGGGGGACTATAGGCTTGTAATTTCCCCTCACTTAGAAACAAATTCCATCTAATCTCATTCATGTCAAATAGCGGCGTGACACGTTGTTTTATTCTGTAACATTTGGTTATAGCGAATCACCTGACTGCCTCCCGCTTCACCCTCTGGATATTAAAAGTGGGACCTATATTTCAACCGGATGTGGCTTAAACACAGTGCATTACCGCGCCCCCGATAAATACTTCCACTAAGTTTGTCGCCTTAGAGTGGAGTTCATTCAGCGGGGGAGTCATGATTTACCATCAGTTCTCGACGGCGAGAATCAAGGTTGAGCTTACAGGAGAAAATGACCACTCCCGGTTTCAATAGGGAAGGTCAGTAATCCGCCATTCAGCAGTTTCGTGGATGAATTGCTAATACGTTTTGGTTGCTTGTTCGTTCGTGTGTCAGTTTGTGGGAGGCAGCAAAAAATGACAGAGAATTTTAGGCTCAGAAAAAAAAAGAATACAGTCAACCCATTTATTGCGAATGATTTTCCAGATCCACCCACGATACATGAAAATCACCGATAGACCACAAAAACATGTTTTTAAATTGTCTTGCCACATATTGTAAACAGATTATTCAAACAAATTTAAACCTATTCATTTTTTTTGAAAGTATTCCTGAGCATCTGTTCTACTCTTTGGCATGCACAGTTATCCAGGTAGAAGCCCAGCGTGCTTGCTTCAAGCTGTTCAATTGTCAACGTCATACCATTTACTGGAACCTGACACACAAAATTAGAAGAATTAAAAGCTGTATATTATTACACCATAATGTTTAACCAAACCCTGTCATGTACATCGAGTGAAAGTCTGTTCGCTCATGCTAACATTCATTCATTCATTCATTCATTCATTCATTCATCTTCCGTACCGCTTGATCCTCACTAGGGTCGCGGGGGGTGCTGGAGCCCATCCCAGCCGTCTCCGGGCAGTAGGCGGGGGACACCCTGAATCGGTTGCCAGCCAATCGCAGGGCACACATAGACGAACAACCATCCACGCTCACACTCACACCTAGGGAATATTTAGAGTGTTCAATCAGCCTGCCATGCATATTTTTGGAATATGGGAGGAAACCGGAGCACCCGGAGAAAACCCACGCAGGCCCGGGGAGAACATGCAAACTCCACACAGGGAGGCCGGAGCTGGAATCGAACCCGGTACCTCTGCACTGTGAAGCCGACGTGCTTACCACTGGACTACCGGGCCGCCCTCATGCTAACAAATAATGAGAAATGCCATTGACAGGCTTGGGGAATTAGCAAAAAGTCACCAATGTGGTTCCCGCGGACTTCAGGTAGCCCACAAGGGTCACATGAGTAGCACGTGCATTGGCCTGTTGAAAAGATAGCTCACCAGTGACAGTGGAATTGTGATTTCCTAGGAATGTTGTAGAACTACTCATTTGAATACTGGCTGCTATTTTTAGAAATAAATTGTATATCGAACCAGGTATGTATCTGTTTCCTAAATATTATGAGAAATAAACGAATACCATTCATTGCTAATGATAATACAGTATATAATAATAACTACATGCTGACTGATATGGATTTTTTTATTTTTTATTTTTTTTGCCAAATGCTAATTCCAATATTTGGCAGGATAGAATGCCGACAACCGATTGATCAAAAAAAGACAGAACATTTGAATTTTTCCACAAAACTTTGTCCTAGTTTGTTGGAACCGTAGATTTTCATTGATGTGTACAGTTTCCCTGCGGTTTATTGTTTATTGTATTGTTTGCTGCCCTTAAACCTTATTTTATTTTATTTTTTCATGGAATTTTGCTGACTAAATGTAATGCCCTCGTATATGGGAAAGGAAAGACACTATTTACAAAGCACTTTTTTTAAACCATTTATTGAACAGGGCAAAACATTGTCCCTAGATTTTGTGTGGCGTTTCCTATCCATTTAATACTTGCGACTTAGGACGAGTTTCAAATGAGTTTGAATTAGTTTGCATGTGCGTGGGAGGAGGAACAAACTGTACAAAAATAGATTTTATGTCATCTCTTTGTATTACAGACGGCCATGTATTGCATTTTGGAATGTGTCCCTTAGCGATAAAAACCGCTTGCATTGTCGTGCAGTCGAGTAGAGGGGATTTGCTTCACAAAATATTAACTGCTCATGCATTTTTTCCCGTCAAACAACAAAATATCGTTCTTGTCTTACAATAAAATTTTAATGGCGGCAGAATTGAGCGATCAACTCATCCATTCCGAGTCATAATCAGACAATTTCGGATGAGGCAGTTCTGCTCCACTGCCGCCCTTTTCTTCTTCATTTTTTTTCCCTCCCATCACCAAGTCATTATTACAATCGTGCTATACACTTAAGTTGCACGCCGACTGGCTGACCAGCGTTGCTAAGCCACACGCAAGCCGGACATAAATGGCCAATCGGCTCATTGCTTTTGGTCATAAAAAGAGGGAGAACCGACTCCTGCAATTTTTTTTTTTAATGCCGACTCATACCTAAGCGTTGCTTGAGCGCTGCATGAAAATGGATAAATGGGTATCCATTTTGAGATATTCTGATGAAAAAATTTAGTGGGGGGGGGGTTGAACTTTTTTTTTATTGTATAGTAATACAAAACTCATACAATGTGGGAAAACAGGTTTTTCGTTGGATGTGCAAATTGAGTGATTTGTTGATTGTATTTAAAAGGAACTGAAAACATCGACTTTAGTCTACTAGCTTAATGCTAACGCTAATACATTTTTAGGAAACACCAGCATCAACATGCACTGTTTGCAGCAACACATGCACAGACAGTCTAACAATAGACACAGTCATATATTCTTTATCCTCAGTAAGGCACTGTTAATATTGCTGCTAAGGGATTGTGTCATATCAGCTCGGTTTTAAAAATATACGTATGTTTATATATTTTTATATTTGTTCTTTGCAGGATTACTCCCCCCCCCCCCCCCACCCTCTTACCAAAGCCCCACCTCCCAATTTTTGTCAAAAATGTATATTAAATGTTAATAAATACAAATATATATAAACAGTATGTACCATATATATAATTTTTGGGGGTGGGGCATTTCTTTAAATGGTTGTCAGTTACATGTGGATACTTGGGGTTCCACTAGATCCGTCTTATACTGCCCTCAGGTGTCCAACCTGCAAACAGCAGAATGAGCAGCCCAATGTGCACTGAATGGAAGCAGATAAGTGTGATAAAAACAGTTTAAAATATTTTTTTCTGAATGATGTTATTATCATTGGTTGCTTCAGAATGATAAGGCACTGATCCTTCAAACATACAAACAAGTGAACATCTACTTCAATAAATGTGTTTGTCTCGAGTTAAGCTCATTTCCAGTGCTTGAGGAAATGGACACTTTTTGTTTTTCCCCAACCCCCTTTTCTTTTCATCTTTGGATAGGATTTAGGAAGCATGTAAGTGACTTTTTTTGTTGTTGTTATTGACACCGAGCCTGGGCCCCTAAGTTTATCCTGCCTCATATGGAGGCACCTGAAGAGGCAGTGAGGCCCCCTGACAATGCCTCTTGGCGGAAACAAAATGACTGCCGTGTTTCATGTGTTGTTATGCTAAAGAGGCGCCGACTCCAAATGACCACTTCCATGCATATGTGGACGGCTGTTTGCCTTTGCTCAGGCGGGGAGCCCAGCGGATCATCCTTCTGTTCCCCATATGGCGGCATTGTGGTGAAAATGCTGGACAATCAGCCAACCCCCCCCCCTACCCCTCGCCCCCCTTGCTCCCCAGGAGAGTGAAAGCCCCGGGATGGTTTCACTTTTACTCCAAAAGGCCAGAATTAGGTTCTTATAGATGGGAAATAGGAAGCACCTTTTTTTAAAACAAGGTATTTTCTTTTATTTGCAGCTATCATTGTCTTTTAATCCACTAAGGGATAGATTTGACTCGAATCGAACAAATTCATAAGCCATCTGATTTGATCTGAGGCTTCCTTTTCCACCGATGCATGTCTGAATAAATATATTCCGCAAACACAGCCCAAAAAGGATTCATACCCTCTCCAAATTATTTGTGGGATGGGCTTGAAATGAAAAATATTATCTTATCATATTGTATATTTTGGAGGCTGTGATATTACAATAGTGAAAGCATTCTGACGGATCCCGGTCATGTGGAGCATAATTTAGAAATGCAGTTCTCAAAGGTTTTTACACCAAGTACCACCTCAGGAAAAATACATGACCAGCATTAAAATGCAGCAGCCTACACTTAAAAAACAAAATAACAATAAATAATTTGAGTGAATTTCAAAATAACTAACTAACTTTGATCAAATTTGAAGGTAATTCAACCAAATATTTGCTCATGTCAAAATTGGCTGTCCCCTTTTTAAGAAAGAAATAAGAGTCTACGGAACTAAATGTCTCTTTTATTTTCCTCCAACTTGTACATAATAGTAAAAAGAGGGGAATGTGTTACTGGTACTTGCTTTGTTGTGCTTACTAACATTGTTGCTATAAATGTCAATAATAATAATATTATTATTATTAATAATAATATTTACCTGAAATTACTTTTAAGCCCCGCCCCCTCAAAAGAAAATTACAGTGTAGTAGAGAGCTTTCCCAAAAGATTGAATAGTATTGCTTGTCAATGTAACATTGTAAGTTTGAGAATTTATATACTGCAGCTTACTGAGTCAAATGTGAAGCTCTTGTTCGCGTGTCTCCAAGTATGTGTTATACTGCCACCAAGTGGCCAAAGGCACACACACCAGAAGGAGCAACACAATGTCCATTGAACTGAATTGATTTTTTTTTTATGACCGAAACTGTTTCATTCTTTACACTCAATTACTTATGCTTTTGCGAGTAAGGCGCTGGACCAGAATAATTGCGTTTCCGTTTATTTTCATGCAGAAAGATGATTTAAGATGTCGATCCATCCATCCACACAAGTTCCACAAAGACCATCTCAGCGCATCGCATACGTGCTGTTTTATTTGAAAGCGTGACGCTGGACTCCCCGTAGGCAGGTCATGCGATACCTTCCCATCCGCCTCCTCCTTCTCCGGGGCCCTCCTCCGCTTCGCCGGAGTTCTGGTGTACCCCCCTCCCGCCCCCCGCCCTCCTTCCCCCGCTATCGGCGCTCTCTCGCCGTGTTTGCATGACTGTCACATCGGCCCCGGCGTTAATGGAGAAATTAATTACCGCCGGTGTCATCTCTCGTGACACGGGAGTCAATTTGATCATGTTAACCAAATGAAAGGACCACTTGATATACCCGTCCTTTGTAATCACGCTTCCATGCGGGGGCGGGGGTTCTGAAATGCATTTAGGTTGTTTAACAGTATTCATTAGATATGACTATCACGGTGCAAAATGAACTATTCATTCAGCCAAGAGGTCGCACTCGCAGCCTTTAACCTTGATGGACCAACTGAGATGTTGCATACGTGAAATTGAATAGGAATGCCCAAATCAGTGCAAGGGGAACCTTTTTTTTCCCACCATGGTCAGTTTATACAATCAGTCTGAGATTTATTTTTTTTAAAGTAACGTACTCCAAGTTACTCCAAATACCAACTTGCTCAAAATAGTTTTTCTTGTTGAAAAATGTTTAAAAATGACTGAGGCAACAGTAACATTACACAATAAATGTATACATCTCTCTATTTAACCATTTCAGGGACAGCTTATCAGGTTACAGGGTGCACAAAAGAGTTTAAAAAAAGAAAGCATCTTACTTTGTGCTGCCATTTGATGAAATAAAATGAAGTAGATTCAAGGCACCATTTTTATTTCAGCGTACCCACCTTGACTCACAATTGTGATTGCCAAGTCATGTTGCAGAAGTGATTATTTAAAATGTAAGCGTTACAGCTAGGGGTGTCAAACTCATTTTTGTTGGCAGCCATATCTTAGTTACCGTTTCCTTCGGAGGGCCGTTATGACCGAAACCATATTTTTAAAAAAGTCATTAATAATGGTTTATTCAACGATTGTTTAAGTTACTGTAATGAGGAGGTTGGTATCAAGAAAAAGCTTCCAACATGTCTCTAATTTATTAAATATGAGAATTTTGGTCGAGATTTTAGCATGCATCATGGAAGTCGACGTTTGATTTGCTTTCGCGGGCCACATACAAAGATGTGGCGGGCCAGATCTGGCCCCTAGGCCTTGAGTTCAACACCTGAGCATTATAGAAACAAAGTATCGCACGTTTAATATGTTTCCTGCCTTGTTAAATCATTGATGGGGGGTTTTTTGGTGCGAAATCCTTCACACGATCAATTTCTACACATTCATGAATAGCATGATTACTAATCAGACAAAAGTAAAGGCCAGTTAATCCAATTTGTTATTTCAGAAGTGCGTCTCAAAGTGGTAGCCGTTCGCATTGTTCAGTCCCCAAGAAGTAGCTCTGACCCCTGTTCTGGCCCTTGTGACATCTCCAAAATGTATCGCAGTCAAAGCCTTAGTTGGTGTCATCTTGTAACTTCTCGTAAATGGGCCTCCCTTTCCCTACACTTGAAAACACACAGCGGCGCTGTCAAAGAACGTCTTTGTTGGCCTCATTATTCGTTTGGTTTTCTCTCCAAAAGTTCCGCGACTAAGCCGACCCTGGCCTTCCCCCCTCCCCCCTTGACGAGCGCCGCGTGAATGTGTCTTTGTCGCTCCTCGCAGGTTCCTCATAGAGCTCAGGCCAAGCTTAACTAATCACTCATAAATGCTGAGTGGACAGCCGCCGCACACAGAAAAAACAAATCACTCGCCGTGAACGCTCCTAATTGGCTTGGAGGTCAGCGGCCAGCCACAGACGAGGGCGGGGACAATGCACCTGTCATTGGAGGGCAAAACCGCATCGTTCTTGGTGGCACAGAAAGACAGTGAACCCTCGTTTATCGCGGGGAGAGAAGTTCCAGACCATGTAAAATTTTTTTTTTTTTCATAGTTCCATGACTCCCACACGCTAAAAATATTTATCAAAACACACTTTTCCTCAGTAGTATCAGTTATAATGTTAGAAGTGTTTGATTAAAAGATTCCTTAGCTGACGATGAAACTGACAAAAAATCATCACAGAGGCGGCAATGGAAATTATCATGACTGTTAAGGTTGAAACCATTTGGTTTTGAATATCCGCTGCTTAAAGCATTGTGATACTGCCCACTTTGTGGTTAATAGTTAGCCTCTCAATAATATTACCCATGGGTTAGCATTAAGCTATGTGGTTGATTGAAATATACAACCTGTAATCCTTCATTTTATGTGTGGTTTGAGAGTAACCATCAACAGGAAGTGGCACTAATAATCTTGAAGCCTCTTTTATTTTCGGTAAAATGCTAACATATTGGTAGGGACAGATACTAGATAGCCCCTCGATCATATCACCCATGGCTTAGCATTAAGCTATGTTGTTGATCGAGATATACAACATGTAATCCTTCATTTTATGTTTGGTTTGAGAGGAAACATCAACAGGGTGTGGCACTAATATTCTTGAAGCCTTTTTTATTTTAGGCAAAATGCTAACATATTGGGGTGGGACAGAAGCTAGCATGAACATCAAGGCAAATGTAAACCGTTTGTGTTCAAATGTCAGTTGCTTTAAGTATGATAATATAACCACATAGATGCTAATGCTATAGTTAGCCCCTCAGTAGTATTTCCCATTATGTTAGCATTTAAGCAAAAAGACTAAGAAAAAAATTGTTATGGATGTACAAAGTATAATTCTTGGTTTGGTTTGATAGTAAATTTCACTTGGTATAAAAACAATTGCAGAAGATGTTGCTCGATATCAAGGCCACGTATGATGAACCGCAATAGAGTGAGGGGTTCACCGCACATCTCGCCCCAAGCTGGCCTCTCCTCTACCTTGTGAATTGTTCAGGAATAAACAAAGCTATTTTGTATTTTTTTTTTTCGTTCTGGCCGCTAGATACAAGGCAGCAGCGAGGTCGGGCCACACTATATAAATATGTTGGCTCTTCTTATTACAAGCTGTGTCTGTGACAAAGGACAAACAGCTGGAGAGAGAAATGCTACATGGCAGCAGCGGACAAGGGTCATTTTCAGCCTGGCTGGTCAGACGGCGGACCCTGAGCTGTCCCCACCGAGCCTGTTTACTTGACCCGCAGGAGAGAGAGACACAACTAAGGCCCCCCGCCCACCCCCCACCCCGCTCACCTCACCCTCTTCATCTTCCTCTGCCCCCCCCCCCACACACACACCTCTTTTTCTCTCTGATGACAAAGATTAAGCCTCACAACAACATCCCCAATGAGGAGGAAGGGTCATCAATTACCCCGATGATACTCTTCATTACCTTGCACCTGTTCCACCCACCACCACCGCTACCCTCCCAGCCCCCTTCCCCAATGACACCACGTTACGCTTCATGAGCCGATCTACATACCTTGCTATTTGTCAACTGTACATAAACTAGCTCGCCTTTGGATTACAGGTGATTTGGGCAGTGGCCCAACAATTTCTGCAGGTGGCAGTATGGTGAACCCCCCCTCCCCCATATATATATATATATATATATATATATATATATATATATATATAATATATATATATTTTTTTTTATGATAGTTTGATATATATATATAATATATATATATATTCATTCATTCATCTTCCAAGCCGCTTGATCCTCACTAGGGTCGCGGGGGGTGCTGGAGCCTATCCCAGCTGTCTTCGGGCAGTAGGCGGGGGACACCCTGAATCGGTTGCCAGCCAATCGCAGGGCACACAAAGACGAACAACCATCCACGCTCACACTCGCACCTAGGGACAATTTAGAGCGTCCAATCAGCCTGCCACGCATGTTTTTGGAATGTGGGAGGAAACCAGAGCACCCGGAGAAAACCCACGCAGGCCCGGGGAGAACATGCAAACTCCACACAGGGAGGTCGGAGCTGGAATCGAACCCGGTACCTCTGCACTATGAAGCCGACGTGCTAACCACTGGACTACCGGGCTGCCCTATATATATATATATATATATATATATATATATATATGTGTGTGTGTGTGTATAGGAGGGGAGCCTTTTTACCGTCATGAGTGAAATGATTTGAAAAGAAAAAGGGGAGAAAAAAAAAGAGTATCACTTTTAGCACTTTCCTTCTTTAACAGCTTGCCGTCGCAGATAACTCTGTTTTACAACTTTGTTAATTAACATCGAAGCAAATGTCATGTTTGGCCAGTTCATTACCTCCCGCTGTTCATCTCGCATACTTTGACTGCCCAAATCTGGAGGATCAGCTTGAACGAAAGTGATATTTTTCTTCCTTTTTATCCCTTTTAATATCTCTACTTATCCTGATGGTCTTTTTAATTAAGTCTTACGACCGACAGACGTCCACATAAAAACCATCTAGCAGCACCAACGCGATGCATCTTCGCTTTTAATGGCACGGTATTAAATGGCTGCTAATTACAGACAGTAGCATAAACATCCCCGAGTGTTTTGGAGGGGGTAAAACACTGCTAAAATAGATTCCGTTTGCCGTGTTGAAGGACCGCTTGCTCCTGTTATTTATGTATGTAAACAAGATTCTTTATCTGGCAAGCGGCTGTGTGCTCTCTGCGTGTCAGACGAAGAATTTGTCAGTTCAGTCGGTTCTGGTTGCCGGGCTTCTCATTTTGTGTTTTGGGCTCTTTGGGGAATCGCGGTGCTGCGGCCGCTGCTCCTCCTCTCACATAATTAATATTTAGAAGATGTTTGCCTTTAAATATTCAACACATGTTAATTAATTGCTCAGTTAGGGCCCGGGAGTCAGTGTGGTTTGATTTTGCAATGTTTCTCGTTGCTTACACCCATTTTAGTGACTTATATGACTTTCTTTCTTGTGTGAAAGGCCCCATGCAAAAAAGAATAAAGGCAACCTAATTCCTGATGGAGGAGGATTCGTCGAGGTGTATTTAAAAGGCAAAGCTTGTAATGCATTGCTGTTTTTTTTTCTATCCCCCCCACCCCACCCCCCTTCGTAATTAAATAGCACCTGAATATTTAACGTCATTGTCGGGCAATGTCTGCGGCGAAATGGGAGCAATGTCCTTTGGCCTATCGAGTAACTATTGTCTTACAGAATGAGATATGAACTGAATTGAAACCCATCCACTGTCGCATTTGATCATTTATTTGCATAATTAGGTCTTAATTTTAATTCACTATGCAAATATATGCCCCCACCCATCTCGTCCCCCATTTTAAATTGCATTTAAATGTGAACCGGCTCTACCGTCAGGGGCCTAATGTGACTGCATTTAATTGTACGATGTGGAAAGTGTGAGCAATTGTTCTGGGTGAAATAAGGGGGGGGGGGGGACTGCAGAGATCAGTATTTGAAATGAAAAGGGGTATAAAAAAGGGCAACAAATCCTGGAGTATTTTAACATATTTCAATTCAAGTGGATTTCAAATTCAGGCTTCGTAAAGGATTTAAGTTCAAATGAAGTAATTCACTTTTGTTATCCAGTGCAAAATAACTCAAAGAAGAACACAACTTATCACAGGATCTTATAAATGAGGATGTAAATAAACATGATGTTTAAAAAAAAACATCTTCACCTGATTTCAGGCAGTCTGGAAAAGCACACATGATCCACTGAGAACTACAACGGGCTTACTTCACTTTAACCTGAATGCAATGGTGGCCAAACAGTTGTCAAATATATCAGTAGTTTGATAAACTACATTAACTTATTAACTCATGCAAGTACACTGGCGCCCAAGCTAAAAAAAATAGTAATAATAATAATGATTGAATGTATATCTCATGATTTAAGCATTTTATAAACCAGGGGTCGCTCGCATGGTTTGTTTTTATTTTTGAATCGTAGGCAGCAGGGTAAAGTAAAGCGTCTTCTTTCACAAAAACACTCGTTATATCTCGGCTGGATTACTGTAATGCACTTTAATTCGGAAAATCGGAGTCAGCCAGTCCTCCACCAAGCATTTGCAGTTGGTCCAAAATGCTGCGGCTCGCCTCCTAACTGGAGCCCATAGGAGGGAGCACATAACTCCAATCCTGGCATCCCTTCACTGGCTCCCTGTACATTTTAGAGTTCATGTGAAGATTATTTTATTTGTCTTTCAATCTTTAAATGTTCTTGCCCCACTTTAACTAATTTTCTCACATTTCCCTATTTTTAAGAGATGACCATAAATGAGAAAAATACTGTTGTGCGTAAAAGCATAGCTACCCCTTCACAGATTCGCAGCAGCATCTAAATTACCAGACCACTGAAAAAAATAAAAACGCCAACATTGTTTTGACAGAATTGCGTTGCAAATTTGTGTTGAAGTCTGAGCGAGCCATCTTAGGGAGTGTTGTCTCTTGTTTCACATTTCCAAGAGGATTTGTGTTTTTGAGGAAGCATCTTTTGTACATCCATTATTGTGTGAATCAAACACCAGGGGCAGGCTCAGAGAGGAGAGTCGGCCTCCCGTGCGGTCCAATGGTGGCCTTTGTCGACAAAGATGGGACAAAGTCAGAGGAAATTGACCTGCTTGATCCTTTTTCCCCCCGAGTGGGAGGCATCTTCTCCATCCTTTCATCTTCTCCCACAGGGGCCACGCTTAACAAACAAAATACTGTCGGCCGGTAACTCAGGTTGTCTTCGCGAGCTGGGACGGCGGTGGGCTGCTAAGGAGGAGGCAGGGGGTAACCTGAGACTGACAAGCCTGTGGGGGTGAGGAAGTAGCCAAAAGGGACAAATTAGCTTTAGACAATAGGGGACCTTCTCCGCCAGGGGGATAATTAAACGTTTCTTCATCAAAGCCAAGACAGTTTGCAAGCTGCTCGTTTTGTAATGCTATCATGTTTGCCCCCGAGATGTCTTTTCTGTCTGGATTCAGACCCCCCCACCCCTCCTCCATCACCACTCGGAGGCCTTCCTTAATACACCGCCATTGCCATTCATTTCGATTCTTTTTGATTACCCTCTTAGGGGTGTTAATTATACAGAGTTAGCGCTGGGCTAATTGAGCACAGTGGAAACAGAGAGTGTCTGTTGGGGTGATGACTTCTATATGCGCCCCTGTAGACAGCTCAAAGGCCTTTTTGAAAAATTGTAGACACTTGCATGTTTTGTTTTGTTTTTTAAATTATGTCTATGTCGATTCTCAGACATCCCCATCATAGTAAACCAGAAAGGTTGGATTGATGCCATTTTTAACGGAATTTGTGTTTTTTCTTGATTGCCGAAAATGTTTCAAAATGACGTTGACCACTATTTTATAGGCCGATGTTATAATAATAATATATAATATAATGTTTTATTTATAATATAATTTTGGCCCTCAAACGCACATTTAATCTTGTTAAAAAAAACTTATTCAAAAACTCACTTTTGTCATTCTCCCACAAAAAGTCGCAAAGCATGCTGCTGGCATGAAGCTAATTTCTTACTCCCAATTGAAGTTTACAGTAAAATTGACATACAAAAATAAGTGAAACACTGTATTTAAACACTAATATGTTCACCAAAACAATGCGATTACCAAACGTCCGCCAGCTTAATGCTAACATATGATGCGAAACACCATAGACGAGCAGATAGACATTAGCATACACAAATAATGATGACAACACTGAAGGTGCGTGACTCTTAGTTTTGATTTCGAAAAGTAGAAAAAAAATTAACACTGTAGTGCTGGTATGCCTAAAATGTTTATGTTCAGATACAAGTGAGTCCATTGACTTACGAATTATTCGGAGAGGAAATGTTTTTACTGTGTTTTTATACAGTACAAAATGGTCAATTACAATTTTTCATAGGAAAAAAAACCCCATACAATTTTTAGATTAATTTCAATGAGAAAATATAATTTGACACCTAATATCTATTTATCTATGTAACAATCTGTAACGGAGTGATACATGAAGTTTACTAAATTATGACGGAAGTGACGCAACAGCGCACAGTGCAGACCCGCCTTCGCTCTGTAGCTGCTGACAGAGCTACGAGGAAGTTGTATTTGTAAATCGCATCCTGCTGATGGTCCACATTCATTTGTAATTTTATAATAATAATACCACTTAGTTTTTCTTTTTCCACCTTGTGGCGTGCTAAATGAGTTCCCTGATTAGTTACTCGTGTCGTTTTTCATTCGGTCGCTTGTGTTACTGGCGCGAGCCCGCAGTTCGTCGCGGCCGCCATTATTATTCGTTGCGCAGCCGTTTCTGCTGCATGTGATGCATTCACTGACATCTTGTAAATAACAGTGAATGTGTTCTATTTCTGCTTTTTTCTGTATATAGTAATTATACGAATACCCATGTTGTGTATTTTATTTTTTTCTTATGGACGATGTTTTGTAAGAAGGCAAAGCTACGAGGAAGTTGCATTGTACTGTCCAAGGCCCCATGCTCTCCCGCCATACTGTGTTGCCGCATGAAAAGAAAAGCCACAATCCACCTAAATGTCTAGTGTTCTTGAAGCGACAGCAACGTGGAGCTGCAGGCTGCCACAATCAGTAGTGACTCCCGTCACATATCTAGCGATCTATCCATCTATCTAGCTAGCATTCTAGCTAGCCAGCTAGCTAGCTATATATTCCACTAAAACTTTACAACTTCTAGTGTAAATGGGAAAAAAAGAACGTCTTTTGTGCTCAGCAATCAATAATGCTGATGAAAAGTTGGCCAAATAGACGCCGCATGCCCCGCGAATGTGCATATGGATAAAAGACATTGTGTGACGGCTCTTTCTCCCTGGCCACTGAGCTGTGTACCACAAGGTTTGTTGTGTGCCTCGGATCACACGGAGGAAGCTGAATGATGTTGGCCCAGCTCTCTGAAGGAAGGCCACGCTTGGCCGGCCACAGAACAGCCTTAACAGGATATCACACAAGAACCCGGTGGCTTTTGTGTGCCCGCTCTTCCCTCACGAAAAACTGTGTCAAAGGGAGCGGGACAGGGTGTTTTTCTTTTTGCAGCAGATGTTAGAACAGTGTGTCGTGGGGCTCTGCGAAGCCCGTACCCACAATGGCGCCTGTCTAAAACCTGTGACATCGTCAGAGAGCGCGCCGTGTGGCGCTTGACGCCCCGAGTGTCGGATTCGAGACGTTTAGAAAATGCAGCGACGTGTCTCTTAAGGCGCCGGTGAGCATCGCTGAGCTCCAGTGAAGCCCCGCTGGAGAGTTTCCTAACACACTGCTGCGACAAGGTAACGCACAAGAGTTCACCTTTCATTCACTCCCACGAGTCTGTCGTTTGCTGTCGTTCCCCTGCTGTATCGTGTTTTTATGTAGTTTTACCAGTGGCGTGCAGTCAAGGCCTTCAAGGCCTTCTCTGCTGGTCCAGTTTCGACATTGGTCAGCAACAAATTTGTTGTCTGGTTTTTTTTTTAGATGATTTATTCAGCAGGTCAACTTGAACTATGGCCACATATTCATTTTTAGATTTTAATTTGCATGTATGTGTTTTTGAAGGCAGCCAAGCACTACTTCTAAGTCTAAATGGAGCTGCTCAATTAACTTCCACATAGTTCTTTGGTACCAATATGCCACAATAAGCCAGTCAGGCATGCTTTTTATCAAAATGAGGCTCCTCAAATCACTTCAAGATTGTTCCTTTGCACCAAGATACAACAAGGTAGCAGTGAAGTACTAATTTTGTCCAAATGACACTCCTTAACTCACTTCGCATTGATCCCTGGCATTTATGGTTGTGACTTCAAATGGAATTTCTCATCAAAATACTGAAGTAGTCAGTCGTAATGTGTCTTTGTGTGGTACAGTTCGGCGTGCATTCACATGGGGAGTATTAGCATGTGGTTGTCAGCATATATCCATGCTGCGAGGGGCCCATCGCTACGAAAGCCGCAGCCTCTGGGCTATAAACAGACCCCCGGGAGCCGGCAGCACTCAAGGGCCCATTTGTTCCACACAATGTGTTATTCTATCATAGCCAGGCTGTCACAGCGGCAATCATTCAAACAGACATCCGTTTCTCCCAGGAACGCTGAGACCTGTTTGTTTAGGTTTGGAGTGCTTTAGTCCCTTGATTGTCTCTTTCAGACACCAATTTCCTCGGCATACAAGTGTTGTATGGTGGCGGTGAACTCAGCTCATTAATTCAGCATTTTGCCAGGTAGAATTAGTGGGTAATCCTCATAAAACCAAGAAAAGTACACTCCGTGTATTTGAGACAAAAACACGGTTTAGCCTTTAAGTCTGCTAGCTTAATGCTAACACATAACGGTAAACACTGTAGACCAGGGGTATTCAAACTCGAAAAAGTGTGAACATTTATTTAATTTGATATGTTTATTAAGTACAATATTTTTGTCATTACAATACACATTGCCAACGGGGGTGCCGTGTCTCATTGTTAGAGTATCGCCAACCCTGAGGTTGGGGGTTTGATTCTCAGCCATCGCAACCTTGTTGAAGTGTCCTTGAACAAGACACTGAACTCCCTGATGCAGCGCCATCAGTAGGTAAATGAGAAAACAGTGTAAAGCGCTTTGGGTACAGCTCATTTAGCATTTTCGGGAAGGCTGGAACCAATTAATGACATTTCCATTTATTTCAGTAAAGAACGATGATTTGCCACCCAGCACCCCACCGTTGCCAAATATAATTTTTATGATTATTGGCCTGCTGCAACTTCAAATATGCCTTCGCCCCCTCTGCTCATTGAAAGCGATATCTTCGAGCACATTGGTCAGTGCCTGTGAAGACGGGCCGCCACAATAGACCTGTCAGGCTTGATGGATTTCCAACACAGCTGGGATATGGCTCCCCAGACCGAAGCGGGATGGGAGCTGGGCTACGTAAAACAGCGGCTCAGGGTTGTCTGTCCTCATACACACACACACAAACAAACAACATGCGTGTGAGTGTGTGAAAGCGCGCCTGATCAATAGCATATTTTGCTGAAGAAGAAGAAGAGGAGGGCGGGCTGAAATAGACCAGCGTGATTAGAATGAGTGATAATGCAGAGAAGTGCAGGGGGCAGTGCTGGTAGTTTCTCATCATCAGATTTTTTTTTTTAACTTAAATCAATGAGAAGCCTGTTTGGGGTTGGCTGCTTGATGATACAGATGAACTCTAGTGACTAATGAGAGTCGTAGAGCAGTGGTTCTCAAACTGGGGTCCACGAGCTGTAGTTTGGGCGCCTGCTAAGGAATTTCTAATAAATTATTATGTTAAACAACTGCACACCTATATATTAAAAACCGGAGGGTAACGAAACAAAACAAAAAAACGGGACGTTGTATTTTGTTTAATGATCAATGAATGATTACTTGACTGTTAGAATTTGTGTTTTGTTGCTTGTAGGAAACTAATTGATGACCGATCACAGTTGTGGCAAAATAGCGTGCAACCAACAGAGACACTGTTGAGGCAGTTTGCTGTCAAAGGAAGGCCCAACTCCCTTGTGCAGCATTTCTCGACTGAAAAGCCACAAGAATTTCAATAGGAGCTCAGAACATTCCAACATATATTCTCCTATCCTATTGATATACCCTAACCCCAGAAACACAGTTAACCACCTCAGAATCACACATGAATGTGGATGAGACCCCCCCCCTTCAGACCCCCCCCCCTCCCTGCTCTTGTGAATATTTCAGTCTTAATCTGCAGATCACTTTACACCACTTGAGAAACAAAACAAGGCACCCCTCCGATGCCAATTAATTAGGAGCTTATGAATATTTCAATGAGCTACGATACCGCAGTGGCTTGCCCGCATGCTACTGTTACATACTACAACAGCCCCAAATGGATTATTAATAGTGTAGTCACTTGATGTTGTTGTTGTTGTTGTTTTGTTTTTGTTTTTTCTGTGAGTGTATACATGTGGTGCAGGGTTCACAGACTGGTGACACTCCTGTATGTCAAACATTGATGGATTAGATGCTATATATAAATGAATGAGTGGTGAGTTCCGGTTTTTTTTGGTGTTTTTTTTTTCCGGAAAATCATCGCTAACGTTACCTTTAGCCTTGAACTAGCAGGTTAAAAGCTAAGCCGCAGTATGTTATTTGTTTTCAAGACACACCGTGTCCTACGCTTTGTTTTACGTTTAGTTTGACAATAATGAAACTGATGAATATATTCTATAGGCCATGCAAAATCGATTTTTTTTTTAAGGGTATTTTAAAAAGGAGAAACCACAAAGCCCAGCAAGAGATTTTAGGAGGGGGGAATCTCAAACTCCTCTTTAACAAGATCTCCATCTTTATTTTCATCTCATGCATACAAGCTCTTAATAGAGACAATAAGAAACCGTCTAAAGCTATTCAAAATCCACGCGCAACACGCATGCCAGGAATATGCGATACTCACATTAGTTTCACATTTGGCAAATAATTCCCTCATGTAGCTCTGCATCATTTTCTTAATACCGACTAGGATTTGCATAAAGGTGATCACATTTACCACCGGGGAAATATGCGGGACACACACACAGACACGCGCACACATTTCGGTGCCAACAAAACATTTCAAAGCTGTTGTTTAACATTTTGGGTGTAATTATTTTCCGATATTCATGCCAAAGCTGTAATTATTTGCACATTAACACCTGCTGCATTTCCCACTCGTGTGTATGTTTGTTTTAATCTGATTAATCTTCCTCATTTTGTCAAGCACTCGTGTCTGTTAGCTTGTTGGACAGCCCGGGTGAGCAGTGGGAAAAATTCTGCAGGTGTTTCTTTTTTTTCCTCTCTTCTTCTTCCTTCTTTTCTTCACGCTTTGGCGAAAGGAGCCCGACGTTATTCATGGGCCCCGCTCATTTCCTGCCGCAGCCCCCCCCCCCCCCCACCCACCCCCAGCACGCTGAGATAGTGAAGCTGTAAAACAGTTTCGGCTCACCATAAACAGCATTTGATGAAAACAAATTAGAAGGCAGAAATATAACTGACGGAAAACATAACAGCCGGCAATTCCATTAGCGTGGAAATAAATGTACGATTAATAAATGGATAAATACAACACATAAAGCCCGCTGTCACCAAAAGACATCCGTCATTTAAATGTCTCCCTCTTTTTTTCTCCTCTTATTAAATCACCTTTCAACTAAATGGGAGGCTTTCACACCCTGACAGTTGGCGGCAACCTATTGACACGCGCGTCCTCAAACATCGCTTTTGGGGGGCACCTCGACGCCTTTCACACGAAATCACTAATGGTTATAATCCTTTGACAACACGAGATGAAATTCTGCCTGATTTGTTGCCGCCATGCAGGACTATTCGTGTTAATGAATTTTTAATATCCTTAATGACAGGAGAGGAACGATGTAATTAAAAGAGCAAGTTAAGAAAAACGCTGAGTCCAGCTCTTTATGGCCGACCATTTTAATGTTAGTTTAATTGGAACTAACACATTATCTTAATGAGCAGATTGCCTTCAAGGAGACCATTTCCTCTTTCCCCCTACAGCCTGCTCAATGTCGCCGCTTTGCGCATACAAATATCTTTCTTTGGAAATCGGCCAAATAAAGAGGAACCGCAAAAGATCAAACGCAGTCTGTTCATTCAAGGCATGCTGATCAAGCTTTCCTTAGTTTGGTTTCGGGAAGCAACTTTTCCCATTGGATGATAAAAAAATAAAATTGTGCGGCGGCAAGATTTTTTTTTGTAACGATTACTGTTTTTTTGTTTTTTAAATTAGAAAACAACCCTCCTTTATTCTTGATTGCATTACACCTTTTTTTCCCAAAGTAGAGCAAAATGTCTCCTCTGTCCAACAGATTTTTTTGGTGGTCCACGCTAATGTGACAAAAATCAATTCATCGTCTTTTAATATTTTTACAGCCAAGTCGAGCTGCCCCCAACCCTCTTCGCACCCCTGACCAGTTTAACGTATAGACATATTTCGATGGACTAGCATAGTTTTTGTATTGCGTTAAAGTTCTGCGCAAGTTTTCCTCTTCAACAAGCTGGCCTGTTATTCAGACCGTATTTTGTCTAAATCAATCAAAAGGTCATGGACAAGTTCATCTTGGAAGGACCTCTGGCTAAAACTTGTTTATGTTTTGAGGCACAGCTTCATTAATCTCTTTTTGTGGTTCTGCTCATAATAGACATGCCTACCAAATTTCACAATACTAACTAGAGCTACACGTTTATTATATGACATCATAGTATTCCGTAAAATAAAATAAGATCAAATGTGATTATTCAATCCCAAAATATGCATGTTAGGGGTGGCCATCTTCAGGTCTCACACCATAATATAGAATAGAAAACCTTTCTTATCATTGTACCATCGAGCGCAACACAATTGGAACAGACACAACTCGGTTAGCGGCTTACGGCTGACATGCTAATCGTTAGCTAGTTTGCGTGTTAAATGTTATAGAATCACCAGAGTATGAAATTCCCTACCTGCTAGCTTATTAGCTGACTATGTTGTGGTTCCAAACTGTTGTCCTTTTTCATGAGGTGAATGACTTGTAAGACAAAAGCAAGCGAAGTTAGACTTTTTAGCGCTTTACATCACAATCAAACGCTGGATCGGCTCAGATTTGGCCCGATTATCTATCCGCGTGTCGCCCGCTAAAGATGTGAAGCGCGCGTTACAGTATTTTCAAAGCGTTTGGAGTGCCACCCACGTTCTCCCATTTTTCATTTACCTGCCAGAAAATCAGATGCGACAGTTAAATTGTGACAGCGGCGCAAATCTACTCGTTGCCATTAGAGCTAATGTCATGTTTCTGCGCTAATCCCTCATCATTTTAGGGCCTCATTGCCTATTTTTCTCCATGATATTAAGTATTCAAAGCTCATTTACATTCTTATTTTTCAATTTGCTGCTGCAGTAGTTTAATTTATTCCATATAATTTCTTTTTCTGAGAGGGACATTAATCATTGGCTCTACATTTTAGCGCCTCTGGGACTTTTTTTTTTTTAATCAATAAAATAAAGGGAAAGGGCTTTCGCAAAGGCTTGTGTTACAACAGAACTGGATCTGTACGCCGTAATTGAATTAGCTTATTAATTCTGTCTTGTTTGTGGACGTGTTTCATTTCCCATCACTTTTTAAAAGCGGAACTTTCTGGAACTCATTCCTGTTTTGTCATTGGTGTTGTTCACACAAGCTCGTGGTTAGGGGGGAATGTGGGGGTGGGTAACAGTCATATCAATGAGGTGCTCGCCGTAATGCTTCTGCTTGTTCGAAATTTCTGCTCTGTTGGTCTGGAGGCCTAACTACTTCCATCCTCTTTCTTCCTCGCTTTTCTTGTTGTTTCTTCATCCTTTCACATTCATTTTATGCTTGGCTATTCCGTCGGCTATCAGTGTATTAATGCCGCGGCTTAAGCCAAACACCCTCGGCTGGAGATAAGCCTGCAGGGTCGTCACGTGGATGTTGAATGCTGAGTTCATGCAATGATTTCCCTTCCTTTTCCCAAATTATTATTATTTTTATCTCTTTTTGTACTTTTTCGAATTGTAAAATTGTCCCCTCGCAAACTTTACCCAGGCGTCACACGTCTTCATTAGCTATCGACTTGTCCCAAAGGCTTGACCTTCCGAAGGTGTGACTGAGGGCGGGGGCGTGATGGTTGCTTGATGGAGAGGGGTCTGCGGAGATGGAGTGAGGGGGAGGAGGGGGGGGTAACTCTGATACATAATGCTGTGGGCTATAATACTTTGCGCATGGCTGCTCGCAGGCCTACTAATCACAAGCAAAAAGACCCCAGTGTCTCAGTCCATAAATCCGGTCGCCGGCTAGGAAGATGGCCACGGGGGCGCGATGTCACTTGTAAATCTCAAATTAAACTCAACTGCCCAAAGCTGGCCGGCGTAAAAACACCCTCAACTCAATCCCGCCTCCCCGCGTTTTCCCGTCTAACCATGCAGGCGGTAACGAGCGAGCGGCGGTGTCGACAGGCAGGTCGCGTGTCAGCCGTGTCAAGGTTGCCCAGTGGTCAATTTGTGTTCATGTTGGTCACGTTGAGCTCGATGTGTGCACCCCCCCATCCCCCCTTGCCGGGGTGAAACCGTAATCCTTTGCGTTCTGAAACAGATCATGCAAAGTATTAATGCGGTGACAACTTGATTTTTGTACTCTGACTGTGTACTGTATATCAAATCAAATATTGCCATTCAAATTCACAGAGATTCCATATTTTTTTTTCCAGTTCCCCAAAAGTGCTCCAGATGACATGGCAATTTTTTTCCTGATCATGTTAGAGGTCAATTATAGTAAAAAAAAAAATAAAATAAAAAGCGTGATGGCACCCTGCAATCTGCTGCTATATGATAGGTATCGGGTACTCCAAGAGGCTGCTGATACCAGCCACTGGTACTAAAGAGATTTTATTTTTTTAAACATAGAATAGGTCCTTCTTGGCAGTAGTTGTCCTGAAAGTGTAGAACTTTGATCCATAGGTGAAACACCAATTTTTTGTCATTGTGTTAAATAACATTTTATCTATCAAGAGCACTAAAGGTATCAATACTCATAAGAAAGTGTAGCCAAACAGTGAATGATAGTGCCGGACAGCTCTAGAATTTTTAGCATCGCTTAAGTCATCGTTTTATTTTTCCACCCACAACACTGGTGGCAAATTTTTATTCTACTGTTTCAACACACTCTTCTCTCAGGAGGAGCTGGGCGGCAAAATTCAAAATGGGTGTTTGAGCCATGAATCGGCCAGTACTTTTCGCGGTTTCATTCGTCATCCTTATTCAAACAGTCCTCTTCATTATGCTGCTCACATTTTGATCAAGAGTCGCCTGCCATTGCGAGGGTTCTCGTAGAAAGTGGCCGCTGAGCTCACAGTGTCGCAGAGTGCCATGAAATTGCTTTCGTCAGCTCATCAATTTATTAATTGCTTCACTTGTAGCGGCCTTTGAAATGGCTTCGGAAGTGACTTAACCGCAGAAAGTCGTTTGGCCTTTTGTTGCTGAACGTTTACAAACTCAGTATGATTTACTAAGTTAATTAAGCCGCGTAAAAAAAAATAAAAAATTGTAGAGCGAAAAGAAATGACGACTAAAAAAAACCATTTTGGAATAAATAGGTTAAATATATGAATTAAATATACATTTAACCCATTTATGCACCCTATAACCTGATAACATTGTAAGCTTGTCCACTGTAGTAACCGCCGTCCACCAAAGGGTTAAAACATGGCAAAGTTTAGTTCACTTTTTAATGTCACTTTTGCAAAATGGTTGTGTGTGTGTGTGTGTGTGCGCGCGCCGTTCAAAGCAGCAGAGCAAAACGTATCTATTAGATGAGCCCCATCACTATACAGTGGATCGGAGTAGCTGCTGGAACAAAAATATTGTCTGCAAATGTTTTCCTAGCAATGCTCGCTTCGTCAGTAGCTCCCTCCCTGTTATCCCGTAGCAGAAGATGGAAAGTGTGAGCTGCATCGAGCGGGGCTCTCTCACTCGGAACCTTTAATTATAACTTCCCAGTATCAGTTACAGCAAGCCTGCACAGATGCTAAAACCCTCCGAGGCTTGGCTACTCTACCTTGCTTAATCTGAGGTGAGAGGCGTCCCATCAACCAATTCAATCTGCGCCGGCAGGGGGGGGGGGGGGGGGGGGGCTCCCTCCCTGCCCCCACTCGAGCCAATCCAAGCGCGAGGTACAGTCACATGACCTCACGGCTTCTTAGCATCCTTCATCAACACTTGTTTTCACCCTCATTGTTATTTACCTCCTCAACGCCTCACGCCGGGTGGGGTGGGGTGGGGGGCGGTGGGGGGGCGACTCTGCTTCCGGAGGATATAGTGAGGTCTGCGCGTGCACAGCTAAAGACGCTATAAAAATTGCTGAGGTATAAAATCGAAAGTGCTCAAGCTGTCTGCGGCCGGAATTGTTGGCCAGCTCGCTGGCTGGCTGGGGCCTGTTGGAGATGGTGAAGGATCCCCTAGCCAAGTCCCACCTGCTCGCCTTGTAAATCACAGACCCCCCCCCTAAAAAAAAAAAGTTTGGGCTTGTTTGTTTACATATTACAGGCTTTACAGTGGCTCTGCTGCAGTACACAAGGAGCTCTACTTGGCAAGGGCCATAAAACTAAAGCACCGGCGCACCGCTGCACCATTCTCATAAGGATTGACTGGCTTGTTGTTGACAGGACAGGCATTTGATGGGAAATGTTACACAGATGGGCAAGGTATTTCTCACAATCTCTAAACATGTAAGATAGCTGTGTTTTAATGTATCCCGGCGCATGCAGTACCGGTATTTACCAGAAAATCTGTGTGTGTGTGTGTATGTGAACAATGAATGAATGCTGATAAACATCCAATCTGTTTTTTCCACCCCACCAAAACCCTTTTTCTGGTGTGCCCGACCTGGACACCAGGGTCAGTGTAATGCAGACAAGCGAAAAATAATTGAACTCATCTACCGCTGAACTATTAGTTGTTTTTCACAGAGTATTCAGAATATATGCCCATGAGTATTATTGTATTGTCATGTGATGCTGCACGTTTTTTGTTTTAACCATTTGTTAAACTGTTAGAGCACTACGATTTATATGCTTTTTGTTAGCCTGCCGATGACATTTCCCATTACGTGCTAGCATTAAGCTAGCAGACTTAAAGCCAAATGTATCTGCTTATTTTTAATACAGGACATGCAATTCTCTCTATTTTATGTTTACTTTGACAGTAACTACTTTAGTTGTGTTAAGTTCAATGACACCGTAACAACGTTACTCTCTGACATTTTTCTGGAAATCTCAGGCATCTCTCAAGGCACCACTGTACACTCAAACAAGACAAAATTATCCAGAATGCCATAGTGGTTAATCTCTATGGCTGTTGTACATACTGTCGAGAGTATTTTGGAGTGTAATCTCTCGCTGCTTCACTGATACGTACAGTTTCTATAGAGTATTTTGCCCACACCCACTGGGGTGTTACCGCGTCTCTGCAGGCGTATTGGGAATCAAAACACTTATCCTGAAGAGAGATCAAGCCTGCACACTGTATCTTATCTGCGCTTACAGTGTTGCACCTGTACACACTCACTTGTGCGCCCTCCTCCTACGACTCTGACGTGCACTCGCTATAATCCACACCGGTGGCGTTCTCTTTTTCTGTGTGTGTTAAAGCAAGGGAAGGGAAGTCAAGCAAGTTTTACGCATCCGTCACCAGCGGTGGTCCGTTTGAGTGTGGTCATGTGGTCACAGATGATTTTGCCTGAGCGATAAAGTGAGATGTGGATTACAGAGTATCACAGAGGCCTAAAAGGAGCCGACGGGGGGGGAGGGGGGGGGCAGTTGTTGCAGAACAACCTGCTGCAGCGGCATCTCCGAAGGTGAACACCCCCAAAGTGTGTCAGTGTTTGGAATTTGACAAATAGGCCTCTGAAATAAAATAGTTGTACAGTGAACCATGGGCGATATATTCTCGGCCCATCTGTAGTTGGCGAAAATATGAGCTAGCGCGACCATATTATAAAATAAAAAAATGTAAATTACTTTTACCCATTCTGTATCCTTTAAATTTATGTAAAGCTCACTTTTTCAAGTATACTATTGGCACCTATCTATGCGCTACATCCCTCGTGATCGAATTTGAGACCAATCCGCGGTCAACATATTGGTCACCCTCGTGTTAAGCTAACAGTGGAATATTATAAAAGGCCTCAAATTTTCTGTCAATCATTACTTCAAAACACTTTTCTGTGCGAGTATGATCTTATTTATAACTTATAACTATAAATTAAAAGAAAAACAATAATTGGACAGCTTTCGAAACGAAACGAGATTAGCAAGACAATAAATCATGCTAGCAATGTAGCCACAGCGACGGCTAAGGATGGCCTGTTTGCTGTGCACGTTCATGCTATTGAAGGGCGCAGCTCAGGTCAGAGACTCACGAAGGGGGATAGAGAGGAGTTGAAATGAGGCTACAGTCAAATCTTGAGAACAGTTTGAAAACTGAACAGTCCCCCTTTTAATATGAATCTTGAGTATTTGAGGAATAGCTGTATATTTAACCTCTTTTAAAATCTGTACAATCAGAATAGAAAAATGAGAGAGATGCTCAGTATGTCCTTATCAATTTGTTCAAAGTATTTTGTTCTATTTACATTTCACTCAGAGTAGTGCTTAAATCACCCAAAGCCTTAAACAAGAACTGATTACGTTCTAGAATTTCTTGCACACCTCCCCTAGAAAATACTCCAAAGATATTGCTTGAGGGACCAAGTTGTGTCTCAATCCCCGTGAATCTCCCCCCCCCCCCTCACATGTTTTACAAGCCAACAACCTTCAGCACTATACCCAACATGACAAAGGGGGGAAGGTTTTAAAAAAAAAAATGAAGGATGGCAGGAGGTGACAGGTAAACAAATTCCGTGTCATATCCTCCCTGCTGTCTCCACTGTTGCCACTTGGCATTTTAATGGAAGGGAATGCGATGTAACATATAGTGGTAAGTACAGCGGCGGCCTCGTCGCAAAAAAAAAGGGGGAGAAAACTTCACTCCTCAGACCTATGCATTAAACATATTGTAGAATAGAGTGTAACATTTATCACTGTCATTCCTGGAGAGTTTGTGTAAATTTAAATGCGCTCAAGCGTGCTGAAGCCCCCCCCCCCCTTCACCACCACTCATTCCCCTGCCCCCTCCCTCCAGCCAACACCCCCCCTCAACAATGTATGCGCACAATGCCACCCCAAAGCCCATTTTCCTGAAATCCTTCTCATTGTTCTGCACGAGCATACCACCAAACAGCTATTCATCTTTGGGGAATATGCTGTAACAGAAATGTCTTTGTATGTGAGGCCTGTACCGTGTTGCTTCTTGACTGGCGGCCTATTTTTCATAGTTGGGAATAGTCACACACACAAAAAAAATTATATACAAGGACCAAGAATTCCGATTTTTATTCATCCTGGTGTCCGCAACACCTAACAATATAAAATGGCTTCCCGGCTTTCACTTTTCCGTCCAAATATTGCAACAATGAGTTCCCGATTTGCACGCAAATGGCTGGAAAGCAGAGAAGACTATTAAATAAAGGCTTTGTGGATTATTCATGACAAGCACTTTTCCAGGAGGGGAGGTTGGGGGGGGGGGGGTTCGGCGAAAAGGAACAATCGCGCCTTTTAAACGCGGACCATGTCGGCAATCTCGGCTGACACATTTAACATTAGAATAAATTACCTAACCTTTACAACTAGCAGTGCCAATAACAGGATAAATGACAGATCATGGCTGATTATTCACTCCGGGGTCTTACACATAATAATGATGTCATCAATAATGGCCGCTACATTGCAGTTTAAAAAATATATCTATAAAATAACACCCTCAAGGCAGTTAATTCCCTTTTTTTTTAAACAGCATTCTGGAAAGAAGGACTGAAAACATTGTAACGGGTAAAAAAAAAAAAAAAGTGCAGCACTTTGTTGAGCAAACTGCACTTATGAGTCAATTTGCCAAGCAATGTGAGGCCAACTTGACTGAGGAGGCACATCAGTGTCGCTGACACGGAAGCTTGTCAGTGACCACTCGACAACAAATGGATCTCATTTGACAAATATCCTGCAGGGCTTTTTTTTTCTTTCCTTCTTCTTACGCCCGTTGCTGGTCTTTCATTTTAGACGAAGCCGCCTCGTCGTCTGCAGTCCTCAAGTAGAAGTCATCTTGATGGACACCCGCACATTAAGCCGGTAAGTGTGTATGTACGGCGCACATGGCGCCTTAATGCTTGTCACACTCCACTGTCCTTGTCTTTGCCGAGGGAAAGGCTGTTGAGCGTCGCACTAGTGAAGAAAACTGGCACATTTTGCGCACTAAATGGCCTTTTCAAATAGTTTGCGCTTGATTGGGGGAGGGGGGGGGGCGAACGCGCATATGTGATCTGTTTATCTATATGGGTTTTAATGCTCTCGCTGATTGGAATAAACTTTTCCAAATGGTAGCATCCACATAGGAAGTGTCTGATTTGTTCTGGTTCGACTTTGGAAAGTTTGGGACGGATGGATTGAACTCCCTGATTTTGGTAGTTCCGACTTTAAGAAATAACCCTTGAATGGAAGGTCATGCGGGGATGAAATTTACCTCCGCCTTTTTTAGGGGTGAGGTTTCCAACGATAGACAGGGTATCATTCCGCATCATTAGGACGAGTCCGAGCCAAAATATTAGCTCTGTCTGTGCTATGCTAATCAGTTCCGAGGTCATACATGGTTGGTTGGCAAGAGTTTGAGCCACGACTTTGACTTCCTGGTTAATGGTGCAGGTGGAAATAACCCTTTGAACGAAAGAGCATCCATTCATTTTTAAAAAAAATATTTTATATTTATATTTATCGGCGTAGCTAAAATAAAGCTTTTCTTGTCTTATTATGAATTTATCTTGCACCTGCAGCTTTCCAACATTAGCGAAATAGCATGCTACAACATCAGGAAATGTTATTATCTGCCGATACCAAGTCAGAATCCGATGTCTCGGTAATGAACAATGAAGAACAAAACAAAAATTGTAATTCGTTTTTTTTCATTTGGAAAAATGTATATTAACATGAGAACTTTTCATATGGCTGTAAGATTTCCGAGCACATGACAACTGTACTTTAAACAAGTTCTTCTGATAAAAAAAAAATTGTTTGTGGATTAATATTGAAGCAAGTGCCATTTGGTCCTTTAGCGCCCTCTGCTGTGGACTGAAACTGATGTCAAAGTACCTTCGGGCTCGCATTATGTCTTTGGTCACATGACGTTTGCAGTGCAAGCTCGGGGGTACTTTGGCAGCATCGGGCATGAACATTTTTCATTTTGAAACTTTTGAAATAAAATAAAAACGTGTTTGTTGGAGGAGGGGGGGCAGAACTGATGTAAATGAACACTTTCAGGGACAGCGGTCCTTGCGGTTTATCATGTTATCGAGTTACAGGGTGCATGAAAGGGTTAATTTCACTTGATTGAGTATTCGAGTCAAGGTTGGTCACGTCTATTTGCGCCGTTACTGTTTTGCGGGTGCTCTCCTCTTGGTTCCCATTGCTTCCGGAGATCATTTGCAATGCGCGCCGGATGCCGAACAGCAGACGCGCCTTCCTCACTTTTGAGATGATAGCTCATGATTGATGCCGTCTATTGGCGCTGATTGTCCATTATAGGACACATCACACGCGGCGTTTGTGGCATCGAGGGTCATTTTCAGACAGCCTCTGCTGAAAATCTTAAATAAATTTAATTGTCTGCATCCGCCATCAGAAATGACTTTATGGATTTTTGCTTCGTAATTAAGAGCTTCCACATCCATAAACTTAAATCACTGCGCACAGATGTTGAGGTGTAATTAAAGCATTAAAATGTGCGAACAATCAACCGGCGCTCAAAAGCATCAACCGCGAGAGCCGCGGCGACCGCCGGCAGGCTCTTTTTGTTCGAAAGAAAGGACCTCCGCTGGTTCTCCTTTTGCTCTGTTTTCCAACCACCGGGAAGTCATTTGCCATAAATCTCGCCGCTTTGCTTCGCCATTCGTAGCCCAAGTGATGCTAACACCATTAGCTGATGATTTAATGACGTGCTTTCCGTCATTCCTTTTTTTTTTCTCTCTCTCTCCACTCTCTCCCTTCTCCACATTCCCCTCCCGTTGTCTGAGGACGCTGGTGAACGTGTGCGTTTTTTGAGGACGAGGCGGCTCGCAGACGCTCATATGTCATCCACCTCCATTATGCCAAGGTCACTCCGTTGCTTTTCTTAATGCGATCAGGCAAAGTGTCACTTTTGCAGTTCTGTGGCAGTAAATAAGAAGCGGCTCTAATTTGAATGTAGCGTACCAAAGGCCCTTTATGGGCTGTTAATTTAGTCTTTAAATATATTTAACAGTTGAGAGGGGGGTACTGATTAGGCAGGCTCTCTCAATGAGGGCTCTTTTTTTTTTAATTTAATCCCCCCCACCCCTCACTTGACTACTCTGACAGGATTTGTGAATTTGTGTGAGTTTTTGGTTTTTGGTTTTGGTTTTTCTTTTCTCAATTTTGTCAAATTTAGGGTTACTCGAATACATTACATATTCTGTCAATATTGAGCTCTCAGAAAATGTAGGGGCTTGTTATATGGTAGCGTATTTTTGAATTGAATCATAATTAATTTTTTTCCAAACCGCTTGATCCTCACGAGGGTCGCGGGGGGAGCTGGAGCCTATCCCAGCCGTCTTCGGGCAGTAGGCGGGGGACACCCTGAATCAGTTGCCAGCCAATCACAGGGCACACAGAGACGAACAACCATCGACGCCCACACTCACACCTAGGGACAATTTGGAGTGTTCAATCAGCCTGCCACGCATGTTTTTGGAATGTGGGAGGAAACCGGAGCACCCGGAGAAAACCCACGCAGGCCCGGGGAGAACATGCAAACTCCACACAGGGTGGCCGGAGCTGGAATCGAACCCGGTACCTCTGCACTGTGAAGCCGACGTGCTAACCACTGGACTACCGGCCCGCCTTGAATCATAATTAATTTAACGTAATATGGCTTGCCTGAGAATACATTTGGAGGACACCTGTACATTGTCAAACATTCCTAATAGGGTAATAAGCAAGTGCGTGCATTTTATTTCTTCAGGATTTTTCACAGAGGGGGGCCCACAAAAATTCTTCAGAGTTGTAGAATAGTCATACACCTGGTGCATTATTACACAAGATATAGAAATAGAGTATTTTACTAATTTCCAGTTTAATCTGAAATTTTAAAAGAAATCATTGACGACCTTGAAAAGACCTGTAAAATATTTTTAACTTTTTTTTTAATGCCCAACTTGAACTAAGTGCATCCCACAATTTGGGGGCTATGGACTACATGAATGGAGGAATGCTGCAATTACATCATAAATGCGATTTGAGGGGAAAAAAATACCCCCCAGTGGTCGCATCCTGTGCCTCTGATTTGATTTGTCTGAAACCACCGCACCGAGGCCAAAAAAAAAACAAAATTTCTTGCGAGCAGACTGCAGTGCCCTGTACGAAAATACCACAAAGTATGTATGATCCTAACCCCTTGAGGGCTATTATTGCCCTTTAAACCAACTCTTGCAGCCTCTTCCTGGCATAAACTGCGAGCCGACAGTGGCTTGCGAAAAAGCCAATCGCGCCTCTCCCGACACCGCAGATTCTTCCTGACACCTAATGCCGCTTATGAAATTGGGGGATAAGTTAATGTGTCACAGTAACATTGATTTTTCATTTGCCTCCCTCTGCCCCGCGTCCCGCAGCCGGCAGGGTCCTTTCCTTCAGGCGTCAGGATGGATTACCGGGGACCACCGAGCATCTCGATGTGACCGAGAGGAAGAGGGAGAGGAGGAGGATGCAGCGCAGATGATGCGGGTCTGCGTCAGAGCTGCCACACCTGATTACAGGTGGCGGGATCTCCCATGTCAGGTAAGGTGATCTACGGATTCCACAGTATCTGTTCCATTTTGTACTGAAACGCTCGGCATGTAAAGATACATCACTATACTGTATGTGGATTATAAAAAAGCCTCGCGACCAAAAATTTATTTTCCCCATACTGCAGCCTTTGCGATTAAAAAAAAACTAAAAAAATGCACACAACAATGTCGTTAGAAAGATTAGCCCTCGTTGAAAGCGTGTTGGAGCGTTGAAAACATTTTTGGGGGTCTCTCTATTGTAATGGTGTCAAACTTAAGGCACAGGGGCCAGATCCGGCCCACTATGTTGTTTTATGTGGCCCGCGAAGGCAAAATCACGTGTGGCAACTTGCATGATCCTTGCTAAAATCTGTACTGAAATGTCACATTTTCATAGTAATATATCACGTTGAGATTTTGCGATCCTTTTTGTTACCCTGTTTACCCTCACTTGAACAATAATTGATCTGACCGGAATGATTTCAAAACAAGTATTCCATTAATTAGTTTTGTACACGTAACATTGCGATGAGATGATTAAACATTTTTGTAGATTCATAAGCGGCCCTCTGAGGGAAAAGGCAACTCCAAAGTGGCCCGTGACCAAAATTGAGTTCGACAGTGCATGTTAAAATGATGTGGGATGAAATCGGATTTCTAACTGGTCTTTTTTTTTTAATCACAAACAATAAATGTGATGATTAGTTTGTGTCAAATTAAAATGGGATGAAAATGGGAGAACAGCAATGACTAATCTAAAAATATTATGAATGTCATCTGGCAAATTTAGCCTCCTATTATCTTCATTCAGTGCAAAAAAAAAAAGCTCTCAAAAGACTTAATACTTGCACACGAAATACATCATTCATGAATGATTTTAGCACTTCCTGCCTTTTTTGTGGCGGAAAATTGGCCGCTGTGGTCACGGCCGTCAAAAAGTGGGCCTCAAACGATAGGGTTAAGAAATCTACCTGGTCCCCGTGAGAGCGAGAAAGGCAAGGGGGGCGGGGAAAGCGTCCCGTAACAACTACGCGCTGCTCAATGAGCTATGTCGTCAGTTCCATATGAGATTGGTTAATACAAAAGCTTGCCGGTGAAAAACATTGTCCTGCTGCCAGTGACAAAGACAAAGTGCCTGCGTTTGGCGTACGCGCGAGTCAAAGGGACAGGTGACGACGGGGAAGGGAGAGCAGGGGAGCCAATTTGAATTTCACATCTAGGAGGAGGCAGCGTGTCATTAAAAAAGCCTAATTTCAGTGTCAGGTAGGCTTACAGGTGATCCATCATCTTGTCACAAGAATTTTATTTTATTTTCAAAGGAGTTCACAGCCAGGCTTCCTGACTTTTTCGCTTCACTTTCGATTAGATTTAAAGGCAATTAAGGGGAAAAGTCTTCGCAAGCCCTCTCATGCACATCTTTAAAGGGGGAGTGGGGGGGCTTTTTCAGAAAAACCAAACGTACTGTAGCTTTGAAATCACGATGAGCGTATTAGCTAGAAGTAAGAAATACAGCTGTACCTCAAACTTCACAACAAGCAGTACATCGTGAAAAAATTCCTCATGCTGTTTTTTTTTTTTTGCTACTTCCAATGGAAGATGCAATCAAAACTAAAACTAAGAGAATTTCACATATATATACCCAAACGCGATAACTTTGCTGAAAGTCTGCTAGCATAATGCTAAGATGTGGGCTAACTGATCTAGCTTCAATTTTGCGGCGGTTATAACCTTAGACTGAATTTAAACCAACCTAAACTTATATTTGAACACAAACTGGAGCAACATTCGCAGTCAGACAGTACAGGTGTCTATCCAATGCGAAGAATGAAAAGTAATCATGATGTATGCACTGTATGTCTATTCATATTTCCATATAGCACATCGCAAAAATGTTTGTTGAAATTCTTTGAGGAAGCAGCATTTCCATTCATCTTCATGAACACTCCAAGAAAAAGTGCTTGCCTCACACTGTTTTTTTTTTGCCATTTCCAGTTGAATTTTATTTTATTTTTTGTAAAACAAAGCATGAGAAAACGAGAATTACACATAGCCAAACTAGATAATTTTTCGAGAAAGCCCACTGTCTTCATGCAAACACATCCGAGCACTAAGTGCATATAACAATGAAGTTATAGATTCTTTATCCTCTGCAAAAAAAAATCCTAATTGCCACTGTCTTCTGTGTTTCATCATCAAATCGATGTGTTATACATTAGTATGATACACAAACCAAAAGAACCACAATAACTCACAAACAAATTAATTTAAATTAAAGTCTGAGCCCCGCCGTGCTGTGTTACAGCCTTTGGCTCGTGAGATCGCCGCGGCAAAGTGCACATCAGCAGCCTGAGAATGCTATTTATTGCTACATTTCTGAACCTAAATGCCTGTCAGCTCCAATCTCTCCACAGGAAGGAGTCCTGGTAATAAAATACATCTGAGGGAGGCGGTGAAGTGGCAGCGGTGGGGGAGGTTGGGGTAGGGGGCGGGGGGCTCAGCGAGTCGGACACACGTTTTCCCAGATAGGCTGTGACAAAACAACATTACCACGTCCGCTTCACATCGCGACACGTACAGGACAGATGGTTGTCTCCGCCATCTACCCGAGCCTCAGACACATACACACCCGCATTGGGAACATTCGCAACAACAGACTGTGGTGATTTTTTTTTAATAACTTTTATATATGTCAGCAGGACAGAGAAATTGTATGTTTAACAAAAGAAGTTTTCCCCAAGAAGTTTCACAATATGCGTCATAGACTTTTATTCTAATATATTCGGTGAAATACGGGAAGTGATCAGGTTCTCAAACGGTTTACACCAAGTATCACGTCTAAAAATACTCTCCAAGTGTCACCGTTTACAATACAGATGTGTGATAGGCCCAAGTGTTCATCGAAATGTTTTTTGTTGTTTTTGTTTTTTAAAATTAATATGTCTGTATAACATTTTGCACAGTATGATCACAATTATTCCTTTATTCCTAAATTAGAATTGGATCTCAATAAAAGTATGACTTTATTTAATTAAAATTTAAATTTTTTGTTTTTATTTATTTTTTTTAAGTTAAATACAACTGGACTTCACTTCACTAATTTAATGTACTGGACTTAAAAACAAACAAACAAACAAAAAACACTTATGCCACTGAAACATGATGCACAGTTGGAACCTTTAATTCAGTGGTTCTTACGTGTACCACATTTAGAAAATCACTAAACTAGCTAAATATCAATTTAATGCTTTGGAAAACATTTTAAGATATCACACCTGAATTTTAAAAGAAGGGTGTTTCAATTTCAAAATTCAAATATGGACCGACATGATTTCATTGCGAATAATTTAACTATGTCCCTCCAGACATTGGACCAAAATGTCAAAAAAAATTCAACAATTCCGAGTTAAAATGTTATCGCTATGTTAGGCAACATTTCTTAAGTTTAAAGCTTGCTCTGGCTGACCCGAATCATACCATGAAATTCAATTTCCAATTGTGTCATGTATTCACTCCTACTTTGACTCTATTAACTTTATCAGTTGCCGTTGTGCAAGCATCCAAAGTTCCTTGTGACTTTGCTCACTCAAAAAGGAGAGGGAGGAGGCGGGAGGGAGGAGCGGGAGAGAGGGGGGGGCGGGGTGTCCATACGTGCCGGGAGCCCATACGAGCACAATGTTGGCAGAGCTCCGAGGGACGCGGCGTCGTTACATGGACATGTAAGCACCCTCGTCGGCGCATCCCGCCGCCTAAGTGGACAAAAAACGCCAGGGCAGCAAAAAGTGGCGAACAACCGTGCAGATTCATTAGGCGAGCCCTTTCCCGGCATGCTTTGCAATGACAAATGATTGACTTGGAACAATATCTAAAGTGATCAGGATAAAGTACCAGCCATTTCAAGGCTCAGCAAAATTCAAATTCTAATTAGGCCTTGCACCACATTCCAAATAAAAATGGCTCCCTGGGTGCTTTTGCCTATCAGGTGTCTCTCCCGGACCGCTGGAACAAAACGAATAAAGAAAATGATTAAAGCGATAACAAAGGCATAAAATTCAAATTATAGCGGCATCACATCTGGGATCTGTATGTCACCGCACTGCCGTTTCTGCCAGCCGCACACGCACACACGCACACACACACACGCACACACTCAATCGCCGCGTGAGGACAAGAAAGTGCCAAGAAAAGATGTGAAAAGGAGTCGAATTAAAAGGTGGCGAGCGAGAACGCAAATAGGCTCTCAGCTTTCAGGTTATTAATGACTCCTCCCAAAATGTGCGAGCTTTCCAATCTCGGCGAGAAGCGCTTGAAGGAGCCTGCAGATGAAGCTGACCTTCACAATGTTCTTTGGTCTTTAGTTAAGAAATTCACTCGCCATTATGGCATCATTAGGGAAACAAGGATAAAATTACTCCATGCTTAATGACCTATAGGATCCCCCACCAAAATTTGTTTCAGATCTAATAAAAGTGAACCTAACACACTCCAATGAATTATGAGGACTGCTACGCCGGGGGGGGATTAAAATGTGCGGGAAATAGATTTTCTGAAGCTAGGAGGACTGGACTTTTCAAATCAGATAGTAGAATGGAATTTTATGGGCAATAAATTCCACCATGTCTCAATTTCTTTTTTTCTTTTTTTTTTCCTTGCCCTCGCCGAATTTTTCAGCCTGTGATGGAATCTGTGAGTGGGATGGCCTCTAAAAATTCATTGCCAATCGCCGTCTTCTCCTCTATCCCCTTAAGGTAGATAGATTGATGGATGAATGGCTAAATGGGCGAATAAGTGGTGAAAAAGTAGAAGCGAAGGAAAACTCGATGAATGAGGGAAATAAATGATTAGATACACATATGGCTACTTCAGAAAAAAAAAGACCCAGAAGGGAGTGAGAAGGAGCATGAACGGAATGGCGATCGGATCCCGCAAACATAGACACAAACAAAATCTGTACAAAAAAAATATTTATTTCATAACAAAAGCGCACCGACAGCGTATAAACAGAAGTTGTCGGTTAAAAAGAACCAGGAAAAATAATAAAGTTACAAAAAGCGCTTGCAAAGGCAAGGTTTTTAGGAGAACAGAGCATTCATTCATTCATCTTCCTAACCGCTTGATCCTCACTATGGTCGCGGGGGGTGCTGGAGCCTATCCCAGCTGTCTCCGGGCAGCAGGCGGGGGACACCCTGAATCGGTTGCCAGCCAATCGCAGGGCACACAGAGACGAACAACCATTCGCACTCACACTCAGACCTAGGCACAATTTAGAGTGCTCAATCAGCCTGCCATGCATATTTTTGGAATGTGGGAGGAAACCGGAGCACCCGGAGAAAACCCACGCAGGCCCGGGGAGAACATGCAAACTCCACACAGGGAGGCCGGAGCTGGAATCGGACAACAGAGCAAATAAAACAAAAAAACAAAACAAAAACGAGCGCATGATCAAAAGACAAAAGCATATAAATACTTATAAGCCAGAGACTAGACGAGCAAAAACGACAATGACGAGATCGCGAGGTCTCGAAAGCAACGCTTGAGCAAGAGCAGCAACAAGGTCAATAACCCGACGGAGACTCGGCGATCCGGCGGTCCTTAAATCCACGGCTTCACTTGATGACCGCGTTGGCAGCAGGTGTGCACGTTGGAGGGAGAGCCCTCCTCTGCCACCTGCTGGAGACACACAAGAACAGGAACATGACATTTGTAGGCGGAGCTTCCGTCACCTCATCCTCGATCATCCAATCACAAATCTAATTATGCTCCAAATCTCAAACACATACGTGGAAGTTGAGTAAAATGGCCGCCATTTTTTTATTATTTTTTTGGCGCCACTCGGATTATGGCTGCTGGGATTCAGCCCCCCCCCCCCCCCCCTCCAAGAAGGAGCTTTTGCGAGCTAATGGCATTTGCTCTCTTTAAACTTTAATCTTTCCTATTAATTCCCTGCAACTCGAGAATGTGCGAGAGTTAATGTTCCATGAACGTGTTTCTCACTCTGCACTCTCCTCAAGCTAATTACCCTCAGGTGCTAAATGGGGGGAAATTGCAATCCATTTGGAAGGGAGAAATTTCACCTCCCCTTCACCCCCCCCCATCTCCCCTCCATACCCCCCTCCCCAACACGCCCACCGCCCCCTTGTGTGCGGTGCGCGCAGTGAAAAAGGAGAAAATCAAACATTGAGTACGTCGAATCCAAAATGGACAATCAGCGCTAATGTGTGATGGGCTCGCCCTTCTCCAAGGTGGCTTCAGCAAGCGTAAACGGCTCGCCCCCGTTTCCCCGCCTCACCGCTTATCGCGTGGGTCACGCCGAGGTCAGCCGGTGCAGCCATGGACGACCCGATACCGAACAGATGTTTGATTGACGTGGATGCTGCAGATTGCCCATCAAAGTTTTTTTTTTTTTTTTCTGAGGGGCGAACGGCGAGCAGGAGACACCCGAGGAAGTCAAAATCCAAATTAAAAGCGGCTTATGCGGCAAATGACGGGTCGGCGGTTGCCGTCACGGGACATTAAACGGCGGAGAGTGACGGCATATCCGTCAATGACAGAATTCAAGTTGCCGGTATACGAATGGTTCCCGGGGTCCATCGCTAATCAGTAACGCAGGATCAACGGCTGTCGTTCAGACAAATAGCTTTGATAAGTTTTTTGCTTTTAAAGGGAGGAGAGGAAGTCGAGGGAAATGGAGTCTGGTTGGGGAGTGACTGGGAGGGTGGGGGGGGGTTGGAGGAGGGGGAGGTTGTTCTCCTCTCTCCTCCGAGGAGTGTCACTTTGTCCTCCGTTTGATCTTTGTCTTCCCGCGACACGGCAGGAAATTAAAGATGAGGGCGGGGGGGGGGGGGGTGCCGACTAGCATCTCGTTAACACAGAGGCCTCCTTTTCTGACATGTACAGCAAGCGGTGCTTCTCATTGAGCTGAGGCCTTTTTTTTTCAGTTCGAAAAATCGCACGGCACGCCACCAAACAAAATTGGCACAAAAAGAAGATACATCATGTCAATGTAATCATTTTTTGCCATCTAATAGAGTGTCATTTATTTGTTCTTTCGGTCACTATATGTTATTGGCACAGATCAGCGGTCGATGATCGGCAACTCAAAATGTTGAAAGAGGCATATCGGACCAAAAAAAAAAACAACAACAAAAAATATCTCTGGAGCCACAAAAAATTGAGTCTTATAATGAAGGCAACACACGCTGTATGTATCAATATTAGCAATATTAGCCTTGTATCAAAAATGACAAAATCACAGACCCCCTGGCAGATGGACAAAGATACATTATTTGTTATTCATAAATCATTTTCTCACCAATTAAGTGAAATTTGATCAGTTCCCGCGACGCACAGTTTGAGCTCACACGACTCACGCTAACTGGGCCGCTATCTTTGCTATTGGTAAAATAGAAAATCTAAGGGTGACTTTTGCACACCGCAAAAGTCACCCTTAGATTTGCACCCCCCCCCACCCAAACCCTCCCTTGCGGTGTGCAAAAGTCACCCTTAGATTTTCTATTTTAGCAATAGCAAAGATAGCGGCCCAGTTAGCGCGTCGACCTCACAATACAGAGTTCAATTCCAGCTCCGGCCTCCCTGTGTGGAATTTAGATGTTCTCCTCGGGCCCGCGTGGGTTTTCTCCGGGTGCTCCGGTTCCCTCCCACATTCCAAAAACATGAATGGCAGGGCTGGTTGAATACTCTAAATTCTCCCTAGGTGTGAGTGTGAACGTGGATGGTTGTTCGTCTCTGTGTGCCCCGCGATTGGCTGGCAATCGGTTCAGAGTGTCCCCCGCCCACTGCCCGAAGACGGCTGGGATAGGCTCCAGCACCCCCCGCCACCCTAGTGAGGATCAAGCGGCTCGGAAGATGAATGAATGAATAATGAAGGCAACACACGCTGTATGTATCAATATTGGCAATATTAGCCTTGTATCAAAAATGACAAAGTCACCGACCCCCTGGCATAGATAGATGGACAAAGATGCGTTATTTTTTATTCATAAATAATTTTCTCACCAATTAAGTGAAATTTGATCAGTTCCCGCGACGCACCGTTTGAGCTCACACGACTCACGCTAACTGGGCCGCTATCTTTGCTATTGCTAAAATAGAAAATCTAAGGGTGACTTTTGCGGTGTGCACAATACAGAGGTACCGGGTTCGATTCCAGCTCCGGCCTCCCTGTGTGGAATTTAGATGTTCCACTCGGGCCTGCGTGGGTTTTCTCCGGGTACTCCGGTTCCCTCCCACATTCCAAAAACATGAATGGCAGGGCTGGTTGAATACTCTAAATTGTCCCTAGGTGTGAGTGTGAACGTGGATGGTTGTTCGTCTCTGTGTGCCCCGCGATTGGCTGGCAATCGGTTCAGAGTGTCCCCCGCCCACTGCCCGAAGACGGCTGGGATAGGCTCCAGCACCCCGGCCACCCTTGTGAGGATAAGCAAATTGGAAAATAGAAGGATGGAGCAATAGCAAAGACGATAGACAGTTGTACCTTGAGATACAAGTTACTCGACTTACAAATTCATGCACTTTGCAACCAGCAATAATTCCAGAGGTGATTTAAACTAAGACGTTGGATCGCTGTGACCTCTCGCTCGCTCGCTTGGCTGCCTGATCTATAGCACACTAGTTGAAACCAGTTCAGACAAGTTATATTTCCTCTTCTGAAAATTCCTACTTTCCAAAAATTCCAGCTTTTTCATTTTCACATCTTTCATTATTATTCCAAAGCACTCGAATCTTACACTATTATTTCATATCATGCGACTTCATTCCACATCATTTGATTGAATTCAATTTCATATCCTTCCACATGATTCCATAGTTTTTTTGAATTCCTCGTTCACGTGCAATGTCACCCAAAATGACATTTTATAATTGGATTTTTTTAAATATATATTTTGTATTTATCATTATTTGAATCACTCGTTTTGACACAGGATTTTGTTCCCATTGTGGTGGTTGTTCAAGTGCTCTCAAAAACCCAAACGATCACTACATTACTTAACTTTACGATGACCACAGGGGGAAAAAAAGCCCAAAATGTCAGAATTGCAACACTTTTTAAATTAAAAGGAAAGAAAATAAAACTGTGCACCCCCCCCCCCCCCCCCTTCCCGAACACATTTCTTGTGTGCAATAATAAATGAATTAGTGGGCAGGGAGGAATGAAAACAGCCCGTATCTTGGACAAACAATCGTTGTACCAGCCCTGAGCCCCCCACTGTGCGGAGGAATTACTCCCTCCCATCTCGCTCCACGGCACAAAGCGACCAAACATCAAAAGATAAGTTTCTTCAGGGAGGAGGGAAAAAAAAAAATTCCACGCCGGTAACTAAAACCCAAAGAAGCCAGACAAGTTACTTCATTTCACCCTGTGTGGCCTTTCACGCCATCATTTATTATTATTTTTTTTTTGGGTGCCGTTTGCTTGAAGGCATAAGTAAACTCAAGAGTGTCTACAGATGACCCCCCAACCTCCAACACCGCCACCACCACCCGAATCTCGTCCTGTAAAATGTCAAAGCTATTTGCTTAAATCATTAGAGGCGGCTGGCGTCTCTGCGAAAGGTTATTTTCTTCCTGAACACTTGAGGGTCCGCTGAGCCCCTCGTAAGTGTCTGTTGGAAAATGCATTGACATTTTACATGAATTGGGGGGGCGGGGGGTATTGGGAACTCAAAGACCCACCTCAATAGACTCTCTGTCACCGCCTTCCACATTTCAGGTCATTATTGCGGCAATAGAGGACCACTCGACCCATGTTGGTATTACCTTAAGAGGAAAGCCCGATACTACTTGGAGGGGGTGTGCTATGAAAGTGAGAGACGTTAACCTTTGACCTGAGCGTGTTTTACATGTTTGGTGCTCGGACTGTGTCACCCTCATTTACATTTTTACGCCACAATAGATTTTTGTGATCGTTCAATAGAGCCTTAACCCTTTCATGTACCCTGTAACCTGATAACACGAGAAGCCGTCCACTGTAGCGACCGCTGTCCCTGAAAGGGTTAAAAAAAAAATGGAGCGAATATTTGCAGTGGTTGTGAAGAGGTTGGGATTTATGTCAGTGCTTGTCGAACTTTTTGAGAGCAAGTAGCGCCACGAAAAAAGGAGTTGGCTCGCAAAGTCGTGGCCGACGTGAAAGCCAGGTTATTATTGTTAAAACGTACTCGTTTGAATGTTAAAATTGCACTTGAATATCGCAAAATTCAAACTAATTTTACTTAAATGAACACGTAGACCACAAAAGTCACATTTAAAAACAATTGTGCCGGGAAAACAAATAAAAAACAGATGAAATAAAAATGCATTTTACTGCTGTTAAATAAAACTGAACTGTACTCAAATGTACTGCCCTGCATATCAAAATATTCCAGGGAAATCAAAACAAATGCCTTATTTATTTTTTTTAATTCAAATATATTGCACTAAAGTTTAAAAAAAAAGTACAGAGATTGACATTTGAAAGATGAAATGCAGAATGTAAAAATACAACACAACTGAAATGTACTTAATGTACTTTACTGTACTAGAAAAATAAAGAAAGAAATTAAAGGAAAAAAACTTTAGCCACTTTAAGCACATAAAGAATTCATGATTCTTTTGCCTCCCACTTACCACCAGTATTATTTGACATCACTGATCTGATACTGAGTAAAATATACGTGCATCTGTGTGTGTGTGTGTGTGTGCATATGACTGTTTTGGTGTAAGCAAGTGTGTGTTGTGCAATTGTGTGCGAATACATCTGAGTGTGTGTGTTAGTGTGCGTGTGGCGAGAAGGCCAGGCTGAGTCGCATACGGCTGATAACGTAGGTAATGGCGTTTCTGGAAGAGTGAGGCCAGATGAAAGCCGCACATGGCCCGATAGCGCAGGCATACTGGCCCCTTCTGTCGGAAAATTCCATTTTTTCCGGCAGGGAGGCATGAATGCCGAGGCTGAATCCAAATCCGGTTTTCCGCACTTTATCAGCGTGTGGCCCACCAAGTGGTGTGGGGTACGGGGAGGGTGGGGGGGGGGGGTTGACGGTGCGGAGGTTGGCAGGGGCCGGGTGCGGGAGGAGGTGGGGGCACCGGGGGTGGATGGGGGTGGGGGGGCAGAGGGGGTGAGTCACTCAGGCGTGACCCTCCACTTTAATCCAATTTACAGCCTCCCCCAGCAAAAGATAATTACAAGCCTTAAACCAGCTTGGAAAGGGGTCGGAAGAAAAGACCTCACTCGAACCCAAATGGTTCATCTGACCCCCCGAAGACTCCAAGTAGACAACAAGAAGGTTGGTCGGGTTAGAGGGGGGTGTGGGGGGGGGTGCAGTGGTTGTTAGCGGGAATCAAGCTAAGGCTTCGTGACAAACTTGTGCGTCACTAAATAGGGAAAGCATTTTTTTTTTCCCTCGCAACTTTCCTTTTCTCAACTATTATACTCACGAGGGTTGTAAGCATGCTGCGGGTGTGCTGGAGCCTATTGTGGGGGGACACACCCTGAAATGGTTGCCCGCCAATCCCAGGGCGCACATAGACAAACAAGCAACCTTAAAGTATTCCATTCACCCTGCCACACATGTTTTTTGGAATGTGGGAGGAAACCGGAGTACCCGGAGAAAACCCACCCTTGCACTGTGAGGCGGATGCGCGAACCAGTCGACATCCATCCAGTAGAAATTTTCAACTGAATTTTGGGACGGCTGCCAAAAATCTGGACCGTTTTTTTTTTTTTTTTTTTTTTTTTTAAAACCTTAAACGCTCGTTTGAAAGCGTCCCTGCTTTGTTGTTGGAGCGGTCTGTGACTCATTGTGTTGCACATCTGACTCTTTGACGTAGGGGCTTCTGCGGTCACGTCCTGTGCTGGGACAATATCAGGAATGACATTTTTGATGCAATTTTACAGCCACTATGAATTTATTTTGGTATTACTGAAAAGCCATAGAACTTTTCCTTGACTGTATTACACAATACTTGAACTAATTAAAATTAAAACAAAACAACAACAACAAAAACTCACTCCAAACATGAATAATAACGAATTGAATTCCAAAAGGTCAAAACGAATTAAAAGTGATCTACATTGAAAGAGTGCGTACTGATAGTCGAGTCCTTGGGGGATTTTGTGGTTCAAGTCATGAACATCGACTATCCCCTTTCACTTCCCCTTAAGCACACACACGTGCACACACACACACGCACACACACGCACACACACACACACACACACACACACACACACACACGCACGTCATGTCCACAATGAATTTTGCAAAGTTTTTGCAGGGCCGGTTAATTAACAGATTAGTTGTGTGGGGCAGCGCCGCGGTTCGAAGGTCATGACTAAAGCGACTAACGGGAGGGGATCATCAGTGGCAGCTGGGCTCACACTTCTCCTCCCCGCCCCCCCCCCCCCTCGCCTCTTAACTTGTGGCAAAATAAGCCCCCCCCCCCCCCGACCCGTCGGCCGCCACCTTGTTGCCCCCCCGCCCTCCCTCCCCGCAACCTCATGCGGGCGGGATGCTCTTGACATTGGTCACTTTTTTAAACCGAAGCGTAGCGAACAAGAAGTTGAAATTGAGAACACATTTTCGTGAAGCTGAATAATACAATCAAGTACCTCGAAGTGAAATAAGGACTTGAGTTGACAAATGATGCCCCCCCCCCCCTCTCCATTCCAGGTTCTGCTCGCTGGAGATGGCCATTGTGAGCTTGTGAATGGGAGAATTTGGGAGTGTCTCTCTTATTAATTAGGAGCGGGCGGCCGCGGCCTTTCCGCTCCCCCTTGTGGGTCGCCCTTCATTATTTCCTCTCGCATTCTTTCGCCGTAGTGAACCCCCCCTGTTTTCTCCGTGCTCGCTTCAAAGACTGTCTTGACAAAGGTGCGGCGGCCAGAATGGAAACCTCCAATGTGTCTGTTTACAGAAGCGACGGGGGGCGTTTTTGTGGATGAAAAGTGGAGGAAAGGAGAGAAAATCTGCCGACGCCAAACCATATTTCATGCATTCAGATTTCGATTTTTTTTTTCTTTTATGGCCGCCAGGCAAAGAGAATATAGAAATCAAAAGTAGCATCCTGGGCGGCCCGGTAGTCCAGTGGTTAGCACGTCGGCTTCACAGTGCAGAGGTACCGGGTTCGATTCCAGCTCCGGCCTCCCTGTGTGGAGTTTGCATGTTCTCCCCGGGCCTGCGTGGGTTTTCTCCGGGTGCTCCGGTTTCCTCCCACATTCCAAAAACATGCATGGCAGGCTGATTGGACGCTCTAAATTGTCCCTAGGTGTGAGTGTGAGTGCGAGTGGTTGTTCGTTTCTGTGTGCCCTGCGATTGGCTGGCAACCGGTTCAGGGTGTCCCCCGCCTACTGCCCGAAGAGAGCTGGGATAGGCTCCAGCACCCCCCGCGACCCTCGTGAGGATCAAGCGGCTCGGATGATGAATGAATGAAAAAGTAGCATCCTAAAATGACTCAAAGAACACACAGCAGAAGAATGAATTTGAGCAAAAATGTCTTTTATTAATGATTTAAAACACCAATCATAGACATGGGGGTGGTGAGGGTGGGAGTTTTTAAACTTGAATTGAATCATATTTACACCCGGGGTTAAAAATACTTGGATTTGGACAAGTAAATGAAATTTGATGACCAGTTACCTCTAAAAATTGTCATTTTGACGTTCCGCACGACTGGCCTCGCCGGTTTTAAACCGCGCATCCCATTGAACTCGCAATCAATGAATGAAGACGATCGGCCCCCGTTAAGCAATCGGCTCCCACGCGGCGTGACCTCCAGCCTTCACTCTTCCCTTGACGGAGGCGTATTGACTCAAGGCAATGTTTTATTTTTCAGCCGCAGCCCTGTAAAAAAAAAAAAAAAAAAAAGTCGCTGATGAAGTGTCTTCTCATGAGCCCCGGAGAGCCGTCACTATTTGTTTTGGTACACTTCAGCGTGAGCGAGTGCCTCGCATGGCGCAATCGGGACCGTTTAGTCAGCTATCATATGAAAATAATTGTCGTGCGAATGCCACCTGTGCACAAAGTTACGATTTCGCACACAAAATAATGCATCGCTTGGAGAAAAAAAAAAAAATTCATTACGTTCAATTTTAGAAAGAAATGATTTCTCGCGAGTGATTCCGTGTCATTGACAGAATTGCTCATTTCCAGCTCGGTCATTAATCAGAGGTGCGTTTCTTCTTCTCGGTAATGATGGAACGTCTTCCATTCTTTTTGTGACAAATTACACGTGCAATGTTTGCACTCACAATTACAACTTAACAGCTGTTTGGGTAAATAAACGATGCATCAATGCACGTGCGCCGGGCGAAGCGTCACGCCATCTTGACCTGAAGTTGTTTTGACAAAAAAAAAAACAAAAAAAAGGACAGAAACAAAATGAAAAGAGATATGAATATAACTAAATAAGGGCTTTTGTTAAAAAAATAAAAATAAAATAAAAGTTTAATGCGGTGGCCCGGTAGTCCAGTGGTTAGCACGTCGGCTTCACAGTGCAGAGGTACCGGGTTCGATTCCAGCTCCGGCCTCCCTGTGTGGAGTTTGCATGTTCTCCCCGGGCCTGCGTGGGTTTTCTTCGGGTGCTCCGGTTTCCTCCCACATTCCAAAGACATGCGTGGCAGGCTGATTGAACACTCTAAATTGTCCCTAGGTGTGAGTGTGAGTGCGAATGGTTGTTCGTCTCTGTGTGCCCTGCGATTGGCTGGCAACCGATTCAGGGTGTCCCCCGCCTACTGCCCCGGAGACAGCTGGGATAGGCTCCAGCACCCCCCGCGACCCTAGTGAGGATCAAGCGGCTCTGAAGATGAATGAATGAATGAATAAAAGTTTAATGCATATATGTTGTACATGTCTTGGCAAATGTTAGTTAATTTAAAGAATGAACATTTTAAATGCTTGTTGTCTTGATTAGTGATACAATAACCCCGCCCCTTCCATTGTGGGTTCTCGGTACGTAGTCTCACTTTTTGATCATTAGGTTTTTTTTGTACACTTTGAAACTATTTTTTTCTGTTCAAATGATGAAAATATGGCGTTGAACTGTAAATTTGAAAAAAAAAAAAAAAGAACAAAGACCAGAAGTATTGCAGCTCGGCCTCGTGAATGTGATATCCACTTTAATCCTGCTATTTACGCTTACGGAAAAAGACAGCTTGAAGTTCATTTTACAATCCACCTTCTTATTTATGATTATTTCATTATTTTTGATTTTTATTGATAATACAGTGAGATTATGAATCAAGTGAGTTTGCCATTGACTTTGCCTTACAAAAAAAATCTGCTAATGCTAAAACATAATGGGGCGCGTATTTGGATGAACGTATTCCCTCCCCCCGCAGCGACAATCCGTCATTGTCATCGCCGAGGCATCCGCCTGTACACTTCATTAAGAGTTTGCTAATATTTAAACGGGCCAAGCAAAACAACGCATCTTGAATCTGACCTCTGAATGGGCGCTTTGGGTTAACGGTTAACGAAAAAGCACCATCGGTCTTTGGTACTCCCTGAAAGTGTGATCTTTCGGGGCTTTCAAGTCAAGTCAAGTCAACAGTATTTTTAGAGCACTTTCAAACAGCCATCGCTGCATACAAAGTGCTGTACATGGAGCGATTTAACATGCACAATAAACAGTAAGACGAATCGGTAATAAAGGCGGTAGAAAGTACCAAGCAGTAAAATCAAGAACAAATCTAAGTCATGCTGAGTCGAACGGCACAAGCAGAAAACGACATGCGGTGTGCGTCATCATATCCAATCTGCGCCAAAATTGCTCGCTTGTTTGGCAGTGTTGAAAAGTCACCAAGTACAAATACCCCATGACGGAGCTTTTTCAGTCATTATTTTTCGGACCGCTATTCTTGGGCAAAATGGAGCAGCCCCTTTCGCCAAAAGCAAAAAGAATTGCTAATATGTGTCGCCCGCATCCCCTAAAAAAGGTGTTTGTAGTTGCATATGGATGCCACAAAGTGGTGGCAAAGCACTTCAAATCGAGAAGATCATAAAACATCCACGCCACGCATCTAGCACGTTACTTTATCATGACCTCATGTTACAGGAATGACTGCACTCAGCGGTTCAGCTCATCGTTACAAAAAGCCCAACTTGCCGTGAGGCTCTCAAATACAATACAATACAATACAATACATGCTGATTTATATAGCGCTTTCACAACAGCGGCAGCTGTAACAAAGCGCTTAACAAAACAGTTAATAAAGTAAAATAATAAACACAACACATAACATAAAACATGGACAGTCGTGCAGTCCTAACCACTTTTCCATCACACGCTTTGTTGTTTGAAGCAGTTTGAGATGAAAGAGGAGAGAATCAATGTGTTATTAGCTAGCATTACTAGCGCACCCTCAAATTGCAACAACAAAGGAAATAATATCGGCTGTTTTAGTAGCTGCAGAAGCTTACTTTTAATGGGGACACACAACGTGACTTCAAAATACATGGGTCAAGTGGAAATTTTTTTTTCAATTAGCTAATTATGTGTTTTTTTATGTTGTGAGAGGCCAGCTTCAAGCTGCATTACATTTCTTTTCCTTTGCCTGTTTAAATATTAGCAAACTCTCAATGAAGTGTATAGCCTTAGCGACGACATTGTGTCATTGTGGGGAAGTCCAGATAGAGTAAGCACTCAAATATGGCAATGAAAAAAAATATACAATATATATATTGTATATTTTCAATATACAATATATATTGTATATATAGGGCGGCTCATCAGCTAGTTCCTGCGGAAGGCTGATAAGGTGGGCCTTCGGCCCACAAAAGTGTTGTTGCTTGGTTCAACTTTTTGTTCATCTTCATTGCTTATCGCGAAAATAAAGAGATGTTTAGTTCTACAAAATAACTAACAATTTTATTGCAATGCTTGTGGGTAGACAACATTTTTTCGCTAAGATGCCCGCGCGATCGTATTGAACCACTGCCTGAGCGGCGCAGTGGCGACGCAGTGGCGGCGCGCAGCGGCGCGGTGAAGTAGGTACGTTTTGAAAAGGGACAGACGGAAGGACAGACCGCGTGCGGGACGACGCGCAATATATATACAGTATATATATATACATATATATATATATATATAATTTTTTTTTTTTTTTTGTATTAGAAAATATGGGTGTCGCCATTGGCCCATCCGAGAGGGAGCCCACAAACCACTAGTGGGACTCCTACCGCACTTTGAGAACCACTGCATGATACGATTCAATAGCATTGGCTCAAAAAATAAATTCAACAATATCGCCTCAAAATAAAAACAATAAATGAATAAATAAGGCAAAAGCAACTCCACCCACGCCATTTAGTGGTCATTCATGATTTGGAAACAAGCGTGACATTGGGGTTTTGTCTCCAACCTGTTGCATAAATGAGGCGGTCCCACTGAGAAGGGACTTTAATGAGTGGGGTTTAAGCCTCTTTTTTTCCTTTGACTCCTGCAGCCTCAGCTTGGTCTCCTAATGAGCCATCATCATGCAAAAACTGCCAGCGTGATACACGTTAATTGGATTTTCACTTTTTCACCAATTAATTGAGCAGCATTGTCATGTTGGCAACAACCCCCGCCTCCCCTTCTTCTTCATCTTTTTTTTTTTTTTTTGTCATTGGCTCACATAGCCACTGTCTGGACAGGGGAAGCTTTTCATTCCCGCTCTTTTCTTCTCTGGTACAGATCAGCTATCTCATTAAAGGCTTATGACATTTTGGTGGAGCCAATCTCTTTGTGGGGAGAAAACAGTTTGGGTGCTGCTCAGTTGAAGCCTTTACATTGTGTTAAGATACCCCCCACCATCCCCACCCCACTACCACCACCACCACCCTCCCCGGTGGTGCTGGTGAGTCAGAGAGACCCCACGCCGCCTTGTCCGACAAGCATCTAAACACCGATATGGTGACAACGCACGGCATGTAATGTGCGGTTGGAAAAAAATAACACTAAACCAAGGTGGCAAAAGTACTAAAAAGATAAGTCGTGTAGAATAAATACTCATGTGTAAGAATTCACTTCAGTCAGGTTGGTGAATCGCTGCATGATCGTGCCAGTGTACCTAATGTTGTAGTAAACAACACAGTTCAGCACTCTTAATACTTTCATTTTCTTCAAACGGCAAGTGTTCAAAAGCGGCCTCGTGTAATGGCCTTTTTTTTTTTCCTTCAAGCTTTCCCACCGGGAGATGATTGCACTCCCACGGCCACTTGTTAACTCCAACGGTGACAAAATAAAAAATGTTGCGACCGTTCCTTCTCTGGCAGCCGGCCCGTTGTTTGTCTGGCCTTCCGCCTCTGTGATGTGTAAGATTAATACTCTTGCCACGGTCTCATAGAATAATGTCACTTTAATCTTGTTTGGGGCAAAATTCGAAGTGGAGTGTGTCTACTTGTTTCCCCGAGATTACTTCATCTTTCTTTCGGCACTGGCGTGTGACTCTGCCGCCTGCTGTCCCCTGGCGCTGGATGTCCCATTACCCTTCACACGCCGCAACTTTCTGCTGTTTGCACAAACGCTGGCCACAGGAGCTGAAAGCGCAGCGTGCTGCTACTGATGGTTTTTGGGAGACGCCGGCCTTGATTTTCCTTGATTTGGTTCTGGGCCTCCATCAAGGAGGACTGGACCCGAGGGTGTCGAGATGCTTTGTCTCATGCAATGGACCTCCTCTAACGTCATACGGAACACACAGTAATGACATAATAACGTTATTGCTTCATTTCAACGGACGTCGTGGTATTCCTTTTGCTTGTGTGCGCCTTGGTCACCTCGAGGCAACATATACATAAAGACATACAAATATACTGTACATAAATCCAAATTCTCTGTGATTTTTCAGTAATAATATTCTTTCTTTGCAGAGGATAAAGACTATATGCCTGTGAGTATCGTTATATGATCTGTCTGCATACAGGTATGTTGCTCTACTTTTTATGTTCAAATATCCGTTGCTTAAAATGTTGACACCATGACAACAATGCCATTCGTGAGCCTCCCTATGGTATTTCCCATTTCGGGATAGCATTAAGCTAGCACAGTTTAAGGTAAAGGTTGTTTTTTATGCTCAAAAAGATTCAGGATGTGTTTAAAAGTGTTTTTGTTTGTGGTCTTTCGATATCTATGAATTTTCACATATTGCAAGTGGGCCTAGAACGTATCCCTGCGATGCCCGAATTGCAAAACCTCATTATCTACAGGTTTTTCTGATTGATTTCAATTTGATTCACAGCATCCTGCGAGGAAAAAAACGTTTTCGTTTTGTCAAACTTTCAAATGGGAGATTTTGTGTTTTTGGCTAACACACTGCAGCCACCAAAATCATCTGGGGCTTTGTTACCACCAAACTCTTCAAACAAAGCCGTTTAATCATGTGATTTCACAAAAGTTCCCTCGATTATCGCTCACATATTTTGCAAAACTTTATAGACAGACTAACGGAAATTAGTGTCGATGTTACAGTAATTCTAAATCTTCAAACTTCTTTAAAACACTCCCGGAGATATATATCAAGTGAAAAATGTTAAATGAGCAAAAACGAGGTACCGCTAAATTATTTTTTGCCCATCAAACAACAACATAGTCGTTATACGAGCCCTTTGGCCAGCTTTTATTTGTTTGGTCTGTCACCGGGTGGTTGACGGCACTGCGTGAGCGCCTCTTTTCCACCGCGCTGACCTCACGAACGCGCCACAGCGAGCGAGCAGTAAATCGCTAATGAGGCTTGATGTAAATACCACATCGCACAAAACCACATTAATCCACTCCCCCCGCACCTCTTCCACGTAACAACTCTGCCAACAGGCACACACGCAGTAAAAAAAAAAAAGCAACTCGACCTTGTGCTCAATCATCACAATTTATTCCTTTTCGTTATTGTTCATTGTCCTTTTTTTTTTCATTGCATTGTAAATTACTTATCTTGACTAGCACGTGGAGCTAAGCTACTTTGGCTAATTTGGATTGTTTATCTTAGATTTTAAGAATAATGACGTTGACTTTAAGTGTTGGAGGCAAGACTTGTTTGTTGTTTAGAGCACAGCCTACTAGGGGTGGAAAAAAAAACACTAAAAATTTTTGGGAACCGTTACATTTTAGGAAAAATGCTGATGTTGGACAGCTTTTACGAAACGCGTGCTTTACTCATTGTTCGGTAAGGATTAACTGAATTTCTTACAAGCTTCCTTTAAAATGTGCTTAAAGTCATGTCTATATATGTATGAGTATTTGAAAACATTTTTTCTTCAAGATAAAATAAGGATAGTGTCTGATTCTCTAATATTGTACAATGTTTATCCAATTAAAAAATAATAATAAATAACGGGAGAATGGTCCTCAATGCCATTGAAATGAAAAAGTTGCCTATTTTTCGAGGGGGAGAGGGGTGGAGTCACGTCAAAATGGCAAATTGTAATTTCTTCAAGAAAAAAAGGTTTGCTGTTATGAGAATAAAGTCATATTTTATTTGGAATCTTTAATTAGGAATGGAAGTCATATTTAACCAAGTAAATTTGCAAAGAATTTATACATGCAGCAAAAAAAAAAAGAATTGTACTAGCATGGATGGACATAAAGTGCTTTGTTGTAAAAAAAAAAAAAAAAAAAAGAAAAATACTCTCATCCTCAAACAATATAATGTTGTCATGTTTTTGGCAAAATAAAATAGTATGTTGTAATTATGTGACAGCACCAATAAAGTAAATGTATCTATGTAGACTAAAACCAAATCCTCCAATGTTTTTTTTTACCCTTTGTCAATTTTATTCCCCTAAAACTTTGATTCACCACTGCAATTTGAACATTTAAAAATATACTGTATATATATTTACCATGAATAAAATGATTCAAGCAGCTCATGACAACATGTGAACCACAAAAAGCACAACCGAAGCTGCTCAGAAACCAATTCTGAGTCACTGACAAAAAAAGGGACACTAACAAATGAATGAAAAAAAAAACAGTTGGATACTGAATAATGGTTTGTCAGAATGCAATTTGGCAGGAGGGCAAAATTCTTTAAAATATATATTTTTCCACTTCGCACAACAGTATTCCACATTCTAGAAAGCCTTTAGATCAGAATGAAGCCCGATCGGGTGCACTGGGCTAGCGTTGGTGCTTTTTGAGGAGAGGGCAGGGGTGGGGGGGGGGGGCAAGAAATGGAGGAAGTGAAACTCCGTTTGAAATCAACAACCTCATTAATGCGCTGTCACAGACTCCGTTGGATTCCCCCAACATGTGGCGACGATATGAATCACAACCAAAGACGCGGGAAGGGAAAATAACCCCAAAGTCAACTCATAGACACGTTAAGGAGTGAGGGAGACTGAATTGCTGTGGCTTTTATTCGATGTACTCGCGGCTTAATTATTATTTTTTTTATTATGTTTTTTGGCAGGCGTTTTTTTGAAAGTCATTGCGTCTTTAAGCTTTACGCTGGGTAAAATACTTCATGCTGGCAACACGTGCCACTGTATGCAGCTGGCTAAACAGAATAGATCATTAGGAGCTGTGGAGGATGTGTCGCTTAAAACAATCCTACCATAACGATTTGGGATTTTTTTTTTTACTGGTCACATATGTGTTCTTTTATTTCATAGTTGTAATTATGCTTAAAGCAATGACAGAATTGATAATGCGCCAAAGTAGTGCTCCAAAACAAATCATTTGACTGATGAATGAAATCTATCGTCCACTACGTAACGATCTACCCACAAAAAAAAACAAAAAAAGAACCCCACACACTACATAACGAGTGATTTGTTTATTCTTTTAGGGCAAAAAAAACAGAAAAGCCAAACCAATCTTAACGTGAACTTTGGGAACGAGCAGGTTGGAACGTAGAGTGAGGGTGGTGGTATGCACAGTGATCAGAAAGCATCGATTGAAAGGGGCGTGGCCAAAGTGTCTTTTTACAGATCAACATGGACGAATCTGTTTGTCTGTCTTAGTGAAGAGAGGGCTCATTCAAATCAGTGCGATAAGTGGATCCTGCGATTTTTATTTTATTTTTGTAATTTGGTGGCCCTAGAGAGTCCCTTTAAAAATCCACTTCATATCTCGATTGTGATTAGAAAGTAGAAGATGAGCGAATGAGTGTAAATTTTTATATCGGGGGGAAAAAAAGTCCACTAAAAAGGGTTACTAATAGCTACGTATGTTGGGCAGGGGCGGATAAAAACGATGTTTATTTGTCTGCGTCCGAGCTCCTTCCCAATTACCCGAACCATGAGTCAGGAATAAAAGACTGTGTTGTCGCTGTTAATGGATAACTCTAGTGGGAGACGTCGCTCTCTTCTTGGCAAAATGACCACAGGCAGCCCAGGAATTTGACGAGAGTTAACACTAGTAGCCCGTTCCCGTACATATATTGTTATAGCCTGAGCGGCCATGATTGAATTTCTGACCTTTTGGAGGAATGAGAACATGAAGGGGCGGGTGGGCCGGTGGGAGGGAGGGAGGGAGGGAGGGAGGGGGTGCATTTCAATTTTTGTTGTGTCATTGACTGCAAAAAAAAGGGGGGAGGGAAGTTTACCCAACTAAATGTTTGAAAATAAAAACTGAAAAATGAAATGCTCTCCATGTAGTGCCAATGTGAGCACCATGCTACAGTATAGGAAATTCAAAAAATAAATATATTGAAATAATTATAATATTATATAATAATATAATGTTCAATTAAATTCGATACTGTATTGAATGCATTTTCACCAAAATATATGAAAATAAACAGTTCGTAGGAATGACTGTTGTCTTCTAAAGTTAAATACAATTGAACTGTGCTGAAACAAAATGTACTGCACGGGATTTTTTTTCCACACACCACCAGGGTGAGCCCTCATAGGATCACTATTCTAGAACTTAAAAGAAGACATATGAGCTATTCGCAATGTTAATATGTCATATTTTCATCACATGAATTGCATTTCTGCAGTAAAATGCTAACTTTTTGGTCTTGGATTAAATGATAAAAATGTGGTCTCCTTATTAGTGTAGTGGTGAGTAGTTTAAGGACAAAAAATAATAATAATCAGCACAAGCTTCCAGGGTCAGGCCAAACTTTTGACTTAAATGAAAGCATGATGATGAAGTCATAGCTCCCAGTATGTCCGCTCACATTAAAAACTGCTGACAGCTGAAGGGGGGAGCGTTGCCACTTTCATGTGGCCCAAATTTTCCCTCCACTGGCCCGATACTGTCGCTCCTCTTTATTCATCACATTTGAATGCTGTGGTCTGGCCTCCCAGACCGAGACAGCCCCCCCCACCTCACCCCATATTTCCTTTTATTTCTTAATTTGACTCCCTGTCTTTTTGAAAGAACACTTTACCCAGAAGCCTCGAAGTGAGGCCTCCGGATGAAGCACCAAGCAGCCCACCCAGGAACAGCACCGGCTCCACATAGATTTGATATTTGCAAATCTCAATTAACGACCGTTAAAGAATCAGCGGGAGGACTTCTTTTTTTTTTAAACATCCTTCCGTATTTTCCTTGTCATAATTATAGCAAACGTAACTGATTAATTTGAAGGTGTCTGTTGATCTTTGATCCTTTGTTCCAACCCGAGTGCTTCATTTCATTTTCTCTGTTATGGACCTCTGCTGCCCCTTCGCGGCTACCTGTGAGAATTGCAAGATCAGCGCTCCAAGAAACTGGTAAGTTACCAATATGAATCCACACGTTTTTTTCTATGTTGCTTGTATTCGTGCTGATAGTTAAGTCTTCCCCCATCTATTATGCGAATTAAATGTTATTATTTCCCTTTACCATCAGTTAGAATGTGATGTGATTTTTTTTGAAGAGTAATGTGTGCTGGTGAGACTCGTAGTCATACAAATGCAGAGGCAACACGAAGCAATTACAGTATATAAGAAAACCACAATTTGAAAAAAAATCGATGTTGAGGATAAGCAGGATATAAAATGGACAGATGGATAAAGACTAAACAAATCCCAAAAAATCACGTCTGCCTACAAAAGTTGGCTTTGATTGCTAAAGTGTATGAGTGCACGCACACGAGCGCGCACTCACACACACGCGTTTAATAATCCCATTAATACTGCTGCTGAACAAGAACAGTTGTCTCAAGGCTCCTTTGTACATTTTTTTTTCAACAGAACCGAATGCCAGAAGAGCATGCCGCGAAGAAATGTGGACTTTATGCCATCTTAATAAATAATTGCGCTTGAGGTCATTTTGGGACAATGCTGCCCTCTAGTGAGATTGTCTTGTAACTAATACATCTTGAATTGAAAACGTTATAGATTCTTACCTTGAAATATGTATATTTGATTTCATACCTATGATTAAAAAAAAAGATTCAGAAAAAGAGTTGTGTTTTGCATTGTTATATTAGTTATGATTCTATCTGTACTGAAGCATGACTATTATAACATTGAATATATCGCTATAAAGAGAGAACAATACAAACGAACATGGTGCTAATAACGCACAATTGACAGTCCTTTTATGACACATTCTAGTCCTTCAGTGATGTAACAATGGCTGTAGTTGTTATGAGAACTTTGGGTGCGTACTTGCGACACTTTTCTTTCAAGTCGGAAATCCCACGCTGTCCTTTGAGATGAGGTGAGGGGTGGGCAGGTGGTGTCGGTTCAAGTATCCCGAGGCATAATTTATGAGAGAGGTTAAAAGTCAAATGAAGACAATGGCCAGCAATTAGATGTTGGTGAATACTGCACTGTGTGACATGAGCTGGCGCTCATTTCTCTCCAGGCTGATTTACCACTTTTCTCACTGTTTAACTACCGTAGTTCAGACTCCTCATGCGACAACTTTCGTAGTATTTTTTATGTTGATTTCTGAATTCAGTTGTCTGTATTTGATCATGATATTTTTTCCAGATTTTTCAATAAAAATATGATTGGAGTGAATATATTGGGTACAGTGTCCCGCTATTCTTTTTTTGTACAATTAATACATGTTATGCTCTCCCTCCTGTTTTTTAATGTAATTTCACTGTTGACAGCTAGAAGGTTGCACATTATTTTGTTTCACACTAAATTTGAAAGTTGAATGAAAATAGATGTTTGAGCTCCGCCTAGTTTTTGGTGAAGTCAATTTAATACCAAACCTCTTCAGTCCTGATTTTTACGCCTACAGAGTTGTTGCTTACCTTTATCATGTACATCAATGGGCACGAGTATCGATGCGTATTGTGGGCAATAGTTTTTTTCTTAACTATATTTTTGTGTGATCCATTGCGTGTGTTTGTATTATTGTTATTATTCATTTGTATTTTTTAGAAATGTGTTTAAAAACCTTACAAATGTAAATGCTTTTTTTTTTAACCATGAATAAGGAGTTTCTAAAAAGATTTTTTTTCCATTTTGCAAATTTCACTGGTGCAGGGGGATTAATCAAAGTACGATTTTATGTAATAGATGTTTTTATTTTTTGGGTACAAAGTAAATAGATTCCCACCACAAGTTACACGAGGTAGCACTTAACGTTGACTCTTTCAAGGGCGTTACAAATGGAGCACCCGAGAGGAAACTAATGCAATATCATTGTATCCTGAGGTGTTAAGTTGCTTTTTGTGAGTATTAGTACATGCACTTAACCTTCAGTCCCTGGCTGTTGCCCCCCTTGGGCTTGTTAGCTAAGAAATACATCTGCCCTTTTCTCTCTTATGCCCAAGTTCCTCCAGAAACACATTAATGGAAACAATGTAGAAGGAAGTGAGAGATAAAGTTGCCGGGGCTTTGTTTATTTGCTGTGTCAACGAGTGAGAGATGACACTGTTTCTATGCAGTAGAGGAGGAAGAATCTGTCCAAGCGTTTCCTCGGGCCAAAAATGTCACTTGAAGAGTCCGAGGAGGATTACTGACAATTGCGGTCAGAACTGAATATCCTGACTTTAGACAATGATTGCAATAAATGCTGAAGCCTGCAAGCCGCAATCGCTGTAGATGGGACACGATGTCTATTACGATAGAGGCCCACTATTTGACTCAACGTAGGCAACAGATATTCCTAAAATATTATTATTGTTGTTCTATATTCAAACCATTCCAATCAAACCTCATCTTAAATATTCTTTTCATCCTTACCCTCGGTTTGCGGCGGTAACTCTAACCCGCAGGCTGTCTGCGACGTGATTGATCACTTGCAGATAAACATCAGATAGAACAGGACAGACATTGATCCCCAGGAGGAAGAGAGAACTTGTCACACACGCACAGAGACATACACAAACCTCTGTGAAGCATCTGTCAAAACAGTACAACGCGGAACTGTATGCGTGTGACTAACGTGCAGACAGCTGTCAGCTCTTTGGGATGCCGCTTGATGAACACGGGGTGTTTCTTCCTGCTTAGTATAAAGTTAAAGAGAAGAATTACTTTATGGAAGTCTATTTTATGGATCTTTGTTGATGTACTGCTAAACCAAGTACCCACAACTCACTATTGAAGGCAGTCATTAAAATATGCTTATTGGAAACATAAAATTATATATTTTTTGAAGGGAACAAAAAAAACTCACTTTAAAAAAAATCCTAAATTTCCGTGTCCAAACAAAATCAAAATTGAAAAATGTCAACATTTTTTTTCATTAATTGAAAATTGTTTTGTTTTTCAAATTCATCATTGGGGGTGACGATTTTGATGGTAACTGGAAATGTGATGTGTAGTTGATCTCGCTTCATCGTTGCCCAATAGTGTGATATCATACCTTTACATAGATTACTAAATAGAAATTAATCATCTGATATTGTGATGGACAGGGGGCTGAACATCCTGCCCTGAGATACACCGAACCGCATAAAATGTTGCTGTGAAGAATCCCTTTTTGGCAATACAGAATAACTGAAAATGTTTCATGAGAATTTTTCAATTCATTCATCTATTTTCGATCCCAAGATGCTGTTCATAGTCACGCCTACTCCAAATGTCAGTCACCAAGTAGGAACTGAACCCACAAGGCTGACATAAAAGTCAGTCAAATGGACCACTAATTGATCAAATTTATTTATAGCGATTTAATTGAAATCAAACTATTGATTCAATCTCTTGTACCTGACCAGGGCCTTCAATACGGCAATATGTCTGTTCCCATCATTAGCCGGGCACACCAAACAATACTTAAGCAAAGGAAGGCAAAGAAAAAGAGAGGTGAACGATCAGTGCCACAAAAGGAGGCCAGCCTCACATCGACAGGAAGAAAAGTATTAGCGCCCTTTGTGGATTTCCCAGTGAGACACTGCCACCGTGTTTTGCTTTTAATTGAAACAGTCACAAGTTACACTGAGCGGCGAATCAAAGGGAAGGTGGTCAGGCTGTGAAGCAACTCTGTAACCCCGATTGTGCGTGCGTGCGTGTGCGTGTGTGTGTATGTGTTGGATTGGGCTGAAGCAAATTTAAGATGGGCACTGAGGAATAGTCACCTGCCTTGAGTTGAAACAATTTACCGTAGAGTTGGCTACATGTATACCCGATACAGCAGTAAGAGCAAGTCGAACCAACAATATCTAATAAAAATGTATGGCGGCCTTTTTTTTTTTTAATCAAGTTGACAATCATAGGTTATTAGTCAGCATCCCTTTATTGTTCTATTTCCAGTTAAACTACCGGTATATCTAATTTACTTTAAAGTGATTTGTCTAAGTTATGACATTATTGGGCCCTTGCCTCTGCCTTTTCAAATGATGTCCAATTCGCTCACGGCCCCGCACAACAGAGACACCTCAGCCAAAGTTCACTGTTCATTACGTTAGCTGGTGGCTAGCTTACAGGCTAACAGGTTGTCAGATGTCGTGAACTGGCAGCGGGGTCATTAGATATGTTAGAGCCTTGCTTGGTGTTTTCTGTGTGTGAGTCCTCATAAAAAAGGGGATACTTAGGGGTAAGTTCACCGTTCATTACGTTAGCTGGTGGCTAGCTTACAGGCTAACAGGTTGTGAGATGTCGTGAACTGGCAGCGGCGTCATTAGATACGTTAGAGCCTTGCTTGGTGTTTTCTGTGTGTGAGTCCTCATAAAAAAGGGGATACGTAGAGGTAAGTTAAGTGTTCATTACGCTAGCTGGTGGCTAGCTTGCAGGCTAACAGGCTTTCGCATAACACAGTTTGGCGGCAGGGTTGTCACACATGCCATTCATTGCCTTGCTTGGTGTTGTCTGTGTGTGAGTCCACATTAAAAGGGACATTTCAGGGAAAGTTGAGTTAATTAAATATAGTGGCGCAAGTTATTCAAATTGTAGCTCTTACAACAGATATTGGCCTACTATCTGATGAGTCTCAAACTTTCACCACTTTGAAGCCTGACTTTTTTTTTTAATTCATTTTAATTTGACAGGCTTGTTAACAACACCTCTCCATGGTGTGTCCAATTTTTTTTCTCACTAGACAGGTTCGGTAAACATCCATAAGAGAAACAAACTGAAATCTCACAAATGAGAGAAATATTGATACCATTGATAGATGGGAACAATATTTTCATTCCATCCCATGACCACCCTGTTATGCGAACCTTGTCTGAAAGTTAATAAGCTTCTCCAATAACAAACCTTTTTGTGTCTCAGCAGCATAACGCAGCTGGAACAAAAGCTCTGGTGGGCTGTCTGCTCTGGAGCTTTGTCATATTTGCTCCCTGGACCTGATCCCCCTGCAGCTTGTTGACCTACGATCAACTCCTCATCTATTATGAAGCAGCGACTGGTCGTCTAATTAAAATTGCAGGATTATTATTTTTCGAGCCACGCGGTTTTGTTTGGGGCGGGCTCGGGAGTTACCTCTCAAGTTCTCTGTGAAGGGGAAAGTCTTTAAAAAGAATGAGCTGGACCTTGAATTATGCAAAGCGAGATTCATAAGGGGAGAAAATTCCAGGCCAGAGGAACTTGAGAAGGTCGGCTCTGTGGCCTGCGTGACAGAGGGTGCCCCGAAGAAGGCGGCTGAGGATAAGGTGACGCCCAGTCGATTCTCTGTGTTTGTTTCAAGGGTTAAAGAGTCACAACATACAGTAGCCCGAGAGGACCACCAGAGGAGCCTGCGGGCTATGAATATAATTAATTATTAATAATAGCAAATGCCCAATATGTTATTTCACAAGGGTGTATCAAACTGACAGCCCTTCGCATGAATCAGCACTGAAGAGTAGCTCTCAGCTTCAAGAAAGTTGGTGACCCCGATAGTAGATGCTCCTCAGCATTAAGCCAGAGGACTAAAAGGCTCGCTATGTGGTTATTTTAAAGACACACATTTTCTTTTGCCTTTCATGTTTTTGTACAAAATCACTATTATGTACACCTTTAGTGAGGAAAACATAAGTAAATGAGAGTCAAAAATGATTGGAATTGTTTTTCAGTCAGTGTCTTTCAATTAAAGAAAATGACTTTTAGCACACTCTTGTGGCAACTTGGAGTTACTGCACAAGGCTTTGCTTTCGGTGCTATTAGACACATTCATTCATTCATTCATTCATCTTCCGAGCCGCTTGATCCTCACTAGGGTCGCGGGGGGTGCTGGAGCCTATCCCAGCTGTCTTCGGGCAGTAGGCGGGGGACACCCTGAATCGGTTGCCAGCCAATCGCAGGGCACACAGAAACGAACAACCATTCGCACTCACACTCACACCTAGGGACAATTTAGAGTGTTCAATCAACCTGCCACGCATGTTTTTGGAATGTAGGAGGAAACCAGAGCACCCGGAGAAAACCCACGCAAGCCCGGGGAGAACATGCAAACTCCACACAGGGAGGCCGGAGCTGGAATCGAACCCGGTACCTCTGCACTGCGAAGCCGACGTGCTAACACTGGACTACCGGGCCGCCCCTATTAGACACATCTTCGGGCATTTCAGAATGCACAAAAACAGTAAATAGGTAGCAATGAAAAACTTAAGACTCATACCGCAAGCTGCCACTCTACTTAGTTTTTGTTGTCTCTCTTATTCATTTCCCCTCTTTAATCTCCCCTCTGTCACAATGACAGAGTGGGCGTGTGTGACAGTGCTGTGATGTCCAGCCCCCCATTGTATTGAATCAAGACGTGCTACTTACACAGGAAGTGGTGAAGACACAAATAATACAGGTGAGTCTCTGGGGGAAATCACCCTGGGGCAACTGCTGCCCACCTGCCACCTAACAATGCTTTTGCCTGTGTGTGTGTATGTATATATCAGGCCCAGGTGTGATGGCTGCCATGGTGGTCAAAGCGGCACTGTCAGATGGATAGCACAAAGCACAGGTAAGGTCATGAATATATGCCCTGTCATGCTAGGCTAAGCGTGGCACGTTGTGCTCATGGTTCACAAGTCTGCTTCAGATTCAGAGTTCAAAGTTGCATGGATTTTCTCTAAGCACTCTGGCTTCCTCCAACATTGCAAAAACACGCATGTTAGGTTCATTGACTAAATTGTCCATGTGTGCCCTGTGCAACGTTGGGCCCAGCCTGGCTGTCATTATTTGCGGATTAGTGCTGCTGGCCTGCACTCGCTTTTCACGTGGACATCTTTTCCACTTCCGTCCCATTGAGCTCAGCACAACAAGAAAGAAGCAGCGTTCGTGGAAACGTATCATGCTGTTAATTAAGCCGCACCCAAAGACGTCGCCGGCCTCACACTGGCAAAAACGTGGCCGCATACAAAACACATAATGTACAGGCATTTCGGCATTCTTGTGGTAAACATTTTACTTGAACTTGGATACACGAATTAACCATGGCAGGCCCAAGAAATAAGACGGCTAAGCACCTGCTGAGGGCGACATGACCACTCGGAGTGTTGTGTATAATCAACCTGAGACTGCTCTTGTAGCGTAATTGTGAAATAATTAGAAACCATACCTGGGTAAAGATGCAAGTGCAATCAGGATGATGTACACAAAACAGCAACAGTACACTGTAACACTGCTGCACTGAGTTTATGGTTGGTGTGTCAATGAATCAATAATTGATTTGAGTTCATTTTGTTTTTCCAAACACAAGGACACCCCCCATTAAAAAAAATAAGATTACAATATATTCAAAAGGTAAAGTTTGAAGCTCGAAATTATTTCCGCACATTTCTTTACTATATTTCCAGACTGAATAATTACTTTCTTATGCCTAATTCAGAGTAATACATTAACAGTGAGAGTGGCCCCGAAATAAAATGTTGCTGTGGGCTCTGCCTCCCTCTGCAGGATCTCTGTAGGTTTGAATTAACTAAACTAGTTTATTATTTAAGTTTTCACGCTTTCCTTCTGGATATATCCGAGAGTCGAATCATTTATTTGTACAGCACATTTCATGTACAATACCATTCAGAGTGCTTTAAATAAATCAATTACATGACAGAAAGAGAACCAAACTCTTTAGACATCACCACAATCACATTAAAATCATATAAATTATTGGATTAAATGATTAAAACAAAGCAGAAGTCTAAAGAAATTACAAGACAGCTCGCAAATGGGAATTAAAACAAGAGGTAGATTCATTCAGTTCGAGATATCCTTGCAAAGGCTGGTAGAGTGGAGCTACACACAAGGCATCTGTCAGCCGGGAAAGCTCAGGAGGCATGTGAGGCCACTCAGTGTTCTCGCCCAACCACAGCATGTATTTACCTTGCAAGTAGGGCGGCCAAGATGATGGAGTATGTACTTCAAAAAAAAGGGTAGGGCTACAATGTGTATGTGTGTGTTTGCCAGAGGTGGAGAACTGAACATGAGCCTTAATTCCCCGTGTGACGCCGAAAATACAGTATGCTACTCATAGAAAGTTAGAAACAGTACTAAGCTTTCGTGTAAAATTACAGGATGCGTTATGTTAACATTTACCGGTAAACTTTGATTTGTAGTTTATGGAGAGAAGTATATGGCAGCAAAAAATCTCAAGTGGCTTGAATATAGCCCCACCGGTTTGCCATGGTACTGACTTACCATTCCGCATCGGGAGGCGCTAGCTAACAGCTAGCTTTTCAAGCTAAAAGGCCTGTGGGGCTTTTATCAACCAGCGGGCTGACCAAGGAATAAAATCCTTGCTTGGGAATTTAAATGACATCACAGAGCATTTGTGTAAATTGTGACTTCCAAGGAATATGTAGTTCGAGATGTTGGCCTTGTTAGCTAGCTAACTGCATGACATAGTGGTAGAAATGGGCCTTGTGATAGAATGCGCCCAAAAACAACTGAATCGCATGCTACAGTCTTTGGCCGTGTGTTTAACAATTATCTTCAAACATTAATAAATATAGAATCCAATCTCTGAAATATCTTTACATTATTTGAGATTTGGGTGGCGTTTAAGTGACACGGAATACAGATGAGGCCTATAGGCGGGGTGGGTGCCAATGCTTCCTGTTTCTTTTGCCTCTCTCTATTTCCGTCCATTGCACAAGCGCGCTCATTGAACGTGCGAGTGCATAAAAGAACACTGTGTGTATATATTTGTTTGTAAAGTAGTCTTGGTTTGAGTAAGCCAGTGTTTCCTTGAGAGCAGGCAGGGCCAAATCATAATTTAGATTTTCTGATGACGATGACTTGAGAGAGCATTTCAGTCACACTTGACCTTTAAGACTTGAACAACATGAGTGCTTATGCTTAAAACGTAATAGCCAAGCGGAGTGATTCGGGCATCCGCGTGAGTCGACTGTATGACTTGTTTCAGGCTTCCTTGTAACTTCACTGTACTCATTTTGTCTTTAAATGCTTCCACATTGACGCCGCGCACCTTGAGACGCACCGGTTGCAATGCTTTCATGTTCACATTTTAAATCATGGAGAGTATAGGTACCTCTCATGTATATCCCTTTTCACTAGCTTAAAAAAAAACTGGCAATTTGAGCTGAGCCTGAGCCAAAAGTGAACACAATGCAGCCATTGATGCTGAGTCACAGTGGATACCTTTATACCTTCAAGAGGGACATGGCACATAGCTTTCACTTCAAGACATAGGCCATGTTTGACTCCTCAAACTTGTCCTTTGGCCTTCCAGATATAAACAGCTCATAAAGGCAGAACACATACTACTGGATTGAATTAAAGTCCCTGTCAAGTGAAAAGAAATGTCTTGAAATGTCTATGTTTCAGCTGTGGAAATATATCTGCTTAAAGCCTCCCGTGGCTGGGATGTATCCCACCGTGCCAATTCGGGGCTTTTCCACACCGTGACAAAAAAGGCACTCTAAAGCAGCCAGGCTAGCCCGAAGTCCTGGTCTACATGCGGACTATCAAGTCTGACTGAGAAAAAAAATGTTTAAAAGTCCCTCCGTTAGCCAATGACCAGTCAACTTTTTCCTCTAGCTAGTTTGCTAGCTAGCTAGCTAGCTCCACATTGAAATTGTGCCAGATAGCAACTGAGGTGGATAAAGGCGCTCAAGTTTGTATATATTGGGGCCGAGGCGACTCATTCTGGGCTACAACTGTGTTAGGGGACCGTGTTTTAGTCTTAAACATTAAAAAAAAAATCTGGGTATGTCAAAAAACTTATTTCTCCACAGCTGAATACTACATAGTGTCCTGCATGATTTCAGCAATTATCTTAGAACATGTGTAGTATATTTACAAAAAAATATCTCTTAATTCACTTCACAGTGTCTCAATACTTTGCAGGCCTTACAGCACAGGTGTCAAACTCTGCTCCTCCAGGGCTTGTAGCCTGCAGGTTTATTGCAAAACACATTTGTCTTCACGCACTCTTGTGCAGACAGCAGTTTATTAAGAAGAAATGCTACAAAAGAAGAAAAGACAGTTTGCAGGAGATAGAAACACTAAATGTATTGTTACTGGAATGATTCCATGAACACTCTTCACACAGTTTTATCCCTTTAACATAATAAACACAATACTTTGAAAAGCTTCCTTTCCCATCGCGTAGACTGAATATCACATGAGGATTTCTCAAAGTGCCATTTGGTTGAGTTCAGCTTTCACTTTACCTGAGTCACAGCCAACAACGTTAAAGCACATTTTGTTTTCTTGGGCACTTCGATCACAGCTTTGTCATAAATCTTCAAAATGAACACACACAAAACATCAGTCAATGTTTAAATATCAGTCACTATCACACACACAAAAAAAGGACATGTTTTGTTCATATGCTAGGTTTAGGCTTGTAACTAGCTTTCCAATAAATACTTCTTTTTGCCAAGCGGCTTTTTCGTGTACAGTCCAAATGTGAGACGTGCATTTTGGTCTGCAAAACCCCACATTTTTACATTTCAATTTTCACAATTTTTGTGCTTTTTGTTTTCGCCTAAGATGGCACAAGATGCCAAATCTCTGTCTAAAGTTGAATCTAATCATCTGTGCGAACAAAGTATGAAAGTGATCCATCACTTTCTACGCCACAGGGCTCAATACCAAGCCCCCACAAATTGCGGGGCTAACATTAAGGCGGGTGTTTCTCAACTACAGCCTGGGGCTATTTAGTGAAATGTCTTGTCCTCGCACAAGCTGACAGACTTATTGACGAGCATCTTTGCATCGTCCACAAACTTGTAGCCAAACAGTTTCATGGTGGGTCCGCACAGTCGCTGCACCGCCTGAGCCAGTGTGAAAGGAATGCTATATCTCCATTTCTCCGCCTGCTCCGACGAGTTCCTTTGGGTGGAGAAGAAGTCGTCGGCGTTCTGCGTGGTTTGGGTGTTCCTCAGGATCCACTCGCGGGCTTCGGGGCTGAACGGAATCCCCGTGAACCTGTACATCTCCTCGACTCTCTCCATGGGGTTGCGAGTGACGTCTTCGTAGCGCATCAACATGTAGCTTTTCCTCAGCCAGCGAGGTTGGCTCAGGCCCAGCTCAGCAGACCTTTTCATGTTGTCGCAGTTCCCCTGTAGCGCCTTCCACTCTTCGTTATTCTCAGGCACCTGACCGTCCTGCACCAAGGACTTCCACGTCTGGTACTTTGTGGAGAAGACCACCATGCGTGATGCTAATATGGCACGCGGATCACGGACCAGCTGGATTATTTTGACATTCAACCGAGGGTCCTCCACCAGAGGCCGCAGCATTTCCAACTGATGGACGCGGACAGTCTTGATGGCTTGGTATTGTTTGGAAAGGCACAACTGCGAAGCGAGGGTCAGGTTGAGTGGACCGCACTGCTGATTTGGACAGCGAAACCTAAAACAAGGGCACACGTTTTAGACAATATTTACTGACGGAAGCGCGGTTAAAATAACACGACGGACCCCCTGAATGACAATTACCATTTGGTTTGTCTCATTCATTCATTCATTCATTCATCTTCCTAACCGCTTGATCCTCACTAGGGTCGCGGGGGGTGCTGGAGCCTATCCCAGCCATCTCCGGGCAGTAGGCGGGGGACACCCTGAATCGGTTGCCAGCCAATCGCAGGGCACACAGAGACGAACAACCATTCGCACTCACACTCACACCTAGGGACAATTTAGAGTGTTCAATCAGCCTGCCATGCATATTTTTGGAATGTGGGAGGAAACCGGAGCACCCGGAGAAAACCCACGCAGGCCCGGGGAGAACATGCAAACTCCACACAGGGAGGCCGGAGCTGGAATCGAACCCGGTAGCTCTGCACTGTGAAGCCCACGTGCTAACCACTGGACTAGCGGGCCGCCTGGTTTGTCTCATTCAGACACAAAATCAACAATACCTCTCAAAAACCTCCTTGACGAAGGGGGTACAGACTTGCTCTTCACACAGTGACAAACTGGAATATCTGCGGAACAGCCACGTGGCCACATGGTCCTGGGGTGGGGGATAGAGGAACTTCTCCAGAAGAGAAAAGTCACACAGGAAGAGGCCCTGGAGTACGTCCCGATAAATTGCCGGCAAGAAACTGCTGTTGTACGTCTTGGTCGGCGTGTATTGTACATGCCACAGAGGTTCGAAGAGGTAGAACATGTTCTTTCCGTGCTGGTTAAAGACTTCGCCCATGAAGGAAGAACCTGATCTTGTGGTGGCCATGAGCAATATGTTCTTACGGCCACCATTTTGAAGTTCTTCCTCACGCCGCTCCTCGGTTTGATTGGTGCGACTCTCTTCGGAAGCATTGACTCGAGACAGCAGCATGTCGAGCGCGGTCAAGTTTTTTGGGGTTGTTTTGCTGTAATCCGGTGACGATTGCGTGGTCAACGGCGGCGTTTGCCTCTGCATCATTTTGTCGGACATCCTGATGACAATAGGTATCGGATATTAGATTAGATGAGAGCGATGGGCTGGCTGAAGGCGATTAGGAAACGAGTCGATTTTTGGGGGGGGATGCGTGTAAGTCTTACCTTGATATGATATTGCTTTCCTTTTCGATGATGACCAACGCCACGATAAAGACGAAGACAACGGCATATTTAATCTTCATTTTCTTTTTTTTAAAGTTCTGGTGTGGCAACTCCAATTCTAAAGGGTGTCATTCTGCACAAAAAAAGGATTGTGTGACAAAGATTAATTAGTTAACACCCATACCACCTTCCTGTGCCGGACTTATCCCCATTTTAGTGGACTGGAGCCTATCCCAAAAAACACCCTGGACTGGTCGCCAGCTAATCACAAGGCTTGGATACATTTCCAAAAGAAATTACGTTTTTGACGAGGGGAAAAGTCGAACAACGTTGGGGTTGCCTCACTGGGCCTGCACGAAAAACAAACCAAAAAAAAACAGCATGCAGAATTATACTTGAAAACAAATCTGCAATATAGCAAATCCGCAATATAGGTAGAGACCACTGTACTAAAATGAATTGCCTATTTACCAAACGGATCATTTTTGACAAACATTTTCAGCCATTTTTGACGTCATAGCTGGCCCGATACTAAACCTCAGAAATGTTACAACAGTTTTCTGACCGAGCGAGTTTTGGAGACTTGGAGAAAGAATACTTAGATGGATGAGGGATTGGGTTGGGGGATCATGGCGGGCGGGTGGGGTGGGATAGGGGGTTAGGGGGGGGGGGTGTCTGGGGGCTTGCGTGCAAACAGGGATGTTTTTCAGCCTGAACTAGAACTCATCCACTGGAACTCATCTGTGTGATTTCAACACACTTAGCGAAATTTCGATGCGCAGGTATTAGAAGTGTTTGCGCTGCATCATGATTGCAGTAAATTGGGACTTTGTGACAATTGTTTTCCATTAGCTATTTTAAAGTAGCATTTTTTTGTTTCTTCTCCCCTAATCGAACTTTTTCTTTTTTGCAGATCTGTTCGACTATATTCTCATAACCCATCATGCCATTTTGGACCCGTTCATGAGCAGGATTAATTTTCACATTTCAAGTATCTCATTAAACACGATTTTCAGGCCCATGTTGGCCGATCGTGTGCTCTGTAAGTAAATATCACCCAATTACCTCAGTTGAATACGTCACGAGCGTCAAAGCGTTAAAAGACCGAGGCACTGGAGCCTGCGCGCTTTTACATATTCAGGAGTTGCTGGAGCGTTTTGGCAAATCGGACTATTTGTTCAAGCAGAAACACCCATCAGTCTGTTTAGGATCTCGCAACAGTTTGCATTAATGGCTGCCTTCACAAGTGGAAACACTCTGAATTCCCACTGGATGGGTGGCTGTTTTTTTTTCTGGGATGTGACTCTAAATCACTAATTGTCACTGGACAGACAAAAACAAAATCAAAACTCAAAATGGGTTTTGAATGTCTTCAAGTCCCCGTAAAATGCATTGTGTTTCTAAATATATTATCATTTGTACATGTTTGAAGATAGTTGCTGAAAATTTTATCTACATTTCATTCAGATTGTTTAGCGTAATGTTTTCCCTGTTAGCCTTAAGCTAACCTAGCTTATTGCTAATCCACTCAGGGACAGTTAAGATTAACTTGCCGTGTATCTTGGGTATGTTGGCACGTTTAGAAGATGTTACAACTGACCTCAAGCTAAATTTGTCTGAATGCAAGGGTACACATTCGGTTTTATTTAAAAACAGTTGGCCAGACAATCCAGCTATATTTGATTAACCTCAGTTTCTTCACAAGTAACACATTGTCCAGGTCAAGCTCTTCAGTCCACCAAGCTTCTTTAACTACTGACCAAGACTCTGCCCCAGCTAACAACCAAAAACCGAAATAGGCAGAATCAAACTTTTTTTTTAATCCTTGGTGAAAGGAGAACGTCTCTTCTTTCATTTGGTAGTTTAATATAGGTATAATCATTGACCACCATATCCTGTGGCTCTTAAAAATGTCAAAAAGCTCAAAATGGCTGGAAGTGAGACCAAAACAAAAAATAAAAAGAGTAAAAAAAATGTTACAATTTTCTTCTGGTCTCCCCATGTTTTTCCCCTTATCATAGAGTATCTGTTCATAGACGATGTGGCGTGTTCTGGTTTTGCGACAGGATATCTTCAACTGGCATTAACTACACTCTCAGTTTCTTCACTGCTATCTCAGTGAGACAATGAGCTATTGTCATTAAGGCTTAGTAGGACCCCCGGAAGGTGAAATGAATTCACCTCCCCCCGCTTGAACAAGGAGGTCGAACAGCAAGATGTTACCAGCGGGGTCTCTAGTGCGAGGCCAATTGAAATCAAGATTTTGTACTAAACACTACTCGATTCATTTGATTCATTATCCCCAATGAAACATTACTGCGATCAGATTACACTTTGGTGGATTTTGGGCCTGATGCTTAATCCGTTGGGTAAATAGCTCAGCGGACTTGTGTTGTTCCCGTGTTTCCGCATATGACGTGTAAAATGTTTTTTTTAATGAGTTTCTACTTTTTAACAGACAAGTCCAAATTCAGAGTCGCACACCTTGAAACATGCCGGGAAACACCGAGAACTACTGAAAGTGATGCAGGTACCCAATTTAGCTCCAGTAATCGCACAAGGCACTTATCCCAAATGTTTCAGAAACCGGAATTTTGACCTGAACCCGTGTATTGACTGCATGTAAACATGGTCATAGATAATTCTACTTGTGGACAGCATTGAGTCTGTATGTAAATGAGGCAGCCAAAGCAATGGGGCGCTCTTTCAAATGCAGGTGCTTTTGTCACAGTGCCACCACTGAAAGTCTTCAAAATGTTTATGTGTGTCTGTAGATATGTATTTGATTTTGCATGTGTGTATACGTATATTTGTGTGTGTTTATAACTATTATATGTATGTGCTCGTGTTTGCGTACAAGCAAGCAAGCAGAGCGTGTGTATGTGTGTGTGTGTGTGTGTGTTTGGCGAAGAGGGATACTGAATAGAAGCATTTCACACATTTCCACACATGTTCTGAATGCGCACTCATGAATGTTTCCGAAAAACATTAAACACTGTCCAACTGAGGCTTTTGTGCTTCAACGACACATCTGTGCAGATGTTTTTGTACACCCCACAACGAAGTCGACGTGCGTGAACGCGACGATATGAGCATGCGCTACCTCCTTTGTCATCGCTGTCACCAACAATCCTCGTAATATTTATTATTTTTTTACTCTGTGCTGTGAATTAGGTGACACTTAACGACCAGGATACGCGCTTCAGGAAGGATGGATCGTAGAATCTTTAAAAAGCGGTAGCGAGGAGCGTACGTTTGAAAAGGGTCCGTTCAGTCGGAAAAATAGCGTGTTAAAATGATCTTCGTTTGTCGATACTATTGACTTACCTTGGCGTTGCGCTCAATCTGTCTGTGTTCGTGGGGGAACCGTCGTCCACGCAGCATCTTGCTGCATTGTCGCCGGCAAGGGCACACTGCCATGATATCGCCTCCACGCGAGGCAGATGAGCAGAACAAAACCATCCACGGAGAGACAAAGTGGGAATAAATTACCATTCATGAAAAAGGAAAAAAACTTAGATTGTGACTAGGACTTTCGAAAAGCTATCCCTAAAGTTCCCTAGTTTAAAAAAAAACTTTTTTTGTTTTGTTTGTGTTTTTCCTCTCTGGTCTAATTCTGTGCACCGACTGAGTGGAGGGCGCACCGACACACGCAAACGCACCACACCAGCCATTGACTACGATTTGGGGGTGACGTCACAAAATTGTGGGATGCCGCGGGTGGGTGAAGTCACGTGACACGCCCCCCAACTTTCCACCGTGTATATACGTTTATGTGGGCGATTTTAATTTTCTCTCTACTCTTTTAATTTTTATTTTTAATCCTTTTTTAGTCTTGATTTCACTGTCTCTGTCAAGCAATGTGGGTTGGCCTGCTGTGGTGAAATACAAATAAAGCTGCCTTGCTTTCCTACAGTGCGATTGTCTTACTACGACTGCTACTGTATTCATACTCGTAATAGATTTTCCCCTGTTCAAATAAAGTCAAACTCACTAATTCAAGTGAAATCAATACAATATCTGAGCTCAATATTATGACGTGCTAATCATTTGTGACCACTAGGGAGTAGCAGTGTACAAGAATGAAAATAAGGCCATGACAGCCTCCGTTTAAAATAATAATAATAAATAATACATTTTATTTGAAAGCGCTTTTCATCTCACTCAAAGACACTTTACAAGAGCATAAAAACACAGGATAAAAATGTGCATTTAAAACAAGCATACATAATTTACAAAAGTTCATTTGGATGAACAAAAGAAAAATTGGTAAAAAAGATTAAAAGGTATTGAAAGCATAGCGGAACAGGTGAGTTTTAGGGATGATTTGAAGGATTGGAGGTCAGTACAGTTGCGGATATGTTGTGGTAGAGCGTTCCAGAGGGTGGGGGCGGTGACAGAGAAGGCTCGGTCCCCCCAGGTTTTGAGCTTGGTCACGGGGGTGGCGAGGAGGTTTGTGTTTGAGGAGCGGAGATTGCGGGAAGGAGTATTGGTAAAAATAGGAGGGTGCCTGATTGTGAAGGGCTTTATAGGTGTCGTTTTCTTCTTAACGTTGGATTAGAACAAAATAATATGGACGTTTATGTTTGCTCCATGCATTTTGGAATTATCACAACATTTAACAGCGTTAAGAATGCTTCTCTAAGCACTTGAATGTGTTGTTCTCCTGAGAAGTTTAGATCATGAGGTCACTTCATTTATGTATTTCTTTATTATAAAGCATCTGTCCTTCAAATAATTCCATACTTGTGTTGTCTGCACTTGAATCTTTTTATTTATTCTCTCGTTGGCTCAAGTTGCAGTGAGGCCTCGTGTTTGTGATTCAATTTGATTACATAGATATCACCAAAATACGTTTAGGCCAAAATCACTTGAGTTCCTGACTATTTGCTGCACAAGTAGTATGTTATATTTTTTGGGATTTGCCTGGAGTTATGACTCAGTGTAGTCACTGTGAGCGTACCCACTGCGGTTTATTAAATCAGTTTCCAAAAAAAAAAAAAAAAAACATCTGTATGACCCCCACAGTACACTCTCTGTGGACAGATTAAAGGAATGACCCAGTTTTGCTGGAGTGGACCAGGACTAAAAGCAAACCTCTGCCCTTGGCCAACCACACTGGAGATTATTAATAATAATCCAAAATGGGCAAAGCTGAATTGGGCATCTTGACGGCAGGTGCTCGGGCAGACAGTGTGATCCTGTGCTCACACAAGTGATGCAAAAACTTGGCCCTTCTTGATACGGACCAAAAAGTAGTGCTTTGTTGCCATCGTGCGGCATTTTCGTTCCGAGGAACAATGTTGAAGTGGGTTGAGGAGCTTTAGATAACATTGTTATGGGACTTTTTCTTAAAGCAATCTGATTTTCAAGTCTTTGCAGTGACCCTCGATGACATAAATTTGGGTTACCAAAACATATTTCTGATCATATGCAATGCATATGGTCTATTTAGATGCCTTTTTTTTTAAACGCAGTATTTTTGTCATGCCATTCGATACATTTGGATTCTCATTTGCTGCAGACGATGCACACGACACAGTTGCGTGTTCCATTTTTGTATCCTATTTATGTTTCTCTAATTTTGATGTGATACTGGTGGAATTAAAAGGTGGATTAAATTGGGTAAGTCCTCACTGAAGGCCCAGGTACCAAATGCACGGCCGGCCGCTGTGTACATTTTGGTGCACTTTGGATTTCACTAATCTGAAATGTTCCTGGCATGTGTTCTCTGCGCTCAACATGTTCTCCTGACACTTTGACGCAGTATTCCAGAGACGTGTAACAGACCAAAGGCCAAACTCATTCTCGATGTCGACATCGCTCCTTGACCACAACCCAAAGAACACGCGTGATGACGCAGATGCCCCAACATGTTTTCTCATGTAATCCCACCATGTCGTTTTTAAATGCACTCGACACTAAAATGTTGCATTTTGACAACATGATTTACCAGATTGGGCTCTAATGTAGGTTTCTTAACTCATCTTCGGAGACATGATCAAGTTTAATGGAACATTAGTTTAGTATCCACATGATGCATTTAAAAAAAAAAATCCGATTATCGTATTACTAGTGATGTCAAATTTTGTGAGGAGCACCGATAATAACCAATAACAATAAGAATGATAACCATAGGTCCAATTTACATTGTTTGTTACTTTATTTAATTTTTGTGATTTTTCCGATAAAGAGCAGAATTCATTCATTCATCTTCCGAGCCGCTTGATCCACACTACGGGGGGGGGGGGGGGGGGGGGGGTGCTGGAGTAGGCGGGGGACACCCTGAATCGGTTGCCAGCCAATCGCAGGGCACACAGAAACGAACAACCATTCGCACTCACACTCACACCTCGGCACAATTTAGAGTGTTCAATCAGCCTGCTACGCATGTTTTTGGAATGTGGGAGGAAACCGGAGCACCCGGAGAAAACCCAGGCAGGCCCGGGGAGAACATGCAAACTCCACACAGGGAGGCCGCAGCTGGAATCGAACCCGGTACCTCTGCACTGTGAAGCCAACGTGCTAACCACTGGACTACCGGGCCGCCAGCAGAATTCATTGTTTCATCAATTACCGTAAGTCGTCAAGGCCCTGAATTAGCAAAGCAGCCCCACTGCATCACGCTATCACCACCATTTTTGAATGTTGGTATGATATTCTTTTTCGGAAATGCTGTGTTACCTTTACACAAGCTGTAACGAGACACACACCTCCCAAAATATTTATCTTTTTGTCTCAGCGACAACCAAAAAATTTGGGCTGAACACAATGAACAAATTTTCATTCGTTCCTCCCCCCTTCAATATTCTGATTGTGATTTGGTATGCAGTTATTTTTTTTGAGTTCCTGTTTGAATCTCTTTTTTTAACAAGCATCCAAACTTATTTCGGCTTAATCAGAGGAATTTTAAATGATGGCAGGTGTGTGCTGACTCTCATTTAACATGATTTCGAATGTGATTGGTTAATACTGACTTATACTTGTGCATACACATTTCACACGTCAATCAACAAGTTGTTCATTTTAACTTCCCCTTGAAGAACTTTTTAAAAAATGGCAATGGCGGAAAAGTTGAATGATCATTGTCTCATTTTTTTACACCACAAAAAACATTCGAACAGAGGCATGAAGACTTTTTATATCCATTGCATGTTTAAGAGAGCTATTACAAGCCCAGGAAGCATGTGTATTAATGTCAGCTACTATTGATGTTCTTCCCCACCCCACCCCCATGTGGAACAGTGTTTTAGATCCGTAACCCAAAAGTGGCTTTTTGCAGGCACGCTTCAAATATTTCAGAAGCACATTTAATGCACACTTGGCCGGATCCATTGATGACGAGTAATCCACATCAGATGATTCCTACGCTTGCGGCGACTGGCTCAAGTCATAAGCTGGTGGCTGACTTTTCCCAGCAGGCACCCTGCTGCTTCTGACAGAGGTCAGCATTAGATGAACAACCGGCTTTAAACTCTCTGTCATCATACTTTTTTTTTTTTTACAATGTGCATGATGTAAAGCAGATATTTTGGTTTTGGCACACACACACACACACACACACAAAAAACAACACCAACAAAACACAAAATGTTATGGTAAACATTGCATCCGCAGCTTTAGCGCCCATTGTGATTTTCGTTGAAGTCCGACGTCCACACAGACAGAGGCTGTGCATTACAAGATGAGGCTGGATTAGACCACAGTGGGTTAATCTTTAGGCCTGCCATCTGCCAGAGCAATGAGAATTAAACCTGAAGCCATGGCCTTCACTGTACATGTACGCACAAGGTAGCCCGTCTCTTCCAGTGCACTTCACCGTCACATGATCCTTCAGCGCATGATACGAAATCTTAACACGTACATTTTAAGATCGATGAGACGTGTGTATTGCCGCCTTTCCCTTTGCACTTGTGTTTTGTTTTGTGTGTCTCTTTCAACTGCGGACTTTGCATGTCGACTACTTGATTACATGCTCTTTGCAGCAGCTCACGTTGTGTACGTTCATCCGCAGATTCTGAGATTATAAAGTCGATTGTACTTCAGCAGGAGAATGGACAGTGAAAGGTTTTTTTTTCCACGTTTCTTAATCCTTTGACATGCAATGAGTTTTAATAGCTCGGAAGTGAACAATGGGTGGCCTCTTTTTGTTTGAATACTATTCATTCATTCATTCATCTTCCGAGCCGCTTGATCCTCACTAGGGTCGCAGTGGGTGCTGGAGCCTATCCCAGCTGTCTCCGGGCAGTAGGCGGGGGACACCCTGAATCGGTTGCCAGCCAATCGCAGGGCACACAGAAACGAACAACCATTTGCACTCACACTCACACCTAGGGACAATTAAGAGTGTTCAATCAGCCTGCCACGCATGTTTTAGGAATGTGGGAGGAAACCGGAGCACCCGGAGAAAACCCACGCAAGCCCGGGGAGAACATGCAAACTCCACACAGGGAGGCCAGAGCTGGAATCGAACCCGGTACCTCTGCACTGTGAAGCCGACGTGCTAACCAATGGACTACCGGGCCGCCCTTGTTTGAATACTAATATATATATATATATATTCAGTTATATTATATATATTCTTTTCATACCATGAAAGCTTTCTATAAACTACTTGCGAGCCTAAAATGTACAGGAAATGCGATACGTTTTGTTGCATCTTCGCATGCGCCTTTAGGGGGAGGGGCTTGGTGGGGTGAGTGAGCGGCGAGTGTGTGTGAATGTCTGAACGTGAGCCGTGGCCGACGGCAGCTTCTGCATGAGCGTGCTGGCCTGCATCTGTGACTGTGGCTGTCCTTTCCCAATTGTGATGGCTTTACTGCAAGTCAAAGGACTGAAAAAAAAGAAAAGAAGGGAGGTAACGGTGTAAACATTATGTAATTAGTACTGACCCTCGTTTTCGAATGAGCATTGCGGAGGTCACTGTTCCTGCCGCAAAACTTCAACTGGAGCTATTTAATCCCATCAGATCATTCGCTGCTTTCATCTGCATCATCCTCTGTTTTATGATTCCTCTAATTGGAGCAAATAGTGACTTTTTTTTTTCTTCTTCTTAGTGCAACAGATGGTTGTGGAGTGCACAGCAGATGGTGCACAACATCAAGTAACCTCTGGCACAGAATATAATAGATGCTGCTTGATTTTTAAATCCCCTCTTTTGTCCATTGCTGTTGACCAGAACACTTGACTTATCAATTTAAACAAAGTTCTATAAGGAAGTTACATCCAAAGACTGAACTTAACCCCTGTATTAAGGCTGAATAATTTAAATAATCATGACACCCCCATCGCACGCCAAGTATAACGACAAAACACCACTTTGTAGAGCAATACATTATCTCCAGAAAATGTTAATTTTTTTGTGGGTCCTGGATCTCCAGGCCAGTCCTCTGGTGGTCATTGCAGCCCGTTTGGACTTGTGCATACCAGGAGGGGACTCTTAAGAAGTGTCATTGGATTAGTCGGGGGCGCATCTGCCTTCAGTCGCACAGCAAACACCTTGAGAGGTGTACCTCATGCGCTCGCCTTCATGGTGCGACTTCATCCCTTCATGTTTTAAAGGATGAAGCATGTGAGGATCGCACATTTGCCACTGCTCTTTGCTTTTTTCCGCGTCTGCTCGGGTAAGTTTGTGATCATTTACAAGTATGGGTACAGTTGATTTTGAAGAAATGTTCATTTTGTTATGTGGTTCAAATAAGGATTCATTCCGGCTGAGAACTGTTGTGAAATGTCAATCTGAAAGTGTTAACACCCAAAAAAAAAAAAAACATTGGTGCGGTCATCAGACATTGACGTGAAGAAAAGGTTTCAAAGGAAGCTGATTTAGCTCACCTTTAATCCTCGAAGGGACCAAGAAAAGGGAGTGTTTGCACCATCCACTCTTGAATACAGTTGCAGTATTATCAAAATCATTTTCTGATATTCAATTTATATACATATACTGGAAGTAAAAAAAAATGAAAAATTAAGTGAATGGTTACAAAAAGATTTGTGGGTTGTTGTTTTTTTGGTGGCTTTCTTACAATAAATCCTAATACGAAATAAAAGAAAAAGGCTTCAGTTTGTTAACTCCAAGATAAATCTCAAGGTTACTTCAATATGTAGTGCAGTTAGATCACCATTTTGGCTAGCGGGAAGTCAACTAGCGCTATGTTAGCCAGGCCATCACGTTAGCCATTAGCCTAAACAAGCTTATGATATGTAAATTCCGTAGCTCACCGAGCGGCGAAGGTTTGTGAGTGTGTGTGCGCGTAGTGAATTTTGTTGTTTTTGGCAGGGCTTGTTCAATGTTGCAAACAGTCGCAAAGATATTCTCCAGACGTTCCCAAACAGCTTGAACGATTACAGTTTTTTCTCATCACCATTAAACTTTGAACATGTTCAAAATGTCTTTGCGAGAAGACCAGTTAAATTGATGTTCGATGTCTTTGCGACTATGTGCAAACCTGAACGAACGCTGATAAAAAAAAATAATAATAATAATAAAACAACATCCGCTGGGTGCCAACACACTTGCAAACCTTCGGCGCTCGGTGACATACCGCCTGAAGGGAAGCCCCTTGTCGCTTCACTTTGATTTATATGAAATAATTTAAAACTTGCCTCAATGTACTTATTCAGGATGGACGTCAAGTTTTGGAATGCTAAAATTTCTGTCACTTAGGATGGACATATGAAAACAATTCTTGAGAAAACAAGATTTGGAAGATATCGTGAAACTAAATGTATTATTTTTCAAAGGTAGTGGGGTCAAAGTGAAAGTTGCCAAAAAATATACATCATGAAGTCAAGTACCTTGTACGAATGCGCAAAAAGTATTTGTACTCCTTTACATTCAAAATCAGCACCATGTTGACAAGCTTGCTTCATACTGTCCTTGATTTCTGCCACTAATTCCTTTTGCTTTTATGTCCCTAAGCTCAAGCAGATTTTGCCCCGTATTTCTTTGACAATGGACCATACAGCAACAACGGCAACATGGCACTGTTCAGCCTCTCGGAGGACACGCCTGTCGGTGAGCTTAGCTCGTGACGACTAGCGTGCTATGAAGTTCATGTGTCAATGTCACACACAAAGCAGATGTGTTGTGTGACATGTAAAGTACACGCTAAATGCCATTATGTTATCATTGCCATCTGCTTTCCGCAACCTCTTTAATTGAGGGCTCTTCATTTGTAGATGGTATGAAGAATCGAGAAGACAATGTTGTAGATATGAAGACTGATTTGGGACTGGTAAAAATCCATAGTAAGCTAGAGCTAACTAACACAAGTGCAGATAGTAAATGCAAAGTGGCTAATGTGTGAATATATGTAATGACTGAACAAGGTTGTTCGACTTGACTTATGACCTGCTTCGACAGCTTGCTTGAAATTTAAAAGGGGCAACTTGACTTCCTTGATTTTTGTTACTATAACTGAGGACTTGCTTGAAACTTGAAGATTAAGAGTTGAGAATCGCTTCTTATTACGTACTTTACATGACACTCTTTTGAGGTAGCAATGCTTGAAAATAAAGGCATTTCCTTTTAGGTACACAAATTTACTGCCTTAATGGCACCGACCCCGAAGGCCAAGAGGTGAGCTACGGCCTTTCCTTTGATCCAGGTTCCAAGGAGTACTTCCGGGTCAACCCCAAAACTGGAAATATTACCTTAGTGCAGAAGCTGGATCGAGAGGTGAACATTATGATACTAAAAATAAGAGTTTAGAAATACAAATTATTTGAACAAATATAACGTTGTGTTCTTTGTCTGCTCAGAAACAAGATTCCCTAGATGTAATGGTCAGCATCACGGATGGGAAAAGCAAGGTAAATGCAATCTGTTTGTACTGATTATTAAGTTTTAGGCCACCGTGTTGTTTTAGCAGAGAATTCAGAACGCCACCAAGGCCAAACTGTTCACAAAAACTGCAAAAGAAATGGTTAAAGTGCCAAGTGGTTGATGGCTAAGGTTAGCTGTTAATTTTCTCTATACTGTATGATCGAAATAAACAAAGTGTGATTTTATTCCGTGGGTTTCTTGCTTTTCAGGTTGTGGAAAGAGTGACAATATTTGTGATGGACACAAATGATGAGAAACCCGAATTCAAAAACATGCCTGCCATCATTGATGTCCTTGAAGTATGTTGGATTAATGAACCAATATCATAGCTATCTAGCTAGCTAGATAAATACTGTATATAGTTAGCTAGCTAGCTATCTGGATTGATAATTAGCTAGCTAGCTATCTGGATCGATAATTAGCTAGCTAGCTATCTGGATTGATAATTAGCTAGCTAGCTATCTGGATAGATAGTTACCTAGCTAGCCATTCAGATAGATAGGCTGATCCCTGACATTTGCGCAACCATTCCATTCAATCATTTCCTTTATATTTTCTATTTCTTTTTCAATTTGTGTCTTGTGTGTAGACCACAGAGTCAGGACACAGCATCTTCAAAGCGCAGGCGGTGGACAAAGACACAGGTTCCGGAGGATCGGTCAACTACTACCTACTGGTAACTGGCAGATATGCCCCCCCCCCCCTTACACAAACATATTTTGATCAGTTGCTACATGTTTACAACTTCATTTAATCATTTTCTACCATCAAATGAGGCATGTGATGACCGGCCCGAAGCGTTGACAATGATTTGCTCAGTGTCATAGCGAACATTCATGCATCATTTATGAGGATTGCCATAACAATATTCATTTGCGCACGTGTTTCTGATTTGGCAACTGAATGGCCATCAACATTAGTGTGCACTTTGGGTCTTTTAAGAGCATCTGGCCCGTGGTAGCGAGGACCAGTGAGATGGCGCACATCTGGGCAGGGCAGCTTTCACCTGCATATATGGAGCATATGGGCTCCCTACATCCAGATGGACAAAGAGAAATACACTACGTGGCCTAGTTCAAGCGACCCCTTAATGTTTTCATGCATGTATCCATCTGACCACTCCGGGTACTCGCTCTCGTGAGAGCTCATAATGGGGTTTCAACTGAGAGGCTTTTCACTCATGTGACCTTGTTTCAGTCAATGTGCTCTTTTTATTTCTTTTTTTTAAATCCTGCTTTTATTGTGCTTCTTTGTTGCAGAATGCACAGTCCAGTTTGTTTGCCATTGACAGACATAGTGGAGTCATTCGCATCAAGCTGGAGGAAACGCTGGACTATGAGAAAACCAAAACGCATTTTGTCATTGTCATTGCAAAGGTAGACTGTATATACTGTATCACAGCACATTTTAAGGTTCGGCGATGACGGTGGCAGCTGGCGTTATTTTCTCCAGCGGGCTCCTCATACATTAATAGATATATTATGGGTGTAATGAAAACCGATTTGTGATTGCCTAACCCATTTATTGAGATACATATTGAATTGTCTTTTAGGAAAATGCATACTCGCTATGAATCGGTATACATTGCAGAGGTGGCAAATTCACAAAATGTTCCCGGTCCATCATTTTTTTTTTCTGCATTGCATTTACAGGATTATAATTCAGTTTTTTTTTTTTACTGTCTGTGATTTCATTTCAAATTTGTTTTAAAGGACCATTTGAGAAATACGTAACCAACAACATGACTTTTTCGCAGGATGGTGGTGGCACTTACAACGGCAAAGAGCAATTTTTATCATCCTCCGCTACCCTGACAATTAACGTGTTAGATGCACAAGATACACCGCCGTCTTTTATCGGGACGCCGTACTTTGGCTACGTTTATGAAGTGTCGCTGCCTGTGAGTATCTGCTGTACTCTGTGTTGATTGCCACTTTATGAGATTAAATGTACGTGTCATTTCTACTATGCTTCTATATTGCTAACTCTGATATTGTGTGTATCTTTTCCCAAGGGGTCTGAAATTTATACCGTCGTGGCCAGAGATGGAGATGTGGGAAACTCAAATCCTATTCGTTATTCTTTTGAAGAAGGTCAGTCATGATTTTGGAAATACATCCTCCAAAAATGCGTCCCACATAGTGTCTGTTGCCACCTTTGTCGACGTGTGTTTATTCTTTTAAAGGTGATGATGGAGTTTTTAGCATCAATGAGACCACTGGTCGTATCACGCTGCTGACACAGCCCATGTTTCTAAGACGGGAACTCTTTAACATCAAAGTCAAAGTAAGTCCACAAAAATGTGCAATTGACCATGTTTAGAAGTACGAGTTTTCTGTCCAACAGAGACGATATGTTAGCTATAAGTATTTGTATAACATGCCTGACAGAAAAGGACCGTTCTGGTCTTTTTTTGGCGGGGGGGATACATACAATACATACATGAAGAAAATATGTTTTAAGGGACAGCGGTTACTACAGTGGACATCTTATACAGAGTGCACGAAAGGGTTCATATGTTCTAATTTAAAGCCGTTGTTCCAGGCATCCGAAATAAGCCCCGAAGGGCGTCTCTTGGACTACAGCGTGACCACGGTGGTCATCCGCGTGGTTGACCTGAACAACAACCCGCCGACTTTCTACGGCGAAAACGGCACCCAAAGTACGTTTGAGCTGACCATGTACGAGCATCCCCCAGAAGGGGAAATACTGCGAGGGCTTAAAATCACAGTCAACGACTCCGATCAGGTGAGCGCACCAAAGCAAAGGAACACCGATGTTGCGTAACACCCCCCCCCCCCCCCTCCCTCACATGTCCACATTTGAACTGCCATTATCGCTCACAATCCTGTTCAAGGACACAAATTATCAGCTAAATGTGCCGTTTTGTCAGCTTACGCAAGTCTCGCTATGATTCCGTACAGAAATGTAATTGCGCTGACTGATCTTTTATTGATTGTTTCCTGGAAGGCCAATCATCATACGATGCTTTTAGTGTGATTGAAATAGCTGCTTGCTGCATGGATTATGCTGTCTGTCACACATTCCAACAAATAGTGGAAAGCGCTACAAAGAATATTACAAGTAAGGAGGTGTGTCAGATACTTCCGGGATAGTCTGCCGCACCGTAAGCCGCCATCTTGATGTAATCCTTCAAAACGAGTGCCGTCAATTAACCCTTTAGGCTAGTGAAAGCGGGCAGCAAAAACAAAATCAGGTGGGGACTACGTCATGTGAGTCTGGAGATAGAATGTCGGTGTACTTCACAGCAAGGAACTGTCAGATGATCGCCACTTTGGAGTTACGTCTTTCCTCGGGGGTCCGTGATGACAAAAACCGAATTAACGTTTCATCATCACATCGTATTATTACTTGTACACAAAAAAAATTATTGGCTTACAAGTTTTGAAATCGGTCAACTATTGGTTGTTTTTTTTTCAATTACTGTTCAAGTGAGTGTAAAAAGGGTTGCAAAATCTCAACATTATTTATTCCACGTGACAATTTAGCATTTCGGTACAGATTTTAGCAAGCATCCTGGAAGTTGACATCCACAATTTGCTTTAGCGGGCCATATAAAATGACATGGCGGTCCGAATCTGGCCCCCGGGCCTTGAGTTTGAAAACCTGTGTTTTAGGGCGCCAATGCAAAATTCAACCTGAGGCTCATTGGACCGGGAGGAATGCTACGGGTGGTCCCACAGACGGTACTGAACGAGGCCCAAGTCACAATCCTGGTGGAGGACTCGGCAGCCATGGATTATGAGAAACATCACTTCCTCACGTATAAGGTGTGCGCGTTACGACGGACAAGCGACCATTTTCCCCCGCAGTATCCATGATCATCATTTTTATGCTTTGTCTCTTTCAGCTACTTGCCGTCGAGATCGATACACCAGAGAGGTTCAGCTCCACGGCCGACATCATCATCCATCTGTTGGACACCAATGACAACGCACCGAAATTCTCCTCGGACTACTACATCGCCAGGATTCCGGAGAATTCACCAGGCGGTTCGAACGTTGTGTCCGTCCTGGTGAGTTGCCCATCATCCCGTCTAAAAATACACCCGCATCAGCGTACGTCACCGCAAGCTCAAGAGGAATGCTCGATTTGAACAAAATGCCAGAAAGAGGCTTTAATTCCCTAAATGTAGAATTTTTGGTGCTGAGGTAGGGATAATATGTGAAAACATGTAGATAAAAGCTAGTCGAGGGAAGCTGCCAGATGGCTATCACTTTCATTTTGTTGTGTAACACTAAATTCCCAGGTTTTTTTTCCTCTCTCCCTTTTTTCTGAAAGCTGGACAAAATATCTGCAGACGTACTGTGTTCTGGACTAATTTGAAGGCAAAGTTAGCTCTTCGTGAATGTTATTGAAGCGCCACCTGGCTGATTGATCCTAGACGCAGATTTTCTGACTTTTGTCATTCAGTCGTCCTTCACATGAACGCTGCCTGAGTTCAGAGCGGCACTGGTAAATCCTCCCGTTGCGTGAACACCAGCAAAGGCTCGCTGCCTTGATCCCGGGCAATTTCAATCAGATAAAAGAACAGCCGACAAGTGACCTTGTACACACGGAGACAGTGAACAGGCCTCACTGATGCAACAGATTAGCTGATGACATGATGATGTGATGATGACATCAAACAAGCTTTCTTTTTCGAACCGCAACATCGTGTCCCTGACCCGTCAACGCCCGCTTCATTTTTTTTGGTCTGCAGAAACACTATAGAGTGGTGACGTGACTTCAAATCGTTCTGTGACCAAAACTCATGTTACTAATGAAAAACACTGCAAGTTTTTGTCATATTCTGATTCAGTCAGCTTGCCGGGCAATTGTATAGCGTGTTTGTTGGCCCAGCAGAGATTAATTAATCGATGCAATAATCGATAGATTAATTTCTTCTCAAAATATGTCAGTAACAGAGTTAACCCTTTCATGCACCATGTAACGTGATCACATGATAAGCTGTTCACTGTAGTAACCGCTGTCCCTGAATTGGTTAAATATAAGATCGGCTCCACCAATTATAGATCACGCTAGCAGGTTGTCCCATGTCCTCCATGATAATGACAGCAACACGCTTCTCCTTGTGACAAACCCGTGTAGCGCTGAATTAAAATGGTTATTTTCTAAGTAGAAATGTTGTTCTTTAGGCAATAGACCCAGACTCAGGACCATGGGGTGATGTGAAGTACTCCATCTATGGATCTGGGGCTGACTTGTAAGTATAATGAGAATTCTAGGAATGAGTAGAAATAAAATGTTTTATTTTGGACAGCTTATGGGTAATATGATTGTTTGATATCAGGGGCAGAACAGCGACATGTCTGGCTCCGAGTCACAGCCAATGATTGCTGCAGATTTGTTTTAATATCACAACTCATTTCCTGTACATGCAACTATGGAAAATGCCAGAAAATCCAGGCTCAATTGGAGTCACTTTTCGCGCTGGATGTCAGAGTGATCCCAGCCTATGTTCCTTAATCTTGCCGAGACAGTAGCAGTGGTTGAAATGTTTGGAGCATTTCAGTGAGTGTCCGTTACGACAAAGTCATGACACAGTCTTTTCAAAGAATGTTCTCCAAAAATAACTTATCGCTTTCCTGTAAAAGACTTGACTTGTGGAAGAGATCATGAAATCATTGCTCACCTGTCGCTTGCCCTTGTTAATCCTTTAATGGGATACGGGGTGAAAATAGACTGTTTACTTCGAACCACTCTCCCAGAGTCACCCGAGAGTGACTAAACACATCCATCTCAATCCAAATCAGGAGGGTTACTGTTGCATGTCAAGGTTAGAAAGTTCTTGATAAAATATATACTGTTGTACCTTTGGGACAAATAAGGCAATCCACCTCAGTTAAATATTTTACTTAAATGGACTGGATTTTTTTTTTTTTTTTAGACAGCCTTTTAATTTCTTGCTGAGATTTAACCGTTTAATGGGTTGACTATTCAAAATGTGTAGCTACAGTACTCAGTTACTTCTGTCTGTCTGTCTGTCTAGCTAGTTATCTATCTAGCGAAGTAGCTAGCTATCTGGCCATCCCTCTAGCGAGCTAGCTAGCTATCTAGCCATCCATCCATCTAGCTAGCTACCTAGCTCACTGCTATCTAGCGATTTCACTAAGTAGCTAGATGCCTGGCTAACTATCTAGATGCTTAGCGGACGAGATTGATAGAATGTTCCACCCCTCAACTAAATTTCATTGGAATGGCTTGGATTTTTAAAACGTGGTGTGTTTTCAGGTTCTTTATCCAGCCTTCCACTGGGATCATCTACACGCAGCCGTGGGCCTGGCTAACTATCTAGATGCTTAGCGGACGAGATTGATAGAATGTTCCACCCTTCAACTAAATTTCATTGGAATGGCTTGGATTTCTAAAACGTGGTGTGTTTTCAGGTTCTTTATCCAGCCTGTTACTGGGATCATCTACACGCAGCCGTGGGCCATCCTGGATGCAGAGGTACGGTCCAAGTACAACTTTTACGTGAAGGCGGAAGACTCAGAGGAAAAGTACGGCCTGGCTGAGGTGTTCGTCACCGTATTGGATCTGAACGACCACCCGCCTGCTTTCAATGAGAATTTCCTGGAGAAGACCATGGTGATTGGAGCACCAGTCAAAATTGAGGTGACGCTTGTATTACGTCGCTCGTGGCCTAAAACAGGGGTGTCCAAAGTCCATTTTTGAAAGGTGGTGGGGCAGCATGGTTTTTCTGCTGTTTACTAAAAATTGAAAAAGCCAGAGACAATTTTCTTTTCTAATCTAGTGGGTGTTACTGAGCGCATACTTAATTATTTGCCTCATTACTTACCCTAAAAGCTGCCCACGGTTGTTGGAATATTAATTTCTAAATTCATTCCGATCCCAGGCCGTCGACGACGATGCAGAGATTCCCAACAATGTGATCGAGTACGCCATTATGAAAGCCGAGCCAGACAACAACATCTTTGACATCGACGCCGACACCGGCGAGATCAACCTCAAGTCGTACATCAAGTCCATGGCCATCATTCAGAACATCACCAAGCAGAACGACTTCACCTGGTCATTGGTGGTGCAGGCCCGTGACATGGGCCAGCCGTCCTTCAGCACCACCGCCGTGGTCAAGATCGACATCACCGAAGCAGTGAGTAGGCACATTTTTACATCACTGTGCAACAATAATGTAATCTGCGCCGTGCTGGAAATCACAACATAAAGGCTACAAAGGCATGGAAATATTCTAGCACAGTGGTTCTGAGACTGTTTACACCAAGGACCTCTAAAAAAGAAAACAAAAATCTCCTAATATCCATCTCCCATCATCCATGACATTAAAATAGATTGTCCTGTCGGCCAATTGAACAAAAATTAAACGTGCTAAATTTGCATGGTTTAGCGTGCGCTAGCTGCGCGAGCGTATAGTTCTGGTTCCTTAACCCAAAACGTTTCTTTAATATTTCATTCATTCATTCATCTTCCGAGCCGCTTGATCCTCATTAGGGTCGCGGGGGGGCTGGAGCCTATCCCAGCTGTCTCCGGGCAGTAGGCGGGGGACACCCTGAATCGGTTGCCAGCCAATCGCAGGGCACACGGAGACGAACAACCATTCGCACTCACACTCACACCTAGGGACAATTTAGAGTGTTCAATCAGCCTGCCACGCATGTTTTTGGAATGTGGGAGGAAACCGGAGCACCCGGAGAAAACCCACGCAGGCCCGGGGAGAACATGCAAACTCCACACAGGGAGGCCGGAGCTGGAATCGAACCTGGTACCTCTGCACTGTGAAGCCCACGTGCTAACCACTGGACCACCGGGCCGCCTTTAATATTTCAAACCTTTGAATTTCATGTTTGGATTCAAAAGCAGCATCAATTTACCGTGAAACCAATTTGATGGCATCTTAGAAGCTCTTCTTGTGTCACACTGTCATGTTTTCAGGTCAAATCCAGATTTGTGTCATACTTCCTGGGACTAAGGAAACGCCCGGGCGCTGTGTTTGGGATTTTTATGACCGCTGTCACCTTCGCCATTTCCCTCACAATCTTCATTTCCACTCTCATATACTGGAACTCTGTGAAAAAGTCCCGCCTCAAACCTCAGGGCAAGATCAGAAAGATTATCAAGAGGCCATGAGTGACGCTTTCCCCGAGATCATCAGCACAAATATAAACTCTTTGGAACTTTTAGATAGTTGGTCTGTTCTGCTGTGAGCGGTGTCTGTAAAGGAGCACAACATGACTCAATATGTTCCCTTATTTTGTATTTTTTTGACAAGCATAGTGTCTAAATTATGTTGAATAGCATTGTGAAATGCTGAATGGTCTCAGGAATGGTTTCCTGGGCAACCTCTCTGATCTTGTCTTGAAATATCCAAAAGAGATCTAGACTTGGCGTGTTTCAATTTGAAGTGTGTACAGTATATTTTTATAATGGCGCTACTACGGCAGCTTATTTGGTATCTTGAGGTTTTAAACGCCTTTGCCAAATAGTGAGTATGGGTAAATAGAGGGAACATGAGCTGGGTCAAAAGGTCAACGAATGTGTGACAACGGATGTTCGTTCTCCTTGTGCTCTTTTCCAGACCAAACTCAAAGGGGAGACTTTGGAATCATTTTTAATTCACAATAGAAACAAGCCCTTGCAAATCGTAGGCGTGCTCGCGGGCATCATTAGCTTCATGGTCATGGTCACGGTCATCATCTCCACAGTCACCTTTTTACGCAACAAAAAGTCCAACCGGGTCATGCCCAACCGCCGCGTGAGGAGGAGGCCGCGCAACCAAAACGCGTGGACTTTCAAGAACCTCTTCCGGAAAGCCGAGAACCTCGAGGAGAAATTCCAGGTCGAGGAGGACATGCAGGACGCCGTGGACGTGGCAGAAAACGTCAACCACAACAACAACGTGAGCAACGTGGTCAACTGGCCTCCGCCTCCGCCGCCGCCCCGCGCCCCCTCGCTTCCGCCTCCGCCGCCGCCCTCCGCCCCCGGGGAGAGGAAGTGGGTGGTGCCCACCGTCTCGGCCGCCGTGGCGGCACGGCCCAAGAAGAAGTTAGCAGCGCAGGACGTGGTCAACACCGCGCTGGTGTCGGAACTCAAAGTGAGACTGGAGCAGAGGAGGATACTCAATCGCTTCTAGTGCTTATGTGAGCGCACGTGTGTACGTGTGAGTGCGAAAGTCTTAGGCCACAAAAAGCTTTGGCCACAAAAAGCTTTGGATACAGTCGTCAGAGACTTTTCACAGGTGAACAGTTCACACAAGTTCAATATATAAGTGGCCATTTTTCTACGCAAGCAAGCATGTTATTCTGCTTCCCAGCTTCAAAACATTTGTTGCTTGCATATTTTGCGTGTCAAAGTCTCTCGTCAACGATTGAAGGCACTTGGGAGACAAGACTATATATTTGGTTTCCAAGCAATCTCCTTATGGGGAGATTTCATTGACACTGGCGCCAGCTAAAGGGATCAGCCTGAGCAGGTCCGAAGGGAGGGAACCACAGTGATCCGGTTAAGACCACTTTTTAATCTCACTTCTCACAGGTGCACAAAAAGAGTTCTTCAAACTATCTGGTTCCTTCATGTGTAAACAATCTGTTCAACGTTCACAATACTGGCTGTGTTATGGGGTTTTTTTGGGTTGTATTTTTGTCAATGAAGTTGTCCTGAAAAGTCCTGTCTGGGTTTATTTCATTATTTCAGATGTTTTGTTTCAAGAATTAGTAACAGCAGTTTAACACTTGACGGTAATTTGCTTGTTTAGAAGCTCTAGCGCCTCCTTCTGGAAGGATAGAAGAAATCTCAGTTTTGCTAAATTTGAAACAGGACAAATGGAAGGAAGAGGCGGGCCCATGTTGACTTGTGTTTCGGAAACATTTGAAAACCGATTCAAGATTTTAGCAATCGGTTGCACATGCTAGCTAACCCCTTAAAACCTCTTGGAGGAAACAAAAGTCACAGTGTGACATTGTTTTATTTTCAATAAAATTACATCTACGCCACATGTTGGACAAGTGGTTAGTTGACATTTTATCCTTTGTGCTAGTGTGTTTTTTTCTTTAGTTTTTTTCTGGCTTCCTACTACTTAGCAAAACACACTACATTTATTGAAGACTCTAAATTGTCCTTTGCTGTGAATTTGAGTGCCAATGATCGTTTGATTGTTTATCCATATGTACCCCGCCATTGGCTGTGTCCAAGTTTAGGTCAGGAGTGCCTAAGCCTGTCCTCGAGAGTCCCCTTCCACCATGTTTTTCCACGTCCCAACACACCAGATCTAAAATGATCAGGATCACTATCAGGCTTTTGCAAAGCTTGCAGGTGAGCTTGTGAGCTAATTTTATTCTAAAATTTATGTAACGGGTTAGTTAAAAGAAAATGCGCAGCCCGAACCCAAACCCCTGCAACCCTGCTGGCGGATGTGCAAACCACGAATTCACCGTGCTGCCCTCATCAGACCATTTACCAAAAAGGATGAATACAATCTATTTCCGTCCAAACAAAACATTTCAAGTATAAACCAACAGAAACGAAAGCTGAATTGTTTGCATCCATTTCTTTTTCTGAAAAGGTAAACAAGTGGAGGACTTTAGTAGGACAATAGAAATATGCTTATCAGTGGGGATGCAGTTATACAACAGTATTTGCGTCTTAAGTTTTTTTTTTTTGCAAAACTCTTGAGCAGATGTTCTGCAAATAAGTCACATTTGACTCCCGTTGTGTACAATCCCCTTTGCCGCGCCGTCAGTGTGAGCACTACCAAATTACCAAGGAACACTCAAAGCGCCCTCTGAGCATTTTGAAGCCAAACATGCGGCAGTGGCGTATTTTCAAAATTACATAAAACACGAAATGTGCAGATTACCAGATCGCTAATCCAAGAGCCAACTTGTTCATCTTTCTGCAATATTGCAACGTTGGCTAGCAATCAAAGATGCATCAGAACTCGTCTGGTTTGGCTTCACAACATGCGTGTAATCAAGTTTTTGGATAAGTTTTAAAAGCGTTGACAAGGGATACAAGGCTCAATCAATCCCTCCATAAATACCTTTTTTTTTTTCATTGAGAGGAAATCGTGACACACTTTCAATGGCTATCAAAAGAGAAACAGACAGGGAATAATACGTCAAACAGCCCAAATGACCGTGCATTATGCCATGTAAGAGGCAGCCAGGATTACTGCTGCACAGAGGATTACACAGCGGGAAGTTGTAAAAAGCTTGCTGGACGCACACAAACTGCGGACAGGTCTTATGGAAGCTACTAGATCATGTTTTGAGAGGCACCTTTCAAGATACAAGCGGTCATTCAGTTGACTGTCTTGTTTGGATTTGCGATACGTGCACTGCTCAATTCCAACTCAATTCCACTGACAATACAATTTGGCAAATAGTGAACAATTCATCCCCACAAAAAGGTTTGGAGTGTTGAATGTCAAATTAAACATAAAATAAAGACAATGACATTTATTAATTTTTTCGGCTAAAAACGCCTTACGATACATGGTCATTTTTCTTTTCGGCTAAAAAGTTCATCCAAAAACGCCTTACGAAACATGGTTGTTTTTTTCGGCTAAAAAAGCCTTACTATACATGGTCGTTTTTTTTCGGCTAAAAAAGCCTTACTATACATGGTCGTTTTTTTGGGGTCAAAAACGCCTCACTATACATGGTCGTTTTTTTTCGGCTAAAAACGCCTTACTATACATGGTCGTTTTTTTTTTATAAAAACGACTCCCTATACATGGTCGTTTTTTTTCGGCTAAAAACGCCTTACTATCCATGGTCGTTTTTTGGGTCAAAAACGCCTTTCTATACATGGTCGTTTTATTTTATTTTTTATAAAAACGACTCCCTATACATGGTGGGGTTTTTTTCAGCTAAAAACGCCTTACTATACATGGTTGTTTTTTTCGGCTAAAAACGCCTTACTATACATGGTCTTTTTTTTCGGTCAAAAACGCCTTACTATACATGGTCGGTTTTTTTCGGCTAATAACGCCTTACTATACATGGTCGTTTTTTTCGGCTAAAAACGCCTTACTATACATGGTCGTTTTTTTCAGTCAAAAACGCCTTACTATACATGGTCGTTTTTTTCGGCTAAAACGCCTTAGTATACATGGTTGTTTTTTTTTTTATAAAAACGACTCCCTATACATGGTGGTTTTTTTCGGCTAAAAACGCCTTAGTATACATGGTTGTTTTTTTCGGCTAAAAATTTCGTCCAAAAAGCCTTACTATACATGGTCGTTTTTTTTGGCTAAAAACGCATTACTATACATGGTCGTTTTTTTTCGGCTAAAAACGTCTTACTATACATGGTCATTTTTTTCGGCTAAAAACGCCTCACTATACATGGTCGTTTTTTGGGGGTCAAAAACGCCTTACTATACATGGTCGTTTTTTTTTTATTAAAACGACTCCCTATACATGGTCGTTTTTTTCGGCTAAAAACGCCTTAGTATACATGGTTGTTTTTTTCGGCTAAAAACTTCGTCCAATAAGCCTTACTATACATGGTCGTTTTTTTCGGCTAAAAACGCATTACTATAGATGGTCGGTTTTTTTCGGCTAAAAACGTCTTATTATACATGGTCGTTTTTTTCGTCTAAAAACGCCTCACTATACATGGTCGTTTTTTGGGGGTCAAAAACGCCTTACTATACATGGTCGTTTTTTTGGGGTCAAAAACGCCTTAATATATATGGTCGTTTTTTTTCAGTCAAAAACGCCTTACGATACATGGTCGGGTTTTTTTTTATAAAAACGACTCCCTATACATGGTGGGGTTTTTTTCGGCTAAAAACGCCTTAGTATACATGGTCGTTTTTTTCGGTCAAAAACGCCTTAGTATACATGGTCGTTTTTTTCGGCTAAAAACGCCTTACTATACATGGTCGTTTTTTTCGGCTGAAAACGCCTTACTCTACATAGTCATTTTTTTCGGCTAAAAACGCCTTACTATACATGGTCGTTTTTTTTTTATAAAAACGACTCCCTATACATGGTCGTTTTTTTTCGGCTAAAAACGCCTTAGTATACATGGTTGTTTTTTTCGGCCAAAAACTTCGTCCAATAAGCCTTACTATACATGGTCGTTTTTTTCGGCTAAAAACGCATTACTATACATGGTCGGTTTTTTTCGGCTAAAAACGTCTTACTATACATGGTCGTTTTTTTCGTCTAAAAACGCCTCACTATACATGGTCGTTTTTTGGGGGTCAAAAACGCCTTACTATACATGGTCGTTTTTTTCGGCTAAAAACGCCTCACTATACATGGTCGTTTTTTGGGGGTCAAAAACGCCTTACTATACATGGTCGTTTTTTTTCGTCTAAAAAAGCCTTACTATACATGGTCGTTTTTTTCGGTCAAAAACGCCTTAGTATACATGGTCGTTTTTTTCGGCTAAAAACGCCTTACTATACATGGTCGTTTTTTTCAGTCAAAAACGCCTTAGTATACATGGTTGTTTTTTTCGGCTAAAAATTTCATCCAAAACACCTTACTATACATCGTCGTTTTTTTTTTTATAAAAACGACTCCCTATACATGGTCGTTTTTTTCGGCTAAAAACGCCTCACTATACATGGTCGTTTTTTTTCGTCTAAAAAAGCCTTACTATACATGGTCGTTTTTTTCGGTCAAAAACGCCTTACTATACATGGTCGTTTTTTTCAGCTAAAAAAGCCTTACTATACATGGTCGTTTTTTTTCGGCTAAAAACGCCTTAGTATACATGGTCGTTTTTTTCGTCTAAAAACGCCTTACTATACATGGTCGTTTTTTTTGGGGTCAAAAACGCCTTAATATATATGGTCGTTTTTTTTCAGTCAAAAACGCCTTACGATACATGGTCGGGTTTTTTTTTATAAAAACGACTCCCTATACATGGTCGTTTTTTTTCGTCTAAAAAAGCCTTACTATACATGGTCGTTTTTTTCAGCTAAAAAAGCCTTACTATACATGGTCGTTTTTTTCGGCTAAAAACGCCTTAGTATACATGGTCGTTTTTTTCGGCTAAAAAAGCCTTACTATACATGGTCGTTTTTTTCGGTCAAAAACGCCTTAGTATACATGGTCGTTTTTTTCGGCTAAAAACGCCTTACTATACATGGTCGTTTTTTTCAGTCAAAAACGCCTTAGTATACATGGTTGTTTTTTTCGGCTAAAAATTTCGTCCAAAACACCTTACTATACATCGTCGTTTTTTTTTTTATAAAAACGACTCCCTATACATGGTCGTTTTTTTCGGCTAAAAACGCCTCACTATACATGGTCGTTTTTTTTCGTCTAAAAAAGCCTTACTATACATGGTCGTTTTTTTCGGTCAAAAACGCCTTACTATACATGGTCGTTTTTTTCAGCTAAAAAAGCCTTACTATACATGGTCGTTTTTTTTCGGCTAAAAACGCCTTAGTATACATGGTCGTTTTTTTCGTCTAAAAACGCCTTACTATACATGGTCGTTTTTTTGGGGTCAAAAACGCCTTAATATATATGGTCGTTTTTTTCAGTCAAAAACGCCTTACGATACATGGTCGGGTTTTTTTTTATAAAAACGACTCCCTATACATGGTCGTTTTTTTTCGTCTAAAAAAGCCTTACTATACATGGTCGTTTTTTTCAGCTAAAAAAGCCTTACTATACATGGTCGTTTTTTTCGGCTAAAAACGCCTTAGTATACATGGTCGTTTTTTTCGGCTAAAAACGCCTTACTATACATGGTCGTTTTTTTTCGGCTAAAAATTTCGTCCAAAACGCCTGTCAGGTTGGTCCAATTTGACACTCAGGAATAACCAAAAGGAGGAGACAGGAGACTCGATTCTGGTACCAGGAGGGAACGAGGAGAAGCGTTCGGTTTCAGTTCTCGGCACGTAACCCTAACGATCTCCCCCTTCACCTCCTCATTTATTGGGAAAGCTACTACATAGGTGTGTCCAACCTAAAGGGTGGGGGCTGTTGAACACACACTGAACTTGTTTGACTATGTGTGTGTATGTGATTGCAATTTACGTACATGTGTGCAAATGTCACATAAACATCACGTTGCAGCTGGTGTTGATGTCTCCATTCACTGTTCACCCTTGCTCACTGTTTAGTCTTAACAGTTATCTCTTCCCAACCACGTCCTCGGAAAGGTGGTTGCGACCCTAACCTTTCACACAGTACAGCAAGCAAAAGTGAGCACCTAATGAAGAATATATAATGATTATAGATGTGAGGGCGGCCCGGTAGTCCAGTGGTTAGCACGTCGGCTTCACAGTGCAGAGGCACCGGGTTCGATTCCAGCTCCTGCCTCCCTGTGTGGAGTTTGCATGTTCTCCCGGGCCTGCGTGGGTTTTCTCCGGGTGCTCCGGTTTCCTCCCACATTCCAAAAATATGCATGGCAGGCTGATTGAACACTCTAAATTGTCCCTTGGTGTGAGTGTGAGTGCGAATGGTTGTTCGTCTCTGTGTGCCCTGCGATTGGCTGGCAACCGATTCAGGGTGTCCCCCGCCTACTGCCCGGAGACAGCTGGGATAGGCTCCAGCACCCCCCGCGACCCTAGTGAGGATCAAGCGGTTAGGAAGATGAATGAATGAATGAATATAGATGTGAGTAAATAATAAAGGATATATCTTTATTGAAAGCGTAAGCGTTTTTCATTGCAAGCAAAATCAAACTATCATGACAGGCAGAAGCATTCTTCTTTGCGAGCATAAATTGACGATCGAATAATACGCGAATGTATGATTACTCAAAAATAATAAATCCAACACTATACATGGTGTTTTTTTTAGTATAAAAACGCTTTACTATACATGGCCTTTTTTCTCATCTAAAAACGGCTCATCGTTCACTTCAACTACTACTCTTTGTACCGGCTCGTTCGCACCCAACACATCACTTGTGAAAATGAAGGTGATTGAACAGTCAGAGGTGCTGCCAAAAAGAACCCTTTCTGCACTGAAATACAATGAAATTCATTTTGATTTCGTTTGCTGCAATATAAACCGGATACTTCATACTTTACCGTGAAGTTAATTTAAAACCTCAATTCAAAAAAAAAATCTGACATTGAAAAAAACTTCACAGCCTAACATCTTGGGCCTCAGACCAGGAAATTGATGTCATAATCAAAAGATGGCTACATCTGGCTCTGATCGGGATGGTGACAGGAAGGAGAGCACGAGAAGAAAAGAGGACATGGACAGCGCAACAATTTGATGGACAGAAAAATACCGTTTAAGAGTAAGCTGCATCCCAATTTGGACTTTGTGTTCACTGTTAAATAAAGAAAAGTGCATTTTCCAATGTATGTGGAGTTATATGTGAGGGTCACAAATTATGACAATAAACATATTTTTAAAACAGTCGTTTTTGAGACTTTTTTTTAATGTGGGTCAGATATGGCTCATGAAAGATGTGGCTTAGTTGAGGTTGAATTCAGGCTGCTATCAGGAACCTGTTCTGGCCCAGCATCGGGCCGGAGTAAGGCCAGATATGGTTTTACAATGCGGCTCAGATCTGGGCCAAATGCGGCGCACATCATGGATGCCAGACGTGGGCCACTGCAGGGACCGTCATTCATTGAGGTATGTGGGCCGAGTGTACGTGCCGTGTCTGCCCCAGAGCTGGGCCAGACCAATTTTGCTGACTGGGAAAGATGTGAATTTCCTGGTGTTCGGGCTCTGATGTCAAATGAACAATGGCCACGAACGGACGGGTACATATGTGATGTGCCATCTGTCTGGCGGTGGCTAAGCACAGATCATGTCCGGCGCATGCCCGATGCTGCTGTGCCTTGTTTGTGTTTGTTTGGAGGAATCTAAACCGTGACGTATTGGAAGAATGCAGTGACGCAGGCAGGGATTAAAGATCTACTGATGAAACTTTGGAGCGCGCACACACACACACACACACACACTGTACACACTCCAGTTTGGTCACTTAGGACATAACCGTGATTATCTCACAAAGCGCAGTAAAGGGTTGTTGTAGCATTTTGTATATCTAATCTTTGTAGTTAAATGATTTTGACTTTGTATTCAGCGATTAAATAAAATGAGGATTTCACCAACATACAGTCAGTACAATTTTATTCATACATCTGTCTAAATAATCATTTTTACAGGAGTAAATGATTGACTCAAACAAATACACACAAGAGCTGATTTGGGGTATTTAGTTGGAGTTGGATTTTTGTTCAACACAGTTCCTATTTTTTGGTAGGAATTACACATGGGGAAAATACCTTGTTTTTTTTATCAAAAAGTGTTGATGAGACGATATTTCAGCCATATTTGTGGCCAGGGTGATTTATGAATAGTATACAATGGTGCTTTGAGATATGAATTTAATTTGTCCAATGACCACACTGTCTCAAAACATATTTTTCTTTATAAATGAAGGGAAATGCCATTGATCTGTTCCAGCCACCTCCCCCAAAAAAACCAACAAAAATTTGTATAATGTGCATTTTAATGAGGGAAGAGCTGCTCCTCATACACTGTATAAAAACGTAGAGCACAGACATTGTTAAAAAAGATTGAAAAAGAACTGATTTTTTTTTTGTCAAGGTACATCACGCTGCTCGTTCTGGTGTGGCCACAAGGGGGCAGTGTAAGACAGACAGACAGATACAGCATAGTGTTCATTGAGACCTCTCAACTCCTCTTAGGTCCTCAGTACGGTGCTAGTTGTTCTTGCAGAGGATAAAGAATATATGACTGGGAGTATTGTTACATTATCTGTCTACAAGTGTTGCTGTACTGTTTGTGTACAGTCGGTTGCTTCAAGGGCTACAGCACTGCCATACAGATGCTATTTGTGAGCATTAAACTTGATAATAAGGCTGAGCTATGTAATTTTTTTTAATGCACAAACTATTTTTCTCTTAGTTTCATGTTTCATTTCAAAGTAAGCTTCAAATGTGAATTTCAGGAAACAGATATCATAAATACCATCTGGCAATGTGTTGCTTGTTGTTAAGTGACTGGGACAGATTAATGGGCTTTCCCTTCATTTCAATAGAAAACGATGATTTGAGACGGTGAGTTGAGTTCAATACACTCGTACAGCACTCGTATCTCAGATTTGTGCTTGAAAGTCAAAGAAAATGATTGTCCAAACTTGTAACTTAAAATACATTTAAGTTGAATCTTTCGTATTTCAAGGCACATTGTATAGTCATTCAACATGAGTACCTGGTAAAGCATTTGCTGTTTTGTTTTTTTCTTTCCACCAAAGCACATAGGTTCTGATTGGGTTTGTACATCAAACCCCTCCCCCAACGAACGGTTTCTGGTCCGTGAAATACCTGTCCTACCTGGTGGGAAAAAAACACTGTGGAAACGACAAAAGTGCTACTAAGCCCAAGTCAGTTACAAAGGCAGCAGAATAATAATGATAACAGAATGATATCAGAATTAGAGAGAAATTGAAAATAATGAAGTACATCTCTACACTGGTGCAATCCCTTGAATAACAATCTTGACCAATCACACCTTCTCAACAAACCTCCCGCCCTAGAACAGAAAGAGTAGAGAGTATCAGCAGGGATAGCACACCACGTCATCACAATCACCAACTGCTGCATTGTGATTGCTTGCAAAATGTTTGGTGCCGTTTAGTATAGTTCTGCAGTGATTCTGCTGTGGTCGGCCTTACTCTTAAGCGGCCTGTCATCTGACCTCCGCCTCACCTTCCTGTCCTCACTGGACTCTTTCCGGACCAGGCCCTCATCGCTGGCCGCCTGCAGGCTGTCGAAGGTGCCTTGCCTCTCGCGCTCCAACACGGCCGATCCGCTCTCGCTGCGCCGCTTCTTCCAAAACTCCATCAGGGCGTCCAGGCAGGTGAACTTGGTGTCGGTGGTGCAGGCGTACATGCCGATGGGAACGGCCAGCACCATGGCCAGGACAATGACCACAATGTGGATCAGCTTCTCCCGCTGCTCCATCTCGGTGATGTCGCTTCCTGTGACGAACACCAGGCACTGGCCAGGCCGCGGCGTCTGATTCTTGAGCGTCACACAGATTTCGTATTTGGTGGCGGGCAACAGGTCGGAGATGGAATAGGAACGGATGCCCGGGCCGATGTAGGTCGTCTCCTTCTTGTTGGTGTTGGCGCGGCCCAAATGGATAGTGAACCACGTCTGTTCTGGGCGGTCCAAGACGGCAAACCATTCAATGGAGATACCCCGCACCGTCTGTTTGGCGATGCGGATGTCAATGTAGACGTTCTCGTCATCCACCGGGAAGCCGGGAAGAGACGGCAGCTGGGAGCCGTCAGTGGAGAGGATGTCCACCTGGATGTTCGCCGAGGAGTTTCCGATAAAGTTGACGGCATTGCACGTGTAGACGCCGCGGTCGGCCGCGTGGAGCGAAGGGATCACCAGCAGTGATCGAATGGTGTCTTGATCCACTCTCTCCTGAGACTCTGAACAGAAGGTAAGAACATTAGATATCTTTTGAATGCGAAAGAACCAGAACAGAGGAACGCCAATATTCGTTCGATTGGAGGAGAGGGAATATATGACCGAGTATTGTACGGTATGCTCCGTTTGTATGAGTTGCTGTTCAAGGAGTCTTAAAGTAGAAGTTCTTTGAAGTACAGTGGTCCCATTACCTCTTACCCCTGTTCTGGTAATGTTGAATGAAAGCGATCGCCCTGCAAGAGGTCTACGCGCAAGCAGGTTTACTCGTGTAGTCTCAACATGGCTGCTGATACCGTCCACCCAAGCCTACACAGCGCACGGTAATCTGCAAACACCGATGGTGCTCGACTCGACACATCATCCAGATTGAGTCCTCTTAAGGGAAGCTTTATAGAAGTCTGTGATTAAAATGAGCGCGTAAGTATCTAATTTAACACAAGATATCAGGCGATCCCCCACCCTGAACGTCACACTGTGGATCTTACCATGAAATCCTCTGATTATCTTCAGACCATATGTCCACCACACCGCGGGGTCCGGTCGGGCCTTGGCGAGACAGCGCAACGTGACGTTGGCGGCCAGCGGTAGGCTCAGGGTGGCCGACGGGGTGGTAACCACGGGCTTTACGCAGGCCTGCAGCTCGACCTCGTGGAAGAACTTGCCCACCCTAAAGTCCGGCCCGGAGCAGGTCAAGTAGGAGTTCATCAGGATAATCGGGGGGCTGAGGGAGCGGATGAACTCCACGAAGCCCTTGAGGCGGCAATCGCAGAGCCAGGCGTTGTCGTGGAGCGCCAGGATGATGTTCGGCACGGAAGAGCTCGCCTCCTGCTCCTCCGCGCTCTGCAGTTTTTGGTACAGAGGCCAGTTTTGGAAGACTTCCTTGGATATGACTGTAAGACGATTGAAGGATAGGTCTAAGTAAGTCAGATCGGGCAAATTTCTTAACGCATGCTCCGGCAACACATCCAGCTGGTTGTGCTTCAGGTCCAGGATCATTAGGCCCGGGGTGTCCTCGAACGCCGTCCATGGCACGGAACGCAGCTTGTTTCCTTGCAGGCGGAGCTCGGTCAGGTTGCTCAAACCTTCGAGAGCCTTGGAGTTGATCAGGGTAATATTGTTGAAGTTTAACCACAGGTTTTCCAAGCCGGGTGTTCTGGAGAAAGCCCCGCGCTTGATTTCAGTGAAGCGGGATTTTTCGATTCGGATTTTGGTCACATCGTGGGGAATATTCTCTGGTATGGCCCCAAATTGATTCTCCTCCATACATATGAGAGACCTGTGAGTTAATTCAAGCATTAATTCAGACCAACAGCATACTCACCGGAAGAAAATCAAGAAACCCGTGTAAAATATTTCGTTTCTTTTATCGTATTTACTGGTTGAAGTATAAAGTTTAGTTAAGACTAAAGTCAACATAACAAAATTCCAAAGACTAATATTTAAACGTATAGCATTGAAAATAGTCAAAATACCATTGAAAGGTCTCTGGAGTTTTTTTGTTTGTTTGTTTTTTTCATCGCTTAATTTTTATCCATGGCTGTGTCCATCAAGACGGGCTAAACTCGGCGTTTTCATTGCCACACTGAAACCGAAACAAGGTCGAGCTCGGTGACGATTAAGTCTTACCTTCCGTGACGGTCTTCTATACAGCTACACCCTCGCAAACACTGAGTAAAACTTTCGGACCCTCTGACGTGAAACAAAACTACAACTAGCAGGTAACCAAACCTGTCCATAGTCTGCATAAAATTGCCCAAACGTCGGGCGGCATTCGTGCTCAAGACATGTCGAGTGAGGCAGACGAAGGGGAAGCTTATTAGGACTAATCCCAGAGTGCACAACACCTAATTCTTGGCAGTGTCAGCAGGTCTGACCCACTATTCGTTTAAGTCGGAGACGCCCACTGATAAGCAGCCCTTGAGTAAGAGATTGGAAGGTGCCACTGGCTGATGACATTTCCAGGTCTGCCGTTTCAACCTTGACGTTAAGACACTGACGGATACTCAGTCGCCTACAGAGCGGTTCAACAAATTAAATGCAAACTACGACCGCGAGCAAATTAGCGCACAGGAACGTTACATAGGAACACACACATGGCACACATCTGCCTGTAGTAATAGAAAAGTTTATTTCGCTCTATTTAAATCCTGAATGGAATAAATGACTACAGCTACTGGGGTTGCGGGTGCCTCTTGGTGGCGCAAAAAACAAATACACGGAAAGAAGCGCTGGGGGACAGAAATAGTCCCACGTCTTTATTTACACGGCGTCATAGTTCAGTCCTTTCTGCGCTTGTCTCCAGCTCCAGCTTGTCGACGCTCACCAATGCCTGCGTGTGTACGTATAGATTTAGAAATCTCCTCTGAGAACGTATGACGGATATATGCAGAGGCACAGACTTGACCGTTTATGTAAGTGTACACTGTCCATAAAAGTATTTACAAATCATACACATACATATTGACAATGGAGTGTTTGTCGTTGGGGGAATGGGGGGTTCCCTTTTGGGTTGAATCACCGCTTCTTCACCGCACAGTGTAAAGTGATATAAACCACTATGATGTAAAAATGAACGTGAAACGAGATGCTATGGAAATACCCAGATGGAAGTTGTGAGATAAATATCCCCCTATACGGATATTTCCATGATGGTGCAGCGTGCAAAGGTCCTTTGACAGAAATTGGCGCGAGGTGGAGGCGGAGTCGGTGGCGTGATCCAGCGAGGAGGCACGGGAGGGGAGGAATCCCAGGGCATGTGCGGAGGGTGGCCGGCGGGGGGGCTCACGTCAGGATGCGGCCGGGCGTGAGCGTACGGGCGATGCTGTGGATACGGATGCGGGTGGAAGTGAGGCTGCGGGGGAGGATGCACGGGGTGGTCGGGACTGGGACACGGTGGAGGAGGAGGATGATGAGCGCGAGGAAGGTGACGCGGCGGAGGAGCCGGAGCTGGAGCATGACGTCAGCAGAAGTACTCGTTAGGCTGTCCTTCGATTTTAGCCGTGGCCTCGGAGTCCAGGCTGGAGCGGGCTGAAAGCAGCCTGTTGGACTCTTCTGGGTTAAGTCTGTTCAAGTATTCCCCTTCCAGTCCTTTGGCTTTGGTCCCGGGTGACAATGTCTCAAAGGTCACATAGGAATCTTGGATGTCCTTGGATTTTTTCCCCCAGTACTTCTGGATGCGTCTCTTCAGGGCCCCGCAACAGACGATGACGGTGAGGGGCACGGCGATGATGCAAGCTACCGTGATCACGATCACGTTGATCAGCTTCTGGGTACCGGTCGCGCTGGCCGCCTCGTCTGTGGAGAAGATGACGCACTGTTCCTTCTTGGGGATGAGCCCCCTCACGCACACGCAGGCGATGTACTTGGTCCTGGGCACCAGACCTTCGATGGTCACTCTGTTCTGGCCTGCCCCCACTTTGATCTTCCTCATGTCTCTCTCGCCAAAGACGGCGTACAGTACGCTGAAGGCGGTCGTGTTCTTGGCCTTGGGAGCTCTCCAGTTGAGGGAGATTGTATTGTCCGTGTCCCCCACGACCTTCACTGAGCGGACCACCCGATCCGGGTCCTGCTGCAGAGACGAGGTGTTTGCAGCCAAGTTGCTGAGGTTGGTCTTCTCCAGATCCAGCAACGTGTCCGCATTAGAGGATGCGGACGGATCGGGGGAAGGACTGGGATTGTCCAAACTGGGGTCAGGGATTTCAGGTGGAAGGCCAGGATCCAGGACCGGAGGTGGGGACCTAGGGGTGGAGGTTGGCACCACGTATCGGGCAACCAGTTTCTCCTGGTAGGCTGCTTTTCCAACCGGGTTGGATTTTTTTACTTTGGCTTTCTTCTCGTTGCTGGTTTGATTGCCCTCAAGTTTCGGAGAATTCGATACCACTAAGGAAATGACCGCTTCAGCGTTCCCAGCGTAGTTTGTCGCTTTGCACATATATTTCCCGGAATCGCGATAGGACACGGCTGGAACGCTGAGGATGGACCAGGTGATTCCATCTTTGGACGTTTCCTGCTGGACTGTGGGAGACGAGACGTGATGTCACGTTAGGTTCTGGTGTGGCAACATTTAAATTTTAGAAACACAGGGCAGGTGGTTAGCACATGCTTGAGTGTTAATCGTCTGCATGAATTTTCTGCACCAGCTTCCTCCCATATCCTCCCCAAAAAACACGTGAGGTTTATTGAAGACACAAAATTGACAATCGTGCGAGTGTGAATGATTGCTTGTCTCGAAGGGCCTTGCGATTGATCGGCTTGGTGCATATCATTTCTCTTAGCCAAAGTTACCTGGGTAGGCTCTAGCTCACCCGTGACTTCAATGAGAACAAGCGCTGTAAGAACTTGACAATCGGATGGAATAATGACTCCGAAATCCAAAGACTTGTATTTTTGTTTCATTGTAATGGCAAGAGGAGAGATTACGAAGCGCAAATGCAGAGAACGTAGCATATAAGATCTTCGATTTAAGGGGCAAACCCTGCTCTCCAGGCGGGTTCGAGTCCACAGGCGGACAGAAAAAATTATTTTGTTGTCAAAAATCTTGAAAATGTCTACCCCAAAGGCGCAGCAGGTCACTATACTTGTAACAAGACACTATTATCTGACCTGATGTTATCGCGCCAGCCCGTTTTTGTACATTTCCAAAGATAATCAAGTCACTTTCAAAGCAAAAAGGTCCGCAGACTCACCCGTTCCATTCAGGACTCGCTTATCCACCCTGCGCCACGTCAGATCAGGAATGGGCACCCCGATCGTCCCGCACCGAAGTAGCACATTATTCCCAACGGCGCTTCGTACCCGTGCCACGGCTGTGTGGATTTGCGGGGGTTGACAGCGTCGCAGCTCGGTGTCGCTAAACAGAACGCCCGACACGCTCTCGGGGGCCGAGCAACGAAGCCTGGTGTCGATGAACGCCACGGCCAGAGTGGGAGACTTCTGGAACTGGACCAGGTCGTACAGGCGACAGTCGCACGCCCACGGGTTGTCATGGAGACCTGAAAGTGGGGTGGGGGGGTTACAGGTGAGGAAGGTCGTCACAAGCGCGGTGGAGCGGCCTGCAGATGGCCAATGCGGAGGACGTTAATCATGTAAGAGGATAAACATCTAATTCATAAACCACCTCGGGAGCATGACTATGGCAATGATGATGAGGAGGAGGGTGACGATCAAGGTCAGGTTCTGCCGTCATTTCGGTCTCGTGCCCTTGACCAGCGGCTTTGACATGGGAAGCGCAAACAGCTGCTCTCAGTGTTGACTTCCATTTGATAATTGGGAGCGCTTTAACATGCGACGCATGCCACAAAATACTTCGGATGCAAGCCCAGTGGGGGGTTTTCAGCACGAAGAAACATTAAATGGATCCTTTTCTGTTCGCTCACAAATAGATTTTATAAGCCGGGTTTGTCCTTCTAAATGGGTGATTTAGTTTTTCAGACAGTTTCTAATTCATCAGCACGTTACTTTGTCGTCCCTGTAAAGATGAATAACATCATAGGATCCGATCAGGAAAATCTTAATCTACTGCCCGAAGATAAATCATTAAGCCTAGCCCCTGTTTTCAAGGATCGTTCTCAGGCTCCTGGAGAGCCAGCTTGCTGATGAGCTGATCATTTGGATCAGGTGAATTGGAGGAGGGAGACATCTAAAACATTCAGGATAGCGCCCCTCGAGGACACCTGTGAAATAACTTCAATGTCAAAGTGATAGAACTGGGGTGCCCAGACCCGGATCCTCAAGGAATCAACTCACTAGTGAGCTATGAGTTCACTAGTGAGTTCTGAGAAGCCCGATAACCATCCCGATCATTTGAATCAAGTGGGTGGGAGGAGGGAGACGTCGAAAAAAAATGCCGGATGCCCTTGAGGTGCTGGGTTGGAGACTCCTGATGTAAAGAGACAGCAGAACAAGTAAACGATCTTTCACTAGATGGCAGCATTTCCAATAAACCTGCATTTCCACCTGTTGCCATTCAGAAAACAGAATCATGGCTGTGCGTTCAGCCCAAATTTTATACTGAGATGGTCAATTAGTGAGTACATTCTCACAAGATCGCCTGTACTCCAAACACTCCACCACTAGATGGCAGCAGTGAACTTCACAACATCTGGCCTCTGTTAATTCACCTCACAGTGAAAGTATCGGTATCTGTACTTTTTTTTGTTTTGTGCAAGTAATTTTCCGAGAATCTTTTTTCTAACCTTGGCTCTTTAGGAAGTGAGTGCTAACAAGAAGCGGGTGATGTCTAGTGATTGAAAGCATGAAATCATGTAGAAATACGAGCAAGTGTGGCAAAAAAAAGATGAAGGCTAAGACAGCACTCTTCGAACAATTTGTTGGGTTGCTAATTAGTCAACCCAAATCGTGGGTTGCTTGTGACAGGTCAAATTACTGGGTCATCTTTCTGAGAGTAAAAACATTTTGGACTCAAATCGATGGCTGATGTTGTAACCCAGATCCTGGGTTGTTTGTGTTGGGTAACTTTTTTGGGGTCAAATTTGAGTTAAGTGGTGCTCAGTCCCTTATTGACAAAGTGATTTTTGGCCCATCTGTTTTGAAGAGTCTACGTTTAACGAACGTTGAAAATCCAAGAAATATATAGTTCTTAGCATTCCACTGCAAAGATTTGTGGGAAAGCACTTTTTAACCCTTTCATGCACCCTGTAACCTGATAACATGAGAAGCTGTCCACGGTAGTAACCGCTGTCCCTGAAAGAGTTAAAGGGAGTGTTTATGTACTTGCGAGTCGAACTGGCTACTGTATCCTCTCGTGCAGGGCTTTATGAGAAACGGCAGTTCGTCCGAGTCGTGGAGGAGCACTCTAAACAGTTATGGAGGTCAAGAAATGACTCTTAGGTGGACACTGCGCGCATGAAAAGAGAACGCTTTCATCTGTTTTGCTTTTGTTTACCTGAAAGATGACCGGAAGTACATAAACATGCACGACCTTACCCAAGATCATTTTGGAGCTCTCGGGTCCTTGGGCGGGTTTGGCCGCCAGCCAGTTGCCCAGCACGGCGACGGGCAGCGTTAGCAAACTGTTGCTGGACAGGTCAAGGTAGGTGAGGTTTCTGATGTGTGTGGTGGCCTCCGCGGGAAGCGAGGTGAGCTGGTTGTTATGTAAGTCCAGAAGTCTCAGACTGGGCATGTCGCTGAGCGACTCCCACGGGAAGGCGGCGAGCGCGTTGCCATCCAGGCGCAGCTCCTCCAGGTTGAAGAGTCCGCGGAAGCTGTCGGCGCCCAGCGCGGACAGCGCGTTGAAGGACATCCACAAGAACTCCAGACCCGAGAGGTAGTTGAAGGCTTCACTCGGTATCCGCTGGATGGCCGTCTTCTCGATGCGGAGCTTGGAAGTGTCCACCGGGAACCCGACAGGCACAAGCGAGATCTCGGGGTCGTTGCATATCACACTCCTGGCAGAAGACACATGCACATAAAAATCCATGTCATTCTGCTAACCGGACGCTACGTTTGGTGCGCCTCTACAGTGAGTATAAAGTTCAATAAGATACGAAAACAGTGAGATGTGATATCAGACAGTCAAATATGATAAAATCCGATACGATATCGTGATACTTTTCAATACGATATGCTGGGATATGATGAAATAGGATGAGATGTAACCCATTAAGATACGACGAGATACCATACGCTGGAATCCGATTATATTAAATGAGATACGATGCACTGAGATTCGGTTCGATATGACAAGATAACAGAGTAACATTCAATAAGCTAAGAAATGACAAAAGTTAGCCACCTGAGTCAGAGATATCTTCACACTCTCGTGGCTTTCTTTCGAAAATGAAAATGATATGTTCTTCAGAATATTTTCTCCATCTGTCTCACAGTTTACAAGTTGCCGGTTCGAATCCAGGCTCTGGCTTTCCCGTGCACAAACTCCAAAGAGTCACTGTGTCTTTTTGTATCGCTCTGAAATATCAGTTTTGTTTTGTTTTTATACGAGTTATTTTTATTAATCACCAGCATTTCACCATTGAAGGTATTTTTACCGTTTCAAGTCATTGAACTGAAATTGCTTCACTTTCAATTTAATGTAATTATATTGGACGAATCAAGGTGTTGTAAAACTTTTGTAATAGTCTGAAAAGGATGTTTTTTATTTATTTATTTTTTTGAGCGGGCAGCCTGGTGAAGTAAACCACACACAATGTGACCCGCCATATAAATGACGAAATGAGTTTCACACCAGTCGTCTGATAATTACAGGACTAAAAAAAAACAGCCATCATATTGCTTTTTTTTATCTTATATATTCATTGAGATTTATTACAGTTTTTTTCATATATCGCATGTATTGGAGCTCATTGGTGGACATATGTAATCTGGTCACAATTTGTGGTGATGCCTTCAAAGGTTGTATGAGAGAGGAGAGAGAGTTTAAAAAAAAAGACCCAAACTCAGCTAAAACGCACTGATGGCGAGTTTGAAAAAAATAATCCTGCATTAAATAAAATTGGACCAACGTGCACTCTTTGATTTATCTTTGTCGCATTGCAAACCTCCAAAAATGTCACCAGTGAAAGACGTGCGCGGGCGTGCGTAAAAAAAAGCGCGCCGAATGCCAATGCTTGCGCTTACCTGGCCTTGGAGCCGTCACTCAGGTTGTGGTAAAAACAGCTGCACTGAGACGGGCAGCCGCTCACCGGGGAGAAAAGTCCACCCGTGGCCGCGTAGAGCCCCACGACCAGGACGAGGAACATTTTTGGCCCACTTTTACGCAGCGCGCCCAACATGCATTTGCACAACTTTTTGCAACCAACTTTTGGCCCCTCGCTCATCTACGGGAATATCATCCGCATGGCTTCTCTCCACCACTCCGCTGTCCCATAGTGATCAGACTGCCTATGAGTCCCCAGATAAAAGGGATGGACAAGGATTAGTGCGGGCGGGGGGGTTTGGGGGGGGGGGGGACTGGCGTTCTTTTCATTTGGATGCGTTTATTGCGTCCGCGCAATCCGATAGGCTGAGCGGAGACGCCCCACAATCCCCCCCCCCCCCCCCCCCCCCCCCCCATGTTTGTTATCACACACACTTCCGAAACGGTCATAATCCCTCTGTGATGTTTGTGACGATTTTCCCCCCTTCTTCTTCTTCTTTTCGTCACAAATGTAGTTTGTTCACTTGATCCGTGCCGTGACTGTTAATCTGCAAACGGACACCGCTGCATTTTGACCACCAGGGGGCTCCTGCACATCACAGCCGGGCGGCGCCGGTGCAGATGTTCGATGCGCTTTTTTTTTTCTTCTTTTTTTTTTTTTATCAATGTGCCCTCCGTCAGTCATTGGAGACGATGGAAGACCGCGTTTCTGCCAGGGAAAAAAAGAATAATAGTCATATAGGGATGCTAAATCATAACAATAAGATTTTTTGAGTGACTTCATGTACGTTAATTTCTTAAGGCGAAGCAAACCAATTATTTCAAGTGGTTCTACAGTGGACATCTTTTCATTTTATCTAGTTACAGAGTGCATGAAAGGGTTTAACAATACAAAAAAAAGACCTGTCTCACAGTGTTGTCAGAACAAGAGAAAAAAACGTTCACCAAAGTAGCAAGATTGCGCCTTGCAACATTCGCAGTATGCCGTTATAACGAACCATTTTCAAGATACAGCATTTTGAAATAGAGATATCAAAAACGAAAAAAGTGACAAGACTCAGGCGCCGTTAGGGTGAGCAACAGTTTAACGTTAGCGGCGGCTTGACTTTTTCCGTTGCAGCGAATTGGGAGTCGGCAACATCCTATGATACTTTGTGTTGGACGTGAGCGCTTTGGCAACGGGAGGAGAAAGTGGGTGAAAGGAGACTTTGGATATCAACTCAATAACCCATTTGGCGACAATCCCGGGCTGCTTTTACAAAGTGCTTCCGACTATAAAGCTTTTGTTTCATTCTTGGTGTACTTTGGAGCACCCGGACTTTGTACTCCCCAAGACCTTCAAGACCCTGAGTCATCGCCCTCCAAAGTGTGCGCACTCTAGAACCGCCTTCTGAGGAAATGGTCAAAGATGGGGTTTAATATGAAGGTGGGTAGGACAGGATAGACGGGGCAAAGTCTCAGATTGGAAAGGATGCGGAGACATTTGTCGTCTCCAGCACACCTGCGACCCTCGTGAGGATAAGCGGCTCGGATAATAGATGGCACTTGAATTGATTTGTTTATTGTCGTGACCTTTTCACTTGCCAAGGCTTTGCAATTCCTATCGATTGCACTCCCCACACTGAGACCAGTTCAGACCAAGTTTGCTACACCAACAGGAGATGACCAGCTAATAATTTTGGACACGTCCACATCAGTGTGCTTGATAAGGCTCCACTGCTGTGTACTTGATCTTCCTGGTGTCATTAAAACAGTCTTAAGTGGGAAAACGCAGCCTTCTGGCGGTAGTTCATATTAGCACAGCGAGCATTAAAGGTAAAAGAACGAGCCGAAGTTCGAACAGGACTTTTCAATTGTATGATGACCGAAGAACATGCTAGGCTAAAATTGGATAGGACAGGATAGGATAGGATAGGATAGTTTAGGACAGGACATGATACATAGGATAGGACAGGACATGAAGGATTGGATAGGATAGGATAGGATAGTTTAGGAACAGGACATGATACATAGGATAGGACAGGACATGAAGGATAGGATAGGATAGTTTAGGAACAGGACATGAAGGATTGGATAGGATAGGATAGGATAGGATAGGACAGGACAGGTCAGGACGGATAGGATAGGATAGTTTAGGAACAGGACATGAAGGATTGGATAGGATAGGACAGGACAGGATAGTTTAGGAACAGGACATGATATATAGGATAGGACAGGACATGAAGGATAGGATAGGATAGGATAGGATAGGATAGGACAGGACAGGTCAGGATGGATAGGATAGGATAGGATAGTTTAGGAACAGGACATGAAGGATTGGATAGGATAGGACAGGACAGGATAGTTTAGGAACAGGACATGATATATAGGATAGGACAGGACATGAAGGATAGGATAGGATAGTTTAGGAACAGGACATGAAGGATTGGATAGGATAGGATAGGATAGGATAGGATAGGATAGGATAGGATAGGATAGGATAGGATAGGATAGGATAGGATAGGATAGGACAGGACAGGACGGATAGGACAGGATAGTTTAGGAACAGGACATGATATATAGGATAGGACAGGACATGAAGGATAGGATAGGATAGGAACAGGACATGATACATAGGATAGGACAGGACATGAAGGATAGGATAGGATAGGATAGGATAGGAAAGGATAGGATAGGATAGGATAGGATAGGATAGGATAGGATAGGATAGGATAGGATAGGATAGGATGGAATTGGACGGTATAGGGCAGGACTATGATCAGATAGATGGGGCTGAACAGGAAACGTGACATTCTCACATTCATGAACTCATATTAACCCATAATCTACATTTGGATTAAAGTTTGACATCGCTTTTTTGGGTATTGTAAATCCATGTGAGTAATTATGCGTACCCCTCCGTGAGTCGTGAACGCCTCCCTGGTGAGGTGTTCCGGGCATGTCCCACCGGAAGGAGACCCCGAGGATAAGTATGCGTAGTGTTACTACTGCAAAAGCCTGCCTTGATCCTCTTAATCTCTTGGGCAATCGATTGTAGAATTAAACTCCAACATTCCATATAGCGCAAATCATTAATCTTTTTGCTGGATTCAAGTTGGGGTGGTAGACTCTATTTTGATGCAATGTCATTCTTACGATGGAGAAAAAAAAAGGTTGAAATAGTCTTCCACAAATAATGCCAAACGGAATAAATAGCTTGGTCGAGTCACAAATTGACTCCATTATTTTACTGCTCACTCTGACAGTCAGCCACGCCCACGGCATGAACCACTGCGTCTGCACTGCGACGCAGACGCACTAACCATTCGACTAACAGGTCAACCGTAAGGCAGTCGTTGCAATGTTGTAAATAAAGGAAGTAATGTCAATGTCAACGGCAATGTCGTTCGTCGGTAAAATTCACGTACGCGGTGCCAGGTCACGCTATTTTTAGCATATCCATCCTTTCATTTTCTATTTGCTTGTCTTCAAAGTCAAAGCAAGCCAGCCCGTTGCAGGGCACTTTTTGGCAAAGACCCGTTAAAGCTGACAAATGGAAACAATTCAGGATTTTTTTTGAAATTGACCTTTCACACGATTTCGGCACTTTCTCACCTACATTTCCCAATGTTGCTGATCTTATAATCCCGAGACTGAACACAACACAATGTCAGGTTTGTTAACCCTGCGAGCGTGAGGCACCAAAGGCTACGAATGATGACGTTGTCGCTACACCAAACATGACAAATCTGCACAGAAGGAATGGATTGGATGGTTTTTTTTCGTTTTTTTTCTTTCTTTTGTTTTTTGCACATTCGGTGTGATTATCCTAACGTTCATTCGGCTGAACGTTTGACGTTCTCACTCCCAGCAATTCTAATAGTTTGGGATTTTTTCATTCAAATTAGTTTTTATTTCATTGGGACTTTTTTTTCAATTTAATTGAATTATTTTTTTAGAGAGTGTTTGTCAATTTTAGGTTGTTTTTTTTTCTCGAAAATGCCTCATTTCATTTTGTGAGCTTTAGGATTAGATTTAGTTTTTTAATACTCTGAATATTTGTCCACTACGAGATTTTAAAAAAAGGTCATCAAGTATTGTGTAAAAAAGTCAAGTAAACTACAATTCTCAATCAACTGCTTGACCTTCCTTGTTCTGTACAGCCGTACAGTAATAATGAGAAAAACATTTCAAATAAATGTCAAAAGCTCATGTCCAAAATTAATTGCCACAGAGGGGCATTTTTCCTATAATTATAATGAATTAATTTATCCATCCATCCATTTTCTGAACCGCTTAATCCTCAATTCCATTTTTATTTCTAAGCATCATTGATTATTATTTAATGCAAAATTGTGACGTGAAGTTAGCTCGTTCGCTAGCTAAAAATGCCTCAAGTATACATCTTCCATTCCCGTGGCCCGCTGGCGTGGCTGCTTTAGAGTGCCTCATTGTCACGGTGAGTCAAAGTCTAATTTCTGTAACTTTTTCGTAACGTGACTGTTCATTTTGAGATTGAAAAAAAGCGACTACAGTTATCTTACTTGAAGAATAAAAACCGTCTCATCCTTTTGTGCCTTGTAAAAAAAAATTAAGTCACATCTGGAATGCATGACTCCCGGATGGGGAGGACGTGGAAGATTTTTATACAGTAAGTCGCTGGTGGATAAGAGAAGAATTCTCCACATTTTGTTGTCTTTATCGCCGTCTTGGCAGCTGAATGCGAGAATGGCGCAGTTCGCGGACACCTGTTGTGCGCATCTCTAGATTTCGAGGGCTCGGCGTTTGACATCGTCGTCTGCCTCCTTCCTCGGCATCCTCGCCGCCAGCCCGCGCGCACAAAAGGCTCGTTGTGTAACTAATTGAGAGGCTTTGCTGTCCGCGGCGGAGGGGCAAATACGCTTTAGACTAAAGAGTTGCGCGGTTTTAAGGCATTCCTGCGCGGATTGGGGCGACACGACGCGAGGAGGGTGGTGGCTTTACATAATCGACGGCGTGCTTTTCACGTGAAATGGCCCTTTAAAAAGCCAGCGCCCTCCAATCAGGCCGAGGCACCGGGTAAACAGTCGGACGGAGAGGAGGCGAGCGTGTGCGTGCGTGTGCGTGCGTTTGGCTTTTTGTGCGTGTGACAAGCTGTTGACAAGTCGGCTCCGAGGATGGTCTCGTCTTACCCTTTACCGGAGGGCTTCTCCGAGTTTGACGTCTTTTCTCTGGGATCGTGTCTGATGGTCGAGGGTGAGTCTTTTGCGCCTGGCAGACGGCCACGAAAAAGCCCCGTTGGCTGCTCACCCTCAGTGGGCGTGGGTGCGCGCTTGCGTGTCATCCATTTCTTCATACTCTGTAATTACCGTTCGGGTGTTTGTTTGTTTGTTTGTTTTCTTGCGTGCGCAATCATTCGTTACTATCCGACGACGCGCGGTCCCCGAGTGACAGTTGTCATCATTTCTGTGCCCCCCCCCCACCCTCCTGCGCCCCTCCACACTTCAAAGGTCTGATGGGCTTCTTCTTAAACGCGGTCACCATCGCCGCTTTCCTCAAAGTGAGGGAGCTGAGGACCCCCAGCAATTTCCTCGTGTTCAGTTTAGCCATGGCCGACATGGGCATCTCCATGAACGCCACCATTGCGGCTTTCTCCAGCTTCCTCAGGTGAGTTTCGCGGGCTTATCCCCACACACACTTGACGTCATCGCCCGTTTAGTCACGATTGTACTTTTCCAACTTTCGACAAAGAGGGCAACCTCAAAATAAACGTTTTACCATTGTCACAAACATTAAAATACAGGTGCTAGTATGGGTTTTATTCTTAAAGGGCATTTCATATTTTTTTTGTGGACAGTTTGAACGGCAGCGTAAGCTAGCTAAAAGCTAAAAGGGATTGGACACAAATGTTAAGTGAATGTTAGCGAATTAAACATTGCTTTGTCAGTCAGTTGACAACTTCAGCATAGCTATGGAAACACGCCGACACGAAAACAATTTCAATTTTGAATCAAACTTTTTATTTTATTTTATTACAGTGGACAGTTGAACATTCTGTGATCGGCATGTGCAGATTTAAGTATTTATTTATAACATGTAACCTAATTTAGTTTTTTCCCAAGATCTGTACGGATATATTTTTAAAAATATCAGGAAAATACATGACTTATTCATAACAACTAATGCCGTCTTGTTTTTCCGATAAAAAGCGAAACGTTATTTTTTTTTTAATGCCACACCTATATCTCCGAGATGTACTCTTATAGTTATACATACTCTTTTAGACATACTCTTTTAGTTCCAGACAAACATTAACTCTTGTTTTTTACGTGCAGCTACATCAACGGCTAGGAATTATTAATGGCCTATTACCGCATTATTTCCATGCTGTCATCGGGAGGCGGTCACCATGATCATGAGAGTGTAGATTATGGAGGGGGAGGTCTACGAGTCGTTCACCTGCCTTTCTCTTCCATTTAGTAAATAGTGAAAACATTCTCCCTCGGTTGCTAGCTGAGATAAGAGGTTGTGTAAAATGATGGACTGACATGGATAATATGTATTCCAGATACTGGCCGTACGGTTCGGAGGGATGTCAGACTCACGGATTTCAGGGTTTCGTGACGGCTCTCGCCAGCATCCACTTCATCGCCGCCATCGCCTGGGACAGATATCACCAGTACTGCACAAGTGAGTCACACTCTGGAAGAATACAGCCAGGAAATTATTGTTTCCACGTGGAACATAAACACGCACGCCAACCCTAAGGAAAGCAGTCCCAGTGCGGCCGGTGGTACGCCAAATTTTGACACCAAGTCCTAAAAAACAAATACTTGGCTTCCCTCATATCACCAAGTCACATGACACATAAAAGGGTAAATATATGAAAAAATAATTATAAAATAAAAATGCATGAAAGAAACGAGCAACTCAAATGATTAAATGCAAGGTATTATAGATTAAAGGTAAATACAACAGAACTGCACTTCACAAATGCAAGCTATTTGATTAAAAGCAGCAGTATTTTGGACCACCTGGAGACTTTTAATGGAGGACTGGCTGAAAGCCACTTTGACGTCACTTTGGAGGGTGGTTCAGGATGTAAACGGATGGATACATCTGCTCAATTATCATTCCACGAAAGAGACCTGCAAGAGGGGTGGGGGTCAGAGGGGCATACAGAACATCAAGGTCAAGAAAGTCACGGGCGCAATTTTGAGTCATCAATCCTCTCCGCACAACGGACAGAATCTACTCAGCAATCATGTCCTCCTCAGGGACAAAGCTGCAGTGGAGCAGCGCCATCACTCTGGTTATCTTCATCTGGCTCTTCACCGCCTTCTGGTCCGCCATGCCTCTCATCGGCTGGGGCGAGTACGACTACGAGCCCCTCAGGACCTGCTGCACTCTGGACTACAGCAAGGGCGACCGGTACTGACCCATATTTCTAATTTCGCGTTCTCGTGTTTGTGGTACTGACCTCCACTGCGTCCGCGTAGGAACTATGTCTCCTACTTGATCCCCATGAGCGTCTTCAACATGGCCATCCAGATCTTTGTTGTCATGTCCTCCTACCAGTCCATCGCACAGAAATTCAAGAAGACTGGAAACCCCAAGGTGAGTACAATGACAACCATTAACCAGGGTTAAAAATGTATTCATTGTGCTTTTGAGAGGAGATGGGATACACCCTGGAGTGGTTGCGAGTACACAAGCAATATTGTCTTGGGGCAAAAAGAGTCATTTAAATTGGAACAACATTAATACCTCCATTATTGACATTTATGGCAAGAATGTTTGTTAGCACAACAAAGCAAGCATGTCGTTTTCCCCAAAAATTATTTGCTGGGTTGTTTTACACTCATATCAAGGCACAATTCGTTCGGTAAAATGCGGGAAATGACAAATTTCACATCAGCAATATTGCCCTACTTAAAATGTATCAAAAATTGAAATTTTGAGTTCACTCAACTTTTGTTTTCACTGTGTAGAGGTGGTGAAATGAATTGATGAAATTGACAAATTTTCATGTAAAAATCAGCCGACAACTATTTTAATAATTGAGTACTTGTCCTCAGGGACGGCAGTTACTTCAGTGGACAGTTTATCATGTTAACAATTCTCAAACCCGACTCGTCCGACGTGACTCAGCGGGAGAAAACGCAGGAATTCAAAGACTAGTGCACGCATGCACACACATTCTTCCGGCGTGCCTCGTTGAGAGCCACAAAACACATTATGTAGGTCATCATCAACACATGACCCAGTGCTTCTGTTCGCAATGAGGACAGAAGCCCAAGTCCGACAATGCGCGTGCGAGGGGAGGAAAAAAACAAAACAAAAGCACGGCGCAAGCGTGCCGCGGCGTGTACCAGGGGGGTGATGGCCGTGTCAACCCGGTTAGTTGCCGTGAGCGATTTTCATCACATGAGGTTATTGCTCGCAGATCCAGATTTGTCCCGTTGGAGATACTTTTATTAAACGTTGCCTGGACATGTGGCCTATAAAATACTTTATATTGGCTGGAGGCGTAAACTTTGCAGCCTAGCTAGCAGGAAACTACATGTTTTAATCAAACCCTCTGCTTGGAATTCACTGACTATTGTCATAAAATGCAGTGTACCGTTACTAAGTAGAAATAGAAGGCTGGAGTGAATTCCTGGCATGGTGGATTACATGAAATGGAGTGAGGCTAATGAATTGGCAGTAGGATTTATGATCAAGCATAAAGAGAGATATTCTCAAGGGTTAATCCTGTACTCCCGCTTCTCATTAATATATTTTAGTCAGCAGATGACTGTGATGTCAGTACCACTTTTTGATAATATTGCCCTTCTGGATGTAATTATTTATTGTTGGCAACAAATAGTGAATTCTAGGTTATTGATTGTTTATTATTGATTCATAATAGTGTTATAATGAACTCTCTCGTTCTTTTTTCCAAGCAATTGATTCATGCAGTCAGGATCAGAGATGGCTGTCACACATTGTGCAAGGAGTATCTGCCCTAACACCAAACCCCTGACTATAACAGTTTAATGTTTCTGAAGGCTTTATAACACAGTTATAAACCATTTTGTGCAATTCAAACTTGGGAATCAGAATCAGCGAGGCAACAGCGACATAGGGCTAGAAATGCCAAATAGTGAACCTTTAATTTATAACCATTCATTTAAGATTTTTAAGGGCTTTCCAAAACCCTTTTTATTAGCCATTTAAAAATGCAGCATCCGAACGATAACAGTAACAGTGGGCAAAATAAAAATGGCTTGCCAAATAGTTACTTCACATAAGAATCTTGTTAATTGATAATTTTGTAAATTAATGCTTTGTAAAGGCTTTCGAAACCTGTACCTAATAATATGTCTTGTGTGAGGTTTGGTTCTAACTGGTGTTGTCACCTTTTGCAGTTCAACCCCAATACTCCCCTTAAGACCATGTTGCTGTGCTGGGGCCCCTACGGCCTTTTGGCCTTCTACGCCGCAGTGGAGAATGCCAACCTGGTCTCACCCAAGCTTAGGATGGTAAGAGCATCCACCCACTGCAATACTCACACTTTGTGAATTTATTTTGTCTTTGATACACTTTTTGTACAACTTACAGCAACAGTAAAACCCCAAAAATAGTTAAACTGAAGAAAAATGCAAGGGGTGTAACAATGTAATATGTTTATTACTAAAATAAATACTTAAAATAATGAATGAAAATATGGTTTTGGGGAAAACAGGACCATCTCGTGTAGTAGTACTTCCAACGGTGGAAGAAATTCCAATTGCAAATTAAAATGAGTATTCCTGTTGATTTGTATACCAACTCACAGAAAGTGTGTGATTCTATAGCTCACAGACAATTACTGAGAAACTGGGAGAAATATGGGATATGAGACGTTAGCTACTCATGGGTAGAAAGCTACAGGGTAAAGAGAAGGAATAAAGAATATTATTTCATCAGAGGCTCACTTGCGGAGTACCTCAAGGATCAATGATTGGTCCACAACTATTTATTACTTTACCTGAATGGGAATCGCAGAGTTACAGAATTTCAATTAATTCAAAACGGTGAACTCCTTTGCGCCACAGATGGCTCCCATCCTGGCCAAGACCTCCCCCACATTCAACGTCTTCCTGTACGCTTTGGGGAACGAGAACTACCGAGGAGGTATCTGGCAGTTCCTCACCGGGGAGAAGATTGAAGTGCCTCAAATTGACAACAAGTCCAAATAAACTTAACATTGCCAATGTTGCACAGTCAATTCGCTTGTGGTGCTGGTGGTTTTCTCTCGCACAGGTACAGAAGTGAAGGTGCTTTGTTTTATGTTGTGTGTGTAACTTGGTGTATGGGCCTGTGTGTGTCGTATCTGTAATGTGCAGTGTCCCTCATGTTCATTAGTAATTTTAGTTGTAAAACATCATCGATGGCGAACTGAATTCATTTATTTCTTTCTTTAAAAAAAAAAACTAAAGTGAAGACTTCATTTTGGGGTACTTCCTGGGTCACTTCCTGTTCATTTTGAGGCCCTTCCTGTTCAATTTGGGACACTGTCAGGTCACTTCTTACCAATCGGTACGCCATTCTCGTAAATCAATGAATCTTAAATTACGACTACAAAGTTGAAATATGATAGATGCAATATTCCATTTTATTATGAAAAAAGTAACATTTATCCATTATATTACTATGTTGTTATTCTAGTTTTAATTGGTGGATTTTCTTCATAAAAAATAAAGAAATCTATATAGCAGTGATACTTCCACACTTGATGAATCTTTGTCTAAATTGATGCTGCTAAATAAACCAGCACCGCACAATATTTCCTCTCTATTTTCGCAACGAGCCCCTTCGGGCGCATGCCGCATACGAGCGCCCACGCTCCGAAGGTCACGCTCGATCTGTGTGTAGAATTTGCAATAATCTCAGAAAATACAAGAAGACTTTTATTCCCTGGGTGCCCCCTTGCCCCCAGTATTCCCACCCCACCCCCGCCACAAATCAGAGATTAGTCAACAGCTACAGATTAGAACTCACATGCCTACAGACTCGCATAGAAGCTCAATAAGTTTCTATGTAACAACAAACACAATAGCGGACTATAGCATCATATTTTTTCAATATTTAACCCTTTGAGGGACAGCGGTTACTACAGTGGATGGTTTATCGCGTTATCAAGTTACGGGGTGCAGGAAAGGGTTAAAATATACAAAATTGTCAAATAAACACAGAACCCCCCCCCCCAAAAAAAGTTGAGTTGATTCCTTTTTGACCCAATTTTGGTTTTTTTATTTTCTTTTTTGTGGTATATCGGAGCCCAATTGGATGTGTTAACATCTGCCACCAACATTTTCAAAGAGTGTTACAACACATTAACTTTGATGTCCCTCCACAAAACTGTCAAAATGGCTTTTGTGTCTGCATCAAAACTACAATTCAATCCAATCTGCCGTTTGAAATATAACAAACACCAATTTGGGTAAAAGTAACCCAATCTGCTTAAAATCTACAGCGATCCAGCAACTGGGATCAGAAACACGTTTTTTTTTTTTTTTTTTTTTTTGTGGGGACCATGAAAATGAGGTGCAAGTCTTTGAGGGTTATAGTTCCACAACTTGAGTTCACAACTTGAGTTTGTAACACAGTACTGGGGCATGTGACATTACGGTTTCCATTGTACATCATTCGTAGCATCATATGTGTTCAGTCTGGCATAGTTTCTGCTCTCCAGATGAGAAATTCTTTTCCTCATGACGTTTTCTTTGTTCCTCCCTGATCTATGTTCTGTTTATAAAGCTGATTTAACCTGACAACAAATAAAGTGTCCTTTTTCCTTCGCAATCTCCCCCCATCCCCACCCACCGCCATGCTAACCACAATGAGAGACTCGCATTATGAAATTGCGACATGCGTGTAATTACAGTCAAGTGCAGGTCAGAGATAATAACACCCCCTAGTTGCGGCAGACATTGGGAAGACCCCCGGTTGGTGTTGCTAAGCAGATTAACTGTTGACAGCCTGTCGGAGTCATTATGTAATGACCTGCGCCATCGTTTTCATTCACTTGCTGTTGGTTTGGGAACTCTTTACATCAAGTAAGATCTCAATCAGCCGCTGCAACATGATGCGCCCTTTCAAAATTTACACTGTGCTTAAATCAAGGAAAATTACACACACGGCCGAACACATAAAAAGAATGAAATGAAATGCACCTTCAATTTATGCAATTACAGTGTAGGTTTGTGTCACTGATATAGGACAATTTCTGCCTTCCTCAGGAGCCCCCCTGTAGCCACCAGACAGCAACAGTGAGTATGGGGCCCGGTTGGGGGGGCTCCCAATAAAATGTCACTACAGTGCACTGATTTGTCATTGGTATGGGTCAATTTCTGCCATGTCAGCTTTCTGCTGGCTGTTAGCTAGCAGGAAAACATTGCGGTTTGTGCTAACGTACTATGCGTCAAGATGGTGATGTAAACCCACACGGATAAAATTGCAAGGTGACAAAAAAGTACTCTGTCGCGCGACTACAAAATATAGCTCGCTTGCTGCCTGCCCACCTAAATCAAGCACACCGCTTCAGGTAACACTCCCGCCCCCATACACTGAAGGTATATGCATCTCATCTCTGCGCGTAACAATTAAACTTGCCCATTAGGGAGGTGGGGTGGGGTAGGGTGGGGGGGGGGGGGAGACATTATTTGTCCATAAAAAAAAGAGTATTCTTACAGGATTAGTGTTTCTGTGTAATCTGGATTAAAGTGGGCCTGGCTGTGCGTCACTGCTCTTTAGAAATCACTCTTTTAATTCATTAAACCGCTCACGTTGAGCACCCGCGCCGCACTGTTCACACCAGACATTTTATGCACACACACAAATGCAAAAAAAAAAAAAAAACCACACACAAAAACGGACATTCACATAAAGCAAACGCACACACAATTTTATGCACACACAAGAATATAAAAAAGTCACAGTAAATGAACATGAAAACACACAAACGTGCAAAAACAGACACACACAAGCTGACAGACATCGATTCTCTCACAGACAAAGAAACACGCAAATAGAAATGTACACTCAATAACGCATAACCACGCATGCAAAAAAAAATTTTAAATTTGAAAAACCCAAAACGCCCACGGAAACAAAGTCAAACAAAACCAAACTCACACATACTCTACACGCACACCCATTCACACGCAAACATGCAAAAACGCAGAACGACACTAACAAACACATACACACACAAATACACAACATTAAAACAAAAAAAAAGATCCGGTCACAGATACACAAAACCAACAATGCACACACAGACACACACTAAGAAATGAAAAAAAAATGGACAAATGAACGCTTTTATCAGACTTTGACCAATCAGATACAACCTTAACTGGTCATTGCTATCCAATAGGAGGAAAAATGTATTCACTGGCATGACGAACACTAACACTGTATCCTTCCATTCCATTTTAGGCATCATCCCATTTGTTGATATCACCGATGCTTTGGGTGCAGTTACGGCAATGCAGACGTGAACTTGTTCACTAATTCTAAAAAAAATTGCGTCGAAATCTGCTGTAGCTAGAATGGAAAATATGTGGAAAACTCACCACCTGATATGATATGAATTTGCCTTTGTCCACACGGACATGCATCACTTTTGGATGGTGTGCTTGTTTACATGAAACCCACTTCCTATTTATACACGCGCACACACACACACACACACACACACACACACACACACACGGTTTTCATTGTGCAACCATTCATGTGCAGCCAGGGTTATTTCTGACGTTGGCATTTGACTGCGCTGGTTTGGGGGATTTCGACATTAATACTTTGGCCAGCGGACAAGATTACATGTCCATCTTGAATCTCCCGGGCTTACTTTCAAATCAGATCAGAGCAGAATTGCCACAAAACTACACACGGAAAATAATATTAAGTTGATCCTACCACAACTCAGAATTGGTCATGTGTGTGTGTGTGTGTGTGTGTGTGTGTGTGTGTGTGTGTGTGTGTGTGTGCGCGTGCATGCATAGACCCAATTGAACACTTCTTATTTAATAAGAAATTATTGCGCCAAAATTAATGGCGGCAAATCAAGATTTTTATATCAGACACAGCTCTTTCCCGTCTAATAAAAGCTCCTCCCCTCACATCTGCATAGCTCCTTGAGACCATGACTCCACAAGGTGACGACACAATACTACATTAAGATTAGACATGGCTATGGCCCTTCAAATAGAACAGGCCACTCCCACTTGAAACATAGTTTCTTGACATCATGATGCCACACAGTGGTGCAAAAGCACTTACTTTCTATTAGACAGGGCTATGGCCTAGCTACAAAAAGCGCCTCCCCTAACTTCAACATAGCACTGCTTTTTGATTACATCAGGATTTGGTTTGTCCAATAGAAAAGTACAGAAACTTGTGAGAAACAAGACTAAAAGTGAAATTACTGTTGCTGTACAATGAATAGACAGATAATTATTTCTACAGTGCATTTGTTAATGCAATATGGTTTTAAATGTAAAATGACTTCAAAATGACTTTTAAAAAATGTATTTGTGCATGTGTGCGCGCACATGTGTGTGGGTTGGTGTTGCTTAAGCCTTCCACTTACAGAATGCTCGCCAAGGGAAATAAATGTGATTATCGATGGTGACTGACGTAATAAGTCGTCTAAAAATAAAACTACAACATTTTGATCCCCTTATTTTGGATTGGATTCATTGGCTGGATTTAACGTGTCCGACGTCACACAAATACCCGAGAGGAAAGGACAACATAAGAGGCCACATTCATGTTGAATGAAAGGCGGCCGTGGCAAAGCGGTCAAACAGCTTAAAAACTGGTGTCCCTTACGTAAACGTGACTTATTTGTGCGTGTCTTTGTCATGTAAAAAGTATATTGGTGACACTAAAAAAAAAAAATTTAATAAGCAATTATCAACTCATTGGACAAACCAAATGCATATTTGCAACTATGTAGGAAGTGTGAAAAACATCCATTGAAGTTCATTCCCAAAGGTGACGATCAAATGTGAAGATTAGCATTCGAAAGTTAAACCAACTGGAACAGCTGAAATGTATTTGAGATTTTTAAGAGGTACTTTGTCTGCTGACTCCTGTTAAAATTTTGAATGTGGCTGGTTGATTCTCAACAGCCCAAAAGTAACTAAAGCAAAGCATGCAAAAATGTAAGGAAAAGCTTACTCGAGCTTATGAACTTGATGTGTTACTTGTGAACACAGTCCTCAAGTAACTAAAGACATAAGCAACTGTCACGAAGTAACTAAATGAGAACTGAAGAAAGCCAAATTGAGAGAGAAAGCCTACTAGAACATCTTAACATAATTTAAGGTTAATCACAGGTACTTTAGGTGGCCGGTATATGCTGATTTGATTCCATTTAAGGCAGAATATGAATGGTGAAAAACATTATTACAAGTGATTCTAATGAAATAAAAGTGTTAGACACAAATACAGCATTACTATGGAGTTTTTTTTAAAGGGAACAGCATTTTAATGTAACCAAAATGTAATTTATGTGGTTTAAATGTTTTATGTCTGGCTGTACTGAAAGCGGTGTGCAGGCATAATTGTTCAGAAAGAAACAATTAAGGGAAAGGGCGGACCTCTGCTGGCCCATATTAAATATTGCACACAGTGACAAATTTGCTCGAGTCACACTTAAGGAATAATACATTATTGCCGCACGTTTTAACTATAGTTTTAAAATAAGAATCTTGATGTCGAAGTTTCATTTCGTAAACATGTCAAGAAGGATTCTTGTTTACCACGTTTTCGAGGGAGGGAAAAAAGAAGTCGATCATTTCCTTTTGTGTCCACTAGATGTCAGTGTCCCCCACACTTCACTCAAGAGCCGAAGTAAACGCAGCAAAGCAAGACTTCACGAATGTAAACTACTCTACATATTGCTTATATATTAGAGACCCCCTCTAAAATTACCAGGAAAACGTCCATTTACATTTATTATTTTGTTTAATGTAGATATTGTATGAGTTGGTCATTTCATTGTTCATTATTCTCTGTCTCTGGCATAGATAGAAGAACAAGCTTCTACGGTACAGTGGGTTGAAATTATTGCTCTTTGGAAATGTGTTCAATTTCACTGAATTCGTCCGAAAGTGATTTCGATACTAACAACAAATAACTTTAGTCTTCTATATCTGCCCATCGAAAGAAAGAACAATTAATACCGTTCCACTAGATGGCAGTAGAGTTAATTTCAATCGTTGCCATTCATACAACAAAAAACAAAACGTTTTGTGTTCGATGAAGTACATTTGTGAGTATACCGAGACCAGATAATCACTTCGATATTGATACTACTAATGTCATTTTTGTTTGCTGGCATGCCGTGAGAGTCTTCTAATTGACAATGGGAAGTTGGGATACGACGCATCGGATGACAGTGTTTCACAAATGCAGTGTACTTTGCTGATGCACCAAGGCACCTCTAGATGGCGCGAAAATACCAAAAATGATTAACCTTCATAGTGCATGTATATTAGTTGGGTGGCTATCAGTAGGGGTTGATGCTATTCAGTATCATACTTAAAATGTCATCACTTGGAATGATGTAGGTCAACACCATTCTTGCGGGGGGGGGTGTTGTTAAATATCACAAGTTATAATTTCTTCAAGGACAAATTCACCAATGAATGACCGACAATCGAGATGATTGGGTTTTTATGGTTAAGCTCAGACAATGTGAAAACCGTCTCAATTAATTTCCCGTCATATGATTACGCATTTTTTTTCCGCTGCATTTCTTTATGACAATACACAAAGTCTTACCTATTCGGTTTCTATATCTGTCATTGTGGTCTTACAGTTTTATGTGTCTCACTGTGCTATTTGAGACTTTATCGATTGTTCAAATTGCTGGTGGTCGAGTGGGGGCTGTAATATCTTTTAGATGTTTTTTTTCCCTTTTCAAATTTGTTTCTGTTTTTCCAACTAAATGAAAAGAACAAATAAATCGACAAAGAAACACGAAGAAGACACATTTGATTTGCTTTAGTGGGAGACCAAAAAAAAAACTGCAGATGCTAAATCTAAATCAGAAACGTGCGTTTTAAAGCAACCAAGTGAATTCTAAAATATAATCATAATGAATAAACAGTTCTTGGGCAAATATTTTTTTGATAATTCAGTGCTTCCGGGTAGTATTTAGCACCCATTCTTAATAGTTCTCGATCAAGCACCAAATACTGGAATAAAAACCTCGATGAAGCTCTGAAGAACCACATTTGTGTCCAAAGTGGAACCAGGGGGAAGCACCTCTATGATTATTTAAAATGATTTATGATTATTAAAAATTTTGCGTGGCTCTGCGTGGGGAGCAACGTGCGCGCGTGTTTAATTGGCATAAAAGGATCGTGCGTCACCGACTTTCGCTTCTCAAGATGGGAGGGGACGCCAAGTGGAGCCTTCACCCGCGGGAGTCAACAAGCTTCGCAGTCTACAAAGGGAACCCGCTCGCCGTCAAGCGATGACTGCAAACCAGTGAGTGACGAGGAGGAAAAAAAATCTGCGGGGAGGAAGAAGAGGATGGCGAGAACGGGGACAGAGAAGAAGTTCCCTGCTGAGACGCAAAAAAGAAACCTGTAAGTAAAGAGTTTCGATTCTCCGTTGACTGCTCACTTTGAAAGTAAAGAAATAAAGGATGGAGCCCGAGGCAAGTACGGGACGCGCTTCCAATTTGGCGCAAGTGGCCGCCTCCAAACTCTCCCAGATGGGGGACAGAACTAAGCAGCTGGGCACCGCCATGCAAGAGCCGGCTCGGCAGAACCGCATCATCCTGGTCATCGTGTGCGTGGTTCTGCTTCTGGACAACATGCTCTACATGGTCATCGTGCCCATCATCCCGGACTACCTGCACGAGCTGCAGGAGGCGGCGGAGCACGCGCCGGTCCCGCCGTCTCCGACGCGCGGCAACTCCAGCAACGGCACCTTCGCGCACCGGCGCACCCCCGCCGGGGACAACTTCGACGTGCAAATCGGCGTGCTGTTCGCCTCCAAAGCCATTGTGCAGCTTCTCGTCAACCCCCTGAGCGGCACCTTCATCGACCGGGTGGGCTACGACATCCCGCTGGTGATCGGGCTGAGCATCATGTTCCTGTCCACGCTCATGTTCGCCTTGGCGCAGAACTACGCCTCGCTGTTCGTGGCGCGCAGCATGCAGGGCATCGGCTCGGCTTTCGCCGACACGTCGGGCATCGCGCTCATCGCCGACCGCTACACGGAGGAGGCGGAGCGCAGCAGGTCTCTGGGCATCGCGCTGGCTTTCATCTCCTTCGGGAGCTTGGTGGCGCCCCCCTTCGGCGGGGTTCTGTACCAGTTCGCCGGCAAGCGGGTGCCCTTCCTCATCCTGGCCGCCGTGTGCCTGGCGGACGGGGTCATGTGCCTGGTGGTTCTCAAGCCCTTTTCCAACCGGGAGCGGGCCAACATGCCGGTGGGCACCCCCATCTACCGGCTGATGATGGACCCGTACATCGCGGTGGTGGCCGGGGCGCTGACCATCTGCAATATCCCGCTGGCCTTCCTGGAGCCCACCATCGCCAACTGGATGGAGGAGACCATGCACTCCAGCCAGTGGGAGATCGGCATGACGTGGTTCCCCGCCTTCTTCCCGCACGTGCTGGGGGTCTTCCTGACCGTCAAGTTAGCCGCCAAGTACCCACACCTGCAGTGGTTCTACGGCGCCATCGGCATGGTGTTCATCGGGGCCAGCTCCTGCACGGTGCCGGCGTGCAAGAACTTCGGCCAGCTGATGATCCCGCTGTGCGGGATCTGTTTCGGCATCGCCTTCGTGGACACGGCGCTGTTGCCCACGCTGGGCTTCCTGGTGGACGTGCGCTACGTGTCCGTGTACGGCAGCGTGTACGCCATCGCCGATATCTCCTACTGCGTGGCCTACGCCATGGGGCCCGTGGTCGCCGGCAAGATCGTGCACGACCTGGGCTTCGTGCAGCTCAACTTGGGCATGGGCCTGGCTAACGTGCTGTACGCGCCCGCCCTGCTGCTGCTGAAGAACGTGGCGCAGATGAGGCCCTCGCACTCTGAGAGGAACATGCTGCTGGAGGACGGCGCCACGGGGCTCTACGCCTCCATCAAGATGGAGCAGCAGGAGAAGAAGAGGAAAGGTCTGTGCGCCACCATGGAGGAGAACGGCATAGAGACTTTCGTGCGCCGATCTTTCTCCGAGGAGGAGTCCTCGGGTGGGGAGTGCGCGTGAAGGGGAAGGGACGCTCAAGAAACGCTCGCTATTTGCGGCTGATAGCGACCGAGGACGACGAGCCCGTCTGCGAGCTCTTAAAATATCGATTTGGGGAATTGCTTGCATATTTGGTTCGCGAACCGTTGACCACGACGACAACGTCCTAAAACGACTTAGCTCTCAAAGTAACGCCATCATGACCAGAACATTTAGGCAAGCATAGCGCTACTCTAGAACACAGGGGAAAATGCACTTCAATTCAAATTTGTTAAGTTTAAAATGCAAACGTACTGAACTTCAAAGTTTAATAAACCGAGCTGCGCTGAAATGGATTGAGAAAAAAAAGAAGAAAAAAGTTGTAGTCTTTGATCTTTAATTAAGTGATTCTTTGCATACCACTAGAGGGAGCCAGTGTACCACTTAGCGAATCACTGACCTGTTCAAATCAGGGTTGTCCAGTTAATTTTATTAGCTTAATTAATTATGATTATTTTTTTTTTAAATCAATGTAAAAACAGTGAAACCCTGCAAATTTGCCGTTTAGATTTCGCAAATTTGCATTTTATTTTTTTTAAACTGACTTTGACTGTTTTTGTGCTGAATATTTAAGTTTTGCTTCTTGGTGCTCAGAAACGATATTGAGATCAGTCGAGAAGCTTCACTCAGACATAAGTGGTTCTTGGCCGCCACCTTGTGGCATCTTGGTGCCAAGGAACTTTGTTGAAATGAGAGTAGGAGCTTCACTTGGACAAAAGTCATGCTTTGCGGCCATCTTGTGCCATCTGTGGGAATAATTGACCTTCAGAGAGGGGTCATTTCCATTATTAATAGCGGGGCTTGTGAATAGTGGGCTCTCTCCGCTAACTACCCATGCTCAACGTAACTCCTCCCATGCAAAAATGTGACCGCAGTAGAGATTCCTCACTTCGAAGGACTTTCTTGAAACCAATTACTACTTTCCTATTAGCCAGGGATTTTAGCACGTTGCAGAAAGAGCAAAACAATATGCGGTGAGTTTTCTCGCCAACAGCTACGGATAGGTTCCACATATTAAAAAAAAAACAAAATTAAAAAAAAAAACGTAAATACGGATTTGGTTCACTCACTTAGTTTCAAATTGAAGTGCCAAATGTACAATTGTGTCCTTCTAGCTTCAGCTTTTCGCAGTAGAAGATAGCTATGCAGTGGCCTTTAAAAAAAAGTGATGGTCTGAGTTTACAATTCAGGGATTGTTGATGTCAATCATTTGAATACACGTGTGTGTTGTATGTTTTCAGTTGCACCGCTGTGAACTTGATAATTATGCAAAAATAATGTATGTGCGTGCGTGTGTGTCCCTGAATATCTTTATTTTTGGAGTCTTTTTTTGTGTTTTTGACATAATCACGGAATGCAAAGCCTCAATGTATGATCTGCTCCTGTACATACGTGTATATTGTTGTACAGACATTCAATGGCTATTATGTGAATCGCTTTGTTCTCAAGAATCATTAAAAATAGTGTTTCCAAACTTTATTGAGCCAAGGTGCATAATTTGTATTTTAACGCCCCCCCCCCTCCCAAAAATCACAAAAGTACTGTATATATTGACATTCTCTGGCAGAATCCTCGGATCCTCATTATTATGCTAGCATGCTAGCTAAGAGCCATGCTAGATATATGGCCTTGGTGCGTTATGACAGTGTTTCATAACCATAATTGAGCCAAAGCAGCATCTCACGGCACTCCACTGAATAAAAATGTCACTTTAAAGTATGAAGATTGAAATTATGATTAATTGAACTCATTCTGCTGGCTGAATGGCAACAGGTGGATCGGCAGGTTAGGCTAACCATCTGCTACCTAGTGGAATAGCATTGAACTTTACTGCGAAATATCGCCAGCCTCGACAGCACAGTGGTTGGGAAACTCCAATTATAAGGTTTAATTAATAATTAGTAAAAAGTACATGAAAAAATTCTTCACACTATTAAGTATTAAAAGTAGTATTTATTATTGTTGAATGTGGGAGTTATGTGGTCATCAGTTTCGAGAATGAAACAAAAACATTTATTTTATTCAAACATCTTTTACGCAAACTCAAATTGATCATTTCAAAGTGGTCAAAACATTTTTGCAGCACTGAATGCATTCAACCCTCTCAATAGTTTCCTAAATTTGCATTCCTTGGGAGAAACGCAACATAAAATCGGAGCCTAAATGGACAAAAATGGTCAGAAAACGGCAGAATGTAATATTTCACGGGGAAATAACGAATCAAATGAAATTTGTGACCTGCATGTGTCTTAAAAAAATAAAATAAAATAAAAAATTGCAAAGACCGAATGAGTCTGCACACGGACTATTTGGCAAGACACGTATGACATGGTGACGGCGGAGTGAACGAGTGATGCGGGGAAATAAAAGTTGCCGGCGAATCGCTGGACCTCAGGGAGGAGCCTTGGCACCAGTAGCCAACACACACACACACACACACACACACACACACACACACACACACACACACACACACACACACACACACACACACACACACACACACACACACACACACACACACACACACACACACACACACATCTGCCTCCCCCACCCCCCTTGCCAGCATCTCTGCGGAGCCACAGTGAGGGACTTAATAGTTGAGCTTCTTCTTGGCCATGTCTTTGGATGAAGGATGCTCCAAAAAAAATAAAAAATTATATCTACTGTATATATATGAAGAGAAACAAATTTCAACCTCTCACTGGAGCCTGAGTAAGAGGAAGCGGCTTTTTCTGTCCTCACAGGTAAGACAATTATTCATTCAATTCTTAAAGTATTTTGGATTATGGTTGAGGCTGAGATTTGCCAGGCGACCGTCGATCATCGCATTTCTGATTCGTGCACGGGATAAACAGGTGTGAGTCATTCGTCACAGCAAAACGACGACAACTCGAGTTAGACTTGAGACACACACACACACACAGAAATATAGATAAAAAGACAAACAAGAATACATTTTTTGAGCAGTTTTACTAAAGGGGTAGATGAATCGATAGAGAGAGTTTAGCAGTACATTTAAAAATATATCCACCCTAAACAAAGACAATACCTTTTTTGGCTTTAAAAAAATAAATGTATCATCATATGTTTTGTTCTTATTTTTATGAATAGCAATAGTAGTAATATACAGTTTTCTTATTTGTTCATTCCTATTTTGAAATACTTTCTACTCCTATTAATCAATTAGTGTTGGATTTTTATATTGCATGATTTCACATTTTTATGAATAGTATCTTTATTTTGACCAAAAGAAATATAGGTAATAAATTCATGTTTTATTATTGTGTTGTTGCGTTTTAATTGCATTTTTTTTGCATTTTGCAACGTTATTGTTTTGTGATAATATGCTGGAGGTTCTTGAAATAAAAAAATACATCCCTCATAAAAACACATACAATATCTGCATCAGCTATACTGTATAAGTGCCAGCTGGCCTTTTTTTTTTTTTTTTTAAATAAAGGAAATCGACTGCTCCGGTGCACCAGCAACATGTCGCTTCTCAAACAAGAGCCCTCCAAAGATTCCAGAACCACTGATGTGAATATGATATTTTTTCATTTTCCACAGTTTTCAAATGATATGAAGTTACCATTTGATTATTGAAATGTCTTGTCCAACCCCCCCCCACTCAGAGTTTACCCAAACTGCCGCTGCCGGCGTTAAAAGACACTTTGGACACGTACCTGAGATGTGTGAAACATCTGCTCACTGAGGAGTGCTTCCAAAAAACTCAGGAGACTGTGAAGCACTTTGGTGCCCCTGGAGGCCTGGGGGAGCTACTGCAATGCAAGCTGGTGGAGAGGAGAGAGAAAAAGGCCAACTGGGTAAAGTGCACTTGTTTCGCGCATTATCCAGACCAAGCAAACGTGCATACATCAAAGGGAGGTTGTTGCCATGCAAAGCGCTCCCAGGAGATAAATAGTTTATTCCCACCCCCACATACAGAATATGATTCAGTTACAGAACACCGCTGTCATTACTCAGCAAGATGGTTGATCGTTGTAGTGCGTGTACAGTATTGTGGAATACAATATTGTATGATGACTTGAATAAAAATAAGAAGTGGGATCATGAGTTTCACAGATCATAACTCGTGTCATCATATTTGATTGACTTAACTGTAGTGTTAGGGCCTTTGATTTGTGCTAATAGCAAATTCATCTTACCAAAGAATTGCCAAGTTACAGGAACAATTTGCTGCTTGAGTATTAATAATGAAATTGTCATTCTATTGTCAATGGTTGTGTTGATTTCAACTACCGTAAGGCGCACCTAAAAGCATTCCATTTTCAAATTTCAAAAGCTGACAGTGCATCTTATAATCCGATGCGCCATATATGGATGAATATTCTAATTTCTTGGACGTAGTACTTTGAATGGTCTTTGTTTGTTCCAGCTGCAGCGGTTGTGAAAGCTCGATATAAATAAAGCTGTATTGTACTGCGTTGTATTCCCTTTAGCGTAGCTCCATCTAGTGGATGCATAATGCAACCGCAGCCACTATTGTAGCTCCTATTCTATGCACCTTAAAATGTGGTGAGCCCTTTATATGAAAACGGTTTTGAAATAGGCCATTGAAGATGCACCTTATACTCCGACGCGCCTTATCGTACGGAAAATACGGTAATCATTTGGGTGACAATGGCAATGACAGTGAAAGTTTCACTTTGCCTCTGCAGGTGTACGACTACTGGCTGAATGACATGTACCTCAACAACAGACTGGCATTGCCGGTCAACTCCAGCCCCGCCATGGTATTTCCACACCAGAACTTCAGAGCGCCGGTCGATTCTCTGAGGTGTGCGTGAACACAGTAATGGATCGTTGATTTGGGACACGGGTCGGAGATGTGCACTTCTTTTACACCAATTTTCTCTAGGATGTTTAGTAAATGAATAGAAGACAAACAAAAACGGTCGGGTTGCAATTGATTCATTGCCCGGAGACAAAAAAATGACCTAGATGAAATTAGAATGAAAAAGAAATTGTACAAGCACACTTTTAGGTACAACGTCTTCACATGAAAGCAGCAAGTGTGTTGTTTCTTCTTCTTTCCTGTAGGTTTGCTGCCAACTTGATCTGTGGAATTCTAGAGTACAAAAGTTTGCTCGATGCGTAAGTAAGAGAAGGTTTCAGTTCACAAGAGGTCAATGTATGCTGTGCAAACTTGTGAAAGGGTGTGCGCAGACATACGTTACCTGTGGACTACGCCCGAGGTCAACTTGCGGGAACTGCCCTTTGTATGGAGCAGTACTATCGGATCTTCAGCGCCTACCGTCTGCCGGGCCATGAGAGAGACACGCTCGTGGTGGACAACAGTAGTGCGATGCCGGAACATATCATTGTGGCTTGCAAGAACCAGGTTAGAACCCATAAGAGTTCCTTCCCATTCAATGTTAGCGCAACACTTTCAGGCTTCTGCTGGAAAACGTAAAATGTCAGGAAAAGCCTACTAAAACAGCTTAACTTTACTTGGGATTAATCAGGGGGATGTGAGACCTCTAACCAAGGCCAGAATAAATTTAGTTAAAACATCAAGAACAAGTACTGGATTGTGATGAGAGGCGAACTTGTGCTCAGTTTTTTGTCCTGGACGTGGCGATCAATTCCCGCCGTCTAAACGACCGAGACCTCCTGACTCAACTGGAAAAGATCGTGAAAATGGCTCACGATGAAGATGAACGGCAGCCGCCGATTGGTCTTCTCACCTCCGACGGCCGAACGGCATGGGCGGAGGCCCGCGGCGAACTCCTCAGAGGTACCGAACTACTTTTCACTGGAAATGACGTCGCTAGCTTCATTTACGATCACGACATTTGGCTGTTACGCTTGTCGCTCTTCCGCAGAGTCGACCAACAGAGAATCTTTGGACCTGTTGGAGCGGTGCCTTTGTTTGGTCTGTCTGGATGACGGCGGCAAAACCGAGTGGACCGATTCCGCCCGGGCCTTGTTGATGCTGCACGGGGGAGGAGCAGCCGCGAACGGGGGTAACCGGTGGTACGATAAGAGCATGCAGGTTTGTTCTGGTCATTGGCGGTCAGGAGTAGGATCTCGGTAGAGTGTGCTTGGATTGTGTCTGATGATACAAAGACCACACGCACAGAGCCGAAAGCATAGAGAAACCCTTTAATTAGCCCCTAAGAGAGTCAGTTCAAATGTTCCCTTTGATTTGGAATGAATCAACAAGCGAGAGGGGGCACCTATCGGCCAAACATACACATCTGCATACACCAGATGCTCTTGGTCTCGAAGGCTCCACCCCAAAAGTCTTGGGAGTTGTTTCGGTCTCAGGCTGGACAGACTCTGGATTGTCCATCTAAACCGGTCAGGACTACGACTGATCGATCTGCGATTCTTCAACATAATTCGTGTGATAATAATTAAGAAGCATTTGGTAAAACATACCTGCTAAGCCACTGTCCCACCCTCATGATGAACGCAACCAAGTATTGTAACTCAGGTTCTTGTTTCCTTTGCTGTTAAATCAATTTAAAAGAAAATGTAAATTAACTTGAGACATTGTCATGATTTTTAAAATGGCCTTTGAGGATCTTGGTCATGGTCTCGGCTTGTCTTGATCTTGGTCTTGACATGGCTTTCGACTCCTACAAGTCTTGATTTCGGTGAGGTCTGGTCTCAGGCAAGTCTTGGACCCGGATAGTACGATCTTGAGCACAATATTACTATGGACATAGTACAAAGGACATTTCAGGGCTCCACAAGAAGCTCGCCCGAGTCTCCATTCTTTGGTCCGCAAGTCCCGATGGAGGCTGTGGCTCTGAAAACGGTGTCATTGTGTCAGTTTGTCGTAGGGGCCGACGGCTGCTGCGGAGTTGTGTGCGAGCATTCGGCGTTTGAAGGCATCGTTCTGGTGCAGTGCACGGAGTACCTTCTCAAGAACATGTAAGAATTCAACACTAAGATTAAATTGGAAGCCATTTTAGAGAGCCAAACTTGGGTGTTCTGACTGACGGATGGCTACATTGTGGAGCTCCCAAACTAAGCCGGTCCCAGCTGAAAGTGGGAGCGAGCTGCCGGCTCCGCGACGACTCCGCTGGAAATGTACCCCGGTGGTGCACAAACTCGTCTCCTCATCTGCGGATAGACTCCACAGGTTTGGTTTTATGCTTTATCGAATGGCCGCGAAAGAGCTGGAGCCAGTAACTGGCAGGCCAATACAGAGAAAAAGCAACAATTACCTATCATGTTCCATGTTTTGGCTGATTTTCTTTCGATTGGATTTTCTTTTGTTTCATTGGTTTTCCCTGTGCCCATTTTCTCATGTTTTTGTCTTTGCTCGTTAGGTTTTAGTTCCCACCTCCACCTCATCTACAACCGAGTAAATAAAACCGGGGCCGACGACGACAATTAGTGAAAATACGCTGCATGCTTTGAGCTAACGGCAATGTTGTCCGCAAAGGCTCGTCAAGAATCTCGAGGTGAACGTCCACAAGTTCCGCCATTACGGGAAAGAAACGATCAAGGGGCTGAAAATGAGTCCAGACGCTTTCATCCAGGTGGCTCTTCAGTTGGCCTACTACAGGTCGGAGAAAGATAAGCTAGAGCGTAGGATAGACTGACATGTCTCGCTAACGCTTTTTTACTCTCTCCGTGTGTCCAGATGTCACGGCAGAGCCGTTTCCACTTACGAGAGCGCCTCCATACGTCGCTTTAAGGACGGCCGGGTGGACAACATTCGCTCTGCCACACCAGAGGCCCTGGTCTTTGTTCGAGCAATGACTGGCGGGAACGTGCGCGACTGCGTAAGAGGGAGAGGAGGGTTGACGCTAGACTCGCGACGCTTTCACATCCGCACGGTTTGAATCAAACTCTGGGAAGTGGCCCGTATCAGAGATGGGCGACTTGAATCACACGACTTGACTCGCGTGTGTGGTCATTTTTATATAACATGGGTTTCAATGGTATTGCTTCATCCTGAACAAGACCACTTCCCAATGAACACAAGGGAGTGTGCACACTTGTATAACGGCAGTGGCGCAATTGTTCATTCTGGATTTCTGTCGAAACTATTTCCTTTTTTTCCACAGCGAGTGAAATTTGACACATTAGACTCTGCCAATGACAGATTTTTATTTTTCCCAAATACAGCTGAGATGAATTTGAAATGACTCTAAAACTCAGCGGCTGAAGAAGATTGCATGACTTGACTTTTGACTTAACCCAAGTAATCACTTGACTTGTTTGATTTATTTCCCCCGCCGCAGTAACTTGTGACTTGCACATATGTGACCAACTCCCACCTCCGACGCCTCGTAACCGAACTTGACGGCACGCAAAAGATGAACCCAGGTCAATGGACTCCTCTCGAGGCGACTGGAATTCTGCTTGGCGGTTCAAAATGTTTCGCCTCCTCCTTTCGGATTCAAGGCGATTGTCTTTCACGACCAAGAAAAGTTCATTTGCCTCAAAGTGCCACCTCGACAAAAGTACTTTTGGAATTGAAAACTGAAGACCGAGATGACTGACTGCGCAGACAAACCGGACTGTCAAACTCGGTGTGGTAGGTTTTGTCTGACCATACCAAATTTGATGGTGTGGTTCAAAACAAACTAAGGGCGGTTCGGTCTGGGTGAGAAAGTGATTCAGTCTGACCCTGGACAAAGACATAACTCGTGGTAGTAATAGACAAACAGAATCGGAACAGAAAACATGAACTCAAGCTCTGAAACTAACCTTACAACCACTGATTCGGGTACACGAACCATGAACTGCACTTATCCTGACTCTGTACCACCAGGATGCAATGAAGATGGAGTTGTTACGGGCTGCTGTAACAGCACAGACAAAGAATTCCAGCCTGGTTAGCTATCCGATTCCTCTCGCTACCTTGAATTAGCATCCCAAAGAAAAACAAAATGAACCCGTGGTGTCATTTTCCCTTTTCCAGGCTATCATGGGGATGGCGATAGACAATCACCTACTAGGATTACGGCAGATGGCGCAAGAGCTAAAGATCGAGAATCCTGAGATCTTTCGAGACGAGGCCTATCGCGTCAGTCACGAGTTCATTCTCTCCACAAGTCAGGTACTGTTATAGAGTTTGCGGAGAATCCATTCAATTAAGTCAATGAGCCTGTCATTCATTCTTTCAGGTCCCCACCACCGTTGAGATGTTCTGCTGCTACGGACCTGTGGTCCCAAACGGATACGGGGTGTGCTATAACCCTCAACCGGACCATTTCGTATTCTGCGTGTCAAGCTTTCGGGAGAGTCAACAAACGTGCTCATCAGAATTTGTCAAAAGTCTGGAGCAAGGGCTGTTAGACATGAGGGATTTGTGTCAGAAATACAAGACCCGTGAGCCCAGACAGGGTCCTACCGAGATGCCGGCTGACCTGAGTAAGAACCCGGAAGCACCGGTACTTGACCTTGCCAAGACACTGAGCCAGACTAAACTGCAGGCTGGAGGTAAAGCCTAAAAAAATAACATGAATTACAAAATACTGTAGCTGGTTAAGACACGTTTTTTTTCTCTTGCTGTACATGCCATAAAAATATCTTAACATCAATACAGTGGACCCTTGACGTATAAGTGCCATATCTTACAACAGAGTATCTCGAGCTACAGGGTGTTGCTTGGTGAGCTTCATTTGCACCGCTTAAGTCACAGGTGTTAAAGTCAAGCCCCGGGGGCCAGATCCGGTCCGCCGCGTTATTTTATGTGGCCCGCGAAAGAAAATGACTTGCGCCAGCTGGCTGATGTTTGCTAATCAAGTGAGCTGTGACAATAAAGAGGCTCTCCCTATTAAACTTATTAATATTCACTTGTCCTTGGTGCCTGTTTTCACTTTCTCGTTGTCAAGAAATGGGGGACTATTCCATCACATCACTTTGAGGAGGCGAAACGATGACTCGTTGGCACGGGTCTCCAATTTAGAAGCAAGGCATGCTTGCTTCAAGGCATTTGTCACTCGCGGTTGACATTTATGGTAAAACTGACACCAAAAAAACAAGAGAATCAAACATCAAAATACTGATAAAAATCCATTCGCTTCGTGTTCACATATAATTTCAAAGGCCGTGAGTGTACATCATATGGAAATTTTGGTTATAGTAATTGTGCTATAAATCTTCACACTGCATTTTTTTCAGGCATGTTGTGGCAAAACCTGCTACTACATTGAACGTGAGGAACTCCAAATACGGACCTGCAGGGATATTGTTTAAAAAAAAAAGACATGCTCCATATCGTTGCTGTCCTGTAAAAAACACGTATGTCCATTTTTCTCACTTTCAAGAAATGTGTACGGTAAAGGGGTGTCCGCGTTTCAGACATTGCATAAACATTTGAAAAATGCCAAAAATGGACAGACGTCTTTCTCATAAAACTGCGACAAAATTAAGCAACCCGCATTCATATGAAAGAAGTTCAGAAGCGTTTTGACTTATTGTGTGTGAATTCTGACTCAAACAGACATTCACAGAACAGTTCACAGCCATGGCACGATTAATTACACGTGAGCATCTGAATGGGACGACAGTGTCAGAATTGCTCTTCACGCCTCTCAGGCTTTGTTGTGTTTGCGCCTTATGAGCCCTATAAGCAAAACAAAACAAAAAAAAGCAAACAAGCCAAAAGCCAGCTGGCTCATGTCTGCTAATGAAGCGAGCTGTGACAATAAAGAGGCTCTTCTTCACCAACAGCTCGCATACTCACAACTACCGACGCCTGTCAAGAGTGGTTCTAATTACCTAATATAAGACGTCCCGTTATCTTTGGAGAAAACAGCTGCTGGGGAGCGGTGCTGTTGACTTCAAAGGAGTATTAAAAATTAAGCAACCTGATGTCAGGCCGATAAAGTCGGTGTTGGAAGTATCATCTCAAAATGAGACAAGACAAAAAAGTTCTTGGCGAAAATGTAACCAACACCCCACAAACAACTGTTTTGCAAACCAAAATACAGTCTCCAAAACACTAAATCAGAAAGAAACTGTGACAGGAACAAGCAAATAATTCTGGAAAAAAAAGCAACAGTGAAAAAAGTCATGTTATGAAAGTAAATTGAAACTTCAACGAGAATAACAACGTAATGTGACGAAAAATTTAAGAGAACAATAAAATCGTGATGTTATGAGATTAGCTAACAAGCTAAAAAATAAGACAAATAAAGAAACGAAAGACAATCGGTTGCAAGAGAAAAAAAACCCAAATGCAATGAGAAGACAGTGCAAGTGGACCGAGTATAAACTTGTCATGTTACCAAAACAATACATAATGTGATAAAAATGAAAATAAAGTCATGACCCATAAGAAAAAAAAAAGATTAAATGAAATTGGATGCAGTGTTGCGAGAAAAGACCAAGTGGAAAAAAAATAGTCGTAACATTACAAAAAAAAAAAAGACGATGTGACAAAAATGAATGCAGCAAGAAATCAAGTCCGAATATCGGCCAAAAAAAAAACAAAACAACTCTTAAATGTTTCTAAAATACACACTCAAAATGGAACCGAGTCAAACTTTTACAACAAAAGGAAACCCCCCCAAAAAACAGCAACAAAACAATGAATCGCAGGAATTGACCCACCGCAAATTCACAACAAAATGACACAAGATAAAAATGGTTAAAATTATGGAAATAAACTACAATTTGAACAACAATAAAGTTGGATTGTTCCTAGAATAAATTCAAAATGAGGTGAGAAGAAAGTCATAATTTTACCCCAAAAATCTTTTACCGTGGAAAATATCAATAATCATGTTATGAGAAAGTAGTCCTGTTATCATTATTATTATTATTATTAAAACCAGACGTGACGACAGAAAATGGGTCGATTCAGAACTGGTACAGAAAAAAAAAATCTAGAAAAGGTGACTTGCATCACAGATTTTTAAAAAATAGTCAAACATCTTTGACCAATTAGGAAAAAAAAAGTCAACGTAATAACAAAAAAATGTCCTTTATGATCTGAGAATAAACTCAAAATGGAACCGGAGTGAAGTTGTGCTGTGATAGTCCAAGAATGATCAGAAAACATCACCACAGCACTTCCAACCGTATTTACCGAAATTTATTAACCGAATTTATCATCAAAATGATTCTAAACGCCAAAGAGAAAAAATATGTTCCAAGACTGTCATCATTAAAAAAAAAAAAAATAATAAAAAACTTCCACTTCTACAGTGAAGCATGTCAGGTAAATTTTCAACACTTAATAATAAAATTAAAAGCGCACCTTCCGTCCAGTTCAAGTGTTCCTCTCCTGGAAGGCGCTGAGGTCGAAAGCCACGTCCATGAACTTTTTCAGTTCGTTCAGGTGGGTGGACTTGTTCCCCGTCGCGGGCGCGGCGGCGGGGTCCCGCCCGGCATACCTTTCGGAGAAACGACAAACGAGGCGTGACTCTCCCACCCTCTCGCATCCAACCGAATCGGCGGCTTCTCACCAGACAGGCCTCTTGCTGGCCACCACGGTGAGCAGGCGAGGCTGGACGTAGTTGTAGTAACCCGTGTTCTTGTGCTCCTCCTGACACCAGACCAGTTCGGCGCGCTTGTGTTTCTCCAACTCCGCTCGGACCAGGTCAAAGGGGAATGGAGAGATCTGGAAAAGAAGAAACTGCATCACTGCGCCAGTACTTTGCGTTGCGAGTAGCCGAAGTAGTGCTAATAGAAAATATATGTCGGATCCCGATCTGATTCCGGGCAAACGTGTGACGAAATTTTGTCAATTCAATTTTTTTCCCCCCAGTGTGTAGTGCAGTTGTATATAAATGATGATTAATGATATTGTTCAAACTGTGCATGATGTTCTGTGATTGGGTGCCATTCTGTTTAGCAAACCTGCTCCAGTCTGACGATGGCGACGTCTTTCTCCAAGTTTTGCCGCTTTCTCTCTTTGTTCAGTTCATAGTAGACTTTTCCGGTGCAGAAGATCAACCTTCTCACCCCATCTGGATTTTGACTCGCCGGGCCTTCGTCTGGAATCAGCCTCTTAAATTTAGTGCCTGCACAAGTTAATAACGCGATTTTAGTTTAATGACATTTTTTTGAAACCTTGCATCAAAGTATGGGAAAATGGGTCAAAGTATACCTTTGGCGAGGTCATTAAAACTGGACCTGGCGTCAGTGTGCCTCAGCAGAGATTTAGGCGTGAATATAATCAGCTGTGCAACGAGAAAAGAAAGTTTTTTTTGACTTTTTTTCCCTCCAGTGTGTGACATCAGCACAGGGACAATGCCTGAGTGTTCAGTCAACCAAAACCAGAATTGAGACTTTGTACTGAAAAGAATGATATCATATTCCCTATAGACAGTCTCACTGATTTGCTCAGGCTAGTTTGTTTTCTCATGCTCAACAGAGCGACACATTTGGATGCGACAGGGGATCACTTAAGACATTCACTGTAGCTGAAAAACAGTGAAAGCTGTGCATAAAAAAAACAACAAAAAAAACGAACTAACCCCCTCACCCCCGAATAATTCATGTACAGCCTAAAAGTTTCAGTCAGAAGTCGGTCTGTTAATTATAAACGCAAATCATATGATCCAACCATGTTTGCCATCATGAAGGCCACAGATGAGCTGAAGCCTTTCTTAGCAGATTTTGACTGAGTGGCAGAAAGGTTTTTAAAAAAAATTCTGAATTAATTAATCACAAATTATTTTAAAAATAGGAAATACAGCAGTGCTGTTGCATAAGCATGCTATTTAGTAGTAGTAGTATTTAGTAGTGTGTGTGCATGCATGCATGCATGCATGGCCAAAGAGTTCAATCTCTGTTTCATTGGACCATGGCAAAATCTCCAAAACATATTGTGTAAAAAATATGTTAAGATCTGAGGTAAACAGAAGTTGATCTTTTTGGTCATAATTCCAAAAGTACACAATAACTACAATGAAAACAGTGAATTGGAAACAGTTTGAAATACTGTCGCGGTTTGCACAAACCTTTCTGGCTTCTGCTCGAAAGAAAAAGGTCGGGTTAATTATTGAACTGCTATAAAAAACTGGTGCATTATTATGAAGATCAAAAATCTACCGCATACATAGTTATGAGCCAATATCATGATAACGCTTCACACCTGCTGTTCAAAAAAAAATTTGAGCAGTTTGTCACAGCCGTGTCATAGACATGGTGCTGAAATAATAAAAAATAAATAAAAAGGGGTGGTGGGGCATACATTTGTTTTGGAAAATGAAGACAGTCGTGCATTACCGGCTTCCTGAACGGCAGCAGAATCTGCCGTCTGAGCACATGACAGTAGTTAGCAGGCGTGGAGCAGTTAACCACGATCCAGTTGCAATCGTACAGCTGCTGCACTTCAAAATCTCCAGCAAACTCCTTCATGTGAGAAAAGAGGAGAGGGCGTTAAAAAAAAAAAAGGGTGCGGTGTAACCTTGAGTCTAATTTCTACCACCGAATTGTCAGACGCGTTGGGGGCATGTCAACGGAAAAGCTATGGGAGCGATGGAGTGTCCGGCAAGACGCAGAGAGCTGAGCCAAATTCCCAAACAAGCACATCGAGGATTGCGTCGGCTCCAAATATCAGGATGCTCAAGCACAGATGACCATTCTACAAACATGCACAGAGGAAATTCCACACCCCCCCCCCCACACCCCCGCACACACACACACTAATGGTTTGAATATCCCATTTGCCAGCCTTCAGCTGATCGCTGCCTCAAACCAGCCGGCACACAGGACCCGACTGAGTGCTGAACACAAGAGTCCCTCAGGGGCCCTTAATGAAAAAATTGGCAATCATCACATAAACTGTTGATAATATAGCAGGAAGCGATTCCTATGAAAATGACATGGATGTATTTGGAATGTGAGAGGAAGTTGGGGTAGCTACACAAAAAAAATAAAATCATCTGAAAGTGTTTTTAAAATGTGACTTGTCCCAGGTGGACCTACAGGAAAGTGATCCGGGTCATCTTTGCTCATTTGCAGGAAGCGCTCAGGTCGTGCTGAGGAATGTTCTGGACCCTGAAGACAAGAGGAGACTATTAAATGTTGCGCTGTGGTGAAATGTAAATGTACCGTGAACAAGGTGGTAATACAATTTAATTAACTGGTTACTTGTCGCCATTTAAATGAATAAAAAGCCATTCATCTGTCAAAATACTGCATATTGAGAGGGGAAAAAAAAACAAAAACTAATACTGAAACTAATAACTGAACTAAAATATAGAATAGAAGCAAAATAAAAAAATTCCAAACGACTCCGCTGTGAAAACTGAACTAAAACAAACTCAATTTAAGACACAAGTCAAAACAAAATGAAAATTAACTACAGTGAAAATTCCAAAGGTTAAATATGTTTTGCTCAAATTTTTCCAAAGCAGGAAAAAAGACCTTTTCTACTGACACAAAAGGCCTATTTTTTCACATAATGTTGAATTATGAGTTTTCAAAGATAAGACAAGAAAACCTTTAGTTGTCTCACAATGGAGTAGTCCCAATTTACAGTAGCAAAATTATGAAATGGACAAAGTAGAAGACAAAAAGTATATGAATAAATATAAATATAATGTATAAAAATGAGCATACTAGAAATGGGTGAATCCAGGTTTTCAGGACCGTCTATTCAATAGTTTCACCATTTCAAGCCGCACCTCACAAATGTGGCATATCAGGATGCTGATTCGAGACAAAAGTCGTCTCTAAAATGTCTCTCTTACCATTCCCTCCATCCCGTGAGGGAGGAGCAGGACAATGCCGTTGTGGCGGACCCACTTGGCCTGCCCCGAGCTGATGAACTGGTCGATGATGCACTGGGCCGTGTTGTGGAAGTCTCCAAACTGCGCCTCCCACAGGACCAGGGCGTTGGGACTGGCCATTGCGAAGCCCAGCTCGAACCCTGGAAAGGAAAATGGAGGCCACAGATTGGCGATGGGTTGATGAGGTGGGGGGGGGGGGGGGGGGGCGCTGGGGCTCGTCCGCCTACCGAGCACGCCGTACTCGGATAAGGAACTGTTGCAGACAGTGTAGGGCGCCTGGTCGGCCCACAGGTGGTTCATGGGGACACAGATTCGTTTGTCCACCTCTTGATCATGGAGAACATGATGACGGTGACTAGGAAACATGCACAAAAAAAAAAGAACAACATCTTGAACAATTTTTTTGAAACAATAGAAAACCAAAAGTAGCAAAATTCAAAAACATCCACACATAAGCCCCCGCGTACATCATTTTTACAAAAATGCGCGCACACGGTGCATCGTCTGTCATCGGGGGGCCCCATTAGCGAGGAAAAGAGGGCGCACGCATTCCCACACGCAAACGCGTCAAGTTTGGCGCGCCGCCGATACACGCGCTGAAGCGGAACGCGCCAATATGTTCGGCTCCTGCGAGAAGAGGACGTGAGAGACCGACAGCGGGAGGTAAACAAAATGGAGGCGGGATGAGGGGAGCCGGGAGGTCAAGACCGTTACACGGCAGACCGAGAGAGAGCAAAGTGCTGAAAAGTGGGTGGAAAAAACATTTTTGATATAAAAGTGAAGGGAGGATGGAAGATGGACAAAAAAGGGCCAGTGGAGTAGGACAGTGCTGACAAGTAACAAGGTTTGTGATTGTATGCAAGTAGATTTTTTTAGGTAGCAGTATTTGCAAAACGTGTTCAATAAAAAAATAAAAAATAAATTTAAAAAAAGAGTAGGATTAGTCAAATTTACGATTCAAATGTCCCCTTCTCAAAAACTGTACTGCTGCTCTGAAAGCGAGTGGGGAGAAGTGAACATTAATTTATTGAGAAGCTTCCTCCGGACAAAAGTAGTGCTTTGCTGCATCGTCTGGCATCTGAGTGCCAAGGAACTACATACTGAATTGAGGGAATTCATTTTGACAAAAAATAGTGACCAAGGAACTATGATAAAGTGTATTGAGGAACTTCATTTAAACAAAAACAGTGCTTTGGCACCGTCCTGTGGCATCTTGGCGCCAATGAATGACATTTAACTTGTGTCACCGTGACGGAGAGACTCACCTGAACGTTCCCCTTTCGACGTCTTGCCCGCTGAGTCGCACGTGGACGCCGTCTTTGAGAAGCGACCCGAAGGCCATGTACTCTCCCAAGGCCCAGTCCAACTGACCGTTCCTCACCAAGTTTGCCCGGCTGCGCAGGATACGAGACAAACCTTGTGGGCGCACACAGAGGCGTTTTGGGGAAGGGCGGGGGCGGCATGATGAGCAAGCAGAAAGTGTAAAATGACAGGTGGTGTTGTCAACTGTGGACACTAAAAGTCTGGCTGATATTGAGATTTCTTGGAGAGGAATTCCAAAGCGAATAAATTGTCTTGGTGTGGTACAGTCATCTTACAGGCCACAGTATTAGGAACACACATTAATGAGAACGACTAACACACACACACACACAGGTGTATGTATATATATGCATATGTTATTCATTAACTCATTCACTCCCAAAGACGTTTTTAAACGTCTTTTCAGACTTGGCCGAATGAGTTTAATGATGGCGGTTGTGTATTTCACCAGGATGAATGTTAAAATCTCCCAAAGGCACAGAGCTGGCGGTCTGGCCGATGTGCTGCAAAACCTCCTCATCCAGTCCTGTGGGGGGGTAATTCATGGTCTTAGGTTCTCCTTCTGCTGTGAAGAATTCTAGAAGGAAGTGTGGGGGGGGGGGGGGGGGGGTAACATTCGTCATCATCGTCGCCAAGAGTTGATGAGAGGAAGAAAGGTCGGTACTTGGCCAGGGTGAGTCCAGCCAGTGTCGTATTTGTGAGATTTTCTCGTCCTTGGAGCTGCCGTATGCCTCTTCGCATATCTTGTCGTATTTGGCCACTTCCTCCTGCAAACATGACACACGTTTGGGGGGGGGGAGACAAAACATTCATTAGGAGAATATATTGCTTGCTCACAAGCACAACTACAGGAACGGTGAATAAAAAATAAAGTCTTGAGTGGCAGTAAATAGCCTTCTGTATGGTGAATGGACTATTAGCAAAGGTCCCCATTGCAATGACAAACAATGTCCACCGAGCAGCAGCGATTTGTGAGCCACGGTAGCACCATAGCAGATATGAACACAATCTTCTTACGAATATTCCGACGCTCCTGCTTGAAATGAGGAATCAGAGTGCTTTCCAGTGAATGACACACTTGATCTGTTAGTGAATGGCACGGGAGACCGATGTAAAATTTGGGTGATTGAATCGCAACAGTAAATTGAAAGCAGCAGAGACAATGCTGCCGCCATCTACTCGTCCGCATGTTTAATTTGCGCTTTCAATCCTGCAAAGAGAAGAAGGCCGTGAAGTCGCTGTTATTCTTCATGGACATGAACTTATTAGGATATGCCCCTTCATCAATAAATTCATCAAACAAAGGGCGGCCTCTTGCAATTACTCACAGTTGAAATTGTAATTATACAGAGAACCTTTGATCGATGGCGTACTTCAAATCGAGTGGGAAATTTGTTTGGAAAACGCTTGCGCGCACACACACATACACACACACCTCAAATTCCTGCAGCGTCACCACTCCCTCGCCAATGAGCTTGTCAGAGTACTTCTTCAACACGTGCTCCTGACGCCTGATTCGCTTGTACATCAGCGGCTGGGTGAACAAGGGCTCGTCCATTTCATTGTGGCCAAAGCGCCTGTAACACACCTGTGATAAATACACACACACAAATAAAATACATTTAAAACGACTCAAATGGCCTCTTCAATCTTCAAAAATAACAGAATGTATGAGACAAAAGCTTGACCTCAAAGTATCAAATCAAATTTCCTCATTGAAATGAACTGAAATACCATTAATGCGCTCCATAAAAACATTCTGCGTCTCAGAAACTTTCTTGCAACAAAAAATTTGGTTGCACCCCCCCACAACACACACACCAGGTCAATGACGACATCTTTGTTGAAGGTATTCCTCCACTCGGCGGCCACGCGGCACACGTACATGACAGCTTCGGGGTCGTCGGCGTTGACGTGGAAGATGGGAGCGTTGACCACTCGAGCCACGTCGGTGGGGTAAGGGGAGGAGCGGGCCATCCGGGGGTCGGTCGTGAAGCCGATCTGCGGGCGAGAAAGGCAACCGCGCCGGGGTGAACTGACATGAAATGGAAGCAAGGTTCGATTTTTTTTTTTTTATGTACTTAGTTTTCATAAATTTTTATTTGGTTAGTTTTTTTTTAATGCTTTGTTTTGTTTTTAATTGTTATTGTATTCCTCTTAGGGTTTTTTTATGCGTTTAAACGTGTATTTCATGTGCGGAAGATTAAAAAAACCCCACCAAAAACATGACGGTAAGTTGTCTAGTAAAAACTACTCAAAGGTCTTAAATGAAGCTAGGATGGATTAGCTTTTCATGCCTCGTTTGCCAAGTTTAGTGGATTTGCGGCTTAAATTCCTGTTGAGAAGTATGCCATGCAATTATACAATACTTATATATACTTACATATACTTGCCTACTTGCTTTTATCGTTAAAAACACTGAAGAATTGCCATTTCACCTGATTGTTGACCACCACATGGATGGTACCATGTGTGGTGTAAGAGGGGAGTTCGCTGAGGTGGAACGTTTCATACACGACACCTTGGCCAGCGAAAGCGGCGTCTCCGTGCATCAAGATGGACATCACCTGGAAAAACAACATTTCTTGTCTACACCAATTTCGAGTACAAGTACAAAAGCTCCATCTTAGGACAACGCTAACTTTTTTGCCAAACGCGTCTCCCCTGTAGAACTGCTCCGCTTTGGCCTTGCCTTGGACTACTGGATCCACCGCTTCCAAGTGGGAGGGGTTGGCCATGAGGGACAGAGTGATGTTCTTGTCCGTCCCACGATTTATTCTCTCGTGGTACATCCCGAGGTGGTATTTGACGTCTCCGGAACCCTGTGGGAGAATAAAAAGCAGGTTAATGTAAAGATATTTTTGAGAGGGGCCACTACTTTGGTGGAGGTGTTCTCACTTCATCCGCAGCCTCTAATTTGGGGTCGAACTGACAGAAGATCTGGTTCAAGTCTTTGCGGATCACATTGGCCAAGACGTTAAGTCGACCCCTGGAAGCGCACATTAAAAGATCGAGTGGAACCTGTACTTAGAGTGGTAGCAGCAAACACCACAACAAACAGCGGTTTGGCAGACAGTGAACAATTCTTCTTCTTCAAAGAAAGAGGCTTCAACTTGTTTAGGGACACTCCCAGCTGAAGTTTCCGTCAAAACTCAAAATAAAACAAAGACAACTACAAGCTATTGTTCATTCAAATAAACCAACTTTAACTTACGCAAGTCTACTAGCCTAATGCTAACATAAAGTGCAAAACACCTTAGACAAGCTAACAGAGTTTGGTAAGACAGAGCTAAGAAAACACCCACAGGAATATACTCTTTATCCTCGGTGAAGAATGAACTGAACAGCTTAATTTTTCTTTTTCACAATTAAAAATGTATGTTGTACTGTACGCCTGTAAAATTCTACCCCCTGGTGGCCATAGTTCACATACCACAATGAGCAACAGTGAAATATGATAAAACTGTCCACTTTTTTTTTTTAATTGTTATTTTTCAGTAGTTTTTCGACTTTTGACAAGGTGTAATGATGCGCATTACCGATGCGGCATCCCCATGATCACGCTGTCTATGCCGGCAGCGCTGGAGCTGTCAATGATGGTCTTAAGTGCCGGGATGAGGACTTCGCAACCTTCCAGTCCAAAGCGTTTCTCAGACGACCACTTCCTGGCCAGGAAGTCCTCAAACCTATCAAGTCAGAAACAGTACAGGCTGCTTTGAACTGGTCTGTGAATGTGAAAGTAGATTTAGAAAGTTCAATGTCTTGGCAACCGGCAGAAAATTCTGTGGAATATAGTTGTCTACTGTGAAACCATAATCCTACTGATTTGCAACCTCTCTTCGGATATTCTGTTAGCATGGTCACTGTCGTGCCTTGTTGTTGGCCATAAGTGCACACACATCAAGCAAAGAGAGAAGGAAGGTGGAATTTTTTTTTAAGATTCAAAAGTTTGATTTGGCAGCCAGTAAGTGTTCCGCTGAGGTGTGTCTGCTTTAGAGCGCCTCGTTGTCTCGGGAAATATTTATATACTGCATCGGCAATATTTAATCATTCAAATTTGGCGGGTTGTTATCTAATCTAGAGGTCATTTACTTTAAATTTTTAGGTAAGGTTGGGAACGGCTGATTTCAAGGTTGAGAGTGTTTGCGCTCTCAATGTTGTAATTGAGAGAGAGAAAAAAAAGGATAATGCGGTGAGGCTTTAGAGCTTATTTCACCACACAAAAATTATAATATACTATAAAAGACGAGTTCTCAGTATGATCTATGACTTGGCAATACTGTATGCTGTGCATTCCTTAATGGGTCTTAGATCCTTCCTTTCATTCCTGACCGCGTTGATCTGATCAGGCGAGCCATCAGCGTTCTCTTCTCGGCATTGGTGAAGCGCATGATTCCGGGAGTCTCGAACTTCTGACGGATCCACTGGCACTGCTCCACGTTGTTGATGAACATGAATTCCACCCCCACGTGACCGCAGTAGGATGCCTGGGATGGGACAAAGGAGAAAATAATAATGCGGCACATCCTTTGTTAGCTGAAGGGCCTCATGTGAAAGTGTTTGTGTTAGAAGGATTAAACTACTATTACATTTTATTACTACGAGGCGCATCATTGATTAGGCCAAATCCATGTCTGATCTACAAGTAGTGCTTTGGGGCCATTTTGCGGCATCTATCGACAATTATAAACCTTTATAGGGCGTGTACCTCAAGTCGACGTATGACCTCCCTGAGAGGAAGAGTCGTCTCTCCACCGCCAATGAAGGTGGTATGAGGTAGACGGAAGCTGCGATCCAAGTCGGACTCGTGCAGACCGTAGAAACCTACATACGGTAGTATCAACAAACATATCATTTTAATTCAAAGTGATTTGAAGAAAATAATCATGCCTGCCTGCTTCGTCAGAGCCATTTAGATGTGAATTTAAATGACAAATCCATTTTCCATCCATTTTCTATCGTGTATATATATTACCGTATATATTTTTTTTCCTGTATCGTATTTTCTACATTGGACACTCTCGCAAAAGTCGAGCAGACCACCTGAGCGCTGCTGGAGCTCAAAGCTCACTCGGCACATAAGAGGAGACAGGTGCAAATCACATTAACAACAAGGCAAAGAGGAAAAAAAGGGGGCCAAGAATAGATCCACGTACTGACCAAGTAAAGGGCTCATTAGGTATCATTAGCAAGCTATATCAGCCTCGTGATAATATAATGCAGAATGGCAGAATGTAATGCAATGCTGTGACACACACACACGCACACACACACACACACACACACAGACACACACACACAGACGCACACTAATGCATGTACACACACACACTCCTTCCTGGTGTTTTTCTTGCTTGTTGCTCCTTGCGGCGGTCCTCAAATTATCTTTCTCCATTAAAATAAATAGAAATGTCATTAATCGGTTCCAAGGTCCCAAAAATAAAATTTTGTAACGTGATTTTTTTTTAAGTGAGAAAATAATACTCTAAAGTAGTATCTATATTTTTAAGGGTTTCAACCTGTTTTACACACAACGGGGTTTTGTTTCCCACGCTGGTCCGGACCTTTTATGCAAGTGTGAATACACACAAACAAACCCCGATGTGAACCGGTTGTCTCGATCCGGTTGTTTGTATTCCGCTGCTCACCTAATTTATCAATGGTGGTGATGAGGTCAGACGGAACAAACGAGTCCAGATCCGTGTCCAAGATGCCCAGAGGGTCCAACTGGGCCACGTGATGACCTCGAATCTAGAAAGAATACAGAGATATCATTTCATATTGTACTTTGTCATCATAATGTTGAGTATGAACAGCTGGAGATGCCACTTAGTTGCTCTGCGGGAGCCCCGCGGGAGTTTTCTTCCGTATCTTTCTGCCATGCATTTTCACCTTGCAACAAGTATTCAGAACGGATCTAACAGATAGTATTTGACTCATTAGTGGGGAAATTTAGGGGAAGGTTGAAAAAAAAAAAAAAGAATTAAGGAAAGCACGTGTTGCAGAAAATGAACATTTTATTAGCTTCATTGTGCAAATGCTTCATTAATGTTTTAGTTTTTTACTTCAAGAAGATTTTTTTTTATTATTATCAAGCTTATTGGAGTATTTCATTCATATTGTTGCAGTAATTAAAATACAACTTGGGCAATTATGCAACTAGCCTAACAATTTGTTCAGGTTTGTGAAATGAGTTAAAATAATGCTCAGCTGTTTGAACGCGTCAAAATGTTTACAGCTAGCTTTTATTGAGACACCTGTTTAATTTTGTTTGCCTAAGATACACAGTTACTCAGATACTCATTTTTCAAAAATAACATATATAAACATATTTGGGAGTATATGAATGTGTTTGTGCGGATGACCTGGTAAGCTCTGATGAGCGTATGCACAGCCAGGTGGTCCTCCACCACTTTCTGCGTCACATTTGGCGAATGGGACGCGACTCGGCCCTGGAGAAGAGGGGAGGGACGTCTCTCCGCCTCCTCGTCAGGTGCACCGGATTTCTCCATGTTCTGGAAGAGGGTGTCCCACGACTGCGGAGACAAATTCAGAGGAGGAGAAAAAAACATGAGCAGGAAATATCGTTGACTGAGAAAATGGACGATTTTCATATTCCGTGTTACCTTGACTTATTTTTCTAACAACTTTTTCCATTTTTTTTTGTTGCTTTGCAAGCCCAAATTTGAGGTCTGATTATTTGATATACTATAGTGAATAAATTAAATGCACTTTTGTGTGTTTTGATTTGTTGCACACAGTTACCTCATGAACATTATTATGATCCTCCAGCCAGGCAAAGTACATGTCCTCCACATAGTTGGAGCTACTGGTGACCGCTTGAGAGGGTGTCGCCTCGGAGGAGCATGTTCTCCAAGGATGAGGTCTGCACCTGGCCAGGGTCCCTCCACCGCCTCGCCACCACGGACCTCCTCCACCAGCCCTCAGCACGCCCGCCAATGCCCGAAACTGACTCATGGCTGAGGAACAAAGAGAAAACAATTGACTGTTGACGTTTTTATATTCATTAAATGTGCCTTGTGGCATTTTGGGGGATTTGAGATCGGCACAACTTTTGAGTAAAAGATGAAGATTAGGCGGCAAATCGCAGGTTGTTACGTTAAATGGAAATTGGAAGTTGAACAAGGTAAGGGACCAAGGGACCTGACATTTGAATAAAATGTACATGGAATGGTATAAATTGAGTACGTGCGGACGCAGTAATGATGCTTATCGGTGAATGACGAACACCGTGTAAAAAAGCCACACTCGAGCCATGCTTTATATCAGGATATCAATTATTTTGCCATCGAAAGCCCTTTCTCAGTCTTGTCCCTGTTGTGTCGTAGTTGGAGGTGAAAGAAAAGCCAAACATATTAGCGTCTAAGTCACTGTTCTGCCTTTCATGTTTCTTTTCACCAAAAACTTGTTTTCGCCACTTCCTGGCCAGAAACGGGTGTTTATGGTGAACTGAAGTAATTGAAGAAGCTACAGAAACAGAAACAGATTTTTAGTTTTTATTTTTTTGCCTGGTGAAAGAAGATCAAAAGTCTATCCTTTTTGTACTTTTGTCAAGGTATTGCCAGTTCATTTTTTCAACCTAAGGATCAGTACTTAAATGTACTTTTGTCAACTATTTTATGGTGTTGCGTGTCCCAATAAGAACTGTAGCCCCAAGTAAACTTATTCTTTTCATACAAAATCGCTCCTTGGTGAACGTCCTGGCGGTATCAACTTTTACCGCAGGACCGTTTGATTGCGTTTGTCGTAAGAAGAGCAGCTCGATCGTAAACATTAAAACAATGTGCTCTCCGAATTACGATGGAAGCTGCTGCAAGGAGTTACGAGTCATTTGCGCACCGTTAAAAAAAAACACAAAGTCAAACATGCGATCGCGATGCGCGTCCTCTCACCTGTTCTCGCCGCTGTGCTTTTAACTTTGCCTTTGTTATGATGCTCGTCTGCGCTATGTGACAGGGCCGCTAATCCGCTGCCTTCAATGTAAATCCCCCCCCCCCCCCCCCATAATCTTCCTGATGGCCTGTGTGTGACGTCATCGAATCTGAGTGCAAAGGACAGCATGTTAAAAAAAAAAAAGAACTCATGTGCGTTAACGTTTACCTTCGGCTGCTACAATAACATCGCCGCAGACTTCCAACGTGGATCAGTGGACACGGTGAAGGGGACACAAATTCTAAAGTACTTGCACCACCTATGACCCGACCAACCCTCCCCCACCCCCTGCCAGCGGGTCAGGTGTTACATCTGTGCAACTGTACCACCACACACACGCAAGCACGGACGCAAACTGAGTGAGACAAAGAAAAAAAAAAACAACAACAAACACTGGGTCATTGCTTATCTGGCAACAGCTGGCAAAACAATATTCTCAGTGGACACAACATGAGGTACACCTTCATCTAACTGGAATGCAATTTGAAATTTGATCATCGAGGCTCGGCTTTGAATAAGACGGCAAGAAAGGTATTCATGTCAAATGTACTGGTTTTGAAGTGGACCGGCAAATTGGTGCTGTTGTTAACGCCGGCTTCTTTCATTCTAGGCAGCTTGCTAAGGTAAAGCCTTTCCTTTCTCAAGAGCACTTTGAAAAAGAAATTCATGCCTTCGTCACATTTTGGGGGTTCGACTGTAATACACTTGACTTTGGTGTCAGCCAATCCTCCATTAAGCGTCTCCAGTGGGTCCAGAATGCTGCTGCTCGCCTCTTGACTGGTACACTCGTAAGAGGGAGCACATAACTCCTACCCTGGCATCCCTTCACTGGCTCCCTATACATTTTAGAGTTCTTTTTAAAAAAAAAATCCAATTATTTGTTTTCAAATCTTCAAATTGCCCCCCCCCCACCTTACCTTTCTGAGCTCCTGCCCGGTGCCTCCGGTCTGTACCTGGGAACAGAGGTTTATGTTATGTCTTCTGTTATTGTCATTATTTGTATTCTTATTTAACTACCACCATAGAGTAAAATCACAGCAGTCCTGTTACATTAATCCTTTTTTAAAATACATTTTTAAAAAGTCAACTCTAATGTGCTTCGTGTCAATGTGCTACTAGCATAAATGCTACAATGTTATATTTCATGTAATTTACTAATTCTATGCTAAAAACTCACTTGTGGTGCTTTATCCAAGTGAGAAGTGGGGTACACTATGGACCGGTTGCGAGTTCATCAGGACAGAGACATAAAATAAATAAATAAATAAAAGTATTCACGCTCACATTTTTCACACAATGGCCAATTTAGTCCTCAATGAAGACAACATTCATGTTTCTAGAATGTGACAGGAAGCCAGAGAACAAAACACATACCGAAGGAAGAAACAATTTGTAGAAGCTTTGTTAAAACTTTGGAGGTGGAGGTGTGGTTGCGAGGGCCTTTGGGCAAGTGGTTTCAGATTGATGGGCTAAAAAACAATCCAATAATTGTCCGAGCCCAATTTAAAAATGCTGCTTCTCGTTTTGACTTTCATCATTCATACTTGCTGGCTGCGAGCTGGGTGGAAAAAAAAGGGAGGGATATAAAAATAAAAAAAGAAGAGGAAAAAGGTATACGAGATGTTGCATGAGAATCCGCAGAAAAATCGGATTCCCATGATTGTCACACTGGTTATTCTGACTCATGGCATGACTTCAAATACTATACCTGTAGAAAGTACCTTGATACATATTTTGAAACATTTCCGCAGCAAAAACCTTAAAACATCAATAAGAGCGATGGAATCATTGATGACAAACCATAAAATCTTAAATTCTTCACATTTTTATCAATTAAAAAAAAAACGATGTAGATGTTCTTATAAATAAGAATGCTCTAAATCTCCCCATCCTCTCCAATATTGGCGACCTGCAGCCTTATTATTTGCATGCGTCTTCACCATTGCTCCCCACATGACCTGCAGAAAGTAGGGTCAGGCAATTATGAACAGAAATGCCATTTTGTCGGGGCGACTCAGCCGTCTGACAAAGACGGAGCGAGGGCCATTTCTTTCCTGGCGTTTTATTAATAGGCTCGGCGGTTGCAAAGACTTGCGCTGCTGGGTAACATACTACAGGCTCTGTGTTAAATCACATCCTGTTTAGAATAATTACCATCACGTCTTGGGATTAAACAACAATCCCCCAAAATGTCTCAAGTTTGTTCATGCAACCAAAGAACATCAGGCGGACGTTTTCGCCTGTACGTGGAATCTTTGTTGACCGCAGCAACGACTTCTGGTGATCAAAGCTCAGAGAACAAGTTAATCGTTAATTTAGAGGACAGAAGCAAAATAAATACGGCGCAAAACAAGCTGATCCTACTTGGCAAAATGTCAACAGTGTCCGGGTCTGACATCCCCAAAGTGACTTTGTACCAAAGTCTCGTTTCGAGGCGTATTTATGCGTAATCCACTTAGGACAGCCGAATCTCTGTACCGTTTATGGATTTCCAAGTCGTGAGGGTACTTAGGAAGCCTAATTAATCTAATAAAGCATGTATGAAGGCCCAATTGAATTTGCCGTGGGTAGCTATGGGCACGCGCGCGGGCCTCACGGAAATCTATCACATTCCACGTCATTCATTCAATAATGCATGATTTTGATCGATTCAAGTGACGGATCGGCGATGCCGAGGTAGGCTTTGAAAAGTCGGCGATAAAACTTTTGTCGTTTCTCAATGAGCCCATGAATAATTCACGTACACAGCGGAGACTTGAGCAGGGTTGTGTTTTAATTAAGAAACCATAATGAAACGAGTGCAACCGAGAAACCTACAGTTACAGTGCTATGCGATACATTGACAATCGTCACCGGATAATGGAACCAAAGCATCATTAAATAGTGTCCCTGCATCATTGACAGTCAATCGTAAATGCTGTGGAAAAACAACGTGCAATTCTTCTTGGGTCCCTCACTTTGTATATAAGGTGGGGAGGGTGTTTTTTTTTTTTTAAACAATAATAATAGTCTGTTGTGCTGTATAAATAATGTCCAACAAAGATATAAAAGAGCAGCATATATGTGTAGAGTATTTGATCAGATATACGGTATGTTACCCATGCATGGACTACAGCGCGGTCACTCTCAGTCACTCACTGCCTCTTTAGGGGCCACTTTCGCTAAAATAGAGAAAAGAGAAGATCATACTGACAACAGTGGAGCATCACCAAATCTCGGATGAAGTGTCCACAAACATGCATGTGGAGAATATTTGATCGTGTTTAAATGGATCTTTTCCAATCCTACTCGGTTCAAGTAGCCATACAAGTTCTTGCTTGTGTTTGTGAAATATATAATTGCAATAAAGAGGGAAAAATTTAATCGCTGTAAGATTATTTCTCAAAATCGTTGAGGGATGGGCTAGCTAGCACCGATACCAGGTTTTGAATCGGGCCGATATCAAGCCTATTTTGGAGGATCGGGTAGTCATGGAGATTGCCGATACCAGCCTCTAATATTTAAGGCGAAGAAAATGTGACATTTATAAGTCCTCCTAGGCAGTAGTTGGCGCTATACAACAGCGTGACACATCGGTGAATAATTATTTGCATCAGAAAGAAAAGGTTTTGTTCACAATGTTTTTCAATTTTTGAAACAATTTAAAGGGACACAGAACAGATTTTTTTTTAATTCTTGTTGAAATCGCTTTACATTTTCAGTTAAAAGTTTAAAGGCAATAAACTGAACACGGTTTTCCAATTGTGACATTGAAGGTTTACATTACCTTTTTTTTTTTTAAAGAAGACACTCAGAATAAAGTTTCTTTTTCTTTACATTTGCTCATGACTTGAATCACTCAATGTTCCTGCACCGCCTCTTTGCAATTGAAAATTTTGAGCAATATTACAGTAAGAATTTTTTTTAAATATTCCTGGTGCTTCATTTTCCATATTATATATATATACAGTATATTTTTTACCCCATGTTTTTTGTTTACCACAATAATAGTGTACCATGGTCTCAAAACCGTGAAGCTATCGTTCCATATTTTGATATTGTTGCATCCCTCGTCTCCATACATCTGCGCGGCTCAGACTTCGAAAAATTAGTTTCGTTTTTATCCATTGCTGTTTTATGCTAGCAGGTCACTAGCATGTATGAAGGCCCAATGCATTCATTGCAATTTTTTATTTTTTGCAGTTCCCATCCTTAAACTGAGGCGAGTAGAGCTACTTAGAGCTTAATCTAGCCGATACCCTGTAGTGGAAAAACAACGTTTGGGTGTCTTGTCATCAACCGTACGGGAATGAAAGCTTGCACATTCCACGACCCACGTTTGCATGGTCAAAAAGGCCGAACAGCAACAAGGATTTTCTATTGCTATGAACTGGAAACATTTCACCACATGGGGTGACGACTACAAGGCTCTTGCAATACACTCACCACCAGCAAGAAAGGCAAGGCTGTGTTTTGGTAGTTTGCGTGTTGGAGGAATCACAAACTTAAAGGGTATAGGTGTATCTCAATCGATGAGGATATTGCTAAAAAGTTCATTTATTTCAGTAGTTTCATTCGAAAAGTGAAACATATATTATTCAACAGAATTTCAGAAGGCCACTTCCTGCTTAATGTGGGCTGGACTGAATTTTGATTCTCGTTATGATTGCCTGGGTCATTTTTAAAAAGTTTTCGGAAAATAAAGTAATAAAAAATTTACTATTCAGAGTCAGTTTGCCTTGATTTTAACCTTTGCAGATGACAATGATCTGGATCACAGATCTCAAAAGACAAAAAAAAATGTTGGGATCATATGTATATTCTATTGCCTTGGGCAATTATGCTATTACGCTAACTGTAATAGTTTTGAGATGGATTTTTATTGTTCTTTATCCATCCATCCATCATCTCTACTAACTATAGTCACAAAGGTTTAACAGAGTGATGGGAGCAAAATATATATTTTTTTTTCAGTGAATACAGCGAGTCACGGATCTTTTATTGTTGGGTGACTGTCTCGAATATAAAAGTATGACTTTGGCATCATGTAGCGACATCTTGGCACGATGCTGAAATGAGCGGAGGAGCTTCATTTAGACTAATGGTTCTTGATGGAGAAACCTTCAATCAATAAACGACAGTTCTCACGGATCTTTCGTACTTTGTGACAAGCCTGTGGTTCATATTAATTGAACTACTGAAATGAATGTTTTCTGCAATATTTTAATTATTGAGGTGCACTTGGAAGAGTGATTGTAAGCACACGACTGAGGTTTCTCAACCTGGAGGAGGGGAGTTTGGGACTTTTAGGGTTTTTTTTTTTAATGAGAATCCGATTTTATAGGGGACATCCCAGAGTCCTTAGCAGAGTCCAAGGCATCGGTGGTCGTAGGGGAAGAGACCTTCCGGTAGATGAAATCGTACAAGCTGACATCGGGTCTCTTGGTGCGGCAGTTCTTGCAAACCAAATTGGAGTATTGGTTCAAAAGGCCGTACAGCCTCCCTGGAAAGCGACGGCAAGGATGGAAATGGGAGGAGGGGGGGACATGGCATGACATGTTCAGACAAGGAAGGAGAGGTTTTTGGGTGACAGATACAAAGAGAACAAACAGGTTGAGAGTGAAAAAACGACCGAGAGGGGATAAGATTATACCACAAAATAAAACCCATTAAATGAAAGCAAGTTTGTGCTCGTGCTGGTGCGTCTCTGCAGCTCCACTTTAGGAAATGGATAGCCAGAGGGGAATTTCTCTGAAAGGCTTCAATAAATGTCAGCGGGAGAAAAAAAAATGAAAAGTGGGGGAGGGGGTCGGTGGGGGGGGGGGGGGGGGGAATTCTGGGGTCACCAGTAATCCACTCTGACGCTAAATGGATGGGCCCAAGGAAAAGACATGGCCTGTGAGGTGTAATAACTTAGCATGTACACGGGCCGCCCCCCCCCCCCCCCTCGTATACTGGCGCGCTAATAGTGGCAGCAAGGACAAGCCTCTCAATCTTCACCAGCTCAATCGTGGCTAATATCGTCCCAAGTCGTATTTATTGCATACTCTACTATAAGAGCTCCATTACAGGCGGGCGCTGGATTTAATGAAATGCAGTGGAATCTCAGTTGAACAAACCATACTGGATCTTCGCAGAATGCTGGTCCAACCTCGCATTTGTTTCGATTTGCGAAACATTTTTCCTTCTCATATGGATCCCTGATATTTCCCCAAAAATTGTCACACAAAGCAAAATACTATCTGAAGTTTCAATACTTTAAGAGGCGTAATTCCTGTCCGAATGGAAAAAAATTGTACGTTATGACCTGTTCGACGCTAGAGGCCATTTATAGCTTTAAGGAAAAAGAAAAAAAAGGGGTGTTCAGTCTTACCCACGGTGACTTGTTTCTCAGTCAAGAAAGTGTGCATGTTGTGAACATCTCGCATGAGCAGAGCATCTCCGAAGGTGAAGTACGCCACGTCCCTGCCCGCCTCTGCTGCTGCCATCAGCTGAATCAGGGCTAATGAAAGAGAAAGCGAGATGGCTGAAAGGGAAAGCCGGGCCGACGGCGGCCGACTTGCATCGTTCTGTCTTATTTGGAGATGACTTCAGTTAACGAAGTAATGACAAACTAAAATCGGGCTGGGCAATTCATAGATCAATTCAGTAATTTTTTTTTCTTTTCTCTTAAATAGCTTATGTATTATGGTTTTCTGTGTAAGGGCATACCTCACGTCTTTTCCCGGTCAGAATTTGAATTAAAAACTACCTGGCACTTGTCTGGATTGCTGTGTACTGTTTGGAGGAGGATGTTTTTTAATCTTTCAGGGGCTGAAGTTCGTTTTGTTTAAGCAGCAGCACCTTTTAATCCTGCTCGTGTGTGAAAGGGGCCATTTGGAAGCACTTTTAAACAATTTATATTCTTACTCTGGAGGTTAACTCTGTGTATTAGCATTAAAATTTTGTACAATGTTTGTTCTCAGGACAAATAGACCCTTGAGGGGAGGGGGAAAAAACACATTTTTAATAACATTTGTCATTTGCTTTTAAGATAAGACATGAAAACCTTTTATTTTTTTCAAGTGAAATAAGAATCAATCAGAATCAGAGATCAGGTGTGTGTGGGGGGGTTGGGGGGGGGGCGGGGGTGATTTTACTTTCAGGCCATATTGTTCAGCCATAGCTGACTAAAATTATGAGAGCTTGGTAGCAATTGGTCAATGATCCAAAACGAGGGATGCCTTCAGCCCGGAAGCCCACTAGTCGAGGCCTTCCGTCTTATAGCAAATTAGGACCGTTAAATATTTAACAGCCTGGGTATTAACTCCAGATTAATGAAAGCAGGACTCAAAACATCATTATGGAAAGGGCTGTAATCTTTACTGCGAAAATATAGCTCAGGCTCATGTCAGAGTAGGTGGACATAAAACGCTAAGCTAATTCCAAAGCTAATGGGTGCAGGATTCAGCAGACATAAAAAAATAAAAGGATGTCTGTAAACTGCTTCTTAATACTGTACATATGAAAGTTTTTGATGCATAGCAAGCACATGGATCCGTGATGATGTCACTCGGTTCATTCTTTGAGTGCGAACTGAACATATGTTGCCCCAACGGTGTCACATTTGACCATTAGCAATTGGGAGAAAATGTTCGGTGTTAAGTCTTCCCCGGGACAGTAAGTGGGCCCTCGCTTATGAAGAGTGATGTAGCGCGAGTTCGCAGGGGGTGCGATTTATGGACTCCCTTGCCTGTAATCAATCGGCAATATAATGGAAAGTGTAAACGTGTGTCAGCAGATCGATAAAAGGGTGGGAAAGAAACGGATGACTGACACACGGGCCAGCGATGAATTGAGAGAGGCGGGTTTGAGAGGGTCACGTGTAGTGCTTAAAAAAAAGCGCTGCTACTCCATGTATGTTTAGGACAACCATCACATCGATGAAAATACCCATTAGCCTATTAAGCTAGTTCGTCAAGTATTTCCCAGTTAACAACTGTTTTGTTGATGCAGCTCATTTGTTCAAATATCAAAGACATAAAATGGTTGCCTTCGTCTTTATCGTCAACAACAACCGAACAACACATTTCTGCTTTGATCGAATGGTACCTTTGAGTCTCGTGTCTCCGCCGAAAGCGCCGCAGCCCCAGTTGCCAGTGGCTATTGCGGACAAGTGCTTTCTGTTGGCATTATTTCGGAAGAATCCACAGTACGCCTGGAAAGAGAAGCGGGAGGAACCGAAGCTTTAGCAGGAAAGAGGACCACGAGGCCCCGAGAAAAGATCCTTTTACATAAATCTAAGATTTTGATGTCACCTTAATACGAGGGCAAATCTGTTTGCGCCGAAATAAAAAAGCATTTTTCTCACCTTGTTGAGCTCTCTCGTCATCTTTTCAGGCAGAAATTGCTCCAGGAAGTTTCTGTATTTCAGAGCATCAATTGCCACAATCTCTGTACACCGTCTCTGCCAGTCGTCCCTTCGATGAAAGAGAGAGACTTTGATTTCAAACCCCCGGTCGTTTGAACAGGTAACTGGGCTGACAAAGGGTAATACAAACTATCAGGGTAAGTGCGAAAGACTACCTCGGTGTCTCATCCTTGTAGCACTCATCCCACTTATATGTTTCAGCATAGCCAGAATATCGACTGTACCGCTCAGCACCTACACACACACAAAAAAAAAAAAACATTCGAGGGAAACAGATTTTGACAACAGACCTCAATCAAACCTCAGTTTTCGAACGTCTCTGTTATAAACCAAATCAAATTTCGACCAGAAAATTCACCTCGGATTACGACCGAAACCCGTTTTTCCACCAAACTGAACAAATCCGAATATGCCATTTGATTCCTCTTGGCTTCCTTACATGAGGAAGTGACGCTTCCTCGTGTGGCGTTCATTGTGAGCAGACGTGTTTGTTGTGATTTATGCAAATCTGACTGTTTTTATGTTATTTCTGCAAAGTGTATTAGCCTCTAATCATGGGCTAATAAAATAGCTTCGGATTTCGAACAAATCGCTTTTCGAACAGCTTTCTGTAACGGATTTTGGTCAAAAACCGAGGTATGACTGTAGCGCCATCAGAAGCGACATGCATGCTATTCAAACAAATAAATGACCATTTTGATCAAGTCGATTGTGTGAAGTTGATAGTTGATAAACACAACAGTGGACCTTGACCGCTGTACAAATGTCTAACCCCAAATTTCCCCTCGAGTCAGACTCCACAGTCTTTCCCAAAATTCCATTAAAAAAAAGCATCTTGGAAGCGTCATATTTGAGAGGCAGCCCTAAAATGTCACCAATACATAAATATTTGAGCGCGCACAACGTGGGCCTAAATGTGTTTCAGGGCCTTGTCTTTTCAAAATCGAATTCAGTGCGTACGCAGTATCAGCAAGGATCGCATGGCCATCAATAAAAGCCTCTGATTTCATCAGCAATCTACTTTGGGGTTGAAATAAAAAGCTTCCACTCGTAATAGGCAGAAACGGTTCAAATGGAAGAAGCTACTATTGTGAGCCCCCCTTTGAACATGTAACACAAGCAGTAAATGACAGTTACCATGGCGCAAGTATTACCGTAATCTATTATGGGCATAAAGTCAGGTCGATTGGCTTTGAACGATTCGGTTGATTGTGAGCGGTTGATTGTTGATTAATTATAACCTAGCAGCCACTGGCAGAAACACGGTTCCTTCAGACGTATGCCACAATCGAGTGTGAGGTACTTCAACAGTCAGGGGCCGTAATTAGCATTGAACCTTCCTTACAAATGGAAAAAGTTGAGTTTCAAGAGCAAAGTTTCAGTTACTTAAATCGCTGCATTCTCATTTCTTTCCATTGATTTTATTTCAAACACATGGGGGGGGGAAAATGGCTCGTTGTGAGAACTTTTCCCAAAGGAGGGGAAAAAAAAGCCTGTGATTGGAGGCAGGGTGTGAAACAACAATCGTGCTACAATTGAAATTTTTCATCGCCAAGATGCTCTTAAAAAGTCCAGTGAGAAGAAAGAAGCATTCATTTCCACAAAACAAGCAACTTAATCTTCCAGGAACAAGCTGCTCATCCTTCCCTTAATCAACAGACAAGAGCTGCTTGCCCTCCCCAATCACCTTGATGTCATTTGTACCGGAAACTCTCCGGGACCTCTTTACAGCATCCTGCCATAAAAGGTTCCCATCACCAGATTACATCGTGGGTGCTTCCTCTCTCTACCTTCCGGTCCGACAACACCCCCGTGGAGGAATACCGACGTCACATTGAAAAGGTACAAGAAGACCCGCGGTTGTGAAGAATATGATCAGAGGAGAAAGGTGTGTACAAATGTCTGGACCCCCCCCCCCAAAAAAAACAAAAAAACAAAACAAGATTAAGAGTCTGGATTGAGAATCATAGGAAAGCCTGCATGCGTGCAAAGAATATTGTCATTTTAATGAATGTATGGCGTAACTGGCCCATTCCATTAGTGGAGCGATGACCTTAGTGCGGTTATAAATTCCTTTCTGTCCAAATTTAATAAAGTTAAGTGGAGAGGAGGAGGAGGAGGGATAGAGGGAGGGAGGTGGGAATGGTCTGAGGCTCGGAGGAGGACGGTGACGAACAACTGAAGGTGACTCGGAAAAGAGATGAATGTCCCGAAGAAGACAGGGCGGCGCCACTGTGTCGCTGGCCACGGCTAGTTAAGATAAAAGTCGATTTTTACATTGACGGCAGAGAATTAAGCGGTCTGTCTTTGTGTGTGTGTGTTTGGTGATATCACTGGACCCGAGTGTCGTCATCTGTCTGCATCTACCTCAACACCCTTTTGTGGAAATCGGCATAAATATGCTTATCCTGCGGCACAGCTATAAATAAGCCACCCTTAAGAGGAGTATATGAAGGTGTTTCCTGTTTTATGTACTTATAAAACAACTATAAACATTATTTTGTGCACAATTGGAAAAAAATAAGCACGATCAAAAAATATAAATATCAAGGCGCCATTCAAAATGACCCTTAAAAGCTCTTTTTTTTTCTCTGTACTTGCATATTCCAAGAGTGAATAACATGAAGGTATAAAGTGTAATTGCTTTTAAATCTAGATTATTAACTGTGCTGTTCCCATACTTAAAATTAAGTTTTTTTAAAAATGTTATGTTTTCTAAAGTCTTGTTCTTACACTGTATGCCCCCATCCCAAAAAAAAAAATCGGGTCATCCATCATAGCCAGTCCTATGACCTTTTACCTGTAATAATGAGGCATTCGTTGTACTCCAGTGCTTCAGTGAAGAGACGGGAAACAATGAGTTCGGGGTTGATGATGAACCGGATCTCTTCTTGGACCAGGCCATGTCCCGTGACGCCGCCACCTACGAATCGGTTTGCAAAGTCCACCTTGCGAGGGGGGGAAAAAAAAGGACATTTTATTACTCAACGGCACAGTCGCAAATGCTTTTCTTCTCCTTACATTTAAAAAAAAAAAAAAAAAAAAAGCAAAATGTATACCGTCTTGTCTATTCAATACGGTCGGGCTGAATAGTGAGATTGAACTTCCCGTTATGGAGATGAACGCCTCAATTAGTATGTCCTTATTTCCTGCCACCCACTGTGCTCATTTAATCCAGATAAAGGTCACATGCTTGCTTCCTGTTTGGGGGATAATCAAATGAGGAAGCAAGATCATGCATGTTTGATCCATAAAAACTCGTAGCGCTGAAATGAATGGTAAACAGAGCAATATAGTGGAAAAAATGTAGAAAAAATATTACCTAAAAGAAGACCTTTAGAATGACCTGCATTTTTGCAAAATGTGATCCGAGTTACACAAAAGGCAAATCTCATCAAGGCTTGTCCACATACTTTTGTGACCCTTTCCAACTTTGTGTTAAGCTTGCAACCGGTAATTTTCGAGCTCTTCTGTGCGCAGCAAGGTTCACATTGTGCAATGCTTCTTGAGAATTGTATGCTCAAAACTATTTGTCCAACTTTAACCAACACCTCCATTCTCATCACAATGAATGCCTTCTAAGTCGTCAACTAAGATGAATTTTTGGAGAAGTCATTAGAATAGAACTGTGAATATTTGTGCAGCATTATTTAGATGAGACAAACATCATATCAAATTTTATCTAGGGCAAAAAATTCCAAAGAATTCACGCAATTCTTCCTAACAACTGTGTATCTTTTTGATATGATGCCATGTGCGCTGACCCACTGGCAGCACAGCGCATTTGAATGGAAACGCTGCTATTCAAACGTGTCTGTCAGAGGGAGGGTCCTGCTCACTGGCCCGCGGCCGCATCAATCCCCTGTGACATCGAGTGCGTTTCCAACCCGCGTGTGTTTTGAACCCGTTCTCCTCACCTCGTTCACCCAAATCCTCACCCCTCCTCATCCTTCAATCTCACCTCCTCTGACAGAATGACAGCCGACGCCGTCCGATCAAAAGCCATCCTTTTTTTTTCTTCCCTCCCCAATGCAAATCTCTTTTTCTGTACCCCACGGTCTTTGCTATCCCCCCTTAGACATCTCTGAGCGACTCATGTGGATACTTGAGCTGTCAGGCAAAGAATTAAAATACACTTGCCATGCCGAGACCAATGAGAGGAGTGGCAAAAAGAATGAATCCATTGCACCAGACACGAGGGGTGCATAACCGCATTTCATGTGAAACGCTAATGGCCATCAACCGGTAAGGCTTTCGTTAAGCTAAAAGATGACAAACTTGCTTGCAAAGACTGGGTAGATCTGACGTTAAACGGATTTCATACCTGCAGCATCCCATAACCGTCATCCTCGATTGTCCCATCGCAAGTGATATGTAAGCGTGTCAGCTGAGTCTGGCAGCTTGAACAAAGAAAAAGGACACTTTTCAATCACAGTGTTATTTGCAAATCATACAATTACATTCAAGCAATACTCGTCAAGTCACACATGATTAGCTCGGCTATATTTCATTATCACTAATTACAAATTCGATTCTACATTTGTCCGAATATGGATAGACTGCGCTTGAAATTTTATTTTATTTTTTTGCCATGGTATGCGTCTGTAAAAATCACTATTGTTTTCAATCTCTAAACTGCTGACAACATACCGTGACTCCCAAATTCCATTCATAGTCAAAATACAATAAAAATGTTAGTTTTCTGGGGTGTGTCATAACTTTTCTATAAAAAAAAAAAAAAAAAAAAAAAAGTTATACTTCTCCCAGGTTGGAAGCGTGCTCATTGTTTGTCTTGTGAATGTCACGAGGCCCTTTGGTCCTAAAAGACAACAATAAACATGTTCATTCAATTATATTTTCTTTTTGGGGGGGAGGAAAAAAAAGGTATTGTGATTTCCTGATGCTTACTGGTCTGCGCAACTCTCCTAAAGTAGCAGATGAGGGTTTTCAACTTCTCGATTTTTCGTGATGAAGAGCCTTCAAATAACCTGCGGATAAAGTGTTGTTTCAACCAAAGAGCCATCTTATGGCTGAAAACAATATGTGTAGATTTAGAGGAGACCCATAGCTTCTTTTTTTTTCTGTCATCCATAGCTGATAAAAACAGTAAGCTTGGCAATTTCTGACAGTCCGATGATAACAAGTTGCAAGTTTACAAATGTTTGTAAATGAAACAGGCAACTTCATATTTACTTATTTGACAACACACACAAAAAAAGAAAATGTCAGTTTGGATATCAAATTGTTGTCCCACATCATTTCATTCTCAAGCGGGGAAAAACAGCAGCTGAAGAGCGTTCCGTTCTCCCCTCTCCAACATATCCATCACTTAACGAGGACAAACCTCGACAGTTCTGCCAAAAAAGCAATCAGCAGATTGCTTGCCGCGCTGCCTGTCCAAGACGGAGCGCCACTGTAGCCAATAAGCAAAGTGATGGACACTCCCTCAATTATAAGCGTGGAATGGAGCCGGGGGTTGGAGGGGTGGGGGGTTGGGGGTGGGAGCTTGAGCAATAACGATCCGGCGTCCATTTTGGACTGCGCTGCTTGTCTTGTCTCATCGTCTCACAAATTCGGCTCGGTATATGCTGCAGGAAGTAATGCTGATAGTGAAGGTGGGGGCCCAAAGTATCTTCAAGCAAGCGATAGAAGGGCTCTGTGACTGGAATCGATGCTTAACATTATTACACGGCCCTCTTTGTTTAGCCTGCTGCTAACATTGGGTGCGTGGGGGGGGGGGGGGGGCACGACAAACAAGCAAACAAAAAAACCTTCTTGCACAAATGACGGGGATCGGAGGATAAAGATTCAGATAACAGGTCAAGACACTGAACAATACCACTGAAACCCCTCAGGACAGACCGCTAATAAAACTGAAATATAAACTGGAATCAGTGCATATGCTAATAACTTTTTTTTTTTAAACCATGCTTCCTATTGGAGCACTGGAAATATAAATGCCTGTCCCCAAAACCAAGCCCATCATAAAAAGTTTATAAAACAGAATCGAACAGAAAGCCTTTACTGTCATTAAACTCTGCAGAACTGCAGATATAACTAACTTATATTAAATTCATTCATTCATCTTCCGAGCCGCTTGATCCTCACTAGGGTCGCGGGGGGTGCTGGAGCCTATCCCAGCTGTCTTCGGGCAGTAGGCGGGGGACACCCTGAATCGGTTGCCAGCCAATCGCAGGGCACACAGAAACGAACAACCATTCGCACTCACACTCACACCTAGGGACAATTTAGAGCGTCCAATCAGCCTGCCACGCATGTTTTTGGAATGTGGGAGGAAACCGGAGCACCCGGAGAAAACCCACGCAGGCCCGGGGAGAACATGCAAACTCCACACAGGGAGGCCCGAGCTGGAATCGAACCCGGTACCTCTGCACTGTGAAGCCGACGTGCTAACCACTGGACTACCGGGCCGCCTATATATATATATATATTATCCATCCATTTTCTGAACCGCTTGATCCTCACTAGGGTTGCGGGGGGTGCTGGAGCCTATCCCAGCTGTCTTCGGGCAGTAGGCGGGGGACACCCTGAATCGGTTGCCAGCCAATCGCAGGGCACACAGAAACGAACAACCATTCGCACTCACACTCACACCTAGGGACAATTTAGAGCGTCCAATCAGCCTGCCACGCATGTTTTTGGAATGTGGGAGGAAACCGGAGCACCCGGAGAAAACCCACGCAGGCTTATATTAAATATAAGTACCATTTTACTTGAAGTGTACTGTGCTCCCTCGAATATTTGTAAATTCGATACTATTTCACCTATTCAACGCTATCCTCCATTGATTTGCTGAAAAGCTCCTCCCTTTGCTGTTCTTGTGCTCAGGTTAATATAAATGTGTTACTTTGGCACCAACTTACGACATCTGAATACGACGGAACTATGTTTGAATAAAAAGAAGCGCTTCATTTAGACGGGCCATTTGGTCTGATAGAAAAGTTGGCCTCGAAAGCGTCTTCCGCTCTTAAAAGTATTGCGTAACCCATTACTGAGGCCGGCCCTTGTTTGAGAAAATGTCATTCAATACTGTCATAAAAAAGTCAAACACAAAAGAAACCATAACTTATTCCCAGAATCGGTGAATGGAAAAATACGCTGTCGTTTCAAATTACTCATGTTTTGTGTTCAGAGGCATGAACTTCATGGAATTTAAGCAAGATTTCCACTGCTGGGATTCCCCTAAAAAACACGATACTGCTTTACATCTTGATGTTTGTCCAACTCCTTGCAACTTCATAATGAGGCAAAAAGACAAACAGACCGGATGTTATTAACCACGTCACTGACAAGGAAGATGGCTCCTCAAAGAGACGAGGGCAAAATTGAGTTGCGGCAAAACCTGGACTATGTCCACCAGGTAAGGAGGCGGCTGTGAATAAAATAAGACAGATGGCATTTTAACGGGATTACAACATGGCTATGAACCACATATCATTTAAAGAGCCAACCGTGCTTGTTTATGAATGACTCATATCCCAGATAACGTATTGGGTACGCATATAGTATTTATAAACAAAACAGGAAGTCATATAAAAGCTTTTTCTAAATGAAGAGAAACTACAGACAGATGAGAGTGCAACGTAACAAAAATAATTTACTGCCAATTATCCTTTCCGGATGATCCCAAGGAGCGGCGGCTGCGGATTCCCACAATTAGTGAGACGGAAGCCTAAGCTCGGTTCAAAGAGTCCCAAATTTTCCAAGAACATTCTGCGCTCATGAAAAACTGATGAGTAGGCCGCTGAATTGAAACCAAACGTTATTTGTCTCTGTGGTGTAACATTGGGACACAGTTGTGAAAACTACTGAAGTTTTTTTTAAGGCACTAGTGCCCCCTTATGGAAATATTCGCTCCCAAGACATTGCAAAAAATATAACCCGAGTGATGGCTTGTAAATTGAAGAGCTCAGAATTTGGAGCAGGTTGTAATATGTTGATCGAGCTCGTTAATACATTTTTTCCCCCAATCAGCGACCCTGAGGATGGAAGAAACCACATCAGGATTAACAATTTTAAAGGCCTGCGCGGGGGATGAAGCAAAAGAAGCCAAGGATTTAGTGGAAGGTGCCTTCACCTGTAAAAGTTGATCTCGGGATAGTTGCAGTATTCCGACTTGCGGGAGTTGCGTCGCGGGAACGTGCAGAAGAAGGCGTTAGCCAGAAGACATGCGATTTGCTCCTGAGACATGGTTAAGGAATGGTTCATCCGTGACTTCAGCAGGGGAATTGGCTGGGGAAAGAACGACCACCGCAAAAAAGGGGGAGACTGTGAGGATTATGTCAATAGAAATGACGGACAAATCAGAAGTGGGGAGCAGTCCAAGGAGGGACACTGAAGATACATACAAGGTGATGCAAGTTTGATCGTGTGGCTCTAAGGCTGATGGGAGGGGATGATTAGTACGGCCGTATAACAAGCAGGACACACCGAGGATTCCATTAAATAAATGGGAAGAAGTAATTAAGGTCTGTGTTTTCCTACGCTCGCCCTGTCAGACACGGAGTCTCGTTTGTCTTGGCTGATTAGAGCAAAAGAGCCTCCCGGGACTGCCCCGGTTAGCGGATCAATAGCAGCTCTAATAACACGAGGCTGAACATCTGGCCTGAGACGGACGAAGCGGCGACAGACGGGATTAACAAACCTCTGGGAAGAAGGATTCTTTACCGTCGTGACAAATTAGCGTAGTGCCAGGTTAAAAATTGCAACCCTGGTTTGTCTCAATAATCGAAAAGATCCGCTTGGCTTAACGCAGAATGTTGATGATAAATATTATTGGACACAATTTTCAGTTGTCCCTTGTCCTACGTTTAATTCGTTGAATAGGTCAAGCCGATTGTTTTTTGATCAATGAAAACAGCATTGTCTCGTATAGAACGATAAACCGTACAAAAACGAACCGGTTTCATAAAGTGTCATTAGTGTATCAACTGCAGGATTAGTGTGTTGCCTGTGTGCCTCTAAGGGGCGTGGCCAAGTGCGTGGAGGAGCTGGAATCCTTACAAGTGTTCTCATTTCGTATTTGCGTGTTTGACTGTTTGTCCCGTTCAATAAAGGGCTCAAAGTGCATCAGCGATTGCGGCTCACCTTGCCCACATGCAAGGGCATCACAATGCCTTCATTTCTACCCTTTCAAAAATGAAGATCATATCTGAATGAAAATGTTCCCTGAAATCAAGTTGATTTCAAATATCATTCCGGTCTGAATTCCATCATACGAAGAAACATTTTTGGGGGGGGAAGAATTCCGAACAGGGTGAAAAAAATATATATGTATATATATTAAGAACGCAGCACGTACCATAGTGCAGAGGCGCGGAGCACTGAGTGCCAGTTTGACCATGGAAGGCAGCACGGCCTCGTAAAGGTGCTGAACCTCGCAATGCTCCAGACACTGAAGGATGAAATAGGATCGTATTGTTAAGTATGCAAATTCAATTCAAGGTCTGACAAACAATATGTGCTTATATTTTGCCCTGATCTAATGCTGTTCTTCTTCCTGAATTAATACCATTTCTGATGAGTGGCTTTGACTGGTGCCATGTATTTATTAAGTCGAGAACCTTTACATTTTGGTGTATCATAATTTAGAAAACGTGCTTATTTTTTTGGTTGTTTTTTTTTTTTTTAATCAGCCGAGGCATCGCCAGCGTCTTGATGGAAAGTCAGAAAAGGTTTGAAAAGCAATCCATGTTCACGACCCAATACCCTGCTGCCAATATAACAGTCGTCTCGGTTCTCAACAAAACATCAATAACAATAACACAAGTTGATGTTGTCTCTGGGCCAATTTTGCGCTTCGCTTCAGCAACGAAACGCTGAGAACAGATGCCGTGAAGCCACTGAAGAAGTTGAAGCTATCTGGAGGACTTCGTCACAAGACGTGTTTGATTAAGAACTAGCAGCCTAAAATTGACGGTGAGAGACTTGTGGGAAGTTAAAAGAATCAGATCGGCTGCTGCTTCTTCAGATGGCAAAAGTCACGACCAGCGTCGAGCTTCTACTGTTAATTAGTCGTCTTCCCATCATGTTCTCCGGGTAGGAAAACCCTCAGGATCCAACAGGAGGGTTTATAAAAAGCTTGACTGACGTCCCCGGGGAGGCGTGACAACAAAGTACTGTAGCTGGGATGAAAGACCAAGCGGACGTCATTCAACACAATTGACGATAAGCGTCGCAAAATGGAACAACTCAGTCAATCAGGAAAGGGAGCAGCCACGTACTTCAGCCTCCAGCTTGCCTCAGCGATTCCCTCGAAAATAAACACACTCACTCCGTCATACAGCCCAGATTTACAAAGCAATCACTTATGAGCGTATTGGCTTCAAATGTCACCCTTATCAATCACGTGCCTTATTCTATCAAGGTAAGCGGAGCGGCTGATTAAATGGACTTTCTGGAGCGAATGCAAATGACCAATCGGCGAGAAAGAGGGAGAGAGAGCGAGATAGAGAGGCACGGTGGCTTGATTTTCACCGCAGAGGTCTTCGTTGGGCAATTTGTCCGGGGAGCGTTTACTGTATATGGCAGCAGGGCAGGTCTGACTAAACGCTGTCAGAAGTAATGAGCTGGCAGGCATCATAAAACGTTCCCTTGGGACTAATAGATGGTCGATGTGGCAGAAGGTAGAAATATGATCTCCCACACAAGCTATAGCTGGTGACCATAAATGGTATCGCTCGGGCTGTAGGAGCAGAGCGAAGGTACTCATGATATTGTTACATATTAACTGAATCATCTGTCAGTGGATTAAAGTGACACACAACCCGCTAAAAAAAAATCTAGTTGACTTTTATGTTCATCCGATTTCAAAACAAGCGTTCCGAGTGGTGTGAATTTGTTCATTGCAGGCTTAAAATTGTTCGTCCAACGTTTACTGTCAACATCTCAGGATATCTATAAAAGTAGCTAATCGGCGCCTGCAGTCATCAAGTGTTATTGGAATCAATTATTAGCGATTGTACCATCAATTGTGATTTAAAAAAAAAACAAACAAACAAATGTGCATTTGTGGTGCAAAATGTATAGCATGTGTTGGCAATTCTAGACGTGCCACTGTAGTACATTTGTTAGTTGTGCTTCCACTTATTTGTTTTTAATGATCCAACACTTGGTACGTTATGTCTTATGCGCACGCTTTCCTCTTGGCTAGTCAACTTATTTCAACACAAAAGGCAGCCTGAGTCTACAGTGACATAGTCTGTGGAGTAAAATGATCACTGTGAGGCTTCCAGGCAGAGATTTTGCTATTTTCCCCCCCCCATATACTGTACTGATGCAAATCCTAACTGACTTTTTACATCACACAACCAATATTGTGTCATGATATCAAGATCCGCGGTGAATTCCACGCGTGAATGGATTTCTATTTCGTCAACAACAGATGTGCGGGGTCAGAACGACAAATAAGTGATAGCGTGTGACAAACACCAGTCAGAAATGCTTGATAAAGCACAAATGTTTGTGTAGTCCCTCGGGGTATCAGCTGTACTGAAGCCCTGGACCGCTTCCATTCTTGGGCCCTCAGACATTTATCAGAAAGTGACACTGTGACAGTTTCATTTGGCAGGGGAGAAACACAAAGACAATTTACAGACTCATCCCAATTTATATGATTTTTCTTTTTTAATCTTCTCTCCTACAGCCACGAGGGGAGTGTCAATCAGTGGAGCTTGCCTGTAGTATTGCTGGACAATTATTTAGTGCATCCTGAATGTTCATTAAATTGAATAAATTGAACGTTGTTATCTGAGCAACGCAGTATATAACTCCATTTATAATGGGGAATGTGTTATAGACCCAAAAGCAACAAGTAAAAAGCCACAATAAAGAAAGACATTAAAAAAAAAAAAACTCTCATTTTGAAAACTACAAAAATGATATTCAGAGCATAAAATACACAATAATGGGTGTGCCGTTCAGATGCCGTGCCTGGAGGGTGTCCTCGTTTGTGTTTTTGTTTTACTGTTCTCACTGCTCAATGAATCGGAATCTATTACTGTGGCTCTCCTTTCTCCATGTGTGAGGGCATCATCGTGAGAATACTGTAAAAACCTACAACAAAAGGATGCTTAAAAAAATGTAATGTGGCCGAATCAAACCCAAAGTGAATTTTTGCTTTAAATCAAAGCTTGCTTCCTTTAAATACTATCAACTACTCTAAAAAGCCCATTTTGAAGTTTATGTTCTGATAATGTGCCTTCATTTTGTAGCTTACATGCTCTCTTGTAAGCTTTTGTAAAACGCTTTAGCAGCACTTTTTTTTTTCTCTGAAACCGAATGCAAAGGAAAGCCTCGCTTATGTTAGAATGGAGTCCAAAGTCAGTGGAAGGGCAACTTTGAAGACCTTACTTAGCATAATTTTCAGATGGGATGGACCCTTTTAATGAAATTGGGTGAAGCAATAAAGTGGCTCATGCAGCCAATCGATTGCTCAAGCTCCGACTCGCACGTAGACATTAGTCCAAGGAGCAGAAATTTTAAAAAGACCATTAAGAAAGGTCCATATTTAGCAGTGGTGGCGTGTTTGAAATTGTAGCGCGGACGGCGAAATACGTTAAATGCGATTCAAAAGTGTAATAAAATCGGAATTTCTCCATTTGGATCATCATGCCAGCAATAACTTGCAATAACGGGAACTGCTAGAGAAGCTCTTACAAGAAGATGATGTGCTTCTGGCATATTTGGTGGGAAGCAAAAACTTTTGTTTCGCTTATTCAAGCATGCAGCTCACCTCTGTGCAAAGAAGGTTGAGGGCGGTGAAGTCCCATTTCTTCGCATGGGCTGTGTTGTATCGCAAGATAGCATCCTAATGAGACAAAAGTCAGTTGAGACTAATAAAGGTTTTTCTTATATGTCAGCACAGTAGAATTGAATAAAAATAACGCATAGATGAAAGGCACTGTGGGACAAGGGACCACAAGCAAGAGGAGATGAACTGTAGGGTGATATTTTTGCAAAGACTGCCACCTTGTGGATATCGCAACACTCTTGAAAGGACAAACTGCAATTATTTTAGTGAGACGGAAATTGCGATCAAAATTACGGTGGATCTCGTCTGCTTCAACGATCTAAAAACAATCATGCATAAGATACACAAAAGATATATAAAAATTTCAACAGTTCTAGTCAACAGAGAGATTATTTTCCATATAAACATTAAGTAGGAATTTCGCCTTTTCAAAAGCGCAACACTTTCCTCAGCTTTTAATGAATCAGGAAAACATACCAGTTTCATTTTTTTCAATTGAACTACTGAAATAAGTCAGACTTACCCTCACATCCAGAGAACTCTTGAACCCTCCTTGCAAGGCCGAGTGGATTAATTCCCACCGACTCTGGACACCGCCTCCATCCTACGACATATTTCATGCTATCAATGTTACGACTCCAACTTAAGCTTTAATTTATGATGGAAAACCGCGTGCATCTCGGACCTCCGTCTCCAGTGGAAACAGATTCTTCTCAGAGCAAGGCATCTTGACGGACACGTCATCCCAAGCGTCTTTGAACTTGCCGGGGTACGGGACAGGCACCTCTCCCTCCCTGAGGAGATCTGTCTGTAACATTGACAAACACACATGATGTATTCTCAGGGACAGTTGTCGGAGAGCTGTTGGATTATCGTATTTCGTGTTAGCAGAAGGCGGAGGGCAAAAAAAAAAGCGCCCAAGATACAGTGCCCTCCATAATTATTGGCACCCCTGGTTGAGATGTGTTTTTTAGCTTCCAATTATTTTATTTTTTTTCTAAATAATATGGGACCTTAATGGAAAAAAAGAGAAAAATCCAACCTTCAATACAAGTGCATTTATTCAGTGGGGAAAAAATCCCACATAAAGAAATAATTATTTGACATCAAATCACCTGTTCCACAATTATTGGCACCCTTAACAATTCCCAGGAAATAAATATAATTGAAGCATTTCTGTCATTTCTACAGTAGTTTACAAAGTTTACCAGAGTATGTAGGAACATTTAATTAGTAATTCATCACTTCCTGTCTCCCTGGGGTATAAATATGACGTGACACCGAGGCCATTTCTCTTATCCACTCTTAAACATGGGAAAGACAAAGGAACACAGCATACAAGTGAGGCAGATGTGCGTCGACCTTCACAGGTCAGGCAGAGGCTACAAGAAGATTGCCACTCAACTGCAGCTGCCCATATCCACTGTGAGAGGAATAATTAAGAAGTTCAAAACAACTGGAACAGTGGTAAACAAGCCTGGACGAGGAGCCAAGTTTATTTTGCCACCACGCACAGTGAGGAGGATGGTAAGAGAAATCAAAAGATCTCCAAAGCTCACTGTTACAGAATTACAACAAATGGTAGCATCCTGGGGTCACAAAGTCTCCAAATCAACCATCAGGCGCTGTCTACACGCCAACAAGCTGTTTGGGAGGCATGCACGGAGAAAACCTTTCCTCACTCACAATCATAAACGCAAGCGTCTGGAGTTCGCCAAGCGGTATTGGGGCTTCAACTGGGACCGTGTGCTTTGGTCAGATGAGACCAAGATTGAGCTTTTTGGCAACAAACACTCTAAGTGGGTCTGGCGTACCACGAAAGATGCGCATGCTGAAAAGCACCTCATACCCACTGTGAAGTATGGGGGTGGGTCAGTGATGCTGTGGGGCTGTTTCGCTTCCAAAGGCCCTGGGAACCTTGTTAGGGTGCATGGCATCATGAATGCTTTGAAATACCAGGACATTTTAAATCAAAATCTGTTGCCCTCTGCCCGAAAGCTGAAGCTGGGTCGTCACTGGGTCTTTCAGCAAGACAATGACCCTAAACATATGGCCAAATCTACACAGAAATGGTTCACCAGACACAAAATCAAGCTCCTCCCATGGCCATCTCAGTCCCCTGACCTCAACCCCATTGAGAACCTGTGGGGTGAGCTGAAGAGGAGAGTACAGAGGAGAGGACCCAGGTCTCTGGATGATTTAGAGAGATTCTGCAAAGAGGAATGGCTGAAGATCCCTCTTTCTGTCTTTTCCCATCTTGTGAAACATTATAGGAGAAGATTAGGTGCTGTTTTGTTGGCAAAAGGGGGTTGTACAAAATATTAACACCAGGGGTGCTAATAATTGTGACACACATTATTTGATGTCAAATAATTATTTCTTTATGTGGGATTTTTTCCCCACTGAATAAATGCACTTGTATTGAAGGTTGGATTTTTCTCTTTTTTTCCATTAAGGTCCCATATTATTTAGAAAAAAAATAAAATAATTGGAAGCTAAAAAACACATCTCAACCAGGGGTGCCAATACTTATGGAGGGCACTGTAAGACTTGGAATTTATGGCTTGAAAACAGAAGTGATTACCGATAAGGTGGTTCCCTCACCCTTACTGTGACGGTGTGTGTAGGTATGGCTTTCAGGTGAGACAAAGGGGGAGCACATTGGGGCATCCTGTTCAGCTCCTCTATGGGGGTCCCCAGCCATCCTCTGGTCACGGCATGCATAGGGGATGGAACACTGGAAGGACTGCCAACAAAACATGACATTGCAAATGAAGGTGAAGAAGCACAATGGATAAATTAAATCCAACACCACCATCAAGAAGCAACCTGATGATACTCAAGACTTTGGCTGAAGAGTCAAACTTAAAAAGTCCTGCTACGAGTCTATATATCATTTGTATTGATCCTCAATACACAAAAGAAATGTGAATGAAATCTACACCGAGTAGTGCTCTGAGGTCTGCAGACTTGGGGTCAATTAGTGTAGGCCAGGGTCAAAAGTTAACCTGGTGAAGCAGCAGCTAGCTGTTATACTGCACACAAATGGAATTAGCTGCCAACAGAAATGAAGTCGGCCCCAACCGTGCATGCTTTTAAGGCCCGGTTAAAAAAGATGCTTTTTCTCAATGTCGAGTATTGAGGCTTTGAAAAAAAAAAGTTTACACTTTTAAATGTTATATTTTTAATTATGTGAAGCACATTGAGCTACCTTGTGTCTGAAATGTGCAAAATAAATAAAGCTAACTTGCCTTGCCTTTAATTGCTTTGGCCTGAGCACAAAAATATTGAAAGGACAAGATTATCAGCTCATAACAGTTAATGTTAATAATTTTTTAAAAATGTATTATACCAATATGCAAAATCATAACACAAATATGCGAAGGTTCACTGTATTTCAAAAAATTCCCCAGTTGAGCTTCGTATTGAAATTTACCAGAAACTTTCCAGAAATGTCATACCTTTCACAAGTAGCACCTGATTGTTTGGTAATCAATTCCTGGCTTACATCTGATAAATCGCTACAATCTGCCAGCACAGAATCTCCGGTTCCTGCGGCCGAGCATGCGGAGTCGAGCTCTGAAACAAAGTGCTGAGATTTGTCTCCCATGGTCTCTGCACACTCTTCGACACAAGCGGCACCATCTCCTGCCGAGCTGTTGACGAGCAGCGTTTTATTTACGGGGCTGTTTGGACTTTGCATCTCCACGTCGTCAGGTTGCGGGCCCTTCCGCGGGCTCGCGCAGCAGGTGGGTTTAGGATTGGGTGAGTGTACGGCGACACAGGTTGCTTTAACCGGGTGAGGGCCGGGAGAACTGGGCCTCTTTGATTTTTGTCCATTCGAACACTGAGCGGGGGTTGGACTACATTGAATGTTTGCAAGAGCAGGATCACTGAACCCGCTTAAAGAGCTGCAGTCCATTAAAGTCTGAGAGGCCGTGTCTCCCTGTAAAAGAACGTCTCCGTCTTGTTCCGGGGATCTGCAGAAGAGCTCATCAGATCTGCATTCAGATTGGCTGTCACCAGTCACACTGGAACACAAACAAAACACGAGAAGAAAAGATTCAGCAGAGTGCATTGACTCAAATATCACAAGTGTTTTTTTTAATTTACCTTCTCTGAGAATCCATTTCTGCATCCATTTTGGAGCGGTCAGACAAGGCAAGTGGATGAACGCTACTTAAAAAGTAAATAAAATCTGCGGTTACTACGGATCCGTGCACACACACACACGATTCACAAAACGTTACGGTCATTGAGCTTTTTGGGTTAAATTTAAGGATGAACCTAATGAGAACTGTGGAACCTTTCAATGCTCATGTCCGAGTGTTAAACGTTTCGGCACATACTGTACAAATTGCTGTCTAACAAGGAGCTGAAAGGCAAATGTCATACAACGGGTGTTCAGTTTTTTTGCAACATTTTCTAACTACACAAAGACAGATGTCATTTCTGATCTTTTATTGGTTGGATTTATCTTAAGACAGCATATTTAATGTCATTTGTTTGCATTATTATTTTTGAGCTAAAAAAAACAATTAACTTTGAGGAAATAATTTTCGTTTAGATAAAGGTCTCTCGGTGGCCAAGTGTACTTGGTATCAAACCTTAACGTAGATAAATTTCGAGCTAGGGGTAATTTAACATTCAAAATGTTAATATTGAAAATGCTAATTTAGTTGTTTGGCGTTTATTGGCTAGCAAAGCAGCCGCGTCGAGCTAGTCAGCGCTGTTAAAAATGAAGAGAAACAACTTACAAGCATGCCCTTCCCAGGTCTTTATTCCTTGCCTCGATGCATTAATTACTTGATTTTTTCATTCGGAATTTTACAAAGAGTTTCGTCGCATATTTCTCAAAATACTGCACTAAAAATAGTGTCCAGATTCCGCTTTATTGACATGGCAACGCGACAGCCGCTGTCGCTTAACGGCACGAGAAAGCGAGACCAATCAAAAACAGTTTTATTTGGAACAAAGGCGGGACCAAACGGCGGTAACCTAGCGACTGAGCCGCAAATGAGTTTTTGTCGTAACAAGGTCTGAAGGCACGAAAAAGCGCAAATCACTACAGCGGCTCAATCTGATGACGTCAGGGTTATGTATTAAAGTAGTCCCTCGCTACAACAATGTTCCCCTTTCATGGCTTCGCTGCCTAACGTATTTTTTCGTGCTTTTTTATTTTTAAACAGTGACTTGTGTGGCTTAGTGACTGCAGACTAATGTCAACTGTCTCTGTGGATCATCGCTGTACAGTTTGCCAAATTTTCTCCATGACAAAATGACGGATTACTAGACTTAAATTAATTTACTAAACCTGATTTAATAGGAAAACACTTTACACTAGATTAATGTACAGTATGTTAGGTAAAAGGGAATAGGCTATAATGAAATTTTAAAAAGACAACACAAACAGAAGATGTGTGAGATAATTGGCATATTACATTCCATAGACAGAACATAAGCCTGGGAAACAATTTACAAGATCAATATATTAAAAATAACATTTTAAAATGGGGGGAAGAAAAAAACTCAACGATTGTGCAAATGATGCAAACTGCTCTGGTGACTTTTTAATCAAGTCATGAAGGACCATCAATTTGTAGATTCTGCATCAAAATGGTTGACCGGGTCTTTTTTGCTGTCACTTGGAGAAGGGCTTCACAATCTTCATGGAAATATAGTTCTGTGGAGATAAATGTGAAAATTGTTAACTCTTGCATAAAGAACAATTTCCATGTGACGCAGGCCAAGAGTATTTGCATAGTTGTCAGTGTCAAATTATGAACACGTGCCATAAATATTTGGGATAAATATGTCAAATGAGCGAACTTACAGGTAGAGAATAGAAAAGGATCCCGAGGAACAGTAAGACTAGCAGCAGTAGGATCCCAACGATGAAAACCAATCTGAATCTTCGCCATATGATGAATTTCATGGTCTTGAAAGGGTTTGTAAACCAGAAGAACGAGGTGTCAGGACGGCTGGCGGAGAGGAATTGGGAGACGATGATTACCCATGGTCAAGAAAATGTGAAGACAACTCATATTCCAAAGGATACTCACTTAGGTGGCTCCAGTCGCGGATTCATGTTGGGCTCTTCTCTGCCTTTCCCTGCTGGTCTCTCCTCCATCTCCTTCTCCTCCACAATTTCCAACGTCATTTCGACTTTCCCCTATAAAGCACACCAATTTGACAAATTAAGGAAAATGTATGTTTTAATTGCTTGTAAGACAAATTCTGTGTTGTTCTATTCACTGTACTTTTTTTTTGGGGGGGGGGACCCATTTTCTGTTCTTCGGGGTAAAACTGTCCACTATTTTGGTACTTTCTGTCATCCTAAAATACCACAAGATGACGCTAAAGCCTTCATCTCATATAAAAGCAGTCCTTTGGCGCCATCTTTTGGCAGCTTAGTGCCAAGGAATTGGCACGTTCTTTGTCCTTGGAAGCAGTACAGTATAACTTGGCTGTAATAGTAAACAAAAAAAAAGAATATGTGTATGTATATACAGTATATATATATATATATATATATTATATATATATATATACACGGTAAATAAAATGTGTGTGTGTGTGTGGTTAACACGTCCGCCTCACATTGTAGAGGTGCAGGGTTCGATTACGGCTCCGACTTTTGCCTCTATAGAGTTTGCATGCTATCCCCGTGCCTGTGTGGTTTTTCTCTGGGTACTCCGATTTCCTCCCACGTTCCAAAAACATGCACAGGAGGTTAATGGAACATTCTAAATTGACCCGAGCTGTGACTCTGAGTACAAATGGTTATTCGTGTATGTCTGCACTGTTTGGCTAGCAACCAGTTCAGGGTGTACCCTGCCTACTGGCTGAAGACAGGTGGGATAGGCTGAGGATGAGCGGATTAGATTAGTAAATTGATTGATGGATGGATGGATGCATATTATAGCTCAAACATACGGCGAGGACTTTCTTCCCATTCTGCTCAATGGCGCACGGCCACCAGCCACGAACCGACTTTTGCGAGAAGAGTGAGTTGAAGACAAACTTCTTGGATGTGCTGGAGCCGATCATTCCGGGCAACATTTTCAAGCTGCACTTTTCGGGGGTCTTTGCAGGGGCGATCAGATTGAGCAAGTCCAGCTCAATTGAGCCTGTGGACAAACATTACAGTAATTGTCAGTATTTACTTTCACAGCATACATTTCCTGGGTCTTACCCAAGTAGTCATCCAAGGAGAATTTGTCATTGTCCCATATCTGTATGATCAACTTGGGTGGAATCCTAAACTCGGTTTTGTCCAGATTCCAGAAATGTTCCTAGCAAAGTACAAGAAGCGTAATTGGATTTATGGCCTCCACGCAATGTCCACGTCCATTCCCCACTGTACGCTCTCACTCACTTTCCTCGAGACGACGCACAGCTGCTCTGCGGGCAGGTAGTCGAAGGCAAAGACAAACCTCCAGTTGAAATTGCCATCGCCGTCCAGCGATCTGTAATGAACGTCGGTCTTCTGTTTGTCTTCCTCCATTCCTGGCATCCATCTACGATATCGTAGAAGAAATGAGCAAAACACGCACCAGCGTGCAGGCATCCAAGAGAAAAAGCACGGGGAGAACATGCAAACACCACACAGGAATTATACAGAATCGAACCTGTGACGTGTGTGTGTGTGTGTGTGTGTGTGTGTGTGTGTGTGTGTGTGTATAAATAAAATACCCTTTCACATAGATATCGCTCATGCTTTCCCCGGTGATGCTTGTTTCGTCCAGAGTGACATCAGTTGTGTTCCAAACAATGGCACGCAAGAAGAACCTGTTTGAAAGATTCAACAATATTCAATTCATCCATTCACAACACTCAACCTCCAAAGTTTCATACTTCTTGGCTTTCCGTGGAGTGATGTCACATGGAGGCCCCGGCAGACCGAGACTCTTGGGAAAGACGTCCACCCACATTTGAATGCGTCCCTGTATTTGTGGGGAAACGACATTTCCATTTCCGGTGAAAACTACAAAGCATAGTAGACCGCTATTGGGTGACACACTGGTTGACTTTAGTAATGTCCTAACATTTTCCCATAGGAAATAATAATAATTCATTTTTGTGCTCAGTCCAAACTTGCTCAAGCTGAAGTTTCGTGAGATTTGCATAACGGCTTTAATGTGTGTTTTGACTCTGGCAATTGTACTGGATTCCGTGGTCAACATCGCACGACTAATTGTGAACATTCAGCAAAGTTTCTCAACCTGGGACAAGTTGGGTTGGTGGGAACTGCACAGGGTCCTGGTCTCCACGTGCTCGGGTACCAAGCCCTGCTCTCTGAGGACATGCAGTGACAGTCTCTCTCTGGCCGGGCCAAGGTGGGGGTGTGTGGTCGTGGTTTCCTCTGCAAAAAGGGGGGGGCACGGAATACCACAGTGAACATGCATTCATGGACAAGCTAGTTTGCTCATGATAAATCAAACTGGAAACCTACCAAAATCCTGCAGTCTGTATTCTTTTCCTGAGAAAGACAAAGCGCTTCCGTCTCCCTCGAAGCGTGGTGGAGGAACGCCCCTAATCTTGGCCACGTTTTGGAGGATCTGAGAAGGTTTCAGCTGGTCTCTCCACTGATTCATCCCAGCGCTGTAAGGAAGTAATAAAACAGAACAATTATGAAGTTGGGGGTTTTTTTTCAGTTTTTGTCACTGCATTCAACAAATGACTGAATAAGTACATGGCTCTCATTTCCCACACGCAAAGGCATTACAGTTCATAAGTATACAGTAAAAAATACTGCAATAAAGCGGGGGACACCGTATGCGCCATGCATGTAGATATTTGCAGCCACTTTCCATATAAGATACGGTACTCACATGCAGTAAGTCTGCGGAAGGCCACAGCAGGACCTGAAACGGGACAGCAGACGGTTCTCCAAATCGATGATGGTCTCGCCGACTTTTTCGTCCCGGCTCAGCAAGTCGTAGTCGTACACGGCGATCTTCAGATCCTTGTCTTGTGGCAAGTAGCAGGACAGCTCGAACATCCTCAACAAAGTTAAGAAAAGTTCAAACGGTACGGCGGTCCCGCCTAGCGCCAAAAATAGTCGTGAGAGCAAAATATAAGCACACTCACCTTCCAATTTCTGGATTGAGAGTATTTGGTTGGTAGTTATCCCGGTCATCCACGGTCTTCCTCCCCAGTGAAATCTTGACATATGGATCACACTGAAAGAAAACAATGTCAGTTGTGTCTTCAGTATTATAATGTCTTCCATCTTCAACGTACCATGCCGTTGGTGTCCTTGGGCTGCAGGTCGATACAGCGCACCACGTAGATTCGGACCAGACACTCCTGAGGCCCACTTTCGGGAAGCTCTCGGAATTGTCGGGGAGGAGCTTGCATCCCAGGGTCATCAGGCAGCGGGTAGATCTTAAACGAGCCCTGTGCGTCGTCAAAGACCAAAAAACGGATGAAGGATTTACGGCCTTAAAAAAAAGGCGAAATTCATTGCTTGACTTAATTTGTTGGTACGTACAACGCAGGCTTCCTTACCTTGAATTCTCCCACAACGGAGGGATCATCTTCCTCTCCGTCCGTCTTTCCTCGCGAGAGTTTGAAAGTACTGCAAAAATCGGTGAGTCCCTGAAACTGATCCACTTGCTCCAGTTCACAGTCGTACACCTGTTGGTGCAATAATGCAGTTACGTCCCAGAAGTATTTGGACAGTGAAAGGATTGGTATGATCCAGCCACAACACCGATTTTGAAATGAAAATCATGAAAAGGCAAATTCACCTATTTCCAAGAATATGAAAGGAAATCTTAATCTCATTTCATTATCATTTGATTACAACAAAATCCTTCCTGTTCATTTTTGTTTTGGGCATACTCTAAGTCCAAAGTGAAACGGACGCGGCTGTCGAATACTCACGACAGAGAGTATAATGTGTGAAGACGATCACGTCCTCACCTGTAATGTGTCGTATCCCTTCTTCAGGTAGGGGCCACACTTCTCCTGTTGCCCAATCGAGGCGTAGAATTTACTCCACCAATCAATTGCTTCCGCTTCCTGCACAATTGAGAAGAATTATGATATTTGTGGAACCAGGACATGCAGGAAAAACTAAAAAAATCAGTGATACTTTGGCTGATGAGCGTAACTCCTTCCGTGACCAAGTTCATTTTAGTTTCATACCAAATCGATTTTACCAATTGAAATGACTTGAAATGTCATTAATTCGTTCCAGGTTCCCAAAATAAGCAATTAAAGCCGAACCCTAACCCTAAATCACCAAGCGACAGCTCATACTCTAAAAATCTCCTAATTAACTCATTCACTCCCAAAGACGTTTTTATACGTCTTTTCAGACTTGGCTGGTACTGAATGAGTTAAGAGCAGTCGAAAGTCAAGGTACTACTGTATCTTTTTAAAAAAGAAAGAAACAGACTCACCTTGTCAGTTTGAACCTGTAATTTAAGATTCAAAGAAAAGGTTAATAAATCATCATCTGCACAAGTACGTGCGTGCCTTGCGATTCACCTCAGCTTTGATAGTCGGCCTCTCCTCGATGTCTATGATGACATCGCCCTGAGCAGCTGCTATCGTTGCCACTGAAATACGAATAGGATGTGAAAAATAGCGACTAACGTGGTACATAGTGACGTTTGTATGCATGCGAGTCTGCCTACCTCTGGCAGACATGCACACTTGACTGTTAACTTGGTAGGGGTCACAGCGGAAGTCCTTCAAGCAGTCGATGGTGCACTGGCCCACCACCGGCTTCCTCCCGAAGGGTCGGTGGTCGATGACCTTCAGGACAATGGGAGGAGCGTACATCTCTTCTTTGGGGAGAAGCTGGAAAACAACACGTGATATGAAGGGAAAATATTGTGGAAAATGTGCTTCTTAATGGCGTCTATGGCGCCTCAGAAAACGTGTCCAGCGGAATGTTCAAACGCTTTGAGAGTCAATTTATTATTATTATTTTTTAATAATGTGAAAATATGTGTCGGCAGAAAAAACATACGTTATGTGTGCTACTTTCTATGTCCATAAGGTACCTCAGACGAATTACTACTGTAATGTACTTCCACCGGAGCGACTTTGGTAAATTGAACCGGAAGTTCAACGGATTACATTTTTTAAAAAATATATAATTTAGTTTATTCGATGACGATCAAATAAGTAACACATACAAGTGTAAAAATAATTAATTTCAAAATTGTTTTCTGATTTGAGTGGTAAGTAGAATATGAAACAATGGAATATCACAACATTAAAAAAAACAACAACACGGATGTGTTAGCATGAAGCTAGCGATGCAATTTCAGTAAACTTCCAGGGTCGCGTACCACTTTGAGTAGCAGCACAGAGCCAGGGAAGTTGGGATTCTTCTTGAAATTCTTGATGATGGCCGTTTGAATGATCTCCCCACCGCATTCCACGATCAAGTTAGGAGAAGTGACCGTGGCCAGCTGGTAGCTTTTCATGTTCCTCAACCCCCAGGTCAAGACCTGGCAATAAAAAAACAAAAAAAAACATTCTTTGTCATTCAGAAGTGTAACAGTCAGAATGAAAGGCATTACCTCGATGGCAGTTAGTTGCACAACAGGCCTGATTCCTTGAGGAACCATGTAGAGCTTCTCCCCTCGCCGAGGAGGAGCCAAAGGAAGATCTCTCTCATTCGCCTGCAAGATACGAGCAAAACATTAAATCTTACATGTTGTTTTATTTCTCATTCCGTTTAGCACTCAACGCTTGGCAACTCAAACGTTATTGATCATTGTCCAATGTTTACCTTGTCCTTCAGTAGAAGCTCAGCCGCCAGCAGTGCTTCTCCAGCACTGCGGCCTTTTTTGGTAACTGGGTACCACTGCAGTTTATTGCCAGAATCTACAGCGAGGTTGAGTTTGACTACTGGCGGGAAGGTACAGCGACCCAAGGGCTCATCTTTTCCCTGGATGACAGAAAACACTTAGACCAGGGGTGTCCAAACTTTTTGCCAAGGGGGCCAGATTTTATGTGGTAAAATGTCGGGGGGCCGACCTTGGCTGACATTCTTTACATTGAACAACAATATTGTTCAACAAATTTTAGTAATAGGGCCGGATGAAATTCGACCGCGGGCCGGATTTGGCCCCCGGGCCGGACTTTGGACATGGCTGACTTAGACTAAGTCTAATCATGGGTCACGGTTTCTTAATTTTCCTCAAAACTCACCACTTTGTCGCTGTCATAAAGCTCCAGCACGATATCCGGTGGGTTGTGGGCAATGGTTTGTGGGTCCCCGTAGATTTCAACGTCATCAAAGATGAGACTCTGATCCCACGTGGGGTTCAACGTGGCAGCGATGACTTCTGTGGTCTTGCTCAGGTGAAGGAATGACACGTGGGCGTATGGATCTGCACACGGAAGAGTCAGTAGGCAAAGCTTCATGAGGCAACTGAGGATGTGCTTAAGTCCGCGTGACCACTAGGGGGACCCCAAGAGCAATCAACGGGAAAATTGAGGAATAACATCATTACAAAAAAGTTAAACATTCAGATTAGGGTGGTTTATTTATTCGTGATTTTATTTGATGTTCTTGCACATCCCTTTTGAGTCGTCACCTGAGAAGCTGTCCTTGTCCATGGCACAAAGATTCCTCGCCTGGTACACGTACACTCGCAGCTGATAAACACAAGAGCCTGAAGAGAGCATTTTCAAATGATTCACCGCAGAGAGAATACAACATAACCAAACAATGTGACTGGCGATAATGCTTGTGTTATCTTACAACGGGGCTAGTCAGGAAGCGGTACATAAAAAGCAAAAAAGGGCCTTTAATCAGTCATGCACTTTATCTGACTCTGACAACTCACGGCTAAAGTGGCAGGAAATGGTGGGAGTGTTGGCACCAAATAGTTTGGCGGCATCCGTTTTACTGGCCTTCTCGTCCACGTCAACCCCCTGTCAACAAAAAAAAAAAAATGCAGGGAAGAATTGTGTCAAGGACCTTTTATATGTCAATACTGCATGTATTAAGTCAAACTGGAAAAAAAAATACTTAAACTTAACAGGAAGAGCCACATGCAAGCGAATCACCAAGACAATGATTATGACTTATGTTGTCATTGCTACGGCCGCATGGAAAAAAAATATTGTTCTCGTATACAACATTTATTAATCACTTGAGATCCACTTGTAATGTTATCTAAGATCCACAAAAGCTGTGTCAAAATCATTCGTGATCAACTCATTCAAATGTTTAATATTAATATCTAATCTTACGAAGTGTCCAATGAATCGACTCACCAGTGCGCCTTCCAGCCTAAAGATGGCAGAAGCCCCGATGCGGTCCGACGGGACCATCTTCCTTCGCCAGCGCCGGCGTCGGAACGTGTCGGACGAGCGCTCCTTGCGGTGAAATTTCCAGCCGATGAGGGAGGAATATTCCCAGCCTTCCCCGGTCTCTCGCCTCTGAAGAAGTGAAAAGTCAAGAATGACCATTTGAGTGCCATTTTTCTAAATCGGTCATCAACTGCTGCTGACATCGGCGACAGTTTTATCAGATGTCCTCCGCCTGGGTCTGACGAGCCTCTTCCTACGATGGATGTGGTACATTTTTTCCGCTGCCACCCAGGTTTTGGGTTTGTCATCAGGTGGAATGGTCACGCCGTACTCCCAGCCTCGAGTTAAAAAAAAACCAAAAACACGTTAACACATTTTTAACTGTGGATCGCCCCCCGCCCCCCTCACGTTATACAATACCTTTTTCATCGACAGCTCTGTTGCTATCAAAACTCCAATCGTCCTCCCAAGTCCATCCAATGGGACACTCAAACTCTGAGGGGCTCTGAGCCTTTTCGCCATTCTATAGCGCACATAGACACAGATTCACTCATTCATTCATTCATTCATTCATTCATCTTCCGAGCCGCTTGCACTCAATTGCCTCATAATCGCTCAATAATAATATACTGTAGACTCACTTGATTTAAACCTGAATGTGCAGTGGATATTAAGTTGGCTCCTTTTTGATCTTTTGTGTATTTTAACCAAAGAATGTAGGAGACAAACACAGAAAGGGAAAATGTGAGCACTCGTGAGGAGATGCTGTTGGCCAAAAGTCACTCCCTGATGCTAACATTGAAATACCGTATTTACCACGCTAAAAGGCGCTCTGGATTATGAGGCGCACCTTCGATGAATGGCCTATTTTGTAATTTTTTTCACACATTGGGTGCACCGCATTATAAGACGCAATCTACAATGCCTCCACTAGATGGAGCCACGCTCAAGGAAACGCCAACAGAACAATCAGACCCTCAGTAAAGCTTATTTAATAAAGCAGCGACACAGTTCACTTAACCAACAGCAAGTTATGACATTGATGTTGAACTCCCTTGCCGCTGTTCTATTTACGTGTTCAACTGCGTAACCGATCACCTTAAGTTTGAACTCTGCGTTGTCAGCATGTCTCGAGCAAGGAGCCATTTTGGAGTGAAAATATTACCATAATGACCATACACAAGGCACATTGGATTTTAAGGCGCGCTGTGAGCTTTTAAGAAAATGGAAGGCTTTTAGGTGCGCCTTTTAGTGTGGAAAATACGGTAACCAACCTGACCAACTCAAGCTCCGCTGTCCCTGAAAGGGTTAAAGTATGTTTTCTGTCAGAGAAAGTGAGTCAGTTGAATTTACAGAATACATTCATGGATTTTTAGTTATAAGGAGGCACATTTACTCTGCATCTTTCCTTGTGGGTCACGTTGTGAGACGAATCCTTCATTCTCAGCTGTGTGTCACATCATGAGTTAATGTGACCTTTAAAAACAGCAGCCTCGAGCATCAAGGCTTATGAGAGAAGGGGTAAGTAAAACAAAACGGAGAACTGAATGGTTTTTGAATGTTCGCAAACATCTGAGGCCAACGACAGTCGTGTGAAAAAGTCTCAGAGGGTTTGGTGGCGAGAGCGACGACATAATAGCGCAGAGTAAACTGATAAAAATGGGAATTTTGGGAATGAGACAAGGCTTTTGTCCCCTAATCTTCACCTGCATTATTCGCATAGTGTTGATACAGGTTGTGTATGTGTGTGTGTATGCGTGCGCAGAGGAGGGTACTGTTTACCACATCGGTGTAGGGCTCCGCAGCAGGTTTCCACTCCCCACCGGGGAAACGTGTTTCGTTCTGAAAAACTTCATCCGTGAACTCTGTGTGGCCCGCGTCGGCTTCTGTCAACAGGCTGTAAAAAAGCAGCAGAAGCACACATGTTGCTGGGAGGCTTTGTGACACAAGACAGTGTGCCACGATAAACTATTTACACGAGCCCCAGTGCGAGAATGTACGCACTAAGGGAGGGAACGAGTGCTCCTCATACAAAAAAAAATGGCTGGAAATTGAAATGTCTATTTTTTCCATTTCCTGCGATTGTATTTGCTGTTGGTTACGGTGGCTGGAACGTGCAGTGAATTATGATTACTAACAATTAACAGAGGAAAGAGTTGAAAGGTGCGGATATCGTGTCGTGTATCATAACAAAAACCCGGGATGGACAAGTGGTTAGGAATGTGGCCTGTGAACTAAAAGGTACACGGTTCAGTAGACGCATGATAACCAACTGCACAATCTAATGAGGTCCCATCCAAGAGCTGCATCACAGATTCTGTCTTCAAAAAAAAAAAGTTCAATTTGATAAGAGTATTAGTATGATTATTTTTCTGTTTTGTGCTTGTATATGAACATAGACAAAATTGGTAGCGAATACTATTCGTATTGTTGTACATGTGCCTTTAAGAGGTGTGTGGTGCCTGGTTCAGCAGTGCGTCATCGAGACTGCATGTTAGTGTCTGGCTGTGAGCTGTGGACAGCAGCAGCTCCCTTCATGCACATTTTTGTAAGGCTATCTATGGTGTTTCGCACTATATGTTGCCATTAAGCTCGTGGACATAAATTTGTTTGAACATTTTGGTATTTTTTAAGTCAACTGCGAGTGATAAATAGCTTGAAGCAAGCACACTTATTTGGTGACAGCTTTAAAAAAAAATGTCAGAGGGGGAAAAAACCATAAACTGACACATATCATTGGAACATTGTATCATGATTTAAAAAAAAAAAATCGAGATGTACCAGCGCTCAGGGTCGACGAACCAGTCATCCTGCCACTCCCAGCCGCGTGGTGGCAGGAAGCGCTCTTTTTTGAGTTTCACTTTTCCAGTCACGTCTGAAGACTTGTGGCGACCCACCAGACCATTGGGTCCCCACTTCCCAAACAACTGGGCCTGGTTTTCATACTATGGAGAGAGGATGGATGTATAAGCTGGAAAATAAAAGTTAGTGATCGGGCACGGGTGGTTCAAGCTGTTTCTCCCAAGGCCAATAAATGGGCAATAATTAACTCATTCACTCCCAAAGACGTTTTTAAACGTCATTTCAGACTTTGTCCAGAATTGGCTGGTACTGAATGAGTTAACAATCTAAAATCAAAACACGATTGACATTAAATATGCTAAGTCATTCTAAGTGGCATAGAAATAAATGGATTGATGTGTGTGTGTGTGTGTGTGTGTGTGTGTGTATATATATATATAATATTATATATATCCATTTTCTGAACCGCTTAATCCTCACTAGGGTCGCGGGGGGTGCTGGAGCCTATCCCAGCCGTCTTCGGGCAGTAGCCGGGGGACACCCTGGATCAGTTGCCAGCCAATCGCAGGGCACACAGAGACGAACAACCATCCACGCTCACATTCACACCTAGGGACAATTTAGAACGTCCAATCAGCCTACCATACATGTTTTTGGAACGTGGGAGGAAACCGGAGCACCCGGAGAAAACCCACGCAGGCCCGGGGAGAACATGCAAACTCCACACAGAGAGGACGGAGCTGGAATCGAGCCCGGTACCTCTGCACTGTGAAGCCGACGTGCTAACCACTGGATTACCGGGCCGCCCTATATTATGTATATATATTATATAATATATATATATTTTTTAAAGCTTGGCGATAAACACAAAAAGTGTAAACAATTTTCAGTACTGAGCAGAAGTTACCATTTCTGCATATACACTGAAGTTTCCCTCAGAGAAAATGTTGAACTTCTTCTCCCATGCGGAGAGACCAAGCCACATGTTGACCCGCAGCTGAACAGGAATCTTGACGCCTTTATTTTTATCCATGGGGTACTGAAAAACATCCAAAAGCGGGGGGGAAAAAAATGAAGCTACGAAACACGTGGCAGCGCGATGGTGACTTGTCAGGGTACCTGCATGAAGATAGTCTGCGTGCGTCCGCAGTGTTTTCCACAGGCCTGCTCGCTGAAGTCGGAGTAGAGAATGCGGTGAGCCGGAATGCGGGCGAAAGCAACGCGCTTCTCGCCCCTCAACATCCAGATGATCACATCGGGCATGCTATTCTGAGGCTGGCGTAAGATTGTCACAAACATTTTGGGGAAATTAGTGAAGAGAAATATGCTCATTGAGTTTTAGTCAGACACCATCTGGCCAAATGTGAAATATTAATCGAGTGGCTCTTTGATGGATGAATTTGTATGGCTGATGTTAATGCTTTGGTGTTTATTTACCCGACATTTAATTTCATTTTATGCGTCAGTTTGACAGGAAATTTCAAGTTACAAACAGCTGGAAAGAGAGAATAAAAACAGGTGCTCAGCAATATGTACTTAAATATACAATCTGTCTAAGTTGCAGTTGTGGACCGTATCCTCGCTGTGATGAACGGGTTATCTTACCTCATCTGCCAGCTGCTTGATTTTGTCCAGCCAGTCTTCAATGTCACTGACAGTTGCCTTGATATCGTTTGCCTCCTCTCTCAGGCAATTAGCCATCTGTTGGAGGCTCTTCAGTGCTGCGTCACGCATGTTTTTTAGTTGGAGATCCAGCACGGTCACATTGGGCTGGCCTTCCATCTCTGGAAGCTGGATACTGTGCCCAAAAATGTGTTCCTGCTTTCAAAAACTGCAAATTATGCAGATCAGATCGTCTGAAACACGTCAAGCATTACCTGTTCAAGTCCTCAAGCAAGAGACTGATGAGTTGGAGCCAAATTTCAAGTACTCGGTCCTCAGACACCTTGGACTGGATGGCCATTTTCAAAGAGGACAAGTTGCGTTCCTACGTTGAAATGACAAAAGCAGAGATGATGAGCGAGCGACGTTTGCAACGACGTGTTGTTCCAACGTGCCATTGTGCCTTAATCTTACGAGTCGTTCCGCAATAGAGAGAAGAATGTTGACGGCATCCAAACGGTGGCTGATGTCTTCCCAGGAAGAAGTGAGCGTTACCACTGGCTTCGTGTCCGCCCAGGGCAGGTAGTAGTAGTGGTTACCTGAGGGCAGACAAAATATATACTGGTATTGTAATTGAAGCAATGACGAGAGATTCTCCGAAGAATTTATAAAAGTGAGATAAAGACATATATCGCATATTAGAACAGAAGTCTCAGCACGGTCACGAGCGGCCGTTTAAAAAGGCAGTAAGGTTTTTTTTGCGGACGGCACTGATTTCCATTTGCCGCAAATTCAAATGTGAAATTGCATAAATTCCTTCCTAGCACTGAATTCTCTTAATATCAAAATATCTCCCGGCTGCAGTGCTTCCAATTGTGTAGTTGTGCATATAAAATCTCGACACACCTCTATCTTTAATATTTTAAAAAAACTGTAAAAAAAAAATTTCCATATTTTTTTGTGAACTATAACATTTTCAATTACAAAAAAAAAGATAAGGTGGTGGCAAACGTGTGCACAGTGGCCTAAAGGTTTTGTGTTGTAGCTGTGCTGCGACTACAAAAATGTCAGGAAAAGGCGACTAGAACATCTGATATTTACTTTGAGTGAATCAGATACACTTTAAATCAAGGCAGATGTCTGCTAACTCCTTTGTAACATGAGTTTGTTAACATAATTTGATTAAACACACATGCCCCGTTATAAGAGGGTGTGTAAACTTATGATCTCAGTTGTATATTTCTATTTCAGCTATCGAAAAAAAATGTTTTCGTTCATAGTGGAGGTTGTCTCTATTAAAGTACCAAATACACGTCTGCAGTAACTTTACGTTCATACCGTCAAATACAGCAAAGCTGTACTGAGTGGTGGACGCCAAAGGCTTGCAGGTGGAGTCCAGCTTGTTGCCGTAGTTTCCCATGCTGACCTCGAACTGGATGGGCTCTCCCGGTTCTTGGAGCATGCAGGCACTGTGGAACACGGCACAGAGCGAGAACTTCCTCCTCCGCTGGTATTTCTGCACGCAAGAGCAAAGGATGTGGCGTGGTTAGAGGTTAAAATGGGCGTATGTACTGTCGCTTTGGAACTAAGCAGTTGTTATTTTGTCAGCGGAAGAATGTTTCTATTAGATGAGGCCATGGCCTGATTGAATGAAGCTCCTCCTATTACTTCAACTTAGTCCCCTCACACCTGGATGGTGTCAAAGCAATATTTTGATTTTAGACGGGGTGTTGGGCATGACCACAACTGCAAATAACTGAGTTTTTTTTTTTTTTTTAGTGAACCGAGTATAGGTTAAAAAAATATGTAAACAGCAGAATTCACAAATACCAAATATGCAGGGGAAGAATGTTTTCCGAAAAAGGCAGATCTTAACCGAGCCTAGCTATCAAGTCATGGGCGAAGAAACTCGGATTGATGCAGTATTATGTCAATTAGGCCGACAGTTGTGATACAAGTGTTCAAGAAATTAAAGTGAAATGCTAATTAATTTGCGTATGTCATATTTGGGATCTGGAAAAAAAAAAACACCTCATCACATTGCGACAATGATAAAACAGAACAACAGATGTTGAAGACTTGCACATAGGGAAGGGAATGGGGTACGTGAGAGCATGTGCAAAATTCATTTCTCCATAAGACATCTGTTAATAGAGCTGACTTTTTGAATCATCCTACCTGTGCCACCAGGATGTCATCACTGGATATATCGTCGATGTTCTTATCCACCTTTTCATCAAGAAGAGTGGACAGCTCGACAAGGACCCTCCCCCTATAGGCGACACCTTCACCCTGCAAGTGCAATCAAGTTCGATGGAGACTTTCAAACGAGAGATCGTCAAAACATTCCATAGTTTGTTTCTTTTTTTTTTTTTTTTTTACCTTGCCAAGGTTAAGTTCCTCATACGGGTCAGGGAGTCCAGTAAACTCCCTTGGGCTGCCATACAAGTTGACATAACAAGGCCCAAAAATTGGCAGGAAACCAGACTCGCTTGTGGCTGGGCTCGCTACAATGAGCAGACACACAAACACAAACACACACGCACACACACACACACACACACACTGAGACATCTTTTAAACAGGAAGTCAAGGTCTTAAAACTGGTCCTTTCTTACGTACAATCAGACAGGCTGTTGCAATGTTCAACTTGTTCGTCTGTTTGAAAATGAAACAACAATTTTAACAACCCTTATAAATTGTCATTGATTTTGTTTTCTTTCTACTGTTATTCCTCTTTCCCAATGTTATTACCACCACCAAGACGTCAGACGGGTGTGTTTTAACAAGTGCGTTTTAACCAAAACTACTTGACCGGTTCCCATGAAATTTGGTGGAGAAGTCAGACGTTGAACTCTTGTTTAAAAAAACAAAACAAAACATGTGTGGTCTTGGCCTGGTTGTTTGGACTGAGTAAAATTAACAATTTTCAGAAATCGGTCAAGCAGCTTTTGGGTCACCCTGACATGCATACACACACAATGACGAAGAGGTTTTTTTAAAAAAAACGGCAAAGTCTTTTTCAAACTGGTGCCCACAATTTCTTACGTATGTTCAGACAAGCTGTTGCAAACGTCACCTTGTGTGTCTGTTTAAAAATGAAACAAGACAAATCACAATTATAAAATGTAAATGCCGTGAAACGTTTTATTATTATTACGAGTAGTAGTAGATTCTATTTTATAGTCTCTGCTTCTCTAGTACGAATATAAAAATGTATCACTTTGGTAGTTTCATTGAATTCCATATACTGTAAAATAATATTGATCAAAAATACTGGTACTGTATATTTTATTTTATTTTTTTTTTAATTTATGTTTTTGTTCTTTTTTTTGTGTGTTTGTTTTTACTTTTGCTCTAACCTGAGAAAAACTCTCAGGTTGCATCTTATTTCCTTTTTTTATGCTTGCTGTTTATGACAACACTTAGCCTTACCTTCAAGCTCTCCGCCAGCGGAGGAGATCTTGCTGAGGTTCAAGTATGTTGTTCCGATCGCGTCGTCCTTGCTGACTCGATCCCTGCCAAGAGCACGTCGGCACGTCAAACAACAGCAACAGTGTAACAGTGTTACAGGGTGGGAAAATTGCTCACTTCTTACCAGTCAAACATGGTCAACTTGATGCGTTCACACATGGACGGGAACTGCAGAGGACAATGGAGGTGATTCAAGACTTCTAATATCAACCGCCACATGGCGCAATTTTTTTTTTTTACCTTAACTTGGAGGTGGACGGTCTGATTCCATTCGGGATTTGCATTTTTCTCAACGATTCTGGTGCACAGCTAAAAATGACAAAAATGAAAATTATTTTCTTGCCCAAACGAGGGAAGAAAACATTTGACTTTGACTTGATTACCTTTTTTCCAGCAAAGCTGACCTCCAAATACGGATCCACCAAGTTCTTTCTGTCTCCATCCCCGCCAAAGACCTGCTTGACCGTCTGAACAAATGCGTCATCCACTATGAAGTGAGAAAAAAAAAAGTTGTACAGTATAGATGGAGATTTACCAACAGCACGCTGCACAGTATTGAACATAGTTGTTTCGTTACTTTGTGGCAAGTCCTCTGCACGGAACACTTTGAGGCTGAGCGTGGCCCATCGCATCGTAACTCCTGGCGGCACCAGAAGATTACTTTCGATGTCGTCCTGATCCTCGCTCAGCTCTCTCTTCTCACTCTGCACGGCAGGACCAATTTCAGTGCAGTTATTCAGAATGTACTTCTACAATAATCTCTTAAAATACGTTTAATGAGATCTAATGCACGAGTTGACACAAAGAACATTCTGACAGTTCCAATTACACTCCCGTATTTTCCGCACTAAAAGGTGCACCTAAGAGCCTTCCATTTTCTTCAAAGCTCAAATACGTTTTACTGACATCTGATCGTTCCGTTGGTATTTCCCGGAGCGCAGCTCCATCTAGTGGATGCTTTGTAGATTGCGTCTTATAATGCGGTGCGCCCAATGTATGAAAAAAATGACATGCCGCGTGAGTGGCTGCCTTTCCAGCAGCTCCTATATTTTGTTGTTCTACTTCTTCCTTTCATAACTTTGCTGCTGTGAATCTGGAATTTCTCCATTGAGAGACTAATAAAGATTTTCCTATCTTATCTTATTCATTGAAGGTGTGGCTTTTAGTATGGAAAATACGGTAATTAAGGTCACCAAACTATATCCTATATCTGCCACGCTTGCAAGTGTTCCGAATCTGGTGACCGATCCAAAAGCAACATAAAAGCCCATTATATAGTGTACTCCCGTCACGGTGCTCGGAGGATGTACACATACCGGCGGCTCTTCCCCAGTCACCACCACGATAATGGTGACTTTCAGGTAACCTTTGGCCCCGGAGCTGGAGTCGTCGGGGTCACTCAACAGCAGCCATTTCCTCAGTATGGCATGACCTGAACACAGTATACGCATTAGAAACTGTTCACACACAGGAAGAAAAAAAAAACATTTTATGGGGAAAGTCTCACCTGGTTCATCGTAGATGTAGCCAACATCTAGCTGGAGAAAAAAGAGATTTAATGCCACTGTTTGGACAAATAATTGGTCAACGTGAAAAGAAGTGAAAATCCCCAAATTGTAATATACTTAACGCAATAAAATTAATAAATCAAAAAATGATGACAATAAGGCCAGCCAAAAAAGTTTCAAACTGCAATACCTTGAACTCGCCGATGAGACTGTCAGCTCGGAGGGAGAAGGAATCATAAACCTTTGAAAAAGCACAGCGTTCGGTTCAATTGAAATGAGGCTATTATTTGTCACACATTGTCAAATTTTCAAAATCAAAAAGGTACACACCCTTAGACTGACACTTTCATCCAACAGCTCTGAAGGGAGCATGTTCACGTTGTAGAAAAATGTCTGAAGGGGAAGCAAATAAGCAAACAAAAAAAAAAAAAATTAGGACTCAAATTGGAAACATTCTGGAAAATGGGCTTTTTAATGGCTTGTTTACAAATTGTTGGGCTCTGGGTTGACTGACTACTCATGCAATGTGGACAATAGTTCTCACAATGTCCTGAATGAGGTCAATATTTCAAAGTTGCAATGGTTTTAAATTGGCAGAGAAAAATAGGAAGACCAAAAACAAAAGAATTTCGGTGCTGAATAACGTCTGAATATTGTTCGGCGTTCACACAAGTTATAAAGGAATAGCTGGAGATGAACTCGGTACCTCATCAAAGAAAGGGTTATTGCCACTTCTTATTCGCGTCCGATGGGTCTGGCCGCAAACGTTCGCCTTCACCACGGGCTTGATGTCGTTGCCAGACAGTTGTCGGCCCTCCAGGACACGGATACGAATCTGGATGTGTGAAAAGAAGCATTCTGACAGTTTTCTTTTTTTTAATTCTTCGTTAAGTGACAGTTTCTAAGAAAATGTACAGGACTGATGTGATATCAGAGACCTTTATTGTTTACGCCTTCTGTCATTCAAGTGGTTACAAATTCCCGTCTTAATTGACGCTCCAATACAATACCTGGAAATCCTGCGGCTTGTTAGCCAGGGATCTGTGCTTCTTGCGGCTGATGCGGAGCGGCTTGTGACTCGCTTTACCGGGCTGGACTGGCGTACCTGGACCGGCTGGGCTTCCCACATGATCCCCCGCATCCACGTCTGCATCCCCCTCGTCGGCCTCCTCGCAGGCTGCTGGGGTCCACAGTGGAATGAAAACATTTCAGTCATTGACTCTCTTTACAGCTACTCCCCCAAACATTTACAATTACATTCAAAACGATTCATATCCTGCCCAAATTAGCTACACAATCTATTGAGATCCAAAATAATAAAAGTGCGCTGGATTCCTACCATCCACATGTGACACGTCGCCATCAGCAGCTTCCCCGGGTGGTTCATACCCGATGAGTAAATTAATGGTAGCCTGAAAAAAAAATACACACAATTATTATATTTACAATCCGATGCTGGATGGTCAACATCATAACTTGTCTTTGGTGTATTCGTGTCAACCCCGTCATAATGGGGTAACTGCCCCTTTAAGGAACCCTCTGATGTTTTGAGCGGACATTAGCACTAGCGTTTTGTCTTCAGTTGAAGCTGAAGAGTGGATTGGTGCAGAATAAATGTTTCAACTTTTCTAAATATTATGAGCTGGATGTAAGCCCAACGTGTCTACTCCGCGCACAGACATCTTGTTAACTGATTCATGTTGATAAGTGAAGTTTTACTCTGCGCTCATTATATGCTAGCATTAGCCAAAAAAAATGTCCGCCCTGCCATAAAGGAATAACTGCGTCTTTGAGAAACCTTTGTTTTAAATTAGATTACAACCAGCGTTTTGTCTTTCTTCAGTAGAGGCTCAAAGAGTGTATTGTCACAGAATAAATATTTCAAGTTGCGCTTTGTCATTTTCTTAATATTACACGTGTGAGCTCGATGTTTGTCAAGCCCAACACGTCCACACTGTCATCATGAAATATCAATTGATTTGAAAAGTTTTCAGATATTTCTAAAGATATTTGTAAACAAACAAAGCTTTGCTAACTGAATCATGTTGCCAGGTGACAGTCTCCTCCGCGCTGATTAAATGCTAACATTAGCCAAAGATGTCCATCTTGTGAGCAAAAAAAAAAAAAGACTGTGGGGTTCTTTTTACCCCAATTGGCTGCTGCTTGTCATTGCTCAGGGGAACATTCTTGGACGGGAGTGATCTCAAGTGGCCACCGGCCAAGTCCCTTAGCGAGATTTTCGCAGAGCCTATGAACCTGAAAATCAAATGAGAAATTCACCATGAATCTTTACAGTTAATCATTTGTTTTAAGATATAAAAGCTGTTGTCAAAGGCATAGTGTGGGAGGAAAACTGGCCACTGTGTGACTAATTGTTCATAACCGCGTGGAGGGAATGGACCACTTCCACTTCCTCATTCCCCATCTTCACCTTTGTGATGGCGCCGTGTGGTTATTAACCGCAATGGATTGCAAAATGTGATTCATTTATTTTACAGAAAATTCCCATTTTGCATCGCTACGGCCTGGCGACAAGTCTGGGTTTTCCCTCTTGCCGAGCACTACAATTGAGCCTGCTATCTGTGAGGAATAAGCAATGGACCAGCCCGCGAATAGCAAAAATAAACTCATAAACACTCGTTGAAATTTGGTGGAGGGTGTTTAAAAAAAAAATTAACCCCTCAAATCTTCCACAAACACTGATAAATATTCACTATGTTTTCTACAAAAAAAATACAAATAAATAACGGAGCGAAATGGGGATGGGGAGGGGGCGTTATGTATTGACTTTTTGTTTTACCAATTCAACCGGCAATAGGCTAGGACACACACACAGACACACACACACACACACCCACCAAAAGCTCACTATGTAAACACAAGCCAAAATAAAGAATTTTCACATCACTCATCTTCCTGTTTTCTGCTGTTTCGTTTCTGCTTCCTCAATCTAAATAGTGAGTATTAATGAACGGAGTCTTCTGCACTGTAACTGCCAACTATTATCATCAACGTATGTTTTTTTGAACGTTGCAGAAACGGAAGGAAAAGACACGACTACTACATTGCTTAGTACCACTGTCACGATACAGTATAAGTTCATTTTGTTTGTTCTGCTATGTACATAAGGAGGTCTGTCATTTTCTGTCATCTGCATTCCTCCCTTGTGTGTGTGTGTGTGTTTTTTTTTTTTCGGGACGCTCTTTTGGTTTCAGATCTTCAGTTTAACTGCTCAATTCTTGCCGAGTTAGTTCTGGGGTACACAATTTGATGTTATGTAATAAACGCGCTGAGGATGATGGAAACACGGCATGAGAAATGACAAAGGATGGAAACAATTAGCATGCACCACAGGCAGGTCGTGTTTGGTGCCAGGATGGCCACATTTAGAAGCCAAGGGAGCCGTGGGGGCTGGGAGGAAAAAGGGAAAAGCAAACTTATGACAACAGGACCGATCTTATTCATGGTCCGCTTCTTTTTTTAAGTTAGTTTAGCCTAGAAAGCAGCAGTTGTCATTCAGTCTGAGAACAAATGTGATACTTTGCACACTAGATGAACGTTTCGAACCCCTCAAGAGTTTAAAACAACAAGCGCAGCCACATGTGGAGCAGCAGCTCTCGGCCCTTTCTTCAAACACACTGCTGCTATAAAAAGCACGTAAGGGCATCCTTCATACCATACCTTTTAAAAGCAACAGCATTTCCGAATGTTGTAAAGTGCACTCAACCCACACCAAAGTTAATACAGTTAACCCAAACCAACGCGCTTCACATAAAATGAAGCTTAATTATATTAAATTAAATCTATCGATAATTTTCTGTATTAAAAATGGATGCTTTTCTTAAAGCATGGTTCACATTCCTTTCCCTAAAATCCAGGTCGCGGCACAAAAAAAAAAGAACTCTCCATTCTGCAAATCTCAGCTGTGTCAGGATGACAAGCCGGGACAGGCATTCTACTTGCTCAACTCACCACCAGGCGTCTGGAGAAGGGGTCATGGAAAAATATTCAAGTGTGTGACAGACTGAAAGCTTTCTGAAGATGGGTCACTGGATTGTTTCATACCCCCTCCCCCACCCGCCCCCTGTTTGCACTGCACAAACCTTTAAATTACACTACTGTACTCTAAAGTATACATCTAAAGTGCATGATGACTACAGAGTGTGATGGTGTGGCATCCTGTGAGGGGATGTTTATAAGAGAACAGTGACTGTGCCCTTTTAAGGCAACATTCCTGACAAGCACAGCGAAAAGGATAACAATGCTTTTTTTGCTTGAGGACTCTACAAGTCTGAACTTAACCATAGTAACAGTCTGTGTGGGTGTGTTCCCGGTGATGATGATGATGTTCATTAGGAAAAATACCACAGATACACACACGCAAGATCAAGGGTGCAAAGCAGTCCAGTTGCCTACTTTACAGCGGCCAACTTTACATCACCCGCAAGTGGAGATTTTCTTTTGCAGGTTCTCATAAATGTATGTATCGCTGCATGGACTCCAGCGGGCGAGTCCGTCATGTTTCCGCCAGATCACATGCCTCAACTGGACTGAATTTAAAGGGAATGAGAAGAGCCGCTTCGATTGCCCGGGGAATCAAGTCGGCTGTGTTCACTCCCACAACTGTGCAAACGCCAATGAGGGCAAGTCCTATGAAAAATGGATGGATGGATGGATGGATGAAACTACCTTAAAGGGATTACAAATTCCAGTTTAAATAATTTGATGGGTCCGAGTGGGGATTATGCCTACAAAGACAGTAAACAATTAATTATATCCTGATTTATTTACCGGCCTTTCCTTTTCGACAATCACTACTTATTTCTTTCTGTCAATGTTGAAATATTGTAATCCAGGAAGCTCTGCACTAAATGAGGATTCAGCAATAAGCAATAGGACGGAATGCAATTTATCAAATTAATCCATCCTAAAAATGTAGCGGTTTTAACGGGTTACACAATCTCAAATGGCAATTATACTTCATTTATTTTTACTTTTCGTATTTGGATGTAAAACTACAAAAAAAAGGCCCTGTAACACTGTGAGTTTTAATTCCTTTTTTTAAAATGATCATTTGTGCTGAGTTCAAGAATAACTTGACAATCACATACTTGTCATGGCCGATAGTCTCATAGTCTTTCACAATCACGTCGATGAATGAAGATGCGTCCAACGCTAAACCCTTTAAATCAAATTCCAGCCCCTGCAACGAAGAAAAAAAAGAGAGATACATTTGTTTCGCAAAGATGCTTTCCTACATGCCGAGTCAACATTTCTGCATTTCTTGTTTCACTATGGGCGGCCCACAACTCCTGTGAACTGCACTCACTTCATTCCACACGGGGTTTAGCTCATTGTCAACAGCTTTGGTTTTCTTCTTTTCACCTGAAATCACAAAGGCAACCTCGTTGGAAAAAAGAAGTGTGTCACTGAGGCATTATGCAACTGTGAAATCAGTGTAGACACAATAAAGGAAGCAGAGTCGGCAAATCAAGTGTTATGAATGATTATTTTGTTGAATTGCAATTATTATTGTATGTCTAACATCGTAAGTCACACTGTGTTTACACAGAGGAAAAACAAAAAGATATTTGATTCTAACGGAGTGTACTGCACATACAAATAATTTTAAAAATGTTTACAAGCAAATAGATTAAAAGAAAAGTTGAATACAACTGAACTGTACTTGAAATTTTATTTTGCAAACCACTACAGGGAGCCCATAACTAGTGGTACACATACTACATTTTTAGAATCCGTAGCCATGTAGAATTTATTTTATTTATCTTATCATGGTCATAATATTCAGTTTGGACTCAAGAGAAAATGCATAAACTCCATTAGAGATGCAATGATATATAATTATTTAGTACAATTGTAAATTGCGCTTTGTGTTGTATATTATTGCTTCTAGTGTCTAATTAACAGAGCTATAATGGCGATTTACCATATGATGGTCCCAATTCACTTTAGACTCAAGAAAAATGTTCGGGAATAAAATAATCAAACAAAGGTGACTTAAGGTAAGCTGATATAAAATATATGTTAAAAACCGACACGCCAAATCCTATATTGCTGAAATTTCACCTTTCGCTATGTAAAGTCATTCATAATCTCTCACCTCTGAAAACAATAGAAACAATTGGGTCAGGGTTGCCCAGTTTCTTTTTGGGGATCCCGCACGCAGACTCAACAATTACCCGCAACATGGTTGATAGTAAATCCAAAATGTGTTCTCACGGGAGGAGAAGGACCATATTCCTTAGAGTTAGAGGAAAACTGAAAGGAGAAGTGAAGAGGAGAGACGTGTGGCTTTGGGAGGAGAAAGAGGAGGAGGAGGGAGACCTCATTTGTGAGTCACAATGAGCTGACTGAAATCAAGCAGCCAATAAAAACAGAACAAAATCTCTGCTTTACTTCAGTAATTATTTTTAGAATTCTTTATTTATTTCTTTATTTTGCTCCTTATCTTTGAACAGACACTGCACTTACAACTCCTTCCTACTCTTTTGACAGCTGGAACATGTTTTTGTTCTTTAATGATGATGTAACAGATTCAAAGCAAGATCCAAGGCATTATTTAAGAGAAATTATTTACTTTATCAGCTCCAAGAAAAGCAATTTGCCAAATGCATTGTGCCAGCCTAAAACATACCAGCATCTAACTTTCAACGATTCTTGGTCGCACATGTAGAATTTTGAATTAGAGCTAATTTCACTTCCCCCCGTTTGTTCATAACGTGCCATGTTTTCTTCCGGTGTTCATGAGATAATTTAGCTTTTTTTTTTTGTTGTTAGTTGCAATTGTGTATTTTTCCAGTTGTTATTAAAAGCTAATTCTGAAATTATTTGTTTGGCGGTTCACAATGTGATGTTTTTAGTTGTCATGGACTAATTTCACCTTTTTTGTTTATCAGTTCGCAAGGTGAGGAATACCGCAATCTCCCATGAAGTTATCCTTTGCTCATTTTTGTTGTTTTTCAGTTTATTGGAGAATTTGCCATTTTGGTGTATGGTACATGTTTTTTCCTGTGATCATTCGTCTTTTTTGTGTGTCACCATTTAAGTACAGCGTTAGTATGCATGAGTACCTACTTTTGCTACCTCTTCATAAAATACGACGAAATAATAATAAAAACCAACCACGGACTCCTCTGCCTCCCGTTTGTCGTTAATGTACGCAACGAGTGTTGTACATTATTCTGATTTTAGCTCCGCCATTTGTCACAATGATTCCTCCACGCCTCCCAGTGGTGATTCCAGTACGTCAAGTACCGGGAAAATGTTCCCAATATAAAGTGAACACGCACACACACGTCTACCTTTCTATACATTCCACACTCATACTTAATTTTTATGTAAAACTATCATTCAATTCATAAAGTCTACTTTCAAATTCGTGAATGATAACCGAATCATGAATAAACTTTTAAAAATTCCGAGTTACCACGAAGGCGTCATTGTCTTCGTCCTGCACTATGACCAAAGATTACTTTTGCAGTAAATTTTCTCTCATCTTCGGCCGTAGAAGTCGATAAAATTGACCCTAACTACACACAGCATTAAATCCCTTGTATTTTGTGACAGGTAACTATATTTTTTGTCGGATTACAGCGTCAATGCAAGTACAACAACTTGTATTTTATTAATTTTTTGAACGAACACAAGTTGACGTTTAAGCTAACTACCAGTCTTCAACCTACAGTCGTGCTGCAATAGCTTCTATTTATTTTGAGGGTTATTCTTTGGTATATTCTTGTAATTTATTTGTGGAAGAATGAATTCACCAGTTATAACAACTGCACAATGAAAAATTGTTGAAATTCTCTTTTGCAAGATGTACTTAAAACTACTTTTCTCACTTTCCTTCTGGTGCAAATAATCAAGTCAGACATGTCCTGCAACAAACAAATAAATCTGTGGGAAATCCATTTTGCAGGAGTAGCTTCTTTCTGGAGGAGTGGACCGTCATGTCTACGACACAGGTATCGCCGATTCACCCCAACAAATTTCAAATTATAAAAGTTGTTTCTTTTTTTTTTTTAATAGGGGCTTACCGTTGTGAATTCTACAATTCATCTCCTTCTAGAGAATAACTAGTTTTGCACAAAATAACCAAAACGTTGGACGTGCCATGTGTGTCCCATATTTTAAAAGTCAAATTAAATTAATCTTTAAAGGTTTAAGTGTATTTTAAATTCATCCTGAAATTTCATCCGAGATGACACCCGGCGCATCAATTGGAGGGATGGTGGCGGAGTGAATTCAGAGCAAAAACAACGAAAGGTTTTGGCTTAGTTCTACAGTGAAAACAGCACGGAGGAGAAAAGAGAGGAGTCATCAATGCGGTGTCCAAGAGTCCCGAACTTTGGAATACGAGACAGATGTGATACAGTGACATGGTTAAAAAAAAAATTTAAAACTACATCCTCCTCTGCCTGAAGTACAGCTCGACATTGTTGTCATGGTGCTTTAGCTCATGGAAATGCCTCAACTCCCTCAGATCCTGCTGCTGAGCCATTGGAGTCAGAAGCAATCGCCAAAATGTCCTTTCTTTTATCCGTTGCTTGTCTCCTCCTCATTCCCTTGAGTATCACCAGGGCTTTTCATTGAAACTGTGACAAATGTGGTAGCATGAAAAAGTCTGAAACAGCAGGAAAAAGCACCGAGATACTTCCATTTTGGTTGCTCAGCAACCATCGTCAAATATGGGCGAGCTTGTGCCATGCCACAATCATCGCTATGCCGTAGTGCATTTCAGCGGAAATTACCGTAAGTGCAGTGTCTAATTGTAAGCACCTTAATGTCGTACCACCTCCGACTCTCTCAAGCATCTCTTTCTTGTAGAGTTGTACAAGTAAGATTGACTTTCTTAGCGGAAATTAAAGTCGATCTTTGCCAAGATTCGGGAATGCTAAATTTAGCGACCAAAAATATTGCTCCACAGCAATGTTGTTTGTTGAAGCGGAGCATGTCGGCGGGGTCGCAGTCAACTACAGAAGCTGCAAGACAAAAAAAACAGCCTAACCATCACTGGAAAAAAAAAAGATTGGCAGAGGTGATCAGTGTCATCGACATCATGTTGTAAACGCTTGTACTGGATTAGCACTAGAATCAATCAGCTTGCACAGTAAAGGCACATGATGTGATCAGATCTTTGGCCTGCATCGAACAAAACACTCAAGAGGCTCTGAGTAAACGTATCGATTCATACTTGCGTTTAGACTGGTGAACTATCCAGCCAAGAATGCTGACTCATGTGTTGTAATAATCTGCTAATGATGCTTAGCTGCGAGGCTGCTTTCATGGATACCACAGCCCCAATTAATCTCGAAATGAGTCGTCCACTTGTCTATATAGATGTTAATCCACATTCCCCAAAAATATGTATGCTAAGGTTAAAGGACAAATCTGTAATATATTCTCCGTAGTAGTGAATTTGAATGGTTGTTGATGCGTGACCTGCATTTGTTTGTGATGTTCTTTGACAAAATAGTTTCAACGTCCCTTCTGCCTTCTACCGGTTTGCGCCTGTAGATGGTAGTCACGGTTTTTAAATCGTTCCTATGCTAGCATGAGCCAGCAAAAAGATTGGGGTGAAAACCATGAATGGTTAAAAACGGTCCTCAAGATGACGGTTTATTTCAATCTGCCCTAAAAACTGAATTGTTCACTGTTGTTTTTCTTTTACTTAATTTTTATCCTTTCATTCAGTGGTTGTCAAACTTTTTACAGTTAGACGTAAAAAAAAACAAAACAAAAAAAAACATCTCCAGTTAAAATCTACTGCATTTGAGTTAAAGGAAGGAAATGTTGGTTCATGAATGGTTCAAAACTGATATTCTTGCATTGCCTTATAAGTTGTGGCATGTGAGCCACCATTTCAAAATGTGTCCCTTCATACATCATGTACAATATTTTCTATGTCTTGTGTATTTTTTTTCATGACTGTATTAGGGCGACACTTCAAATGAACATTACTCCAGTGATGTTGCAGAGCTCCAAAAGACTCTCAAAGATGTAGGTAACCTTTTGCTCTTAAATTATTAAAAAACAAAAAAAATGAGCAATTACACAATTTTTTTTAAAATTAGCAAATACACAAATAATTAAAAATTACTCGGGCCACTTTGCTGTTCGGCGAACAATTTGTTTGATTGTTGCATTATGTTTTGTACATATGTTGAAGGAGAAAAATGCTATCACTACCTTCTACCGTTTTACTTCGTTTATTTCATCGATTGCACTGGTGCCTTGACAATCGAGTGACCTGATTTGGAGTTTATTGTTGTTGTTATTTTAAGACACAAGTCGTCGTTTGGATGATTATTTTTGCTTTGACTTGCGAGCTCAAATTTGAGATATGTGGTGGCAGCAAAGGGATTAATTTCGTCTGTTGATGCGAACACAATGTTAACCAAAATAGCTAACCATTAGTATTGATGGTTACAGTCGTATCCGATATTTGAATGCAAACGGCGAAGCAACACTTGTACAGAGAATATAACAACACTCGCAGTCATATATTCTTTATCCTCCGCAAATAAACAATCAATACTATTTTGCCTTACTGAATCACTGAGAGTAGTAGTGACTCTTCTTGGGGTGTTTGTGGCACTGCCCCCTGTGGCCAAGGTGGGCACAGCAGAAGGAGCAGCACAATGAAATGAATTTGCACATTAAATCACAGAATAATTCTTCTTCATTAAATTATAACTGTATGTTTTTATGAAGTACAGTATTGTAAAATGCTGTTCTCCTTATTAAAGGACACATTACACAAAGGCTTTTTTTTTTGTGTGTGGACACCGGAAAATATTTAAGTAGATTTACATGCCATGGCAGCACTGTACTCAAGTGCACATATGCACATTCATCGGCTGATTCTTTGTTCGTTTGGGGAACTTGTTATTGACACGTCTGCCTCACTGCGTTTCCATTATGTGTTTCTCAAACCAAGGCCTTGGCCAAGAACCAGCAGTGGCTGGCTTACAACCAACAGCGAGAGGCCTACGTGAGGACAGTCGTGGACAGAATGCTGTGGCTGGACAACCAGCTGGACCAGGCCGTCCGGGCCCAGTTGACACAGCACAATAAGGAGCATTCAGAGGGTAAGACACAAAGCGGCGTGTCACCAAAGGGGCAACAACGGCGAGATCTGTTAAGATGTTTTTGTTTGTGTCCCTGCTCGCAGCAGACGAGAGAATGAGGGAGATGAAGGAGCATTTTGAAAGCCTGCTGGTGATTGGTCGAGACAACCTGCTGATAGTCAAGCAGCGGCTCGACGTCACCCTCCAGGACCTGGCAGAAACTAAAAATAGGTGCGCTGCAAGAAACACACTACGAAACTATGTGTCCAGGATGTTTTCATGTACAGGTGCTTTTGAATAATTTAGAATAAGGTATGGTTTAAAAGTTGTTTATGTTTTCAGTTCATTCATGTTATTAAAATTTTGATTCAATATGGAGTTTTTTGGGGGTCATTTTTCCCTTCCTGACCTCAAGTGCATCCTTTCCACCATCCTTCTCTCCTTTTCTCAAAGCTACATTTTTGAACAGCATGAAAAATGAAATATTACACAGTACTCCAGTAGGTCTTCATAATACACGAGATTCACTTTCCAAGTCGAACGACGGAATTGAATCGAGTTCTCCGATAAATTCAGATTCATTGAGATGCACACCTGTGTCACCGACGAAATATGCAGGGTTGAGGAAAAAGAGATGGAGGCCAGTGATCTCAAGCAGCAGCTTCGGCGTTGTTCCAAGGACAAAGAACTGTTGATGAACGAGATAAAAGTGCTCCGCGGGAGACTGGGCGTGGAGAAGCAGCGTTCCGCCAAATTGGAGCGGCAGGTACACCGTAACCGTCAACCACAACTTGTAGACTCGCTATTTGTTCTGCGCGCCGATGAAAATGTATCAACTTCATTGGATCGTCATTGATCATTCACTGAAAGGTGAGTATTCGTGATGTTTGGTTCTATTCACCATTTCTGATCTCCTTTGACAGAGAATGCAGCAGAAGGAAGACTACGAGGTGGAGGAGGAGGAGGATGAAGAACCCGTCTACGAAGAAATGAGATCCTGTCGGCCCTCCAGTGAAAGCATCTTTGACGCGAGCACCCTGCACTGCCCCGTCTGTCGGATCCAGTGTCCTGTCAGTCAGTACCGGCAGATGATGGACCACCTGGAAGTCTGCATGAATTGAGCTGAGCCTCAAACATCCCGAGGTCTCCAAGATCTTCAACGTTGTGAGTTGTTCACTCGCTTGAGTTGTTCCGGTTTTAAATATGCACCTGAAATCTTTTTCATGTTCTGTTCTTGTGCTTTGATTGTCATTTAAAAAAAAAAATGAAATGAAATAAAAATGGAAATTTGTGACACTTTAATAGGCCTCTGTTGGTCGTGGTTCCCCTGCTATTCCTCACACGGATCAGAAAAGATGACTTGCTCAAATGATCTACTATAAAAATTGTCCGTCCGTGATCTGAGTCGCTTGGTCCCTGGTCGCCAGCCAATCCCAGGGTGCCCAAAGACAAACAACCATTCGCACTCACAATCACACCTAGGGACAATTTAGAGTCCCCAATCAACCTGCCGTGCATGTTTTTGGTGGTGTGGGAGGATAAAACCCACCCAGGTACGGGGAAAAACTTGCACAATCAAACCTTTGCGCAAAAGAATTTGTTCAACACATTGAACGACAATGTCAGCCCATCACTTGGAATGATCTAATGACACTGGACATCAAACTCACAGCACCTGAGAGAAATCCTCACTGGTCCCATCAACTCTACCTTGAACTCTGACGCTTCCTTTACACGGGTTAAAACTACTCAGAAAAACACCATTGTTTTATTATTTCAATAAAATTCCGTCAGGATTTTTGGTTTGTGCTCCTGCTCCATGTGACGCCATCTACGCTACCAAACGTTGAATCAAGCAAATTCTTAATATATTCATCCATGACTATCTGTAATGTCAACATGCAATAATAACAAATTACAGTACATGAAGAATTGAAAAAAATTTGCAGAAACTAAAGAAAAATGCAGTTGCCGCCCCCTCCAGCAATGCCGGCCTACATATCGTGCGTGCCAGAAACCGCAACTATTTTAGTATTGGTTTCTTCAACCAACCAGATTTCAATTTCACAATTTCGGCGAGCTGGTCACCGATGACTTTTTTTCTGTCTTCTGGTTGGGCAGAGCAAGACCCGTCGACAAGCGAAAAACATCTGCGGTACATTAATCATCAGAATCTTTGATGAATTTGACGCATTTCATTTTCATTTGGATTTTCGCGTTGTTCGATCAATAAAACTTCTCCGAGTAATCCACAGCAGGAAACAGTTATGTGCTGTCAGATTGCATTTTTTTTTTTTGTTGTTGCACGTTTTCTACAACTGCGACGTGATCGTGACGCCATTCAGAAGTGGATGAAGTCCCAACTTAAGCTCCGGGCACCAAATGCACAACCAGCCACCTGACGTTTAAGGATATCCAGACGACAATTCTGCCGATGCCATAACTAAGCTATCATTATCCGCGATGGGTCAAATGTCAAGTGTTTGGCTTTGCACGTTAAGAAAGCTCATGGGCTTTGTGACGCTTGCGTCACGGTCATAAGCGCCCACTGGGATCCCCTTTAACCTCTAAGCCACCGGTTGCTTTCTACTCCCCCTGGGGGTAAGAAAGCGGAAACCGGATGACGCCTTAGTAAGGGGGAGTTGTACCATCACGTTCACCGCACATCCCGGAGAATCTTTGGATTCTGACTTGTGGGGTGTGAAAGAATGGGAGACAAAGACACCGTCGAGAAGTTCCTGGACAACAACCCTCAGTTTGCCAAGGAGTACTACGACAAAAAGCTCAAGGCCGATGTCATCGCGGCAGCTTTCGACAACCAGGTGCAGGTCCGAGACCCGTTCTCGTACAGTGACGCCACCATCGTACAGGAGGCGCAATTCGTGTTCAAGCTGGTCAAGGAATTGCAAGACGTCGGCCCGCTGGAAAAGGCCCTGCACAAAGTTCTCCAGAGGATCGCGTTGCTGGTCCAGGCGGACCGCTGCAGCTACTACGGCTACCGGGCGCGCAACGGGACGCCCGAGCTGTCCACGGTCCTCTTCGACGTCACGCATAACTCCCCGTTCGACAAGAATCTGATCGTCTTCCCCACGGACATGGGGATCGTCGGGTGGACGGCGCACTCCAAGAAGCCGCAGAATATCGCCGACGTGAAGAAGGTGAGCGTTACGGCGGAATGCGATCAATGCGGCGTTGACGCATCCTATAAACTCATTCACTCCCAAAGACGTTTTTAAACGTCATTTCAGACTCGGTCCAGAATTGTCTGGTACTGAATGAGTTAAGTGTATGCGTGCACTTCCAGGACTCTCATTTCAGCGACTTTGTGGACAAGCAGACCAAATACACCACCAAATGCCTGATGAGTGCCCCAATCTGGAGCGGAAAGGATCCCATCGGCGTCGTCATGACGCTCAACAAGCAAGGCGCCGACGCCTTCTCAAAGAGTGACCAGGAGGTGAGTGTACCACACTGAAGCGCCGTGCATGGGATGAGATTCAAAACAAAACAAGAGCTGCATTCAAAAGTGTGTCTTTTCGCCAGAGGTGGGTGTTAGCAAGTCTCAAGGCATACCCTTCAGGTTTTGAGATAAAACGTGGGCGGATATGAGATTCTGGCGGTCTGATAACTGTGAGCAACCATATCGTGGTCTCATGTTATGAAAATGACAGCTGCAGAAATGATCCTTTTTTTGGTGGGGTCTGGACACAGATGTCAATATTTACTCGTATCTCAAGGCAAAAAAATGGGCCAAGTGACAGCTCACGTCAAGAAAAACTCACAAGTCAAGGTACTCATGTCTGAAGGTAACCCTGTACATCTTTGAAGATCATCGCAGAAAATGACAGGACTAGCTCCTACGCAGTTGTGACGAGCGGCTGGCTAGCTAGCTGACAGCTCGTACGCAGTTGTGACGAGCGGCTGGCTAGCTAGCTGACAGCTCGTACGCAGTTGTGACGAGCGGCTGGCTAGCTAGCTAGCCGCTCGTACGCAGTTGTGACGAGCGGCTGGCTAGCTAGCTAGCTAGCTATGCCCTACGCTGCGAAAATATTTCTTCCCCTTTCAGATCGTCTGCCGATGTGACTACTTTCATCGTCGTTGGCAGTGAGCCGCATTTAAAATCCGGGTCCGAATTTTCATGTGTGTTCTACTTAGCCCGTTCACGCACCCTGTAATCCGAGAACAAGATAAGATGTCCACTGTCGTAACCGTTGCGCCTTAATCAGAAGTATGACGAAATGTTTTAAAAAGTGTAGTTATTCTTGCCGCTCTGTTTATTAAGTGTTAAGCTAACAACGACGTAGAAGACTCCAATCCTCTCCCTAATGTTAACTCTCCCGGCGGCCTGCACAGGTGTAGCTCATGAAACCACTCACGTGTTAGCATTGCTTTTAGAAACGTAAATCCAGCATACTAATCTCGTTTTGCGGACAGCAAAAAGGTCACCGCGGGTGCTTACCATCGCTGACCAATATGTTGTATTTTAAAGCCATCGTCTGTTTTGGAATCCACTTAGAGCGGATGAGCTCAGACATTTTTTTTTCTCTCTGTGAGCCGTTGCCATTCTTTTTTTTTTTTTTTAAAAAGGACAAACTATCCATCCATCTGTTTTCTTTTGCACTTGTGCTCATTAGGGCGGACCATTGACCAGCCGATCGAAGGTCACATACGATATAAACAAACTATCATTCATATAATATGAATATTAATTAATGAATAAGTCACTTTTTTTTTCAACAGCTCTTCAATAAATATGTCAACTTCGCATCGGTGGCCGCCCTCCAAGGCCACACTGCTAACATGTGGGATGTGGAGTCCAGGAGAAGTCAGGTATACAAACTTAAAGCGTTCACCACCAGTGAACAAAGCGTTGCAAAGACATAAAAGATGTACACCCCCCCCCCGGTGCTGCTGTGGTCGGCCAACAAAGTTTTTGAGGAGCTGACGGACGTCGAGAGGCAGTTTCACTAAGCCCTGTACACGGTCAGGACGTACATCAAGTGCGAGAGGTACTCGGTGGGGCTCCTGGACATGACCAAAGAGAAAGTGAGGGAGATAAGACTTGACAAGCGTTAATTTATTCAAGATTTGACATTTTCCATTATAAGGCTGCTTTTTTTTTTTTTTTTTTTTTTTGCCTCCAGGAATTCTTTGATGAATGGCCCATCAAACTCGGTGAACAGGAGCCCTATAAAGGTCCCAAGACACCGGACGACAGAGTAAGTTTATTCATCAAAAATCGACAACGTCAACAATTGTACAGTGTTCCACCATTATATATTTTGTGTGTGTGTTTTTTTTAAACTACTATTTCTGGGTTTTAATATCGAAATATTGCCACCGGTCAACACATGTAATTCTAAATGTCTTTGCGTTCCGTGCAATCAGGAAATTAACTTCTACAAGATCATTGACTACTTGCTGGAAGACAAAGAGGAAATTAAAGTTATCCCGTAAGTACCGTGTACGAAACTTAAAAAAAAACAAAAAAACAATAATTTAATAACCCAGCTCTCGTGAGGTATGCTAAATTCTGAAGTTTCTGTGCAACTTTAGGGTAACGAGAGAATTTATTTCAGTATTTAAATGAATATTGACTTGGTTGACATGATTTACTGTTTGTATAATTTTGATTATTTTAGCTAACAGCGGATGAAAAACCTCATATTCACCATCTGAAAAAATTTGAATGTTACACGAGAAATTAAATGTATGAATTACGACAGGTAGCAAAAATGTTTTTTTTTTTAATTGTGTGTTTTATGAATCTGTGAATGAGTTTTACATTTGGAAGTGAGCTACTGAAATAAATCCTAATGTATCGAGTAACATAGTAACAAAATTGCTGTGTGACTTGCCAGCGCGCCTCCTGTGGACCACTGGGCTCTGGTCAGCTCTGGTCTTAACGCACGTTGTCAACGGGGAGGGTGCCGGAGCCTATCCCAGCCGTCTTCGGGCAGTCGGTGGGGGACACCCTGAATCGGTTGCCAGCCGATCGCAGGGTGAACAACCATTCGCGCTCACACTCAGACATAGGGACAATTTGGAGTGTTCAATCAACCTGCCATGCATGTTTTTGGAATGTGAGAGGAAACCGGAGTACCCGGAGAAAACCCACACAGGCCCAGGGAGAACATGCAAACTCCACACAGGAAGGCCGGAGCCGGGATCGAAACCGCGACCTCTGCACTGTAAGGTCAACGCGCTAACCACTGGACCACTGGGCCGCCTTTTCAATGATGTATTTATTTGTTTGTCATGAGACTATATTTTTCTGTTGCTAGCCATCTTCCACCATATGAACAACAGTGGGACATCGGCGGGTCGTGGACAGTGTCTTCTATTGTCTTGTTTCCGTTGCTCTGTCTTGACGCTCTTTCTCATCATACCACAATCATGTCCAGTGTTCTTGGTGGAGCTCATGAAACACGGCGATTGTCCATGATGCTTCGTCTCCATCTGGGAATAGTCTCTCTCTCTCTCTCTCCCTGGCTCGCTCTCCTCTAACATGCATGCTCACAGATTTATTGGTCTCGTCCCCCGGACTAAAGCATTCCCCCCCCCTAAGTGCTCGTAAAAAGGAAGCCCTCGACTAACCCTGGCTAAATTGACATTATCATGATAAACAAACACAGGATATGAAATGCTGTAGTCTCAGTAAGGGAGGCTCGGAAAGCGGCTTGTGCATTGCCTCGGATAGGAGACGGCCCACGGGGGGTTTATTTACTCAACTGCAGATCGGGGTGGTGGGGGGGCGTCAATTACGGGGCTCGTTTTGTATCCAGCCATCCTTTTTTCTCGAGCACTGATGCTCGTTAACTTCGATTGGCGTTCCAGGAATCCGTCATCAGTCTCGTCTGATGACGGATTGGTGATTTCTATCGTATGAATATAACACTTTTGAAATTATTTTCATTTTATTTTGTACAAAGTATGTCTGCATTTTAAATACCCTTCATTGGCGCAAAACTCCCCCAGAAAAGAAATCAATATGAACGACGGCTATTTTTCCAACAAGTGTACCTAATATATTGACCACCAACATTTATTTCGCAGCGTCCTGGTGGATGATATCAAAACCTGTTCTTTGTTTGAGTGCTAAGGGGGCGGATATGCTGCACTGAGACGCACCAGCTGTCACTATGGATGGGGTGGAGAGGGGGGGAGGGGGGCATCCCCACACACCCCCGCTTACACCTGACGGTCACATCGAGTCCATTAGTTGTCATGGAAACCATGCATGGAAAATTCAAGCAGAAAATATGTTCAACATGGAATAGGAGGTGCACTTTCAAATTGCTATCGGGCATCAGCGAGTTAGTCCAGATGATTGGATCGATGCTGATATCGAACACGATCAACAAAACGAATCGGCGGGATTGATCCACCCACCCAGTGGATATGACATGCATTTTCTCCAGCTGATTCACCACAGAACTCACACCTCCTTCTCATCTTCCTCTTGCCACCACCCCCCCCCCCCCTCCCCAAAACCATAAGGCGTGGTTTTTACTCGGATGGAGATGCGAGCTCCGTCTGCTCCCGCTGGGTTCCCCCACCTGCGCCTGTGTACATTGCGCGACATTATTTGACTTTTTTTTTTTCGGCGGGGGAGGGAGTGTTGCTCGATCTTCAACACGGAGGAGAGGCTCGTCTCGCGGATACAACAAGCGGCTGCGGAGGAGGAGGAGGAGGAAGAGAGCGGTCGATGCGCGGAGGACACCCCGGCAGGAGGATGGCTCCCACACCGCGCCGATCATCCCCGTGGCTCGTCGTGCTCGCGCTCGTGCTGGCGTGCGCGGGGCCGCCGCCGGCCGACTGCAGGCGGGCCAGGCAGCCGCGGTGCCCCGCGTCCTGCACATGCACCAAAGACAACGCGCTGTGCGAAAGCGCCGGCCTCATCCCCAGAGCCTTCCCGCCCGATGTGATCTCACTGTAAGGCAGCCGAAGCCTCCTTCTTCCTCCTCTTGCTTCATTGCGGTGTTTTGCTTTCGTTTCCTCGCTCAGGTCTTTCGTCAAATCGGAATTTACGGAGATCCCCACGGAGAGTTTCATCCACATGCCCGCCCTGCACCTCCTGTAAGCAAAACTCTTGCAATTCTCCCCTCCCTATACGGCAATGCTTTCTTATTTCGCCATGTTGCGATATCGCTGACAAGTCTTGACAGCAGTGCCCTGAGACAACCCGAAAAAAATTGATCCTTGACCAGGTTTTTAACTGGCAAAAATATATACTTTCCTCATTGAAATGAATGTAAATTACCATAGTCCAACACCCCCCCACACCTCTCAAAAATACATTTGGAAAGGTATCCTTCTAATAAGGAAAATGGAGTGTAGCGAGTTGTAACATAATTGCGAAATAATGTTCATTGCGGTGCTCCTTCGAGTTTGCCCGCCTTGGCCAAAATACAAAATGAATCGTTTTTTCAGAGCAGTAGTTGCCATATCGCGTACGTCTTTTTCCGTTGTGCGTTTAAAAATCCATCGCTTAAAGGCTTATCTCACCACAAAAATCGATGCTAATTATTAGCCCATCACCGGCATGTTTTTATTTGTTAGCATTAAGCTAGCAAGGCATTCCATTTTTGTACTTTTTTAACAATACATTGTATGTGCTACGACTAGTCTAAACACGTATCATAATTGTTACAGCTGTCGAACTAAATGACTACTACTAGAACAGCTGAAATTTATTTGGGGTTAACCGGAGCGACTTGAATTGAGGCAGGTTTATGCTAACTCCAATTTAACATGAATTTGAACGTGATTGGCTACCGCCGTTGACGGTATGAGATATCAAATGTCCACCGAGGGTTGGGTGTGAATGAGTTCTAATTTCCGAACTAAGCCTCGTCCCTGGTTCCGAGAGGGTGTGCACAATTACGCAACCACATTTTCATTCTATTTTATATAAAATATATGAAAATATTTTTAAAAATTCAATGGAGTTTTACAAGTTATCGGTTGTGTTCATGTTTGATTTTTTTTGGGGGGGGGGGGTGGTTATCTTGAGCTCATATTTTCTTTCTATTGTAACATTTATCATTTTAAAAAGGGCCAAATGCTGATTTTTTTTTTTTAACCATGTCTGTGCAGCCTCTTCACCACCAATAACCTGGAGTCGATAGACGAGGACGCTTTCCTCGGTCTTCCTCATCTGGAATATCTGTCAGTGGACAGCACACAAATCCAAGTTCTGATGTGTCTTAGCATTTAGCATGTTGTCATTACTCTTGATCTCACCGAGTGACATCTATTTCTCTCACCCCCGCAAAAGGTTCATCGAAAACAACCAGATCAATTCCATATCACCGTATGCATTCCGAGGACTGAAAACCTTGGTGCATCTGTGAGTATGACGTCCTCCGAAATATATTTAGCACACGTTCTATATACGAATTACAACCCAGGGCAGTTACGGGAAGAATTAATAGTTTCCGCCCAGTCACGTACACTATGACGGATGAACAGCGCGCCAGAAATAGACCGGTGCCCTGACAATGTCTATTACTCCATTATTACTTCTACACGGCTAAGAACGAGCTGATGTGCATTTTATTCACCGTATATTCATATATATATATATATATATATTATATATATATATAATCATATTCATTCATTCATCTTCCTAACCGCTTGATCCTCACTAGGGTCGCGGGCTGTGCTGGAGCCTATCCCAGCTGTCTCCGGGCAGTAGGCAGGGGACACCCTGAATCGGTTGCCAGCCAATCGCAGGGCACACAAAGACGAACAACCATCCACGCTCACACTCACACCTAGGGACAATTTAGAGTGTTCGATCAGCCTGCCATGCATATTTTTGGAATGTGGGAGGAAACCGCAGCACCCGGAGAAAACCCACGCAGGCCCGGGGAGAACATGCAAACTCCACACAGGGAGGCTGGAGCTGGAATCGAACCCGGTACCTCTGCACTGTGAAGCCGACGTCATATATATATATATATATATATATATATATATGTATATTTTAGAAACAAGTTCTCATGGCTTGTTGTAACCAAAACAGCAGCATTGAATCGTGTAAGCCATTTCCTGGAATGAATTTCAGCGTCGGGTCTTAACGCACGTTGTCAACGAGATGATCTTGCATTTCGTAGCGAACGTTTTTAAGCGTTCCACTCAATGTGGGCACTTAGCGATATCGTTGCCATTTGTTGTGCTGACATGACTTGAAATTGTTGGCCAGTAATAAACTCGCACCACTAATTATTGTAAGCAACACTGTATTTCCTTTCCAAGATAGCTGCATTGTTCCTGCGCAAAGTGTGTGTACCCTCAGGCAAGGAACGAAAGGCTAAAAAAAAAACAAAAAAACATCTGCACTGAGGTGCTGTTCCTCCTATTGCACAATATCGTGTGTTTATTGTTAGCATAAAACAAGGAGAAGAGAAGCATTGGCGCTCTTGGACTTGGTGACTTTTGGGGTTTTTCTTTTTTGTCCCGACAGGAGTCTGTCTAACAACAATCTTGAGACTATTCCCAAGGATCTGTTCAAGGGCCTGGAAGCCTTGACAAAAGTGTAAGTAGCACTTTTTTTTCTTTTTTAACACTTGCAAGTCTGAAGAATTGCATAATTCGTTACATAATGGGCCAAACTACGCAAACATGAACAATGAGTTTCTTGTACAGGGGCCTCTATATTTAGTTGACACCATCATTATGACTCTCTTGCCGAAAAAAAAAAAGTGCGTGGGGGGCTGTTGGCACATTTCACACTATTAAAATTGCACGAGGGCGAGAATTTTGGAATTAATGAGACTCTGAACAGCCTCCTCTCCAGTAGCTCTCGGTTTTAATGAGAGTACAGTAGAAGGCTGCACGAGATTTATTTTAGGACGCTTTTTAATTTTTTTTCTTCGGGATACGAAAATACATTTCCTAGAACTGTCTGGAACCGTCGCAGGGATCATTTTCCCACACAGACGTCATTTTATTGCCTGGCTAACCTGAGCTAACGACACACTGTCTCGCTGACACCCACGTCACTCACCAGCCTTTAAAGTCAGAGATACAACAGAACATTCATGGTCCAAACCTGAATTATCGGTAGAAGGTTTGATCCTACAAACATTCATTGGTCTTAACTTTAAATGTGAAAAGGTATGACGAGCGCTATGGCGAGAACAAAATGTCGACTTCTGAACCTTAACCACCTGTTTTCTAGAGACCTGCGAGGGAACCGGTTCATGTGCGACTGCAAGCTCAAGTGGTTGGTGGAGTGGATCTACAGCACCAACGCCACGGTGGATCAGATCTCCTGCAAAGAGCCGTCGGATTCGCAGGACAAGAGGATCAACGACCTGCTGCCGCAGTCCTTCGACTGCATCACCACAGGTGCTGTCGGGCGGCCATTTTGAAACGTCTGTTCGGGAGTCGTGAGGGTTCTTGGTGTCAGGTAGTTTGATAGAACGTTCCTCAGTTTGTTTTTCTCTCTCTCTCTCACAGAGTTTGCTTCGTACCAGTCCCTCAAGTTTGAGTCGATATCTGTGGAGACCTTTACCTTCGGCGAAGACCAGTATGTCGTCTTTGCTCAGCCCTTCATTGGCAAGTGCAGCTTCATGGAGTGGGATCACGTGGAGATGGTCTTCAGGGATTTCGATGATATTGACAGTGAGTACCAAAAGAAATGCTCGCCGGTTGTTTGCAAGGGCTGTCCGTCCTCCTCCTGTCGATGAACGACGCGAAGGAAATATTCCAAGTTTCCGTCTGCTCTGGTAAATCGCAGATTCCAACGGGAAGTAACGTCATCGGATAAAGTTGCGCCAAGATGACGTCAGCCCCGTTTACTCAGTCCACTTATGTCATCGACATGGATCGTGATCAATGAGGGGCAAATCAATTCCGAATGTGCAGCAAGGAACATTTGGTTCTGGATTTCGTGGAGGTTCAATGAGAAGGATTTGTCCCAGCTGGAGGCAGCTCGAGATTTATCAAATGACTCGTTCTCTCTCGCGGAGTTCGACAGATCCGAGGTCGAGGGCGCTCGATTCAAACTGCGCCGTTCCCAGCGGGTGAAGTCGACAAATGAAACTCCTCCCCGTCTCCCCTCCGCAGGCACTTCGACGGTGATCTGCAAACCCCTGGTGATCGACAAGCAGCTCTTCATCATCGTGGCCCAGCTGTTCGGCGGCTCGCACATCTACAAGCGCGACACCTCGGCCAACAAGTTCATCAAACTCCAAGGCATCGACATCCTCAAGATCCGCAAGCCCAACGACGTGGAGACCTTCCGCATCGACGGCGAGTCCTTCTTCGCCGTCGCCGACAGCTCCAAGGCCGGTTCCACCACCATTTACAAGTGGAACGGCAACGGCTTTTACTCGCACCAGTCGCTCCACCCGTGGTACCGCGACACCGACGTGGAGTACGTGGAGATCTCGACCAAGCCTCACCTCATCCTGTCGAGCAGTTCCCAGAGGCCCGTCATCTACCAGTGGAACAAAGGCACCAAGCTCTTCGAGCGGCGCACCGACATCCCCGAGATGGAGGACGTCTACGCCGTCAAGCATTTCCGGGTCAAGGCGGACCTCTACCTCTGCCTGACGCGCTTCATCGGCGACTCCAAGGTGATGCGCTGGGACGGCGCCCTCTTTCGGGAACTGCAGATGGTGCCGTCGCGCGGCGCCATGGCGTTCCAGCCCTTCGCGGTGGGCAGCTGGCAGTACGCCATCTTGGGCAGCGACTACTCCTTCACTCAGGTGTACCGCTGGGATGCCAAGAAAGGCCAGTTCGTCCACTTCCAGGAGCTCAACATCCAAGCGCCGAGGGCCTTCTCGCCCATCTCCATCGACAACCGCCAGTTCCTGCTGGCCTCCAGTTTCAAAGGCAAAACGCAAATTTTCGAGCATCTGGTCATCGACCTGAGCAACTGAGCGCGACGAGGACGGACGGGTACACGTATGCCGAGATGACCGCTGATGCTATCTTGAGAAAGGCGTGCATTATTAGACGAGGTGTTCTCCTTTCAAAGTGGGCAAAGGTATCGGGACACGTTGGTCGATCGTGCTGCTTTTTCAAAAATCAGCCGCCCCTCGAAAAAAAAATATTCCGTTACGCTCCCCATTTTTTTTTTAACAGTTGTTTTTCTTGGAGTTCCCCTTTTCCCCAAAGTGTCCCAATACTTTTTTCCCCCACACTTTTATATTTTACAGGAATGCATTATTATATTATGTATTCTTCTTACAAAGTGGGCAAAAGTATTGGGACACGTTGGTCATGGAAAAAAAAATGGGTTCAATTATGCTCCTTTTTCAAAAATCAGCCCCCTCGAAAAAAAAAATATTCCGTTACGCTCACCATTTTTTTTTTAACAGTTGTTTTTCTTGGAGTTCCCCTTTTCCCCAAAGTGTCCCAATACTTTTTTTCCCCACACTTTTATATTTTACAGGAATGCATTATTATATTATGTATTCTTCTTACAAAGTGGGCAAAAGTATTGGGACACGTTGGTCAGGGAAAAAAAAATCGGTTCAATTATGCTCCTTTTTCAAAAATCAGCCCCCTCGAAAAAAAAATATTCCGTTACGCTCCCCATTTTTTTTTAACAGTTATTTTTCTTGGAGTTTCCCTTTCCCCAAAGTGTCCCAATACTTTTTTCCCACACATTTATATTTTACAGGAATGCATTATTATATTATGTATTCTTCTTTCAAAGTGAGAAAAGTATTGGGACATTTGGTCAGGGGGGAAAAAAATGGGTTCGATTATGCTCCTTTTTCAAAAATCAGCCCTCTGAAAAAAATATTCAGCCCCCCCCCCCCGATTTTATAATTGTTTTTTTTTTTTACAGTCGTTTTAGGAGTTTCCCTTTTCCCAGCGTGTCCCAAAACTTTTTTAACCCCCCCCCCACACATTTATATTGTACAAGAATCCAGGTGAGGCTCAATGCATGCATCTCAAGCTAGAATCAGACTTCCTGCATGATCAGGCCATCCATGCGTCATCGTCCACAAATCCAGAATGTACATTAGAAAATGACTTCTACCATCAGCCATACACGCATTACATTTGGACGCGCCCGTGTATTTATCAGCACAACGTAATGCTCACGTGGAACTTTTGAACCAATCTGCCAAAAATAAATAAATAGAATAATAATAATAAAATAAAACGTTTACATTTTTTCAGATTAAAATTTATTAAAAAAAAAAAGAAAAGGAAAAAAAAGAAGCTTTCGTCAGGGGCAACAGCACTTACGATTGATATTTCAAGAGATCTGCTTTCCTCTCCTTGTACATTTGAATCATGAATGTTTGATTGACCGATAGAGGTTTTTTTTTCAGGAGCACTCATCTCGAGGCAATTTTCAATATCACTTTTGTCGGTCATGTATAAAAACTGGGAATGTAACGAACAACCTTTTATTCCCTCAATCCCAACCTCCTCCAATCTTTTTTTTCTTCTCAACAATCAATTCGTTGCCTGGTCTACTCGTAATGAATCTTTCAATTGTAGCAGCCGCGTCGACGGTGACACGTGAGGATGACATCATCATTGACTAACATTGTGCTATTCCAATAAAAGCTTCAATCACCTACTCGTCTCACTGGCTAGCGTTGCGGCATGACCCACGATTGCTGCCTGCGAAGAATTCCGTGGCTCTCATTTACTCGAAGCAACTTGGCGCAGAAAGGAGAATCGTCGAAAACTTTCTAATCGTCACTTTGACACATCACAAAAAGATAAAGAAAATAAAACCCCACTTGTTTCACGCGCATTTATATCAATCATTTCATGCACCTTGTAACCTGATAACATGATCAGCGGTCCACTGTAGTGACCCGCTGTCCCTGAAATGATGCCTGCCTTTAGCAAACATCATGGAAGCCAACATATTTGATTTGCTTTCGCGGGCCACATACAATGATGTGGCGGGCCAGATCTGGCCCCCGGGCCTTGAGTTTGACATGTGTTCTACTGTTTTTTTTTTATTAGTTTGACACTTATGGACGTGCCGTGTCTTTCAAACAAATATTTACTGTAATTCAGTTGTTCTTAATCTTTTTAGAGGTACCCAACCCAACCAGTTAATGTGCACATTCACTGAACCCTTCATGAGTGAAAAATAAAAGTACTTTTTTTTTTTTTTTACAAATTCAAGATATAAAAAAATGCATTTATTAAAAACATAAAAAAGTCAATAGATTTCAAGAGATAAGTATACAGTAAATATTCTCTAGTATGGACTTGTGTTTGCGCTGTCCAATTTGTCCTGATAACAGAAATTCCTCATTTGGGAAATGAGCATGGTACATGTCCTTTATGAACCTGCAAGTATGTTGACAAAATGCATGTGAAACAACACAATCAATAAAATAACAAAAATATACTGTCCAAAAACTGTTTATATAACAAAAACTGCAATACAGGTGTATCCCAAAAAATCACAACAGTAAAATACATATAGCATTTTAATGTTTATTTTTTTCTCTCTTGGGAAAAAAAAATTGTATTTTGGATTGTTTTGTTGGATGCATTCTTTGGTTTATGACAATGTTTGCCTGCGTGTCATACAGTTTTCTTGCTAGTTGCAAGTAACTGTCCCGTTGATCATTGATGTCTGGTAATTCTTGTGCATACTGAAGGATTTTTGTTGCCATTTGCATTGCTTCCTTGCTGCGATTCAGGAGTTGAATCGATGCCTTGTTTTTTAAAGTTTCGTAAATTTCCGACTCCAAGTGTCTGCTGGATCTTTTTAACTTTGTGTCCAGCCTCGCTCAAACGGACGCATTTTACTCGCTCCGCTCGTGTACACTTACACGTCGTTTAGAATCTGGTGATCGAAAAACGCGAAGTAAATACTTGTTTCAGCGTCAGTCTTTTCCGTCGCATCGGGTGGGCGTTGCGTGTATTTAAGCTCCCGCGGCATTAAACCTCCATCCGGGTTACGGGTAGTGGGATTTCCGCCTACGCAACTTCCGGTAACACGTAATATCGTAGTCAAAATGTTAATGTATAGGTTTTTATTCCAGGTGAAGGATATTCCTGGGTATGGGAATATTTACTGTATATATATATATATATATATATATATATATATATATATATATATATATATATATATACTGTATATATTTTTTTAATTGTACGACGTACTATCACGACAGTCACATATTGACTATTAAGCAAACTAAATTTCCAACAGCACTCCATGGCAGAGGCTCCGTCAAACTAAATTGACTAAATTGCGCCTGAGTCGAATGGCACAGTAACCTGAGGACCCCTACAGCGCTTTAGCTGCACCGAACACATAAATCCAAACATGTCCAACCCAGTAAAGCATGTTGACCTTTTTTTTGACAAGAATAACAAAGCATTATGTCCAAAAGGCTTGTCAGAGGAGTCCACCCTTGAGAGGTTTACGCAGGCTTAGGAACGCAGACCACTACCCAAAATCCTTGTGTAGCCACACCTGTAGACCAGAGTATAAAGAGGCCAGGTTGACTCAGACACAACATCAATCGCCAACGAGTCTCTCCACGGAAACTTGAAGATGAGTCGCTTCGCCAGCCTGCTGATGCTCCTCCTGCTTGGTCTCACTCAGGCTTACCAGGACGAATTCGTCCCAGAGCAAGAAGAGGAAGACCAAATTGACATCTCAGACAAAATCCTGACCGCCAACAGGGGCTCAGACGAGGTCCTCGTGGAAGGAGATATGATGGTTCCCAAAACCCGGACTGCCATCAAGTGCTGGTCACAGAGCTGCGTGTGGAAGAAAGCCGCCAACGGCTACGTGCCCATCCCTTACGTTGTGAGCCGTGAATTCCCCGAATGGGAGAAGCAAATGATCGAGACGGCCATGAGGTCCTTCCAAGAGAGCACCTGCATCCGCTTCGTGCCCCGGAGCGACGAGTTCGACTACGTCAGCGTGGAGAACAAAATCGGATGCTACTCGGCTCTGGGAAAGCAGGGCGGCAAACAGGTGGTGTCCATCAACCGCGGCAGCTGCCTCTACAACGGCATCATCCAGCACGAGCTCAACCACGTTCTGGGCTTCCAACACGAGCAGAACAGGAGCGACCGTGACCGCCACGTCAGGATCAACTGGGAGAACATCGACCCGGTGGCGGCCTTGAATTTCAATAAGCAGGACACCAACAACCTGAACACCCCGTACGACTACACCTCCATCATGCACTATGGAAGAACGGCCTTCAGCGGTAACGGGAAGGACACCATCACCCCCATCCCCGACGCCAGCGTCCGGATTGGCCACAGACCGGGCATGTCCAAATGGGACATCACGAGAATCAACATGCTCTACAGCTGTTAAAACAGCATTTGTGATATCTTGAGTGGTCTCACAATAAAGTCAATGCATCGTCACCGCTTTTTGTCTCTTTGTGTGCCACAAAAGTCGATCAATGAAGAAAATATCGAAAAAAATTGAGTTGGCTTGAGTCAAGGGCATCATACATTTCTACATTTGTACTTTGTTTGATTTTCCTTAAAAAGTTGAATTAGTGCTTCTACTTTTAACATTCTCTTTAAACATTCTCATTAAACAGTATTTGGACATCTACTTAAGTTCAGAAAATACTTTTAATAGTACCTTTGTAGTAAATATATATATATATATTTGGACATTTATGGAAAATTACAACCAGTGAATCACTTACAAGACCATTTAGAATTCATAACACACAGTCAGTCATACATAACATTTCCAAGAAATATATAAATACAAAAAATATGCTTTGTCTTGATTACTTTATTTCTATTTGGTGTTTGTGTTGAAACTAAATAACCAAACCAATTCCTGGAGAGATCGTCATCGGCGTTTAAGGTAATGCAATAAAAATGCCTTGATACATTAAACTATTTGACAAATAAATAATAATGTCAATCATAAAAAGTATGGGCGTATAGAGAAGAAAATAATTATCGTATTGTCTCTATAAAAACTGTATTTTTTAGAGGCTTGAGGGGAAGAAACATTTGAACTTACCTTCCAGTCATTTGACTCGACGGAGGGGCGGGGAGAGGGCGCATGACGTTTTTTCCTCAATTAGCTTCATTTTTTTGTTTGTTGATTTTTTTTCTCTGTGCGGCCGGAAACAAAATGTCCCCTGTGAATCACTGCTCCAAGTCATTCATCACTCTTTGAGGATGTTCGTCTTTTTCTTCTGTAACTTTTGAGTAATGAGGACGCAGCGTGACACCATGCTGCCTATCACAGGACAGTGCTGGTACTACAAACAATATCAAACCAATGTGATTTTTTTTTAATACAGAAGTTTAAATAAAAGAAAATAAATAAATGTATCTTCTTATATGTGTCCCAAGCTTTAGGTATCAATAGTTTAGTCTAATCTACATTTTGAACACCATTCACAAAGTGCCTTTGAATCTCCCATTGCAATGTTTTTGGTATCATTTTTGAAAATCTATAATCTTTTGATAGTTCATAATGTGTTAAAAGTGGTTTATACAGTAACGTGACAAAAGCAGACCTTGGAGTCAAATTAATCGTAATTATCAGATTATCTATTTGAGTGCAGGTCACGACGGACATGATTTGTCTGTTGAACGGTTTTGCTCTGACTAACCAATCAGAGGATGGAAAATATATGACGTCATTGAGGGACAAATCTCTGGCCCCGTAAGGATGAATTTTAAATCTGACTAGATCAAGAAAAAGTCCAATTGTTTATATATTTTATGCAGTTACCGGTACATGGGCCAGTACTAATTTTGGACATCAACAAATAAGTAAAATAAAATAAAAAACAAAGCACAGCCAAGAGAAACACTACGAAATGAAGACTGACTGCTAGGAATAAATTAATACAATATACAATTTAGATTGTAAGTGTAGGTCAGTGCGTACTGATCGTGTTTACGCACACAACTGTTTAAAACTAATTTGGTGTATCGTCTTCTTGGTCTGTCAGCAATCAATTGACAGGAATACAAACAAATAAAATCCTTTTTATTTTTCTCCAACAAAGTGCACACCTCATTTCTACAAAGCAGCACATTACAATGTAATGGAATAAATACAATAAAATTTGCTGAATTACCAAAAATACGGGTAATCCCCCCCCCCCCAAAAAAAAAAAATCAGAAGGAGAAATACAAGTATCACATTGGTGGAGATGCAGGACCAAACGAGGTTGTCGAGACAAATGTTTCTTCTTTTTAACTTCTCATGCTTCTTGGCGAACCGATTCAAATGGCTGCTTTTAATGGAACTGAAGTTCAGCAAATCTTGTTGGGTGAGGGAAGGAAACAACAGGTGCATACTGTCATAGTGAGAAAACTTGTGCAAAGTGCAGCAGGGGCCTCCACATTGTCCCCCCCACCCTGCTGCCCAGAAAAAAAATAAAGTGAACACATTTTCAGTTTTACTACTACATGGTGCAACTTAAGTGTTTTTTTTTCTTTTCCTCCATAAGCAAATAAAATATAACACAAAAGGCAAGGGACGTTCTCCCTTTCATAATCCACAAAATAATTTAGTGCTCTTTAAATAAAATGAAAAACACTATTCTTAAATGGTGGTTTCTTAAAAAAATGTCAGATCAAAAAAAAAATGATGATAATACTCAAAAACAGTGATTCCCAAACAGTGATGAGAGATCATCGGGTGTTCCCGCAGCAAATTATCCAATGTCAGTTATTTGGAAGAAAAACGATTTCCGATTAAAACAATTTTTGGGGGTAAATTTATGTATGCCAACCAGTTATAACAGACAGAACAATAAAATGCTCTTCCACTAGACGACAAAACGTGCAGTACATAATTGACCTATGCATCCACTTTTTTTTGTGCATCGTTTTGGTAAGTGGTATGGCGTGACATTTTTTGTATTTTTTTTTCCAGATGTGAAATATGTACCGTGGCTCCATAAAGGTTGGGAAACACTGCTCTAAGTGACATCATTTAGATTAGAAAAACAAAAAATCCCATGAAAGAAAATCTGTACACAACTCAAAAATGAATATACAGTACCTGCAGATGTTATGCATACAGTACAATTCTTTTTACATAGTTTTTAGTATGAGCTCCAGCCTGCTCTACATATGCGCGGAACACAGGTGGAAAAAGCGGCTAGTTATTCAGCGTAAGATCTGGTAGTAGTCATTTAGAAAACAAAAACAAAAACTAAAAACAAAACAAAACAAAAAACATTATTGCAGGGTGTTCAGCTGCATACTGCATGTTTGGTGTCCTTTGAAAGATCGAGACACACCCACACACACAGGCCTGGACGGACAATTTCAAACAAACAAAAAAAAGATGTTGCTGTAAGTCTTCACAGAGGCGCCGACGAGGCGCTCTCCTCTGTGCAGTACATTCGTGGCCAGCATTGCACGCTACCAGCCGAGGCCACCCTGATAATGCGCGGCGGGTACGATCAGTGCATGAATCCAGTGACGAGACGAGCCCGCGGCGGTGGTTGTTTTTTTTTTTTTTTTTTTTTTTTGCGTCACAGTTTGAGCTCGTTCGCAATTTTGCAGGCGATGTTCTTAAAGGCGATGGACGTTCCCGATATCCTCTTGAAGCGCACGCCGTTGAGGGAGAGGCGGGGCAGCTTGCACACCTCCATCTCCCACTGGACTAGGTTGTCCTGGCGCGCGTCGCCGTGCACGCAGAAGAGCAGGAAGCGCTCGCGCTGCTCGTAGTCGCAGGTGTTGGCGTCCAGGACCTTGCGGATCTCCCGCATCATCTCCGAGGGTTCCATGGACGAGGTGGTCTTCATGCTCCAGGTGAAGCGCAGCGAGCGCGGCTTGGAGTCCCGCCCGCCGTCCTCCTTGGGGTCACCTGACGCGCTCCTGGGACCGCGGCAGAGGAGTGTCACCATTGATGAATTCAAAACATGAACGTACGTAAATGAACAACACAATATATAGTCATCCCTTTCCGTTATGAGGGTTAAAACAACACAAATGCCTTTCATCACGCCTAATATATTGAGAGAGCAAGTGAGGAACTCCGCTTTGAAAACGTCGGGCGGGGGAATTTGTTCATTGCAGAAAAGTATTCTTGGAATTTGGTCACAATTTCAGACCAGTGATTAGTTCGGGTGTTTAGCGCGTCGACCTCACAGTGCTGAGATCGTGGGTTCGATTCCGGCTGCGGCCTTCCTGTGTGGAGTTTGCATGTTCTCCCCTTGCCTGCGTGGGTTTTCTCCGGGTACTATGGTTTCCTCCCACATTCCAAAAACATGCATGACAGGCTGATTGAGTGTCAAGTCTTTATGCTAAACCTCACCTGGGTGTTTCTGTCCTGGCACTGGCCTCTCCCTCGCTGGGCACCCTGAAATCAAACCAGGAATAACATCATTTTTTAAATTTCTTTTTTTAATCCCACCAGTTTCACGCTAACACCCCACCACCGCCATCACCATCATCATCAGCGTGACACAGCGAGGGGCTTCAGGAGCCATGCCAGGAAAGAATCCACAATCCTGGGTGAGCACACAACGAGGCTAAAGGGGATCTCCTGACTCTTCCGTGTTGGTCAAACACAATCACTTTCAAAAGACTCCGTCGGGCCTGATTCTTTTTACTCAAAGACAGCAGAGGCGGGGGAGAGTCAAGGAGTCAGGAGGAAGAGCGTCAACAACATGAGAAGCAAGTTACAACGAAGCCGGTGAGGCGTGAGGTTGCTTCTCAAGGCAAGAGGGCACAAGGGAGAGAAAGAGAGAGAGAGAGAAGTGGGATATAAACAGCATAACAAGTGATAGGTGTCAGTAGGGAAAGGAGGTGCTACAAGAGGGAATGGAGGAGTTATTCAAACTCTTTATTGGTTTCTGGTCGGGCAAGAGGGGCACGGAGTGTTGTCCTACCTCCGAGTGGACCTGAAAGACAGAGCTCTATGCCAAGAGGAAGGAGAAGAAAAGAAAAGAAAAGGCGTGAGCCCGAAAAAGGCAAGGGGCGATGAAAGTACGGTATTAAGCAAAAGTTGGAATCAGTGTGTGAAACTTGAAGTCCACAAAGTCTGAAGTCTGAGAAAGATTCTCATGCTAAGGAAGTTAGCGTGCCCGTTAGCCGTGTGTCTTTTTTGGTGACGCGCTGCCCTTTTTTTTTTTAGTGCATAATTAGGAGGTGCCGTTTGGATAGATTGAAATTGAGATGGCTGGTTAGTTTCAAGCCGTTTTGGCTCTGTTGAATGAAACGTAGGTCACGTTCAAAATCGGCCCAAACATTAAAAAAAAAAAAAAAATGGCGCTGAAAAACATTTGAAGTCCATCCTGTATTTATCCTGACAAACTACAGTTAAACTTGTGTGTCAATTCCCCCCCCCCCCGCCCCGACTAACCTGCGGACAAACTTGGAGGTGATCTTGCTGATGATGCCGGTGGAGGTTCCCCGCCGCTGCTGCGCCAGGGCGCCCGTGTCGTGGGACAGCGTGGGCGAGGCTGGCGGCCCGTTGTAGGTGGCGCTGCGGCGGTCTCGCAGCTGGGCGCCGTGGAAGGTGCTGCGGCTGGTGGTGCCCCGCGGGAAGCGGTTCTTCTCGGGGGTGCTAATACTGTGTGCGGAGGGAGAGGTGGAGGGACCCCTTGGGGAGGAGCTGGGGGGGGATGGTACATTTAGTTCTTTGCGAGTCGTATATGGTACGAGCAAGCGTCGAATAAGCTGCCACTCGAGTTCAGTGACAAAATAACAGAGCAATCAAGATAGAGCTGAAAACTTACCTACTCGCTGTTTTCATGCTCATTGAAACTCCCTAAGATGCTACACGAATAGCACATCTGTGAAGATGTTTTTTTTCCCCCACCCAGATGTGAATTGACGCCTATTTATCCACGGCATGTATTTCTTCAAAAACCAAAGACCACAATGGTATCTTAAGATGGTCGACGCAAACTTCACAGCAGGCGGCACTCTGGCCAATCGTGCATTTTCTTCCCCCAAAAAATAAAATAACATTTTTTAAAAAAGGAAGCCAAGACGTTGCTTTAGTTTACTGCCACTAAGCATAAAACTGAAGCGTGCTTTTTTTTTGGGGGGGGGGGGACTTAAAAAAATATACATATATTATATAATATATATATGTAATATAGGGCGGCCCGGTAGTCCAGTGGTTAGCACGTCGGCTTCACAGTGCAGAGGTACCGGGTTCGATTCCAGCTCCGGCCTCCCTGTGTGGAGTTTGCATGTTCTCCCCGGGCCTGCGTGGGTTTTCTCCGGGTGCTCCGGTTTCCTCCCACATTCCAAAAACATGCGTGGCAGGCTGATTGAACACTCTAAATTGTCCCTAGGTGTGAGTGTGAGTGCGAATGGTTGTTCGTTTCTGTGTGCCCTGCGATTGGCTGGCAACCGATTCAGGGTGTCCCCCGCCTACTGCCCGAAGACAGCTGGGATAGGCTCCAGCACCCCCCGCGACCCTAGTGAGGATCAAGCGGCTCGGAAGATGAATGAATGAATGAATATATGTAATATATATAACAATCATATATCTATATACAGGATATATTATTTTTTAAAATGGAAACAAAATGTTGAGTCGGTGTAAAAAGTGAGCGCTCACCTGGATTTCAACTCTGTGTTGTCATCGATGGGGGGCAGTGTGCTCTTGGAAGGGTGTCCTGAAGATGACATGGACTTGATGTGACGAGGCCGCGTGGCGCTCACTGCGGTCGACGGGGTGCTGCCCGACACCTCGGTTAAACTGATACGACACAACGCCCGGTTTTCAAAACGACCTCGTGGTCCTCCCACTCGTACTCGTGTTTAAACTGTGAGCGTGGATACCTGCTGTCTTTGCCATTCGGAATGGCCGAGTAGCGATCAGTGGAGGATCGCTCACACACATACGTGTTCCTGCGAGTCATTGATCCGTTGGTCTGAGGATAGAAAATTCACACAACACAAAAAAAAAAAAATCTGTGTTTTTCTGCCGATTCAATTGATTAAAATATAATTTCCCGCTTTACATAACGATATTCAATTTATATTGAACGCAACTGATGGTATAGTGTAGCGCTCAACCGTTCCAGTTTCTTGCTTGAGCCCCCGTTTGGAATATTAAAGAGTCCTTACCCCCACAGCACTTGCGGTTTTCTTCCTCTCCTGCGCTCCCAACGGCGAGGCAGGAACATCTCCCTTGGAAGTACTGAGCTCCAGTCGGCGGGCGCCATCCCACTCTTCTCGGTGGTCACTCTCCACACTCAGAGCCTGACCCCGCCGCGTGTACGACACAGCCGGCGGCACAGAGGGACCCACTTTAAAAAAAAAAAAAAAGAGTTGGACCAAGACGAAGAGTTGACACGACGGAACGAAAACAGCAGCAGACGCCGATGAGAAAGGTCATTGGGCCTCATTCACTGGGTGGGGGTGAAAAAAAAAAAACAGCCTCACCTTTACGGCCGTGTCAAAATAAGCATCCACTTTCGGTAACATTGACCAGTTGTGGAGTTATGTGCAATTTGGCAATCTACGCCTACGTGGAAATTAATGTGATAGAGGGATGAGCTATCGAAAGTATTCTTCGTGACTTCACAAGCAAAAAAAATAATAATACCAGTGAATTCGACCCATCGTCTCCTTTAAAGTTGAGCCAAGCCACCGAAAGCCATAATCCACATATCACTGTAGACATTTTTTTCCCAACGTATACAAGCAACACACTCATTTCACCGTGTTACAAAAGCAAAGCCGATCACTCCTCGTGCTTTGAGGTGCTGCGGGGAAAGCAGGCAGCCAGCAGATGTCACCAGATCCCACATGACAGGAGGAAGCTGCTTTGACGACACCGCGTCAGCCTGAATTTAGGCGATTCTCCCTGTTTATAGTCTATCTTCTCAAAATGGTAGTTTCACGTGAGAGACTCCCTCCTTATGTTCAGCAAGAAGCACCTTTTAGTCTCATCTTGACTCCGATCATGTTTTCCACAAAGGTTGAGAGTGGTATAAACGTGATGACATTTGACTTTCCTATTTCATTCTATTTTCTATTTCAGAATAGAAACTTTGGAATATTTTTGTGTGCTCGGTTAGTATGGCGTGTGTGTTCAAGTCGCAGATGTTTGAAGGCTTAAAATCATTGCAGTCTATGCTAATTTCCATCCGTTCATAGCGTTTCCCATTGTTAGCATTAAGCTAGCCGACAATTGAACGGTTCATTTGTGTTACATATCCAAAGTTTGGTTCTCTTTTATTTTTGGTGTGATTTGGAGGAGTGACAAATGAAAATCTCATATGGAGAACACATGTCAAAGAATACTTTAACCCTTTCAGGGACAGCGGCTACAACAGTGGACAGTTTATCAGGTTAGAGGATTATTGGTGCATGATAGGGTCTCAAATATGCGTTCGAAACACTCTTAAGTGTATTTTAACAAGTTTAAAAGTGCTTTCAGTTCGTCTGAGGTGTAAAACTCCGGACAAAAAAAATATTATAATAATTAGATTGATCTCTCGTTGCTCTCTATCGCAGATTTTTGCCTACTATATGTGGAGTTGATCGTAACCGGGCAATCGGTGTCAGCAACTTCCTCCGAACGCAGCATTCAGCCAGCAGCACTCTCAGAGCTGGGATTGAAGGGGTTACTTTACTTCGTCTGTCTACACCACCACCACCATCACCATCACCATCATCCCCACCATGATCGCTGTAGCGGCGCTGCTTCTGATTGGCCGAGATGCTGCGCGTGACTTTGGGATGTGCGGGAGAAATACTGGAGCCGTTGTTGATGTCGCTGGTGGGACGCTGCCGCTGAGTCAGGACGCTGTTGGTCAGGGGCTCACTCCCCTCAAACTGCCATGAGAAAGTGGTTAGCTGGTCACATAGTGCGGAATGCAAAATCGTGTTCCACCCCAAGCCGTGATGTGTCAGTCGGTCAGAGCGCGTTTCTTCTTGTAAGTTTCAAACTCATGATTCTTTTGTCACCAAAAAGTCCTTTCTCAGTCTTGTTTTTGTTGTGTTAGAGCTGAAGTTGTCAAAAGCTAAAAATATTTTTTTTTTGACAAGCAGGTGCTTTTCGTAAGGCGGCCCGGTAGTCCAGTGGTTAGCACGTCGGCTTCACAGTGCAGAGGTACCGGGTTCGATTCCAGCTCCGGCCTCCCTGTGTGGAGTTTGCATGTTCTCCCCGGCCTGCGTGGGTTTTCTCCGGGTGCTCCGGTTTCCTCCCACATTCCAAAAACATGCGTGGCAGGCAGATTGAACACTCTAAATTGTCCCTAGGTGTGAGTGTGAGTGCGAATGGTTGTTCGTTTCTGTGTGCCCTGCGATTGGCTGGCAACCGATTCAGGGTGTCCCCTGCCTACTGCCCGAAGACAGCTGGGATAGGCTCCAGCACCCCCCGCGACCCTAGTGAGGATCAAGCGGCTCGGAAGATGAATGAATGAATGAAAGGTGCTTTTCGTGAAACCAAGCCATATCCTACTGTCGACGACAAAGAAAATAAAAGGGAGAACGAACTGGTAAAAAGCGAGCCTGCTGTCTCTTTTTTTTTTTTAGTGCCACAGAACTAAATATTCCGTGGATTGTGAAATATCAGTCAAAATACACGACAACGACTGGCAATATGGGGAACGGTGATTTGAAAACAGCTGGCACTGACTGATAGAAGCTTCAATTGCAATTAACACACAGGTATGATGTGGACATGAGATTGAATCTGACCTCTGGCGCTTTTCTTCCCAGCAGCAGATAAGTGGCCATGACATCATCGTACTTCTGGTTTTGTAAGGACTCCGTGATCTCATCTTTAGGGAAACCCATTGTCACCATGAGTTCTGTCGGGAACAGGAAATTTGACGACGTTACTCTCGTCAGGAGACCCTTGACGATGACCTCGACGTACGCCGAAAGGCACCTATTCTGGTCGAGTCGTTGAAGTCGGCCTCGGGCTCGATGTACGGCTTCAGCTCCTCCTCCTCGTGACCCACATTCATCCAGTGGTCTTTCATGATTTGCTAATAAAGACAATTCAAATGTTTTGTTCACTCGTGGCGGCTTCTCGTGACACATATGCATGACCCCCCGTGGGCTGTGTGCAACACTATTTTGAAACATTCTAATAACGAGCGGCGCCGAATAACAAACGGATCAATTGTTATTAGGTGCCTCGGTGTGCTTTGTGGAGCAAGTTCAGCGGCGGTATCGACTGTGAATTGACAACAGAAGAGTGTGTCGTAATGATTCAGTGACGTTTACCCACGCACACAAACACAATGGACACGCTCCAAGTCCCGAAGACTTCTTATCTGAATCCTCACCCCCAAAAAATAAATAAAACATAGCGAATCAGCATAGCGTGAAAGGTAACAATCCAAAAATTACCTCCAAACTGCCACGTTTGACCGGGTTGAGCACCAGTAGTTTTTTCAGCAGGTTTTCACAGTCTGTGGACATGTAAAAGGGGATACGGTACTTCCCCCGCAGGACGCGCTCTCTCAGCTCCTGCGATGCGAGCAACAAGGAGTCGAGTTAGTAAAAACAACATTAAAAAAATGTCACTCAAGAGTGAAGATCGTTGAGTGACACGCAGTAATAGTAGTCACAAAAGAGAAAGAACATATGCCAGTGACGGCCTTAGTGTCTTGTCTACGTGTTTTGCTGCACTTTTTGTGTTCAAATATATTTTGCTTAAAGGGGTATGACTATCGCAACAGGGATGCTAGTTTTTATGAGCCAGACTGTGCCACATGTGTTTTAGCATTAAGCTAGGGGGACTTTAGTCAGGCAGATTTAAGTGCCCTGGCAAAGAAAAAATGTGCAATTGTGGATGTTGTACTTTAAGTTTCACAGTCAGTGAAAAAGACTTTTTTTGAAGACCTGTTGACTATCTGGCGCTTGTTGTGAGGTTCGCTGCCACCATCCAGTGCTCATGAACCAGATTTTTGCAATTCTATACAACAATTTGGGGGTGTTTGGACATAACTGAATGTTATGCTTCTTCCCCCCCCCCCAAAAAAAAAGAAAAAAGAAAAAAACGTGTAATTGTTAATTTTATTCAATGATGTCTGAGACCTGCAAAATGTTTGGTGGAAAATAAAAATGCATAACGTGACCTTTGAGAAACAAATGCACGGACTTTTCAGAGGTTGGTCTACAAAACAAGTTTTTCGTGACAAAATCAATGTCAAGACTGCGCCCCAAATTATGGTATATCTTCTCGGAATTACTTCCCGCACACAAGCAAATGTTCCTACACTCACAAAATCATAACCTCCATGAAATGTAAAAAAAAAAAAAAAAGCCAAAAATGAATAAAAAGTGCGTTTCCATTCTGTAAACTGCCATTTGCCTCATGAATCATTTCGACAGTTGTGCATTATTGAAGTAGGGCAGATAATCCTCCAGTGAGTCTCACTCTCCCCAATGATAGAAACAGGAAATTCCGCTCTTAATCTGTTTATTCAGGAAATACAGAATCATGTTGACACATGTAACCCAAAATCATAAAAATAAATAAATAAATAAATAACCATCCAGTTGGGAAATACCTGGCCAGCACACCACTGTCTGTCGAGTTTGGTCTTGGTCCTCATAAAGCACAGTTATTCTAAAATATCAGTAGCAACTATAGTGCAAGACCTTGACCTTGACCTTGCATGTGCAAACTAATTCCGCTTGTTAAAATGGAAGGAGGATAACTACATGATACGGAACGTGTTCGCACCTTGAGGTTTTGTCCGTCAAAGGGTAGCGAGCCGCTGACCAGTGTGTAGAGGATGACCCCGAGGCTCCACACGTCCACCTCGGGCCCATCGTACTTCTTCCCTTGGAAAAGTTCCGGGGCGGCGTAGGGTGGAGAACCACAGAAGGTGTCCAGCTTGCTGCCCACGGTGAATTCGTTGCTGAAACCGAAGTCGGCTATCTTGATGTTCATGTCGGCGTCCAATAGCAGGTTCTCGGCCTGAAGGGGGACAAGACAAACGGCGCGTTCGGTGATCACATTTTAGATATCCTGCTTTGATTGACATGTCCACCAAATTTTGTGTTGATCAGTCAAAATTATATTACAATCCTTCCCCAAATAAGTTTTGCTGTTTTGATTTGGGAGAATTTGGCTCATTACCTTGAGATCCCTGTGAACGATCCTCCTCTGGTGGCAATACTGCACAGCAGACACAATCTGAAACACAAACGTCGCAGGCCTATAATTATATCACGAAACATAATGAAATATTTTTCTCTGCCTGGAAATATTACGCAGCAGACACAATCTGAAACACAAACGTCGCAGGCCTATAACTATATCACGAAACATAATGAAACATTTTTCTCTGCCTGTAAATATTACACAGCAGTGGGAAAGAGCCTTGAGGAACTCCAGGCAGATCTCATCTACTCGCCTAAGACGCTGGATGACGCGCGTCCGTCCGGGCAAGGGAAAATGAGGACTAAAATTTTAGTCATCATAACGAGTCTTTTGAGCCATTTTTTTAATCCAACATTTTTTTAACAACGTGAGTTTTTTTTAAAAATATAGTCCAGTTGTATTTAATTCTTCAATACAGTGAAATAAATATGTATTTAATCTTAAATCATGGCTTGTCTTTCAAATTAGTTTCAGTCTAATTTTCATTTAACCTTTATGGTGAATCCATTTTAATTTAATTCTTGTTTGTTTGGTGCTTTCTACCGTCTTTATTACCGATTTGTCTTACTGTTATTGTGCATGTTAAATTGCTCCATGTAGAGCACTTTGTATGCAGCGATGGCTGTTTGAAAGTGCTCGATAAATACAGTTGACTTGACTTTTGATTTTTTCTTTCCTGGACTTGTCCTACTCCATCACGTGATCGTTGAGGATCACGTCGTTTCCAGCTGATTGATGGATTGAATTTGTTTGTCTTTTTTGTTGTTGTTACTTTTTTTTGTTTGTCTTTTTTAATGGTCACAAAACAATATGGTAGTGGGTGAGCCAATTTTTTTTCTTCGTAGGTTTAGTCAAATGTTTGAAAACCACTGCCCTAGTCCGCCGTGATTCTGCAAGTGTACCTAATGCGATGCACGCCGCAACATATATCCACACCTACAGACACGGCGTGAAGTGTCTTCTTTGAAATAGCCATATTGTGGATAGGAAAGAAATTGTGAATTATCGCTCAAATGGGCGCGATTCTAGTGAATAAAAGGCGCATTCATTCACTACGTTTTTCTGTGAAAAGGAGCATCGGAAGGGACCCTTGGATCGATGCTGATGACGCACCGCTGGGTGTCAGAACAAGCAGCTGCGGGAGGAGAGGGAGTGCGAGCGAGTCGCCAGCCGGGCACGCTTCCACAGCTCTCCTCTGCAGTCCGTGACACAGCATGAGCTTGGCGCATGTCGCGGCGTCGCTGACTCACCTGTCGGAACTTGGCCCTGGCCTCTTTTTCCTTCATCCTCCCGTGGGCCACCAGGTAGTCAAACACCTCCCCTGTAGCACAAAGAGAGGACATGACTGTGCACTCATGGCCGGAAAGAATTCATTTAGAGGAGGCGGGGCGTGGCTCGAGGGACAAGCTGCAACGGTATTGCAGTTTTGCACGTGTGCGGGCACCGGCGGTAACGTGGAGGCGCGTTCAGAAAGTCAAGAAAGTGTCACTCACCGCCACTGGCGTACTCCATCACCAAATAGAGAGTCTTCTCCGTTTCAATCACCTCAAAAAGTTTGACTGCAGAGGTAAAAAAACAGACAAACAGCAGATTTTTTTTAAAAATAGACAGCCGAAATCATCAGACAACATTAAGCTCCCAATTTATTTTCTAATTTTGAGGTTCTGTGGGGTCTTGTTAAATCCTGTTTGCCATCCAGCAAGGCGTGCATTCCCACTAAAAGTTACTTATCAGGTGTAAGCAAATATTTTTTAAAAAAGTTTACGAAACACGAGATTAGTGAAGTCATAATTCTGTTACAGATTTATTAAGACAATTCTAACAATTATGCCTTTCATGCAATTAATATTCAAAAGGAAATGCAAAAAAACAGATGTAAATCAAAATTCTAAATAAATTATACAAAATAAATATTACATTAAAAACAGACAGGTAAAAAAAATGACCCAAATTAGGTACAAAAGAGAAAACCCAATTTTTTGGGTTATTCATTGACCCAAATTTGGGGGTTAAATAAATAACCCCCAAAAAATTGGGGGTTAAATGAATAAGCCCAAAAGTTAGGCCAGACCCTTTTTGACCCATTTTGGTCAAATATTTGAATATTTATCACAAAAAGGTTATTTTGTGACTTTTACATTTCAAATTTCAAATGATATCGCCAGATTTCTTATATTTAATTCTCTGGGAGAAATCACGGTGATACACCTCAGCTATCAAATATGGATTACACAACTTTTTTCACATCGTTAAATGTCAGAACTTACCAATGTTGGGATGATTCAGTAACTTCATTATTCGCACTTCCCTGAAGAGCTGTTGACACACACACAGAGACGTTTGTCTTTTTGAAAACTGCTGATAAGGCGTATTTACAAAATGCCATTATGTCCACAACTCTGGCACACAAAGTTGCAAAGTGGATTAGATGGGAAGACTGAAGCATCATGGGACTTGGGTGCTATGTAAGGCAACATGACTGATGCGCTGGCAATAAGTCTTGCTCTCAGCCTAAGAAAAAAAAAATCTCCGCCGACAGACTGCGGTATCAGTACACAAGCTTCCAGCCAGTCCAATCCAATAAAATGATGCACGCTCATCTTTGTTCTGCCAGCATCATGTTTATCGACTGACTGCAGAGCTTTAAGAGCATCTTGGCGTCATGTCAGACGAGCTCCCGCAGCCACTTAGAGGTGCTGTTGAATCATTTACATTTTGCTGACTGCCCGCCTGAGCCGCCATCCCCCGCGCTCTCCCAAAAAAAAAAAAAAAAAGGACTTTGCAACCTTTTGACGTCAATGTGACGTCGGCCGTTGTCGGCCATCTTTGCTTAACCGAGTTCTATACTTGGGAGCAGAATTTAGTATTTGTGAGGATTCCATGACACTTTGAGATATTACATCAGAGAGTAAATGGCGCGAGTGTGTTTCTAGGTCATCAAATGTAGTTAAGTAAGACCGAACCAGCTGTGACCACTCAGAAACTTTCTCCACTCATTTTTTTTCCGGCTCCCAGGCTCTACTGCTCTTTCATGTGCCTCTAGTCTCATAAATATACGAAACTTGTCGTGATGACTGTGAAAATGACATTTTGAGCAGAAATGGAAATCATGCTGGATGCCGAATACCGTTTATTAGAGCAGTGGTCCCCAAACTACGGCCCGCGGGCCGGATACGGCCCGTCAGCACATTCGGCCCGGCCCTCTAACCCTCCTGTTGTCCTTGGGTCAAAATGACCCGTCACTGTGTTAAAAACGCCCCAAAAAAACCCTAACTGCAAACAGCGGTGTCTACAAGCCTACTGGAACCTACAAAAGGATGATAAGGAAGGAACACAAAAACTTTAAGAGACTGCTCATATGTGTCAGAGAGATTCTGCTCTGCCAACTGAGCTGAACTTTTATCTGTTAAGAATAATTAATGTTCCATGGCTGTTTTTTCTATGAAGAACCCAGAGAGAGTTATTTAGTTATTATTTATTTCCTGTTTTTTTTCTGTGAAGAACTCAGAGAGGGTTTAGTTAGTTATTATTTATTTCATTAATAGTGTTATTATTTGTTTCCTGACTGTTTTTCTGTCAAGAACCTGGAAAGGGTTATTTGGTTATGTGTAGCTTTCTGGAAAACAATAAATTTTTTAAGCTCCCCTACAATCGTCACACTTTTTCTGTTACAAACTGACACCGGCCCCCCATCAGAGAAGGGAAAAGTTATCTGGCCCTGACAGGAAAAAGTTTGGGGACCCCTGGTTAAGAGCATTTTGTGAAGCTATCGTTTTGCAAAGTTATTATATGTGACTGGATGAAACAGTGGCCGGCTGGTTAGCATGTCCGCCTCACAGTAAAGAGGTCATGGTCCGATTCCGGGCCCCAGTCTTTCTGTGTGGCTTTTGCATGTCCCCACCCCCTGTGTCTGTGTGGGTTTTCTCCGGGTATTCCGGTTTCCTCCCACATTCCAAAAACACGCACGGTCGGTTAATTTAACACAAAATTTGTTGGTATGTGCGATTGTGAGAGTGAGCGTGAATGATGATGGTTTGTCTGTGTGTGCCCTGCGAGAGGCTGGCAAGCAATTCGGGGGTGTATCGCGCCAACTGCCCGAAGACAGCTGAGATCGGCTCCAGCACACCCGCGACCCTCGGGAGTATAAGCAGCTCAGATAATGGACGGATATATGCCATTGGAGAGCCAATTTACATCGAGACTGGATATCCAACATGCAGTCCCGACCACATGCCAGACAATACGGCGTCCCCCTTTTCACATTTTCAGCATTCCGGCTTTTTACCTTGCAAGGTCATAAATCACTCCAAACGTTCTATTCCAATACTTTGAAGGCTAAACTAAATGGCTATGTGGTTTCTGTTAGATTTTAGTTTGATTTTTGGTCTATTTTCTATTCTTCCTAATTGTCTGCCCTGTTAGTGACAAAGCCTTTGAAACAAATCATGCAGCAAATTGTAGGTCTGTAAAAAGCTTTTTAATCAACTACCGGTACAATTATTCATTCTAAGAAAAGAATGGCCTGAAGTAGAGGTCAATAAACAAACGGCCCATGGCCTCAGTTCACGTGACTTTGCCATCAAGACGAACATTCTTCATCCTGATGAATGAGGGCTGGACGAAAGACTCGCTATCTCATCTTGATGTCTGACGCTTCCTGCCTCCCTCGTTCTCTCTCTCTCTCTCTCTCTCTCTCTCTCTCTCTCTCTCTCTCTTGTGAGTGTGAGTGCCTCGAAGCCCCCTCACATGGGAAGCACGCGTGCAGCCACTCGGAAGCGAAAAAATGACAACAAATCTGAGGAGGGCTGTGGAAAATGACAGACGGGAGTGCCGGTCGATGAAAGGGATGTTGTCACCGCCGAGGCTGACGGGGCATGATGAGATCTTTGATGGATCGCCGTTATCAATGTCAATAATATCCACAAGCGCAAGGCGGAGTTACACAGCGCCCCCTTGAAGCGACTTTTGGGGTTGCTCTGAAATGGATTCCCTTGAATGAGTTAAAAGATTTTTTTTTTAAGTGATCCAAAATGATGACCAAAAACAAAACGCTAATAACACAAAATATGACAACACGCACATTGTTGTACACGCTTGGCGTTTCAGTAGTCTGTGCCAGTGACCTACTTACAGCCACCCAGGGGCACCTAGACTTCCAAACTAGCCTTAATTACAACCCAGTCCCTACACGCAAACCACCACATATCAGACCGGGAACAACTTACACAGACTGGCTGGACTATTTCAGTCACAGATGCTCCTGCAACAAGGACGTTATTGTTAGGAAGTGCTCATTGCTCTAATGAGGTGGGGGATGCATGTGCGCATACACATAGATCAAGCGTGAATCGTGTTTCAAAAAAGAATCGTGTCCTCCACTCGCGTACGTTTATGATTTCAGGGGTGTAGAATTGCACTGCAGCATACTGGAAACGATTTCACGATGATAGGATTGAAAATTAAGAAGTCAGTAGCTTGATGTTTGAAATCCTTTTTTTCAGTCTTGGTCGAAGCATTGCATTTGACTGTTATTGTGTACCGAATGATGTATCCAGTGGGTAATTATGCCACACGAAATGTACGTTGGGGGGGGGGAAACAAGAAAAACGGATGCACGAGCAGCAGTTAAAACGCATCCATGAACAGATCAAGTCATAAATAAATGCACGACTTAGCAGCCTCAACATTTGACGTGTCTGCCCAATTGCTTTCCGCTCATCTGAACCAGACCAAAGCCGCAGTTGGGCCCCGGGCTGGACGGCATCTCATTGGCTAACCCAGCGCGGCAGGCACGAGCTGCACGTAAACAGCTATTATGGCAGCGCCAGCCAACGGCGGGCTATTTGTAAAATACACAAATGAGGCAGGACGGTTCTCTGAATGAGTGGCATCAACTTCAGTTTACAAGCCTCAAAAGGAAGGCGATTGGCGCTCCCGATTCCCAACATGTGTCGACCTTGGATTTGGATTCCAGTGGACTTAAACGGTGTTTCAGCCTTGAAAATAAACAGTTCTTATTTACAGATTAGGGTGAGAGAGTCAGAGAGAGCGAAGCGGGATGATGGGACGGAGGGCAAAGAAGGGATTAACAGAGGCCTATTTTAAGGATAAAATGCCGAAAAAAAAAGAAAAAAAAAACACGACAGCATCAACATCCCCAGACCACAGATGTCAGATGATGCATTTCCTCTGGCGGATCTCAGGAGGTGCTTTGGAAGCTCGGCCCAACTTCATTTCCTGTGTGCATTCAAAAGCGCCCGTAGAGCCACAATGGGCCAGAGGACGCCACCGGGTCACACAGAAACAGAGGAGTTCTTTTTCCTGAGATGAAAACTTACTATGGCTAGAAAGACAAGTGTATTGGGAATGCGTTTGAGAGTGCAAAACTTCAGCTACGAATGCTGTCTGGGAGCAAATTCACTCAACTCACTTCGCGGTGAAGTTTGGCAGATCACTTTTGTGAATATTCTTCAAAAAGATGTTTATCGCCACCCTCAGCTAGACTTTACTGGCAAACTAAACATAAAACAAACAGTCTAACTAAAACAACTACAGTTCGTAGTCTTTGCTAGCCTAATGCTAACGTACAATGAGACACCCGCAATTAGCATGTACAATACACGACGTTTCAGTTTAAATGCACAGATAACAATTCCCACAGGCATATATTCTTTATCCTCAGCGGGGAACGGTCTGTCGGTGTACCGAATGCATTAATACTAAAAAGTGGATTTAGATATGCTGCTGTCTGTTGAGTGGCAGAGAAAGAAACGCTCCTAACATCCGCGATGTACCAATGTACAAAATCCATTCATCTCAAGACAAGACGCTCAGGCTAATTTCCCCTTCTGCAGTCCTTGAGCAGGTAAACAAAAAGATAAACAGAAAAGTACCCTTTGTGCAACAGTGGGGAACGGAATGGGAAGAATACAAATTGTGTCTTTGCCAAACAAAGCGTGTCCTTTTTCTTTTTTAGAACAGCCGTGAGCCAGAAAAGAAAAACAAACAAAAAAACCCCAAAAAGGACAACGCTCTCGTCCACCGTTGTCCTTTGTTTACTATTCGTCATCTTGGTAGAAGTCATTGGCTGGCTGCTGTGTCGCAGTATTGTCGTCACTTGGAGACGGGAAAGAAAAAAAAGTTGTAATTTAAAGTGCTTGACAGGTGGGTTACGTCTATGAAGAACTGCTAGCCTTTTGCATTAAGCAAAAAACAAAAAAAAATCAACTCAAATAAAAATCAGCTTTCGTACAGGCAGTGGTATAGGATGTGACTGCAGTGCCAGATGGCGGGCCCATCATGGCTCCTCTGAAGCCACAAAAAAAAAAGGCATCAGATTGACAAACTAACAAAGGCGCCATGGGCGAAAATCTGGAAACTAAATCACTCATGGAGAGTCCCAAAGTATATTAGAAATGACAAACAGAAAGTGTGTTTCCTTCATGATCTTGAGTTCCGGTCTGTGTGTGTGTCTTTTAAGATTCAAAGTGAGGGTATATAATAATAATAATTATAATAATAATAAAATAACTGCAGAAAGTCGACAACGTGATTATATGGGATGACTGTGAAGTCATCATTGTACAACTTGTACTTACAGAACGGCGAGTATTTGCCTGGGTGGTAATCACCGCGACATCTATACTAATTTCTGTTAGCCCGTCAATAGCGTTTCACATTATAGCCGAAGTTAGAATTTAAATAGTGGACCTTCTTGAGATGAAATAACATACTTTGGTTGAACGTTTTCATGTTTTAATATACAATGTTTAATGCCATCTTTGGTTTTATGTGTCAGATTTACTGTTAACCTGAACTCATTCACTCCCAAAGACGGTTTCAAACGTCTTTTCAGACTTGGTCCAGAATTGGATGGTACTGAATGAGTTAACTGGGTGTGCATCTTATTTGGAGAACTGTGCGAGCAGGACAGTGAGAGCAGTTTAAAAGTGTGTTTGAATAATATGGGTTTTGATGAATGTGATTAAAGTGTACAGGAGTTGCAAAACAACAACAACAACAAAAACATAAATTCAGAGGTCTCACTAGATCCTGGATTTTCACTTGCTGCGAATCTGCAAGTCGGCCCCCCGCTACTAGTAACAATGAGGTTAAGTTGCTCCACGTCTTCTTATATCATCAAGATTCATTCATTCTGAAAATGATGTCCTAGTGTACAAATCTAGAAGCAGCTCAGACAGCCTCAAGCAACGCTGTCAAAGAATGACTAGACATCTAACCCCCCACCACTCCCCCATCCCCCTGAGGTGCAGCTAAAAGCCTCGCGGACTCTAATTAGCGTCACCCGGTTGGCACATGAAACCCGGCAACACTTGACGGCCTTGAAACAACGCTAACGCTTTCGCGCCAGCCTCACATGACAGTCGGCCAAGAGAGCAAAAGTTGACTGAGGGCGTTCCCAATGATGGCATAGGACAACGCCGAGTCAACGAGGTCATTGATTCAGCCCGGGAGATTATAAGACGCACATGTCCGCATTGCAGATGGGCCTTCTGTATACAGTTACGGTCGTCCATAAGAAGTGAAGTCGGCGACATTGAAATATGCAAGCAGCTACACCACAAAATTAGGTACATCAACGATCAAGTAATGTAGCAAATAGGCGCCCTTGGTTTAGATTTTTTGGAGATAACAAGTGCTAACCATCCCTCTTTGACAAATTTAAGGTAACGTTAATATATGAATATCATGCTGGGTTGAAATGAAGGTTTGCAAGCAGCTATTTTGTCTACAATTGGACAAATAAATACTATGCACTTGTTCGCGAGTTCGGTAGCTAGCTAACGAGTATGGCTAACGTTAATTTGTCTCCACTTTGTCCTCACATTACATAGCAGAGATGAGCAGAGAGGTTGCGAGTAGTTGAACTCGACTAGTGTTTTTTTAATGTGTTTTTTTTTAATTCCATTGTTTATTTGTTTTTTTTTACACTGACGAGGTTGACATGCAGTCAATAAACCTTTGAAATCCCGAATTTTGGAAGGCCATGCAAGCGCGCAAAAACCCCCACTATGCTCAGATTTGGGTAGACCTCTGGGTTACACCTCTTTTCTAACCCGAGTATTTAGTCATATCAACAGGTATCAGGATACCAACAGGTATCAGGATGCCTCCATAGAAAGGGACACTGAGTACAGGAAGTATTTGAGAAGTGAAGCCACCAGCGGGCATTTTACATTGCCACTGGCTATGCAAGCCTAAATTACTCATTGATTTACTTCCAGAGAGCTTAACAGCGGCTTTCTTTGCAATACCGTGATACCGTGAAGCCACGATATTTTTACTCTCGATTATCATCGAGACATAACGAGCTATTGGCCTGTGCCTCATCATGAGGCAAGTTTCCGCCATACTTGCTGTTTTACATTCACGACCGAAAAGTCTCCAAGAAGAGCGCAAGCTTAAGTGATTTCGGTCCCTTATATCAAGTTTGATGATCTTTGCCTTTAATTCAGCCTTAAGTGGAGGACTGAGATTAAACTGGAATCGGAACAACATTCTGAAACAAACTCCACTCTGCATCCTAATAAGTCATATAAATATGACAAACTTTTTTTTCCAATTCAACAAATAGGTGATCAAAGTATGCAGACAAAAAAAAGCAATCATTTACCCTCCATAAAACGCTTAAGGACATCGACTTGTGTGTTGACCCTCTTCACAACAACCCGAAGCAGACATCTGAAAGGCGCGCTGAATAATTCATAGCGAGCCAGCTGATTGGTCACCGCTCTCACAACATATTGATTCTGCTGCTACACGTCGTCAACCTGGCAGCAGACAATCTGACCGATCAACCTTGTAACCCGGACCGAACCCTAAATTGAGACTCGTCCAAGCCACAGGGACGGCGATGCTCGTTACCGCGATGTGTGCGCACAGATTACAAACCACATAATGGGTTGTTCAACAAAAGAGCCCGCACACTGAAATGAATCTCGGTCAGATGAGATGAGTGTCTCTTTTGTGCTGATTAGCTGAACAATTGCAGTCGGATCCCATTATGATCAAAGTCAATTACAGATGTGCTTGTGGACGAGAGAGAGCGGCACTGGCCGAGGGGGACTCAATCCAGACACATATTCCGGAACAATGGAAAAACATTTCATTTTGTGTGTGTGTGGACGTTCGAAAGCGTGACTTCCACCAAGGGAACGGTTTGAATTTGAATGCATTCTTCGGGATGTAATGATTCCACAAAATGGATTACAAGATGATTTAAAACGGCTTCAAAAATGCGTAAATCTAAAAAAAAAATAAAAAAAACAATTGAAATCGGAATTTTAATCTGGTGTCAAATCCATTGAACATTCATTTTTTTAGTTCCGGCATGAGCAAATTTTCTAAAAAAAAATTTCTCACACAGACAAGATGCAGATATTAAGATAGAAACATCTTTTGCTGATAAAATGAGACATTCATTTTGTTAAAAAACATTTTTTAGATGAAAAAACAGGATCCTAAAATCCAAACTCAAATCGGTGCTTGAGTGAATCGTTACATCCCTCGGCATTCTGCATCATCACATTAGTTGTTTATTCATTCAACAGCAGTTTCCCAACGCTTCAACTATGAAGGGAATTGAGTTTCCTTGCAGCTAAAAAGCTTTTTTACATCATCAGCTTCCTGCTAACCAAGGAAAAATGTGCTGACAATGCATAGCCATGCTACTTTCTTGCATTATAAGTGATTTCCGAAACACAACAATGCACAACTGTGCAACTATTCGGCGACGTATAAGGTAACATCAAACATAAAAACCAAGACAACTAACTACGCAGCGTGTACTTAGACAAAATCTTTTTTTTTATAAGAGTCTGCTAGCTTAATGCCAACACACAACGCAAAACACATGTAGACAAACGTAACGTTTGACAATACTCACAGGCATATGTTATTTATCCTCTGCAAAAAAAAAACATTTAATAGTACCGCAGTGCTAACAGCTCTACTTCTATATCGCAGATTTTCACTTTATCGCGATAAACGGGGGCTCGGTGTATGACAACGGCTATCGAGTGAATTATATTTTATTATTTTTCTGGGAGCCTGATAGGGAGGGCAAAAAAAACTGATTTCCCTTCATGCTAATTTAATATCGATGAGATATTGAAATGATGTGCGCCATTGCGGGTGAGCCAAGAGATGCATCAAGGTCTTAACTGCCGTTTTTACAGGGTGCGATTGTGGTAATGGCCCTTTAATGTGCGCCGACGACAGCCGCGTGGCAATTTGTTTGCCATCCGCTACATGCCAGAATCGAGAGAGGTGAGGTGTGATAATGTGATGCGCAGAGGAATAAAGGACCACTGCCAGTCAAGCCGCAGTATTTTTAGATGCAAAAACTCAAAGCAGGTGGCTAACACACACACCTTAGCAGCAGCAGCATTAGGAGCAGTGTGCTCCTTGCCTCTAAGGATATTTTTTAAATCAGTGTGTGTGCGTGCATGTGGTGAAAGGGCCAGATTAAAATCAGGAAACAGTCACTTTTGTTGTTATTGGTCATGACTGTTCAACAAAAGGTAAGTGACACAAATAGGCAAGCGGTGGAATTTTTCGCTGCGGTCAAACCACAAAACAAACTGTGAGTCAAAAGTGGCGGGCGTGGTTCAAGGGGAAGGGAAGTGGAGGTGAGGATATCAAACCTACGCTGAGGTTACATGTCACAACAATGAATCCTTCATAGCATTTAAAGAAAAACGGGAAAACCGATATTTCGGGCTTTTTCTCTTTCTATGGTTTCAGTGTTAGCTTCTCTGAGTGGAAATGTAGTTATAATTTGGCTTTGTCGGCGACTTCTCGGTTAAGACAAGTGTGATATTAGGGGGAGACTAGGATTCCTGCGATTGTGTCTTTTCCTGTAATAACTTTCTTCAAGTATCTCATTGGGTTAAAGCTAGCTGGGATCGATAGCGCTAACCGTAACATTTACACTGTTTGATAGCTAGCCCATCAACAGCGTTTCCCCTCTTGTGTTAGCATTGAGCTAGCGCACTCTGTCGCGAATTTTGTCGCTTGTATTGAATTGATTGGCGTCCTTAGGCAAGGGAGCAAAATAGCATGATTTTAGTGGACTGACGCATCAACACAAATATGTCCAATGACACTGACATGGAAACAGGAATTCAGGACATTTCCCCAGATCTTATTAAGATTAAAAGAAAGAAATATGGAGCATATTTGTACAGATACATGCAAGTGATATTTGAAATGAAAAAAATGTGATGAATGGCTGATAAAGACAACAAGAAGGACTCACCTTCTGTAGACTGGTGGGATTCAGCTGGGTTTTATCTATAATCTTGACTGCCACCTTGGGAGACAAAATGCGGAGTGGGGCCGGGGGGGTGAGAAAGGAGAGAGTGAGTTCGAAAACTAATTCCCAGTCTTGTGGAGTTTTTTTTGTTTTGTTTGGTGCAAACCCTCTTCATTATTTCCCCGCAGGTGGCAGCTTTGCCACAACATGCGGCGGCTGAATCGCACCTTGAAAAAGCTTTTGATTGACAAAAAAATAAATAATAAAAAATGTGACTGTTTCCCTGTGGTGCACTGTATGCAAATGGTGGCGCGCCAGCAAACGCGGAGAGATTAGCATAAAAGACAGCAGTGGAAAAAAAAATCGTGCATGACTCTGCGGGTCAGTCTTGGCCCGGCGGGTTGCACGGGTCAGTAGCGTGAAGCGTGCAAGCTCAATGATCGGCCAAAAGGGCAAAGGGAAAACAGATCGGCTTTGCTGCGCTTTGAAAATGTTGAGCAGCCTCTACAGCCTTCCTGCTCGCCGCTATTTACAATAAGTTATGAATTCAATCAATACCAAGAAATGCAGAGTCACAATCACAATGCATCCCAGAATTGTGGGAGGCACCATTTGTGTTGATGCTCTGTGAGTTAAGCTAGCAGTTGCTTTAAGATTTTAAAATTAACCAAGGTTCATGCCAGGGGTTATAAACCCAATTTTTTGACAGTGGATTAGTGGAATCGGTCACTTTTTGATCCTAACTGGTTGAAAATGTCGTTTCAACATAAATATGTGTTCAGGATAGGCGAGCAATGTTTTCAACCCAGAATTGTGGGAGGCGCCATTTGTGTTGATGCTCTGTGAGTTAAGCTAGCAGTTGCTTTAAGATTTTAAAATTAACCAAGGTTCATGCCAGGGGTTATAAACCCAATTTTTTGACAGTGGAGTAGTGGAATCGGTCACTTTTTGATTCTAATTGGTTATTTTTGACCCAACACAAATAATCCAAAGAGCTCATTTGTTCAGTGTTTATCAAACTGCTAAGCCGCCGCATTCATACGCATGCAAGAAGTGATTCTAAGTTTCAAAAAGGTGCGTGAACGCAGTCGATGGCGTTTCGCATTATATGTTGACATTAAGCTAACTGACTTTTATTTATATTTTCTTGAAAAATGTAGGTTTGATTATAATGCTTTCTAGTCAACTTCAACCGGGAGTGACAAAGTGCAAGCGAGTTTCCTTCACGCAAAATGATACAGTGGTCTCCCACTTGATACAGAGAGTGAATAAGAGTTAAGTAATTGAATGAATAAGTTTGAACATGTTCCATTTCTCCCACAGTCTATAGATTGTGGATTTTCACTTCTCACCAGTGGGAGAACTGGAAACTCACTATAAACGGGGCTTCACTGTTTTATATGACTGTTACGTAACAGCGCGAGTTACAGAAAACATGCACATTTCTGCTCAGGCAGACAAAAGAGCAAAGCGTTGAGTCACAGCGAAGAGAATTGCAGGTTATTCATGGGGAACGGTGTTTCTTTAAGACCCACAAGCTGCTGGTCCGGACATTTAATTCCATCCCGACGTGGAAGCTACACAGTGGCGGTTACATCTCTCTTTTTGCCTAGGTCACAGATGGTTTATTGGCTTTCTTCCATGCTGAGCCAGTATTTCAATTTTTGTTGTTCTCGAACTGTCAATTATTCAGGATGCTTTGACAACGTGTCACTGCATGCGTGACGCCCTTTGAGCATGAAATATGTATTTAAAATAAGATGAACAAAAGTCAGTGGGCTGTGGACGGAGTAGTTCACTGCCAACCGCTAGCGTCAGCTGCTAGCGCTAGCCGTGGATCGCTTAGCTAGAAACGGATTAATTTAATTTCCGTGATTTCCTATAGGGCGAAATCCAAATAAATCCAAACAGATTGCATTGCCCCTCAGTTGTTTCGGTATAGCACGGATGTCTGCAAACCAACCATTGGTTGCTAGATCCTTTTAATTCATTATCAGAATGACAAAGTTCAACTGGCCAGTTGTCATGGTAACGGAACCTGTCCGAGCAAAATATGGTATGGGGCGACTCGTATGACACAGGGCCATTCGCGAATTCCAGCCAATCGATAAATAGACAGTAAAAGTAGTCCCAAAAGTACAAATTCTGGATTTCCATTGATGAAACTTTCAACGATTCCAGCGGGCTTTCTTCTTCTCTAATTGTTATCAGACTCTCCAGATACTGTCGAGGCTCTGCGCTAATGTTTGCTCTTTCAGAGTGTGTGTGTGTCTATATTTAGGTCTTCCGGACACTTGTTCTCTGTTGAGCATGTGAATACGCTGAGAGCCTCCTGAGTCAAATTTGTGTTTGCTATTGACATGCGAACCCGTGACAACTAAGTCAGGAGAAAACCTGAACACAGGCGGAAATTACACACACTTCACAACAAAGCTTGATTGAAGGGTATAAGAAATGCCGGCATCAGACTACACAAATGCAGCCGGGTTTCGAGTGGAAAGACGTGTCGCAGACAAATATGGTGCCTCGTAGCCGATTTTTGGGTTGTCTTGACGCCTCGTTTCCTGTGTAGTGCGGCATAGTCACAGATTGCTCGGGAAGCGTCTGGAAAGCTTCACAACCACGACGACGAAAGTCTGGCATGTCAGAATTTTTGTTCGTCTAGTTGTTCAGTGTGTCATGTGTGACAACCGAAGAATCATCCTACGGTTGGTTCTTCGGCATTGACAAATAGCGAGACGGCGCCCTCCTACTTAATGCCGAGGGACTGCACCTGGGCCATCCAATGACGAGGTGTACCGTCGTTAAAAAGTGATTTGAACAACTTGGGACAAGTGAAGGTTTCACTGTATATTTGAAAACATGGGCATCACGGCCAAAATGTAGAGTCATCTGAAGCGGTGATCAGTCAGGCGATAGCCCATCCGACGCACTTTCAGTTGTTTTGACTCACCCTCGCATGCAGATCGCATGGCTTTTATTGGTTTGTGTTCTTTCCCGCACTCGGATCCGTGCCTTTGCATTCTGATGAGCCAGCAAAGCCGCTACGGGCACACAAAAGTAAGCAAGCGACTGACCTTCTGCTTGTGACCTGGACCCGGGAATCCAATACGCCGTTTACGTTTAACATTGGCCGGCGACAAGGACGCCGTTAGCACTCCTAATAGGGGGGAGGAATACATTTGTGGCGTCGCGACTCCTAATGTGGCCACGCGCTGGATGAAACTCTTGAGGATGAATGAGTGATGCGAGCAGCTAAGAAAGAGCGGATGCAGATTGTCGACTTTAACGAGAATGGCGCAATCTGAACCGCCACCAAATTACGTAGGACGTCTTTATCGATCCTTTACTCCATGGCATGCTGGAATTTTGTGATTCCTGTTTAACAAATAGCCTCATTTTGGGGCGGTCCGTTTTCATGAGCAATGGGAAACTGTGATAACCACATTGGATTGACCCCACCGGTCACCTCTGTTACACTTCTGATCGTACACTGGAAATCTGCAAACTTGGGGGTCAACCTGACGTTCCGTTCTGTATGTTTACCTTAGACACAAGACAGTCAGCCAGGGGAAAAGCAGTGAAAAGGGAAGCACCGAAGGCAGAAAAGAGGCCTAAGTAGCACCTACTGTAGCAAAACTGGCATTATGCATTAAAATGTATGCACTCACATGAACGCGATCACAAGAATTTTTTACTCGCGCAACTTGAAAAAGGAGAAGAAAAAAAAAACAGGTCGCATACACTATAATTTTAGTCACATTCTTTAAGCCTACTATTGTGCAGTTGCAGTAACGCGACAGATTAAATTCTTAATCGTGCACACTGGGAAAAAAAAAAAAACAAGTCGCATATGCGATCATTTTGTTCGCAGTCTCCAGATGTACACTTGCACAAATGCAACCAGATGAAATTCTTACTGGCATACACTGAAAAAAAAACAAACAAACCAAAAAAACTGGATGCATAAGCGACCTTTTTGTTGCTATTGTTCCAAAAGTAAGATTCCAAGCAGTTTAAGTCAAGGATCTAGAGTCCAAAAGCACTTTCTCAAATGGATAGGAGGAGTCCTTTTCTGTCACTGATGGACTATATTCTATGCTAATGCACCCCGCAGAGATAATTACTGGACTCCAATGTAACAGTCGGTACTTTTTTTATGGCCAAATGCGGAGAAGTGTGCACCCAAAAGTCAAGGAGGGCACAAAAAGCTGTATTTCGTTGACTTTTCTTACCTCTCTTCCAGTCAGGACGTGTCGTGCCAGTTTGACCTTGGCGAAATTGCCCTTCCCGATGGTCTTGAGGAGGCGGTAATTCCCGATGTGCGGGTGCTCCTCGGTGGAGGTGAAGGAGTTGCGACATCGCGGCAGGCTGTGGCGACTCGCCGACTTTGTCGGGGGGACCGGGGGCTCCACAAAGCCATCCACGGACGAATGCTATAAATAGAACGGGTGGGGAGAAGTTAGCGTCAGCAACGCTTTCGACCTCTACGATGCAGGTCGAATGTTTAAATATACAGTGTTTAATATCTTTCGTTTCATGTGTCTGTTTTCGAGTAAACTTCAAATGGGACCGGCAAATAGCTTGAAGCAAGCACGCTAGACCTCTTTACAGAACACTGTGAATGAGAGCGTGACAACAGGTACTAAGGAATAATTTCAAAAGTGCGTTTTAATTCAGATAATTTGACAGATAATGGTGAAGAACAACATTCTTTCTGACACAGGATTTGCCAAAGTATCAACCTGATAGACAGAGCACAGCGCCAACCACTGGCAAGGAGGACTTAAGAACAAAAAATGTTTTGTTTTTTTTGAGGGGATTTTCGGATTGCTAGCCGACAAAGTATACAACCTCTTGAAATGAAACCGGAATGGGCACAATATCGGTACTTGCCCATTCCTAGATAAAACTTAATTACTGAACGGTTCGCTGTATTTCCCACTTACACTTTATGTTCCACTGCATTTCGCTGCGAATCTTCAATGACGATGATCGTCTGTTTGCCCTGATTGATTTTGCTGTGATTCTACTCGCGAGGCATGCAAAAGTTGAGTTTGCGCTGCTGTTTAGACTCCTCGGCACAAAGTAGCAGCCTGCGTGCTAATGAGAGTGCCATGTGACCGCCCGCCCCACAACCCCCCCTCACTGACACACTGACCTTATCAGCACCGGATGACACTCATCCATTTTCAAGCTTCTGAGAGTACACCCAGAAAAATTCCAGCCGGCCGCTGAGAGGCCTTCTAACAATACGCCGACGCGAGTCGCGCCGTTCTGGCATGCGAAGGTGAATTAGCAGCGGATAGCTGGGAATACAACGCTGGCAACGGCAGCTGCCCGCCATGTCAGTCGAGGTCAAAGCTCCCATGATCCTCTGCTCCTCCCGGAGCGCCACACCCAGCCGGAGGATAATTCCCCGGTGCTGTAACCAGGGCCGGCTGGCTCCTGTTTCACGCGGCGAAACGCTACACCGTGCAGGGCGAGCATCACCTCAGTGCCAGCGTGCATGCTGACATCCCATGAGTCACTCGGGCACATTCAACAACAACAACAAAAAAATCTGGGAGAGACCAATTTGGATTTTCCGCATCACCTTGAGTACCCGTTGGCGTGGTGAACCGGTTAGCAACAAAACAAAAGTGTGATTGAACACTTGGCCTGCTCCCAAAACCCTCTGAATGAACCAAAACGGAGAACCGGGACAGGTTCTTCTTGACGGGCTAGTGTGTCACATGGCTGCCAATACACAAACGGTGCCTGCCCATGGACTCCCAGCTGCATAAAATGATAGAGGCAAGTGATATGGAAAGCCGGTTGAGTTTGTTTTAAATTATTTTGTCTTTTAGAATTGAACTTTACAACAAAGAGAAAATCACCAAAAATAATAAATAAATAAAAAAAACATCTGTTTTTTAACCCCATATCCCCCCGCCCCCAATCATCTTTGTCTTTGTAATGTGTTAATGCTGGGGTGTCAAATTCATTTTTGTCGTGGGTCATATTTTGGTTTGTTTCCCTTGAGGGCCATTGGACTGAAACCATATTTTAAAAAAAGTCAATTATAATAGTTTATTCAACTGTTGTTGAATTTGCTGTGGGGGTTTTGGTAACAAGAAAATACTGACAATATGTCTGTTATTTCATACATATGAGAATTTTACATTTTGGTAAGATTTGAGCAAGCAGCATGGAAGTTGGTATATTTGATTTGCTTTCGCGGGCCACATAAAATGATGTGGCGGGCCAGATTTGGCCCACGGTGCCTTGAGTTTGACACCTGTGTGTTAATGTGTATTTTTTTTAATTAAAAACATGAAAAAAATCTGATGATTTTTGCCAATTTTAAAATAGCTAATATTGATTAATCGTTCAGGCCTTAATTAGCGCTAATGCCCCCTCACCCCCAACGAAAATAAATACACGACATCAGGTAAAACCGTTCGAGCATTTATTCGATTTGCTTGAGATCCGGCTTACGGTCCACATACTCGTACACTCTTTCTTGCCATCCGTGACGCAATTCAGCGTGCGAGTAGGCAGACTCCGTCTTACTCATCATGTTATTATGATAAACGCTCAAACGGCTTGATTGATTGATTGATTGATTGATAACCAGCATCAGGTCGATGTACTTGTACGCTCTTTGTCATCATTGTTTCAACACACCCGTCGAATGACAAGGGCACACAATTAGAACGGCTGTCCCTTACAAGTATTTTGTTTTTTCCCAATAAATGCCATAAACAACAATGAGCAATTATTCAAATTGCTTACATCTAGCTTGAAAATTAAAAATGATGCCAGTGTGGCTTACTAATGACAGCAAAAAGCGGAGCAGTCGTCTTTCGCGCAACCTTAAGCTGGAAATCGAGGATATCGAATCAATGCTCCAACAGCTTTCCATACGGTTGCTGTAACGTCTTCACGGAAATCTGACGCACGCGTGGACGCACACGCGATAGTCCAGTAAAAGCCTACCGCCTCTTTTAGGTACTAAGTTGTTATGCAACGAAGATCTGTTGCGAGTGGGCCTGGGGGGCCTCAAGCTGGTGCCCGACTCATTCGAGCCCCGGTGCCTTTTATTGATTGATTTTCTAAACAGCAGACACATATTGAGTGGCTGTAAAAAGAATTGACACACCCCTGTTCAAATGATATTTGGGGAATAATATTTTTTTAATATGAGATAGATTTTTCCACCATTGCTGTGACCTTTAAGCTCAATTTTTAAAAAAAGGAAAGCTTTAAGAGAGGGTGAGTGAACAACAGAGATAAAATGGTTGCACAAGTTGACACACCCTCTCATAACTGTTCAGAATGAACGACCCCCCCCCCATTCAAAACTCATGTTAAATGGAAATCAGCACGTATCTGCCACAATTTGAAGGGCCTCTGATTCACCCCAAATAAAGTTCCAGCTATTCTAGTCGCATTTTCCTGTCACATTTTGGTCTCTAGCAAAAGCCTGCGGGTTTTTTGCTGACCTGGTATTGTGTCTACCTTGACCAAGGCTCGAATTCCATCCGAAGAAAAACAGCCATAAAGTGTGCTTTTGATGCTAAAACTTATTTTTAAAAAGATTCGGGGGGGAATATTTGGGGAAATAACCTTTTCTAATACGGAGTTCCATAGGTACATTAGCAAACATAAAAAAAAGAAAAAGAAATAAATAATACAAAATATAATTCTAAACAAAATCTAAATGTAGTAAAACAGTAAATGTAGTTCCTTGGCACAAAAAGAAGAGCGACTTTGCTGCCCTTTCCCGCCTTGTGATGCGACATCAGAGCGGAAACGAGCCAACGTTAGCCATGCTAGTTAGCTTGCTAGGCGCTTGCACGACGCAGTCTATGTCATTTATTTCGCCAATTGTAGACACACTACCTCACTCACGTCGTGGCAAACGCTCATTTAGAGACAGCGTTAATGGAAACATGAACGGGACTTGAAATTTATCAAAGAGTTATAGGTGGCGCTCTCGTAAAATGTGACGCCTTGCGCACCTCTTGCAATCATGTCTAAAAAGTTCAACCGTGACTTTCTAATGGGGAAGCAAAGTTTAAAAAATATTTATATAGCTTCTTCTCTCTTTTTTTTAATATCACAAATGCCAGATATTCACATTGTGGCATATAGACTTTTTTTTTTTTTTTAATCGAGTGGAGCTCCAATTTCTGCACCGATGTAAAGTTTGAGAGTTGGGATCACTACTTGAGGTTCCAGTCAAGTCTGCATTGCAGCCGAAAGTGTTAAACAGAGAAAATGGCTAGCCTGACCTTTAAAACAGTGCGTCAAAAACATTTGGTTCACACACCTCTACAAAAGGTCGAGTTGAAGCACTTAGCTCAGGCTTTTAAATCAAATTCCAAGCGTTTTCACTTTCGGTGATGCTGAGCTAACTTGCACGTTGACATAAATGTAATGCATGCTGTAATTTTAGGGCGACATTGAGTCAAACACAAAGTATTCGGTGTTCCTGTGAATTAAACAAACCTAGAAGTTTGTAGCGGAATATTTGACCCTACATGCAAAATGCTAGCTATCCAATCAGATAGCAATTTGTTGTGGAAAAAAAGTGCGACCGTGTTGAGTAATTTAAAAGACGCTCTATAAACATTGACAACAAAATATTGAAAATTCAAAAATTGTAAAGCATCCCGAGCACCCGGAAACAGTAAAATACAATCATTTTAAACACCCAAAATAACAAACTTTTTAAAATCCAAGTCCCAGTTGGTCCTACAAACACAAAAATGAGCATCCAAGCACTCCAAAAAACAGAGAATGCAAACATTTTCAAGCACCTTGAAACAATAACGTTCTTAGCTCAAGCATTTCCAAGGATGCAAAGCATCACAATTCAAGCATCTCAAGGATCAATGGAACCCCTGAACACAAAAGGGAGGGGTTTTGCGTGATAATTGTGCTGTCATCGTGCAAAATCAAAGCATTGCTGAGCATTCTGAAATGATGAAATTTCAAGCATACCAGGCACTCAAAATATTAAAACACAACTAAAGGATTTCAAGGACCAATTGAACATTGTACACAAAAAGTTTTATTTGGTCACCATGCAGCATTTGCTCTGAACTAGAATGTATTTGATCATTACATGACTTTCTATGCTGCCACCGCCCCCGCCCCCTCCCAAAAAAAAACAATCAAAGAATTTTCAAGTGTAGTACTGTATTCCAAACGCGTCCAAATACAAAGCATCCCTGACACTAGAAACATTTAAAATCAAGCAAATCCGAACTTGAAGCACCACAAAACATGACAATTACAGCATGTCTCGACCCCCCACCCCAAAATACATAGCATTCTAATTAAAGCATTTCAAGCACCAACGGAACCCCCGAAAAAAGGAGGTGATTGAGTGGTTATTGTCACGTTGCTGTGCAAGATAAAGGCATTTTCCATCATCCCAAGCACCCCAAAACTTCCAACATTCAGGCATTTTCATATTTTAAGCACCTCGAAACATTTCAATGTCAGCATTTCCAGCACAAGGGGAGCCCTGAACACAAAAAGGGTGGGGGGGTTGTGTGGTCATTGTGCTGTCACCATGCAATGCAGCATGCTCAACGTTCCTGCTACTCTTTTGTAATAGTTACTATGCCTTAAATACGTTTTCATAAAAACGGGCAGCATAGGCTGGTCAGTGTCGCGTCTGAGGGGGGGTGGGGGGATCAATAATATCCCCCAAAAAAACCTCCCCCAGGGTTGAACGAGTTGCTCGGGGCCCACGAGGTGATGGATGTCACATTGCGATGCTTCCGAGCGAAAAACTAGGGCAACATAACATCCCCTCCACCCTTAATATTGACTGCCCCCCCCCCCCCCCCCCCCCCGGCTGGTTAGTTACTTCCACATTGCTATATATTCAACCACGCAGGTTGACGCAATGCGTTGCCCGGGCAAGCCCTCAAGTGTCACATCCGCGCCAAGTGCACCTTCCGTGGTGGGCTATTCTGGTCCCTGGTGGGTTTTCTTCCCGGCAGAGGAAGGCAAAAGAGCCGCTAGGGCGAGTCCTCATTGGTGGGTGTGCGGTTTAGCCCTCCCTCGAACTAGCTAACCGCTGCCATTTCCACCCCCCGCACTGAAACAACGCCTCATGATAAACAAACCGAAAAATAAAGGATGCACGACTTACGTTCTCCGTGTCACGCTCGTTCACCGTGGGCAATGGCGTCCTGGTCGACATCTTGTGTGAGGGGGAGAGCCTTGCAAATAGGTCGCTCGGCGGACGGGCACACAGCAGACACGGCTTCTTCGGGTCCCACTTTCCTCTCTACATCCCCCCCACCCCTTCCTCAGCACAAAGCCAAGCCGGCAGGAAGTGCGCAAACGGCGGCTAGATTAGCGGCGCATTGCCCGGCCAACTGGGGCTCCGGCCGGCTCGCGCCCAGATGGTTTACGTTCGGTTCCGGGGTTCGGCTTGAGGAAGCTAGGCCGGCTCAGACTAGACGAGCACCGAGAGGAGGAGGAGGTGGAGATGGAGGGAGGAGAGACCGATAGAGGGGGAGAGAGAGGGTGGGCAGGAAGGAAGATGCGCATCTCAAAACCTTCCACTATAGGAAAGGATGGAGGTCTCTCTCTCTCTCTTTCTCTCTCTCTCATTGTATGTGATGCTCTCTGGCTCTCATTCCCTTTGTCTCCTCTTCATTAAACCACCATTCAACAGTTAGTGCGGAGACATTGATTTAAATCCCGTCTAAAATGCGACGCGGGAGTGTTCGGCCCTTGACAAACCGGTCTATATTAAAACAAATTAAAACAAGAACAATCGTCGCCGGGTGGGGTAAATGAATGGATAATGAATGAATGAATCAAGGGTGCAGCACGACGTTTTGTGGTGGTAATGTACTGTGTTCCTATTGGCTCTACGGTTAGTTGAGATGCTAATTGTATGGTAAACAGGCTATACAGTACCTAGCCGCTGGGTGAGGCTTGGCCTGGCAAAATGCAACGATTTGGTCGACACTGCCATCTGCCGTAGGATGACAGTACTGCACCTTATTTGTCATAGTGGTTATATTTCTCCCCCAAACCCCAGCCCGGGACGTACAGACATACATAATCAATGGCACCCCTAGTTATGGTGTGTTAAAAGCATTAAAATCACTTCCATTTTTGTTACAGAATCATTCTCTCATATGAAACATTGGAGAAACTGTTTTCCAGAAACAGAATCAAGCTCCGCCCACGGCCATGTCCGTGACCATAGCTCAACCCATTGAAAAACCTGTGGAGTGAGCTGAAAAGCAGAATGCAGAGGACAATCTGTATTAACAATCAGTTATTTAAATTAAATTAACAATCAATATTTTTAACGTCCCCTTTACAGTTGCTTTATTTATATTACTAATGTCATATGTGGTGTATGTGAGTGCTGCTGCCGCTAGGTGTCAGGCCATACCAACATATCTGAACAGGTGCACTTGTGGCGCATGATGTATGAAGTCAGGTGCAAAGAAACTCATTCCATATAGCCTAACCAGATTACGGCAATTCAGTTGTTTTATATTTATATAAAATGTATATTTTTAATACGCGCTAACGTAATTTAACAACGCTGCTATTTTGCTTTAGTAGACTTTGTTCAAATTATTTTTAAAGACAAACCAACAACTAAAATGTTTACAGTCAGTTCAGTCACTCCTACGGTAAAAGTAGATCCATTCTCTAAGACTGTCCTGTGAATACTTTTAACCAAGCTACTTGTCTGGCGCTGTGTCAGCAGCAAGGCCCCAAGAGTAACAATGGACTCAGCATGACGCCACGTATCACAATAAGTGATGATTATGGAACCTGAAAGCCACGAAGAACATTCTTGAAGGAATCTGAAGTTTATTTTCCACCATCCCGAAAGTAACAAGGCTCTCTGGCTCTTCATTTTTGCCCGAATAACTGTCATGGAAAAATATTTTGTCTACGATGATGTTTAGCGATTGCAAAAATAAAAAAGTGAGTGTGTGTGTGTGGGGGGGGGGGGTGTCAGACAGTGAATCTTGGCATGAATCAGGGCATTTTTGAAATTCTGCACATCTGATCCCAAAAAGGATTGGCTCCCAAACATAGCAGATCTTATCTTTCCTGAGTGCAAACAAATGGAATCGTCTAAATTACTTCGCTATTTTTCTTACAAGTCACGGTGAGATATTTAGCTGATAGGCTTCTATTTTAGATCTGATAATATTTACAAGGCCTGCATCAACTTGCACAATCAAACAATGAAATCCAATGCTACCTCCCTCCTGGGGAAACTGGTTAACTTTCAAGTTCCTCTACTTTCAAATAAGAAATGTATTTAAAATATGTAGTGCCCCCCGCACCCCCGACATATTTGTAGGACCCTTACTCTGGTATTTTCTTGGGGAAAAAACTTCCTGCCGTCATTTTTTGGCATCTTGTTACCAAAGGACTATGTTGAAATGAGTTGAGGACCTTCATGCAGTGATCTGCTGCCTTTCTTGTGGCATTTATAGGCAATTATAAACCTATTGTGGGGCATTAATCACTTGCAGATCTTCTCTTAAATAAGTCTTCAGAGCAATACTTCAACTAGTGTCGTTTGGTCGATTTTGCTGGACTCAGTCGTGTTGATCAGGGAATAGGTAGTGTACAGAATTTAGATCTGGGTTTTTTCCCATTGTATCTAGTTTTGATTTTGTTTTTAACTCAATTTTTTTAGTTAGCTCTTAGAGTGGGTTTGTTAGTTGTATTTATTTAATGTTTCTTTTGGTTATTCATTTTAGTATTTTTAGAACTCTCTCTCTCTTCCTCTCGCTCAGTTTTTTTTTCAATATTAGTTTCATTATTTCATTAGTTTCCCATAACAATGTTAACTTTGATTTACGTTCGTGTTTAAGTATGTAACTAATGAATGTGTGGCCAGGGTGTGTCGCATGAAACTCCGTCACATGAATTAAATGCAAGGAGAAGAAGCAGAGAAGATGAACAATATTTGTCCTTCCGTGTGTGTTCACATGGCAGTTGTTGGAAGCTTTATAATTCCCGAACACCGATGCTAATTCCATCAATGGCAGTTCTTAGTGGATGTTAGCAAGAAGCTAGCACGCTTCGATGAGAATGTTATACGTATTGGTTTGGTTGAGGGATTAGTGTTCAGTTTACAATGTTTTGTCTCTTTTGTTTTAAGTGTCAATCAAACAGTAAACTTTTACTGGAAATGAAAAATTAAACACTTGTTTTAAGAAACAACGCTTGCAAGAGTAGGGAAAGGCATTCAAGTATACTTAAAAAATATTTTCGGATGTTAAATGTGTTTGGCAGGAGTTAAAGTACAATAATGGAAAATAATATGTAATAATTTAATTGGTTAGCTGAATTGTAAACTATGTAAACTATTTGAATTTGTCGATTCCACTCTATTCCTGGGAAAGAGATCCACCCTTCCTAACCTCCGAGCAGCCGCCCAGGGAAAATTGTTCGTGCCTGGGATTCCAACACTGCACCTGAGCTGCAATGCTGCGGAATGTAATGGGCACTGACACTGACTGGTTTAATGAGTGCATGTACACCCAGGGCTAAATGCATTACATGCTCCCACAAGCAAACATCAATAAAAAAAAAAAGAGAAAGCGCGATGAAAGAAGAAAGAAAGAGAGCCAGAGACAGCTGTGAAAAGCCATTAATACCCGCAACTGTATTTAGCTAACCTACTGAGCAGAAGAATGTTTCACATTGAACACTATATTTGAGTATTGTGGGGTTTGATGTTTTTGGACCTTTTTTATAACCGTTGAGCCACCGAGAATTTTAAATGGCCAAATTCCTTTATTATTATTATTTTCTTTTTTTTTTGGTCATTTTACAATGTAGTAACTTGTAAACACTTAGCACACCGTTCGGTACATTAACCTTTTTTTTTTCAAATGTAATGTTTTTATGATCGAGAGAAGACGAAATTGAAATCCCGATGAAATTTCGATGAATTGCACTGGGATCAAATCTAAAGCACTTCTATGAGTTTCTGGGATCGTGACCCCGAGCAGGAAAAACGGTGGGTGCAATAATGAAATGCCTCCAATATGTCAAAATATGAGCTGTCAGTATGATGAAGTGCACTAATACACCATTACAAACGACAAGCTCAAGAACAAAGCTGCTAAATTAGTACCTCTGTTACAGTGTCAATCAAAATTGAGCCTCATCAACGTTGCAAAGGCAGAATTGCTGTTGGACTCAATCTTTTTGTGTATCTCAAGTTTTGGCTGATGAGTGTCTAAATTTGGCATGGTCTCTGTATGAAAGCATGATCATAAAGTATCAAATGAGGGATAAGAAGGAACTGATAGTTGCTTGAGATTAAAAAAAAGCTGTTAACGCTTGGCAAGGCAGCAGCATGCACCCTGCTCGGACAAGTCAACAAAACCTTGCTGGTATGCCGAATATTTTCAGTAGGCATAGATACGAGGCCGCCGAGGAATTTGATCAGGCGACGAGCCAGCAAGCCAGCCAGCCAGCCTCCAGCTCATTGTTATTACCCAGCAGTCCTGGCAGCAGCAGCAACAACACACCCTTAAGTTTCTTTTAACTGACTGCCGCATGCGGAGCCTTCCACCCCACTCCTCACCTGCCCTCACCTGCTCGTCTTGATGGCTGTCACTCATGCATGTGTTCACGCCCATGCATGCAGTGGCCATTCAATAAAAAAATATGGAGGGGGGGGGGGGGGGGGGTAGTCGGAGATATACAGTGCATTAGGTACGTTCAGACAGATGTTCCAGACCAGGTAAAATATTTTTAAAAGGATATTGATTAAGCCACAGGTGTCAAAGTCAAGGCCCGTGGGCCAGATGTGGCCCGCCACATCATTTTATGTGGCCCGCGAAAGCAAATTGTCAAGTTCCATGATGCTTGCTAAAGCCTGAACCAAAATTTCAAATTGTCATATGTAATCCACAATAACAGTCCATAAGCCATGAAATTATTTTCCATTTTAGTTCTGTGATGAGCTTTTTATTGGAATTTTTATTTTCGTTGAACGTTTGCTAAGCAGGAAATACAGTATCTCAATGACATTCTAAACCTTTTTCAAGGACGTCCTGGCCAAGAGACAGCAACAATTGTCAACAAAAAATAGCCTACAGCTACATATTGAACGCATATTTTTACAAACACATCATGCAGAACAAGTGCATGTTGGATAATTTATCTCAAAAGCTCTCCGTTTGGATGATAATAATTTAAATAAATGTCCAGTCTGGTGTAGCAGAATGTAGAAAAAGCCCTTTTACCCAACTCGCGATTGTTCTCTCTATCTCTCTCCACAATTTTATTTTTGGGTACTTCTAATATTCATTCTGATTTTCCATAGTCTTGCTAATGTTTTCTATATTTGTGTGGTACTTATTTTGTTTTGTTGAGCGCTTAAATCCGCATACAAAGTACAAGGTGAGGCAGACAATATTTTGCCTCCACACTGTAGCTACCAGCTTCCTTCAGTGTGGGTATGGCGGCCACTTAACATTTGGAGTTGTCTTGTTCGTAAAAAAAAGAAATAAAAAAAAAACAAGATATAATCTTCCGACTTCTACAGCATGTTCGGCCTTGTAATTATGTCATAATTCAAAGGCTTACCTCGTGAGCGACAAAAAGAGAAAGAAAAAAAAAAGATCAGGTTTGCGGTTCTCTGGGGAGCGGGCCCATTAATTGTCAGGATATAATTACACCGTCTTCACGCCCTGGGCCTGTCTTGTTGAGTCAAAGTAATAAGAGAATGTATGTTTTGCTTATCATCAAATGGGACCAGGACCAACACTAACATGTTCCCCAGAGGAGACAATCAGCGTCATTAATGTTTCCCTGTGAGTCCTTTAGCTTCATTTTGTAGCATTTTCTCTCGGCAAGGCTTTTTTTTTTAATCCAATTGGATTTCAGCCTCAATGTGTTTCCATGTCTAACGGAGCATTTAGCAAGGGTAGTACTGGCCCAAAGCCCAAACTCACTTGTATTCTTTGGCGTTCGACTCAGCATGACTTAGATTTGTTCTTGATTTTACTGCTTGGTGCTTTCTACTGCCTTTATTACCGATTCGTCTTACTGTTTATTGCGTTTGTTAAATCGCTCCATGTACAGCACTTTGTATGCAGCGATGGCTGTTTGAAAGTGCTCTATAAATAGTGTTGACTTGACTTGACAAAGTATATTATTGTTGGGACCGTCTTGTCAACAATCAGATTTCAATTAATCCTTTCGGGGTCATTGAGTTGTTCTTATTTGAAACCCTTTCTTGAAACAGTAACCCTACTTTATCTCTCCATTTGAAACCTGAATCATGTCTTGAAACATGATTTGGAAATCCTAACACTGCCTTGAAACCATGTCGTGAACCTCTAACCTTTATTGAAACTTCAAAGTTTTGAAACGCTAACCCAAGCTCAAAACACTACAGTACTACGAACCCCCTAATAGTGCGTGATTTGTTCTGTGTTTTTTTTAATCCAGAAAAATGCCCCAAATCTGGTTTTGAACAACTGAACGAATATGGTGATTATGATTGATTTGTTCACCGCATGCAGAGTCTCATTATTGATCTCTTGACAAACATGAAGTTAGAAAAGGTTGCAAAAAGTAGAGGCAAGAGGGAGGGGGGTTAAATCATTCCTCATGGGGGGTTGACTCACCTGCTTACGGAGAAGAAAAAAAGAGCGGGGGCGAAAGATGGGAAACAATGACACATCACGGACGGTTTCACAAAACACAACGCGACTATTGAGTAACAATTTCTCACCAAACCACGCCCAATTAATTCTAATTACTGTAAACGTGTGTGTGTGTGTGTGTGTGTAGTCTGTTTTGTGGTTTGCTGAAAATGTTCACCAATTGCATGCTGAATATATACAATGAGCGCGCACACGTCTGAATTTACACACACTGAAACGCTTCCATGTCTCACGTGAACATTCACGCAAATACGTGATTTTAACTGACGAAATGCAAAAATTTGCAACGAACCTTACGTCCAAGCGCCAAAACAATACAGACGAAGTCGCGTTGCTGTGACGTCACAGACGTGACAAATATCAAACATAAGGAATGTTTTCAAACGTTCTTATTTTGTTTGTGTTTCTGCCGCTAGTGCTTGTCGGTCAAAATTAAATCTTAGCCATACAGGAAACAACAACTTCAAGGTTTGTTGCATACATGTCGCACGTGAACATTCACGCAAATACGTGATATTTAACTGACGTAACGCAAAAAATTGCAACGAAGCGTTCGTCCGCGCACCAAATCAATAAGACGAAGCTGCGTTGCTGTGACGTCACAGACGTGACAAATATCAAACATAAGGAATGTCTCCAAACGTTTTTAATTTGTTTGTGTTTCTGCCGCTGGTGCTTGTCGGTCAATGGAACTGCCTCATTTTAAATTAAATCTTCGCCACGCTTAGGAAACAACAACTTCAAGGTTTGTTGCTTGAAATTACACATTGGATCCAGGCAATGGAAAGCATTGCAGAGGTGGTTGGCGACATCAAATGATAATACATTTTTCTTTAAAATATTTGAAATGTCATGAAGGGACCTTTGCTGTTTGGCGCGTGAGGTCGCAAAACTGGAAAGCTGACTTCGGGTTCTTTCGGCATTTTCCGACTTTTCCCGACTCGTGTCACGTCTTTCCGCTTTGGTATAGTGAGGCGTTGAAGTTTAGTTTGTCGCCAAGTAAATGAGCTTTTTTCTCGACGAAAGGGTTTTCGTATGGCATCTTATCACGTTAAAATGCACCTCAATGGGGGTGGGGGGTGGGTGGGGTACAATACCTTGAAGCATTCAATTTTTCATTTATCTTCAGCTAAATGATATTAAATTATTTTAATTTGTATTCTACTTCTCTTTCTATTTTTTACCAACTAATCCTGATTCTTGTTCTACTATGTCTACTTTTATTTATACTTCTCGTTTTATTTTTAGTTCTGCTGAGACCTCTTTCAATTCTACTTCAGTTTTGTTTCTACTTCTGTTGTCAGCTTTTTCTGTTTTTCTTCTTCTAATTCTAGTTCTTGTTCGACATCTACTTCTATTTTTTTTGTTCTACCTTTTCTTGTTTTACTTCCGTTTGTGATCGTATTGTCATTGTGTTTGTATTTACTGCAGGCCAAGTGATGGCAGAGAACTTGAACTCGGAGTCGCTGTTAGATGCGTTTAGTCGTTTCGCGGTCCATGGAGACACCATGGCCAGCGGAAAGGAAATGAACGGGAAGAACTGGGCCAAACTCTGCAAGGATTGCAAGATCATGGATGGCAAGAACGTCAACGGAACTGACGTTGACATCGTCTTCTCCAAAGTCAAGTGAGAATGTCTGCATCGCAGCTTCCCCAGGCAGTTGTTCGGGGAGTGTAGTCAAGATCTGTTATTTTGCTTGTGAGTATCATAGCGTGAGTTGTGGCCTACAGCAGCTTCTAGCAGGTGTTGAATTTGTTGAGTTTGACTGTCCCGTTCAATAAAACGTCTGAAAATGCATTCGCCAAAGTGCCGTTTGCCATTTATTGAATGGCACTGTCAAAACCAACGCAAAATGGAAACACTCACAACGAGCATGATTGAGATGCCAACACTGAACTAACTGCATGCTAAAGAACTAATGCAACCGATTCCAGGGTCTTGATGTCACTCACTTCGTTCAAGGTTGGGGAAAAACTGGTGGTAAAGGGCACTCCAGGCCTCTATCAAGTCATTGAGTCTCCAAGTGCGTTTGTGTATTTGTGTTCGTGTAGGCAGAAGTCATCCCGTGTGATCACCTTCAATGAGTTCTTGCAAGCACTGCAGGAGTTAGCGCCAAAGAGGTTCAAGGGCAAAAGCCACGAGGAGGCCATCACGGCCATCTACCAGCTGGTAGAGGCCGGAGAGCCCGGCAAATTTGGAGTCACGGTCAGGGAAACACAAAATACGACGACACAAGAACAAGAATCTTGTCTTGAGTTTTTACTGGAAAAATTACATGATTTTCTTCAACGAAAAAAAAAAAGAAAATCGATAAAAAATTGCATAGGGAAAACAAAATCCACAAGGCTTAGCATTAGCGTTTAGCATTGGGGTTAATTAAGATAAACGTTTTGTAAATATGTTAGGTTAGCAATGTTATCAGTATTACAACTCGTGTTAGGATTAGATTTCACAACGGTTATTAAGATTTGAGTGGATGAGGGTTAGCATTAGCATCGACGTTTGGGTTAGAATTAGCGTTAGTATTCTGTTTAGGGTGTAAAATTGTAACTACAGTCATTCCACGGTGAAGTGTGAGTGTATTGTCTTTTTAAAATTTTTTTATTATTATTTTTTTTTTGGTGTTACTCAGAAGCCTGTAAAAGCTGGGGCTGTCGGACGTCTGACGGACACGTCATTGTACACGGGGTCGCACAAGGAACGCTTTGACGAGAGCGGACGAGGTCGAGGACGCGAGGGCCGAGAGGACATCGCCAAAGACTCGGGATATGTTAGCTCCTACAAAAATGAAGGGACGTACGATGCTAAAATGAGGGATGAAAAATGAATCCACTGCGTACACACAATCAGGAAGTATAAGCAGCCTTCAAGTTTGACCCCCGCCTGTTCAATGGGTGCTACTTCCAAGTGAAAGAAAATAAAAACCATAATTAAATACTGTACTTACTGTTGCTACTTTTGTGTGTGTGTGTGTGAGTGATACAGACAGAAAAAGGTCCAACTGCCTATAGATGCCACACGATGGCGGCAAAGCACTTTTTTCCTATTAGACAATGCTATGGCCTGCCAAAATGAAGCTCTTACTTCAGTTCAACATGTTCTTTGCACCAAGGCGAAGCCAGACGCCAAAGCAATATTTTGAGGCTTTTTTTGTAAACATGATTGGTTCTCCCTAAAAAAATCCACTGATATCTATATACTGTACTGTTTAGTTTCCCTCTGATATCCCAGCTAAATCAGCGTTTTATTTGCGGTATAAGATGTATTGTCGAAATTCCCCACTACATCAAAGAAGTACATTTTTGACATCACATTTCCACAGTTGTCAAAGGTCATCATCATTCAGTGTGTTTTTTGGAGTTACGAATGTCAAAAGAATGAATTGAGCTTGTATCTCAAAGCACCACTAGTCCTGATCATATACTGTATTCAAGCAGGGGTCTTATAAAATAATAAAAAATTCAATTGCAACTAGAAGACGCTTAAAGGCAGTATTTCTTGTAAATCATTTTATTCCACAATATAAATTTTGCTCCTCTTGAGTACAAACATTCGATACAAGCTATGTATTTCAAAAAAATATATTTTAAATATGAGACCCAAAAAAAATATATTGATATAAACAATATATGGAAAGCATTAACAGCTGGATAAGTGCTAAGCGTGATCGGGGAATTTTTGCTCCTGTCTCTTTAAGGCACGATGGTAGATAATAATACGTACATTTTTTAAGTGAGTAACACACACCTTCACACACACACACACACACACACGTCCTCCATATGTGCTGCATTAAAGAGCCATGACGATGTAATGTGTGAAGCAACACTGGCACTGAGTGACCCACCGGCCGGCCTGTTGGCTAGCTTGTGTCCACATTTCCTGTTATTGGCGTTGGAAGTACATCGGTGCAAAGTATAAACAGCTCGGCCACATTAAGGACGCCCTTTGAGGCAACTTTTTTTTCTCTCTCTCACACACACAAACGCGCACACACACACACCTAGCTATGTACATGACTTAATGCGTCTGAACAGAGCGACTCATTGGCAAGATACCCTCCCTGAAGCTTTCTGGGAAATTGGTACTCATGAGCGCAACGGTGCACCAACTTCTCGATTGTGATGAGGATGATGACGACGATGGTGGTGAAAATGTCATTTAAAAATGTGAAAATGTCATTTAAAAACGTAATATAGTTGTGCCTTGGCTGGGTTTACATTATTCAATGTATCTATAGATTTTTCATGAATGTGTAGCTTTTTGATGAAATATGTTATGATTTAAAAAAAACAAACCTGTGTATGCAAACTCAAATTAAAGCTAGATCTGATCCTGTTTGCGCATTTAAGCAAAATAAAACATTGCAAAATCCCACCGGCGTTTATGACTGCCAACACAATTGCATATTCATACATATTCATGCATGCATTGTTCAAACAGGCTCAATACATACTGTCGGATATCGAACCTGTTTGAATCTGGATTCAAACCAGATAATGTCATTTAACATGGTCAGGTGCTTATAGGTGTGTCACCTTATATCCAATTTGGACGAAATTGTTTATGTTCATACAGGCATTCAACACAATGTCAAATCTATCTCAGTCTGGATCCGATCCAGATAAGTCCTTTTAAGTATTTTAAAACTCTTTTTTTTGTGGCAATTTAGAAGGACTTCTCGATTGAGGTGTACACCTTATAGGACACACTAACGGAGTAAAACGTTCTGAAATGTTTTGTCTTGATCTCATTTTTTTTCCCCACAAAACCTGGCGGTTCAACAGGGGTGTGTAGACTTCTCCTATTTAGATATGAATGCTCAAACGGTTTGCCACAGTGCTGCGAAACTACAAAGTCATCACTGTGGGTCCACTCGGCTTCTTCATCGTCGTGCGGTGGCGACATATTGCGAGCTCTCCTATTTTATGATCAATAACGTACGGTATGGGAAATGTACAGTATGCTAGGCGGAGACAGACTTTGGCTGCGTTACGGCGGCGGACGCTCAGAAGGCGTACGCCCCCACGATGACGGTGAGCCTCAGCAGGGAGCTGGAGTGGTAGTTCATGGTCAGGTGGTGCGTGATCATCTCCAGGTCCACCACATACTCCCTGGGGCCCGACAGGGGCTTGGTGAGCACCAGCATGGCGCTGGCGTTGCTAGAACGCTGTGGGGGTGGGGGGGGGTGGGGGGGAAGAAAGTTCACTCACTTGGCCACGTCCATTAAACGCACACATACACCAGTTGGGGCCAATTGATTGAAGTAGTGGACCGGTCCATTCCCCCCCCCCCCCAATTTTTGACCCAACAGTTCTTCAAGTGGATGATTTATACAATGCGGTACTATTTTATAAAATTAAAACCGTATCACCCCTCCCCCACAAAAAAAAAAACATTGAGGAGGGGGGGCTGGAATATTTTAATTCATTTCAATGGGGAAAATTGATTCATTATTTTTAATTGAGTTCGGAACAACACATTGTTTTGTACAAAATCTCAGCAAACCGTACGACTTACCCGAAGGAAAAAGTCACCCGCCTCATTACCGGCTTTGATCCTGAAGGTGTTGTGTGTGTTGGCGTAGATGTTGGTGGCTTGAATCTGGAAGATGTCAGCGGGCACGGGCCGCTCGGCCTGGATGCTCATGTACTTGTAGACGATGGATGGCGGCAGGCCCTGGCACTTGGCTTGAGAGCGGCAGATGCAGCGGCTGCCCAAAGGCAAAGCAATTGTCCGACATTTAGTGACCGAGCAACAACGTAGGCGCAGAACGAGCGTGTGGCATTGACATACTTTTCTGAGGATTGGGTGTAAGGTGCCGCGCAGGGGTTTCTGGGATAGCAGCGGAAGCCGCCGTAGTAGTTCCAGCACATTTCATCGTCTTGGCAGTTGTGTGTGCCCGCCTCACACTCGTTCACGTCTAGTCATGACACCACAAAGAAACGACTTTGTGTGAAAATAATGGAACACAAAAATTGTGTGTGTGAGCCAGAACCAGTTCAGGGTGTCCCCCGCCTAATGTCCGAAGACAGCTGAGATAGGCTGCTGCATGCCCGCGACCTTCATGAGGATAAGCTGACTACAAAATGGATTGATGGAGAGTATTTGTTCCGTTGTATTATTTTTTAATTCCCGACAGCCCATTATTTTCATTTCGATCTCATCAGTGGTTATTCAGCGATTAAGATGCTCACTAAGCTAGTTAGCTGTGCCTGCAGCTCTAATATGCATCTTCCCTTTGGATATTCTGCTGGTGTGATGACTTTCGAGTGCCTTATTGCCTGCCATGAGTGCGCACGTCATGCAGAGAAAAGGTAGACGAGCAAGGAGGGAGGAAAAAAAAATGTCTCTTGGTAGCCAAAGGAGCTACTACGAACACACCAGAAGGTACCAAAATATGCAGCCTGCCATTCAGTAGGAGTTCTGGGGGGAATCCTGTACGGCTGACGGCAGTTACGTGAAGGGGTATTAGGAGCAAGGCCGTGAAAAAAATGAGTCGGGTCACAGGTAGCCCAAACCACAGGTCTATTTGTGGCACAGCAACGTGGATTCATCTCCTTCCTCGCACAAATGGCACGATTCATGGACACCCCTTGAGAGGCCTGCACCTGACTGAGGCAGCGGGGGCAAAAACATAACATCAAATAAATCCACTTAAAAAAAAAACTAACACCAAGTGTGTGTGTGTGAATTCAGTGAGGTGGCTTAGAGGGGAGACACAGTGTTGATGTGTTGGTGGCTTGTTGTGCTGTTTCAGAGGGTAGGCCTCGTTCTAATCATGAGCCGCACAAAATAATTGGTTCATTGATTGACATGGATTCTCTTGATTTTCTTATCGGGTTAAAATGTTACTTACATTTTTGCCTGTAATATTAAAAAATGTGGGCGGCCCGGTAGTCCAGTGGTTAGCACGTCGGCTTCACAGTGCAGAGGCACCGGGTTCGATTCCAGCTCCGGCCTCCCTGTGTGGAGTTTGCATGTTCTCCCCGGGCCTGCGTGGGTTTTCTCCGGGTGCTCCGGTTTCCTCCCACATTCCAAAAATATGCATGGCAGGCTAATTGAACACTCCAAATTGTCCCTAGGTGTGAGTGTGAGCGTGGATGGTTGTTCGTCTATGTGTGCCCTGCGATTGGCTGGCAACCGATTCAGGGTGTCCCCCACCTACTGCCCGGAGACGGCTGGGATGGGCTCCAGCACCCCCCGCGACCCTAGTGAGGATCAAGCGGTACGGAAGATGAATGAATGAATATTAAAAAATGTTAATGATAGAGGTAATAACAATGACAGCTCTGATCATGGTGACAAATCATATCCGCCTGAACACAGAAGAAGATAATCTCTCAGTTTTACTGTGATCCTTACATGTGATGCTAAGACACAAGTTCATACACTCATTGGGAATCTCTTGTACTACACTACACTAAACTAATTCAAGTTCTGGATCGAGGACAATATAAACCTCAGTGAAATTTGTACCAGTGTCTCAGATTAAATGGCTATGACCAGTGGTGTTTCCCAGGGGTCAATCCTGGGACCCCTATTGTTCATTCTGTACATGCTTCCATTAGGCCAGCTAATACCTAGCTATAAAGATGACACTGAAACCTACATGTAAACTGGGATAGACTCCAGCTAGTGAGGATAAGCGGTATGGAAAATGGATGGATGGATGGATGGATGGATGGATGGACTATAGCTTTAAGTAAAACTGGTCAGCGACGCAAAAAACGGTTTTGGGAGTACTGGAGAAGACTGACTGATTGAGGACGTTGCAATACCTTGACACAACCTGTTGCCCTGCAGCTGGTACCCTTCTGGGCACTCACACGAGTAACTTCCCGGACTGTTGATGCATTGGTATTGACACATGTAGCTGGAGAAGCTGCATTCGTCAATGTCTGTACAGAAAAAAGCAACATACATAATGACGTCACGATACACAAACATTTACGGATAGTGAGCTTTCGTGTGTTTTTGTTTGTTTGTTTTTTAATGAACAGGAATTGCATTACTAACTTTCTGGATGAACTTAATTGTTGTGAATTTTGCCATTCAGCTCCTTATCGGAGAGCAGCAAGCCATGCAAAAAGCAGTGAAACACTGAATAGCGAGAGAAGGTCAAATTTTACCTTCATTCGGAAATTTCACCCAGAAACCCAAATTTTCTCAAACCTTTGGGAAAAGCTAGTGGCGGTGCATGGATGTGATGTTTGGCGTTTACCTTGGCAGGAGATCAAATCCGGGGCCAGCTCGTGGCCTTGGTTGCACTGGCACATGTAGGAGCCAATCAGATTGTAGCAGTGGTGCTGACATGGATTCTGCGTGTCGCATTCGTTGACATCTGACAACGTCAGACAACGCAAACGGTTAGGATGCGCATTCCGCATTAATGAGTTACATTAATACACAGGTAGACAAATGCCGGGCTGGCAGTCTGTCAGCAGGAGGACCTAACACAGTTTCCCATAAAAGCAAGGGCTGTGTTGTACTGCACAAACAACACCATTGAAAAGTTTGAGGCCAATAATTCATTCTGACTTTTAATGTCATTGATGATCGGCAGTCCTTTCAGAGCCTTTTTTGGCTCATTGTTCTGGGACCACCGACTAATTGTGTGTTCTGTGACCGCCAAAAGAATAAAAGTAGAATCGCTTCTTTTACCAGAAAAAAAAGTGTGTTTCGAGATTTTTCAGTTCCGTAGTAATTAGCAGTCGAAAATGGGTTGGATGGATGTTGACGCAAATATTTGTTTGCATTTGCGACATCTCAAATGACAAAGTACAAATCAACAAAAAAAAACATACCGTGAGAGATGGATTTTGACGACAAGATATTACACAACTATGAAATATGCAGCGAGTGACGCGATCTCACCACATGGTTTGTTAGTGACATTTTTACATGCCGTTTGTCATTAACAACTTGAACGGCATCCTCTTTTCTCACAATCTCAAAAACACACACTTTCTACTACCTATACCATACTCAATTTATCCCAGTCATACAAACACTCTGTTGAATGTGAGATGTCCGAAATTGTCAATTACCAATTGAGGTGACAAGCCGAGTTTCACTGCCTTATTTATATTCAACCCACAAACTGTGACAATCTGAAATCCAATGTGATGCAACGCTGCCATCTAAAGGCACCTGCTTGTCATTACGGTTATGTAAAAGCTTGACTTTCACAGATAAGCTGAGCGAGACGCCCCCACCCCACCCCCCTCCATGTCGAGCTGGTGAAAAATATACTTAACAAAGATATCCATACGAGATGACGAATATAAATGTCCATGGCAGTGAATGACAAAATTTTTTTTTATGAATAATGTTTTGAATAAATACTTAAAATTATGTCAGCGGTGTCCGTAATAATTTGGCCTGCTTATTCCACCATGTCGTGCCGTGATTTCGTCAAGATGTGTGTGGTCTTATTTCCTGGTCTTTGCAAGCATTCTAACATACGCGATGACGATGACAACTAACAACTCCTGCGGTTCACTTGGCCTCCATATTATGGAACTTGGCAGAGGATAAATAACGATGTCACCGTCAACGAAGCATACCGTGTTGCTTTTTTACTATTTCCAAACACACACACACACATTCACACACACAGACACACACACACACACACACACATGCACGCATACTCGTCCTCTGCGTGACTTACCAATACAGCTGTGGTTGTTGTTGGCCAACTGGTGACCTGCATTGCACTCACAGTAGTACGAGCCCTGAGTGTTCACACACGTGTGCATGCAGTAGTTGGACAGCGCACACTCGTCTCTGTCTGCAGAGAGACACGCGCACACACACGCACCATGTGAACGGTTCCTTTGAGGGTCGTCGATTTACAATCCATCTGCTTGAAAGTCATGTCCGAGGCAATTTTTCAACGTGGTGAAAACGGTAATGCGCTAGTTAGTAATCAGAACTATCTCTGTAACTTCCTCAAAAGGAAATACGGATGTATTTCATGGCTTTCGGGGACAGCGGTTACTCCAGTGGGAAGTGGAAAGTCATTTTCCGTTACGCCACTAGTATGCGAGGATGTATGTGTCGCAGTTATGATGTTTTAGGAAATGACAAAGACTGACCTACACATTGGTTTCTGTTCCTCTGATAGCCCGCAGGACACTGGCAGCTGAACGAGCCCCTGGTGTTGAAGCAAGTCTGCTCGGGCCCGCAAGTGTGTCGGCCTGTTGCGCACTCATCTATGTCTGCACTCCACACACACACACACACACGCACGCACGCACAAACACAGGTGTCCTCAAACATATGGCAAACAAAGCCGAGCAATGCTACGCAAGATGCATCGTAAAAATACAACCTTGGATACGCCGTCAGCCATTTATTGAAATGCAAACTATCAAACACACAAATAGAAAATGAAAACACTCTCAAAAAGCTGCTGTAGGCCACTACTCACACCCAGTCGTGCATACATGGACTAATTTGGAAAACGGTCACATACTTCCAAATTTCGGCTTGTCTGACATCAACATGACAGAAAAAAACAAAACTAAACTGAATGCAACCCTTGAAATTCATGAAATACAAGTCATGAAACACAGTGTATGATTGATCACCATCTGTTGCATCCCTCCCACCTACTCTCTTCTACTCTTCAAAACATAACACACACACACAATGAGCATCCAAATACGCCGATGCACTCCCATCCCAGCAGGCCCACCAGCAGTCCTCCTGGGTGGTCCCTCCAGTGCAGGCAGCCATTCGGCATCAGTTTCACAGTACGTCAAGTCAGTTATCCCCAATACCACACACACACACACACACACACACACACACACACACACACACACACACACACAGGATTAGGATAGAGGGAGTCGTTATTTTTGTGATTTGGCATGTGCACGGACCAAAAATAGTGCAAAAAAAAAAAAAAGGATGTTTGCAGTGAGTGGAAAAAGCTAAAAATGTTCTGCTGCTGCTATTGCTGCTCGTTGATGTGAACAATGTGTGACGAAAAGAAAAGAGCCAAAATCTGTCAAAAGCGTGATGGAATTGTTCGGGTCATGTTACGCGTTAGACATTACGGGAAGTTGACTTTTAAATGTTAAAACAAATAATACTAAAAACAAATTGTTGGGTCCCTGGAGTCAGTCCCTTGCCATCTATCACATGTGAAATTCAACAAACAGTGATAGTGGTGGTGAAACAGTGCTAATTGAGTTCATCGTACATAAAAATTAAGAAATCATCATATCTTGTTGCGCCAGTACTGGATCCATTGCTTGGCAGCATCACTAGTGTCTAAGAGGTCCTGATCTTAGACATAATTAAGAAATATAATAATAGTAATAATATCATCAAGCCAATTTAGCCCACTGAAAAGGCCAATCACGGCTCACCAGTTTTCTGAAGCTGAGCCACGATTGGTTGTCACCTGAGCGCCGAGCAACTGTAATGTCAAAATGGCCGCCCCCTGACGTGGCTATGATCGCGGGGGATTTTGCTGTTTAACTCTTATTCCTCAAACACAATACTGTATTAATCACAATGCCGTGTTTAGACGAGTGGGGCGGCATTGAACATAGTATGGTCAAGAAAATTTTGGGCTTGACTTCCCCTTTAACTCATTCAGTACCAGCCAATTCTAGACCAAGTCTGAAAAGACGTTTAAAAGCGTCTTTCGGAGTGAATGAGTTCAGAAAAGTCATCAAAAATCAGAGAGAAAGATATTTGGGGTATTTTTTGTTAGCGTTTCATTTTGACCGAACAACATGTAAAAGGTTAAGACACCGGGTCAAATTGTGGAGAAAAAAAAGCATAATAGGTCTCCTTTAATACAAACCCAAGCACGGAAGACCAAAGCTTTTGAAAGCGAGTGTCGGCCACCTAAATGCACCCGTAGTATCTGCTATCGGTACACTTTGTGGCGAGACAAAGCATTTAAGTGTGTTCACAGACAAAAGCGAGCTCGGTCCAAAAAAGTGGCACCCTGAGAGACATCAGGTGCAAACTTTATACGGGCACACACAAGGCTCCCCCACACGCCACTATATATTTAAATTTAAAAGAAAAAAGGGATGAAAGCAGTGTTGTGGCGGAAATCCACGCTCACTGATGTGGCTTGGAAGGCGCCCGTGACGGACTTCAATAGCACCACGGTAAAAGAAGGTACCGGTAGTTGTCAAAGCCGGGATGTGGTATTGCTGTTAAATAAACGACGGCAGCACCTGACCTCCTCTCTTAGTTCTAAATTGTCATTGACCTAATTAGTCGAATATAAGGTGTGAGTGTGAGCGAGGATGGTTGTTCGTCTATGTGTGCCCTGCGATTGGCTGGCAACCGATTCAGGGTGTCCCCCGCCTACTGCCCGGAGACGGCTGGGTTGGGCTCCAGCACCCCCCGCTACCCTAGTGAGGATAAAGCGGTACGGAAGATGAATGAATGAATGAATAATCAGTCACAGAAATAATGACTCCCCATGTTTCTTTATATTTTTTTGACACAGTTTCTCAAAATTGTGGAGGATCATCATTGAATGAGTGTCAATAAACAGACCAATGTACTTTTAATGTCAGGATCAAGTCAGGACCGCACCTTGCAGCTGGAGGTATGTGGTGATTCACAGGGACTGGAAATGGCGTGCCTCCTGTCAGCAGCCTCGCATAAACAGCGGCGGTAAAAACTTGATATCACAATACTGACGTGAAGCCACTAGAGCACCACTTCTTTAGATCACTACCTGCTAATTCCTGCCAGGCACTTACGGGTCTTGACTGAGTGGTGCTTTTTAACACTATGCACAATTGAGGCAAGCAGAAGCGCAAGTAGGCAGGCCTGACTCTGACTGGATGTTTTTATTGCAGAGCTGGGCAAAATGACTTTTAAGTCAAGTCAAGTCAAGTCAACAGTATTTATAGAGCACTTTCAAACAGCCATCGCTGCATACAAAGTGCTGTACATGGAGTGATTTAACATATACAATAAACAGTAAGACGAATCAGTAATAATTTTAGGAATTTTAGCCAAATTCCTGCAGATGGGGAAAGTTGGTGATTAGGGGCGGATGCCTTCATTTGTCCAAACACATTTTTGGAATAATGAAATATAAATCACACGCACACAAGTTCGGCATATTGGGCTTTGGGGTGAAATTTCAGGATGAACCTAAAATGCAGTCTAATCATCCGAGGTGAACTTAATTTGACCTTCTGTCAACTTTTGAATGTCAAACTTTTTATGCAAATAAATAATGTCGTTTCAGTTCTTTTTTATACTTTGCTTTTCGTTTCGTTTCGTTTCTTTCTTTAACTATAATAAACTAGCCACTGAACTTAGAGAGTCACAGAGTGTCATGAGCAGGTTGCAACAGGGAGATCGGAGTTGTCACAGGAAGGAATATAAGTAGACTTCCTTACAAGGCAGTTTAGTCCAACTTTTTTCTGATGAAAAAACATCTTAAGAAAGGAAATTGTGTGTGTTTTAGGGGGCTGGAACGGATTAATTGGATTTACATTCATTTCAATGAGGAAAGATGATTTGAATTTTGATGGACTTGAGATACAAGTGTGGTGATGGGACGAATTAAAATTGTCTCTCATGGCGCCGTTGCAGATTTATTGGTGACGTTCTCTCCCACATCCTAAAAACATGTATGGGAGGCGAATTATCTGTAAGTGTGATTGTGAGTGTTAATGGTTGTTCGCCTAAGTGTGCCCTGCGATTGACTGGCAACCAGTTCACGGTTTAAGGCCCCAGCATGCCCACAACCCTCTTGAGGATAAAGCGGTTCAGATGATGAATGGCTAAAAAATAAAAATAAAAATAAACGCTTTCTTAAAAATCTGCAATACAGCACAGATGCGAATAATGAACCACTTGGTCTTGATTTTAACTGACTGGGCATTTTGGTTTCAATTTGAAATGACATCAAGATGAACTTGAGCACGGTTTCGCCCTGTCATGATTAAGACGAGAGACCCTGGCATACAGTACTGTACATCGAAAAGTAAATTATTAGTACACGTGTGCGCGCTGTAAGGCAAAGAACGCTCTAAATAAAAGCATATGTGCAGCCGGGGGAACATCTCACACACTAACCGCTACTTCGCCGCTGAGCCTTTGATGCACTCCCAGTACTCTGTGCGTGTGTGTGTGTGAGGTGAGGGGGCGGGAGGGTTTAATCCCATACTCGGTGGGCTCTCGGGTCCAGTAAATCTGCCCAAACTGTAACTTACTGCATGGAGTAAGTCCATATAGTTGACACATAAAACTTTTTTTTAACTGCAACAAGCCACCAAAAGTGATGATGTGTGAGGTCATCCGCATTTGCTTGACACAGCTCTCTTGTTAGCAACACGCTCGAGTGAGGCTTTCCAAGGGACAAGTGGAAGTGGAAAGAATGAGGAGAGAGAGGGAAAAAAAGGGTGGAGGACTTCTCATATTTTATTTATTTTTTGTTGTTGTTGAAGATTTGAAGTTAGATTTATGGCGTGATGTCAGAATTTTAAAACTCCCTTCGCTCTTTTCGGGATTAATTCGAAAGGCCTCCTGGGAGTTTTGGAGGGGGAGCTCAAAGAATGCGTGTGCATAATAGTGTGTGTGTGTGTGGGTGTGGGAGTGTGATGTGGTTGCACATGAAAGTGCAGTGCTGGGAAGTAAGAATTTAAAAATATGATGTTACTTTTCAGGTATCGGTATCAATAGTTTGGGAGTTTTCATGATCATTTTCACTGAACACCAGAGTGCAAAGAACAAGTCCAAAAAGATGAAAAAGTGCATGATCATTAATTTTTTTTAATTTTATTTTTTTTAACTTTAACAGATATATTCACTATATGTCGGGGCCTGGTGTAATTATCACTGCAGAGCATTTAGTCTTGTTTTCACTGAAGTGATCGCAATGGAAAAGCAGGAGGATATCCAAGGAACAGTTTGGACAGCATCGCTTTCTCTTTATGTATCCGGGATTACTGTATTGGATAATTGAATCTTTGCTAAAGGAAAAAATGGGGGAGTGGGGGGGTGTCACGCGGGCAAGAAGCGCGATGCTAGTGCAAAATCACATTTATGTCAGAGCTAAGCTGTAATGCACTGGTTTGCCACGGTAACACGACACACACTTTCAACATGCGTACATGTATAGGTTGATGTATTGTGCATAAAAAAGGCCAACAAAAATGTTACCAAAATAAATGTAGAACAATAAACAATTAAAGAAAAGTTTGTTTCGTGCACGCGCAGTCTCATGAAAAAGAAAAAAATAATAATTATTAAAAATGGGAGTGCTTCCCTTTGATAGCAAGCCGGAGCAGAAGGAAATCAAACGAAGCAAAGACATAACTCTTATTCGCATTAGAGCGTGAAATATTTCCGCGTTATGTTGTTGAGAGGGGAGTTTTAGTTACGCTGAAAGCCTGGCTCACTTTGATTTGTGCTCATACTCGGTCAGAAACATGCCCGATGTGTGCCAGGAACATTCCCTCTTTCACTGATCTTTGGTAATAACCTGTCTTGCTCCCTGGGAAGTATGAATGCACCAGCAAAGACATACCACAAGAAAAAAATGATTGCGGAAAAAAAATTAAATCAGATTCATAAGTGTACTACAACATTAACTTCAAATTATACAATCTCGTTACATTCAGTGTTTGTTCACCCGTAGCCGAAGGAGAACAAGTTGATGCCGGAACATATTAATCGCATTTCTATTCATTTCAATGGGGAAGGCTGATTTGTACAACAGATTTAATAATCATGATGACAGTAATCTCATAAAAATATAATACGTAATGTATTTGGTATTACCTATGAATCAATTGTTCGGTTCAGCAACAGGTGGATCTCCCCCCCCCCCCCCCCCCCACCGTAATGTCATAGCTATAAATTACAATGCATTGTCGAATCCGCAAAAAACAAAATGAATAAATAAAGCGCTGCGTGGGGATTTATAGGCACTGTGTATCCCTTTCCCGACATGAGGTCAACGGAAAGATCAGCACACGGTGAGCAGATGAGTGGAGGAAGCAGCTGGCCTCTGGACAGCCGCCACCAACAACAGCAGAACAACAGCTTTGTGGACACGTTCACCTAGGACACCGCGCAGAGGTGCTTGATCCCCGAGCACCCGTCGCTGATGTCAGCAAGCGGGGGGAAATACACAGGTGTTGCCTGCACCATGGATATGTGCGCCACAAAAAAAATATATATACGTATATTTTGGGGTTACTACCCCCACCAAGTGCAAATGTGGCCAATTATGGACCCGAAGTCGTGAAATTAAGTCGGGCCCCTCTCTCTTGAACGTATCACATCTATCATCATCATATCTAACTACATTTAAATTCCTTATTTCGATCCAACATCAGACCTGAGAAATGCTTGGTTTATTCCCGTTGACTGTCGCAAATTGCTGTCAGTTTCCAACTTTGAAAATTCCTAAAATTTCGCAACCCTTTTCCTGAGACTCAGATTTCCTTCAAACCAACTTTGCGCACCGCTATCTGGCATCGAGGTGCAACACACCCTTGCAGATAGACTCGCAGGCAAATATTCTATATTCTCCGTGAAAAAAAAAAAAGACTCATGTTACTTACTGAGTCACTTACAGTCGTTGGTAAGCATGACTGTAATATACTGCCCCTCGGAGGCCAAATTGAAAACACCACAAGCAGCGGCAACGAATTAATCGTGACGCTGTTTACTCCTTTACATTCTAGTTAATTGTGTTATTATTAAGCACATTACTACAGAGTGCCATTTTCCCGATTTAAAAAAAAAACAGACTTCAAAAAAAGTTGTTATTATAATTTTTTTTTTTAAAGGTTTAACCCTGGGACAGCGGTTACTACAATGGACAGCTAATTATGTCTTCAGGTGACAGGGTGCATGAAAGGATTAAATTGAGCGGGAGCGGTAAAACTAAAAATGTTTGATTTGGTCTGTATATGTGAGATGTCCGATGAATGGGGGTTCACTGTCAGAGAAACATGGTTGCGTGTCTCCTTCCTCCAAATATCATCGGGTTGTCAACGCGAGAGGTGAAACTGTAAAGTCAGCGTGGTGTTCCGCTCCCCCCGTGCTCCTTCCCCCACCTGCTGCATTCCAGCTTCCCGCAGATCGATGTGATGGTTATCTGTCAAGGTGGTGAGTAATTTTTACCATCACAAAAGACGGCAGCAAACGAAAAAAGAAAAAAACAACCCGCTTTGACATTCCAGAGATACTCCTCCCGAGCCATTGCATGCTAATGGCAAAATGTTAGCACTCTGGGAAAAAAAAATAAAAGTGTACAGGTTGCCCTCGTCTTAGCGGCACTAATACTTGGGAAATATTTCCATTACAACAGGTGAGGAAGTCGGTGAAGTTCGCCAGGCACATGGGTGTTAATGTAGCCGGCGTGACCTCGGCAAAAGAAGACGGGTAAACAGGAGGGGCAAGTCTGTTCTTGCCCCGCGCTGCAGTGCGTGAGTGTCTAATTTCGACCATGAAAAATACAATGATGCCACGCCTTCGTGTCATTATCTGTTTTTTTAAAGTGTTTTTTTGGTTCTTTTTTTTCTGTCTCAAAAACAAAACAAAGGCAAATAAGAAATAACCACCAATATTTTAGACGGAAAGAAAACAGGGATCTGATTGCTTGATGTAAGGGATCAGGGCTGATGAGAACACATGGAAACAAAAACCGAGGAAGACATGACAAAAGGCAAAAAAAATAGCTCCCAAAACACGATTTTAAAAAAATATATAATGTCTAAAAAATTCATGGATTATAAAACAGTTATCTATTAATTTGATCATTCAATTGGCTGTCCGTTGATTTATTGGTGTGGCTCGAATGAGTGTTATCAATGATCAGGATTTTAGTCTAGAGTGGTACGTTATGTATTTAATTTGTTCCAAAACCAACTGAATTCAGCAAAAATAAAGATCCCCAGTAAAATTAATTGACAGGGTATTCATCCAATGTGTCTCTTTTTAATTTTAAAATTAATTTTTAAAGACAAAATGCACTTTAAGTGAAGATACTGCCGGACTCAAAAACAGCACTCCGAAGTAAAAAGGGGGGGAAAAAAAATTGTCATGGGCCACTCCAAGTCGCCTTTGAGGGTGGTCTTGGAAGGCGTCCCAAAATAATCACGCTAACCGCTTGTCAACAGTGCTAATGACTAATTAGACCACTTTTGATGGACAACATTCATTTGTGGGAGAGGGTGATCTCACCACTGCTGGAAATAAGACTTAAGAAGCGCAAATAAAACTTACAGCCAGCCACTTGAGGCCATCTTGCGTGCGCGCGCCTGTGTGTGTGTGTGTGTGTGTGTGTGTGTGTGTGTTTAGTGGGCGGGCGAGGTCATGGAAATGCAAGTATCATTAAGCTGTCACACTCGCACTTGAGTTTTATAGCTTGTGTGGCTGTTGAAAATGTCGCTGCCAATTTGTGTCACTACAACAACAAACCGAATGGGTTCAACATGAAGGACAAAGGGTTGGGTTTTTTTTTCTTTTCACTTACTTGTCAAAAGATATCTGCAGGGTAATCATTCATAAATAAAGAAGCTACATCTATGACTGTCTCAATCAAAGGCCGACATTTTGGTAATTCATCATAGCGGATAATGAATACATGCTTGTGAGTAGTGTCGTATTATCTGTCTTCATGTGTCACCCCGCAGTTGTCCGTTGCCTAACGGGTGGTAAAAGCGCACCTAGCAATGCTCGTTGAGCAAGTTCTTCGGACTTCTTTGAAAATGTTCACCCTCCGTCTACTATTCGATTGTTGCCTTGCTGTGGTTTAATCCAGCGGTCCCCAACCCCCGGGCCACGGACCGGTACTGGGTCCATGGGTCATTTGGTACCGAATCGCACTGGAAGAATACGTAACTTACATTACTTCTGTTTTATTAATTTTTGGAAGCGTTTTTTTTTTTAATGACCAGATTCTCTGTTTCATCCGTCTACAGAAGGTGTCACCAACATTTTTGAGGGTGAGAGCAACTTCATGTGTACCGATTGTGTGAAGGGCTACCAAATTGATACACGTCTGAAATAACATATTTGTCCAAAATACCTTCAATAATATGAGGATGGGTTATTTTTAATACTTGATGATTTAAATTGTCAGACTTTGATCGTGTTTCGAAATGTCTCACAGTACTGCCAATGTTTGCATTTTTAAATCATAATTTCTACTAGCAAATCACAATGTCCAGGCACTGGCGGGCTACTCAAGTGGTCTTCACGGGCTACCTGGTGCCCGCGGGCACCATGTTGGTGACCACTGGTCTACAGTATGTCACTCTTGACGCAGGGGCGCGCTTCTCAGTCACGTGATAGCTTACCGCTAAAATGAAACCCAGGGGCTCGCTAAACGAGTGAAAAACAAACGTCTTTGGAAAGTTTCTTTGGTAAGGGGAAAAGGCCCAGCCAGGAGACAGAAGAGGAGCCTACGACTTTCAAGAAAAGCGCTTTACAACATTTTACTTGACAAAAACATATCGTAATGGCATAATTAAAATAGAACGTAAAAGAAAGGTTTTTGTCCCATTTTGGGCTACAATTACACAGGCGTTGCGCTGCTCCTTCTGATGGCCACCTGGGGGCAGTATAATGCACAATACGAATTTGCATGACGGTTTCAGCCACTCAGTCAAATTAGTAGATCTTTGTAGAGGATAAAGACCTCATACCCTTTTGAGTATCATATTGTCTGTCTAGGAGAGTGTTGCTCCACAGTTTTTGTTCAACTGCCGGTTGCTTCACGGCTTACAACACTGTGACATATATCAAACCTATTTTGACAAAGTAAGGAGTAGAAAGTACAGACATTTGTGTTCACATGTGGGGAGTAATAGCAAAATAATGAAGACTCAAGTAAAGCACGGATACCTCATAAAGTATTTGTACTTCCCAACGCGGCTCTTTCTTGTCATATCATCATTTTTCTGTTCAAAACACTCCTTTGGCAGTCCAACATGTGGAAAATTGGCCGTGTCCTTTTCCCCGCCGAGTGTTTCGCTGATTTCTCGGGTTTACTTGCCACACACACACACACACACACACACACACACACACACACACACACGCATGCACGCACAACATGGAGTCACCGGAAAACAAGTGAGGCGGCCCGTAAAAGCCGTGACGTTATTACGAGCCTTTCTGCAGTTGGGCGCTTTGCTACCACACTTTCATGTTTCCTTCGGGTTTTTTTTTGGGGGGGGGGGGGGGTTCTCTTCTGCCCGGCCTGACGTTGCACTCCTGCTTTGACTCAACAGCAGTGAGTGCTGCCATGCACGCCCCAATAAAAGCTTACGACTCACAAAAAATACACACCTGAGGAATACCTTTGATTAACCCCAAGTAAGGTTCATCTGTTCTAGTAGGCTTTTCCTGGCATGTTTTGTGCGTTCTAGCAGAAGCATGAAGGACTTATATATTTAAAATTAAGAAAAACATTTTAGTCAGCTCCTTTTTACTTCTTTACTTTGCTTTTAAATGCTTGAACTCTTGGTTGTCAATGCGATAAAAAATACAAAGCACATTGGTTTGACCTTTGAATGAATTAATAAAGTTGCCTTGCCTTGCCTCACGTGGAACTGTTCATAATTTCCTCCACCTTGACCAAAATACCCAAAATGAGTAAAAACTATTTAAAAAAAGGAAAAGAAGAATAAATCCATTTCAATGAACCAATTTTCTTGGGAGAAATTGGCACAAATATTAGAGACTTTGGCAGTTCCACGATATTTAGAACCAGAATGGTCATTGAGTTTGAGCCCCCCCTCAGAGTCAGGGAGCTCAACACGTTCGTTTGCTTTCTGAGGAGATGCCAAAAACATCATGCCACAAGTTTTATAAAACGTGACATCACACAAGCTTGCAACACATCTGGCGCGCACGCGTGCATGTGTCAAGCAGATGGATGAACACTTCACCTCTGGAGCGCTCAAGTCATTAACAAGTAATTATCCACCAGCGGCCCACGCTCCTGCTGTATTTGGCCAAGTGCAACAGAGGCATACTGATGATATTTTGGGAGATAAGGAGCCCCTTCAGGCCAAATATTTTTGAAGCGTGTCGAGTACGGAGGTGCTACGCAGATGTCGGTAATGGAGGATTCCAATCGGCAAGCGAGATGCTGTAGGCCACCCTGGCTACCAGTCAATTCGATCAAAGAGTGCAATGTTTAAAGGGGATGTAGAATGGAAAATGGACATTTTAATGACTTACTAACACATGCTAGTATATCTTTACCCATCAAAATGAATGAAAATGCTCCCACAGACAAAATTGTGTCATGTGTGTTTTTTTTTTTTTAACGAGGAAAATATTACCCTATAATAAATTGTTCTACTCATTCTGATGAACGCACGATGGTCTCTTGGGAGGTTGAGGGCGGGCAGTGTAATACAGAAATACGGACATACTTGGAGACAGCAGAGATGTCACAATGCTCAGGCAGTAAAATTAGTCGTTCTGCACAGAGGATAAAGAATATATCACGGAGTACTGTTGTATTGTCTGTCTACATGTGCTGCTGCCATTCTTGTATTAAAATTGCTTGAAAGGGTAAGAACACAGCCATGCAGATGCTAACAGTTTGCCCGGACGTATGGCATTTCCCAATGTTTTTGCGTTAATATTAAGCTAGTGGCCGAAAGGATAAGCTATGACCTTGTTTTACTCAACTAAAGTGTATTTATAGAGCACTTTAAAACAACCACCGCTGTATACAGTCAAACTAAAAATAAAGTCTCAGCATGAGTCAAAAGCCAAAGAATAAAAATGAGTTTAAAGAAAGCAATGTGTAATTCTCTGTACCACACCCACACCAAGGTCCTCTCACTGATCAACTTGGCTCGGATGAGCTCCACAGAAACTTTCAAGATGGACAACCAAGCACTTTCGCAACAATGTCCAACTATCAAGCTCATCCACACCAACGGGTGCATCGTGTCAAAGCCAAAAGGTCAAAGGGGACATCATATGGACAATTGCATTTTTTAATGACTTTTATACAAATAGTTGGATCTTTGGAGTGCATGCCCATCCATCCATCACATGTTAAGGCAAACAAATGAGTATTTTGTCAAACATCTATAAATGAAAATGTGCTTGCAAGTGATGAATTTTGCTGAATTATGACAATTTACACAATACAGCCCAACCACCCATTTTCTAACTGGTCTGAAATGTATTTATTTATACATACAAATGATGTACTGTATCTTTGTTTAACTATCTATGCCAGTAAGATAACTATCAAGTCCTTCGAGAGTATGTATGTCTTAAATTAGGAAAAGAGAAGATAATAGGGATAAGGGAGCTAGTCTACGCTCCTGCTGACTGCCCGACCACAACAGTTAATTTTACATTTCCAGAAACATGCTCTTACCTCTGCAGATGTTCTGGTTGTCAGCCATGAAGCCAGCGGAGCAGCGGACCGTGTGAGCGACCCCCCCGGGAAACAACCGAAGGAGCTGTGACTGACTGGGTGCTACAGTGGGCTTTTGAGGGGGCACCTCCTCGCCCTCCTTGGTGAAGAAGATGTGGGCGTTATTGGGAAGGCACAGGTAGCCGCCGTAGTTGTTGACGCACAGCAGGCCTCCTTTGCAGGCGTCATCTAGCAAGGCACACTCGTCGACGTCTAAATGAGGAAGACAAAAGGGCGGTAAGTGCACCGGACTGTTCGTTACAATTGAATAACTTTCATAATATGATTAAATGGACTCTAAGCTTTCATTTAAGACGTATCATAAAAATATATCATTTAGCTTTCAAGAGTTACAGACACTTTTTTTTCACCAATATCCAAAGCATACCACATAATGTACCAAACATTGCATGGGCATGTGTGGCTGTAATGTATTTAAGAGATGACACGATAATATACGGATTTACCATGAAGTAATTCCAGCCATTTTGAAGCTGTGATCCAAAGCATACCACATCATGGGTCTCGCACTGAAGTCTACAGTTCAGTCATCTAAGGGTTTCCACAGAATGTTTCATTTAACATATGGGAATTACTTCCAGTTTGGAAGTACAATCCAAGGCATACCACATCATATTTCTACAACTGAAATGTAGAGTAAATACAGCCATTTTGAAACCATGATCCAAAGCATACCAAATTAATCATATATTACCAAAGTGTAGATCTTCAGGTTTCACTTCAGATGTTTTACCAAAATATGGCAATTACTATTAAGAAGTTAGAAAAGCATGATCCAAAGCATAACACATAACGCAAGGAAAATGGTAAACTCTACAATTAAATTGAGCGAAGAGGAACGTGCCAGACCCTGTGCTTTGTTGTGATTGGCCGGACTATATTTTGGCGGTGTGGTTTAGCAGAAGCGCAATTACCAAATGGTACATGCCGTGTTTTGATCTTACATAACTCTCCAAGAACTTGATTATTATTTAACCTGTCTCTGAAAAAAAAAATACTGTGAAGATTAAAATAATATTTTGTCGACCAGTCTTACCTTTGCACTGATCACTAACACTGTCATACTCGTAACCTTCAGTGCACTGTGAAGGAAACACAGTCATGTTAATGACATAAATCGACCAACAATCACAAGGTAGTCATTGCTGTGGAGTTGTCATTATATACTGTATATATTGTTTAATTTAGTCTGTTCTAATTAGTTTAAACAGCAGATTTGATGGTTGTTATTTTTTGGGATATGATTTGTTTTTGGTTTAGGAATACTTTGTTTTTTTTTTTTTTTTTTTTACATATGAGGATTATATGGCAACTGCAAGATTAAAAATGAGCGTACTTCAATGTCCTCTATGTCACTCACTTGACCACGCCCCTCACAGGCACAGCTCAAGGGCACTGTTGTTGAGGTGACTTTTGACCTATGCCCATGTGCAGTAATTAGACGATCGAAAAGTCCGGTACTTGATTTCTTTACATCACACTCACTCATTATTATTGTGTTTTATTTTGTTTCGAGAACAGATTTATGGAATGGGTGGGAGTGGTATGTGAAAAATTGCCATCTAGGTACAGATCAGTTGTATTTAACTTAATATTTAAAATCGGATTTTCTTTTTATTCAGGTTTTTTTTTACTTCTATGTTCAATGCATTTACATTGGATCATTAAAGACGTTTTAAATTGTAACGTTTGTATATTTGAACTCAGTGTTGTTTCAACTTAATTTAACTAAGTTACGGCCTTGGTCCCCAAAGAAATTCAACTTGTAATTCAAGGTACTTCTGATGTTATTTTCTGCAATCTTTTTAAAACCTTTAAGACGGTTATTCATTTTCTGCCATCCAAATGACAATTTCTTTCATGATTATTAATTTTTTCTTTATTCTTTGCTTACTTACCGAGTAAGAGATTGGCTCCTGAGCCTCCTGGGGGAGGGCACAGGAGAAAAGAGCAGCGAGGAGACCCATGCAGATCCACAACATGTTGACGTTCACTGTGGAGTGACACAAAAATGAAAGAGAGAAAAGTCAAGTTTTAATAGCATGTATGATGACGTCTTCAACCAGTCTTGACATCTCCTGTAATATCATGTTGACGCTGGAGCCTGGGGGTATGTGACCACAAAAAATGAAGGATTGCAGCGTCAAAACCTTGCGGAAATACGCACGGGTTGGTAGAACTTGCCTGGGTTGAAAAATAAAAAAATCGGACGATAGCTTACCTGGGGAGCTCGCGCAAGTGGATGCCAATAGGAAGGTCCGACACGGTGGAGATGTTAAGTGTAGTTCTGCGTGGATAGTGAGCGGGTAGAGCAGCATTTGGGATGAACACGACTGGGGTGAGAGGATGACATGCAGGGGGCGGTAGTCGGGGGGTGGTGTGCCGGCCAGGTTGGGTCTCGCTCACCGGGCTGTAACTGAAGCAAACGAAACAGCCTGCAACGGCGACCTCTATCGACTTCTGTTGGTACTGCAGACCTGAAATTCAGCATTAATCATAACAGGCTTATCACTTTTCAAAAGATTTGCTAGTCCTTGGAAGGTGAAATTTATAGGTTTATGATTTCAATACTTGTTTTAAATGATTACAAATATGGTACAATAAATTGAAAATAACCGTACAAATGTAAGCATCGCTCCGGGATAAGGCTGTGACGGCGTCCTCTAGCGATAAGATGCGTTATTGCATACACGAAACGCCTTTTGACCTTTTTACGGTGTCATAATTTTTATTTTTTTTGGGGGGGGGGGCATTTAAAAAACAGCAAATTGTGTCACCCTGCCTTTTCAATTAGTTTAATTTTATTTAATGAGAAAAATGAAAGTATTTTTTCAAGATTTTTTTAGTCAGGAAAAAGTAACATTAAGAATTGTTAAACTACTATACAGTATATATACTGTATATATAAACTATTTTTTTTCAATGGGTTCATTCATCAATAATGACCAAAATTAAATTCAAATAATTTGTCATTGACAAAAAACGTTCATAATACTTTTTAAATTAGTTTAGGTTATACAAAATTACCTAAAAAAGTGTTAATTAAATATAAAATTCTTCACTTTTCCAAAGCTAGTCTCCCCCCAACTCCCCATTAGAACCTCAAATATAAATTCAACAATTTATTTAGATCTGTCATTGAAAAGGCAAATAAAGCTCAGGTATAATAACACCAAAAATTAATATTTGTTTTTTTTTTAAATACGAAAACATTAGTCCCCCACAGAACTACACAGATTATTTGAGTGAAAGAATATAACAGTAGCAATCACACACATTCATCCTCTAATGTTACAACGGCACATAACAGAGTGCTTACATGGAAAGAATTAATCAGTGATTGCCTTCCAGTATGTTAACATTTGATTAAGCAAAACTGTCAATGCCGCAATATCAAATCTTTGCACTCTGCACTCATTCCATTTGACTGAAATAATTATTGACCTTTTTAATATTCCTCAATCATCATTGGCTTGTGTCTTGCAAATGCCGACCTTCTCCTGTGAGAGGCATGCTATGGTCAGCAGGTGGTCAAAGCCAATGATGCGTCAGCAGCTTTGGGGATGTTTACTTGAGGAACATCTGCTGTGATGACGTCACTTCCTGCTTGTCAAAGTGAGGGGGGGGGAAGCGAGAGAGAGAGAGAGAGAGAGACCCAAACAAATAGGCTCTTGCTTAAATGTTTATTTGAGTTGGCAGTACACGGACAAAAGTAGATACAATCACCTCCGCGATGATTACAAATGAATGGTTGGTAGTGTTTCAGAAGTCCAACAAAGTCATTAATATGTCTCAAGTATTAAACTTCAAGTTTCAAACTTCAAATCCCACATTACAGTGGTACATTTTTTTGAGAGGCTAGAATGGATTCATGGCACTTCCATTCCGTTAAACTCTTATCTCAAAGCACTACTTTGGTCTCAACGAAGCGCCAACTCTCAAGTTCCTGAGTCACCCAGCTGAACTGTCAAGTTATAGGTGGTCCGTAAGCGGGTGCTAGCGACGTTTCTTTCGATGCTGAAGGCAATGCATCAGGTACTGTTGGCATTTGGAGAGTGGGCCAATCAGTTCCTGATGCAGTATCATCCGCATCAGAACACTCTTCCTTAATCCCATCATCATCATCACCATCACCATCACCAGCAGTGCAAGAGAGGAAAATGAAGCACTGTTCTCAACTGGTGGTGTGAGGCCCAAATGTTGGCCCAATTCTGGCTTGCTAAGTCAAAAATGAATATCAATGTGTCATATTTAACACACACCCAATTTGGGACTTTCATATTTTGAGAACTGCTATTTTAAAGTACCACTACTCTGACTTCAGTGTAACGTTTGGCTCCTCTGACCATCTCTTATTATGTTAAGGCAATAATTGGGCGCTTTAATGGACATGGGAAAATGTGGCCGAGTGTACAGTACACATCAAGTAAAGTAAAGATGGCAGCGCAAGCATCTGGAAAGTGAGTGCATGCAAATCCGAGAAGAGGCATCCATTATGAAAGGAGGCTGTGCTTCAAAAAGATTTTTTTGATGTTTTTTTTTTTAACCAAAAAGTGCAGAAGGAGGGTGGCTAGGAAGCGCAGACAGGTCCTGGGTGAGAGGCTCTTGAGTAATCGCAGTGACATCTTCATTGAAGGCGCGCGGCCTCCTCGCCGCGCGCCCTCCCAAAAAGGGCGTTGTTGATGCTGGTCGATGGGCACGGGAGAGCCAGAGGCTGAGGCACCGCGTTTAGCATAATCCCAGAGGCCATTGTGAGAGGAGCAAGTGAACGACTCACAGTTGCCAGCTGAGATTTCACCAAAACACGGCAGAATAGATGTGGACGGGGGCGCAACGAGACAGTGGGGATAACACAAGAGGAGGCAAAAGGGGAAACGGGAGAAGCAGGAGCCTTGAGGAGGGGAAAATGCAGCCCTGTTTTACCCTCTGGGCTCTGAACGGGCCATTTGGGGCCATCTTGCGTCCTTTGTTTGAACCATTTTAGCTTTGCTAATGCGAATGATTAATGTCACTATAAAATGCCTTTGGTGTGCTGTGTGCAATCACTCAGTCGCCATCATGTAAAAGTAATGAAAATCGGAGGTGGTCAAAGCGTTGCACACATGCTAGCACAATGAGAAGTCTCTTCAATGAGTTTACTTAATTTTATAAAAGAAATGTTTTCAGCGAAATTAAGCAGCATTTTGTCTCTCTTCAATGAAGGCTGATATAGCAGTTAATAACACAATGAATATACTTTCGTCTTGTGATTTAGATTTAGATGTAGTTGGATGTTAAGTTAAACAACTTGAGGGGAGGCATTAAAGGGTCCACATCATGCTATATGAGGCATCCCACAGTTAACTATTGGCATTTTGTATCGAATTACATATTACTTTAGGCACAAAGTAGAGGCCGTGAAAGCAGCGATGCACCACTGTGGAGGCTGGAGACCTCGCATTCAAGTGAATGGGACCCACTGTGTGAAAGGGGCCACTTTTCACCAACTTCGGTGTAAAAATGAACGCGTTTAACCGGTGGCTGCTTTGAGAAAGTGGGCGGGGCACAGGGTGGCTCCTCACTTTGTGACATTTAACAGTGAGGACCCCGTGGGTTTCTTGGATCTTGGAACCGTTGCATAGAGAGGAGGAATGAACACGAATACTCAAATGGCTGAGTTGAGTATGATAATGGTCCCTTTAATGTAAGCAGATGCTTGCATGTTTTCCGAATATAGTCTAAATCACATCAGCAGCACTACTGATTGTGGAGGTCTTAGGTAGATTAAATTGACATTGCAACACAAAAGCTGCAATCTGACTGGATAATAAAATAAATCTAAGAAAGGACCCCCATTGATTCAGTGCAGCTCTGTAGCAACTCTGTTGTTGTCTGCCTGCGTTTAATAATCTTCCATTAGCCCATGCTGGCTGAAGGTTTTGCACGGTGCAATCTCGACAGAGTGATGATGACGATCAAGCCACAATTGTGAGACAAACTGCAGAATCTCTCCAGGTGATTGTGAGAATAAAAAGCACCTTCACAGTTGCCTGCAGAGATTACCCAGTCAGCCACTTCAATGGTGGCGAGGATGTGTCCTACGCATCCACGTCAATTGGCAGCAGATGGTTAACACTGATCACAATGAAGGGACAGCTACGACCGATACACCCCACCCCACACCGTCTTTTGCCCTCTCATGCCAAAAGGTCCTTTGTTACCATGGTGACCAGGCCAAGGCACGTGCCTGGCTATTGTTGCGTTGTATCCTCCAGGGTTGGACCGCACGCCCAGTTAGGGGTCAGATGTCACTCTGGCCTCTCTGTGAGGTCACCACTCGCCTGCCTCCAACCTTTGACCCACTGCCAGCACTGAAACAGTTTGAGAAAAGAGGTCGAGATGAACATTTGATGAACATTTGTGCCCTGAGACAGGAGAGTAAAGGATCTCGCAGGACACTGGAGAATAACTAGGTGCTGCAATATGTCGCCCTCTTGTGGTGACATGTAACCATAATATTTATGTATTCGATACAACCACAACCTGCAGGAGAAAGGAAGTCTGATTCAAGACTTAATGACCTTTTTTAAGGCCACTTCATTAATTACGGAGTAGGCTAAAATTAATAAAGACCAAGTAGTTGAAGAAATTATGAGATAAAATTGTATGCACATATTGGTCATGGTCATATTTTGACCATGACGGCAGACCAATTACAAATTCTTCACTGGTAAAGACTAAAGAACATTTGTATGTGTGGCATTTTTAAGACATTTGAACTGCAGATTTAAGTATTAAGTGACATTTAAAGGCCTTCAATTTGTAATTTTTAGGATTCGCCAACAACCTGCTTTCATTTTGAAAACTTTTGTGCATTCAAGGATATTGTTGGGGTCACCGGGTTGTGAAAAAAAATGTTGCTTGCATGTCGACAAAAAGGAAAAATCTTAAGTTTATTAAACGGAACAGGCTGACAGTCCCCACTTTGTTAGGCGCTAAATGAACAGAGTGGTTTTGACAGGCCTAACCTCTTAAGCTTTGGGTCCCACTGAGCTCGGCACAGCTAGAGCTAAATGCCATCTGTCCCAAAACTAGCCCCCCCCCCCACCAAAAAAAAAAATACTGTCTCCTCAAAACAGTTTAGCACATTAGACATAGTGGTACTTGCAGCAATGGTATTTGTAGTAGTAAGAGCATGAATTGTAGTAGTGGTGTTCATGGTCATATTAAGTATTATTTGTAGTTTGAGTTGTTTTTGCTTTAAGCTGGTGTAGTTTCTTGGTCATCCAGGTCACAGTAATCCACAAAAGGTTGAATCAAGGCAACGCGACCCCTTTCTTCGAGGCAACTGCAGTGTTCGTTGAATTTGTTGTGTTTATATTCCTTGTTTTTCAGGAATGATTTGGACAATTAAATGATTAGGTTAATGATGTGTGGCCCGGATATGCTGTGTCGTTAGCCCAATAGCATAGCCGTCCAAGTCAGATTTTTCTTTTTTAAAGAAAGAATAAAAAGGTTTGATCTTACTCGATTGGCTTAACGATATAAATCAAAAATCCCAGTGCACTTTTGTGTTTTATTTTTTTCCCGTCGATTTTTGGTTCATTGTAATCCGCAAAAGGGTGAATGGAAGCAGCTGCATTGTTTGTTGAATTTGTTGCGTTTTCTTGTTTTTCGAAAACACTCAAACGACTCTGGCAATTACGTAGGTTAACTACGTATAGCCCTAAATGCTATATCATTAGCATAATTGAATTTGATGGGTGTTTTGGGTGGATATTTGAAGTTTGAAAATTACTTTGGCCATTATGCTATTAGGCTAAAGATTTGAATTAAACTAGCTAAAATGGTTGTTTAAAAACAAAAGACAACAAAAACGGTTGTCATCAGGCCGAGAGGGTTCATCCAAGTACGGCTTCTTATGTTCCCGTAACTCATTACGGATGAGCCACTCACATCTATTGTCTCCTTCAGTTAGTCTCTCACTGCGACTCAACGGATATTTGGCAATTCAGTCTTGACCGAGTTCATTTACGCTTTGCTGACCTCAGCGTGTACATGGGTCCAAACAATGCTGTAATGATATCATCCTGTGAACTTTAGTCTTCGGCTCTATTCAAAAGCGGGTGTCCATTCCGTTAGCTGTCAGCAGACGTTAAGAGAAATAAAACGACCCCGGTGCCCTGCAGGCAATATGTGCGCTTTAACACTTCATTAAGGGCCCGAGGATCTCCGCTGCACAAGCAATTGTCTTGGGCCCGAACAAAAAGACTGACGCATTGTATCAGCTGGATGTAAAGTTATCAAAGAAAGTCCGATACAATGGCAGGAGCAGCCCAAATTATGAAACTCGTCTGGAAGGGGCCTCCTGCCGTGGAACCGTATTGTACCGTTTGTTGACGGTCCAGTTTCAGACTTGAGAGTTGAGATTCAGATGGGAAAAGCTCATCAGAGCTCATGTGCGAATGCTGTACACTAGGTTTGTCAAACTCATTTTCATCCCAGGTTGTAGTTATGGTTTCCTCAGAGGGCCGTATTAAGTACAGTACTGGTATCCACAATTGAAACTTTCATACACAACTCGTTGGAGGGGGTGGGAGGACTACTGTAAAAGTATACATTTATCAGATTTTGATAATAGATTGTTTTGAGTAAAACTCAGGAAGGACTCATCCAAAACAAGACAGTGGTTTCATTCCTAAAAGTACAATTGCAAGGACTGAACTAACAGTGGTTACACTTAAAAAAAAAAAAAACTGAAAATGATTTAAGGTGTATTGCAAGCCAACATTAAAAATGACGTACCTAAATATATGTTTGTTCTTGAAAATTAAATGCCTGCATTGAACTTTAAAAGTTGCATACAGTCCATACAGGAGCAGTGATTCATTTGCATACCACTAGAGGGAGCCCCCCAGACTGAGAATCATTGAATAGTTTTGCTTCACAAGGCAAAAATACATTCAATGTGACACTCACAATCTAAATGATATTCAGATTATTATTGAATGGAATAAAAATTAAGCAGATGAATTCAAACATTTTCATCAATCTCATGTCATTTTTCTTCTTGTACCCCCGTCTGAAAGTCTCCTCTGGCTCGCAATACAAACATCAAGTGACCAAACCCAGGATATAGGTGAGCCATGATGTTCCTTTGTAGTCAATATTTTCAGCCAAAAATTGTAATTTTTGTTCAATTATATATCTGTTACTTTACCTCCCTGCCTACCAAATCCCATTTTCACATAAACCGAATAGTGATATGCTAAACATTTGCTTGCCACCCTTTACCTCTACTTTTAAATTTAACTTGTTGCTAAAAACAATGTCATGCAGAGGCGATCGTGTGTGACTTAATATGATGAGGTGAATATACATTTAAATGATTCGCCTCAGAGAGAAACCATAGCTACAATTTGACCTGCAATAAAAAGGAGTTGAAATATCCGTGCTTTAGCTCGTCAATGTCACTACATCGCCATTTGATTTTCTTGAGGAGGTGCACACTGGCGAAAAACAATTGGTATCGCCACAAACTGATTTGCGACATTTGTATCACTCCAGATTTACTATCAGGAGTGGGACAATTTAGAGTGTTCCATTAACCTGCCATACATGTTTTTGTAATGTGGGAGGAAACCGGAGTACCCGGAGAAAACCCACACAGGCACGGAGAGAACATGCAAACTCTGCAGGGTCATGCCTGCAAGTATGTGCCAACTGATTAACACGTTCTAAATCACACCATGATTAGGGTTAGGTTTTGGGTGTTGTTTTTCCTTGTGCGCGGTGGTTTTCGTACCGGTATATCAAATTACCATAGAGCCACAAAATGGGACAGTATGATTTTAATCCCAGATCATATACTAACTACTCAAGTCGAATGACTGTTTTAACAAAAAGTGTTTTGTCTTGGCTTTTAATTACTAATCCATCTCATCTCTATGGAAAGTTTCCACCTTTGAAAATTCCTATAATTTGTCAAACCTAATTCCATTGCGATCAAATATAAAGATTGTTAATGTGGTTTTCACCTCAAACAAAGCAGCGCATTTTATGTACTGCTTCTGTGTCAAAGCATCAGAGCACGTGGTTGACCGCAAGCCAAAAAGGAATCCTCTGCGTCATCCGAGGGCAGACGGCGGCTACTATTAGCCTTTTTTTTTTCATACATAGCCCCCACCCCGAATGGCATGCAGTCTGTTGGCAAAAAGTTCAACATTAAATTAGTGCCGTTTCACAGGGTCACTCAATGGCCGTTTAATTGGGTACAGGCAGTTAACGCATGACCTTTACAAAGAGCATGTGTGAACATTACAACAGCCAAGCGCCATTAGAGGACAAGGCCACGTGTTCACTTTTGATACGACTCCATTGCCCAACACTGGAAATTAACACTGGTACCAACTAACAAACGGTATAAAAGTAGAGTTGCAAAATATTGTAATGCTTCAAAGCTGGAGACTTTACATGGTAATTAAGAGGACATTTTTGAATGGGACTGTGGTAGTATTTTTGGATTGGGTCGAGGGGCGACTACAATTAACGCATCCTTTCTGCTTTTGTTCTTACAATGAAAGAATCGATTGTTCAATATAACATTATGCTTGAAAAGAAGAGCTTCCCACTAAATTAGCCTCAATTCCCAGTTAATTCTAACAGAATGGAAGAGTTAAAACACACCCAGGAAACCTCCCAGGAGCATTTCCCCTTTAGACTTTATAAAAATTTACTGGAAATGTTGCTCCTCCATGCAATCCAATCTAAAAGTATTATTTATCATTATTTAATTTATTTTTAATAAAGTGTGTTGATGGAAAATCTACAATAAGAAACCGAGTTGGTCACATTCCTGCATAACTTTAAGTCTTGCATATGAGTAGCAGGGGTGAATAAACCCAACTCCAAAATCACCACTGATCAGGAACCACCCCGAACCCCCCCCCCCCTCCCCCCCCTCCCCGACACGTTTTGATCTATTACATCATCAAAGAGAGCAAGCCATTTTCAACTTCAGATTGATCAACAATTTGTGAAAATAACACAACCACGTGATGGGAGGTTTTCGTGACGATATGCAACTTGCTTAAAACTGACTGATAAGACTGTCGCGTATGCTTGTGCATGCGGGGATAGTTCCATTTGGATTAAAATGGAATGACAAAAACCTGACGTCACCAATTTGCCAGTATTTTCTATACCTTCTTCGATGCCTCCTGTAAACAAGCAGTCGAGCTAAAACACTTGGGGTAACACATCTGGGATGTCGAATGTTTCTGGGACTGGAAAATAAATGAATACATTAAAAACAATGGCGGTCAGAGCACGGTCCATGTTTGGTGAGGACAGTGTGGCATGACTTGCACAGTGACGAGAAGTTATCTTTGAACATCCACTGTGCACGCTGCTTTTGTTCCTCCTCAAAAAATATATATTTCATGACGTTTATCCAGCTCCTCTTGATATTACTGATTTTAACGATTATACGTAAACCTTTCAGCTGATCAAACTACCTGGGAAGACCTTGACCGTGTGATTGATCAGGGACACGTTATCAACATAGCAGGCGCACACACCTGCCATTTGTCACACGCCCTCTACTCGGCCGCACTCGCGACATTGCGTGACACCAACACGCCAGCTTTTCCTTATCCAAGGTCTTGATTTGCATGTCTCGAAAGCAGATGGGCTGTACCCACAGTATATAGGTATTAATGCAGTTAAAATTTTGATTTCTTCTTCCGCTCACATTCCCAAAACATGCATTGAAGTTTGAATTGTGACTAAAGCACTGGTCGGTGTGACTATGAACGTGCCATGTTAGTGGCTTGCGACTCGTCCAGGGTGTACCCTGCTTGTCGCCCAAAGTTGGCTACGATAGGCTCCAGCTCACCCGTGAAAGTAGATTTTGTATAATGTATATAACTCATTTTACAAGGGAGTTGGAAACTACAGCCCCACAGGAGCACTTAATGAGGCTCACCATTCGATTCTGGGTAAATACTAAAACTTCCCGATTGGAAAACATCTCACCTGCATACTGCAAAGCAATAAAGCAAATTAATTTAAACACAAACATTTTTTAATCACACTAGAGCTAGTCATCATTTTACTACTTAAGAAGCGCCAAATATTACCCGGACAAAAAAAGTGTACATAAGGTGGTCTACACCACACGTACATTATTATGTGGCTCTTCTAGTACTTTGTTATTCGATGACAAACGCAGACGCAAGTATGTTATTTTTCGACTGAAGCATATTTCTCAATTTTTTTCACCAAATTAAAAGAAGCGCCAATACATGAAGACTAACAATGCAGGGCTGCGATGAAGACAACCCCCACCCCAAAAAAACCCGAATGCTTACACGCTAAGGATCGTTTAATTTTACTTCAAGGAAGGATTGTGTGCACAATGTGCTTTTTATTTTTTGTTTTTTTTTGATTGATGGTCTGTGTCTGTGTGAGCGCTGACCAAGCAACGCAACCCCTCCCCCCCGCCCTTCCAAAACACAACCTGAAATGTACATGTGTATAGTGGCCATTTTATAGCATGTACTCTACAATACATTCACTGATGAAACTTACCTTTTAAACAATCACGCTCACTCGGTTTGCTGGGAGCGACTTTAGCCTTGCATCGTTCCATTTTGGCTTCCCTCCATGGCACACACTGTCGAATCACAAGGAACAAGCATTAAAAACATACATGGTTACATATTGATAACAAGAAACGCTAGTTTTTGGCCCCTCTGAAGCTTCCATAGTTTTTTTTTTCTTGGTCATCATCAAATGCCAAGACATGGCTTCACTGTCTGGCTTGAGGCCACCTCGGCACAAGCAGCCCAGTATAATGCTGACATCCAGGTAACGTCGGCCAAGTGTGTGTTTGTGTGTGTGTGTTGGGGTGGGGGTGGGGGCGGGGGGGGCTCGGTTGATGCTGAAACACAATTGCGGGCATACATTTATCTCTTTTGGTATCCATCTAGATTGAGGATGTTCCAAGTCTCCCCCCTCCCACCCCGACTAAGGGCCACATTCAGAAAAAAAAAGGAAAATAAAGGGGGTGGGGGAAATTCACTAAGTGTAAGGCCATGATGGTAAGACCAATTCAACATGCGGTAGGCCAGCACAGCCGAGCAAATGTAACATTTATGGGAGAAAAAAAAAGTTGAAATCTCACTTGCTGTTATCCGTGGGGAAAAAATGCTTCTTCCACAACGACTGCAATCGGACCTATTGAGGTCGACGATATACGAATTCTGAATCATACACTCATTCCCAACCCCCTAATCACAATATAGGGATTTTTAGTGGCTCAACATGATTTATTTTTGAAACCGAAAATAGATAAATATCTCCTTATGTTCTAATTAATTTACATTTAGAGAAATTGTAAGTTGTTTATTATATTTAAACAAAAATTGAAGATAGTGTCACCCCTTATAAAATTCAACTATTTTTGGTACAAATTTGTGTTTAATTAAAAAAAATACTGCGATATTTTTCAACAATAACCTTTTCTAGTAACCTATTGGTGCAGGCCATTTAATTTCATAAGAATACGTGACTGGCCAATGGGTCTGTGGGGCGGGGGGGATTTGGAAAGAAAAATGAAAAAAAGACTACTGAATCTACTGAATACATATCGATGCACAAGTATGTTTCAAGATAGTATTGCGCCAATATTGAGCATTTCCATGTGCTTAAAATGAACAAGGATCTTGAAAATAGAAGAAAAATGTTCCCCCGCCCCAAAAGTCTAAACACAATAAAACAATAAGTTTCGTGAAAAAATAAATTTAAAAAAAAAAAAAGGGGGGGGGGACAAAATTATGCAGGCAGGTTTTTTTGGGGGGTGCGGAATCATGCCGCATGGCGCTGAAAAAGGTGTGGCTTGTAGGATCTGCAAAAACAAACTCCAACCTTCATATTGGGTTCCATATTTACACGTGTCTTGATGCTATAAGAAGGCAAAACAACCATCATCGAAGTTGGACCAAACAACGAAACCTTTTATATATATTTTTTGTGGTCCATATGTCCGATCGTATCAGCCCAACAGTCCTTAGCAACGCATGCAAATGAGCAGCAGGCCAACTGATTGATGATGCAAACCTCCTCGCTACAGCCTTGTTGGTGACCCCTGACTCCTGCTGCCTCCGGGGGTTAAACTTATTACCCTTTGACTTGTGTGACCTCTGCTGTAAAAAATAAATAAATAAATGAAATGAAAAAAGGTGCAAGGTTGAAGGATGACCGCCTCTCCGGCCAAAGCGTGTCCGGAGGGGCTGACCATCCAGAACCCAAGAGGGATGTGACCCCGGTGCTGCTACACACTCCCTAGATAATACTATGAGCAGGTCAATATAAGCTTGTGTGTGATTTGGGATGGGGGTAGGGTTTTTTTTTTGTTTTAAAGGATGAGCAGAATATATGTAATTGGGTGTCCATATGGAAATTGAAGCATGTATGTACTGTATTTCTGATTGTACTTCTTGATGGGATAATTTCTTTTAGGTAATGGTGAAGCTGTTGGAATGGAAATAAGTTTTAGCTTGTTCCTCCTACTCCTTATAGAGTAGATTTTTTTGATGAGGTTTCCAAACAGCAGCTGGACCCTACACTACTTTCAATGAAGTTAGGGTGCAAAAATATGGAGGGAAATGGCCAAACCATCAGCCCAGTTGAGGCAAAAATTGTAACTAATAGTTTAAAAGAGTAAAACTAAATCACAAATACTGAATGGGATAACAAGCAGAATTGTCCATGGGAGACACGCGGAGTCCAATTTGTAATCCAAAGGGCGTATTAGGTGCTCGCCAATACGTTAGAGGCAAGCCACTGCGTTCCAGCAGTCAACGTCCTGACTCACTCATTGTTTCCAATCCACTTGGACATACAACAAACTACAACAACTGAGAAAGTTCGCTTGCTCACTTTTATAATCGCCGCAAAATGCGGATGTGGAACAAGTACAAGATAAATAAAACACACAGCCAGAGCACTTTGATGGATTTCAGTTTTTACAAAATAATGAAATGTATTAATAGCAGCCAACTGTTACCCATCGAAATTTTGTGTGTATTTATTTATTTTTGGGGGTTTATTTTCATCACAGCTCCTGAGGTTTTTATTAGTTTTGAATCGCATGGCGGGCCAGATAAAACACTCCCGCGGGCCACATGTGGCCCATGAGCCATAGATTGTCCACCTGTTTTCTATACAAGAGGTTAAACAAAAAAAAAAATAGAACTCATCTAATAGTACAAGCAGATGTAGGTTACAAAAAAAGTAAACAAGCATGGAGGGAACCCGGCATATCCACACGCCACGACCGCACGCATGCTGACCTATTAGGCGAATCACGAGAGGACATCCAACAATGCAGGAGGAAAACTTTACGGGTAGAAGAAAGTATGCAAGAGAAAAAAAGGGAATAGTACCGTCATGAAGCATCCATGAGGAGGAAAAGGAGCTGGAGGGTGGGACACCTGCAGACGCTGGCGTGTTCTCTCTCTCTCTCGCTCCCTCCTCAGCCGCTGCTCCCCTCATGGAGCAGAGTGCATGTATGAGCCAGGAAGAAGTGAGTATGTATGTGTGTCAATGGGGGCTGAGGGGAGGGGAGCCGACCCCTCCCCTGTTCCTCTCTTCCTTCTTCTTGGGACTGCCTCCTCGACGGGATGAAGGGGTAGGTGGGGCCACTGCAATAAAGCAAACACACACACATACACACACACACACACACACACATCATTTTGCTATGCTCCTTCATTTTCACATTCTTTCCCGCCTCATGCTTCCCTCTCAATCCCGAAATGCCCCCCCCCCCCCCCCCACTCCCGCCACTCTTGACTGTACGATCATATTAACACGCTCCCATTAATCCTGAGAGGGATGCATATGCCATTTTATGGCTGGTGGTGGTCCACAACCTGCTCCACTCCGGCACGTCCCATCGTGATTGAGCGGGACGGTAAAAAGGCGACGGTTGTGTCTGAGAGAAAACTGATATAGGGAGATGAGGGATGGAGGAGAAGAGTTGTGCCAAGATGAACAGCAGCAAAGGCTTTTAGGTCTTCCTCTAGGGTCTCGCATAGTGCCAACATCACCCCCCTCCCGATCCCTGTCCCTGTATAAATCATTCCCATAACCCGCCGCTACATGTTACATTCAAAATATTGATTTTCCTTCCCCGACCGCAGCGCTGATTGCGAGTAAACCCTTCTGCAACAGTCACAAACAGGAAGTGGCGAAGGAAAATCAGAGGAAGGGGGGGGGGGGGGGGGGGAAATTGGCGTACTAGCAAGATGGGGTTCGGTGCCCTGCTGCAACAACGTAGTTTTATTTTCATGGTTTAGCCACCTGACATACATCGATCATTGTGTCGATTCTAACACCTCTTAAGTACAGACTCAAAGTACGTTCAAATTCACTGAGGCAAATGTGTGGTTTTCTTCGTTGCTTCGTTTTTTTTTTTTTTTTTTACTGTATGTTGGTACTTGCTCCTTGAAACAGAATCACTAATAATCAAATGAATACCCTCACAAATGATATCTAGCGACAACACTCTTCAAGGGAAGATAGGGTTTCCTGTATTGCGCTCTTATTCTGAGAGACCAAGATAGACAAAGTGCACCTTTCAAATGGCTTAGTGATCAACAGACACTCACGAACAAATATCACGTAAAACGCTCAAAATATTTGGGTGCAACAATAAATTCCTAATGCTAACAAGGCCCTTATTATTCATAACGCTTTACATGCCTTATAATCGACAAGATGAGTTGCACCCTTTGTGTTCAGCTACTATGCACACATCACATGAACTGGACTGCTTGAATAGCAAAATGTGCGCAAAAAAAAGTCATAAATGCAGAATAATAGAAATGTTCAACTGTGGAGCAGCATCCCAGTGACTTCACAAGGCACATTCACAAAGGACCAGAAGGAAAAGTATCAATTCTACTTCCTGGTTGACTGCAAAGCAACTACAGCCAAATATGGGCAAGCTTGCACCTGCCAGCTGATGAACACCAAGAAAACGTTGTGTTAAAAGGCCCTAATGAATGTCTTGTACTATTTTAAGATCTACACCTGTTTGAATGTTATAGATGTTATTTTTCCAAAAGCCTATCTAATAACATTTCCTCTGTCCACCTTATATATTTCCACAGGGCCCGACACACAAAACAAAAACAGGGTGGCCGCTGTCCTAAGATTGAAAGTGACCATCAGCAGGAGCAACCGCTGCCGTTTCCATGACAGCACAGCTGAGGACACTTTGCCCTTTGACCTTATGGACCACTACGTGTGCTCTCAGGCGCTGACCAAATCAGGGGTCAATTAAAGCCAAGGTCGACAGGGGTCAAATGTTAATGACCCCCTACTCTCCGGTTACGCAACCAAACAGTAGTAAAGTGCCCCCGAGAAGCATCATTCATCCTAATCAGAGTGCCGCACCTTGCACAAATAAGACACCACGCTCCCTGCGCGTGATGGATGCGTGACATACGCAAGATGCATGGGGGATAAATGTACACATTTACGTTAATGAAATGTGAAGGTCATTCATAGGATATACCTGTACAGTGAGACCCTGCTTTATCGTAGTTCATTGTTGGCAGCCCAAGTTCTCATGGATTTTTTTTAAGCGATCTTTTTAGTCCGAAATTAATGTTGCTTGCTTTCAATGTAGTGTCACGCTAAGCTGCACCATGCGAAGCAGCACTGTGGTAAACTGTAAAAGATGCAGTGGTAATTACCAGTAAGAAGAGGAGGCAGAGAAGGTCCCCAATGGAACTCCAACGACGGTTCATTCGCACTGGACAGAGAGAATATGTGCCTGTGAGTAATGTTGGATGCTTTGTTTGTGTTATTACTCTAATGTGTTCAAGTCACAGTTGTTTGAAGGCTTCATCCGTGTCTATATTTTACATTGTTAGCCTTCAGCTAGCATACTTTGATTTTGAGATTTGGTTGAACATTTTTGCATTTAAATGTACAATGTCCAAATCTCTGCTGTTCTATGTTCTGTTTGTATAAGACGTGATGCATCTTATTTGAGAAGCAGTGTGATGCTTGTATTTCAAAGTCCGTGGACTGTTGTACAGTATCTGGATTTAATTTGTGGATGGTTGTTTTGAAAATATAGATTTTTAATCGTGCACAAAATCAATGAATTACAAAAAACCCCCACAACAATAACTAATTAAAACAATTATTTTCCGTACGAGAGAGCATCCTGAAATTTAGCAACAACATCTGGTGTGACGTATGAAATACAAAGCACTTATCAGACAGGGCGTGAAGCTTGGCAGCCTTTCTTTACAAACAGCCACTGTGCTGACTTGGGTCGAGCTATGAAGCTGCAGCCCATGACAGCATATCCGTCCCAATCTGAACGTCGGCGAACCCGCCGCTGTCAGTCGCAGCTCATGCCTACTCAAACGGACTTGCCGACATCACACGGCAGCCAGCGCTTGACCAGACTGATACTTCAATACATATGGTATTCCCAAAAGGTATTCGTTATTTTTAAAAAGTCACTTGTAATATCAGTTAAGAGTGAAGAAAATATTCTGTATAAATTTCCTGCAAAAAGAAACAAACCGACTGTATTTAGCAAGAAACATAAACGTACCATTATTTACTGTACTTCAGTGGGCCATGAAAAATGATGTGGCAGACCAAATATGGACCCCTAGGCCAACAGTTTGTTAACACATGCACACACACACAATATATAAATGGATTTTCTGGTAGCAACAAACAGGGAAGGGTGGAGTTCACTCGTGGCTGATGTTGAAGAAAAAGGATGACACCGTCTTAGGCGTTGAGAAACTGGGTTGGGATGGAATGGGCAAAGACAGATGAAGGGGGCGGAGGAGGCGATCAGAGGGGTGCCAGACACAAAAGAGGCCAGGCCGCGGCCGGTGGCACGCGATGGGCAGATTAAGCAGCGTTTCCTCCCCTAACTGAAGCATTAGGACACCTGACTGAGTCCCGCCAATGGCAGCCAGCCAAGGATTTTTTTATGCGTGTGTGTGTGTATGTTTGAGATGGGGCAGGCGGGGGAACTGGGGTTCGCCTTTCAGCACTCCTCAACAACACAAAGAGCAGTGGGGTGGGGAAATAAGGGGTGGCTTGGAGTAGAGATGGGTGGGGTGGTGGGTTCAAGCCTTGCCCCTCACCATCTGCTACCCAGGCTAAGTGAGGACAGAACCGGACGAGCAATACACACACACGCACCTGTTAGTGTTTCAGTGGGCGGGTGGGCGTTGTGGCATATGGGCAGGGCACCGTCCTGGCACCCACAGACAGCTCGTATTAAAAGAGAGTATTCCTTGAGCCCCTCCTCCTGCCACATTCCCAACCCTTTCCAACTGATGCCAGCCAATTCTTTATGTTTTGCCCCTTGATTAAGACATCCATGATTAGAGACATTATGGCCAGAGAGGGAGGTGGGCGGGGTGGATCATTTATCCACAAGGCTTTTACTGTAAACAAACATGGACCACTTTTGCCTTAATGCCACATAGCTACTGTAGCTCGCAGTGCTAGTGCTAATATTTTCACCAACGAGATCAGGGATTCTCAACTGGTGGGTCGTGACAGGTAGTAAAGATTTGCAGGGGTTCCTTAGGTGTTTAATAAGGTGCCCTAAAATGCACTTTGAACATGTAAGCCTAAGAGGATGCAGTTAGAATATGATACACGCATTTTAATTTATTTTTTAACGGTACATTTCCTCTTAATGTGGTTCATGATTTAGCTAAAACAGGAAAATGAGACATGGCAGCGAACAATCCAAATGCTTGACAAGATCTGATGTGAATGAAAAGGTCCTCATACTGGTTTAAACCAGGGTCCGGTGACACACTTCTAACCACGCAACTTCACCCCCAAAAAATAAAATATTCATTTCCAGGTATTAAAAAAAAATCCAGAAATGTGTTTGCAATAATACTTATAATAACCAAATATGTTCAATGTACCAGTGTCTAAAAAGCCAGGCGTGGAATTGATAAATTTTTTTCTTCAATGCACATTGTGCTATGCATTTTGTTGTGTGTGTGTGTGTACACCTTGCCTACCTGGGACAAGCATACAACATGCTGTACTGAAGACTCAGCTCCTCCCTCGGTCTCCCAGTACAGCAGTAATATTGGGTAGCTTTAGAGCATAGGTGTCAAACTCAGGTCCTGCAGGGCCGCTGTCCTGCATATTTTCCAAGTCTCCCTGTTGCAACATACCTGATTCAAATGATCAGATCATCAGCAAGCTCTGCGGAAGCTTGACATTGAACCTGTTCATTTGACTCAGGTGTGTTGCAACAGGGAGACTTGGAAAACATGCAGGACAGCGGCCCTCCAGGACATGAGCTTGACACCTATGCTTTAGAGCAAGGGGTGTGCAAACTCGTTCCTCAAGGGCCGCTGTGCTGCCCGTTTTCCTTCTCTCTCCCTGCTACACACACCCGATTGAAATGATGAGGATCGTTCTCATGCTTCTTCACAGCTTGCTGATGAGGTGACCCTTGGAATCAGGTGTGTTGCAGCAGGGACCGATGGGAAAACAGGCAGGATAGTGGCTCGCGAGGACCCGCTTTAGAGGATAAAGACAATATGCCTGCGAGCACCGCTATGATCAGTTTTGCTGCTTGGAAAAACTGGTAAGCAGGGTCATTTGTATCTCAAGCTGCCACTGTAGTTGACCTGTTCTACTTTTGTACTGAAATATTTCTGTGACCACTTAAGATGGACTTAGGAGAGTCCACTGCATTTGATTTTATAGCAAGTGAAGTGATACGTCTGTTTAAAAAAAAACCCAAAACAAAAAGAGGTCAGAGAGGCAGACAGTTCAGTCTTGCTGAGAAATAATCTGAAAACACCAGTAATCCTCCACACACACACAGAGTCCTTCTGGAGGGTGATGCGACGGCGGCAGTAGTCTAGCGTGGCGAGGTGTGGCCCGTTCTCCGTTTAGCAGTCTCGCGTCTGTCCGGGCTTGACACGCAAGCCGGGCTTTACAGCTGCCAGGACTCACACTGGGAGATGAAGCGCAGTAAAGCTGCCCACGGTCACCCAATGAGAATAATTGCCACATTTTTTGTGTGTGTGTGGGGTGAGGGGGGGGGGGGGGTCGTCCCCTTACAATGTAGACTGAGTGCAGGTCACTGAACTCATTCAAGTAGAGTATCAGAACAAGTGGCTTAGATGAGTTGACGCTTAATGAACGTAAAATATTGTTTACATTAATAAGCACTATTTTCCTACCAACACATGAACACACTTGCACAAAACTGATAAGTTCACTGAAGGAGCAATTGCAGCACACATGCTCTGAAAGAGCACACAAGTACGCTCATGGTATTTCTGGAACAATGAAGCTGCACTGAAGCTCTTTCCATTACAATAAAAAGTGAACACTTGAACGAGCTGCAACAGTACAGTGAACCCTCGACCTCCGCGCTAATTTGCCTGTAGAAAAGTATTAAAAATGATCTGCTGAAAAACGCACCTATTCACACCGATTTTAGGCTTGACTGCATACAGCATAATGCAAGATTCCTGTAGAGGTCACACAGGCAGGCGAGGATCCCTATGGTGTTGACGCCAGGAAAAGCAGGGTGCTAAACATCTCAAAATGATGCATAGAAAGGTCCGGAAATCTACTAGAAGTAGCTAATAGGTAGCTTTTTTTTTGCATTTATATTTATTTCTCCATTCAATTAATTGATTCAAGGTAGCTCCATCTACTTACTTAATTGGTTAATTTAATTGTCCAATTCAAAGTAAAATAAAATGTACATACAAGCACATTTTAGGAAAAAAATTACCGTGCCCTTATGTCAGTGTCCAAAATCAAATGTTTGTCCAATATTCATCAATTACTCTATGTGATTTAAACAATGTTATTTGTACCATGATACACATTTTTTCTCATTACAGAGCATGTTGTTCCCTCACTTCTGCAAATAGCGAGAGTTTCTCTGTCCTGTAGGGTTGAGATAAATGGAGAAAACTCGCCTTTTATAGAATGAGGTGAGCGCAAGCGTGCAGGGACATGTTCTTTCCACAGACCAGTGCACGGCCCAGCTGCATAGCCAGGAAATACTCCAAGCCTGACACCACCTATCAACAATAAGTTACTTAAAATATAGTAGTAATAGTAGTAGTAGTAGTAGCAGCAGTAGGAAGTAGTAGAAAACTAGTACTGCGAAGAATACATAAATACTTGGTTACTGTACTTTTCCCCAGTTATCTGTACTTCAAAATAACATTTTTTCTGAAGCCTCAAGTTTTAGTGCCGACATTTGAAGTTTCTACTCTTTGTCAAAACAGGATCGTAACTTTTAATACAGCAGTGCCTTGAGATACTACCAATGACAAAACTAAACTAAAAAGGCCACGTTTTTGTCAGACTGCATCAAGTGATGCTCCTTGTGGTGGCAGTATAAGACAGACAGACATACTGTTCAGTGAGGCGTCATTATGAATCCCATTTGTTTTGAGACAGGATGAGCCCAGAGGCAATGATTGGCTGCCGCATTCAAGCAGAACTGCATTCAACAGCCAATCATACTGCAGCGGATGGTGTCCTGCCTGAAAAACAAGTGGGATTCACAACACCTCGAGTCCTCACAGCTCATCAGGGCGGCACTCACCCCCCCAAAAAAAGAAAGCGAAAACAACAACAACAAAAACAACCAAACAAACAACACTGCAACAAATATGCAAACAAGCATTGACATTAACCTAGCAGACTGAAAGGCTCTTTTAAAATGATGTTGCACTCTTTGTTTTAGGTTTACTTTGACAGCAAACTTAAAATGGGAGTGGTCGCAAACACCTTGAGGCCTATTTTTTTGAACAATTTGTTAAATTACTCAAACAAAATTGCTATTGGATATCAATGGCAGTGAGTGACATTCTTTGTTACTTTTGTACTTGAGTGCATTTCTGAGCATGTACTTTTACCTCACTAAGTCTTAAAGAATGTGAGTACTTTCGCTACCTGCTTTCAACAAACACCTTGAAAGTTTTTCTCTTTTTTTTGTTTTGTTACCTGAACTTTGTCTGACGTTTTCAAGAAAGTGTTCCTCGGTAAGTCGTGACTCCGTTGAATTCGGCCACGGCGAAGCGAGCCGCCGCCGCACTCCACCACCACTCGGAGGCTGCCCACCGGCAGGTGGTGGGGCTCACCCGGCATCTTGGCTCGACGGCCAGTCATAACGGTTCCAAAAAGACACCCAAATACGAGTAATAAACACACCTTCACGAACATGTCGAACCGAACTTACGTTCAGTTGGCATGTTCCCCTAGCATGGGCCAGAAAAGCGAGTTTGGAAGACTTGTAGGCAAGTTAAACACACCTGCGTACTATTAGCTGGTTTGACCGGAAATGTCGTAGTTGCCAAGCAACCGCGGTTGTTGCCGTCAAGGTGGTCGTGGATGGAGTAAAAGTCAAGGTTTAAGTTGAGCCGTTCTCAATTTTTACACGAATACCACCTCAAAAATGCTTTTCCACATTACATATTTGTTCGAGATGAAAAATGTGTTTTAATGAATAAATTTGCAATGTTTGAGAACATTTTAGTGTTCGTTTTCTAATATGAAGGAGGTAGCTCTTTAGAATACCTTAAAATACTTGACCCTCCAGGCACCATCACGACAAACATTAAAATATTTGGATTGTTTCTTCACCAATTGTACTTAAATGATTCAATTAAAATGAGATGAAAGTGAAAAGATATAAACATATAAAACAAAAACTTAAAAATGATAGCATGTCAATTTTACTCAAAAGTTAAAGACGACTGAATTGTACTAAAATGTTGTGTACTTTAATGGATTAAGAAAAAATTAAACACTGTAAAGTCATGCATAGTATGAATATTTCATTCAGCGATTGTTTCACATTCTACTAGGAGCCTGTGTACCACTAGTCATACTCGTACAACTCATCAAGAAGTACAGCAAAACGTTATGGTTGTATCTGTGAAATAGTGGTTATCATGTCACAGTTTTGCAGTTTGGCATTAGAATTTTGGCTTTGACTTCCTGGAGTTGAGAGGTGGCCAAAGTACTTCTCCTAGATATTAATTTTTTTTTTTTTTTTACATTGTGTCATCATTCAAAAAGTTTAAACATTGTAATAAGCCTATATTGACAACTTCAAAAGTAGAAAATCTAAATGTTTTGAAATGTAAAGGATTTAAACCAGAATTGTTCACTCATAATTTTCATTTGTGTACATAAACAAAAACCTGCAACTGTAATGTTTGTGATTAAATGACACGCTTCCACATAATTCACTCTTGATCTTGAAGTTTGTTTCTAAAAACATTCAATCCCAAAATCGGTATTTTAAATGTACTTTAAAACCTGTTTTAACATTTAAATACATTTTCTGCACGAGAGGACAAAACAGTTTTTTTTTATTCAAAAGCAAACTATCAACCACACTAAACGTTTACAGAGGCTTTTCCCCTTTGTTTTTTTCTTCCAAATTTTAGTGTTACAAGCAATTACCACAGAGACAGTTGTGAATGTTCCAAGGGTCCGAGTCACTTTTTCGGGGGGAACAAAGGTTCGAGCTGCGTGTTTCTTTCTGCATGCTTACAAAAAAAAGTGAAGGGGGAAAAAAAAAATCAAAAGTGCTAAATCTACAAAATGAAAAAACAAATAATCCTTACTTTCACAGCTCATCAGAAGCAGACCACATCAAATGAATATAATACGCTAAAAACAATTCCTTGGAATGTATCACCGGTTCCTTTTTTTTTTTAATATCATGAACACAATTGTCTACCGTTTGTAATGTGGCTTGGTTTAAACATGAGGCACATAATGAAACAAAACATGACAGAACATAAATTAGTACTTGGGGCGCTGATAACAACTGACCAATACCAAGTACTGTACATAATATACAATACAGAAAAGCTTATTTCACTATTAAACGATTTCCATTAAACATCCATTATAGTAAACTTCCTACATGAGGTACCAAATAACAGATAATCCAGAACTATTAATTAATCCAATTGCGGGGAAAAAAGTGTGCACCGTGCCACCTTTGTTTTCCATATAACACACCGTAATGACAATTTTGATACTAAACAATGTGAGCACATTAAAGCTGACTAGTGTGGATAAGAGGAAAATATTACTCCTCATGAAAATTCGCTTGTTTTGTAGTTACAAAACATGCTGTGTAAGAGTGAGAGTAATCATAAGCAGCAGGAGTGAGATGTTGACAAGATATAATTTGCCTAACAGCATAATTGCCCAAGTCATTTTGAACATACTGTCACAAATCAATAAAAAAATAAATGTGTTTACTAAAATTACTTTTATTCATGTCTGTGTCGATTCTAAACCGTCCAAGTAATCCGCAAAGGTTGAGTTGAGGTGACTGGACCTTTTAGCTGAGTTTTTGTTGTTTTACGAAAATGTTCAAAAACGACGCAGGCAATTAGACTTTTAAGTTAACAATATATTGGTTGCAGCACACCTCGTGTCCAGAAAGAGTTCATTAGAGAAGATGTGGCCTACTCTTCCTCCTACAAAAAGTGATTCTCCGAGTCGAAGAGTGCCGTAATCCCGGTCGTCTCATCGGTGCTCAGCACATCCTTGTCTGGCTTCACCTTCTTGTAGAGAGAAGGAAGATTCCGGATGTGGACTTCTTTCCTGAACTGCTGGCACAGAGCTTTCTGTTGGCAGGGGGAAAAGAGAGAAGCCTATTAACGTGCATTTTTCCCCCTCTGTCAGGAAAATGAAAGCACTCTGGAGAGCATAGTTTCTCAGGCTGAGGGTTGGGACCAAAAATGTCTTTCCAGTTAACTCATTCATTGCTGTGGATGTTTCAATTTGTCAACTGGAAGCCAAATGCTGACTCCCACTGATGCACATGTTAGACTGTATATACACGTGTCAAGTAGTTTAGTATGTTGTTTTCCCAGAGGTAGGCATTGAACAGGGTGCAATTCAAAGTTCGGTCTAACCGTAATGACAATCAGACCCCCTGTAGCTGAGGGCGTCGCATCGCTTTGGAGTTGAGACGTTCGACTTGAGCCGTGCAGTGAGTTCACATCGCTCGCATCGTGCTTCTTAGCTGTACAACTATAACGTAAAGATTATTTTGCTTTCAAAGGTTCTTTCTCAGTCTGGTTTTTATTGTTCTATAGTTTGAGGTGTCACACGCACAAAATATATGTGACTCAAATTGACTGTTTTTGATATTTCTTCGCAAAAAAGCTAATTTTCTCCACTTTTTGGTGAAACCAACCCATGTTCTATTGCCGACGACTAAAGAATGGAAAAAGCTAGAACCAACCTTTTTTATGCTGACAAAAAATGTTTATGCTTTCTCTTGTTAAGCTTCTTATATCGTCACATACCACAATATTCTGCAGTTCTTGAAAGACCCGTGAAAATGCTCACACAGCTGCCAATATGGGAAACTCGGCTTTGAAAACGGCTTGAAGTGAATGAGTTAATGGAAGCGTTCCGGCTCCCGTGTTGGAGGCAGTGTGGTACCACTGAGGCAATACCGCCACCTAAAGGACCAGATGTGACATTACCCCAACGGTTCCAGCGATGAGCTTCCTGAACTTGTCTTTCCTCTTCTTCTCGCCGATCTTCGCGTTGGACTCCAGCAGCCTGTGGTCATACGTTTCCAGAGACTCCATATTGATGTTGGGTATCTGGTTCATCACCGTCCTCAGTTCCACGTAGCGGGGGCGCTGAGTAAGGACACGAACGAGTTATACGCACATCTTTTGTTGTGCTGTACAAAAACAGGTACTGTATACACTTAAAAAAAAAAACATTTAAGGAAGGACGTAACGAAGGAATGGATGAAGGATACGAGGAATGACAAAGGGAAAAAAAAAGGAAATGTATTTAAGGAAGGAAGTAATGTTAAATAGCAAGCGATTACAAAGGAAGCAACGGTGGGTTATTGGTTGAAGGAAAGGAACGTAAGAAGGGTGCTGGGGAGGATGATGCAGGGAAGGAAGGAAGTAAAGTACACCCTCGCCACTGTGGTCCACCGAGTTGAGTTGGCCTTACCAGGTTGTCGTAGATTTGCATGGCCAGCTGAGAGAGGCTGGCGTTGCAGACCTCATGCTGCCCGTGCATCTGGAGGCCCTTGAGGACGCTGACGAAGAACCAAGAGACCGCCTCCGGAAGAAGGTTACAGCCCATCACCTGCATATGAGAGAAGGCACACGGAAGCTGATAACCGCTTCCCAGCATCATCCGCTCCACGGAAAGCGTCATATCATTCAAAGTGCATGTAAGCAACAATTCAAAAGGTTGCCCGACCTGCCGCAGAAGGGTCCAGCAGATGAAGGACGCCGTGCGGTTACAGTACGTGGCGTCCTTCCACGAGAGCGAGGTGAATGAAAACGACAACAGGGTCATGTAGATGTTCTGCGGAGAGGAGGAGCAGGAAAAAGTTGAAATGTTCAACCTGTATAAAGAAGTGACCGAGCAGTGTTGAGGCATGGTGACACTTTAAGGGTCTGACAGTTCTGACCTCATCCTTCATTAGGCTTTTCCCCAGTTCGGTGAGCTCATCTGTGGCCGGGGCAGCGGATGATGCCTGCGTTGCATCCATCATCACGTCCTCCTCTACAAAAGACACATTTCAAATAAGCATCATATTCACTTATCTATATGTACATAAATAAAAATATTAAATCAATTTATTGATTTAATATTCATTCATCTTCCGAGCCGCTTGATCCTCACTAGGGTCACGGGGGGTGCTGGAGCCTATCCCAGCTGTCTTCGGGCAGTAGGCGGGGGACACCCTGAATCGGTTGTCAGCCAATCGCACGGCACACAGAAACGAACAACCAGTCGCACTCACACTCACACCTAGGGACAATTTAGAGTGTTCAATCAGCCTGCCACGCATGTTTTTGGAATGTGGGAGGAAACCGGAGCACCCGGAGAAAACCCACGCAGGCCCGGGGAGAACATGCAAACTCCACACAGGGAGGCCGGAGCTGGAATCGAACCCGGTACCTCTGCACTGTGAAGCCGACGTGCTAACCACTGGACTACCGGGCCGCCTGATTTAATATATATTTATATAATAAATGTACTATATTTCTCTTATGTATTTGTCGGTACTTTACATATAAGACCCAATAGATATTAATTTTTGAGGCCATTCCGAGATGTGGTAGAGTAAAAAAAAAAATGTCATCAGCTATTAATTTTTTTTAAATGCAAAATGACTACAGTAAAATCTTTTTGGGTCCCTTAACACTTGCAACAACAAATTCTTAGATTTGACTGTTTTACAATACTTGAGTATATTATTAACTTTACAACAGATTTTTTAAATGTTAATCTTTGTCTTACCTTGTGGTGTGTTATTGTGAAAAAGAAATCCTTTGGAAGAGAGCTAACATCGGCCAACCAATTCATCGATCGGACCCCATTTATAAGAGCATATCAATTATTCTTCCCTTCAATTTTTTGTCAGCATGCAGAACCGCCAAATATGACTCTCACCTTCTATTTCTTCCTTACTGGCAGCCGGCTCGGGCAATTTTCGGGAAATGCAGGTTGCGGCTTAAAAATGACAAGCATTGCAAATTAGTCACAAACCAACACCACACAACAAGAAATCTGGAAAAAAAAAACCTCACAATTCATTCAAAACAGACAAAAAGAAAAAAAAAACATTTTACTTTAAAAAAGTGAGTAATTTTAAACACGTATTAGCTTTTTTAATTTCATTTTGATTGCTGTACGTATATTATATATATTTAAAAATCGATCAATACATTTCTTCCCGAAGTCGATCATACCCATCGCTGTTTTTTGGGGGGCGTGGGAGAGGGTTAGAATGTAAAAACAAAAAAGTGGAGGTTTGGAGGGGAGAGGGGTAGAGTTACTTACTGATGAAATCCAGCACGTCCCTGGTGAGAAGGCGCACCAGCTGCTCTTCCAACATCTCCTGTGTCACCTGACTCTCCTGACACACTACCTCCTCCTCTTCCTCCTCCTCCTCACCACTGACAAAAAAACATTAACTTTGTATTCATTTATTTCACAGAACACATATTCCGACATCCAGCACACAGACAGCGACACACTGTTGACATAAAATAACATTCAGTGCAGGCTTACTTGGCAGAAGCCCTCTGGATAATAACTTGCCACTTCATGTTTAAACGCTACAGAAAGAATAAAAGAAAATGTCACGAAAGGGAGCAACTGCCTTGACAGAAGCTTCACGATGTACTTTATAGTCGAGGATCAAACCTGCAGAATGTAGCTGAAGAGCGGGCCGAGCAGGGGGCAGAGGACACTGTCGTTGTATTCCGCGGGACACGACAGCACCATCTGCTTTAGAAACAACCGTAACAGCGGTTAAGGAAATGTTTGGAACATTATCAGAAACGTAGTCCTCTCAAAAATACACATTGTATATTACACTGTGACATAAATCTGCTCTGAGAGCATAAAAGTTACACACTTCAACATTTTGTCGCCGGTGAACTCAAAAGCTACATACCATGGGTTCAAATGATAGTGTACATGTTAGATGTATGGTGTTAAAACTTTGTTTCAAGTACTTTGCTGCCATCTTGTAGCATCCATGTGTAATTAGCAACCAATTTTGGGAGGCGTGTCGATTACTGTATATGTAGATTTTTGCTATTCGCAGCGGGTGGCCCTGTGGTTAGCGCGTCGACCTCACAGTGCAGAGGTGCAGGGTTCGATTCCGGCTCCGGCCTCCCTGTGTGGAGTTTGCATGTTCTCCCCGGGCCTGCGTGAGTTTTTTCCGGGTACTACGGTTTCCTCCCACATTCCAAAAACAAGCCTGGCAGGCTGATTGAACGCTCTAAATTGTCCCTTGGTGTAGGTGTGAGCGCGGATGGTTGTTCGTCTCTGTGTGCCCTGCGATTGGCTGGCAACCGGTTCAGGGTGTCCTCCGCCTACGACTCGAAAACGGCTGGGATAGGCTCCAGCGACCCTTGTGAGGATAAAGCAGATCTAAAAATGGATGGATGGATGGATGGATGGATGGATATTGTTAAATCGCCGTCCCTCTTACAGTGTCAATTAATTTAAAGTTATCTTTAAGATTTTTTTTTTTAATCTTACGAGGCAGCATGAGTGGTTAGCATTTCTGCCTCACAGTAGGTTCAATTGGTGGTTCATTCAAGACTCTAAATTGTCCTAAGGAGAGGTTGCAAGTGGGAATGATTATTCTTATATTTTTTGGGGTGTCAAAATGTGCCCTGCTATTGGCGGGCGCGACAAGGCCAGATGAATCAATAAACAAAGCAAAAGAGGATATGAATGACAGGGCGAAGTCTGTAATCTGGTACGTGGTCGAGGGAGAAGAAAGTCGAGGCGGAGAGTTCCTCGGCCAGCCTGTCAATGTTGTAAAACTCTTGCTGCAGCGAAAGTCCTCCGTTTCCCAGGAGTTGGAAACTGCAGAACAGGGGGGAAAGGTCACATGAAGATACAAATCGAGGAGGTGACACTCAGAGCAGTGAAGGCTCAATTTACCTGTGGTCGTACAGCTGGGCAAAAAAGAACTGCATGCGTTCCGCGTTTGTTTTAAAGGAAGGTGCGTCATACGAATCCTGAATAGAATTAATCAGACCTGGAGAACATGATACATTAATGCTGGATTTATGTTGTCTCACTTGAACCAAGCAGTGTCAAGCATAAAATGATGTTGATGTCCTGAGTTGCATCATGGGAAAATTAGTTGAAAAACCTCACCGAGAACCACATTCCTCTCTCCGTTCGTCAGCTCGTGCGCTCTGGTAAACGTCTCACTCAAGCGTGCTTTGTTCTCCGGCGTAAATAAACTGTTTTGGGTTCTGTGGGGAGATGGAAGAAAAAAGGTGACTATGTGTAAATCAGATGCCTGGCGAATCCTCGGCCACGTACTTGAGGAGAGCCAGGAGGTTGGGCAGGAAGGCTAAAAACTGGGCAGCGCAGGGGTTTCTGTAAATGGGTGAGCCCAACAGCGTGTGGCCCACAAAGAAGCCTCCGGCCTTGGCTGCTTCCGGGTCCGCAGGCCAGCGCGCCCGCTTCACCGCGGCCAGCATGGCGTTCAAACAGAAGCCCAGCTGGGAGGAGGTTGGAGAGAAAGCATTAGCAATGCAGCTGTTGGTTGACTCTAAATAAGGTGTGCTTACCCTCCCCCTATTGATCCCGGCAGCCTCCGCCTCTTGGTGCTGCTCGTTGACTACTTGATCAGCTCCAACGAAGGATAGGAACATGGCCGGATTGGAAAGCACTCTGTGATGCAAAGCAGGGCCAACAGTCAATGAACAAATAGCCACAATAGGTATTTTCCTTAAAAAAAAAACAGGAGAGACACAAAACTCACTGCTTCATGGCATCCGAAGTCCAGTCGGCAATCACGGAGGCCAGCAGCTCATCTATGAAAGCCTTTTGTTTCTCATAGTCCTTGAACTCGTTACTGATGAGGACCAGAGACTCCATCAGGGCGCACTTCTGCAGAAACGTAAGTGTGGAGTCGCTGGAGAACATCTCCTTCGCGTGGTTGTAAAACATGTCGAAGCAAGGCTGCGACAAGGGAAGGGGGAAAATAAATGTATTGTCGTGCAGTAATTCTCACTTCATCACCGACATGAACATGTATTTAACTTCACGTTAAACGGAACAGAACTGTATTTGGGAAGAGATTCTTTCATGCACCACAAGTGGCAGCCCACATACCATAATTTGAAAACTGCGGCTGGAGTGAATCTGGAAATAAATTCACGGCGCCTCACTTTTTCCCCCCGCCAAATTTTGTCACGTCAACATAATACTTTGTTTGATTTTTGAGAAATTTGCAAAATCTAAAAAATTATGGCGTGTATAATTTTGAGGGGATTTTTCTTTTAATACATTTTAGACAAAGGATGTAACATGACAAAATGTAGGTAAAGTGAAGGGCTGGGAAAACTGAACATAAGAGGTGCAGCATCCCAATGAATTACAATATAGAAAAGTTCAGTTATTCAAGCATTTCAATTTAAAAAATGCAACTCCTATTTTAAAAATTCAATATCTTTAAAATGATAAAGAAATGAAACGGTTAACAGTGTGTGTAGCGAATCTCCATATAATACAAAAGGTCAATTTTTTAATCAAACTAAACGTTTTTTTCCCCCCCACAATATTCCAATTTATTAAGATGCACCTCTCTACATACTGCAATATCTGTGTTGCTTCAACTGCAAATTCATTCAATTACCAAGACCAACTGTGGATAATCCCGGCAAATCTTGATAATGGACGAGCAGGCGTGCCTCCTCGCGTTGTTTACGGCTCGGCTGCGTGGTGTCTGTGTTGAAGTAGAGTCTTTAGTATTTAATCGGCATGTTGTGGGGAAAAAAGCAGTGATTATTCTCGCGCGTAGCAGACCTACCTTAAAATCCGGAACAGATCCAAATGTAATGGTTTCAAACAGCTGCAAAGCCAAATCAGAGAAGGGAAAGTGAACAGGTTGCAAAAATGATCAGAATACTCTCACAATAAATACTGAAAGTTTAACATTGTAAGTGAAAGCGGAGACATTCCTTGCTCAAAAGTGCAGTTGCAAAGTTGATTCTGATTTCAGAGATTATTCTCACGTGTCATCACAGGGGGGTGCGGCCAGTGCGCCCATTTGGTGCTTCCCGTGCTGCGCGGGAGTACGAAATTAGTCAAATAGTCAAGTCTGCAGATTGTGACTGCCAGCTTGGTGGAAGTGGAGGACATAAGTCAAGGTCCTCATTGTTAATGACTCTGCAGACTTGATGGCCGCTCAACTGGTAATTGGTTTATAAACTATGAATGAGTAGAGAAACAGCTTGGCCGTCTTGTGAAGCACTGCGGCAAGGTCGGCGCGGTCCGGCAGGTGTGTTTGTCTAAATTATTGTGGAGCCCTGAGGAAAGCCTGTGACAGCATGCATCATTATTCACGACAAAAGAAGTACACGCTAATCATCCATCGAATTGAACAAGCAAACGGTTCACTTGAATTTTACAAGAAGTCAAGTCAAAATATTTTGAAAAGTGAAGTCAGAGTTTACGAGAACAAAGTCAGAATATTGTTAGTAAATCGGAATATATTACGTGAAATAAATTGACATATGGTGAGAATAAAGTTGTAATATTAAGAGATTTTAATCAGATTACAAGAAATACTTTATAATCAGGCGAGTAAAATCTGAATTTGCCCACCCCTCTGCCCATTGGCCCCGCCCTCTCCACACCCGCGCCTGACCTTGCAAAGGACCTGAGGCAGGAACTGGGGTCTGTGTTTGACGAAGGGGAAGAGCGTGGACATGTTGGTGAGCAAGCAGGACACGATGGGAGGATCTTTGGTGTCGTAGCCCAGCACGGCCTGCAGCAGCTCCACGCTCCCGTCTACCGGTAATTTCTGGACGGTCACATTCAGAAATATTGAGCTTTTATTGAGCCATCTGCTGCCCTTTGGGGCGTACAAGCTATGTTCCGTTACCTCTTCCTCGAGGCTCTTGAGGACCTGAGGCACCACACACTCCATGAACACGGTCATGGCGTCCCACTCCAGCACTGGCGCAGAAAAGCGTGGGCACAGCCCCTCGTCCCGAGCTGGAGAAAGTAGGAGAGAAATCAGCATCACACCATATACTTACGGCGTGGTAACGGCATTCCTCTGACCGGTCAGCGCAAGTACGTACGTGTGGCATTGCCCAGCTGGTGTTGCAGCCACATTGCAGCCATCTGAAAAGCCTCCAAGGGAACGAGGCGACTTGCACACCTCACGCCCTCTCCAAGGTGTGACCGGAACGCTAAGGGGGAGAACGGCATATGCAAAATATGCCGCGACATTACCCGGGGGGGATCCAATTTTTGGCATATCAACAGAAGAAATGCTTACAATTAAAGAAAGCGGTGAAGTCCTCGTCGCTGTCAAAGTCCACACGCGAGTATTGACAACTTGGGTGATCGTTCCTGGTGGGAAAACCCATCTGGATGGGAAAACAAAAACGTGAATGAACACCAGGGTTGGCTCTGAAGCATTCGAGTAATGACACCACACTGACCTTGACGAGGTTGTTTATGGCCGTTCGGAGGAACTTGATGGTCATTTCGACAACAACGGGCTCCTGGGAGAGGGTCTCATGTTTGAAGATGGACGCCCACGTGGGCAGAGTGGACGACCTCAGAAACTGCGGTGCCCAAGACACATTCAGTTCAATCAAAACCTTCTATAAAAGTACCATACTAACCACCAATTTCAGTAAAATAGTCAAGTGTAGGACAGATTCTGATTTTTGTGGTACTGAATAAGTGATACAAGTTTTCTTGTGTCTTGAATTAAGGCAGCGTTGGTCCCGTTTTAATCACTCGCACAGTGGGCTAAGCCTGGTATTTTCTACACAAGGTCAAATGTAGCCGTTTGCAATTAATTTCCTCTCACCAGGCTGGAATGTGTTGTGAAAGCCAACAAGGCTTCCAAGTACTTGCTGAGGTTTGCAGGAACACCCACTTTGACATCGGAACCCTGAGAAGATATTTGACATATTATTTCTTGGAATCAGTATGTGGGAACCATGTGGAAATTTAAAAGCCCCGTTTCCACCAAGCACTGAAGTCGGGTTTGTTTGTTAGCGAATGCAATATCTTTTCTACCTCAGGACTCCAAAAAGTATCGGAGCAAGTGGTCAAGTCAAGTGGTCATGAAGACTGAACTGTATGAACCCCGTCGACCAAAAAGTATAAATCGAAAATGGACAGAAAAATGGAACAAGTAATTGTGATCGATATCACTGAGCCTGCAAATTTTTAGTTTTTTTTTCTTTGTCGCTGCTCTTTAGCTATGCCACAGGCATAAAATGTTACAATTACAGGCTGTTCGTGTGGTGAATGTAACTCAAGTGCTTAGTGCAAACAAGCACACATTTCACACATGAAAAGGACTTGCATACACACCACCAATGAGATGAGCTGATTTCCCAGTGCGCACAGCACTTGACACAACCTCTTGAGGAACACGTAGCGCCGCTCAACCACCTCAACTGGTCTACAATACATGAACACAGTCACCATCTATGTCAGGGATGGGCAACTTAAATGCTGGAGGGTGGAGGGGGGCACAATTTTCCATCAGTGCTACTAGAGGGGAGAGGACCACGTCCTAATCAGACGTATGGGAAATATGCTATTTGAAATATGGACAAAATATGTGCTTAATGCATTTGATTTTTGAGAATTAATTCTTTTAAATGCGCGTATAAAAAAATCTGAACAGAAATATCCTAACCGAACAACCAAATGTTCAAAGCAAACAACAAAATAGCCACATACTGTTATTCCCTCCTCCCCCACTACAAACGTATCTCTTGCATAAAAACTCAAAACGTCACAAAACTGCTGAAGAAGACAAGCATTTTTTTCACAAGAATCAACTCACTCAAAATGTTGTGGAATAGGTGGAATAAGACCCAGTTTAAAGACATGTTTGCCATCTAGTGGTAATTGGTGATACTACAACTTGCAGCTACCCTCAAACCCTGCATATTTGCAGTTGTGCATATATCTTAGTCAGGCAAGCATCAGTGAACTATGGAACACACAATCACGTAGTGGCCGTGGGCCAACGTGAATGTAACCAAATTTTTTAACGACTACTTACTGTGTTTCAGAGGAGGCAGGACCGTCAGCTGACCTGGAAGCAAACACACCAGATTGAAACGACAGCAATACTAAAGAGGGAGCACAACGAGAATCGCAAGTATACTCACTGGGCTGCAGAAAGAATATAATTAATGGCGACGTCATCGAACAGCAGCATGAACTGCTTCCTATCCTCCAGCTTTCCCTGTGCAGTCACAACAAAAACACAGTGAGGAGCTGGATCAAAAATTCGATAATGATAACCAACAAGTCCCCGCCTTGTGGAACCTTGCGACTGATGGCAATAAGGAGACACTCGGCCGCTTCCAACTGTAGCTCCGGCTCGCTCAGCAGCAGACACAAGCTCTCCAGTAGACGGCAGTTGCCAGACGTGATGTACACCAGAAACACCCAGTCGATGTAGCCGGCCAGCGTTCTCAGTGTTGCCACAGCGACTCTGCAGTGAGCCCTGGCCTGAATCGTTCACATTTGTCAAACATTTTGTCATAATTAATTGAAAGGTCATTCTACACTGCCTGTAAAATCAGCATTTTTCCATGTTGCTGTTCTCCATAATAAATAAATAAACACTGACGTGAAATTTTCTAGTGCGGTATTGATTTTTTTTTTTTTCAAGGAGCACGCTATCGCTTTGAGTTGCGAGCACTAAGGAGTAGCTGGGAACATTACAACATGCAGCAGATTTTAAACAATTCTTCATTGCTTGCTTGAAGCTGTCTATTGCTATGCCCAATTCAAGTTTAAAAATGATTTTTTTTTCACATTTCGCATTTCATTCAAACAACTGAATTGTTGAAAGTCTGCTAGCTTAATGCTAACCCAAAGTGGACATTGCATTGCCATAAAAAACAAAACTAGCATTGAGGCTTCATAATTATAACTCTTTAAGTAGCATAGGTTTAAATACAAATGCTGCAGTAAAACATGCAGGGAAAAACACTATAACATTACTCACAGGCATACGCTCCTTATCCTCTTTGAGAACTGACTAATATTACTGCAGGTTGCTGAGTTAGTTGTGAAACTCGTCTTTAATATGAATGTCTGAATTTTACTGCTCCCTGGTGACCGAGGTAAGAATGGCGGGAGCAGCAGTGGGCAATTTTAGCATGGGATCATGACTCACAAACCCACCCCTCACGCTTTCTTTAACCGCTTTCGGTATTTATGTTGAGATTTGTGTGATTTCATCAAATACAAAAGTATAGGGTGCTATCTTTCTTTCTAAAAATAAACAAGAGCCACTTACCTTCATTTCATTCTGTGGCGACCCTTTCTGAAGAAAACAGAAGAGATCAATATTTGGTCATGTTAAAGCAGCTTTTCCAAGGTGAAAGATCTCATCTCTTTGACATCTTATTTTTACCACTTTTCGGTACTCTTCGATATTTTGGTGCAGAATGGCCATGAGGAATCTGAAGATGCTGTGCATGTTCTGCGAAAGTGTCTGCTGGATGTCTCGGCGCCGCTGTTGAGGCAGCGTCTGGAAGGTGATCACATCCTCCGCCAGCCTCAGCAGAATTAGCATCACAAGCTCCGTTTGGGCCTCCTATGTGAATGGTGTCAGCTCCATGAATCAAAGTACGAACTTACTTTTAAAACTTGAATGACAGTAACAGGATACCTACAGCTTGAGGAAAGCTGTGTTCAAGACTTGTTAATTCCATGAAATAAAATTTAAGACCAATTTCATGACCTTCCCAACGTCCCATGTGGGTCAAAATTTCTACAGAACAATTAATGACACGCACCGCCAAATTCAAAGTGTCCCAACTAAAACTACATTATTGATTTGTCAACTTGTGGCATCAATCTGCCATGCGATAAGGGGTTCAATGAACTGTACATACCCCTACGCTTGCAACAGTTTCCATCTCCTCCAGCATATTCAGCCAATTCTGCGGCCATTCCCTCTTGATCATTTCCACCACCACTCGTGAGAGCACATCTTTGACATAGCTTTCCTCCTCTAGGATCGGATGCGTACCCTGTGCGCAAACAGGAGTCAGATCAAAACCAAGCAGTTACATTTATAAAAGTGCAGCAAAGCATCATACTCACTTTTAACAAAAGCTGCATGGTACAGTCTTTAACCTGGATTTTCTCTTGTTGTTGCATATCGTTCCATCGGAACCTGCAAGGGAAGACAATGATGTGTCCTGCAAATATTCATTCTCATTAAAAATCTTACAGCCCCTTAAGATTAATATGACACTCACTTGATGACGTGTTCAAAGATTTGCAAGCCAAAGTGCCTGATTACAGCTGGCTGGGTTTTGTCTGCTAGATGTAAGGCACACGGGACACACAGGAGGCTTTTCTCTTTAAACTCCTCGAAAAACTGTCAAAAAGACAACATAATGTCATGTCATTGCAAGAGACGTTAAAGTAACCACATAAGTCCATAGGTGTAGTTGAATAGCAGAAACTCAGAATAGCAAGTAAAATTATAAAGTTTATTATGATCAACATAAAATTTCATTCCATTTTATTCAATTACAACGGTTTTTCATCAGCCTCCACGTGACGCGAGCGTTTGAATGAACCCAAGTAGACGACGTTAGCATGATAGGCTAACTTTCAAAACATCTGGAAAACAACTGCCCGTACGTATAGTCCAAGAACCACTTTAGAAACATTAATGAGGCAACACTGATGACGACAAAGAGTTTTGCTTCCTAACAACGCTAGAGCTTTTCATAACTCACAATTGACACGTTTAGCGACCGGCTAGCATAGAGCTAGCAACCAAAAAACGATGCTACCTTTAGGGCCTCCAGTCGGTATATTTGACTCGATTCGGCATTCATGGTCACGTTCACAGCCTTGATAAGCTGCTCACACATAGCGACGACATGCTCATCCATGGTCCACACAATACCGGGCTTATGTTTACAACGAGACACGCCGTAAAACGCCTGCTACAATGTTAGACGTGAAGTACAGTGAAAACGTCAACGTGCGGAAAATGTGAAACAAAATAGTTTTGGAACCTTTCGGGAGCCGTAGAACAGAGATTTCTGGGAAATGTAGTTTTTTATGGAGGAAACTACTGTATTTGAAAAATACATACATTGTGGTTCATATATAAGACTTTTGAGTCACAAACTGTAGTATTATTATAAAATACAAGAAATAGCCGTTTGTAAATTGGTGATTACCGTATTTGCCGAAGTTGGCATTAGTAATTAGACGTTTTTCTGCTATCCACAAAGTAGCAACCCTTTTTATGTGTAAACGTTAGTATTTCTTATGTTTTTCTGAGTGCCAACATTTTTTTCATAGGGATAAAAAACGTTTAAGGTGCGTTTTTTTAACCTTTAACTTGCCGTAGGGTGGCAATTCCATTGGTGCACATTTAACAAAACGCAGCAATTTCCTTATTTTTTATTTAATTCCGTCTTTTTTATTTAATTGTGCATAATACATTTGAAATAACGAAGATACAGTATGTCTTGACTGTACACTGGTGGGTGGAGTTGTTTGGGGGGCCGGGCTTGGATTCTTCCTCCTCCTCCTGGCCCCCTTTCCCCTCCTTCTTCCCCACGTCATATCATTCTGGGCTCGGCTGCGAGCAAACGGGTGCTACGATTCATGAAAGCGTACTTTGTGGCTCTTTACCTTCGTCTTTTCACGTGTAAGTCTTACCTCAAACGCGCTCAATACAACCGAATGTGCTTTGATAAACAATCCGTGTGTAGCAGCGGTGATAAAGCGTTTCCCCCAAAGGCGTTCATTGAGCTCGTAGCGAATGTGTGCAAAGTTTAGTCGAAACTTTCCTAGCGGAGGCCATGTTATTGGGAGCAACAGGTCGGCAGTGGAGGTGAGGTTTTTGATCATTCGAAATAATACATGCATTTTTTCTTTAATGGTGGCAGGACGGCGGAGGCTAGGAGGAGAAGAAAGCCGCCTTGCCCAAAGCGGCTTCACGGTCTGTGCAGGGATTAAAGTCGCTCCGCTTTCGTCGAAACTGCCAGTGGTGCGCATTCATGCTGGAGCTAAATGCGGTACGAAGCTAAAATGATGCCGGTGAGTTCAGTAATTTTCTCCCTAAAACGTATTTTTTCCGCGTTCATAATCCAATTTTTGATTGTCAAATTGCACAAAACGTTGCCTCAATTTGATGTGACGAAAGTGCAGACTGCGGTTGTTGTGTCTTTCATGTACGTTGTGTGGTGTTTCAATTGTAAAAGTGACGTGACGTGCTGTCTTTACCTTCTGACGTATGCTACTGTTGACATTCATCTTGGGACGTTTGACTAACGGGTGGGGAAGAGCACAGTACTCGGTTATGTCATGTTTTTCTACAATATAATTCAATGGCGATGCAAGATACTAGTATCTCAAACCATCTGTTCCCCATCGACACGAATGGACATTGCATTGTGTCTACACTCCCCGCCCCAAAACACCTCAAAATTTTGTGTTTGTCTTGGAAAAAGAAATCCAAGATTGTACCTTAAAAATAGAATGTAAATAATGAAATAGTGTGCATTTTCATTAAATGCTGCAATTGATTTCATTATGCTGTTCCCTCTGAAGCTCACACGTTTGCCTATAATTTTATAGTATTTGTTGACCGGGTTTAAGCGAATTCTTAAGTTTTAAAATGCATATTTAATTAAAGCATTGAATAACAGGGCCTTTAATTGGCATTCAAATGTCGTAATCCTGAAAAAGTCATACACTAATTAAACACAAGACTTATGATTGTAAATAGTTTCAAATCCTCAAATAAATGGTATGCCTGTTGTGGTAATAACACACATTCAGAATAGTGTAACCAACAAAACTGATATGGCTTTCGTTGGGAATCTTAAAGGTGGTATTTTATTGAGTGGCAAATGCTTGAGAAGGCAGCAAATATGTTGGATCCTTCCAAGTTTACTGATGTGTGTTGGAAAAAATCGTGGGACTACCCCTGTCTTTTTCCTGCACTGCTGTCTTTATGTCCGTGTTTTGTGTTTATTATTTTACTTTATGTTAACTGTTTTGTAAAGCGCTTTGTTACAGCTGCCGCTGTTGTGAAAGCGCTATATAAATCAGCATGTATTGTATTGTATTGTATTTATGTTGACACCTTTGGATGTATTTTTATGTTCTTTCTTTCAACTCCGAAGGTGCCTCTGAAATGCTCTCCGCCTTCTCAGACATACCATGTTAGCGCAGTTGCAGCTCACATTGTCCACTTGCTGATAGTGTGATGCAAGACTCCAGTTGAGCGCTGACAGGCAAGACAGACCGGGTCGGTGTAAACTTCTAAAAATTATTCAGAGGAAGGTCCAGATTTGGGTGCGGTTATGCGATTTATGATCCATTGGTGGTGTTTGTATTTTAATTTATTTTTGTTCCTTTTCCAGTGTGAGGGGTGAGTGGAATTGTTATTTTATGTGTAATGTCCATTTATCGGTTAATTCCTGCTGCTGCTTCCGATGGATGTGGGCTAATGTTAGCGTTAGCTGGCGCTAAATTGGCCCGGTGCATATTGTCATAAGTTTCTGTCGACCACAGTTAAATGACCCTCTATCTGTTTTAATTTAAAAATATATCCCCATATTCAAAATGTCCCACTTGTTGCACTCCTAAGGATTCGCTTTCCTTCCGCTCGAACTGGTGATTCTAGTAAGCCACCTCAATCAGTGAATAAATAACTGTTAGCGGCGGCAACGAGGTTGCGTTTAGATGACTTCCTCCTGGCGTGTGACCTGCGCCCGCTACTCCCTCGCCACAGCCTTTATTGACGTGCGGATGACCATAAATATTGGCATCCTTTCAAGATTTCTTTCATTACCGAGCACATTTACCTTGAGGCTGTCAGTAGTTGAATTTATACGCAAGTGTTTAAATGAGATAGAGCCCCTGGGTTTTGCCTGATTAAAAAAAACACACACACACACAAATCGGCATCTGTGCGCCACCTACGATGTGAGGTATTGTCTCGAAATGACAGCCGTAACCCATGGCCCCGCATGTACAGGCTAGCGAGCTGGAAGAGAATACAGTGTTGTTATTGCTTCCCAGGATTGTCAATGGCGGGGGAGGGACCTCTTTAGTGAACACAATGAGCTGCAAATACTCATCAGCTGTGTAATGTAGAGAGCGGATTGTGTGCGACTGTGCTTTCGCAACATAAGTGACAGGCACCCTGTACTTGAAGCAGACTCGCTGCTAATCACGTTTGGCAGCTCGTTTCCCAATTGGCAAATTTACAGAAGACAGAAACTGTTTTCAGCTAAAACAATAACATGTCTGTTTACAACGCTTTGAGTAAGAAAGCGTTTCAAGCCTCTTCAATCCCATACCATGAACTTAAACATGTCATACCACCACAGTTGGGAATCCAAACCAGGAGTGTCAATTTTCATTTGATAAGTTGTTGCTTTCTGTACGAGTCAGACTGGTGCCTTACCTCTTGGTGGTGGTTCACCAATACACTGAGAATGTTGACTAGCTCAACAACACCGTTAGGAAGTGCGTGTGAAACGGCACTGAGCAGCTTCTTCAAAAACGCTGACATTGTTGGCACATGGCTGCCATGTAGCGACCATTTTCACGCGCTGCAGCAGCATTTTTGCCGTGGTTTTATAAAGGGAATGCTGTCAATGGGCTCATTTATAAATATACATTTGGAGGTAAATATTGATTGTATGGACTAAGCTATGACAAGAACTAAAGTAGGGCTCAGTCACCCAACCTCTTCCTCATTCTTTACCCATTAAAAGGAGCAGCTTACTGTATAGAGCAGATAGAACACACTGTTGTAGCATATTTGTCCTTTTTTTGATACTTCATCAACACATCTCCGGTGTGTTATGTTGGTGGGAAAATGTGTGTGTGTGTTTGTCAGAAACCCGAGTGCGCCGTCTCTGCAGCCTTGACAGGCTTCGTTTTGGTGTTGTGTGGATGTTACGTAAGCATGTCGTCACTCGGATTGATCGACTGCAATGTTTTTGACTTGTACCTTCAGAGGAGGAGGTGTGAGACTGACTTATGGATTGCAAGGGGATATTGATGCTTTTGGTGTTTGTCAATATGTCGTCTCGGTGCTGACTGCCGCGGTGGTGTTCTCAGCATACAGCGACGCACTGGCGGGGTTTTTTGGGGGGGGGGGGGGGGCGGGGGGCTTGTGCTTGTCCAACTGCTTGTAGTACAGAATTTGGCGCCCGGGTGGTACAATTCCATAGGGCATTGTGGCGGCTCTGTATGAGGAAACACGAGAAACATGGAGGGAACTTGTCATTTTTGGTCCGTGTTCAGGTCTTAAAGCGTTAACCAGTCAGGCGATCGATCACTGCTGATCCTGCTTTCGAAGGATTGTTAAAAGCCGACAAAGCAAATGTCCTTAGATCAGTTCCTTACAAAACACCAGGCAAAAACCACTTCTCAGAGAGAACATGGACTAAAGGGGGCAAAAAAAGATGAGGACACAGTTAAAGGTTAAATGACCATTTTTATTCTTTATTCTTCATTTTTTTTAACATTTATTGTGCCAAAATCTAATTGCAGCATGTATTTGTTACATATTTTTATGCTTTAGGAAACATTTTTGTCAATTTTGGTTGCGTGGAATGAATTACGGCATTTGAATGGAAAAAGCGTCTCTACTTAAAAAGATTTCTCATGAAGAAATTTCTTCCAGAACCAATTAATTTTGTAAGTAGAGGTACCAATGTATACTGTTTTCCATTCAATGGCTGGAGATGAGACCTCTGACTAGGGCGATTGATTGAAATCGCACTGCCGGTCAGTGCAACCTCTACTGTAAAATTTCTGACCAAATCAAATTGGCATGAATCGCTTACCTTGTAACATTACTTGTGTGTGAATAACTTTTCATTATTTTATTTTATTTTTTGCTGTGCTTTGATGATGCTTTATGTAAAAACAGGCAGTGGCACGTTGTAACAGTTTCTTGATAATCTACAGTATGTCAGGCTTTAATCAGTCATCAAGGCAATTTGTAAGACACGCTGCCCCATTCTGTTTAGTTCATCACCACCTGATGGATGACAATGTAGACCAGGTTTCAGAGAGGACGAGAAGTCCATTTGGGTGGCGACTAACAGTCCCATCTGGGCGCTTTCTGCTGCCGTGCCTTTTTTGAAGGACTCATGATGACACATTGGAGCTGTGACAACTCTGAAAGCTGTGGCGGGGACAGCTGTGGCGGCCACCCAGGGAAACGCTGCTGCAGTGTCTCACCACCGAACAGTAATCGCATTCAGAGGTGACTCTTCGAGCGACTTGATTAATTCGCTTACCTCAGCTGGAAGTAAAAGTGTGCCATGAGCCCAATAAGATTACTCTCCAGAGGGATCTGCAAGGAGGTGACTTTTGCAGTTGCTCCCTGGTTTTTCCCCCTTCCAAGGCTTTCGACTGGATTTTCTGCATCCAAGTGTTATATACTGTAACAAAATATGGATGGAATTCGCACGGTCATACGTAAGCTACTGCGAACACGATTGACACCCACGAACCCAACACGCAGACTGGGTAACGGTTAGCCAGTTGACAGCCAGCCGCTAGCATGCGATTGTAACGGGCAATTCTTCAATCTGATTCACCGACTCCCATGTCACTCACCAGGCCTGGTCCCACCCTGATAAGCCACAACATCAGAATTGGAGCCTCAAGTGAACAACGTTTGATACCTGCACATATTTTTATATCATTGAAGAATCCACACGTTCAATCCTAGGTACATATTCATATATATATATATATATATTTTTTTTCACGTAGGGTTATAGAGTTTCTGAAAATGACTGGCACTGATTCAAAATACAAAGTCACATTTTATCCGATTAATCGGTAGAATAATCAATTATAAAGATTCTTCGGTAGCCCTGCAGATCTCTGGTGATTTTGTTTTTTTTGTTTTTCCTAGCGCTTCCTCTCTTGTGTCTGAAGTATTGAAGCAAAATGGTGGGTTGACATTCATTCATTCATTTTCCAAGCCGCTTGATCCTCACTGGGGTCGCGGGGGGTGCTGGAGCCTATCCCAGCTGTCTTCGGGCAGTAGGCGGGGGACACCCTGAATCGGTTGCCAGCCAATCGCAGGGCACACAGAAACGAACAACCATTCGCACTCACACCTAGGGACAATTTAGAGTGTTCAACCAGCCTGCCACGCATGTTTTAGGAATGTGGGAGGAAACCGGAACACCCGGAGAAAACCCACGCAGGCCCGGGGAGAACATGCAAACTCAAACACAGGGAGGCCGGAGCTGGAATCGAACCCGGTACCTCTGCACTGTGAAGCCGACGTGGACTACCGGGCCGCCCTGGGTTGACATCAACCCACAAATTAGTACGAGGCTCAGCAGACGGAACGCCGCCAGTCTGTAAGAGGCCATTGCTAGCCTCTAGCGTTGGCATTTAGTGTTGAAACTAATTGTCGCATCTAATTGTCCGATTGTGCCAGGCTGCTGCAAGTGTCGTTTGAAAGGGCTGGCTCCACCGTTGGCAGTAAAAGTTTACAGATGGGACTTTCGTAATTCACGTTGCTGGCAGAATAGCCAGGGTCTAGTCAGCCTCACCCTTCATTTAGTCAGTTGACATAGACTGCAGCCCCTGCGCCGTACGCCTACGATTAAGAGAAAATGCGTATCTGCATAAATCAATATTGTTCCTGATACTACAGTAAAAAGTTAACTTTCTCTTCCTATGTCCCAGTGAGTTGAATACAAAGAACTAATTGAGAGCACAAAAATGTAGCCCGGCACAGATCGACAGCCCGGATAGCTTATCTCACTTGGACCAGTTTCCAAATGCCAAATGAAGATAACAAATTCCTTCTTGCAGCGTTTTTTTTTTTGTCCTCCCTAGCCAGTGCCAATGTGGAATGCGAGAGGATGACCTTACATTTGCTGCTTACCCTGTTGTTGCAGAGTAACTCAATTACAGAGCCATCCCCTGTGGTCTGGCTGTCCCCCGCAAATAGGAAAGTGCCCCGTCAGAGAGGCTTCATCGCAATGTGCGACCAATCACGTTTGAACAGCGGTCTTCAGAGGCGAATTGACCCTGACAAGGAGAAAGAGGGCTTCAAGGCTTGACATGTGGATTGAGATTGATGCCGGCGCTTTTCAACCCACCTATGTTCGAACTGCAAATTCAAATGGCTTTCAAGTTACGGATCATAAATCATAAATCATTCGCCAACTGCATTACGTGCTTGCAACTATTGTTCTGCTGCGCATATCTGAATCATCAGCGTCAGACTGCTACACTCCTGCAGAGCGGGCGAGTATTTCCTCCCCCCGGCTGTGATTGGCTGTCGCTGTGGTGTTGATGTTTGAAACTCTGATCATCTCACAGTCAAATAGCTCTCTATATGAGACACAGTGGAACTCTGATGAATTCCTCAGAAGTCAGACACTCGTGCTGGCGGTATGCAAACAAGAAACGAAATTGCTTTTCAATCCATTGAAAATCTCGAATATTTACATACCTGCCCAGAAACGTGAAACGCAAAGAGAGGAGCGCTATTGTTTCTCGCGTCTGATTTGCTTATTTTATGAACCCTTTGTAGACTTGGCACAGCGCCTTCCACAACATTGCCTGGTCATGTGACCTTGTAGCAATAAACTATCGGCGGTTCGGATATGACCGAGAACATCCACAGTGTAGGCCCGTTCCATGATTAGGCTAAAATGCGCTATAATGAGCCACGTTCACGTGTCAATGTTAGCTAATTTGCACATTGATCACGTGACATGTTATCGAGTACCCAATTGAACGACGGGATGATCGGTAGAAAACTCTCGCATGAAAATATGCGCAGCCCTACTCGGAGACACACTTTTGGACAGTTGCCATATTTTTCAACTGCTCTTCGCCAGTTATTTGTTGATATGCGGCCCACATTCCATCACGATCAAACTGGTACACCCATATGGACAACAGAATCCCCCCAAAAGGATGTACGGAACCAAACCAAACTGTAGCCGACATGGCTTGACTGGCACCAAGCCCTGAACAATGACCCACGCTGACGCTTTCATTCACCACAAGCTCAATGTGACACAAAATGTTAGCTTTCCCTTTAGCAACCAAGAGAAACTGCTCTGGTGTCTTTCGTGTTCCTCTCACTCATTATCAGTTTAAAAAAAAAAAACAACAAAAATCTGCTTTGTAAGAACTTCACGAGAATGCACACTTGCAACATTAACAGTATTAATGATGCGTCAGCTGCTGGCACAGTCACTGCCCATAGAATTTCATCAAGCCCAGTTTAATCTTACCGTTGTGATAATGAGGCAGTATCCTTGTGAGAAGATTAAAAAAAAAATTTTTGTTATATATAGCAGATTAATTTAATCCCTGAGATGTGGTTGCAATGTATCGCAGCTCGACTTTAAGAGTATCTACCCCACTGATTTGAAGCCCACATGCACTCGCCGTGATTGTCAGTTTGTCATTTGGAAGCTGTCATAATCAGTCCAAAATGTTGGGAAATGAGTGCCGCATCTGCGATTATGTTAGAACTCTTATCACGTTCATAGTGATACATTCCGCTTCTTCGCTCGGTCTCAGGTCTTGCTTCCCGTATTTCTCAGTAGTCAGTTGTTTGGTTACCTAAGGCGGTGCGTTCCCGTAAGTTCTCCCGTTTGTTTTGATTGCGTCAGCCAGTTGAGGTTATTTTGTTTTTAAACGGGAACGTCCTGTTCAGATGAATGTTAACGTGAACATTCTTGGGCCAAGAGCAAATAAATGAAGAAACCATTTTAACATGTCATAAACTACGAATGGGGTCAACTTGTTAATCAGATGGATAATATTCAACAAGGATCAGGAGTCAACAGCTAACTTTAAATAAATTATTACGGATGACAGTACAAAGATTTACTCAACTGTGGCCCAAAATCCAAGGTACACATCGTGGGTTCCCTCCATCCACGCCTATTTTCTAGGAGCTAATCAACCAAACTTCCAAGCGTGCTGGTCTAACACCAAAATATTGCGGGTTTGCGTCTTGGTCACGGAGAATTGGCATCGCTGAAATTCAGAGAGATGTGGATGATTGTTCTGGCTTATTTGGTTATGCGCATACTGCACATGCCTGCAGTGCCCTGCGTCAAATATTGACTTGCTCAGTACAAATTCATTTTGGTCCTGGTACATTACCTTCAGTGCGGAGAGGAGTTGGCTTTTCTGCAGGCACCACCCCCCCCCCTCCCCCGCCGTGCCTCCTTTTACTGTTTTCTCACCCTCAACCCTCCCTTCCCCTCGCCGTCTTGTCTCTCCTTCACTCTCCAAATATTAACAGGGTCATTTGAATGCCCTACATTGCTGGGAAGTTTTGATGATGTCAGCTGCTCGGCTGTACCTGGAATCGCGAGTAAAGTCAATCCGACCGTGAGCGTAGAGCATTCGTCATGGTAACTAACCAACAATGGTGGTGAGCAAACGGGAGTAGGAAATGGTGGGTTTTGTCGGCATTCTCATGACCCGGCGTTGTTTATGGCTCTCTCGCCGGCTGTGTTACGCCTGATGACTCACTAACTGATTGGCATTATCAATGGGGAACCGGGGAGGAGGGGAAGGGGGTGGGGGGGCTTTTATCTGCATCCGAAGGGAGCAGAGCATTTTGGTTGTGTCATCCACTCACCTTTCGCTGTGGAAGACTTGGTGCTAGTTGCTAAGGAAACGTGACACCCCACCGCGTCACCGATCTACTTGAAGATGAAAAGGGGAGGATAAAGCCACTTAAGGCTGTGTCACATTTGCCCTTTCTTGCGGCGCAATTATAAAGGCAACCCCAATACTTTTGTTTCTGTCGAATAGCATTGGCCACCTTGCATACCCGCTCCCGTGAATCCTATTGTATGTGTGACCTGGCTGACCTGATGTGTTTCCATCGTGCCCCTCACCCCCTTCCCGTGGGCTGCAGCATACCGAGAATAGAAAACATTTAACAGCCCGATCCGGGTTTCTCAGGGAAAATGACGAAACACGATGGACCACTTCTCCATAGCAACAAAATATAAACCGGAGCCTGATGCAAGCGTGGCACTACATACACTGCTTTTACTTAAGCCTTATCAAAGCTTGCGAGTCCTACCGTGTGATCAGATGACATCTGAGAGCATATTCCTGTGTTGGTTCCAAAGCCTCTTAAGCATTAGATTAGACTAGATTCTGTTTTATTGTCAGGCCACGCCACTATTAAATGCAGTCTTAGCGGAAGTGTACAAAGCGTTTAAAATGCTAAGAAATGTACACAGAGAGCCTTTTTTTTAAAACAAGTGTAACAGCAGTGCAGTGTGAAATAAATGCATACATATGCATCCGTCAGTAGTTGCATAACTATATCGTGCGTGTGTATGCCTCTGCTCATGCTTATAGTTGCAGTCCACACATTTTATTTATTTTTTTTTATGTCGGGCCTACTTTAGGCTTGTTGTGTCGCGTTATGGATCACTTTGGATGGCCCTTCACTGCCTTTGACACATCTCTCTCGGCAGCCCTGTATTTTTGGATACGTGGCAAGTGCAAATGAAATTTACCAGACCATGTTAGAATGTGATCAGTTAACCAGTCATTGTCTTTAAACATGGTAAAGCAAAATGTGGCTCACTAGCTGAGGTTATTAAAAAAAAAAATTCTGAAAGAAATATTTAAATAAAAACACAGGCTGTTAGCTACCGTGATACTGTGCCTTAGCTCCTGGCGAGGCAGTGAACCGCCGTTATTTGCTAGCGGCGCGGTCTTAGCCCTGCTGAAATATGGCAAATAATTGACGTGCACCCGAATAGATACGTGGTTGCCTACTGATACCACAAGATGGCAGCAAAGCACCCTCTTCTATTAGACAAGACTACGGCATGAAGAAAGGAAGTTCTTTCCCCTCACTTCAGTGTGGTTCCTTGGCCCCAGGATGCCATCAGATTTTATGTGTGGGTTCACTGTACTCCACGGTCTCCACTTTGCTTCAGTGGCCCTCGTTGTCTTCTGAAACATATATTATTTATTTATTTTCCTTTGTTAGCGCGTCTCTTTCAAACTGATGTGTTCAAATTCCACTATTAAAGCAGAAAAACAGTTACCCCCAAATCGAGACACTAGGCCTTAGCTAAGCCGGCGAAATTGTCACAGTGGTGTCAACACTACTTAGCGGATGCATGGCACCGGGTGAAATGGAATTTTGGAAGCTGGCCTCTGATTTCTGTGTTGACACAGAGGAATGCACGCCAGCCTGCCGATACTGCTGTCAGTGAAGCAAAACACACACACAGAAATAAGATGCTTCCACATTGAACACCGGGTTCTTATGCTTCTGTAGTAGTACCTCGACTTGTAGAGGTTAACAAGTAGCACCTAGCGTGGCAAAGAAGCGCAAGGTTTAATATTTTCGTTTTTATTCCCATTTCCGGTTGAAGTTTAAACATAAAGGTACGATCGTTACGCATTTTTAACTAAGCCACATCATCTAGAAAATTCAGCTAGCTTAATTTTAACTCACGATTCAAAATTCCACAGACACGGTAGCAAAACTAGCATCAATATTTCGGTAGTCATAATGCTCGAGGCAGGGGATATTTGCGCACAAATCAGGGTGGAAACATGTACCTGGTGGCCAAGGCGCACACGAAAAGGATCACAATGTCATTAGCCATTGAAGCGTGAACTCATCATGTGTACCGCTTAATACTTTACCAAAGAGCACTGTTTTTCTAAAAAACAACAACAACAAAACACCCACACACTACTGTTGATTGTTGGGCTGGAACGGATTCAGGAAATTGCCATTCATTTCAGTTGGGAACGATGATTTGATATAGAAGTGTTTTGATGATGGTCAAGGAACAACTCAACTGGAAGGCACCACCGGGATTGTATGTGAACGTTTTTGTCTAATCTCACCTCTCTGTCTCTTTGCCCTCAGATGTTCCTGACTGTTTACCTCAGTAACAATGATCAGCATTTTACTGAGGTTCCCATCACTCCGGATACGCTATGTCGGGACGTGGTGGACTTGTGCAAGGAGGCGGGCGAGACCGACTGTCACCTGTCAGAAACGTGGCGCGGATCCGGTGAGCGTTACCTTCTTCATGTTGTTTCTGAGAAGGAGCCTAAAGGAATATTGGCGGTGCATTTGGCTGTATGGCAATTTGTTTTTTCGAGGCCTCTTCATGCTCTCAAATGCAAATGGATTCCATAATCTCCATGACAAACCCAAGCACACAGACCCCTTCGAGCATCTTAACCATTCCTGAGAAGCATTCCCATTTGGAACTGAAGGAGGTAGTTGCGTCTGTGTTGCCACGGTGACGCCGTGCCAATTATCATGTTTGGGGACTTGCGCAAGTAGCGTGAAGGGGGAACTGCTCCAAAAGCCATTTTGCAATGCAGAGCGTTCTCTCCTTTTTCGTCAGCGGGTTGACTGCGACGCGTTATGATATGAGGATATGAGAATGGCTTGAATCAATTGATACCCGAATGGGTAGTGAATGACTTGTCTCAAAATGGGCAACGGTAATTGACAGCACGTCAATCATATTCCCTGATGTCTTTTGAACCGTACACTGAAGACGCTGATGGCTTTGATTCTGTCACCATACTGAATGAATGTGACGTGTCGTTTATATGTGTTGACTTGGTGCTTCGCACCCAAGTTAACGTTACTTAACCTCTTTGTTGCAGAGCGAGCCGTAGGGGACGGAGAGCGGATGCTAGATGTGATCCAACGAAGGGGACAGCACAGGTCGGATGTGCGCTTCTTTCTGCGTCACACCCGGGCCCCAAATAGGGAATCTGGTAAGTGTGGCCACCCGACCTTTGTTTCTTAAACTCACAGAAGTATAAAATTACCAGTTTAATCCAGTAACGTCCCCCTCAAAAATATCTTATTTGAGTATCGATGGACACGGATCAAAAGTCTGTATCACAGCTGCCAAATGTAGAATATTTGTTCGATGACCACGCTTGTAACTCAAAACACTCACAGAAATGAATGGAAATACAGTTACACCATTCCAGCAGTAAATAAAAATATTGTCCTTTATAAAAACAGAGTAGGCGGCCCGGTAGTCCAGTGGTTAGCACGTCGGCTTCACAGTGCAGAGGTACCGGGTTCGATTCCAGCTCCGGCCTCCCTGTGTGGAGTTTGCATGTTCTCCCCAGGCCTGTGTGGGTTTTCTCCGGGTGCTCCGGTTTCCTCCCACATTCCAAAAACATGCATGGCAGGCTGATTGAACACTCAAAAATTGTCCCTGGGTATGAGTGTGAGTGTGGATGGTTGTTCGTTTCTGTGTGCCCTGCGATTGGCTGGCGACCGATTCAGGGTGTCCCCCGCCTACTGCCCGAAGTTAGCTGGGATAGGCTCCAGCACCCCCCGCGACCCTAGTGAGGATCAAGCGGCTCGGAAGATGAATGAATGAAAAACAGAGTAATGGCATACTTATATAGAATTAAGAGCAATAAAACAATGTTTACTTTTTTTAATTTTTTTTATTTTTTCTCCAATCAATGAAGAATGTGCTGCTTTTTATGGTCTATAGCCCCTGGTCACATCGGGGCAGTATAATATATGGATATCTATAAAGGATTGCTCAGTAATTGGCGGCATTAAAACTCATTCTTTGCAGAGGACGAAGAATGTATGCCTGTCAGTATTCTTATATTAACCGCATGTGTTTCTCCAAGGTGTGTTCAAAGATTCATTGCGCCCAGTGTTTCACCACGGATTTTATTAGCCCGTCTGTGGCTTCCGCATTATGCGTTTGTCACACACACCGTGTAGTTCTTTGTTTTATGCACATTTGACAGTGAACTGCAACTCGGAATGGCAGTAAAGGTTGTTTTTTTTTTTTTTTTTTTTTTAGGAATTGCACACCAGCTGCCAAGGCTTTGAGTTGTGGTCACTGCAAACATACAATGCTCGTATCTGAAATCCGTTCTCCCAAGTCAACGCAAAACATGGTCCAAAACATTGACATCGTATCCCCCAAATACTCTGAAGTGCGGTCACTCGCATCTCAAGGCACCACTTTACGATAGACTTGCTATTGTGTTCCCGTCTGAGCGCGATTTAGAACACAAGGGTCCCAGTCAAGTTGGCATAAGCTTGTTACCTTTCTGTTTTCCTTAAGAACGCCGAAAACCCGAGTATTTTTGGTGGTGTGCGATCCTCTCAGCCCGCAGTTGCGTAACTAAGCCCCTTCAGCCCCCTCACCACTCGAGTCTGGCCGAGAGATTAGACGCTTCTTTTCTCTTCCTGTTATCTTATCCTGTTATCTGAGCCCCTGTTATTTTCCCACAGTTTGGCTCAGTTCTCGCTTAGATTTATGACACTTGTCGCTTCATGCCTATTTTTTTTTTTCATTTTAAAGATAATTCTAGTCGATATGTTGTTGTCGGCGGTGTCATCTTTCCCAAACTAGATCTTGGATCATTTCCCTGGCTAAGCAGTTGAATACCAAGAAGGCAAGGAAGCAGAGATTCAGGAATGAAAACGTAATATTGGCTTTTATGTTTACCTGTCTGTCTATTTTACTATGTCAAGGGTCGTCCAAAGATATTATGCAAAGCCCCCCCCCCTCCCCACTCTTCAGCCGAAAAAAAAAAAAAAAATCTAACAACTTGTTCCGGCAGTCCAGAGCGTCCTCATCTCCCATGTAGGCGAAAGTATACTTGCTTGACACGCCCACCAACCACTCGGCTACGTATGACGTGAAATCCCGAGACTGCCAGTCACAAAGAATGCTCTTGTTTCCCCGAGGAGGGGGGGAGATCATTGAGCAGCAGCCAGCCTTTTTGGATTGCTTCCTATTGATGTGCATCTAGTACCGTACTGCCAGCAGCCGCGAGATAACAGAAAGGCGTGTGCGTTTCTGTGTGTGCACCCTGTGTTGTTAGGAGTGTCAGAGCTGCCTGTGAAGGGGAAGGCGCAATTACAGGGTTTTTTTTTTGTTTATGTACTCATGTCTGACTGGGTGTTCCACCATTTTACTCCCATAGGGGGGTCCAGAGGTTTAGAGCCAAAGAGAAGTGGCGCGAAAGGCCCCTCAGACAGAAGGATGGAGAATGGGGTGAGTACCTGAATTTCATTACTTTTTTTTAAAAACAATTAATCTCAATTTGTTCAAAAAATGTTGGATTGAAGACGATAAGAAGGACCTTGATCAGCAACTGTGGGAATTAACAAGTTGAATTATTAAATTGTCTGCATTAAAAAAAAAAAAAATAGATCTTAGAAAGCACTGGACTCATGTAGTCGTCCCTCATTGAAAGCACATTGGCTTTATTGACTTGCCATTCATTGTCTTTGAGCACATCATGTTCACATAAAGTATGTGACCCGATATCTCGTTTGATTCAACTATGTGACCCACAATCTCGTTTCCCTCTCATGTGCAACGAGGGAACTCATTAATCCCGAAAATAAATGCAAATTTGAAATGGAGTGGGGGGCGCGTGTACAAAGACTCGCTTGTTCATGCACTTAACCTCCAAGGTCTGCTTGACTTTCAAGTTGTTCCAATTCCATGAAAGAATACCAAAAGTTGTGCAAACGTTACCTTGAAAAACACTGCTCATGAATGAATGAATATTTTTATTGTCAATTGTCATGCATGGTTTTAAGTTGCATTTTTCGCATTCATCCCCCGTAACTGTCTTACAAGTTTAAATGGAATATGGGATAGGCTCCAGCACCCCCCGCGACCCTAGCGAGGATCAAGCGGCTTGGAAGATGAATGAATGAATGAATGTAAACACTTATTGGTTAATGACCTTTGATACATTTTTTTGACATTTGTTTTCCACTTTGCCCCGTGTACAAGAATTCAAAAGGTGTCATAAATTCAATGCCTCATTTTGACAGTGCAATGTTGATGGTCGCATAAACAACACCGCCTGGATTTTTCTTTTTTTTCCCAGGTGTCAACTCCTAGGATGGACATGACTCTAGCCGAGCTGCAAGAAATGGCAGCCAGGCAGCAGCAGCAAATCGAAGCCCAACAGCAACTCCTGGCTTCCAAGGTACAAACCGGCGCGAGAGAAGGAAGATGAAAGGCCAGACTGGGGCTGGTTGAGATGATTGGATATGGAGGATGAAGAGCTTAAGTGGCGGTAGAGGTGGTGGTGGCGGTGATAAAAGTAACAGTAACAGCAAGCGGATACGAAATAGTGAGAGGAGATTAAAGGAGGGAAAAAAAGAAAATGAAGATTTTAAGATAAGGAGGTTGTTCTTCACAGGTCGGAAGAATTGCTGCAGGTGATTTATTTTTATTTTTTTTAAAGAACCTGAGATGCCCGAGACACGTGCCTCATGCATTCTCATGAAACATGCGCCATGAGTCTTGTTCATGCTCTCAGACAAACCGGAGTAAGATCAAATAAAATGCAAGATTTTATACTACACCTTTGGATATTACTCCATTCCACGATGACTGATACCAGTTTTTTAAAAACGTTGTTTTTTTTTTAACAAACCTTATCAATTTTCGCTCAACCCGCCATTTCTGCAAAACTGCATCAGCCAAGGAATGTAAATTAAAGCGATCATTTGCGCTCACCTCAATTCGTTTTTAAAACTTGTAAATGCGTGAGTTGATCAATGCTTCTCGGTTTACTAGACCCCCCCCCCCTTTTTTTTAAATAAAATGCAAATATCTGTACTTGCAAGAGTGTGAGTGCCTTTGTCACCTGCGCCACCAGGAGCAGCGACTGCGCTACTTGAAGCAGCAGGAGCAGCGTCACCAGCAACAGGCCTCCGAGCAGGAGAAGCTGCAGCGCCTGCGTGACAACATCGAGAACCAGGAGGGTCGCCTCAAGAAGGTCCGAGCCCTCAAGGGCCAAGTTGAGCAGAAGCGCGTCAGCAATGGCAAGCTCGGTAAGCTCTCAAAAGCAGCAGATGTGTTGTCGTGCATCTTCTAATGTTTTTACATCAACGCGCCATGTCGGACATGGATTTAGAAACACAATTGGCTTATTTTTCCTCACCCTTCCTTTTTTGTGTGCAGTGGAGGAGATCGAGCAGATGAACAACCTCTTCCAGCAGAAGCAGAGAGAGCTGGTGATGGCCGCGTCCAAGGTGGAGGAGCTGAGCCGACAGCTGGACTTGCTCAAAAGCGGCAAAGTGGATAACTTCCATGACAACCAGAGCTCCGTGGCTGAACTGGACCGCCTCTACAAGGAGCTGCAGGTGTGTGCTTGGAAAGAAAAAGCAAGACAAAGCTTTGCCTTGTGCAGTAAATAATGACAAGCGAGAATAATTCCCACTAAGAGAATCATTTTCATATTTTTTGTCCGTATGGCTGCAAAGAAGCCCAGCGGAAGGCAATCATAAAGTCGCTTTGAACGATGCTAATGTTCAAATGACCATGTCTGTTCTAAGAACGGCGATTTATTAATGTGAATATAAACTAAAAAGAGAATATATGCCAGTGTTGGAGTAACTTGTTTGAAAATAAACGTGTCAATACTTTTGGTAGCTCAGAAGGAGAAAAAAAACTAGCAATCCTCCCCCCTTATTTATTTTTTTTAAAGTGTCATTCCATTTGCATTTTGAAATCAGTGAGGGAGAGAGAAAAAAAAATTAAGGCCATCTCCGTTAGGTTGAACTTCAGTGAGCCTGAACTCTTTTATGTTCGCCAGCTGAGGAACAAGCTCAACCAGGATCAAAACTCCAAACTGCAGCAGCAGCGCGAGAACCTGAACAAGCGCAACATGGAGGCGGCCGCCATGGACAAGAGGATCAGCGAGCTGCGCGATCGACTCTGGAAGAAGAAGGTGGCGCTGCAGCAGAAAGAGAACGTCCCTGTAAGAATGACTTGCATTACTCAGACGCCCTTGTACTCAAACGTTTATAAGGCAGAACACAACTTTCTTCTCTGTGTAAGACTCTGCCGTTTGCTCCACTCGTGTTCCACATCAGCTTTTCGGTTGAGTCCCATTTGGAGGACAACACTCGCCCGAGCATGCCAGTGAACTTAGAAGTGCCCTGCCGACATTGCAGACAAGCAGTAATGTCAGGGGAGATGTTATCTTCTGTGGTTTGCAACAGGAAAAGGGCGAGATTGATGATTTTTCCTTCAAGGGTACACAACATCTATTTTTGGGCGGGGGAAGAGGAAAACAAGTACCAGAGGAAAGGGATTGTTGGAGAAATGAACATGTTAAATGTATCCTCAATCATCACACAACTGTTTAGGGAAAGTGTGAAATAATAATTTTAAAAAATTATTATTATATATGTTTGTTTTTAAATAAAATATATATATTATATATTTTATTATAATTATTGTTTTAAATTCTGCCAAAATGTCATGATAGATGAATCTGAACCTTGTAGCTTCTAACATGTTGTGATATATTTTAGTTTTGTCAGTTGTTTTGCGTGTAGTCTAAACTGATGTGGCGATTTTTGAAGCGTAGGCAAGAAGACAATTTCAAATTTTCTAAAATTGATTTATTTTCAATCTTTTTTTTTAATGATTAAAATTATTCATAAATGTGCAACTGAGTGATTCTGCAATATAAGATAAGATAGCCTTTATTTGTCCCACACTGGGGAAATTTACAACCTCCAGCAGCAAGAATGTAGGTAGAAAGAAGAAAAAAAACAACGAACACCGTTCAATTAAGTGCAATATAAACACAAAATGGATAAATCGCAGTGCTATTTACAATTATAGAATATGAGTATTCTCGTATGGTTTGACTAAACACCAACATGACTTCACCGGACGGGAAACAAATGAACTTTTCTTTGATATGCTAATTTATTAGGATGCACCCGTTAGATTCCACTGAACCCTTCTAAAGTATTTTTCCCCCTTGAAAAACCCCATTTATTTTTTTGCAAGCACAATAAAATAGGAATAAAGTGTCTCATTAAGGCGGGAGGTCCAAAAAAGGTTCGTGCAAGGACGTGATTCACCGATCCTGCCTGGAATCACAATGAGTGGGCCTTTTTCACATCCACACAAAGACCTTCTCCATCCCAAGCTGCTCTCTCCTGACATAACACATCCAGCTCTCTAAAGCTAGCCTTTCTCAGTGAGTCACAGAGCCCAAGAGCAGGGGTAATACTTCATAGGAACTAAATACAAAGGCAGTGTTGGCTGCTCTTTTTTTTTTTTTTTAATTTTGAACTGCTGTTGCATGTTTGTGCTTTTGTTCTCCCAAGAATGGCTATCCCAGTAAAGAGAGGGCTTCAAAAGACACACATCCTCAGGTAATCAAAACTAGCGTCGGCAGGAACATCCGTTCCCTGTTTTTTCCTCTGATATCTGCAATTTGACTTTGCACAGGATTTGCTGGCTCTTAAAACAGAGCAGTGATAGGTGTAGTGTGTCAGTTCCGTCCAGCTTTTCAGGGATAGCGCATGCTGACACATTGATATTTTGGTGTTGGTGTACTAATCCACTCAAATTGAAAGGGTAGCGAGTCATGGCTGTGTATTGGGGCGAGAAAAACTAAGTCTGGGTGCTCGTAAACCCAAGATAGCACTGTAATTTTTTTTTCTTAAAATGAACAAATTGACAAAAGAATGCCACCTCCAGGCTGAATTTTAATGGCAGTCAACCTCGGCATGCTCGACACATTACTGTGCTTTTACCAAACCATTTCAAGCAGTCAGTGTCCATCTGATTTATGTTTTTTGGGTTCTAAAACCGTTTTGTTTTGGCTGTTCTCCCCTTCATACGGGATGTATGAATCCTAAATCATAATCGCATCTCTTATTTGCTGATCACCAGGTGCCTTCCGATGGCCCAGCCAGTCAACAACAGTCAGGTGGTCCGTCTCGTGTGGCAGCTGTCGGCCCGTACATCCAGTCATCCACGCTGCCTCGCGGTGGCTCGGGCAGACACGAACTGCTTGTAAAACCAGCCTACCCGGACGGCACCTCCACCTTGCCGACGCATGATCAGCAGGGAAAGCAGCAGGGAAAGGCCGGAACAGGTGAGCGAGCATGGGATATGTTGGCTTTAAAGACAAAACCACAATTTCCCGCTTTCTCATTTCCATCCGAAATAGCCTCTTAAAGAAGTGGAAAAATTATGGCCCGTTCTTTATTTTCAGGTTCTAAACCGCACACAGTAAATTAAAAAAAAAAGATGTGCAATTAGATCGTTCTGGAGGAGTCCATGTTGTAAAAATGGATATTTACACAGGAACATATTTAAATCTATGGATGACCTTGTCCCATCTGTCTGAAATAAAAAGATGCATTGGTAAAGAAATTTGCCCATCATCACTACCTTGTTAACTAGTTAAAAATCACATGGCTATAACAATGATAACAATGACGTAGTCAAGCCGACAAACCAACTTTTGGCATTTGACAAGATTGCGCTGCCCCCAGCAGGAGCAGAGAGGTGTGACGCTTCCAACACGTGTGACGTCACTCTGAGCTCAGAAGGTAGCGAGTTAACTGCTTGGTTTGCTGTGAGCTTCCCCCCCCGACCTGTTGATGTGGGCTGTGTTTTAAAAGAAAAGTCGTAATTAAATGCTCTTCGTACCGCTCTGATGATCTTGTTAAAAAATGTATATGCTGACCTATTATCTTTAATCAGTGCCGCAGAATCTTTAAAATCTATTTGCTCAATTAGCTTCCTCCTCTAATTAGCACTGAATGTGCCAACATAAACAGACATGGCATCTGTCAAGCCAAAGTTTACAGCTCCCTCTGAGAAAGGAGACTATATCAATCTCCCGTCCCCAAGCAGCCATTTTGTTGCCATCTACCAAGTTGTGGATTTGGATTTGGAAACTATTGACTTCTGTAGCATCTTAGGCACTTGCTATGACTAGCTAACGTTTACTGCGCTAATGCCATAATGTGTTTTTTTTTCTCTTTATTTTTGTTTGTTCCCTTTGGAATGCATCTTCCTCAGAAGCCATGTTTTTACTTGAGCCTTTGAAAGAACTTCGAGCCAAGAGAAAAGGTAGAGGGGAAAGAAAGTCTTGTTTGGTGTGCTCCTCACTAGCTTTCTGTCGAAATTTTATTTTTGTGAGTGGTGAAAAGATGACTTGATATTCTCACGCAATCTGTTTGTTGCGTGTTTCTCTTTTGACGAGTGCCTTTGAAGCGCACCCCCCACCCCTCACACGGCCCCCAAATACTAGTTTCCTTCCACTTGAATGGGTGAACTGCCTTTGTGTGGCTCAGATTATACCCAATGTGTTTGTATTTTTGAGAGAAAGTGTTTAGACTAATTAGATGGAAAGCTTCATGATTTATTAGAGTTAAATAGTCATGTTATCACTTTGTGCATTTCTTCACCAAGATATTGATAAGTCCCACCTTGCCCTATAGAAATGAACAGCAACACTGGAGGGAAAACCCCCTGACTCAGGAAAAATTGCAAACATTCAGTGCTAAGAAACAATGGGGCGTGGACGCGTGCTCAAAATTTAGTGTGCCGCCTCTTCTACGAACTGCCTTTCCAAATTATTTTATTCATTTTCTGCTCTTTTGTGTCTTTCAGGAAACCAGTCATCGAAACTGGAGTCCAACGGTCATGTTCCAGCTTCTTCAACGCTTCCACGAATGACATCTCACTCCCACAAAGACCAAGGTAACAATCTCCACTAGTACAAAGTAGGGCCGGAATAGTTTCTGTTTTTCTCGTTAAGCCGAGCAGTGAACAAAGAAATTGAATTTTATTCTAAGGTCTTACCACTGATGCCTACAAAACGGTGACCACCTTTCATCTTTAAATCGTATAGAGACATCATCATTGTTGTTGTTGTTTTTTTCCTGGTCTTGTGATTAGATGACACCGAGCCCAAAAGGGACAGGAAGGTGCGTCCATTTTCCATGTTTGAGCCAACCGAGGTTCCTGCCACCTCGCTTCGCAAAAACCAGAGCAGTGATGACTTGGTCAGAGATGCCCAAGTAAGAAGCAAAGCAAATATAACTTGCACCCTTTGCAAAAATACATTGTCACACTCTGCCCTAACTGGTTTCACCTTCTTGCCATCTTAGTCTGCTCCCAAGGCGCCAGTTAAAGTCCCACCGCCCGTGCCTACCAAGCCAAAAGGCCCAAATGTCATCCCATACGGCAAACAGGGCCTCAACACAGGCACCTTCCCGAAAGCGAAGCCACACAGCAGCCAGCCCCATCCTGGCCACGCCCACGTGCCTCTCACGCCCTCCCAGAGCCAGACGCTCCCCCTGCCTCCAAAGCAGGACCCTCCGCCTGCAGCTACCGTGCGGCCTTTCACCCCGGAGCTGCCTTCCTCCAAGCCGCAGACCCTCGCCGCCAGCTCCATCTACTCCATGTACACCCAGCAGGCTGGCATCCAGGGGGCCCTCAGCAGGTCTCAGAGCCGCACCAACGGCTTTGTCAGTGGTAAGCCTGTCACCAAAAACATGTGACATACCAAAAAAAAATGAAAAACAGTTATGCAATTTAGGGCGGCAAACTGGGTTGCATTTTGCATCCCACGATGCAGTTGATGGTAGTTAAACATGTCATTGTTCTTGTCAGAAGCAGCTTTCACGCAAAACATGGTCATGATACCCTGACTGACCGCTAGTCAAATAACAAGCGTTCATGTTCTACAGACAAGTTAGAGAAAAAGAGAAATATCCATGTGCAACACATTTTTCTCTAGATTCATACAAGTGTTTACATTTTCAAATGAATCACTTCCTAGAAAATCGCAATGTCCCCTCATGTGGTCCTGTAAGGGCTCCCTGGTGCCCACGGGCAGCATATTGGTGACCCCTGATTTGGATTCTTCAATAAACATGTATTCATTGTCCATTTGAGAGGAGCGAGGAGGAAGGAAGGTGGGCGGTGTACCACTGGTTGCCAGCCAATCATGTGGCACTCGAGGAAATATATTGAGGGGTGCATTCAGGGACTTGCCTTTGCACGACTGATAATCACTAACACCAGATGTTTTATTTGCAGTGTATGGAAAGCCGGTGATTCCCAGCGGAGGCTCCCAACACCCAGAGAACCCCTACCTGGACCGTCGCTCCCCGGCGCTTGAATCCGAGGTGGACCACGGAGCCAACCACACGGGCCCTAGCCCATCTGAGGGCGGCCAACCGGAGACGGAGCGCATCCCGCGACCCCTCAGCCCCACCAAGCTGCTCCCGTTCATTTCCAACCCCTACCGGCACCAGAGCGACGGCGACCTGGAGGCCCTCAGGAAGAAGCTCTACAACGCTCCCAGGCCCCTGAAGAAGCGCAGCTCTATCACGGAGCCTGAGGGACCCGCGGGGCCCAATATCCAGAAGCTCCTCTATCAGAAAACCACTCTGGCCGCCATGGAGACCACCGTGATCACGCCGGGCACTCCCACCCTTCCAGGTGAAGCAGAGAAGGGGGCGGAGGTACCTATGAAGCCATACCTTCCGGGCCCCTCGAACAACACAGAGAACCACCCGTCGGATGCACCCATCGAGGGGCCGCAGTTCCCAGGCGGGAACGTTCACGTTCCAGCTCCCGCTGAACAAAGCAGGCCGCCCTCCGCCATCCTGGCCGCAGAACACATCGTCCCGCCTCCTCCTCCGTCACACCCGGCCCCTCGCCCCGGAGATGCGCTCTTCCCACCACCGCCACCCCCCGCCAGTCTGGATGACCCGCTGCCCAACCTCCCCCCTCCACCTCCGGAGGGCTTCCTGGAAGAGTTCCCACCGTACCCGCCGCCACCGTACCCCAGTGGAGCAGAGCAGGACAGCCTGGGAGAGGACACCTTTAACATGAAAGCGCCCGAAGTCACTGGGCAGGTTGCTCTGCCCCCGGTAAGAACCAACACGCGTCTCTGAAATGCACCCCCTAAATCTTTGGTTTGAATCCCTTATTTGATTTTTGGCCTCAACCCCCGATTTTAAATCGTAACGCTGCCCTGGAACATTACTTTAAAACCCCAACCATTGCTTGAAACTATGGCCGATCATTTGAAAGCCCTGACTGACCTTGGTGTGTGTTGAGATCTTGGCTTGAAAACACTACTTTGAGACAATAAGTAGGCCTCAACCACTGACTAATTGACGCCCAATTCTAAACCTCCACCGTGGCTTGTAGCCCTAATTTGAAACCCTGTTGTTTGCGTGAACTCTTGACTCACACATTCATTCATCTTCCGTACCGCTTCATCCTCACGGGGGATGCTGGAGCCTATCCCAGCTGTCTCCGGGCAGTAGGCGGGGGACACCCTGAATCGGTTGCCAGCCAATCGCAGGGCACACAGAGACAAACAACCATCCGCGCTCACACTCACACCTAGGGACAATTTAGAGTGTTCAATCAGCCTGCCATGCATATTTTTGGAATGTGGGAATGTGGGAGGAAACCGGAGCACCCGGAGAAAACCCACGCAGGCCCGGGGAGAACATGCAAACTCCACACAGGGAGGCCGGAGCTGGAATCGAACCCGGTACCTCTGCACTGTGAAGCCGACGTGCTAACCACTGGGCTGCCCGGCCGCCCACTGACTCACACATAAACTTCTAATTTGAAACCCTTAACCAATTTGAAGCCCCAATTCGAAATATTGACCCGCGGTTGAAACACGAAATCTTGACTTGAAACCTGACCACGGGTTTCAGTCTCCGTTTAAAACACTACCCTTCGCTTGAAACCCTAAGCCCAGCTCGAGACCCCGTTTGGAAATCCAAACTGTTTCATAAAACTCTGGCCCTTGCTCAAAATCCTAATTTGAAACCCTGACCCAAACTCCAATTTGAGATCCTAATGGGAAAACCTAATCAAGGTTTACATAACCGAAAACTAAATTCATGATATAAATAACTTGTTTTTTAAAATAACTCCAGGTTTGTTGGTTTCTCAAAATGTTGTTGAGTCATCTGTCACGAGCTGGGTCAACGTTATATAATTAGATAATCCCCATCAAACAGTGCTATTGTTTCTTGGAAAAACACTCCTTGTTCTACTTGGACAAAGTCGAGGTTCAGCCTACTTTTCTCCCAGATTTCCACACTCCGCCTTATTTGCTAAGACACCCTGTGTGTTAAATATAAACCCCCCAGTTTACACGTCCTTGCGATCCTACCGCCAGGAGGAGTATTTGTGTTGGTTTTACCCCACCAAAAAGCGACCAATTACAAATCACTGTTGCGGGCTTCGTCTCGACCCTTGCCCTCGCTTTTCTTTGTCCGGCTAATCAGGTTGCGTAACGCTCAATTAAAAGAGGCGAAGTTGTTTCTTTCAGCTCGGCTTCAATTGTGCAAAAATCACGTACCGCCCTCCTCCTCTTAGTTAAGCGCGAACGCGGCGTAGAGAGGTCGCCTCGCAGTGGACTCATTGCTGCGTTCGTTTCTGAACAGGGCAAAAGGACCAACCTGCGCAAGCTAGGCTCGGAACGGATTGACCACAACATGAGAGTCAAGTTCAACCCGTTGGCCCTGCTGCTAGACTCATCTCTGGAGGGCGAGTTCGATTTGGTGCAGAGAATTATCTATGAGGTAAATGCTCAAACCCAAAATGTCTGTGTTTGGGGTTCACACTTTGCCTGAATGTTTTCCTTCCCCCCCTTTGGCGCCGCGCTCAGGTGGAGGATCCCAGCCAGCCCAACGACGAAGGCATCACCGCGCTACACAACGCCGTGTGCGCCGGACACACGGAGATTGTCAAGTTTCTCGTCCAGTACGGTGTCAACGTCAACGCCGCAGACAGCGACGGATGGTGAGTTATTACAGCTCATGAAGATCAAATCAGATTTCCAATTTGAATACATTTTCTCCCAGATTTTATAGAAATCAAGTAGCAGATTAGAAAAATATTGTTCTGGGTGCTGGGGGGGTCTCTTCAGGGATTTGCTTTATTCCTCCTGATACCAAATGAGCTTTGATACTGTCAATTTCTCAGCAATCACATGTAATTCCACCTCCACAAAATTTAAATGTAAAAAAATATATATATATTTTTTCAAAACCGATAGGTATACATCATCATTAAGATTTCCATTTTATCTGTGAAATTAAGATCCTTTATTTGTCCCGCAATGGGGAAATTACAATCAGAATTCAGAAAGGAAAACTCTGGGTGGGGAGAGGGGAAAAAAAATGTCAAATTCGTCAATGGTACCTTGACTTCATTTAATTTTGCTCATTTGAATTCATTGAAATATCATTAATCAATTTCACCCTTCCCCAAAACACAGATTTTCTTTGTGTTTTAATGAAGAGAGAAATAGTGCTGTATGAACATAAAAAAAAAGTCGGAAAAAATAACTAAATAAAACCGTTTGGGTTTTTAAAAAATATTTTGCGATAGGTAGTGTTGAATTTTTTGTTGGATTTGTACCTTTTTAACGGCGTGGCATCTGGTTCCTGTGAGCTGTCGAATTTTTTTAATTTATTTATTTTTTAACATCTTTTACGTTAGCGTTGGTTACTGCGGCTTTCCCTACTGCCATATACAAGGATCTTAGGGTACTTATAGTTGGCTTCAGTTTTTTTCCCCACCCCCCACTTCACTGAAGCGGCAGCATTTTTTTAAGCTTGCCTGTACTCAAATTTTGTCCAACTACATAAAGCAACTGTCCATAACTTGTAAACATCGTACGTTGGTGCACCTCTATCAGTCAACCACACACACACACAAAACTTGAATACATACAAACATTGTGTTGCTTTCCCCACAATTTCTGACCCAGTCTCTCTTCTTCTCGGAGCGCAGGACGCCTCTCCACTGCGCGGCCTCCTGCAACAACGTTCAGGTGTGCAAGTTCCTGGTGGAGTCGGCCGCCGCCGTCTTCAACACCACATACAGCGACATGCAGACAGCAGCCGACAAGTGCGAAGAGATGGAGGAAGGTTACACCCAGTGCTCCCAGTTTCTCTACGGTCAGTTGGAAATTCATTTTTTGGTTGACTGGCCCGCAATACAGAGAGGACCACATCATTTATTATAATCATATTGTATGTGCAGCAACATCCACAGGCAGAGGACACAACGAAAGAGAAATAACGATTGCAAATTTTAAACACCAAAATATTAAACAAAACCATAAAATGAAAGTCTGATAGCTTTATGCTAACATATAATGAAAAATGGCATAGACGGATGGGCTAATGAAAATGAACAGTATGGTAATTACAAACCCTCAAAACAAACTGCTACCTTGGATACACATGAAGCCACCAAAAAAAAAATAAACATGACTTAAAGTTGTATAGGTTGGTTTGTCCAGGGGCTCATTTTTATGTGTACCTCTCCCTGCAGGCGTTCAGGAGAAGATGGGCATCATGAACAGGGGTGTTGTTTATGCCCTGTGGGACTTCACTGGCGAGAATCCCGACGAGCTGTCCTTCCGCGAGGGTGACTGCATGACCATCGTCCGCAGGGAGGACGAGGATGAAATCGAGTGGTGGTGGGCACGCCTGGGAGACAATGAGGGCTACATTCCCCGCAACCTACTTGGGGTAAGACAAAATATTGAGCCCCTGAAGCCGGTTTTGCTCAGCATCATAAAATTCAGGAGGTGTGTTTGTCTAAATAGAAGTGAAGAAGAGAATAAAAGTCTCAAGAAGCCATGCCCAGAAGAGGCACAGGAAGTTGTTTGGTTTTGTTTCAAAGCATCCCTGTATGAGTATTTGTTTCCCAAAACGGTTTCATCAGCACTCTTTGGATTCAGGTGTTAAATTTCAAAAGCAATTCCAGTTTTGCTGAGCAACATGAAATTTTTGAGTAGACCCACAAAAAAGTCTAAAGAAACTATGCCCAAATTGGCACAGGAATTTGGCCATTTTATTTTGAAGTCTCTCTTGGGAATGTTTTGCCAGATTTGGAAAAGGTATTAAAAATGCTTTGAAGCACATGGGATGTCAGCTATTTTAGGTCAAAGCAGGCACAATGGGGGAACAAAATGCGGGTTGGGAGGTCTTGCTCGTCATTTTGTTGCATTGTTATTAATACTTGGTGTCATCTTTTGCCTTTTGCAGCTGTATCCGCGAATAAAGCCACGACAGAGAAGCCTCGCCTAAGGATTCCTGCACATTTCAACATCAGCACACTAACAAACACACTCAGACACTACTCGGTATCTGTCTTTCGGTTAGAATTTCAAGATCTCAGGCTGAAGGACTCACAAAAAGACATAGAAGTGGATGTCGTCGTCTTATATGGGTCAGACACCTGTGGAGAATTTGGCCATCAGCTCCACTGAAACACTGAACATTTTAAAGTTTAGAGCCCAATGTCACTGAAGTTTTTGTGAGTGGTGTACACACACACACACACACACACACACACACACACACACACAATCCGGGAAAAGAAGGAAACTGCTGCAATGAAGGAACACTAAAGCAGAGGTGGGGAAGCCTGCAGCACCATATGGGCCAGTTAGAGAAAATACCCCCGCCGAGGACCTGTTGGGGGGGGAAAAAAAGTTCAACATGTCGTATTTGTTCATAATTTCAGTAAGGCCCGGCGAGGAATTTTTAATTTTTTTTTTAAGACTCCCCACCCATGCGCAAAAATGAAGGATCAAATAATAAACACCTTTTAGCCCAACTGTGGCACTTTTCTCCACACTAACGGCATTTCTGGCCCAGTTCCACATTTTGAAAAATATATAACGGTATATCACTATTTTCTGAAGTCCCAAAAATGACCAAAACTGTAGATGTAAACACATCAACACACATGTTTTTTGTTGTTGTTGTTGTTTTTTTTTTTAACTACACGGCTGTTATGTTCAGTACAGTTGAATGCGTCAAATGCTCAGTTACCATGACAATCTTAAAGCAGAGGCTTGTTTCTTGTGTACCTTGCCTCTCTTTGGATATCCGCGCTGGAGATCTAAAGTCTCCTTTGCAAGGGGGGAGGGCGAATCTCTGTAAAATTATATTCATTGCTGTTCATCACGTGGCCGATGACGCCGCAAAGCCTTTGAGCATTTGTTTGATATCCAGCTTAAGATCCTTGCACTAGTATGCTCTTTATCCTCAAGAGTCACACAGTCCAACACACTAGGCTAGTAGAACGGCTAACTCCTTCCTTCCACTGCTTTGGAATATTTCTGCATAGTCGTAAGATGGCTACACACTAGTAGGACTGCTTGGCATACTTGTAGGACAACTAGTAAGGGAAAAGCTGTGCACTAGTTGTGACATGCTAGTTGCTAGCATGGGAAACGATTTGAGCTCACGTTCACTTATTGGGGATATCGCCTCAATGCTGAAATAACTTCTCATAAAACAGTTGGATAATCACTTGAAGGCACTAATAAGCCAAAAGTCAACCTGCTAGTACACTGAATTGGCTTACTAGTGAGGGTAGAGAGCATACTAGTACCTGGACATTGAATAAATGCTCACACAGATTTCCCACATAGCCATTTAAGCATTTATTCAATGTCCTTGGTATCCAACCTAAACTCAATGTACAAGTAGTACAGTCACACTACCATTTGTTCTGAATTGTCTGAACTAGTGAGGACAAAGTGTAGTGGATATCCTTAATATTTAATAAATGCTCAAAAAGCTTTCCATAGCCCTTGTGCTTTGGCTGAAATGCCACCACTACTTGTATCATTGTGCTTCTTGGTCGCAAACGAGTGATTGGATGCCGCAGCTGGGACGTAAAAAGAAGACGACTCCCAATGCTCTAACATTCCCCCCGCTCTTAAAGTAATGTATAGTGACTACCACAAAACCGGAGTTAAGATGACTTCACATGTTTTCCTAATTGGACTGTTTTCTCAGCCAAATCTCACAGAATCGAACTGGCATACTTACTACATGCATATCTCACAGTGCAAGATGTATTTATTTTTGTCACCACTGTTTCCTTATGCTGTCTCAATATAATCTCAAATGTACTGTAGTATTTTCAACATTTATAATAAAATACTTTGTACCACGCCATGCCTTCTGTCTCCTTCAAAACTTGCTCATTAAGTATCAAGACGGATTTACCTCATCAGCAAATTCAGATTCAGAAAACTTTATTTATACCCATGGGGCAATTAGAGTTGTGTGAGAGCGGCTTATTGTAGAGACAGTCAAAGCAAAGGAAAAACAGGATGAGAGTAGGGCTGTAGGCTTAGCTCTAGTATTGCACAGTGGAAACGGTATTTCTTTTGTCTGTAGGCTTGAAAAGGGCCATAGGTGGAATGCGCAACAATAGATTCCCAATGAGCTCGACTGAGCCGTTTTTTTTTAAGTACGTTAATTGTGCAATACTGACTCATCAAGCCCATAGGCAAACTTGGCTACATTGGTTCCCATAATAGCTGATCTAGCGCCTTGCAAAGCCACAGTAATTACCAACATCAATAATGTATCAGTTGGGAATGTGTCCGAGGATTTTTTTGTTTTTAATCCCAGTTTTATGGACTTTCTTGCAATTCAAAATATTTTCATATCGCTACCCAGTACAGGTCAAAGTCCGTCCAGCAGATGCCACTGTTGTACCATTTAGCGATGTTTGGCATAAACTGAAACGAATACAGTACTGTATACTGTACAGTATTAATGATAATATTTACATTGATAGCATGTAATAAAGGACAAATATTTTGTTACTAGGATTCATTTTTATTTTTTGATGACTTTTCAATTTCACTCATTTACAATAGAAAACATAGTTACTTGTTCTTTTATTGTTTTTGACTTGGTTATTGTTTACTGTTTCAGTCTCTTGTGTTTTACGTTCGTTTTATTTTTAATGAACAGTACTTTTTTGAGGTACGATTGTATTCTAAAGAGCTCTATAGTGGTTCTCAATGTGTGGTTAGCAAGCTCTCTAGCGGTATGTAGAAGAACCACTGAATTAAATGTTCAAACTGCATAATGTTGCGTTTTTTAATACATTTGTTTATTTCAGTTGTAGTTAAAATTTAGACACAATGATTTAGCATTTTTTGGGGTTTTGCCTTTTTATTGATTGCCAGTTCAAGGTTGGTCATCATGGTGGTACTAAGTGGAGTTTTTTTTAATTTTTATTTTATTTTTGAGACGGTAGCCTACGTGAAAACTGAGTAACAATCATTTATTTTGGAGTGTATAGCCTGTAGTTCTGCAAGTGTCCTCCTGGTGACACTGCTGCCCCTCCCACTAAGGTTTAAACCGACAGGTTGCTCGAGTACACCTTTAAAAAAATATCTCTCGTCCACCCGCAACACACTCACTCCCACTCAGCCTCATTGTTAACAACGTCTCTTCGCCGGCCTTAAAAAGACGCTTTTAGACAAGGAAGGGTGTAAAGAAGAACTAAGATTTTTGGAAGGTACAAGTGCGAGAGTCGTGGGCGGGTTTGGTTCGCAGAGTGTTTCCATTTGGTGACTGTTGATTATGCACCACTGTCAAAAGGGACTAAAGTCCACTTGGAATGAACGGCTCGAGGAAGACAATATATTTCCTGCTTTTTTTTTTTTTTACCCCCGACGATTCTACGCAATTAAGGTAAGACAAAAACACCACACAGTCGACTTTCCAATGCCTTCACTAAACGTCAGTTCTCTTCAAATTATGCTTAACCCCCCCCCCCCCCCCCTCCTGGGTTACACTTAACAAATCAATCAACAAGAAAGTGATCTAATCAATTGAAGCCATTTTGGAAGAGAAAATATTTTTTTAAAAGCACAGGTGTCAAACACAAGAACCGGGGGGCTGAATTCCACTTGCTACAACAGCTATGTCGGCCACAAAGTGTTTACCACAGATGTCTCGTCACCCTGAGCTGTTTGTTTAATTTTGGCTGGAAGTCTGTACCGAAATCACAATTGCCGTCCGCTCAAAGTCTGCTACTTTAATGATAACACACACAGTGTCTTGAGAAACATGTGACCTGATTTCGAAGTTTTTTTGAGATACGAGGGGATGTCAAAGCCATCACATGCGGGCTCATTCTTAAGAACTCAAATCAACTCACTTCACAGTAAGCAGTAGTTTGTCAAGAAGTGAACAGTTTTTCAAAAAAAGAGTTTATGACAACATATAGATAAATAAATTTGATCGGACAAAAAGTCAAAATACACATCCTGGAAGCAGAGCAGGCAAGAAAACGACTCTGAAATGAAGATAAAAGACTGCTGTGATGAATTATGAGTGAAATGAAACTTTTTTTTAATCTAGGTTGTAATTGTAGGTCAGTGCTTCTGATTGTGTTTAAGCCATCCGAAAATCCTACTACCATTACACTGGCGACGCAGTTTAATGAGTTCCGTGGATCAACATGAGCATGTTTGTGCTGCGTGTCGGCGGTACAATGTTTCCATTCTTCGATTGCACATTGGCAGCATCTTTGTTCCCTTACTCCAAACAAAGGCGCACAATTTGGCCATTTTGGGTGTAAGACTGATGACAAAGCTCTAGCAAAAGCGATGTGATTCATCTCCAACTGCTGCTGTCTTTTGTCACAGCGACCCAAGCCAAGTATTACAAAGTCTGCAATAGACTCGATACAAACAGAAAACTACACAGTCAAACAAGGAGGCTTATTAAAAGTGTGCAATGCCTTTTTGACTGTCGTCTTTTCTACCATTTGTCTCCCAAAGACACACATGCTTTGTCTACACGCCTAAAAGCAAAGTGTGCCAAGTCTTTTTTTATGGCTGTTAATGCAGTCGCCTTGTCATTTTTCAACTGCTTTGTAGACACTAAGGGTGTTCTCTCAGTAGCTCACTTTGGTCAAATAAAATGTTTTGTTCCTTTTGTTTCATCAGGTGCAAAACAGTAAAATGGAGTAAGTGTTTCGCACACAAAGAAGGCTTAAGTTTGGAGTAGTTGAGGCAAAAAATGTCATGCTTAAAGATTTTTTCTATTTACAGTTCCTCAAATATATTTTTACCCGGAAGTGTTTGCGCATGTATGAGATGTTTAGCCGGCTATTGGGCAAAACATGAAATTGTTATGCACTCTGGCCTTTAAGTCCATCTAGGCAGTGTATCAACGCCTTTGTCGTCACTGCGCTCTTGGCCTCTGATGCCGTGCTAGCACAAAGGGAGTTTGCTAACCCGAATGCTGGACAGGTGAGACGGCTAGCTTACCGCTAGCTAGCTGATACGACACAACATAGATGGATTTGAAATGTTGACAAAAGCGTGTAAACACCCTGTGTTCTGCCATTGGCCAGTCTATGGCGAGGGATCCTCGAGGTTAAAGTAAGTTGTTTTAAATTAAAAAGGAAAAGCTTTCCATAGGTTGACGCAAAGTACAATTATTAACCCATTCGAGTTGATTTAGGATTTGTTGCTTCAACGGTAAACTAATAGCAAATGAGGATTTTGGGTTTGAGTTCGAGCTCTAGTTGGATATGTGCCTTTAAGGGTTGTGGCCTAGTCAGGGTTTCATTCCAGAGGCTGTTGGAGTGTCAGACATTATCCCCCCCACGTGGCTCGTTACTTCCGACACATTTGTGATGTGAGGCTTTCTTTTGGTACTTGTGTCAAAGCCTGGCATCTTCCTTCTAAAGACCACATTAGCACCACTTTGGCAGACTGATGGACTGGCCGTCTGAAAGCATGGAGGGATCATGACAGCCATTTGAGTGCGCACGAGCCAGATAAATGACTCCTAAAGGGTTCCTCAGCAAGCCTCCCCCGCAACCCGAAGCATAGACAGACCTCCAAAGGTCTGTCTAACTGTCACCTTTTCATTGCAGTTGACAGCTGTCAGAGTTGAAGTTGCTCACGAGAACAAAGAGAGTACAGAGACCTGGGAAGTTTTTTGCGATCATGAAAAGTCTGAATAAATAAACAGGAAATATCCAATTTTGGTTCAAAGAAGCCAGTTTTGGGGCAATTTCCAAAATAAGATGGGCAGCACCACCCTTTTTGAAATGTGCTTTTGATTGATTTATTTAGTTTCAAGTTCAGCTCACAAAGTTACATACAACTAAACATGACACTTGGTAGATTTATCCTTTATTTTACGGTCATTTTGGTTGCAGGATAAAATAAAATAATATGCAACATTGTATATTTCAGCATCAAAATGTTCAACCAAACCGCAGTTTGTCGAACAAAAGTCATAATGCTGACCCCTAAGGGGAAATTGATGGGCCATGAAAACAAACACTTTGAAATACGGGATATTTTTGACTTGGTTGCACGCCACTCTGCCGTGCTGTTCGGTGCATATTTGAGAAGTCAAAGGAGCATGCTCAATATTTGCACATGTACGCCTGCGTGCTTGTCACGATTTCCCAACCCCTGACGGACATCTGGGGCTTTGTGCGGAAAACGAATGGTGCGGACATATATTTTTTGTAGTTGTTGTTTTTTTTTAATATGTGATGTTTCAAACATTGAGAATTGTGTCAGTGTCCAAATTTATGGACCTTACTTATGAATATGTTGATGTAATGATTAGCTATTACTGATCGTTTCAAAAATAATGATATGCTAGTTCCTGGTATTAAGAGGTGAATTAATTTGGCTAAGTCACCAAATGAAGGCACCTGAGTGATACTTTATTGTCCCTGCTGACTGTTGGTGGATGCGTTTTCTCTTCTTTCAGGTCCTTGCATTGAACCAGGCAACCAGTGTGTGAATATGTTTGTGTGAGCTTTTATTTTTTATTTTTTTGCTGCTTCTGCTGCATGCATCCTGCTTACCGAGTGCGTGTGTGTGTATGGAGATGAAGGCGGGCCACTCCTCATCACTGCGGCTCTTGCTGCTGGTTAGCTGCTGTGTGTGTGTGCCAGCCACCTACCCATTCGGACCGCCGCTGGATCTCGATGTGACGCCGCGCGTCACCATCCTGAGCAACAGTAAGCGTGTTTTGTGTCACTCTCTCACCAAAGGTGCTCATTAACCACAACATTAGGTACACTCGTAGAGTTTATTGCCACGCCCGGTGGGAGTCGACTGTCAAACTGAAATGAAACAAAAATAATTAATTTGTGGTCAATAAAAGCACGCCTTAAGCTTTACGCCCACGCTAAATTGCACCTATTATGTGATGCTCTAACAGTTTATACAACAGATGGAACACAAATGGTGCAGTAACACGTCGGTCAGCAGTACAACCGCACTCAAAGTCCTATTTTTTGTTTTACGAATAACAACTCGTATTAGTGCTGTACTGATGAGATGAGATGAGAGGATTAGAGCTCTCTTGTTGAACAGTTAATCTGTCTATTTTATACTGCCCCCTGGTGTCCGAGATACACACACCAGATTGGCAATTCAATTCCTACAATGTCCCAAAACTAATAATGATGTCATTGTTGTAACATTTTATAAAGTACAATATTATGGAGCGAAATGTTTTTTGGGAGGAAGGCTCACATATACTGTATATCTATTGTGTATCTCATCATCTAAGATTTAGTCCTTTTTATGTGGTCGTTTTGCTTCTTCATCAGATTTCTTTAGTTCCGTGAAATTTTTGCCATGTTTGCGTCACTTTTCCCATGTAGCGCCTCTCTTTCTTCCCCCATCGCGACAACTTCCTGCGAGTATTAACGTAGGTCTTTTTCTTGCATACATGCGTCGTCTGTCATCTCGCCTGTGGCGCTTTGTTTCTCAAAGTCCTCTCGCAGATCCCCCGCAGAGATTGGCGACACCTCTGCTTCTTTGAGGGAAGTGCCGTTACCATGACGACTGTTCTCTGTGCTTGACGTCAGTTACACCTGTGCCGATGCATAATTTTATCAATTTGCTGCCTGCCGTGTTCAGCTGGCATTAATAACTTGACTTTTTAGTTAAATTCAAAACACTTGTATCTGAAATCATCTTTCACCATTAAAGTGAATGTAAATGCCATTAATCTGTTCCACCCTCCAATAAAACACCAACAATTTTAAAAAATGCTTTTCTTAATAAGGAAAGTATCACTCTACAGGATTGTACTATATAAAAACATACAGTAATTACATAATTAAATAAAATGTAAAATATTAGACATTTTTTACAGCATTATTTAATGCTTTAATTCAAGAAACATTTTCCCGGTCCTTCTGGAATGCACACCTTGGTCACTAGTATATAAATATAATTTACTTATAAAGGTTGATGCTAGTTTCATTAGCCCTATATACAGTGTTTTGTATTGTTGGTTAGCATCAAGCTAACAAACATTAGTACGGCATGGTTATGTGTTAAATGGGTTATGGGTTAAATACGCATTTCATTGTCTTTGTTTTGTTTGACATCGTGAGTTGTTCAACCAAAAATGCTGGGGGAGAAATAGCAAATCGAGCAAAAAATCACTAGCAATTTTTGCATGAGTGTCGAGAATGATACAAAATATCAAAATATCACCATTGATAAATTTAGTATTCTACCAATGTGCTATATTTTGATGCTCAGCTATAACCTTCCACTCCAGTGTCTTGGGATGATGTATTCTTGTCCTGCTGGCGTTTGTTTTTCTCCCCAAACAGCGTATTAAAACGTGCCCTTTCACCTCCAGTCTTGAATACAGCGGATACGTGCCTCGGGTTATTACCTCATCGTAGATTGTTAATGTAACCTTGACCGAACTCCCCCTGCATGTCACTCTTCCAGGGTCGGTGCTTTTCGCTAACTCGAATCTCATTTTATTAATTTATTTATTCTCTGATTTTGTTTGCCATAAGTATGAAAACATCGGAATTTTGGCTTGGCCCTATAATCTTATTTATTTATTGATTTATTTTACACCAAAACAAAGCCACGTGACACCTGCCAGCTTAATGGTCAGGCTGCAGCTAATGATTTTGAAAAAAATAATTTGGTAAATAATAATTATTTAATCTTTAAAAAAAAAAAAGCAGTGCATCGCTCCCGAAGTGGTCGCCAGCCAATCACAGGGTACACGTAGACGATCAACCATTCACACTCATAATTCATAATTCACACCAATGATTTTTAGTCATTTACAACTGTGGAAAAATCAGCGAAAATTGGATGAATTGTCTTTTTTTCCGGGGGCAGGGGGGGTTCAATGTCATTAACTTTGTTTAATGTCATATTACATAAAATAAAATTGACTTCATATCAACCGGCCAATTAATCTGTCCATCCCTAGTAATAAAGAGACAAAATGTTTTAATTTAATTCTGAAAAATATATAACTCGCGCCAAAACGTTATTGAAACTTCTCCTCACCGGAAGTCATAGAAATCAGTCGCAATGTTCAGACTGAGCCGACAGATAAATGTATGCCACGATGTGGCGAGTACACAGCAGAATCTTCCAGGTATCGTCTCGGCTTTGTGTTTGCCCACGGTGAGCCGCGCACAATGTGCACACTCACGTAGGCAAAGTTATTGTCCAAGAAATCCCACGCAGCCATCCGCTGATACTCCTCTTCCTCCCGCTGAGAGGGAGTTGGCACACAATCAGACAGCCGGCATGAAACACGACGTGTCGGCAGAGCTCGGAGGAAGTTACAAATGTGCATGTCATAAAAATAATTCCCAAGTTACTGTGGTTAAAGTTCAGCCAGGCAGGTCAAGTCATGACCAATTGATGAGTTTATTGTCAATCTAAACAGTTAGCAAAGAGAATGAGTCACTGTGTTTTTAAATAACCGCAGTCCATTTAACTCAATGCTAACAAGCAATGCAAAATGCCATTGGGGGGCTGTCGTGGTGTTATAAACCCACCGGATAGGCCGAGTACATTCACCGCAGCTTTCTGAGTAGTGACCGTCTCCATCAATATCACTATTTGCGGTCTCCATTGAATTGAACCAAAATGTGGCAAAAACTGTTGAATTCTTTACATTATATGTAATTATGTCAATATTGTATTTTTTTTCAGCACAGTATTATAGTGCGTTTTTTTTGTGTGTGTGTGTTAATACATACTTTTTTTTTTGTTTTGTTTGGGGAGGCTGGAACAGATTAATGGCATTTCCATTGTTTTAAATGTAGCGAGATGATTTGGGTGCGTGCTTATAGACACTGTTGAAACAATTCACCCACTGCTAAAACAACACATTTACCAAAGTGCTTCGCGAGAGGTAATTCAGAGACACAACTGCCACAAGCTGATGGGAATCTCAACTGGCCCAGGAAGTTATTTATTGTACTCCGTGGTCATAAAACCCTTGAAAGTGCAGATTGCATCCGCACTAGTGAATGGATTGGTATTTAAAATGTAAATCAGTAGCATAGAGCGAGCCCAAAGACACTAAAATGCACACCTTCGTTGACACCTGCCCACTTCATACGCCTAATTTCATATCGTTCAAGTGAATCTGGCGAATTAAAACTGATTTTAAAAAGCAAAAAGTCAACACTGTAACGAGAAATCTAACTCTGCCATTTATTCAAGCACAGTGGAATCATGGTTATCACATCTGACTCACAGTCAAGAGGCTCTGGGTTGGAATCTTGCCTCAATCTATTTTTAAAAGTCTTTTTTGAAATGTACTTTGTAATATATTTTTGCAATGTAAGTATTTGCCTGTTGTGGGTGGGTCTGGAGTGTTAACGCCTGCGCCATAGGGATGAATTAGTTTTGTATTTTTTTGTTTTATTTTTGTCTGACGCTGCTCGTACAATATTCTCCCTCAAAGATGTCTGTTGGCTGTGGCTGTTACAAAACGCCCAAAGGTGGTTTGCGGTGTCATGTTTACTCAAGTCAAGGGGCACCCTCATAGAAGGTCCGTTTTGCTTACGCAAGCCCCCCACCTTTTACTATGCGACAAGCACATGCGGAATGCTGGACAACGGAAAAAGTCGGTCGTTTTAAATGTTTAGTTTGCTGTTACACATAGGCTGCAGAAAGCATCAACTGAAAAGCCTCTCCCTATTTTTTTTTCTTTTCTGTAGAGCGCTATATACCGTATGAATATACTCCCTCATTTCTTAGCCGAGCTGACTTTTTCATTGCGGCTGCAGCGCAAATTGAATAGAGAGCAATATAATGGAAAGTATCAAAAGCCTTTCTCACTACTCTTCCAGTCGTGCACTCGGCGATGCGCACTGCGAGATGTGTCGCAGAGGATGAATGCATATTCACAAACGCGCGAGCACACACACACACACACACGCACACAAAATAATGTATATCATATAGATATGGATTGAATGCAAAATCGGAGTACGGTTGTAATCGCATAATCTGCTAAATAAAACATGTCAGCAAATATATATGTGTATATATATATATAATGTGTGTGTATATATATATTCATTTATTCATTCATCTTCCGAGCCGCTTGATCCTCACTAGGGTCGCGGGGGGTGCTGGAGCCTATCCCAGCTGTCTTCGGGCAGTAGGCGGGGGACACCCTGAATCGGTTGCCAGCCAATCGCAGGGCACACAGAAACAAACAACCATTCGCACTCACACTCACACCTAGGGACAATTTAGAGTGTTCAATCAGCCTGCCACGCATATTTTTTGGAATGTGGGAGGAAACCGGAGCACCCGGAGAAAACCCACGCAGGCCCGGGGAGAACATGCAAACTCCACACAGGGAGGCCGGAGCTGGAATCGAACCCGGTACCTCTGCACTGTGAAGCCGACGTGCTAACCACTGGATACCGGGCCGCCCTGTGTATATATATATATATATATATATATAATATGTCATCTCCTTCTCTCCAAGAATGTTCTGTGCTGCCATTGTTAAGAAGCCAAAGTTTCTCTGCATTTGCAGGCGTCTTTTTTTTTTTCTTAAAATATTTCCATTTATTTATTTATTTCAAGTATTGATTGTCCACGTGATGAAATTTGCAAGTCACGATAAAACCGGATTGTGTTGACAAAGTCATTGCCTCGCTGCGTGGTCCAGTATCTCTCCGCCATGGAGTCGGAGTTTATGTTGCAAATGTTTTTTGTTGTTGTTTTTTTTAATAACAAATGCTGCTCGTGCCCGTAGGTCTGCCGGGCTGCAGGCGCTTTAGCTCCCCATCGGCTGTCAACTACAGCACCATGTTGCTGGAGGCTGACAGCCAGCGGCTCTTCATCGGAGCCCGAGGGGCCGCGTTCGCACTCGACGCTGCTGACATCTCGGCCAGTTCTGCGCTTACTGCAAGTTTGTTTGTTTGTTTGTGTCGAAACCGTCTTGTTAGTCTAGCTTGTCTGTGTTTGCAATTCCTTCTGTTTTTGAAGGAAGAATAGTTAAAAAGCATTTTTTTAAATGCTTGAAACAAGAATGACTGCACTACATCGTCTTTTCAGTCATGCCATTTTGGAGCTTCTGACTGCTTCAAAACATAAAAGTCAAAATGAAAAGAAAAACAAGAAAAATCCCACACTATTATAACCCTGCGCTGGACGAATAAAATCAAACAAAGCATGGCTTTTGTGCGGTTGCTGTCTCCGCCCAAATTATCTAAGTGACGCTTTTCTATTATGTAACTTAATCGTTTTGTTTGTTTGTTTCCCTCTTCCAATTGCTGTTTTGAATCTTAGTAAATCAGGCGCTTATGATTTAGCATGAATTAGCATGCCAGTTAAAGTGCCTCAACCAGTCTTTCCAGTCTGGGAAGTGCATCCCTTTTTTTATGCTCAGAATGACCAAATCCCGTTGAAACTCATATTAAATGTGAATCACCAAACGCCTGTCATCATTTATAGTGCCTTTGATACACTACGGATAAAGTTCAGCTGTTCTTGTAATGTTCCTGCCATTTTTGTGCTTAATTTGCTTGAGTTACTTAGTTACGGTTTTAAAGTTGGGAAGTTGCTGTGTTTAAAAAAAAAAAAACATTGTGTTCAAACTCGTTAAAAGGGAGTCAGCAGCAGGCACCCAGCACCCTTTAAAGTGCCTCTAATGAACCCCAAATCAAGTTCAGCTGTTCTTGTCGGCTTTTCCTGACTTTTTTTAAATTTATTTTTTTACTTTGAATGATTTACCTTGGTAAAATTACAAACGGGTGATGTGGTTTTGTTCCATTTTCAAACTCTTGTTTAATGGTAGTCCCCACACAAGTTAAACTAAAATTCTGATTTCGTATTAGGCTTTTCACAGCATTAAATACTTACAAGGTCCAAAAAAAATAATAATAAAGAATTCAGTTCACTTTGCAGTGTGGCATTCATATAAAATGTGTAAAAAGTGAAGCTCTCCAATACTTGCTTCCGGATGCGTCCTTGTGCTCATGCTATCTCCAAAGAGACTGGTTGTGTAGGTGCTAAAAATAACCGCTACGCTAGCATAGGGAGACTGAATGGAAGTCTTTGATCTCATCATTGATGTTTCAAGAATGATTTCAAATTGAGTTCCTAATATTGCATGATAATCACTCGACTCTGGAAATTCCGAACTCAAGGCCAAAAAAAAAAAAAAAATCATTATTCATACATGACTAGTCAGTGCCATGTAACCTCCCGTTTTATTGTGCGTTTCGTTCCATCAGATTGAGTGGGAGGCCTCTGCCGAGCAAAAACGGCAATGTCTACTCAAGGGGAAAGACAACAAGGTGAACATTTAACTTTCCCCTCTTTCATTTAGTATTTATATCCTCACCGAATCTTTTTTTTCCCCCCTTTCCTCCCACCAGACGGAGTGCTTTAATCACATCCGCTTCCTGCAGAGGTTCAATTCGACGCATCTCTACATGTGCGGAACTCACGCCTTCAGTCCTCTGTGTGCATATATAGTATGTCCGGCCCCTGGTTTCATGTTGCATTTAAATTCCGATATCGCAGATTTTCAAATCGGGCTACAGTGGTCTGTCACGATATGAATGTTTTTCTTTGAGTGTCGAGCCGTCGCTTGGTCAAATATTTTGCTTTGTGTTGCAAGCCAGACGTAGTCGGATTTGAACCCTGAACCTCAGAGCAATGAGGCAGAAGTGCTTCGATCCCACCGCTCTATTTCTCTTTGTCCTTCTTTTGATTGCATTTATTTGAATTTTTCCATGTTCCGATCTTGGCGTTCACAAGACTACCTTGCCGCACTGTATTGCAACCTTGGGACTGACAAGGCCCCAAGACTCGGGTATCTGGTTGTTATGACAACTTAATAAGCTAAAATACATTCCTGTATTTTTAATACATGTAGAAGGACTATTTTCACCTATTGCACAGAAATAATTTGGGTGGTACATTCACTTGTAAATTTGCATAGCCATCCTGAATGAGCCTTAAATTGTTTATTGTACTATTAATTCTGTTTGTTTTTTTTTAAATGATTAATTTAATTCGCCCTTCATTTTAGCCTTTGGATAAATGGTCTCGAGATTGCTCTGCAGAACGGATTGTGTTCAACTTTTGAGGCTTACAATACAATTTAATACAATACAATACATGCTGATTTATATACTTTCACAGGGTAAAGTTTTTTTTTTTGGTTGTGTTATTTATTTACTTATTTTTACAGGATGCTGAGACATTTTTGATGTCTCCGCCCGAAGAGGGCCGAGACAAATGTCCCTACAGCCCGACAACGGGATACACCGGCCTGATCGTTGGTAGGGACATTGTGCAGATACCTCTCACCCCCCCCCAAAAAAGAACCCCGAAAACCTCATTTGACTGGTTCTCTCTCAGATCAGGAGCTGTTTACCGCTTCGCAATATGAGTTTCGAAGCTTCCCAGATATTCGGCGAAACTCTCCCACTCTGAAGACTGAAGACGCTCCAACGCGATGGCTGAACGGTGAGAAGCGACTTTTTAACCAAATTCTTTTGTTGTTGTTTTTTTTTTTTAAAATAAATCATCAAGATAGGGTGGTGGTGGGCACGCTGAGCATTTATAAGAGTGGTTTCATCTAAGTACACCCAAACCAACACAAAGCACTTGTGAATTAAAAAATACACAGTTTACATCTTTTAATTAATGTTATTAAATAACTAGTAAATTCATTCTAATTTATTGATCATTAAGAATAACCGTTTTATTGTAAAAAAGTCGAAAACGTGCCTACCGCTAACCTAACAATGTCTCGGACACTATAAATCAGATTTTTGTTGTTGTGTTGGAGTGAAAAAAGGCTGAAAATGTTGCGATGCTTGTCACCGTTTCAGGGGATATTTGCCAAGCCTACTGAGTAAAATCTCGGGCGGTGCATCTTAATGCTTGTTTTCTAACAAGCGGGATCAGCAAGAGCCTCTCTTGTTCGTGTCAGTGACTTTTCGCTGAGACCATGCATAAACATGAGCTCCAAATCTAATTGGGTCTCAGCAGGGAATAGAAATCGGTCTTTTCCCAGCAGTGGGAAGTAGTGCAGATACTTAGTCCCCTCACTGTTTTTACTTTACTCTCCATTTCTGGTCATTCCCGCTTACCTCTTCCAGAGGCCAACTTTATAAGCTCAGCGCTGGTGCGGGAGAGCTTGAGCAGCGGTATCGCGGGTGACGACGACAAGATCTACTTCTTTTTCACCGAGGGCGGCCAGGAACACGGCGCCCCCTCCGGCGGCCACAACAGAGTGGCGCGAGTGGCTCGGATTTGCAAGGTGAGCCGAGCCTTGAATGCCCAAAGAATCCTGAGCATAATGAATGATGGAAGGTGTTTGTCGTGAAGCCCCGGGAATGATTCGAGAAGCCGACTGCGGGGAGGATAAATGTCCCGTCGGGATGGATTATGGAGATGGTGACACATTGTTAAACTTTGTCGCCGTCTTCACGGCAACTTCTTTCATGCGTCTCGATTTGATTGTTGTGCGCTGTGTGGATGGAAGTGGCCATTACGCAGGAACTAAAATGGAAGGAAATACAGACTGACTGTCTTCAAGAATTACTCCCTGCCATTCTACGGGGGATCTTTGGCTATTTTGTTGTGCTGTTTGAATATGTATATATATTTTTTTGTATTCGACCCTCTGCCTCCACCTATTCCGCCTCAGGGAGACAGAGGAGGCCTCCTGACTCTCCAGAAGCGCTGGACGTCCTTCCTCAAGGCCCGGCTGACGTGCTCCCTCCCAGAGTACGACTTCCACTTCAACATGCTGCGCAGTGTCTTCGTTGTGCCCGGAGACGCGCCGCGAGACACACTCTTCTATGCCATCTTCGGTCTGGGCTGGTGAGTTGCGAGGTGCGGGGGGAAAGGTTGATCAAAGTCCGACATCGATGTGTTGAGACGGTCATAGCGAGCTGAAAGGTAGGAAGGGATATGACGGCAAAGACAAAAAGTTATGAGAGGAAAATGTGGTGGAGAATTGATTAAAAATTCAGAGTTTAATCTGTTTCAATGGGAAAAGACCATTTGGAGAGAAATCGGATTTCCTACCATACAGTAAACTCATATTTTATTAAAATAAATGGCAGCCGTCGTATTAAATGAAATATTATTTATCAAAAGCACTAGAGGTATCAGCACTCGGTATCGATGATAATTTAAGGAGTGAAAACTCCTACTGGTATCGGTCTGGAGAAAAGTGATATGGAACATTCCTAATTAAAATCGAAGGTAAATTGTACTCTTTCTTCTGGTGGGCTGTCCAAAAAAAATACAGATACATAATTTTGTGGAGGATAAAGAATATATGCTTGTGAGTTTTGTTGTACGATCTCTCTACTTCTTGTTTTAAAGGTTATAATTACCTTGATACCGCCGCTAGTTTTGTTAGCGTGCGTCAGCATTAAGATAGCAGACTTTTGTAGGATACACTTGATCATTAAGATTTTATTTAATCAGATCCCATTAAGTCTTAATGGGATCTGATTAACTACACAAAGTGTAATTCTTTGTTTCATGTTTAGCTGGGTAGTACAAAATAAACTTCAACTGCTAGCTTAAAGCAAGCATTGGGATGTTTAATGGTAGAATCTGCCAAACTGCCACAGTCACCCAAGCGCTTTTCAAAATGGTGTTTGTGTGTTGTACTTGTCAAATTATGATCTATTGTGCAAATCATTTCGCTGAAAGTGTATGACCCGGTTTTACTCGGCTGCGTTTCCACTTTCTCTACCCCTGCTTCTCACCTCCGACTGCATTTTTGACATGTCTTCTCTCGTCCTCTCTAATCTTCTCCTCGCATCTCTGCCAGAACTTCTCCTGTGCCTTCCCTCCTCTTTCCTCTTCCCCATTTATCTTATTTCATCTTCTAAACTCGGTGCGCCACTGATCTACTGTACCTCTACCGCGGTCGCCATGGTAATACTGGGTTTATCGCTGTTGCCGCTCACGCGATGTGCTCTGCTCTCACTCACTGCGTGTGTGTGCGTGTTTGTTTCTGTTATTTATTTCTCTCCTTTTTTTTTTTTTTTTTTTTTTTTTTTTTTTTTAGGAAAAACATAAAAGCGTCTGCCTTGTGTCGCTTCTCGCTGTCTGATGTTCAAGAGGCCTTCCGAGGGCCTTACATGGAGACGCAGGACTCCAACTGGAAGGAGTACAGTGGAAAAATTCCTGACCCACGACCGGGAACGGTAAACACTCATACACACACCTTGCATTCATGAACCATTGTTAGGTCGACTTTTCATGAAATGAATGAATTATCGGGATGTTGAAAGCCATGTATCCACTTCAACATCCCAACTCTCATCTCCACATCCCGTTCTCCCTCGCGAACACTCGTCCCAGGGTGGCTTACGTTCGCCTCATCAAGCGTAATAAAGACAATTAAAAGCTCCTGCCTCTTGACAGGGATCAAATGCAACGGATACTTCGCAGAGATCCAAAAATGAGGCAGATTAGAAGATGCGGGAGGCTGATATTGAGGATGAGTCCGGAAAATGAAGAAGACGAGACTCCAAACCCCAACCGGCTTAGATCCCTAAAATTAACTGTGGCGTGCAGCTTTGGCGGCGAGGTCTTAGTCGCGCGACAGCCCGGGCCAAGACTCACTTAGCGAAGAGCAGATATTATCCGCCGCGCTGCCACTTGAACACTTAATTTCCAACTTCGCTATTAAAGGCAAAGCCGCAGACGGTCAAGTGAGCGGGAAAGCCGCTTAGATGAGTCGGCCGGGCTCATTTGAGGAAAGGACCCTTGGATGTTCAATCAGGTGTTTAGAGCCGACTGGCTAAATGGGTTGCCATTTCCTTGCATGCTTGAGCACTCTATGAGCCTCTAGACACCACCTCACACTTCTAAGCATCCTTCTTCCCGGGAGCAATTATCGAAGTGCAAAGATGGCGTTACTCTGCTTCAAGTGGGAGTTTGCAGTTTAAAAAATTGTTAAATCTTTTCTGGGTTTCACGGCAGTAGAATTATTCTCAAAATGATTGACAGTTGTTAGTGGCTTATATCTGCACCCTCCATGAGTATCCGATACCTTGAAATCAGGCCAGTATCTGCCTGATACCGATACTTGGTATCGATACTGGCCAATCCCTAAAAGTGGTCTTTGGTAAAATCATCCATATCAGGCCCCATCTTATTTCGCAAAGAAATCTGAATGCATCCAACTGTTGTGATTCACTGTATAAAATGCAAAAACACGCCGAAACCAGTGAAAAAGACATACTTTCCGCCCCCCTCAGTGTATCACAGACACCACAAGGGCCAAGGGCGTCAACGCGTCCACCTCCCTGCCCGATGACGTGCTCAACTTTGTCCGAAGGCACCCGCTGATGTCCCAGCAGGTCCGGGCTTTCGACCGTCGCCCCCTGTTGTTCAGGAGGACCACAGATTACACCCAATTGGCTGTGAACACGGTCCAAGGCTTGGATGGGCAAGAGTACCATGTATTGTACATGGGAACAGGTACGCACCACTGGGAAGCAGCTTGACATTTTCAAACGGTTACCTCAGTATCCTATTCATTTCCATTGAACCCTGGCTGTTTGTGGAGTTGTGGAATTGATCACTTTTATAATACCCCTCCCATGTGAATAGTTCAAACCTCTTTGTGTAACAGAAATATGCAACTGCAAAATTGATCAAATACTGTACATTCATCAGCGTACCTGGTGAGTGTGATGCTATGGATTTGAATAGTTTGTTTTTGTCATGGCCATCCATCCATCCATCCATCCATCATCTACCGCTTATCCGGGGCCGGGCCGCGGGGGCAACAGCTTTAGCAGGAAAGCCCAGACTTCCCTCTCCCTAGCTACTTCGTCCAGCTCTCCCCGGGGGATCCCGAGTCGTTCCCAGGCAAGCTGGGTGACATAGTCTCTCCAGCGTGTCCTGGGTCTTCCTCGGGGTCTCCTCCCGGTGGGACATGACCGGAACACCTCACCGGGGAGGCGCTTAGGAGGCATCCGAATCAGATGCCCATGCCACCTCATCTGGCTCCTCTCGATGTGGAGGAGAAGCGGCTCGACTCTGAGCCCCTCCCGGATGACCGAGCTTCTCACCTTATCTCTAAGGGAGAAAACTCATTTCGGCCGCTTGTAACCGGCCCTGTCATGACCGCTTTGTCATGGCCCTCGATACATAATCATCATGGGAGGGGGGGGGGGGGCTTGAAATGATGCGTGTGGTCACAGTTGAGTGCATAATTCAGCCTCGCGATGTCAACGTGTCCCTCAGATGAGGGCTGGCTGCACAAGGCCGTGCACGTCGAGGGTCAGCTGCACATCATTGAGGAGCTGCAGCTCTTTGAAGAACCGCAGCCTGTGGACCACGTGATCATCTCTGATCAAATGGTAGTGTGTCTGACACACACACACGCACACATACGCATGTTTTTTCACAGCGTTTTTGTATTTGTCCTACGTGTAACAGCTGAGCGTGTACGTGGGCTCTCCGTCAGGCGTGGTTCAGCTGCCCCTGTTCAATTGCCAAAGGTACACTTCCTGCTACGACTGCATCTTCGCCAGGGACCCTCACTGCGCCTGGAATGGTTACCATTGCGTGGACATCATGGTGTGGCCGGACAAGTGCGTTTTCTTTCTCTGATTGTGTGAGAGTGTGACGATGTGAGGGAGTGAGTGAATAAGTGTGAACCGGTGAGTATGTGTATGGGTGAGTGAGTGAACTGGTACGCCATGTCACTCCCATGCTGTGAGCGAGTGAGTGAGCTTGCACGCGACGGAGTGTGTGCATGTCTCAGCACGTTTTTCAACAAGAAGCACCGCACAACAGGTCCGCTTTCCACTTTCAGCAAAGTTAGGATTCTTCCTTCTTGCAAATAATGAAAATAGTAAGACGGCTACACAACGGGGATTAGCGAATGTACGTCCATGCCGGCGTGTTATCGGGTGAGGTGATCAAAAGGCTGCCACTTGCCTTTTGACTCACCTCAAACAGCACTGCGCCCTGTCACTGCGTCTTTTCGAAGAAGTATTACGTAATCGCGCTGTTGGCAGAAACAACCGCTAGCTGAAAGTAAACACGGTGTGCAGCTGTGTACTCCAAACCACGTTTCCAACAAGTACACTTGATCGGCCACGGTATGGTTTGAAATCCGAAACTCTTGCCGCCTCAAAATTTGGTGAATTTAAGATGTTTTGAAAATATTGGTGAGTTAAACTTTATCAAGCATGTACACTAACAGCAAAATATGTTCCATAACCGTATTCGGCAGTTCAATATTTTAGCACAAACAAATCCTCTTTAAACGCGATTCATCCATTTTCTAATTTGTACATTCAAACGTGTTCACTGTATGCCAAATACAGCACAGTACAGCACGTTCCCGTTTGGAGCAAAGAGCATCAAATAACATGTTGATGTTTTGCATTCATGTGTTGTTTTCTCGCCGCACCCTCGCAGATCCACGCTAATCCAGGACATCCAGAAAGGCAACAGAGGGTGTGACAACACTCAAGTCGGTGCGTGGAATTCTCCCCAAAATTTCCCTTCAATGAATATCAGTGATGAAAGAGAAATTAAAGCAAGTCAGACACAAAAAAAAAAGATGCATGGTTGGGCGTGTAGAGCCCTTTTTGAAAGCTGATTATGCGCGCGGTGCTCTCCTCTGTTCTTTTAATCCCGTTCTGAGGGAGATCTGCTTGATATTCATGGCGGGCGAATGCTGCCTTCTTCTTCACAGTTTCAATCTGATCGATTGTGGCAGCTCCTTGTTTTGGGCTGTGCTAGGTGATAAAATGGCTGAAAGTAATACAAGCTGAAAACTTTTGACAGCCTTTGATATATATAATATATGCAAGATGTTCAGGAACTGTTTTATGAAATATGACACGGAGGACATTGTTGACAGGGATATTTTTGAAAAGGCAGCTTGTCCTACCTATTGGTTAGAAAAAAAACATGAGCCAGGGATGTACGGTTCATGTATTTGTCAGATTGAAAGGTGAAGGTATGAACTAAATTGTCATTTTTATTGTACAGCTAGATTATTTTCATTCGTGAAAACTAACGAAATAACTAAACAAAATACAGTAAATCTAAAGGAGTGCTTAAAAAAAATGTGTTTTAAAAAACTAATACTGTAATTATAGCAAAAATGTCTTTTTTCGTCTTTGTGAATTAATTTCCAACATGCTTTCAGGGTTGATTTTAAAAGTATTTATTTCCATAATACTGTATCGCCGTACGCTCATTTTTTTTCTTGATCTTGAACTTGACAAATACTCCATATATAATAATTAAACTAATACTAAAACTAAAAAGAAAATTTTTTAAAAAGCAGCACTATCGTTAAATTAAAAACTAATGCAAACTTACAGACCCACTCTAAACAATAATTAAAATGAACTAAACAAAAAATAAACAGTCAAAATAAAAAGGTACTCTATATTGTATGATGAAAAATCCAAAATAACACGGTTTGAAATTGCACTTTTCTTCCAGACGTGTCCACACGCAGCCGCTTCGTGCGAGTGGGCGACGACGTGCTCCTGCAGTGCGAGCTGAGCTCCAACCTGGCCGCGCCTTTGTGGACGCTGGACGGCCAGGAACTGCACGGCTACGGGCTCAGCTCCGGCTTCCGGACCGGCACAGACGGCCTGCTCATCATCCGGGCCCGCGGGGACCAGAGCGGCCTTTACACCTGCTACGCCTTGGAGAACGAAATCCAGGTTGCCGTGGTTACCTATAACGTCACAGTCGCTCCCGACCTGCCTTTTCCACCCATGGAACACCCTCGACGCCGCTTTCCCGCCTTGCCACTGCCCACTCCCTCCGAGGGGGCCCCTGCCCCGGCGCCTCGGATGCCCCACTCCAAGCTGCTCTCCGCCAAAAGCATGGAAGCCGTGTATCTGTCGCTCATCACCATCCTGGGCAGCCTGTGCCTGGTTCTCACCGTGGTGCTGTTCTACGTAGGCTTTTGCTTGCGAGTGGGCACCCGAGGGAAGTACTCGCTACCCACGGCCACCGCCGTCTATCTGGGCGCGAAGAGAAACCACAGGAAACAGCAGCGCAATTCTGCCAACTTGGAGCTGAAGACCATCTGCAATAACGGACAGGGCGTCCACAACGGCATCTCCAAGCTCCCCAACGGCAACATCCGCGACGGAGGCTTCCTCCAAATTGTCCCCGGAGAGGCTTACCCCTCGCCCAACACTGAAATTAACCTGCCGCCGCCGCCGGCCCCTCCGCTGCCCGCCACGCCAGAGTGCCACTTCGCCAACGGGCTGTCGGCCGCTCTGCCCAGCGTCCTGCGGCGGATGAACGGCAACAGCTACGTGTTGCTCAATCAGAGCGACGCAGAACGCGCCTCGCCGCTCTGCTCGACCTTCGCCGACGAGCTCAACAGGATCCTGGAGAAGCGTAAATGCACTCAGCTGATACCCAGGCCGGACGAGAGCTCTGTGTAGCCCGGACGGAGGACTTGCTTTGTTCAAATTCTTGGAACATTTTGTGGGGTGTGGAAGGGGCAGGGGGGTGACAAAGGAAAAATGGTGAAGGTGTGAAATGGAGGGGTGGAAAAAAAACCTTCTACCTCACTTCATTTGTGCCCTGAGGGACACCTGCAGCCTTGAGGAGAGGACGCTCTCTGGAATTTGGGTTGCAAAATTACGGGACTTTTCCAACTTGGAAACTTCCATGGGAATTCACTGAAATTTATTGGAATAAATAGGAATCTCGTAGTCCGGTTTCCTCGTACATTCCACAAACATGCATGCTAGGGTCATTGAAGACTCTAAATTATCCACGTGTATCAATGTGAATGGGAACGGTAGTTTGTCTATATGTGCCCTACGATCGCTGACTATTTCCAAAACAGACCTTTTCAAACGGAAATATTTATTTGATGATAATCTGAGATGATAATTTTGGCCAGTTAGTGAACGCTCAATTCACATTTTATGTATCGAGCATTTGATGAACAATGGCAGCAAGTGCTGTACAGAAATCAAAATCGAGAAGAAGACAATTGAGCATGTTCAGTTTTGGTCTCCCTCCTGTGTGCTCTAGTTCAACCGACAAATAAGACAACATCGATTTTGCGCTACCAGATTGTGTAATGATGCGCGTTCCAGGGTTAAGGTTCAAGCCAATGTTTTCTGAGTCGAGTTTGAGTGAGTCAAGTGGCCAGCATCATTTGCAAATTGCACCTTGAAACATGCACTCTTTCGGTTAGGGGTGTCAAATTTAAAACCCCTCCGAGACTGGAAGCAAGGTTATTAGATCATCAAATATGCTCAAGTCAGTTCCCTCTTTAGAGTTTGACCGTCAACAAGTGAATAATCTACCGTAATTAACAAATACGGAGAAAAGAATTGCTGTGAAGAGCCCAGCCTTGTCGTTTCACTTTCAGCTTCATCGTTGCGCCCTGATTGGAAGTTGTGTCGTGAAATGAGACAACGGAGATAAACGAGACAGTTTTACTCCTCCTTAACTGTAGCTTATGGAAACACACAACAACATACATATATTTTCAAATATTTTATTGTCGTGTTTCCTTTTCTTTTTTAAATTGTTGTCTTGTGCAAGATGACTTAGCTTTGTGGTGGGGACGTGGCCATAGCGCCCTCTCTTGATTGGTCGCCTCTGCCCCAAAAAATCTTAAATTCCCATGGAAATTTACCAGTAATTTATTTGCAACCCGATGGGAAATAGAAATCAGAGTGCTTGGAGACATCCATATTTGTCTGGACTCAAATCAGTACGGCAGCTAGCCAAAGTTTGTCTGCACCAACTCGGTGCAAAGATGGACCTACGCATTTTTCAAATGTGCCACTAACAGTTTTTTTTTTTAGGCCCACAAAAAATTAGGGCACTGGCAGCTGAGCGGCAGTTTTCATGCGGAATGACTCGGGTTCATTCACTGATGGGACAAGCTGAAAGTCACAAACAACAACTCGCAAATAGTTGGGCTATTGTGGAAAATTTCCAGATGAACGTTAAAAAGAACTCAAAGCTTTACTCAACTACTCAACCAGTTCTATGCCTTTCAGTGACTCCTCCAGTCGCTATGTCGTAACCTGCTGATGACATTCTGAACTCGGTGGTCACTTCCCTTCTGTGACCAGCCCGCCTGGAGCAATCCTTGGACCCCAAAAGTTTGAGAACCTCTGTTCTATCAGAATAACGTTCGACACACATATGCATGTAGTTGCCTTAATTAACAATATGATAAAAATATTTGGATACTAATATCTTGAAGGCTTTTTCAAATTTTTAAACTTCTGACTGAAACTCATACTAATGATATTGCATTTGGTGTACAGTGTACTTTAAATTTTTTTTATAAATAAATACATTAATAAAGAATAATACTTTAAAAAAATATTAAAGCGAGTTGCTATTAATAACTGCAAAACAATCCGAATAATAATATTGTATTAAATGCTGTACTGTATTGTTTTTATTGCAAACTACAGTTGTTAAAGGCTCTGAAGGATTTGAATGCCAACAAGCCACAGACGTCACAAGTGGAGCAGCAGGACAACACTGGACGTGGGACAGTGGGGCAATGTTTAATCTTTTTTTTTTTTTAACCCTTCTTGTGTATTATTGGGCAAATGTCAAGATTTAAAACTTGAATGCCCCCCAAACGGAATTTATGGCTAGCCCAAAAGTGTAGGTGCCTAGTCCCCATTTGTACAAAATAAATCAACACATAATATCGAAAAAAAGTACATTCGTTTTGGTTATTATTAATTTGGTAACAATAAGGTAAAAATGACTCGAGCAATTATGCTATTAAGCTAACAAGTGTAGATTTTTTCCCCTGACCACATTCATCACTGAAATCTTTGTTTCTCAGACCAACTTTTCAGTTTGAAACAAATGGAGGTTGTTAATCCGGTCCACACCCCAAAATGTTTTTTCTCATTACAAAAAACATTTTATAGTATTGTATGAAAAAAGCCAAATACCATAATTTTGTTGAATGTAAAAATATTGAAGCAGTTTTTGCATGGTGATTTCACGCCTTCACCCTTTCAGGGACAGTGGTTACTACAGTGGACAGCTTATCATGGTTACAGGATGCATGAAAGGGTTAAATCAATGGACTTTTCATGGTGTGCGCCCCAGCTCGGCTACCAGGGGACAGTATCATCCATACATTATAATAAGAATCAGCAATATGGAATGAAACTGTCGGCGCACACTTTATTACTTAGGCCACAAAGCTTGTCTCTTCTCTGCACTATATCAATTTCTCATCTCTTATGACTCAGCTTGTTATTGTTATTGTCACGCATTCTTTTTTCTTTTTGCATGTTCCTCCACTCCTGTGTGTCCTTTCTCGTTTTTCACCGGCGCCAAACATGGCAGAATGCCGTTGGCTTCTGTGTTTCACTGGAAATAAACTTTCTACTTCAACCTTCCGGCTTCTCCTCATTGCTTGTCTTTTTATCTCCTTTGCTATTTTTTTCTCGCACAATGTCTTGTTGTTGGTTAGGAGCTTCAAAACGTCTGCTTTCTTCTCACGCTTGGTGGTATGGCTTCAAATTTTTTTAAGTCATGGCTAATTTTAATGGATTTTTATACGCTTTGCTGACAGAAACGGCTGACATGGTTCCCCATGGGCATAAAATTGTTGTTCGGTAGAAAGTGAAAAATAAATAACAATAAAGTTTCAATCTTGTTCTCACAAAATTAGAATAGATATTTTTAGCCTTCAATTATGGGGGAAAAAACCCCGTTTTTTCAAAACAAGTTACATGCACGCTTTTATGATGTGCTTTATTTCCTCTGATACCAAATAAGATTTTAAAATGCCCCCCCCCCTATTCACTATTATCAACTTCCACAAAAATAGGAGAACAATTCAAAATCACAAAATGTACCTCTCAGAGCCCGAGTGAGCTAACTCAATTTTTGTGATTCTTAAAATCAAGTTCAAAAAAGAATGAATCTGTCCATCAATCAAACTTATTTAAAATAAGCATAGATACAGAAAAAGTGGAGCAACACATATAGGTAAATAATACAGCTAGTATTCTTTATCCTCTGCAAGGATCGACTAATATTAACATGCCTTACTGAGCACTTATTACGGTCTCCATGTATATTTGTATATCCGTATACTACCCCCAAGTGGCTAAAGCATGCACACCATAAGGAGCAGCACAATGGCAATTCAGTTGAAACAACTAATATTGAATTAACATCCATTCACTGAATCCTGCATGCTGCAGCCTATCCCAGCTTTCAATTTGTTTAAATATCTTGTTACAAGGCTAGTATTATAAAGTGGGGGGGGGGGGGTTTGTTGGTGTCATTTGTTTTAATAAAGACATTACACATTTTGTTCATGTCTTGTGGGGCAGGCTGATACGGATTAATGGCACCACTGCTAATTGATGTCATGTGACCTGATGTTGTTGATGACATTTTGCCCTGTGGCTGTAATGAGTTTGTTGGCCGAGCAAGGAATGCCCACTCGTAGTTGTACACATAGTACACACGTGATTAGGCATGCGCGCCACGGTCACGTCTTGTACTGCCGTGTTATTATTTATGTCAAGGCGCTTTCTCTGAAACAGGGTCAGCAGGAAGTACCGGTTCTTACCCGTTTCGTTTTTCTCCACCGGCACAATGAGAGTGGATTTGGGGTTTTTGTTGTTGTTGTTTTCTCGCACTAGCCATTCTTTTTGACAGCAATTCTCTGTTTGTGTTCATCCTCTCAAGTAGACAGAATGTCAATTTTTGTGGTGCTTTTAAGATAAAAATATATCCAGCTGCCAACAGCAAAATAGCGTTTTGGAGAGAAGTGATGGCACCAAAACTGGTTGGCCTCATCGTACAGTACTTAGTAAAATAAGATTCTGGCGGAGATGAGTTGACAGATGAGGTTTAAGAAATGGATTTCAGACATCAAGATGAGCTTCAAGAAGGCTGTGGAATGAGAAACAATTAGCTGAGTGTTAATTTGCTGTTGACCAGCGTAATTAGTTGATTGATTAATTGTCACATTGAACATGAGAGGATTGAACAAATCTAATACTTCATTTTAAAAATAGATTGGTTAACTTATTTCTAGTAATCAATTACAAATAAAACTATTAACCTGAACTATTTAACATATTTTACAGGTACATTAATTTGAAAAAAAAATCTAAATCGAACAGTGAAGTGGCCCCTGTATACAATTAAAATTTCAAATGTGGCCCTCGAGCTCTTGCTCCAGCCGAGTCCTGCTAACAATATCAAGCAGTGCCACCTTGAATTTCATGGGCATTGCTTCGTCAGTGTTTCCATTAAATGTTGTGGACGAGCCTGTTTACGGAGTCAACACGGCGTGTCTCATTGAGACAACAAAACAAACTATAGTACATGCATGCTAACCAGCAGAATGTGTGTTGTACCATTTTAGACACTTTCTCTCCTTGCATTTGGCGACATCTAGCGATCGTCTAAAGTCACGCTGGTACACTTCCGCTACTACCCACTGAAGGTCGCCAAATGCTCATTTATTGTTGCAACTGCACTTTCGACGTAAGTTTTCTAATACAGTAATGAAGTGCGTCGATGAAATTAATAATTTAAACCATTTTTAATGATAAAATAAAGCATTTAGTTCAAGTTTATATGTTAATTATAATCAAAAGGACACAGGGCATTACTTGACTGGTTCGTGGTTACCTTTTCAATATCAATTTAATGTCATTCTTCAATATCATTGTTTTCTTTATACATTGGATGGAGAAATCCCACAGGCATAGTTGTACGTTTAAAGAAATGTTGTTTTAACTGAGGATGTAAAGTATCTTATGTAATTTTGCTGCTATAATTTAATTTCCATCCTCTGGATCGCTAAAAGATTTACTCATTAATAATTCCGGTTTCCTGGCAAAAAAAAAGGGGGAGATTGTGATGATAACCATAGAACAGGAAATAAAAGTGGAATGAAAATCAAAGTACAATTAAGTGCATGACTGTCATGGCTGCTTAGTGCAATACTGCAAAAGCAACAATCAGGTGACTGTAATATTCAAACACGAGAGTAGAATGTTACAGATATCCACACGCAACAGTTCTACTGAATTCATTCATTCCATGGCAGTTTGGACTAATACTAAGTGACTAATCTCTCCGCGCAATTTTGGCCTGCCTCATTTTGTATGCGTGTGTGGAGTGAAACTGATGTGTGTCTAATTGAGTTACTGGAGGCAGCTCCAATCCAGTGGATTAAAGCTCATCTTTGTGTGTTTACCTCCCAGCGGACACGGGGGTTTGACCCACTTACGTGCACACATACGTGTACATTTGCCCAGCATTACTACATAGAGCGCAAACCGATATAACTTGAAATAATGCCAAATGTTGAAAATAACACCAAAAACAAAAATGGAGCAATTGAAGTCCAGTGATGCCGTCACGTGTGGGCGAGGAGTGCCGCAGTCTTTGTTTATTGAACGGGATGAACAATCACAAGGTCACTGTGGTCTATGTTGAATACTTGATTTTATGACTATAGTTTGAGTAACACGGGTTCATGATTGTGTATGTACTTGAGGCATGGTGTTGATGCTTTATGACTGTTATTGTTAAGTATTTGGCTGACATCAAGTGGCAACTATATGTACAGTGGGCGTTCACCGTATTCTGTTACATGATTTCATACCACACGAGGCTTTTTCTCTTATCAACACGTAAAAAAGAAATGGTGATGGTAATTGAGAAGGATTTAACAGATTCATGGAATTTCAACGGGGAAAACTGATTTTACATATGGATAAATGCATCATGTCATCAAAGTGACGGTCAATTGAGGTGTGAGGTTTATTTATTCAAAAGGGCGGGCCGCTATCTGAGGAAATATGCTGTGAGTATTGGTGCTTTATTCTCACAGTACCCCTTTCCTTTGCAGCAAATCTCTTATGTAATTCAAATACAGATTAATGCCACACACACACACTTGCACTTTAAATAATTTCTCAGAGCTCCGCTGTAACAGTGCGCCAATATTTTTATAGCCCTGTTATGCTGCGAAACAGGGTAGCCTGGGGTGACCCTGAGTTGCAAGGAGAAAGAGCACATAGTGGGAATTGTGCTGCTGGCTAACAAGAAGACATTCCCCAAGCGCTGGGTGAACTATTTTACACAATTTGAGTTACTTTGAACACAACGGTACACCATCTACAAGATGCTCTGGATTGTATTTATTGTAATATTAATTTATATTTTGGATTGATTGATAGAATAATCATTTTTTTCGAAAGGCAAAGCTGTTGTTTTTAACTATATTTAGTGCATTTTACACACAATGTAGCTCAATCACGAGGACGCTATAGAAACGCATCAATCTGTTCATCTCTCGACAGTAGAGCCATATGGTAGAAGTCGCTCTTAGCCAATGGGATGCCAGGATGATGCTCGGGAATAGCCAATGGAAGAGCAGCTATAAGTATGTTGCGTTCAGGAAACTCCGAGCTGCGACTACCAGGCCGTAATGTATTTTTACCTTTCGTATCTTGAAATATTTTTCATAACAACACACAATATTTTCCCGTTGAGACGTTTCTTAACTTGAAAATTTCGTATCAAGAGACGTTCGTAAGATTTATAGACCAGTAGCAGAATTGTAAAATTAAAAAAAATCTATTCGCCAGCTGACTGTAAAGTCTTAAGTACTAAAGTTGTTTGTTTTTTTTAAATCAGAATTATTTTTTTAACAAGACTGGCGAATTTTTAAGTTGTCCTACTGTATGCCGATTTGGTCAGAAAGTTCAATTTCATTCGTCGTTCAATCTGTCATAAACTCTATGGAGGTCATGTGCAGGGCATGGCACAGTTGAACAGTTGGCCACTTATTAAAATGTATTAAGAGCATCTGGATGGTGAATAAAGGGGAGGATCAAAGTGGTGGCTGGCGACTGAATATATTGCACTTCCCCTCTCGCGCTCCTAATGAGCAGATATGAAATAATCATTCCCTCTCATGTTGGAGAAAGTGAGCCGTCACGTAGATTGACCTCGACAGTGACGAGATAAGAAGCTTCGCTTGTACACAACCCTACAAGCTCAATATTGGATGAGCTGCCTTCCGAAAGGGAATCGAGCATTTCATGCTACGCTGCACCCTCCTCATCAGACCATTATGGAAATATGCAAATAAACTCCCCACGAACATGCACGTTTCTAATTGATGCATTTTAGAGGGACCAAACAATGGCTTCACTGTGTCGTTTGGGAGCTTTCCCAGACTCAAAAATAGCAATGCATGTGGCAGGTAAAAGTTGCTAAGAATTTAGATTTGGTAGTTGTATTTGAAAAATTCAACACCCCCCCACCCACACCCCCCGAAAGCCCGTTTCACTAAGCAAAATGAAATTTGGTTGACATCTTTATGATGGTTAACTTTACAAAAAAAATCTCAAGAAACATTGCCTGATATGTAATATGCACCTGTTTTATTTACCATCATGAATTTTGGTTGATGAGTTTATCATGAGTGTAGCTACAAAAAAAGTCTCAAGAAACCATGCCCGAAAAGAAACAGGAAGTCGGCCATATTGGTTTGAAGCAGCCAGTTTCAAGAGCCAAGTGGAACTTGGTAGTATCCCTCAGGAATTATTTGAACATTCATTCCCGTTTTATTCAGCATCATGAAATTTGGTAAATCGGTCGACCATGAGTGGACCTACAAAAAAAGTCTCACGAAACTATGCCCAAAAAGAAACAAGAAGTTGGACATATTGATTTGAAGCAGCGAGTTCCGATTAAGTGGGACATTTCCAAAATTGACTTGGGATCAATGGACTTTTTATGCAAGAGAAGTTTGATAAGTCACTCATGAAACACAAAACACTAAAAACTAAGTGCCACTATTTCCAATTCCCTTCACACTATAAATACTCGCATTCAGTCCTCCATTGGATGCAACTTTCAAATTTTCCACTCGAGTGTGGGAGTGCAAGGGCCCATTCATCACTGCCCACCGTTTTTTCTTACTCATAAGCCAGAAGCAATCATCACTGCTTCGTCATGAAACATCCACAGTGTTTTGTGGTGGGATTCAAGTCGTCACCCACTTGGCAGTAGGTGCTGTTTGTTTGCTATTTATGAATCACGCCGAGGCAGAAGGTCGAGCTTCGGTCAGGTGTCTGATTAGGGGGGGGGGGGACGAAAACCCTCGAGGTGGGCGACAAAGCCCGGGTGAGTCATATGATCCGCTTCTTTGGCCTTCGCAGACACTCACCAAAGAGGATTGGGAACAAAAGCTGAGTGCATTCTTTCTGCAGAGGCATGAGAGCCAGCAATTCCTTTCAAGAAGACTTTTCATGCTACAATCGGTTGGTGCCGCGTGTACCATAAAACTCTCAATAGTAAGTCCATCTTGAATGGAACTATTTGATTCAAAGAAGGGGGTGGGGGAGGTGTCATAACTTCATTTTAACCCTTTCAGGCACAGCGGTTACATATATTATGCTATCAGGTGACAGGTTATCATTATTGGTGCCCTTTTATGAACTGGCTTCTCTCTGTTTGCAGCCATGATGTTAGTGTAAGCATTGCACATCAGTGAGGATGCACTTTGAATAATGGAATTTAGAAATAATAGTCATTTAGAAAAAAAAACACTGAATTGCCTAGTCGTAGTTCCCCCTTTGTCGTGTAAAAAAAAGCATAAATAACAAAAGGATCCAGGTGGAATTTTGAGATGCTCTAAAGGATTTATTTTTCTTAGACCCTTTCTAATTGTCTCCAGCTCAAGGGGATAAAAAATGCAATGCCCACCGCGACATGATAGAGTCGACTTTTAAAGGCGGGCCCGTTGGGGATGCGGCACATTTGCACGTTGCTCATTTCAGCTGGAAATCATATTAGCCTTGGCGGGCTTGAAATGAAGCGTGGAGTACATTTAAAGGGGAACAGCTCGGAGGGAAGAGGCGCAAAAGGAAGCCAGTGACTGACGGACGCATGCACGGCAACGGATCAAACGGACGACACTTGAAGGCATCGGATGAAAGTGCACAAGACAGGCGTCAGTCACGTCCTTGGCAGAGACGCGGGAAATGAAAATGTTTCACGGAGGAGTGGGGCGTGGGTCACTGAGAGTTCACCATCCCGAACATCAAACCGGTCAAGGTGATGCTCTGATCCAATGGGATCAATCAATCTACCGTCTATGACGTATTGTGCAGTTCATTTTAGAGCTGGTTGATGAATTCATACATTGAATTTGATTTGATTAGAATTTTCTCGACAGCTTGTGTAGTTCAAAGCGCGTCACTGCTGATGTGCACTACTTACACTGACAACATGGCCTCATGAGTGAGTAGTTCCAAATTAACAACTTGGTCACTCTCGGGACTTACTGAACCCTCTAGCATCTCTCCATCAATCGATGTAATCTATTTATATCTTCAATAAAAGAAAGTTATATGTGGGGTGCGACACCATTCAAGAATGACACATTTTCAAGTGGAATGGTTCTGAGAAATTATGATTCGATTTGATTATGGTACAGCTGTAGCTTTTTGTTGTGTTTATTACAATGTAACAGTATGTACAACCTTACCGAAGACCAAATTAATGAAAAAAAACCCAAGAAATCACTGGATTGATATTGATTCATACCTGGAGTGCGGCACTCATAAAAGATCGTTCGATAGCATCTCAGACCGTAAGTGGTATGCAGACTCTCTCTAGTGGCATTTGTTAAGTAGAGTTCAGTTCTTTTTAACTTATAAAAAAACATTTACATTTAATCTTCTAGGTATTTTCAAAAAATATTTCCAGTGCAATAAACTGGACTTTTAAATTTCCCTTTTTTAAAAAGTGCAGTGTTCGTTTTCAAACTGAAAAATGTGACGGTGGCTTGGAATCTTAGATACACTACACGACAGCGTTTTAATAATGTGGATCGATGAGAGACTTTTTGTTTTAAGTATAATTGACGTGGTAATTGGCATAAAAACCTCAAGAATCACCGACCTAAATGCGTGTTGTGGCAGGTGAGTCTTTTGAGGGCTTTCTCAGACCCCACCTTGTTGGAAATCATCCCCTGTAATCTTCAAACACATGACTTCATCGTCGGTAGGTCTCCACTTTCGGCAGGTGGCGTCTATTGTGGTTGGGGGTGGGGGTGGGTGCGCTCATATTGAGTTTCCAAGCTTGTGAGGCGGCCAGATGTAACGGACGGGGATCGCACCTACCGGCAAGTTCAAGGCAGTCACCATGACCTCGACCAGATACGCCTGGAGCCCCCCGCCCCCCACCTGAAAAATATTCAATATTGAATAAACACATGATTTTTTTTTTATTAAAACGGATTACAAACTAACCACTTGATATTAACTGGTAAATTTTTATAACGTCACTAGAAGGACTAATAGCACACAATTGTCGGTTTTTTGCCAGTTGAAGCCAACTTTTACTAGTTAAAACTTATTAGAAAAGTACTAGTAACAGTACTTAGCCCGACTAGTATGTGTCATTAACTAATAGCCTCATGTCCCTACTTATAGCTTCAAAATGCCTACTAGATGTTTTGCCTCGCTCGGAAATACGTCGTTAGTCAAAGGTGCACCTGAACGTATCGTGAAATCCCTTCGTTGAGTGTTAGTTTGTAGCAGCGACCCCTGACGGAGCATTGGGTATTACACGCAAACGAGCTTTAACTCCGTAACCCCGCCCCCCACACATCTTGTGAGCGGGCAACCGGGGTAACATACCGAGCAGCCTCAGCCTGAGATTTTTTTTTTTTGCAGGACCTTTTTCATCGTGTCCTCGCTATCGTAAGGACTCGGAGAGCCTCCACCGGTGGCCGGGACACTTTGTTGGGGGAAACTAAGACAACGGAACTCGTTGAAAGAAAGACAAGAAAAGTACGACGAAGTATCGTGGTCACTGAGGAAATGATTGTGCGGACCTTCAAGACTTCTTGAGGTGGGTCGAAGAGTCGCAGTTTCCGAACGGAATATTGATGTGATGTTTGGTACTGTTGCCCAAACTGTTTGCTTGGAGTTCACGACAGTGATGCGTACTTATTTAAGGGTTCGCAAGCTCAGGGTTGGGGACCCAAAATGGCCCATAGGGCAGTTTGTGTGTGTGCTTGTGTATATTTTGGTCCCTTTGGTGCTTCATTTTTTTTTTGTATTTCAGATTTTAAAATGTTTTGGTTCAATTGGTTGGCAGCTTAATAGTTTGAGTTAAGCAGGGTACACATGTTCAACTTTTTTTATTAATTGACATGTTGGTGATTTTTGACCCAAGGTGGAAATATTTTTCAAAGGTCGCCTTGTCTCATCTATACAACTCAGCATTCGAAAATCACATTTGAAAACGTGTTCATGTTAATTTATGAAGTTTATTTTTTAGAAGTAAGACAAAAGTATCACTCCAGACTGCCCCTAAACGGTGACATTTTGCTCCTAAAATTTAAGACATTGCAAGGAAAAATTTCATCTACGAGTGCATGTGCGACCACTACATTTGCAGATTTATCTTCAGTTTTTTTTTTGTGGTTGTTTTAGCACATTTACCTCTCAGTGCAGAAGTCATGTTCCCCAGCCTTCCTGTGTAAAGTTTACATGTTCTTCCCGTGCGTGTGGATTTTCTCATTGGTACTTCAGTTTCCTCCCACATTCCAAAAACATGCACTGTAGGTGATCATTCTAAATTGTGAGTGTGTAATTTGTAAGTGTGGATGGTTGCTGACATCCGAGAATCCACTCATTGTTCACTTTCTTCTGAAGTGTGGGAAAAATACTCAAATTTGTCCCAAAAATTGTGTGTATGCGCGCGCACGCTCCACTTCATCTGAGTGGTTTGCCGTCAATCTGACATGAAGTCTGTGACCAACCCACATTTTTTTTCTGCGTTGTGTTTTTAATTAAGCGCTCAGTGTGTGTGTAACTAGAGACTATTATCTCCGCTTGCTTTGTGCAGCTGTTATTGTACACACAAATATCCACCCATTCACACACACACACATTGCGACCGTGACTCCTGATCCTCCCCCAGCTGGTTTCTGTTCTTATCAAAGCCAGGAGCACTAATGAAGAGGTTGAAGGTCACCGAAGATGCTGTGGAGAACCGTTTTGTTTTTATGATCCATGGCCGGTCTTACTTTAAAATATGGATTACTTTCGAGTCCATTTCAGTCTTAACGCCAATGTGACACGTACTTAAACTTCTCATCCCGATAGCATTACATCACCTCTCCGTGGGAATGCTCAAGTATCACTCTGCCTCACTACCAGCAGATGCTCCATCATCCTTGGCCTGTCAGGTGGGGGCAAGGGAGGGAGGGGGAGATGCCACGGTGGCACACGAGAGGGGGGATTTGCGGGTGCTGGCAGAAGGTGATAAGCTAGCTCAGGGTTGTAGCATATTAAGAAGAAGGAAGGCGGGCAGGTCGGGGGAAGGCATGATGCTCGAAGAAGCCGAGTGGGGGCAACCCTACGGTCACGGTCCAGTCGGTGTTAGCGTCCTAACTTATGGCAGAGTCATGAAACTGTCGCCGTTGCTTGTCGTGTTGTTACCCTGGCACCATTCGACTCCCTATTGGAGCATTTCCCTTGCCAAAGTTGGATAATGGGAGTCCTCAATGGCGCCGATATTAGCCGTTGAATCGTGATTTTAAAAAAAATAATTATTTTTTTTTGGTATATTTATTACAAAATAACAGCACAACAAGCCATGTTCCAATCAGGATTTAATGCTGATACCGATTCCGATACCGATTTGATACCGATCCTCATTGAGTGCGATCTGCTGATACCGATTCCGATACCGATCACATGAATTTAGCAGCCCATTTTTCAATTTTAGAGCCACTCACTCGTGATTATTTGAATTGGAAAAAAATAGGAAGTCACAATCTTCAGGCCTCACATTGGGCATAGATGACGCGCGGAATTGAATGAGACTGTGCAGGTGTACTCGGTGTTGTGTCGTCTGGGCGCACGCACGACGGGAGCCAAATTCACAGCTGATGCAAAACCATCACCGCTTCCTCTCAAGTCGGGTGGCACCGTCTGTTCAGGACCCCGCGGCAGCTTTTGCAATCATGCGCTCATTAGCTAAACGAAACACGGACGCTTGTCGGCGCTTTCGGGAGCGGCGGCCGTTACGTAACGAGTAGTAAAACATGGCGGCCATCGCGCACATGCAACCGCCCCAAACTGAACTATTATTTTTTTTTCTCCATTTCCCATCTCTTGCATATGTGCCCTGTGATTTGCTGGTGACCAGTTCGGGTTTTAGCCTACCTCTTGTCCAAGTTGACGCCAGCTCACCGTCTACCCTTGAGAGGATAAGCAGTATAGATGGACGGATTTTCCGCACTTTTCCAACCATATTAACTTGAATTTTTTGCAACATGGCTCTAACGTTGTTGGACATCACTCCTATCTGTGCACGAGCAAATAAACTCCCTGCGGGCGATTAGCCGAAATGTTATTTTCATGAAGTAACATCGATCATGAATGCCAGGAAACTCCACCTCACACTGGGCTTAGTTTGTCCTCCTTATGTCGCCAAGACTATTTCACGCAAAACAAAACGCGTGTATCACGAATGGGACGCCACAATGAGTTTCATTATCTCGATTCGCTGCGTGTTTACGCAAAGTTTTGTTGGCGACGATCGCGGTTCCAGTTATGCTGCTCCTTAAATCCGCCTCAGCTGTCATGCGTCGAGCATCACGTCATCATGGACAGCTGTCAGAACATTTTACAGTGAGGCTCTCTGTGTCACACACACACACACATGCCCATACACTGATACAACAAATGTAAACTGTCATTTGTTGCCGCCTGCTTTTGGGGGTAACATCTTCTCGCTTTTTGTGGGCTTGTTCCACACTCCCAAATTAATTCTCTCCATATGCATTTCTGGTTCACGCCGTCACTAAAGCTAAATCCGGTCATATAAGAAGGCCTTCTAATATATTGTTAAAGGCAGAATGTATTCTTTTTCACACTGTTTGGTTTGTACGAGAGCAGGTTTACGGTTTGTGTGTAGCGCCTGGCATAAATCACCAGTAAGCACCGGTCGTTTCACCGGCGGTTGAGTTGATGACACTTCATTAGCTGTTTTGGTCTTTTAGAGGCAGGACATATGCAGCATATGTTGAATTTTAAACACTGAGGCGAGATCCAAGACGAAAATGGCGTCAGGCATTTCTGTTTTCTATTCATTGGCACGTCCACCTTTTTTTGTGCTTTTCGACGGCCTTTTAATCGGCACAAACCCTCTGAAGCGGCTTCGGCGGGGTTGTGCTCATCCAACTCATGAAATATTTAAGGCCATACGAGGATGTTAAGTCACTGATTTGTGTTGTCTCGGAACGACCGCGCTAGCGACTTCACATTTAGCATTGCTGCGCTGGAAAATGTCGTTGCCAAGCAATAAGGAAAAAAAAAAAGATGGCAGATGAAAAATCATGTGGCGGACCATTTTTATGAACCAAATTCCATTTTGCGTCTCTTTGCCGCACTCAAAGCCAGATGGAATGATACTGAATTTCCAAAGCTCGATAATATTTCTTGTCCCAAATGGCGAAAAAAAATGGCTTTAACTTCGAGATGTGGCTGTACAAACTGTTCATGGTCATCTTGTATCATGGCCCCGACGTCTTTTAACTAGCATACATCTTTTACAGACTTGGAAGCATAAGATAAATAATTCAAGGCCGTACTGCCTGTCTGTTGTCCAACTTGTGCGGAACCTTGACAATGTTCTGTTCCCCGAGTGATGACGTAACCGGAATTTTTACACGTCATAACGCACCAGTGTCAATCGCTAACAGACACGAATGTGGTCGTTAATAAGTGCAGTTGATATTTATTGAATATTTACATTTTTTTCTTAAATACTGTATACAGTATTACTAAAATATAAAATAAACGGGAGCCCAATGAAATATTAAAATAGATATGAACAAAAATGTACGGTGTGAAAACTAAAACGTCTCCTCTGTTTGTGTTTCGCGTTGTTAGCATTAAGCTAGCACACCTTCGTCTGACAAAATAGTGTGTTTTAGTTGAATATTTTGGTGTTTAAATATGCAATGTTTTATTCCCGTTTATTTATTCCCGTAAACTTCAAATGGGAGTGACAAATAAAGAGCTTGAAGCATGTTAGCTTGAAGCAAATTGAACATTTACTTGTACGTCTTTTCATTGTCACTTGGCAGTTGGAAAATGAAAACGTGACTCTTATGATTCAAAGATGGCATTTTTTTTCATATCGGAGGGAAAATAATTTATATATAAAAAAATAAGATAAGATATCCTTTATTTGTCCCACACTGGGGAAATTTAATAGGCCAATTTATAATGCTATATTTTAAACCAGCTAACAATAATGAGTCATCTTACAGTTTTCAGTTGACAGTTGAAAATGAAACAAATTTTAGACAGTCATACGATACTATCGCAGCTTGTTCATAATCTGGAAAGGATGTCCGAAAGCCCGCAAACCAAAGACCCCCTATACTGAAAGTATCTCATGAGCCAAATTACATCAATTGGAATCCGATAGTGGCAAGCTCTGAAAGCCTCGACAGTATGTAAGCAAAGCTGGAATCGTTCGAACCGTCCCCTTCATCCGTCTTTTTCCGTCTTACTCTTCCACTTCGTCCCTGCATGGAGTTCGCTCAAGCTGTCTCGTATGTCGCCAAGTGTCAGGAGACTGATGTACGAGGGCCAGAAGGACCCGTGCTGAAACAGCAGACCACACACACACACACACACAGTCACACACAGATATCTACACGCACACACACATTCAAGGCAATGCAGACAAGGTTGATAAATGAGAGGAATTGGTCCGGGTTTGGAGGCCCCAGCACAGGAAGATCCAGATGTTATTATTTGAGATGCACAAATTCACTGGCCAATATTGTTTCCTGCTTCTTTGGCTTGACAGTAAAGAACACGGAGGCAGACCTCCATCTGTTGATTTCAAAGACGGCTATAGGCGCAGATGTGGTCGGCAGAGCGAAAAAATATCTGAACGGCCACAAATGCAACCTCCAGTCGCCGGTTTATACAGCAGATTGTTCACTCGGAATCACAAATAATTCCCAAACATTTTGTTGAATGGAAGACTCTGTGTTGAACTTCTGCTCTTAGCCACTTTCTGGCGAATGAGAAGGACTATCCGGTTGTTGGCATGCATGCCAGATATCCAACGGCATGAAATTTAAGCTCCCCCCCCCCCAAAAAAAAAAAGTTTCTCATAACTCTCACAGCTGTCTCTTCTTGCTCGGAATGTTCTTTCCATTAAAAAAACAGAATAATAAGATGATCTGAATGAGTGTTACACCTCCTAAGAGGTAACGTAAGCGAGCAAAATATCTGTTGACGCCATGTTTGTACCTACGACCATTTTTTTTTTTTTTCGAAATCCTCTTGGCCAAATGTTGTGGAAGTTGGAGGATGCATCTGCCAGATGACCCCATGGCAATATCCGTCCGCGCAGGACCCTCCCCATTGCCCCCCCCCCTCTTCCTGTGTCAGCTGACTGCTCTTTGTAAACTGTTGCGGGTTTTGTTTTGTAGAGTCTGAGACGTGAAGAAGGGTGGGGTGGGGGGGTGAAGTTTTGTATGCACTTACAATTTCCTGCACCGAAGAAAATGTTGATTCGGCCCGTGCCTTTTTTTTTTAAATAATAGCTGGCATGTGTTTTCATGGGAAACTCTTGGGATTCTGTCCCAGCTGCGGTATCCGCAACATAACTCCCACTACCCCGTTGCGCAAGAGCCCGTCCTTCTCCCCTGTGAGTTCCCAAGACATCTCGCCAGGCCCTGGATGACGTCCCGGAACATTTGGCTGTTGTCAAATATGCTTTATGAAGTGATGAGTCTTTTTTTTTTTTCACCAAGCGGTGAGGTTAATGGCTTCATCAAACGACACAACTTTTTTAAAATGTGTTTATTTTTTGGGGTAGTTTGCGGTCGCTCTGTCAGACCACTCGATCGATAGCGTAGCGCGCTTCCGTCAAGAGTCGGTCCGTCGGCGCAAGACCGTCGCGGAGGGCGGGGCAAGTGGCTGTCAAAGTCACGTCGAAGCAGGGATTTGGGGAAAGTTTGCAAATCAGCTGTTAGCTTTGCAGTTAGCAAACGTTTCAATGCGATGTATACTCGGTTGGGGGGTTGTTGAAGGGGCTGCATGACTTAAAATGTTTGAGGGAAAGGCTTCTTTAGCCCAATTATCTGGCAGCAGATCCATCTTACGGCGGCTGGTACCCCAGCAACCCCATATTTTGGCACCCTTTCCAAATTGTGACACTGGAAATGCATACCGAACGATACGAGTCGAATGAAGGTGCTCTCTCTGGTTTGTTCTCAGCATGACGCAACTCAAGTGACAAAAGGTGCTCTGGGCCTTTTGCGTCTTTGTCTTCTCTGCATTGTCCTGCCGAGAATTGGTTATGGAGGATTGCGTCCGTCTGCTGAGTGGGATTTCTTGGAAACGGGAGGCACGGAACGGATTAAAAAAAAAAAAGCAAAGCAAAATTGGAGGAGTATGTTGGAGTGAGGGGGGGGGGTCTTGTGTGTGATCAGCAGAAAACTGAAATCAAGTCCTCGGCGGGGGATGCACTGAATGTGTGTGTTTGTGGGATGAATTTTCAATGAACTCGACCGACCAGTGCGATTTATTTTCTCATGCATATGTCCTGAAGCTTCCCTCTGGCATTTGACATTAAAAAGAAGACGCATTGTTCTCATCGGCCTTTGATAAGCATATCATGTCAGGCTGGGACAGGGGGGCGGGGGGCCCTCGCTGTGTTGGGGTTCTTTTGGCGTCACCCCACTCACCCACTGCCCACCAGTCAGAACTGGGTCAAAGTTTATTGGAGCATCCTGTCTGAGTAGGGGGATTGCTGAAATTGTGGGGGCTTAAGAGGGATCCTTGGTACCAGCGACCACCCTCCTCGGGTGGGGGGCGGGGGGGATTTGCTATCTTGTATCAAAAGACTAAAGTTATTGCCAATCGTCAACTTTGTTATTCTGTTTTGGTGTTCTGGCCAAAACCCTGTCTAATGTTATGTAATTACAATTACATTACAATTAGTCATTGTAATTGACGGACCATTAGGCAATGAGCAGGTCTGTTTTCTTTGTGTGTTTTTTTTCATACATTCATACATTAGACGATCCAGGTCGTAAGATGTTTTTTTTTTTTTAAATCATGTTTTAAAATAATGTTTTTTAAAATTTATTTATTAAATTAATAAAATTGTAAAATAAAAAATATATTTTTAAATTTATTTAGAGATTTAATTCTGTTATGCTAGGTTCAGACTGGACATGAAATATCGGGTAGTGCCGCTACGGGGGGGTTGCTTCGAGCGGTGAAGGGGGTCTTCCGACATACAAAAAAAAACATCTGAACATTGCTAGTCAATCTGGGGAGGTTGTGTTATTACTTTGGCTAAGGCTAAATGCCATCTTGGTTGAGGGTTCAACACTTGTCAACAAGTAAATGCACTAAGCATTACCCAAATTGTTTTTGCTCGGTTCCAGCAGCTTTCCGAAGCCGGCTGCGTCGTTTACTTCGTGTAGGTCCAGCGCCACATCGTAAAAGCTCAGCTTATGTTGGATCTAACCGGAGAATGTAGCATTAGGCTAGTGGGACTACATTTCCCATGGTTCTTAGCCACGAAAGCAGGAAGTAGTTCTCATTCAGCAACTTGAAGCGAACACCCTTGGCCTCTAACAGGGAGAACTGCTTGAGCGTGTTTTCTTTTTGTTTCTTCAAAGTGTTGTTAAGTGTAAAAGCGATGAATGAACAGAAAGTCATTTTAACACCAAACTACTAATCCGCCGACCCCTTTGAGCCAAGCACACCTCCGCAGATTACAACCGCGACGTGTCATGTGATGAGGTCACACCGTGCGATGTTCGAGTCTTGCTGTGGATATTTGTCATTGTTTCGACGGGGCGGTACGACGGAAGACTGGTTGGCACGTCCGCCTCACAGTGCAGAGGTCATGGGTTTGATTCCTGTTCCCAGTTTGCATGTTCCTTCCCCGTTCCCTGCGTGGGTTTCCTCTCACATTCCAAAAACATGCACGGTAGGTTAATGGAACACTCGAAATTGTTCCTCGGTGGGATTATGAGCGCAAATGGTTGTTTCTCGATGTATGACCTGTGATTGGCTGGCAAGCAGTTCAGGGTGTACCCCGCATGGGTGTTTTGAACGAATCCGAGCTCTGTATAAGAGACCTCAGATGTTATCTTTTAATATGTCGAATGCCGGAAGCATCTTTTGTGATGAAACAGTCAATTAAACCATAGCGCAAATGCTTTCTCCAGAACGTTCCGCTCGCCGTCCGATGTGAGAATCTGTCGTCATGGTCAGGAGCATGGTCGTCGATCAACCTGATGAAGGTGAAGAAACGAAATGGAGGAAGGGGGGGGCAGCGTGTGAAATGAGAGCAGTGTCATGCTGCCTCATTTTCGGTGCGGGGTTGAGAAGGGATTAGAATCGCTTACATATCACACACCCCAACCGATTTCCTCGCTTTAACTAGCCCACCCCCCCCCCACCCCCCCACCCCCGTGTGCCTTCTCCCCAGTGAATAATCGAGTAATCGGATGCAAAGGCGCCCCGCCAAAATGGCGCACTTAAAGTACTGTAATACCCTCGCATACAGGTCAGGGCCGCATCAAAAAGCATAAATACAGTGGACCCCCCCCCCCCACCCCCTTGTTTTTGTGCTCCAGCCAAATCGGTATATCAGTTTTTTTCCGAAGTTGCTGCCATCTTGGGGCGTCTGCAGCCAATTACAGTTACAATATAAACCATTTGAGAATGGAGTCAATTACCCCGCAGATTTTTGTGTTGTTTTCGGAGCAGTTGAAGGGTGAAAAAAAAAACCACTTTGGGAGGGTGTGCGCGTGTTTGTGTTTGTAAAGCAAGCGGAGCATAAACTGTTTAAAAATGAATCCGTCAGAGAGGTAGTGATATAAAGCAAAAGGAAAATGGGGAATAAGGAGGAGAAAAGGGGAGGGGGAGGGGGTGCGTGGGGGGGGGGTGTTGGGGCTGGATGAGATAGTCTATTTATAGTTTATCCCCCGCTGCTGGGTTAGACCGCCTGGCCCAGCGCAGCACAGCTCAGCATCCATGTCAGTCCTCGTGTCAGTCTACATTAGCTTTGCGCTCGCGCGCGCACACAGTTACTCCGAGGGCGTTAAAAAAAAAAAAAAAAAAACGCCTGTCACGCAAACACGAGTTTAAAAAGAACCCGCGCTGTGTTTTTGTGAGCGTGAGAGATGAAGATGCCGCCGCAGCATCGATTGGGAAACATGAACGCAGTTCATCTCCACAGAGGAGCATTGAAAAGGGAAAGTCGTGGAAGTTGTTGAAACGTCATCTCCGGCTTGATCTTTTAAGCATTCGACGGGTCACTGAGGTTACGATGAACTTGTGGATTTGCCCCCGAAAGCGAGTCCCGTTTCCCGACTCTGCCAACCAAAACGGACTGTTGATCCGAACACGGGAAGCAGCGGCGACTCCCTTTCGTTTTCCGTTAATCACTTTTGAATCCAGAAACACGTGAAACTTCCTCCCCTCCCTTCAAGGTAAAAACGTCTCGGGTGAACGTCGACATGATGACTCATAAGAATGATTCGACACAAAACAAACCACCTTCTCTTGGGCCTCGTCAAAAGTATTAGCGAGCAGAGCGGCTGCAAACTCAGGACTTTCCAAACGGAGAGTTGGGTCAATATCAAGGTAAAAATCTTCATCCACTGTCACGTGTCGCGTCAAATGGTTAAACGGTAAAATAAACGTTAAAACGGGTGTGAAGATTTAATGCTCGTCTGGCCGGTGCTGTTTATTTTTTCTTCCGCCTTGTTGAGTTGAAAGCAATTTCCAACAAGTGGTTTGGGCATCACGGCAGACCAATTATCTGATTACGGATCAGACTTCCTGCTTCGTGTCATGTTTTCGGATAAATGTACTCTTCTATTTTTTTTTTTTTTTAATTTTTGTTTCTCATTGAAGAAGCCATGACCCTTTGACCCTTTCATGCAGCCTGCAACCCAATAATATGATAAGCTGCCCACTGTCGTGACCGTCTCTCAAAGGGTTCATATGGATCCAGATCAGTGGTTCTTAACCTGGGTTCGATCGAACCCCAGGGGTTGGGTGAGTCGGTCTCAGGGGTTCGTCGGGGCCTCTGCCATGGAGAGTAAGACACACCCGACTCAACATGTAAATTAGTTATGACACGCCTGGCTGCAAATGGTTACATGACATTGCTTGTCCAATCAGTGCTGCGGGAAATTGGGAGTTTGCTTCGTAGTCAACGTGTGATAGTACGTCGTACAATTTAAAAAAAAAAAAGTATACTTATCTCTTGAATTTAAAAAAAACGATTTTAAAAAATGTATTTTTAAAATATTTTGAATTTGTTAAAAATATATATTTTTCACTCCTGAAGGGGTGTGATGAATGTGCATATTCATTGTTTGGCTTCGGTACCTCTAAAAAGGTTAAGAAGCACTGATCCAAATGAAATTTTGGGGTGAACTAACACAAATTTTTTTCTGGGGGGTGGGGGGGAGCATCATTTATCTTCCTCCATGACTAATCGAACACCCCCAAAAGCCAGGCTCAAAACGACATTGTATCCGCATTGTAACCGCATTGACCTTAACTGCAAAAAAAAAAAAAAAAACCCCACAAGAAATGCAAGCGATGGATCCAAACCATATCGGAATGTTGGCTTCATTCATTTCAATTGAGCATCGTCAAGACTCGCTTTGCTTACTTACTTGCCCGGAAAATGCACAACACGGCCAACCAGACCCACCCGCCAAAATTTTAAATCCACAGAGTATCCCAACGACACGTTTAATCCTGCGAGCACTGTCCCGCTACTGTTTGAGTTTCTCACTCATGGCTTGGCCCTTCCGCAAGACAGAACCTCTCTTGTGTGCTCCAATAACGCGCCGACAGAATGTCATTCATTGGCGCAAATGCATTCGCAGTCATGCACACGTGTAACATTGTCTGGTTTTCATCACAACTCGTGACACATCACTTCGAGACTCAAATGGGATAAATTTTCCATGCGTTTTGGTGACATCGTTATTAACACGTGTGTGTGTGTGTGTGTGTGTGTGTGATTGGCATTCGCGGCAAAACGTGACTTGGCTATGGGCGAATCGTCATCTGCGCCCGCCATCGCCGCCTCTCAAGTCATTTCAAGTTGTTGCCGTCAAAAGCTCCTTGAAGCCAGCGGAGACGGACGCTGACAGATGCTGCCGTTGAACGTGTGAGTGTGTGTGTGTGTGTGTGTAACAGCCCCCCCGCGGCAACTTCATCTGTCTGTTTCATTTGCATTTTGAGCGGAGGCGTCTGTTCATAGAAAAGTGTTCGGGAGGAAAGAATTTCAAAAAAAAAAAAGAAAAGGGGCGCCAGACAGAGAAAACAGAAGAGATAAGAATGGCACAGACGAATGAAAGCGCAACTACCTCGGAGAAGCATAAAAGGCAAAGACGGCGCTTTTGACAAGCAGAAAAAAAAGTGAATGGAAACATTCCAGGCGCCTTTGGTGTGAGATTGCTTGTATTTCTTTTTTATTTTTTTTCTTTCGACCGAGTGGTCAACTTTTGCCCCCCCCCACCCGCGCACCACGTCGAGTAGATTTCCCACCCAAGACCCTTATTCGTCATCTATCGTTCGAACATGCAGCATCATTCTCTTTCCAAAAGCGATATTTCACAGTCAAGCTTTTTTTTGGGGTGGGGGGGGGGGGTTGATAAAAATAATACTCTTTATCTCATCTAATCTGGCCACCAAGATGGAAGATGTCTTGGCGGTTGGAAAAGAATACCAAAGAGTATTTCCATAAACAGTTGGCTGGCTGGGGGTGTGTGTGTGGGGGTGGGTTATTTACTCAACTGTACTTGAGGAATGCAGCATCAATGAGGGGAGGGGGGGTTACAGTGGAGCCTTGACATCTGAGTTTAATTTGTTCCTGTGGCTTCCTGTGTAAAGTTTGCAGTTTCTCCCCCCGTGGTGGTGGGAGTGGTGTGGGGAGGGGGGGGGGTCCTTAAGTGACATTGGAGTCATCAAATGAGTGTCGAGTTGGCTGCGTTGCCCCTTCTGTTAAGTGGTTAACCATTAGCCCGTCTGCGTGCCGAGTTACGCGGTCCTTGACCACCTGTTGAGCGTTTTATGTGCCACGAGTGGCGGTTGGCGATATTAAATTAGCTAGCGGTGTTGACTTTACCAGACAGGTGCAGTCGCTGAAGCCCATTCTATGTTTCTGCAGACACATGGAACTTTATCTTCTTGTTTTTTTTGTGTGTTTTTTTTTAGGTGTAAAACGATCCCAAACTTTGGACGTTTTCTCTCTTCTCTGTATTCTTTCCTCCTGGCTCACCCTTACTGCCATGTCAGTCTGCATTAACATAGTCGTGTGATCCCTGCAAAAAAAAATCACGCCAAATAACCCAAAACCCATGAAATCAATTTTTTACAATTTGAGATTGAGCGAATTCAGAAAACTGAACACGGATCCGGCGAGCCATGATTGTAGCGGTCAGAATTCTGCCCTCTAGTGGCCTTAAATGGAACCGAACCTGACTTGCATGTATTCTTCGCTGTGCGTTAACAAGACGGGAGTGTGATAATAATCCGCAGATGGGGGGGGTGGGTGTCAAAGCGGCACTCGCGACATCTTTTGCTTTGCCGCCAAGACGAATGGCTCTCATTAATCACGGCCGTTTGTCTCGTGTTGGAAGTTTGGAGGTCAGCGATTACAGCTTGTTTCTCGGCGCATTTGCCAACTCTTCAGCTCATCGCTCGTTTTCTCTCTTTCAAAGAATCGCATTTGCGTTCTCTCCTCGACTTTGCTTCTTCTGACGGCTCGGGCGTCGGCTGCCACCTAATCCCCGACGAATAAAAGTCAAGAATTGAAGCAGCAAATCATGTTTTATGTACGCGTGCTTACACAATTGTGAGCATGCTGGAAAAGTGGGCCAAGCATCACACGGGGCAAATGATAACAACAAAGAAGCTTTTTTTTTTTTGTTTGTTTGTTTTTTTTAATTTTCATTCAACATCCCAACAAGCGGCCACAGAATACATTTTGAGAATTCTCGCTAATGTCAGTCTAAATTTATTGCAATACACCTTTTAAACATATATTAATATTAGTGTCCTGATCCGATAATGATATTGGTCCCCGCCCCACCAAAAAAATGTCAAAACGTATCTGATTTGTCAGTCGTCAATTCCGATATGAGCACTCATATCCAAGAAGTCTATTCCAGACTGCGCTCCTGCTCTTCTGCCCAGCAGCATCTGTATCGAGCATGATGCGGAACCCATGTCATCTAAACAGTTGACTGTTGTTCTTTGTTTGAAAAGCATCATTTGATCAGGTCTCTTCTCACATTTAATATATATAATATATATATATATATATAGGGCGGCCTGGTAGTCCAGTGGTTAGCACACCGGCTTCACAGTGCAGAGGTACCGGGTTCGATTGCAGCTCCAGCCTCCCTGTGTGGAGTTTGCATGTTCTCCCCGGGCCTGCCTGGGTTTTCTCCGGGTGCTCCGGTTTCCTCCCACATTCCAAAAACATGCGTGGCAGGCTGATTGAACGCTCTAAATTGTCCCTAGGTGTGAGTGTGGTTGCGAATGGTTGTAAGATTCTGTGTGCCCTGCGATTGGCTGGCAACCGATTCAGGGTGTCCCCCGCCTACTGCCCGGAGACAGCTGGGATAGGCTCCAGCACCCCCTGCGACCCTAGTGAGGATCAAGCGGTTCGGAAGATGAGGAGGGCGGCGAACCAGCTAGTATATATATAATTTTAAACTAAATGCATGTATCATATCTACTGATATCGTATTGTTTCAATATCGGTATCGGACAGCACTGAAGGCTGCAATATCGGTATCGTATCGGAAGTGAAAAAGTGGTATCGGGACACCCCTATTTGAATATCCACATAAATTGTAAGCATAAAATGTAAAGAAAATACTGTTTGGAGGTCAATAAAGACCAGAAAAGTACACTGGTGAATGTGGTTCTCCTCTCCCACATGTGAGGGCAGTACAGGAAGTAAGTAAGCATACTGTAATAAACCCATTAAAAAAAACCCGACAGCTTAAAAAAAAAGTACTGAACAATGAACAGTAAAAGCTTCCAATGACATTTCTGCCCCTTTTGCGAGACCTTGAAGCCAAACACCCAACCTCCTTGGACGAGGTAATGATCGCTCCATCTCCTTGACCCAGTTTCAGCCTGACTTTTTGATTGACAGCTCCCACTTTCTCCTTCAATCCTCCACTGCAGCATAACTCTCCAAAATGACAGAACGCAGTCAAGGCCCGGACTAACCTTGTACAGTCAGTGCGACCGCGCAATTGTCTGTGATGCGGCGCAACCTTGATAAACGCAAGAAGTTGCCATCCGATACTCGCTTTAAGTGTGGCGACCGCTGTGAGGAAATACGCGGCCACGGCCGTGTCATCTATCCAACGCGAGGATTAATTGTTTCGCTCCCGTCTGCACCCGTGGGTGTTCCCATCAGAGGGTGACACAAGGTTATGCATGTTTTGCGTCAAGATCATCGAGAATCAATTCCATGTGATGGTTCCATCACGTTGGTGATTATTTAAGACATCGCAGTAAATGTAATCGCAAACCTTCGAGTTCATTTCAACCCAAAACGTCATGCCAGAACATCTGAGATGCTTGGGGTCACCTTTTAGCGCAATGATACAAAGAACAAAGTTTGAACTATGGAACAGCGATATAACAGGCTATCACCGTACAGTGATAACTCTACTTATGAAATTAATTGGTTCTGGAAGAACCGGTAGTCCAGTGGTTCGCACGTCGGCTTCACAGTGCAGAGGTACCGGGTTCGATTCCAGCTCTGGCCTCTCTGTGTGGAGTTTGCATGTTCTCCCCGGGCCTGCGTGGGTTTTCTCCGGGTGCTCCGGTTTCCTCCCACATTCCAAAAACATGTGTGGCAGGCTGATTGAACACTCTAAATTGTCCCTAGGTGTGAGTGTGAGTGCGAATGGTTGTTCGTCTCTGTGTGTCCTGCGATTGGCTGGCAACCGATTCAGGGTGTCCCCCGCCTACTGCCCGGAGACAGCTGGGATAGGCTCCAGCACCCCCCGCGACCCTAGTGAGGATCAAGCGGTTAGGAAGATGAATGAATGAATGAATGAATGGAAGAAATTTCTTCACTAGAAAATTTTGTAAATTGAGACGCGTTTTCCATGTAAATGTCCTAATCCGTTCCAAGCCCTCCCAAACTTCAGACATAAATTTTTTCTAAAGCATAAAAATGCATCCAAATATGTAACAAATGCATGAGATTTGATCTTAGTTTTACTGTTTGGTGCTTTCTACCATCTTTTGTTACTGATTTATTGCTTTACTGTCGTATATGTTAGTTGCTCCATGTACAGCACTTTGTATGCGGCGATGGCTGTTTGAAAGTGCTCGATAAATACAGTTGAGTTGTATTTTTACCTTTCGTAACACGAGGCGATGTTTTCTTGTTGAGACGTTTCATAACTTGGAAATATCGTATGAAGAGACGTTCATAAGATCGAGTTATCACTGCATTTCCTTATGGGGCGTCCATTTTCCTCAACATTGACAAGAAGAAAAAAAAAAACGGCAAACCTGCCCCACTTGCGCCAAAATCGATACTCGTATCGCTGACCTCATCACAAGAAGTGCGTCGCAGTAAAAAACGAAACCTGGCGCTCACAAGATCAGAGGCTCTGTTCAAAATCAAAATGGATGGACTGCACCTTAATCATTAAGCTCTGTGTATTATTACCCGATTCAACCATTTTCTGTCCAATCAATCCATCCCACTGTTCTACCCGTCTACTACCGGAAAATATTTTCAAAAAAAGTCTAAAACATCCATCCAAAAATGCTTTGTATTTTTGAGCTAACAAATGATAGCAAAAACGTGTGGCGTTCTTTTTTATTTTTTTTAAAAATCCTCTTGAAAATGCACACATCGCCAGATGGGGGCAGTATTACCCCCTCTTCACAATCCTCACCTCGACTCTGCTTACATAATGGTTGCCCTGCATCTGAAGATCTGCCAAGGTTGCCTGAATAAAGTCTGCTTTTTGTTTGTCTGCAGGCTACTGGCTAGTCAGAGGAGGGCCCAGAAATGAGCCGCGTCCTGGGATGAGTCTGTCTGCCATCACTCTGTCTCCACCAGACCTTACAGGAGGAGCACTTTGAGCATTGGAGTGAGGTAAAGACCCGCACACTTCATCGCATCTACGGGACAAAATCTGAGGAAGCTCCCTATGCACTGGTTTTAGTGGTGTGAAAACTTCTTTGAAGACCCAATGAATTGAAGGGATCGGGTTTGGCTATGCATGTCACTCAGAGTCTGGGCTGACACCAAGTTGAAGGGGTCAGCGATCCACAGCTGAGCACCGAGGCTGATACGAAATCAGATTTCCTCTCTGGAAGCAGACTTTTCACCTCACCGAACCTCAGTTTGAACGTGTTTCCTCATCGCAATCTACAGCGCGGAGTTTGTTTGTTGTTTTGAGCCTCCTGCGGGCCATGCGACACTGAAGCCTGACCTTATCGTAGCGGGGGGAGGGGGGGGGGGTTGAGCGAGATGTGCGCCGAGATAAACGTGTGCGGCGGACAACAACACGGCTGCAGCTGTCTTTCTGTCTTCCTACCAGCGTCCCCCCCCCCCACCACTCACGTCACAGTTTTCCTTGTTTCCTCTTGTTCAGGCCCAGCTGTCCTCGTCCCTCAACAATTTGCACTGCTTGTATAGACGCGGTACCTTTTAATAATACAAATGGCTCACTGTCCCCCATCTATTTTAAAATAAAAAATGTGTCACATCAGGAACATTGCATTTCTGGAAATTAGGGTTGTCGTTGACAACCCCACGTAGCCTTTTTTTAAGCACTTCTAGCGGCCTAGTGAGTGATGCCAGGGGCTTACTGTAAGTGCGCTTGGCCCAACGTGGCCAGTTAGTCTGCGTGTGAGCGTCTGGCCATGAGTTGTGGTCTACTTTGAAACTTTTTTACAGTATTGCCGTTATATATCGTGCTCCTTTTGGCCAAACCCGTAATCCTTCCAGGACTGAGCACCCGTGGCCCACAATTCATTGCTGTCGTTGGGCCAGGTGTGACTTAGATTTACGGCCTGCCACTTCGCTAGAAATTCTGCAATGCGCCTGGTAGCAAGTGTCTAATCCGGGAATGAAAGAAATCAACATGTGCTAGTCCAATAATTTCTCGAGTTTTGGACGACAACGTTGTGCCGCCGTGTCTCTTTTTTGTCTTCACGGGAAATTTACCTATTCCGCTCCAAAGTATTGGCGTCAGTTGCCGTTTGCTTTATTAGGCTGCAAGCAAAATGGCAAACTTTCCATTTTCAGGTTAAAAAACACAATTGGTTTCTCTATTTTCACACTAATGGTGTTTTTGCTAGAAAGCTGGTCTCAGATGTAAAATAGGGCCCCTGTTTACCATATTTTCCGTAATATAGGGCACAGCTAAAAGCATTGAATTTTCTCAAAAGCTGACCGTGCGCCTTATGATCCGGCGCGCCTTCTATATGGATCGATATTCAGATTTCTTGGGCGTAGTTTTTTAAATCTAAAGCGTTTTGTTCCAGCTGCAGTGGTTGTGAAAGCTTGATACGAATAAAGCTGCATTGTATTGTATTCCCTTTAGTGTAGCTCCATCTAGTGGCTGCATAACACAACCTCAGCCATTATTGTAGCTTTGATTCTGTGCACCTTAGAATGCGTTGCGCCCTGTATATAAAAACAGTTTTAAAATAGGCCATTCATTGAAGGTGAAGACAACAAACGTATACAAAAGTCGGGTTTATGAATTTTCACGGTCACTGAACCCAAATTTTTGCCACCATGCGAGATCGTTCATTCATTCTTTGCGCATTGGGATGCTGAAAATCAAACGGACACACACGCACACATGCACGCGCGTGCCAACACACGGGCGTGCGGGGATCGAAAGCTTTTTTGTGTTACTCTTCGCGGCGAGGTGATCGGTGTTAATGGCAGCAAAGTGCAGCGGGGGGGAGAGCTAAAGTGAACTTTCTTTTCACTTGTTGACCACCGAGGGACTCGTGGGGAGTACCAGTAAAGTTTAAGTAAAAAGTTGAAGTGGAAAAAGGACACACACACACACACACGCACACAATGCTGAGTCTTGTTGCGTGCCAAAGTGGAGAAGCAGTAAGAGCTGAGTAACGCTGGACACGAGCAGGCGTGTGTGTGTGTGAGTGTGTGTGTGCGTGTGTGCGCACAATCTGCAAATAGCCCAATGCTGAAACAGTTGGTGCATTAATCACGTGCATTAGCAGGAGTCAACCTCATTTCAGCATCCCAGCGGTGGATCAGGTTGCAAAAAGCCTCTGCGGGTGCTTCTTTTCCTTGCGCATCTGTATGCAAAGACATTTGAGCATTTAGTCCTCATCAAGTTTAGTGCACTTGTAGGGGAAAAAAAATCCCAATTACTGCCTTCCGCAATTTTATGACATTTCTGCATGCTAGCTTTGGTACACCATAGACCAAAGGTGGGCAAACTACGGCCCGCGGGCCGGATCCGGCCCGTTGGTCTTTTTAATCCGGCCCGCCGAAGATTGGTGCACAATTAAGGTTTGATTGCATTCATTTCGTTTGGACTTGTAATGACAGGTATTTCAACACCAGGTGGCGCAGTCACTTCAAGTTGCACAGCACAGGGAGGGAAGGGAAAGACGTAGAAAGAGGGAGAGAGTAAAGACCATGGAAGGGAAGGTGATATGTATCTGATTAAACGAAGCGGGTAACAAAGTACGCAACATTCAGGGGACGCCTGGAGTCAAGACTCAAATCTACGAGACTTTGAAAAACAAGGAAGCGATTCTTACTCAGTCCGATTCTGGCAATTTCCATGCTCAGAGTGAATTGCTTGTCGCTCGAGTAAATGAACTTTTCCTAGAATGGTTTGATTGTTAAAAAAAAAAAAATAAAAAAACTTTCCGAAAACTGGACCGCTAATAAGAGTCGGAGAGCAGTCAAATGTGTAGAGCGTGAACAACAGGGGGCTCAGTCCACATCCTTGAGGAGAACCGGTGCTGAGTGGGATGGTGGAGGAGAATGTTACATTTTTACTGGCATACAAAGACATTCTGCTATCTTCTTTATTTTCTATTTCTAACTTTTGGCCCGGCCCTCCACAATATTTTCTGCTTCTCATTTGGCCCCCCCGGGAAAATAATTGCCCACCCCTGCCGTAGAGCAACTGGGTTACTAGTGAGGCAAAAATAATGTTAGTGGCCAGGTTGGTGCCATGAGTGCATGACACATATCTACTAGTTGGATTTAGTCGTGTTACTAGTGTAGCATCATAGTTTACTAGCAAAGTTTTAGTTGTCACAAGTAGTGTGTGGCGGGAGGGAGGGGGGGACAAAAAAAATTCCAATAAGAGACATCCCAGTCATGAGGACCGAGGGCCTACTAGTACATGGGCCTGCATCCACATCTCAAGGATATTAAATAAATGCTCCAGCGGCTTTTCCGTCTCACAAATTTTCATCGGCGACTACGATTTACTCGCTAATCGACGCCCTCGCTCACCTCCGGACCCGTGATCACACGTTTGGCAATTTATCCCACGTGCCCTCACTCCTCCTCTGAAGCTCCTCACTTGATTAATGTTAATAATTTCACCACAGCGTGTCGGATGCTGACGATTGGTTGGAAAAGGAGTGAGAGGGGGTGTAGGGGGGGGGGGGGTCTTTGTGAACAGCCTCCCCCAAAACTGATAAGGACACACTCCTGTGCAGGAGTGGGTAGAAAATGGGGGGTAGGTTCGAAAAGGATAAGGGAAGTTGGAGTAGGAGGGGTGGGGGTCGGGGGGCGGGGGGGTTAAAAGATGGAAACAGGAGGAAGAAGGTGTGGGGTGTGGGGAGCTTGCAGGAAGGGCGGTGGGGGGGGGGGTTAGACAAAAGCGAGGGAGGGTGCAGGAGCGGTGAGGGGAGGTGGGTGGGGGTTTTGGAGGCGGTGCTAAAGCGGACCAGCGAGAAGCCAGCGCAGAGACGAACGAACGAGTGCGAGGAGGACCGGAGAGGAAAAGAAAAGAGGGGCGTCCGTTTTGAAAAGTGTCAGGAGATGAAGAAGTGTCGGAGCGGCGCAGAGGCGAGGGCGGTGCCGCCGGCAAGACGTTAAGACCAGAACCCCCACCCCCCACCCCCCGCCGGACTGATTTTAAGCCAAAATGAAGAACGAAGCAAGTGGAGGCAGAGATGCCAGGCTCTCACCGGGGTGAGTGTTTGCATCATGTTAACGGCTCCGTGCGTGTCTTTTACAAATTCTCCAACGTCAGCATCCTGACGTTTTGGCCTCATTTGCATAAAGGCAAAGTTTGCCAGAGGAAAGTTTGGAGTGTTGTCGTGAGGTTCACAAATGCAGGCGAGAGAATGGAACACAAAAAAGTTGCGCGGCAGCGGCGCTCGCACGCTCGTCATGGACTTGAAGGCAGAGGAAGCTTGAATCTGATCTCATATCTGACATGAAATAATGAACGTTGGAAAGTGGAAGCAGCCGCCGGATGCTTGGGTCAGGGTGTCCACGTGCAAACTGTTCATTTAAGGGGAGGTTTGAACGCAAAACGGATGAAAACTGCGGCATTTGGGGGCCTTCGTTTTTGTGTTTTGGAGCCTGGAATCGTCACAAAACAAACGTGAGCACATCTTGTGTCATTTCAACTTTTGTGTCATTTCCCAACTTTTATGTTTACTAAAAATGTATACCTTATACATTTAAAATGAGAAAAAAAATCTCACGTCATAGCACCAAAAACAAAAATGTGACAAAAAAACTGCTTGCACAGAACTTCCTTCTGCCTTCTAATGGACGCTCATTTAATTGTTGTGCCTGTCGCTATATGTTGCTTGCAAAATACATTTGTTAAAAAAAAAAAGAAAAATCAATCAATCTATGTGGTTCTCAAAATTCTACACACCCCTGTTTAATGCTCGGCTTCTGTGGAGAAAAATGAGACCAAGATAAACAATTTTATAACTTTTGCACCATTACTGTGACATGGTGAAACGGAATCAACTGTAATAATAATAATAATAATAATAATAATAGGAGGAAAGGGAAATTAAAAGACTACTAGAACAGCTTAAACTTCATTTTGGTTTCATGAGTGGCACTTTAAAGGGTCGCTGGGGTGTTCTGACTCCCATTTTGCATTTCTTTTGAGACGGGTGGTTCATCCTCAAATTGTGTCACTGAGTGACTCTAACTTAATAACAAAATCAAATTCGGCAAGAAGTGACAGGAAAAGCCTACTAGAGCATCTGAACTTTACTCGGGCTTAACAAGAGGGTCTAAATGGTGGCAGGTGTGTGCCGATTCCCATCTAAACCGGAGTTTTAGTTTTCAGCCACATCCTCAGTTAAAAGAGAGTGAGCCTTACTTGTGCAATGGTTCATTTTTACTTCTGCTCTTGGAAATATTTTTTTTTTCGATTTGGTCTGTGCAACGAATTTTCCACATTCTGCAAAAGAGGTGAAATCTCTTCGGGTAAATGGCGATGTGGTGGAATGGATGAGATTCTCCCATGCTGCTTATTATAATCTGTTGAGGTATTGAAATTGCAGCCTAGGAACACCCCCCCCCCCCGGTTGAGTTTACCCCCCACCAGTCTGTTGGCCTGTCGGCAGATGTTACTCAATCTGCATACAATACATCGCAGATGAGAAGGTTGCAGGCTCAACAACAGAACTTGTTGCGTTTCGTTCGGGAATGAATCACTTTGACACACGCCGTTTCTCTCCTCCTGTCTGTGCGTGCGCGTGTGTGTGTAATTACAAGGGTACTCGCGTGCCCCCCCTCCCACACCCCCATATCGTAACCCTCCACTCTTTATAGTAGTCAGGGTGACGTGTTGACATTTTCGTGTGAGCGAAGGCCGTCATTAAGTGGCCTCCAGTTGCCCCCCCACCCCCACCCTCCTCGCATAAAACGCGGCCGCCATAAATGGCCAGGTGCTGGCGTGCTGACGTCGCGTTCAAATGGAGGGTGATGAGCTTTGAATCAGAAGAAGGCGGCTTACCTCATCCCCCTTCGTGCGAAACCAGTGAGGTAAACGTGCGCTGCAGGTCGCACGGAACCCTTTTGCCCCCCACCCCACATCCCTCCTTTCTGGGCTGACTCATATAAGGACACTTCACGGGCTTTTTTTTCCCCCTCCTCCTCTTCCTCCTCTTCTTCATCATCTTCTTATTGTCCTCAGATCCACTTTTTTCCAAGGCTGTCGTTGAGCTCAAAGCTCACAAGCCAGGTATTTATGTAAGCCTGAGCATGGGAGAGCGAGAGCAAGCGGAGATGGCGAGAGATTAAAAAGTGGGCCTGGCTTCTTTTCTCTTCACTTTGCTGAATGAGACTTTTCCAAACCAGTCGACCCCCCCCCCCCCTCCTCCTCCCACTCCTCCAGCCATCTTTTCCACTTTCCCAGCATAACGCTTTCAGTACGTCGACGCATACGTCGGATATTTTCTTAGAAGAGCGCGAGTGAATTATACATCAAAGCCGGTTGAACCGAGGCGTAGCTGCTTACGCAATAGCAGCTCGTTTAAGCACCGCTGCCTTAACGAGCAATCGCCTCCGTGCAACATGTTTGCTGGGAAAAAAAAACAACAAAAGAGCCCGGGCTAGAAAAAAAACATAACAATAAAAAAAAGACACGTGATGAAGTCGGTAAAGCGATCGCAGCGCAGCGCAAATCTCAAGTGGGAAGGTAGCAGGCAGATCTTTTCTTTCAGCTCTGTGCCCCGTGTTGTGCCGAAACAATGGGCCTCCGCGGCGCGTTGAGTCACAGGCTGCAGGGGGTTGAAGCGAAGGGAAGTTTGGGAGGGGTAAACTTCTTTTGCAGCCTCTTTTACAAAGCCTATAAAAGTTGACTTTTTCACCGTTTTTTTGTTGTTGTTGTTGTTCTCCATCGACGACACTGACAAAAGAAGGGAGCAAGTCGATCCAACCATTGTCATTTTTGATTGATTTGTTTTTTTTCAATGACGCTTATGCTCGATGGGGTTGACTTAAGGATATCGAGGCAGAAAGGAAATCAGGCGAGTGAACCGCTACACCGCGGGTGTCAAACTCGTTTTTGTCATGGGCCACATTGTGGTTACCGTTTCCCTTGGAGGACCGTTACGACTATAAAGAAGTCAAGAATAACGGTTTAGGGCGGTCCAGTGGTTAGCGCGTCGACCTCACAGTGCAGAGGTCATGGGTTCTGTTCCTGTGCGGAGTTTGCATGTTCTCCCCGGGCTTGCGTGGGTTTTCTCCGGGTATTCCGGTTTCCTCCCACATTCCGAAAACATGCACAGCAGGCTTATTGAATACTCAAAATTGTCCCGAGGGGTGAGTGTGAGCACGTTTGGATGGAAGTTCACTTTTGATTTGCTTTTGCAGGCCACATAAAAATGAGATGGCGGGGCGGATCTGGTCCCCGGGCCTTTAGTTTGACACCTGTGCGCTACACCATCAACTGAGTAAAGCCAGGACATGAGATGTGGAGTTGCATGCCAGACACTTCCTTCTCCCATCCCGGTGTCTTGAAAGTATTCCCCGACGTCCCCACCAAATGCTGGCGCCAACGTCCTCACAGATTTCATTATCTGATTGCGGGTTGCCGTGTTACAGCGTGAAAGTCAAATATTGGCTGGGTTCTGTTTCAAAGGCGGATTAGAAAAAGAATCCTCTTTTTTCTTTTTTCTTTTTTGGTCACGAACAAGCGCATATATTTATAAACTGGATTCTCTCCACAGTAGCGAGCATAGCAAGCACATTTGCGCATGGTGGCTTTTTTACGGACAGCACATTGAGCGATGCTGGGCGTGTATGGCAAATTCCACAGCTCTCTGTCCTCACTTGACGAAGCTGACGTTTTGAACACATTCTCCTGCTGATTGAGAACTTGAACTTAGATTTCAGCGGCAGGGTGTTGGCGACCATATACAGTGGTAGCTCTACTTTACAAACGTCTCTTCATATGAAATTTTCAAGTGATGAAAGGCCTCATCAGGAAAATATTACCTCTTGTTATAAAAGAAATTTGAAGATATGAAAGGTAAAGAAAAAAAATACAGTATGGGATGCTAGTCGCACCTCCGAGTTTCCTGAACGCAACATATTTATTGCTGCTTTGCCATTGGCTACTACCAAGCACCATCCTGGCGTTCCGATAGTTGTACGAAAATGTGAATCACCCAGAAAAAGTGATCGTTCACTATACTGATGTTTGCCTTGGACATTTTCAAAGGATTGTTAAAAGCCGACAAAAGCAAACGTGCTTGGATCAGTTCTTTACAAACCGACAGGCAAAAACCACTTCTGTGAAAGAACAGAAACTAAAGAGGGCAAAAAAAAAATGATGAAAACGCAGTTAAACGTTTAATGACCCTCATTTTTATTCTTCAATCTATTCTTTGCACCACTCTCATTTATTGAGTAATTATCTAATTGTAACATGTATTTGTTACATATTTTAATGCATTTTTTTATGCTTTAGCAAACATTTTTGTCTGAATTTTGGGGGCGTGGAACGAATTAGGTCATTTACATGGAAAACACGTCTCTGTTTACAAAATTTTTGAGTGAAGAAATTTCTTCCTGAACCAATTAATTTCATAAGTAGCGGTACCACTGTATCACATACATACTGGCCCAGGTCCACCGGGCCACCGTTAACGTCGGACCTCGTTGGTCCTCATACACTCATTTCTTTCCCCAGCCACAAGTCTGATGCAGCAATTATCTGGGATCTTTCCATTAAAAAAAAAAGGAAAGGGGGCAGGGGGGCTTGTGAAAAAATGACCCTCCACTCCTGCCAGCCCGAGGCAAAATGAGGCAAAGGTGGTGAAGTTCCAGATCGAAAACTTCTGCTTTTCTGCCGACAGAGCACATCTAAATTTAAGTTCTCAGATCAATGCGTCCTCAAAGTTAAACATCTCAAGTGGTACCATCGATTCTCGCAAACAGACAAAAAGTCCACTGCGTCTTTAAAAAAGAAAAAAAAATTGACACTCGTGGTATTTCCAGTGTCTGCCTTGTCTGACCGCCGTCGGCTAACTGTCAGCGTCTGGAAGAACTCCTGGAAAACACGACATCCAGCAGATGAGGAATTTCAACCAGCTTTCTACTTTCTCACCAGACGGCTAACCCCTCGTCTCTTTCCACCTGCGCCAGACTGCATCCGCCTCGAATGGCCGCTCGGCCAATCTGCTCCAGAAGCATAACGAGCAATCAGCCACTCTGATCCCAGTTCAATTAGTCGTCCTCCATTTTGATTGATTACTTTGAATCATTTCCTCGAGAGAAAATGAAAGCGCTCCAAAGTGTGCAACGCAGCATCAGTTCCTGCTTTCGTTTAGCGCCCGGAGGCCGTTGACCGGGCTATGAACAGATGTTTTGTCTGTTCTAATTATTTATTTTTACTTATTTTTTTTCCCTCAACAGGGCCATTCTTGTAACCTAATTTTCGGAGGCTCTCAGCGGCGACGCAAGTTGATTCCAAATGAAGCCATAAATAAGCATGCGCTAGACAGTTTGTGTCCCCCCCCCCACCCCCAGATGGCCATCTCGTCTTCATGAGACTCGCGTCTTATTGATGTCTACTAATGCATCCTACTTTTTTTTTGTCGGTATCTGGCTGCTCTCGCCGTCAACCCCCAAAGAGAATTTTGGAGCGTGCCTGTTGGATCAGGGTTCGGTTAAGCCCACGCTTGAGAGAACTCTTGCCTTGAAAGCGAAGCGATGTTTCCGCACGGATGCTTTTAGCTACGGTGTCGATCCGTTAACCCTCGTAGTCCACCGCTTGCAATAAATGTAAAATTATGTCTTTGAATCAAAGGCAAAGGCATTTGGAAAAACACGAGAGAGCTGAAACGTATGGGGGGGTTCTAAAATGGCCTAAATTTCATGACGTCACCGGCTGATAATTCTCAGGCATTGCAGCAATAATAAAAAAGGTTTTGATTCCGTAATCTTCACAATTTACATATTTTGCACCATAGAGACCCATTATAATTCATATTTTTGAATGCATCGTAAACCTAATGTGTAAACATGCATTTCACGCGGTCGGGATTGTTAGTAGGGCTTGGTTGGGACCTCCAGACACAATTTTTTTTTCCTTTTGCAAAAAATAAAGAATAAAAAATCCCAAAGAACTAATAAAAACTATATATGTATGGATAGCACAAATGCCTCTGAACATTTTGTGTGTTTGAAAAAAAAACACAAAATACATCATTACAAAAATTGTAAAATGCGTAACTTAGGGTTTTTTTCATTTGAAGGACCCAAGGGTTAATCCTTCTGAGGCGAGCGTCGGTGGCGTGGCGATAGCTCAATCTGCAACATGAGGAGTCGTGACATTAAAACAAGGAGACTCAAAAAAGCAAATTTGACGTACTGCGCATTCACGGACATGATTTGGGATGAACAAACACCCTAAACAACCGTCTCGGTTGTAGTTTTTTTTTTTTTTTTTTTTTTTTTTTGGTGATTCTTTTTGCGGGTAACGTCACACATTAACGAGTTCTGGTGTTGCGCCGCCTCACTTGTTCCCGCTTCAGATCCTCATCGAACTTTTCTGGTCAACGTCGCCCACTCTGCCGGTTTTTCTTTCCTCTCGCGCGTGAACAACAAATTGACTGTATAAGAATGGAAGAGGGTTGGGGGGGGGACTGCGTCTGTTGCCAATTACTACCGGTAAAACCTTTTTTTTTTTTGTTTTTTTGGAGAGCTTATTCCTTCTTTTGCTTAATCAAGTTCCAGCCGCCTGGACGCTTGATCTCCCAGCTTTTGTTCAAAGTTGCAATCAAGTATTTTTCTGTTGCCAAAGTGGACAAAAAAGAGCTTTGGCACCCAGGAGGCTGTTTGTGATCCCACAAGTGGCCCACTGAGAGACTCAGAGAGAGAGAGACAGAGAGGCCATGTGGGGGGAAGGTGACAGTAAGCAGCCACTCAGACAAGCCCAGTCACCGTGTTGGAATGGCGGAACAATATAACCTCTCAGTCTTCTGGCGGCACATGAAAAGAAAAGACTCCCATTCGTTGTCCCGTGAGCTGCTGGCGTTGGTTGGGGGGTAGGGGGTGGAATTGACTTTTCTCGCTGGATGGCAAGCAAACAAATGACAAGCGTGATGTGGTATTGACCGATTGTGCGTGTCGGTGGTTCTTCTTGCCTGCACTTGTGGATATTTTCTTTTGTTTCCATGACTCACCTGCTAGCAGCCGGCCGGTGACAGCTCTCGCGATAAATGCCTGCCACCCAGGTTGTAAAAGTTGAATATTTCTTCTCATGTCTTTCCTGACTGAGCTTAACTGATGTTGTGCTGCGTCGTACTCAAAACGACACTGGCTGCAGATGATCACATGACATTGCTTGTCCAATCAGTGCTGTGGGGAAATTTAGTTTGCTTCGTAGTCAATGTGTGACTGTCGTGATAGTACGTCGTTAAAAAAAAGGTATACTATATATATATATATATATATATATATACATATATATATATATATATATATATATATATATATTTATATGTACTTATATGTATTTATATGTACTTATCCCTTGAAATTTTAACTTTTTTCAGTTTTTTGATAAATTCGTTTTTTTTAATATATTGGGAATTTGTAAAATACACTGTATATATATATATAATATGTACTTATCCCTTGAAATTTTATTAACTTTTTTCAGTTTTTTGATAAATGCGTTTTTTTTAATATATTGGGAATTTGTAAAATATACTGTATATATATATATATATATATATATATATATATATATATATATATATATATATATATATATATATATATATATATATATATAATATGTACTTATCCCTTGAAATTTTATTAACTTTTTTCAGTTTTTTGATAAATGCGTTTTTTTTATATATTGGGAATTTGTAAAATATACTATATATATATATATATATATATATATATGTTTTTATATGTATTTATATGTACTTATCCCTTGAAATTTTATTAACTTTTTTCAGTTTTTTGATAAATGCGTTTTTTTATATATTGGGAATTTGTAAAATATACTGTATATATATATATATATATATATATATATGTTTTTATATGTATTTATATGTACTTATCCCTTGAAATTTTATTAACTTTTCTGTTTTTTGATAAAAGTGTTTTTTTTAAATATATCGGGAATTTGTAAAATATAGTGTATATATATATATATATATATATATATATATATATATATATATATATATATATATATATATATATATATATATATATATATATATATATATATATATATATTTATCACTCATGAAGGGTTCGGTACCTCTAAAAAGGTTAAGAACCACTGTATTAGACAGAGATATGGCCTCTTTCCATGGTTCCCATATGTATGGTCCAGCATTTGTTCAGACGGGATCTGTGATCCGACTATATTACTCTTCCCACCTGTTGCTCTCGCCGGCTTTGCCCACGGTTAGTCACGCCGTGCGTGTCGCCGCTCCAGAAGCCCGATTGAAAATCAAATCGCACAGCTCGGGCGGGAGGCGGCGGCGGATTGGATTAACGCCTTCTATTCCAGATTTCTTTTTCTTGCTTCATGAATCGCCACGGCGAAGAGAAGACGAGAGCATGAGGGGGGCCCTCAAGAGATGAATAGTTGGCTCGTTTTGTATGAGTCTGATCCGCCTCTCGTGTTTCCACCGCTGATTATACGCCATTGCGGCGTGACGTAAACAAAGAGGAATGCGACACAGTAAACAAAGGGCACAGTGTTTTTGTTTTTGTTTTGCTCATTTGCATTGTTGCCGTTTGTCATAAGAAGAAAAAACCTTTTTGGGGGAGAATTTTTTTTGTTGTTGTTGGCATTGTGACCGTTCTATTTCGACCAATCAGCTGATTGACTGAAGGCCACTCATACGTGACTGAACAATTGCTGTTGATTGGAAAAATCATTTTTCTGGTTTCATGCAAGGGCCTCGACATAACATAACGTCCGCAAAAAAACTGACAACTCTCCAGCGGTACCTCGACTTATGAAATGAATTGGTTCTGGAATAAATTTCTTAACTAAAAAATGATGTAGGTAGAGACGTGTTTTCCATGCAAATTCCCTAATCCGTTCCAAGCCCCGCCCCCCAAAAAATCTGACATAAATGTGTTCTAAAGCATAAAAATGCATCAAAATATGTAACAAATACACATTACAATGAAATTATTGCACAATAAATGAGAGTTGTGAATAATGTAAAAAAAACAAAGAATGAAGAATAAAAATGGTGGTCATTTAACTAACTGCGTCCTCATCAGTTTTTTTTTGCCCTTTTTTGCTCATGTTCTGGTTTTTGCTGATATAAGACGTTTGCTTTTGGCGGTTTACGGAAGAGGTTCTTCTTAGCCAATGGGATGCCAGGAAGATGTTGGGTAATAGCCAATGGGAAAGCAGCTATAAGTATGTTGCATTCAGGAAACTCTGTATTTTTACCTTTCGTATCTTGAAATTTCTTTTGGAACAAGAGGCAATATTTTCCTGTTGAGGCGTTTCGTAACTTGAAAATTTTGTATGAAGAGACATTCGTAAGTAGAGCTACCACTTTGCTACATTACAAGTGTACCGAGCCTGACGCTAAGCTAAAAGTCGAACCAATTCATCATTGCCATGTTATTTTTCTGCCCTCATTCTACTTAAAACTTTGTCTCCTTACTTTTGGATACCGACCACATTCTGAGTCCGTGTCTGTTTCACAACTGATGCGTTCAAGACGATGGGGTTTTTCACCGCCGCGTCCATCCCCAAACCGAGCCGAGTCGAGATGAGCCGCTATTACCCACGCAGGGTAAAATTGGCATCATTCTTCTTACGGAAGCAGTCGCAAGAAGAGAAATCCTTCTGATCATCAGGCCGTTAACTCCACTGTCGGCAATTAAACTCAACAACATGTTGACACGACTGATGAAAAGCAAACTTTGCGAGATGTCAAGATCATTAGAGACCGGTATGCTCAATGTCCTAATGAGGTGGAAATGTAAAAAAAAAAAAATCTCAAAGTTTGGATTCCGTGATCAGGCTAAATGTCTTCAAGTCCAAATGCCTTCGTTGCTTTCGTATCCGAAAGAAGCAGATGTTTGGAAGACCGATAAGAAACGCCACATTTGGGTACCATTTGTAATTACGTCTCCCTTCACGATTGATTTCCCCTGGTAGGACATCATAAGGCGTCTTGCGCGCTCGCCAAATGGGATTAGTGAGTTCTGCTTTTTCCCAAGGCCTCTGTGGAGCCTCTCTTTCAGGTACTGGATGGAATCCTTCTAAACTTGAGGCCCCTCCCACTTCCCCATCATGACCTCCATCGAGTCTGCCTTTGTCTCAGCACCCCTGCAAGCTTCATCTTTTTTTTTTTTTTCTTCGCCCTCCCGCCGAGCCTCCGGAACAGCTGTGTTCCAGGGTTGCGTGCGATCGCCAGGAATGATGTGTTGCCGCGGAACAATGCGCTTCCGCTCTCGGGAATGGGCCGGCGGTATTAACAGTTTTATAATAACGGGATTATTTGCCCATGGCGGACCATGCGAGTGCGCCTTGTTATTAGAGAACTACCTGATAAGCTTTTGTGTCTGTCTGTCGTCATCCTTGGCCAGTTGGTGGCACGCACAACCGCCTTCGAGTTGCTTTCTTAGGCCGTTTCGGACTTTTTGAAAAGGGGCGGGGGGGCTATAAAGCGCCCCCGGGCTGACCCCATGATTGCCGGCTGCGACTCGATTGGCGTTTATTTTTAAACGTCGACTCAAATGCCTTCGCCGAGAGAAAGAGCCCATGAAAAACTTATCTGGCCGATTTCAGGCTCTTAAGATGTGTTCTATTTTTAGGGCTGATGACAAATGTTTTTTCCTTCTTTCTGTCCTTGTTTTGCTGATACCGAGGACGATGCGTGAAACGAGGAAAATCGGAGAGGGACGCAGAAAAACACATTCGCCACCTTTCCCGTGACTGAAATATTCTCATCGTGGTCCTTTTCAACCATCCAAATGTCATCCTGGCCACTGATGGTGTCACGGTTCGTTCACCTGACCACTCGGTGACAGTTTAAACGCAAGCGTGACTAGCGAGCTGTCTGTTTGTTATAAGCCCAAGATCCTCGCAACGTTGAAGGGGATAAGCAGGATTAAAAAAAAATTTTGACCCAAGAAACTTTTGGTGGCAGCATTGTGCTTTTGGATCATCGGATCTATCACATATGTTTTGCAAACGCCAAATACTGTCCACAGTTGATGTCTGGAAATGTTGACATTCAGGAACTATGTCAGTTCCTGAAGCTTTAGAATCAGAATCATCAGAATCAGAATCATCTTTATTGGCCAAGTATGTAGAACACACAAGGAATTTGTCTCCGGTATAACACGCTGCACTAGTATCATCGTAAACAACAAAATCATTGAACCATTTTAGAGTAACCAGTAGTTTTGTAGTACCATTTTGTAGTGCAAGAAGAGTGACTACGTCAATGACTGTTTAAGGAGTTAATGGCTAGAGGGAAGAAGCTGTTTAAGTGTCTACTGGATTTGGTGCGCATGGATCTGTAGCATCTGCCTGAGGGGAGTAGCTGGAAAAGGTGGTGGGCAGGGTGCGGGGGATCCGGGAGGATTTTCCGTGCCCTTGTCTTGATTCTTGCAGTGTGCAAGTCCTCAAGAGTGCGTAGGGCGGTGCCAACGATTTTCTCCGCCGTCCTAACTGTCCGTTGAAGTCGGATTTTGTGAAGTGGGAGGGGCGGATTTTGTCGTTTTTTTTAGGTGGAAATGTGGATTTAGGTCAAAAGTTCCTTGACAAGTTCGATCCTTGGGGGTCTTCTTTTTAACCCCAAAGTAAATTTCTCACAGCCCAAAATCCAAACAAAAGGACCCACCAAAATTTTGTTTTTAAAAAAAAAATTATTTTAATCTTCTAGGGTGAAGTTCCTGTGGTCCAAATTCACTTGGAGTTGGTCCTTGTACTTTACCCATGGAAGGAAGACTTAAATCGCGTTGCAACATTCATTCATTCATTCATTCATCTTCCTAACCGCTTGATCCTCACTAGGGTCGCGGGGGGTGCTGGAGCCTATCCCAGCTGTCTTCGGGCAGTAGGCGGGGGACACCCTGAATCGGTTGCCAGCCAATCGCAGGGCACACAGAGACGAACAACCATTCGCACTCACACTCACACCTAGGGACAATTTAGAGTGTTCAATCAGCCTGCCATGCATGTTTTTGGAATGTGGGAAGAAACCGGAGCACCCGGAGAAAACCCACGCAGGCCCGGGGAGAACATGCAAACTCCACACAGGGAGGCCGGAGCTGGAATCGAACCCGGTACCTCTGCACTGTGAAGCCCACGTGCTAACCACTGGACTACCGGGCCGCCGCGTTGCAACATCACAGGGGAAATTAGCTTTTAGGATATCATGCCTGAGTGGTCGTAACAAAACTGGGGCCTCGGAGGTCACCGCGGTGGGAGCGCAGCTCACATCCACTCCTGAGGGGGGGGGTCACACTTGACGTTCTCAGAGGATTGTTCCTGCTATTGGAAATGAACAGTGGGATGGAGAAAGGGATAAAACATAGGCAGTGTTCGCCAGGTGTTCTTATTTTTTGGAGTATGGGAAAGCATCAGATCGCAAAAATGTCGTTAATTGTTGCGTATCACTTTTGCACATGTGCAGTCCACAAAGAACCGTCTCTGAGAAAACTAAAACACACACTTGGCTGATCAATTACAAATAATTAGCTCGCCTCTTTGTTTTCTTATCGTGGGCCGGATAGCCGTGACTTCCAGACTCTCGGCTACCTTCCTGGAGTTATTTTAGTCTGTTGGGTTTTTTTCGTCTCTCATTTGAAAAGTACAATAGGTTGTTCAGGAAAGTATTGTTTTTCTTATTTCAATGCCTGCAGCTGTTGTGCAGATTGTCCAAGATTTTTTTTTTTAAACACCTAAATGACATGGTGGGCCGGATCTGGCCCCCGGGCCTTCACTTTGACCTACAGTAAATTTTCAGTACAATTTATAGAATCTGTACATTTCTTTACATTTCCAAATGTTTTTTTTTTTTTTTTTTTTGCAGGGCTGTAATGGATTGATTACAAATGTATTTGTTCTACAAGTAACTTTGTAAGTCAATCTAGACCAGGGGTGCCCAAACTTTTTGGATCGAAGATCTACTTTTTGATCAACTATCCTCACGGGATCTACCCTTACCGGCGCGCGCACGCACACACACACACAAATTTAAGATTTACCTGCTTTATTTTATTTTTTAAATATTTTTTTTTTGTGAAAATGAGACTGATTAGTGTGCAGTGTATATTAACACAAAAAATATATTACCAATATGTACAAAGACACACAAATGGTTTGTTATGTTTGTTTGTTTTTTTTCTCGACACTCCTCGGATCTACTTGGGACCTGTCTTAGATCTACCGGTAGATCAGGATCTACCTAATGGGCACCCCTGATCTAGACAATGTTCGTAAAGGGAAGTCACAATAAAAACATTTCATGAGGATTTGGTCCTTTCAACCAGCGTATCACCTGACAGCTTTTTGCACCGGACCCGACTGATGTGTTTCTGTGGTGCCGCGACAGCGTTCGTCCCGGCAGACTGTGTGCACTTATATCTGCCGGGGATTATTCCACTCGGCCAGACGGATTTAGGCTTGGCACGACTTGGCTGAGGATGTGTGCTCGCCCGGGCAGCCGACACCGATAATGCTATCTGCAAACGGAAGGACTTAATCTGCTGCCACGCTTACAGTTGGAATGGCGCGCACGCACGGCATCAAGTTAAGCGTCGTTTTCATCGGCGTCTCCCAAAAAAATGATCGCACCGCGGCTGCAGATGCCGCTGACCCGCTCACTCGTTTGTCTCTTTCTATTCTTTAGCCTCATTAGTGGAATTGGCGATTAGCAGCAGCGGTTGTTGGGGCGGGGTTGCCTTAGCCAAATGCATGAGGCGGCGGGGGCTCGTGATGTCAAATTTTGACGATTATGTGCGGTGATCACATCACCAAAATGATTTGCATTGATTCATATGAGGGTCGACTGCAACACTGTAGTTGGTGATAAGTGGAACGATAAAGTGGTTGACGGTTGAGGATAAAGAATCTATGTTTTTGCTGTTGCGCATTGGACTTGCCATTCGGGCATATAAGTTGTACAATATTTACTTGAATTATGACTTTTCTTCTGCGGTAGCATCAATGACAGGCCGGGCCACTTTCAAGTGGCAATTATAGAAACCCTGCTCGAGAAAAATGCATTATGACATCACAGCACACAACATCATCTAAAGCAGTTCATAGTCAAAATGTATCTCATGGCCTGGAAATATTTAAAACACAAAATACCAATACACCATACTCACCGGAGTTGCTAAATATTAAATGTATTCATCTGTGTGGACGTAACAAATTTTACTCTGACTAAAAACAAAATAAATTACATCATTGAGGGCTCAATTTCGTTCAGGCAAGCAGAGAAGTTCTTGCCGAGACTGGCCCCCTACTGCTTAGCATTACTAGCAATTCAGTATCAACAACAGGTATCGGTATCAAGCTGATTTTGGCGGTATCGGTATTGTGGAGCCTGCTGGTATCAGCCACCAATACTTTCGGCGAAAAAATAAAAACATGAGTTGCTCCTCCTCTTCAGTAGTTGGCGCTATACTGCGGCTTTTTGACACGTCGTCATCTGATTCAGAAAGGGTTTGTTTTTTTGTTGTCATTTTTTTTGTGGGTCATTGTGTTAAATGTAAATCGAGTACATCAAAAGTGCTAGCAGTAACAGTACTCGGGTTTGGTGAATACCCGTATGGGTGTAAAAAAAAAACATGGTGTTGAACATCCTTAGTGAGCTTAGGATAGTCTAAATTTGCGATCCGCCGCAGAATTTCGTCTTCAACCGAGGAAGCCCTGTCAAATGTGTTCTCTTGTCTCCTCCCACAGGCTGCGTGGTGTGGCGAACGCCATCGCGGCGCCATGGCTCTAGTTCAGGCTCTTCTCGTCGCCGACCACCCCAAGCCCACTGTCGACGTCCAGCTGTGCCAGCCGCTCTCCTCCCCTCCCTCCCCGCCAACCTCCTGCGGCTCGGCCACCGCCATGGGTTCCGTCAGCAGTCTCATATCGGGCCGGACGTACCAAGAGAGGCACTGCCGAGCGGCCAGCGAATTTACCGCCAAGCAGCGGCGCTCCACGCCGGCCACCAGCTGCTTCCGCCTCCAGGATAACACCCTGCGCAGCGCCAGCTCCTTAGAGCAGCTGCTGGTTATCTGCAACCAAACGCAAGAGCAACACCCCCAGGGCCAGGTTCTGCCGCCGCCGCTGCCCACCAAGAAGCAGCCTCGGCCCGGCAACTCTGCGGCCGGCAAGGCCGCGACATCCGCCGTGAACAAGAACTCTGGATACGCCAGCAATGAGGCGGTCGTCGGCGATTGGAATGACAACGTGGTCGTGTCCGCTGGCAGTCCTTGCAGCGACTCGGAGGACCAACGGGACAATCGGACTCTGAACGGCAATATCGGAGGACCTCCCCCCAAACTCATCCCAGTTTCCGGACAGCTTGAGAAGGCAAGTCGACGGAATGACGCTCTGTATCCATCAAGGGTGATCTTTTGGGAGTGAGCAGTGTTGCGTTTGCGCCAAGCGTTACTTTTGGAGTCTTCAAATCGCGCAATGTGTCACTCGGAAATTTTTTTTTGTGTTAGGGGGGCAATGTATTTGTGTGTTTCAGTTAAAAATATCCACCAATTGCTCATACAGGCCAAAATTTAGAGTCGATAGCGGGTCAAAGTTCCCGTGATGTTTCAAATGCCGACGCTTAGCAAATTTTTGTTTGTTTGTTCATGAATTGATTTGTTTTGCAGGATTTTAGAGAAATTTAAAAGACTCACTCTGTATTTTTTTTTTAGATGGCGGCCATTTCAATGTATTCGTTCCAGAATTGGCTGCAACTGGCCACAGTTTTCCACAGTGCCATTAGATGGCGCTGTCAAAGTTAGACAACGTTACGTCCATCGCGGCCGATATAAAGTGTGACAATATAGTCCGATCTCTAACCAGGTATTTTGGTTAGTAAAAAAAAATACAATAAAAAATATTCGATTTAAATAATTCATAATTTCCCTAGTGAGGATCAAGCGGCTCGGAAGATGAATGAATGAATGAATAATTTCCATGTATATTTTAACCTTTTATTAACCTAATTTAATCTTTTTTTGTTTACTTTCCCAACTAAATGATCAAACAAGACTTTTCTCCTCCCATTCCTCTTCAAAAAAAAAAAAACCCAACAAAACAAAAATGTAGTTGACGACAAATGCCGTCGCTGGCACGCTTCGTTAGGATTCACGTCAATGGCGCACAATGAGTTAAGGAACAACAGAAAACTTTTTGTTTTTAAACTGGTTAAAGATGCGAGTCTACCTCCAGCCGAGCTGAACTTGTCTCATTCTGTCTTTTTTAGAACATGGAGAAGGTGCTGATCCGTCCAACAGCGTTCAAGCCCGTCGTTCCCAAGAATCGCCACTCGGTGCATTACCTTTCTCCGCGACCAGGTGGCTGCAGTCTGTCAGAGAGCCAAGGCAGCCTCAACCTCCTCCTTCCCCTCGCCGCGTCCACTGGCGGACCAAACGCATCAAGCGGCAATAACTCCTCTTCTGAAGACAAGCGCGACTCCTTCGGCGGGGTGTGCAACGCTCGCGGCAGCCAGTCTTGCTCCATGTCTGACTCCGGGAGGAACTCCCTCTCCAGCCTGCCCACTCACAGCAGCACGGGCTATAGTTTGGCCCCCAGCGAGGGCTCCAGCTCCGGGTCAGCCCACCCGGAGCCCGGGCACGTTCTGGTCAGAAACACGTCAAGTGGAATCGGGATTCACGGTCACTCGGATAGCGGCCGTTCGTCGTCCAGTAAGAGCAGTGGCTCGGGGTCACTGAGTGGGCGCGGGCAGCCCCTGTCGGACAGCGGCTCGTGCGGCCACTCGTCGCCGCCTGTGGAGGGCTACGAGGTGGTGGTGCGGGACCTGGAGGAGAAGCTGAGGGAGCGCGACATGGAGCTTCAGCATCTGCGGGAAAATCTGGATGAGAATGAAGCCGCCATCTGCCAGGTGAGACCCGAAGCAATTTAATCAACTGAGGAAAAAGACATCGCAAGACAGCGTTAAGTTTCTCTTTATTTGGGGGCCGAGCCCTGAAAAAATTTAACACCCACCAATGGGATTCTAAATGTCCGTCGTTGCCACAAGATGGCAGCAAATCACTACTTTCCATTAGACGGTGCTATGGCCTAACTAAATGAGGCTCCTCCCCTTACTTGAACATCAATAAAATGGACTACCTGACTTCCCCCTTGCAACCTCAATGCTTTTTTTTTCTCCATAAAAGGTGTATGAGGAAAAGCAGCGTCGCTGTGAAAGAGAAATGGAGGAGCTGAGGCAAAACTGCGCCACCAAGATGAAGCAGGCCTCTCAGAAGGCCCAGAGGGCGCAGCAGGTGTTACAGTTGCAGGTGGGCCCTTTTGGAAGTCTTCTGCACTCAAACATACTCATTTAATTTAACGTCAGATGATTTGATTGTGTCTGAATAGTTTTGCGTAAAATTTTGCAATGTCTCCGTGTTTGAAGCCAGTAATGTTGTTGTGTTGTCAGATATTTCAACTACAGCAAGAGAAAAAGAAGCTGCAGGAGGACTTCTCGTCTCTGCTGCAGGACAGGGAATCTCTGGAGAGGAGGTGCGCCACCATCCAGCGTGAGCAGACGCAGCTCGGCCCGCGGCTGGAGGAGACCAAGTGGGAGGTGTGACACTTTTTTTTTCCCCTGGCAGGCTCATGCTAGCATGAAAAATACAGTTCAAGTCATTGAGGTGCTAAGATAGGATATAGTCTTATCAGATAAGTGGAGGTGTATTCAGGCATAAAGCTTACTTTGAAACCCTAACCCGAATTTCAAACCCTAATCCTAATTTGAGAACCGACATCAAAACCCTAATCCTAGTTTAAAACCCTGCTTTGAAACCCTAATTTGAGACCCAACATCAAAACCCTAACCCTAGTTTAAAACCCTACTTTGAAACCCTAACCCTAATTTGAAACTCAACCCTAATTTGAGACCCTAAGCCAAATTTGAAATCCTAACCCTAATTTGAGACACTACATTGAAACCCTAACCCTAGTTTGAAACCCTACTTTGAAACCCTAACCCTAATTTGAGACCCGACATCAAAACCCTAACCCTAGTTTAAAACCCTACTTTGAAACCCTAACCCTAGTTTAAAACCCTACTTTGAAACCCTAACCCTAATTTGAGACACTGCATCGAAACCCTAACCCTAGTTTGAAACCCTACTTTGAAACCCTAACCCTAATTTGAGACCCGACATCAAAACCCTAAACCTAGTTTAAAACCCTACTTTGAAACCCTAACCCTCATTTGAGACCCTACATCGAAACCCTAGTTTGAAACCCTAACCCGAATTTCAAACCCTAATCCAAATTTGAGACCCGACATCAAAACCCTAACCCTTGTTTGAACCCCTACTTTGAAACCCTAACCCTAATTTGAGACACTACATTGAAACCCTAACCCTAGTTTGAAACCCTACTTTGAAACCCTAACCCTAATTTGAGACCCGACATCAAAACCCTAACCCTAGTTTAAAACCCTACTTTGAAACCCTAACCCTAATTTGAGACACTGCATCGAAACCCTAACCCTAGTTTGAAACCCTACTTTGAAACCCTAACCCTAATTTGAGACCCGACATCAAAACCCTAAACCTAGTTTAAAACCCTACTTTGAAACCCTAACCCTCATTTGAGACCCTACATCGAAACCCTAGTTTGAAACCCTAACCCGAATTTCAAACCCTAATCCAAATTTGAGACCCGACATCAAAACCCTAACCCTTGTTTGAACCCCTACTTTGAAACCCTAACCCTAATTTGAGACACTACATTGAAACCCTAACCCTAGTTTGAAACCCTACTTTGAAACCCTAACCCTAATTTGAGACCCGACATCAAAACCCTAACCCTAGTTTAAAACCCTACTTTGAAACCCTAACCCTAATTTGAGACACTGCATCGAAACCCTAACCCTAGTTTGAAACCCTACTTTGAAACCCTAACCCTAATTTGAGACCCGACATCAAAACCCTAACCCTAGTTTAAAACCCTACTTTGAAACCCTAACCCTCATTTGAGACCCTACATCGAAACCCTAACCTGAATTTCAAACCCTAATCCTAATTTGAGACCCGACATCAAAACCCTAACCCTTGTTTGAACCCCTACTTTGAAAGCCTAACCCCAATTTGAAACTCCAACCCTAATTTGAGACCCTAAGCCAAATTTGAAATCCTAACCCTAATTTGAGACACTACATTGAAACCCTACTTTGAAACCCTAACCCTAATTTGAGACCCGACATCAAAACCCTAACCCTAGTTTAAAACCCTACTTTGAAACCCTAACCCTAATTTGAGACACTGCATCGAAACCCTAACCCTAGTTTGAAACCCTACTTTGAAACCCTAACCCTAATTTGAGACCCGACATCAAAACCCTAAACCTAGTTTAAAACCCTACTTTGAAACCCTAACCCTCATTTGAGACCCTACATCGAAACCCTAGTTTGAAACCCTAACCCGAATTTCAAACCCTAATCCTAATTTGAGACCCGACATCAAAACCCTAACCCTTGTTTGAACCCCTACTTTGAAACCCTAACCCTAATTTGAAACTCCAACCCTAATTTGAAACTCCAACCCTAATTTGAGACCCTAAGCCAAATTTGAAACCCTAACCCTAATTTGAGACCCTAAACCAAATTTGAAATCCTAACCCTAATTTGAGACACTACATCGAAACCCTAACCCTAGTTTGAAACCCTACTTTGAAACCCTAACCCTAATTTGAGACACTACATCGAAACCCAAACCCTAGTTTGAAACCCTACTTTGAACCCCTAACCCTAATTTGAGACACTACTTCGAAACCTTAACCCTAGTTTGAAACCCTACTTTGAAACCCTAACCCTAATTTGAGACACTACATTGAAACCCTAACCCTAGTAACCCTACTTTGAAACCCGAACCCTAATTTGAGACCCAACATCAAAACCCTAACCCTAGTTTAAAACCCTACTTTGAAACCCTAACCCTCATTTGAGACCCTACATCGAAACCCTAGTTTGAAACCCTAATCCGAATTTCAAACCCTAATCCTAATTTGAGACCCGACATCAAAACCCTAAACCTAGTTTGAACCCCTACTTTGAAACCCTAACCCTAATTTGGAACTCCAACCCTAATTTGAGACCCTAAGCCAAATTTGAAACCCTAACCCTAATTCGAGACCCTAAGCCAAATTTGAAATCCTAACCCTAATTTAAGACACTACATTGAAACCCTAACCCTAGTTTGAAACCCTACTTTGAAACCCTAACCCTAATTTGAGACCCGACATCAAAACCCTAACCCTAGTTTAAAGCCCTACTTTGAAACCCTAACCCTAATTTGAGACACTGCATCGAAACCCTAACCCTAGTTTGAAACCCTACTTTGAAACCCTAACCCTAATTTAAGACCCGACATCAAAACCCTAACCCTAGTTTAAAACCCTACTTTGAAACCCTAACGCTCATTTGAGACCCTACATCGAAACCCTAGTTTGAAACCCTAACCTGAATTTCAAACCCTAATCCTAATTTGAGACCTGACATCAAAACCATAAACCTAGTTTCAACCCCTACTTTGAAACCCTAACCCTAATTTGAAACTCCAACCCAAATTTGAGACCCTAAGCCAAATTTGAAACCCTAACCCTAATTTGAGACCCTAAACCAAATTTGAAATCCGAACCCTAATTTGAGACACTACATCAAAACCCTAACCCTAGCTTGAACCCCTACTTTGAAACCCTAACCCTATTTTGAAACTCCAACCCTAATTTGAGACCCTAAACCAAATTTGAAACCCTAACCGTAATTTGAGACCCTAAACCAAATTTGAAATCCTAACCCTAATTTGAGACACTACATCAAAAGCCTAACCCTAGTTTGAAACCCTACTTTGAAACCCTATCCCTAATTTGAGACCCGACATCAAAACCCTAACCCTAGTTTAAAACCCTACTTTGAAACCCTAACCCTAATTTGAGACGCTACATCGAAAACTTAACCCTAGTTTGAAACCCTACTTTGAAACCCTAACCCTCATTTGAGACCCTACATCGAAACCCTAGTTTGAAACCCTAACCCGAATTTCAAACCCTAATCCTAATTTGAGACCCGACATCAAAACCCTAACCCTAGTTTGAACCCCTACTTTGAAACCCTAACCCTAATTTGAAACTCTAACCCAACTTTGCAACCCTAACCCTAATTCAAGACCCCACATTGAAACCCTTCAAAATCTCTTCCCATTGTGTCACGTTGCGGTGGGCCACAGGTGTGCCAGAAGTCGGGCGAGATCTCCCTCCTCAAGCAGCAGCTGAAGGAGATCCAGTCGGAGCTGAGCCAGAAGGCCGGCGACATCGTAACGCTGAGGGCCCAGCTGAGAGAAGCCCGATCGGAGCAGCAGGCCGGCCAGGCTCGCTGTCAGGAGGCTCAGGCGGCCCTACGCACTCGCGCCCTGGAGCTGGAGGTCTGCCAGAACGAGCTGCAGAGGCGCAAGAGCGAAGCCGAGCTGCTGCGGGAGAAGCTGGCGCGCCTGGAGGACGAGACGCCGCTGCGCCTCGGGAGCACCAAGACCCCGTGCGTCGGCCTGCCCCTCCGTCAGGGGCGGAGCCTGTCCGGCAGGGGGGCGCCGAGCCCCTGCGTGTATCGCGACGTGGAGGACTGGGGAGGAGAGAGCGATGAAACCAAAGCGCTGAGGCAGAATGCAGAAACTCTGCTGGGACTCAGACAACAGGTACTGTCGGCCGATCTGCAACAGCTTCATTATATCCTTTATTAATATCCTTTATTCGTCCCACGCTGTAAATTTCCCCAGTGTGGGACGAATAAAGGATATCTTATCTTATTATTGACTTCATTCGACGCATTTTTGTCAGTGGGTTAATCGTTCAGGGTTTAGGACACACACACACACACATACACACACAGCCGTTATTCATTAATCGCAAATGTTTCTCATTTGGCAAATATGCTCTTCCGGTGGAGATATCGGCAAAATAAAATTACAATAATCCTTTAAATGTCATTCGCTGCCATTGACGGCTGTAGCAGTCAACAGTGCATTATTTGAACTGGTTTGGCCCCAGTTTCCAATCATGTGACGAGATCAAGATAACGCTTTAGACATAAATTCACTCCATTATACATGCACATTTCGGCACAAAAGTATAATCAAACGGAATGAAATACTTGGAACGCATTTCTTTAGGTTGGTATTTGCTGCAAAAAGTTTAAGAACCACCGCTATGGAATAATGTCACATGAGTGCGAGGTGGACTAACTAAAAAAAATTGACCAAAAATTTACCAGAAAGGCTGCTGGAGTCGAAACGCGTCATGTTTGTTTGCCTTGTATCAGGTTGACAGGCTGAAGGCCGAGCTCATGTACGAGAGGAGGACAAGTGAGGAGCAGCTGTCTCGATTTGAAGATGAACGCAGGGTGTGGCAGGAGGAAAAGGAGAAGGTAAAGATTCCTTCAAGTCAGTCTTTACACATTTCCATCATCAATTCACCTGTTTTGAACCAGCTACGCAGGCGGCCATTTTGTCCAGTACTGCTCGCTGTTGTCGATTTGAAATGGACAAAATGGCAACTTTCTGCTTCATCCTTTTGCCACAATTGCAATATGAATCAGATTATCACATTTGAAGTAATTTCTGACTGGACTTGCACTTTAAATAGAAGGACACGTACAAACAAAGTTTATTGTACTTTATTTGCTTGCGTCATTTCCCTTCTTCCCCTGACCGGACGATCAGGTGATCCGCTACCAGAAGCAGCTGCAGCAGAACTACATCCAGATGTACCGGCGGAACCGCGACCTGGAGCGGGTGATGCGGGAACTGAGTCTGGAGCTGGAGACCAGGGACATGGACGACTATGAGATGCACAGCGGCAGCAATGACATCCACTTTGAGGAGATCACCGCCACCGAGATATAAAGAGGCGATGTGAACTCGACGTCGGACCAGGAAAAAAACCCCCCAAAAAAACGACGGCTGGCTTTACCTCTTCAGCAACTCCCAAAGGTGCATTCTTCCTCGACTGCTGCACTCCTCGTGATCTTTCATACAGCGTTTCACCTGCACTTTTTTCTTTTGAAGACTTTTGTTTAACCACGAAAAAGAGAGCACAAAAAAAAACATTTTCTTCTGAAGCGGCGAGGAGTGTTCAAATCAGGGAGGATTGTTGGAAACAGCAAAAAAAAAAATGTTGGCCACGTGCACATTTTCTTACGCTTAACAACAGGGCACAAGCACGCATGTCATGTCATGTGATGATAGCGCCCACTACGTCTGCTACTTAACGTTTTATCTTCTTCAAAGGCGATATTAGCCTGAGCATGCTAACGTTGATTCTTTCCATCTGGTAGTATCACTCCGAACCTTGGGAGGGCGATAGTGAGACAAATGATTCACCAATGTTGCTTTTCTGTACTCGGCTCAGTTTGGCGCGGTTGCTTTACCGCTTAGGGTGAAAAAAAAATGGAGGCTGTGGAGTATAACAGCAGCAAGAGGGTAAGCTAACCTTTACGTGATTTTCATTTCTTTGTACCCTTGAATGTTACACTGCTCAATCAGCAAATGGCTCACAATGCTCGGAACCAGCGTAGACCGGGAAGTACAAGTATAGTAAATGTTACATGCTTAGCATATAATGACAAACACCATAGACAAGCTCATAGATATTAGCACATATGCTACATAATCATAAACCTTCAAAGAACTGCTACCCTAACGCACTCGGAGCGGCAAGGCATAGAAACAAAGCATACAACAACAAAGAATTAGATATTGTGTATTTAAAACGCCAAAGTGTTCAACCACACCATTTGATTTCACCTCATGAAAGTCCACTAGCTTAATGCTAACATACAATGTGAAAGGTCATAGAAGGGCTAATGGAAATGAGCAAAGCAATACAATAATTGTAAACCTTCCGCTGCAAGTCTGCCTCTTCTTTTTGCTCTGAATTATGTTCTATCTCTTTCTGTAGACTCAGTGCTGCCAGTATTGTTGTGGCACAATTTGGTACTACACTCTTTTACATTTGAACTTGGGAGTGTATTTAAAAAGTTGTTTTAACAAACAAACAAAAAAATGCTAGATCTTTTTAAATAGGCACATAAGTAAATATTTAGTTGGTTGGTTAATTTGACACCTGATTGGTGGACAGGCACTCCAGAGACAAAACAATTTGTATACAAACATTGAGATGATCAAAACAAGGGCAACAGTGGGAGGTGTCAGCAGGATGCGGCTGATTCTTGCTTTTCATCTTCCTCCGCCTCCTCTCAAAAGTATTTTTAGCAGCGTTAAGAAACTAAAAACGGAGTTTATTAGTCTCACTGCTGCTTCTTTTTCAGGCTGTCGTTTGAACTTGAGGTGGGCCGCGATGCACGTTTTCCCTTTTGGGCTTTATTTAGCTTGCAGCAGCCCAAAGTCGCAATCATTTGAACTCAAGTTTTCCAAGACTTTTGTGAGCTGAAGCCAATCACAAAGCACATTGCAGACAAAAAACAAATCCTTCAGTTCGAACTGTGAGGAAGACGTGCGACGACTTTCATGCACGCGATTTTCCCCAACTGCTAAAAAATTGGAACCACGTTTTCAGTACATACTTAAATGGCATAAGTTGAAGACTTTAATGGCTGCAAAGGGTCATCTTTAATTCTGATTATTTTTATGACTCGGCATGAGAGAGCTTCAATTTTCTAGACTAAAATATATATCGAATAGGAGATCTATATCGTGAAGGCTGTATATTTTTGATATACGTATATGAATAAAGCACCAACTAATATTTTTTGGGTTCTTGTTGTTGCACCAGTATCAGGGTGGGTTTCATATGCCAATTGTATCTATATGAATGTCTAGAAATATATCAACAAAAACGGAACATTAGAGGAACTGTCAAGAGAGAAAGCCCACAAAATGTAACCTGCAAATGATTATTATCATAAAGATTTGGTTCATATTTTTTCATAAAGATATCTAGTTTAGCCCTGGGAAGTGTTTCCCGACTGTTACTTGTGTCTATGAGTGTAAATATGTAAAAGAGTTGATGGTATAACACATTATCTCGGATATTTCACATGTAGCTAACGTGACTATAGACCAAAGGAACCAAATTCAATTTTGGTTTGTTTGTTTTTTGTTGTGGCTTTTTTTAAATCCTTTTCTACGTTAGTGTGTTACGTCACACTTGATTCATAAGTAGATATCGTTTGTGTAAATGTGTACATTTCTTGTATAAATGACCGTTTTGTTTTTTGTTTTTCAGTAAAGAGCAAGCTGTTACACCTTCAACCTGTTTTATTTTTTGTTTGTCTGGTGAATGTGTATGAACAATTTCATGTACTTTATTTCCTCACAGAGGAGTGGCCCATTAAAAAAGTTGTCGTCCAAATATTTTTTGGGTTGGGACAAATATTGAAAAAAAACCTACTCGCTTATTGAATAAATGGTAACTTCATTTTTTTCACATACTTTAGTGTAGAAACTGGAGGATTAAAACCCCAAATGGATGAAAATAATACACCAAATTCAGATGCATATATTGTATTCGTATTATTGTCCAATAATGCCAAAGTAATTTCTGTCGGATTTCACAAATAATTGATCAGACAGTCAGTTGAACAATCGATTCTAAAAATATTTGCTAGCCTAGTAGAGTTCCTTCTAAACAAACAAAAGATCCAGTAAACATAAAAAATGAATCATGAATAATTATACTTATTAAGGCACTACGGCGCCCCGGTAGTCCAGTGGTTAGCACATCGGCTTCACAGTGCAGAGGTACCGGGTTCGATTCCAGCTCCGGCCTCCCTGTGTGGAGTTTGCATGTTCTCTGGCCTGCGTGGGTTTTCTCCGGGTGCTCCGGTTTCCTCCCACATTCCAAAAATATGCATGGCAGGCTGATTGAACACTCTGAATTGTCCCTGGGTATGAGTGTGAGCGTGGATGATTGTTTGTCTCTGTGTGCCCTGCGATTGGCTGGCAACCGATTCAGGGTGTCCCCCGCCTACTGCCCGGAGACAGCTGGGATAGGCTCCAGCACCCCCCGCGACCCTAGTGAGGATCAAGCGGTACGGAAGATGAATGAATGAATGAATAAGGCACTACAGTATTTAATAACATTATTCTCCCCAGTGTTGCTTTCTGACTTCAAACTGTCATGGTCTGCCTGTTTTGCCCCCCCCCACCCCACTCCCACTCCAAATCCTCTTCCGCCTCATGTGTAATTAAAGCTCCAAAGTGGCAGATTGCTCCATAGCAGGCAGGGCTTGTGCCAGACAAAAAAAAATCCGGCGCTGAAATGCCGAGCAGCCATTTTGCAATCATCCCCAAACCTTTTTGACATCATACATCAAACTTTAATCTGGCTATAAATCTCCAGGGAGCAGCCTGGGATTATCCCCTGTCGCCGCATGGCTTTTGAACATAAACGGTGGAGCAACACATGATGTAGACAGACAATGTAAAAATACCATCAGATAGTCATTATCTTCTCCAAAAAGGATGAATATCAAAGCAGTTTAAGGATTTGTGACCATCTCCATGTATTATATATTAACACTGTTTTATAAAGGACTTGTTATACATTGGTATATTATTAAAAAATAATAAAACAACAAATTAGTCATATCTGAAGTCACTACTGTACAGTTGACCTATTGGTTTCTATGAAGAATGACAATTATTATGCCTTGAATAAGATTTTCCTTAAATCCATTTACCATTTATTTTATTCTAATAATTTATCTCCCATTTATTGTAATTTAATATGCAAAAAAAATGAATCAATAAAAAATAGTCAAGTGTTCAGTGTTTTTCTAGTGGTACACAGGCTCCCTCTAGTGGTATGTGAAGCAATTACTCAAAAAAACTCTAAAGTACAAACTGTCTAAGGTGTTCTTGTTTTTGATCCAACACTTTCAATAAAAAATACATTACGGATGTAACTTTTAAGTGCAATTCTTTTGCTTTTGATCATTTCGAACTTTTGGTTTTCGAACATTTATTCAGGTCGTTTTTAAAAGCACCTTTATTTCCAATCCTGATTTCAATCGGACACAACTCCCTTGTCTTCAACAGAAGATGAGCACACACACCGTTTCCTATGGGATATGAAGTTTCTCGTGTTGACAGCGACCTCTGATGTCATTTTTTTCTTTTTTTTAAGGATCAGGATGCACCTGTATGGTGAAGGTTAAACGCACACGACCGCTGTTGTATATCCAGGAAATGGCTCTGCTTCCCTTCATTTGAGAGCACATTTTGGTGGCCTGCAGCATTTCATTTTAGTTTCGTTTATTCTCTATTTTTTATGTCGCAGGCCTCCATGGCAGCGGCATCAAAAGATTTAGAACCATTCATGCAAAGAGGATTAAAAAGTGCATTAAGAAAAATAATTTATTTGAATTGAATAGATGACAACCTAATCTGACCCCCCCTTCCTCTTTTTGCTCATTTAATGCAGTCAGCCTGATTGGGGATGGGGGTTGTCCAATAGGAGTGGTAGTTGCACTACTATTAGTGGTAGCAATAATTCTTACTTGTCAGGACCATGGCTGCACTGGCGATGGTGATGCTGCCCAGACGCACAACGTTCACCTCTACAAGTGTGTCCCCAACAGTCAGGCCAGCCTGGGCTGGGTTGGGAACCAGTGAGGTGGATCAGTATTGAGAGTCAGGGAGCGGGGGAAAACCAAAGAAAGTTAGTCAGTCGGAAGGCACTAGGCAGAAAGCAGGACAGGACAAAATATAAGTAGGTAGGTAGGTAAGCAGTAAAGTGGAGAGATCGTAGGTTTGTAAGGTCGCAAGAAAGGAAGGAAGGTAAGGTAGGAAGAAAGGAAAGAAGACAATGTAGGAAGAAAGGAAGGTAGGAGATAGCAGACGGCAAGATATGAGGGACAGAAAGTAGGTAAATCAAAAGAAAGGCAGTTTGGTAAGGTAAGAAGAAAAGTAAGTAGGTTGGCGGGCAAGTAAACAAAACGCAAGGTACGAAGGTAAGTACAGTAGAAAGGAAGGACGTACTAAGAAATTACACTTTGGCGCATTACCTGCTGACCTGTAGTCGACTCGTCCACCTTACTAACAATGCGTCGTGGCAGTAAGATGTGCAGCAGCACCATCTAGTGGCCAAAAGACACATGTCCTATTAGTGCGGACGGCTTGATCGTCAGGGATCTCAATGAGAAAAAAAGTTATCAAAATACCACCAGTACATAGAACTGTGCAAAAATATTACGATATGGCCGAATAATAAAGAGTAGATAGCAGCGTTTTCTTTCCGTTTTTATGGAAAAATGTCAAAAACTCAAACCATTGCGAGGGGGCGTTTTTTCTGGCCAATGAAATATCGAGTTGTTCGGCCACGTGTCCCTGCTGTGAATGGCCCCCGGTTAACCAACCACGCCCTGAATACGTCTTCGACCGTGCTGCATTAAAATACATCCACATTTTACATAATCTGCTTCTCCAATGGTTAAATTCGCAATTCGAGAATTTAGGGCTGGGTTTATTTTAAGCCTATAACCAAATTTCTTCTGTCGCTGCTCTATTTTTGTCCGTATTTCACGGTTGATGAAACGTCAACTCGGAGTATAATCCAAATTCCCTACATTACGAAGGTCACTCGAACTTCACACATCTCTTCCACCCGGGCGCAGTGATACCGAGAGGTCATCTGTCTTCAAATTGAATCGGAACTGGTAATGTTTGAATGAAATGCACATACTTGGCTGTTTATATATTCTTGATTCATACCATCACGGGACGACCGCGTGGTTTCAATCTCACCGCGTTGCTTTTCCTCGCGACACATACAGGAGCTAGGCTGTCCCCTAGCGTAGCCGCCTAGCAGCCTGAATGACTCGTTTAACCGCAAGGGCGCCGATATGGTGGAAATTGGGAAATAAACTGTTGCATTATTTTGCCATCGTAATGTCTCATTCGATGGGTGTTCAGTTTAATTTGTCTGATTAGTGAAGTCCCAGAAACTTGAAATGAAAAAGGCCGAATGATCACCAGTGTGCTGCACTGAGTTGGCTCAGCTTCATTGACAGCGTCAGTCACGCGCCTGACGTTACCACACGTTCGAGACCGAACTATTTGTATTCAAACATTAAAAGTTGAACTCCCTAGTAATTGATGCCCCCCTAAAAAAAGGTTTGTACTGTTCTGTACAGTGTAAATAACCTAAAAATGCCTGGCAAATGACTACTGTTGTCTAAACGGAACGCCTCACTTCACCAGTCAATCTGGAACAGTCAACCAGCATCACTGACTGTGACTTTGGAGGTGTCCACTTTTTTTCCTAATGATAGATAAATAGTTTCAAATTTTTTTTCTAACGCAAGGGGAACGCAAGATGTCTGGAGATCTGCCTCTCAACATCAACATTAAAGAGCCACGATGGGACCAAGGGACGTTCATGGGGCGCGCCAAGCACTTCTTTATGATCACAGACCCCAGGAATGTCCTACTGTCGTCCAGGACATTGGAGGAGGCCAGGGTGATTGTGGAGAACTACAGGTAGAAGGCTCACCTTGCTTTGCAAGCAGGGTACCGGATTAAGGAAGAAGCCATTGTTATAATTTTTGAACGAAAAATAAAAACCCGTGTATGCTGAGAAATTTTGGATTATTACTGCTGGTAATACAAAACATGCCTGAAATGAATGACATTGTATTTGCTGTAATGACTAATGTGGATCCGATCTTGATTTAATTGATCACTTTTTTTAAGTTAGTTTAACTTATAAAATGCATTACAACTAAATGACTTGGAAATATAAGAAAAACAGCCCTGAAAAAGAAAAATTCAAGTGGATGTTTCTCTCCAGAGCCGGGGTGGTGGCGCCCGGCCTGACGGAGGACCAACTTTGGCGGGCCAAGTACGTGTACGACTCGGCCTTCCACCCCGACACGGGCGAGAAGATGTTCGTGATCGGCCGCATGTCCGCTCAGGTGCCCATGAACATGTCCATCACTGGCTGCATGCTCACCTTCTACAGGTACCGCCTCTCTACGCCGTACGCGTTTGTGCTCAATGACTGTACAATTTCAATTCAATAATTGCACTTGAGAGCATCGCAGGGCCTGAAGCGGAGCTTTAATCCCAGTTGAGAGTGAAAATCCTCTTAAAGCCTCTTCCCAAATAAAAGTCTTGTCTGAACTTGGGCGGAGGCAACACGTCGGTAGTCATCACATTGACCTAGTTGGAAAGTGTCTTGATAAGTGACGGAATTCAAAAGAGACTGAACATTGGTGCTCACAGGTGGACTTGGCGCGCTTCGTAGAATAATTTGTGGCATGTTTACAGGACCACACCAGCGGTGGTTTTCTGGCAGTGGGTTAACCAGTCTTTCAACGCAGTGGTCAACTACACCAACCGCAGTGGAGACGCTCCCATCACTGTCAAGTATGGAACACCTCTCACTTAGCCCTTGATCGGGGCTGGCCACATAGCAAGAGGCCTCATATTAATATTTATGTTTTTATTTTTATATTTGTTATTATTTTTTATTTATTGTTTTTAATTATTTTTGGCAAATATTCAAATGTAATGTCCGTTGCATACGTGTAGCATTCCCCCCCACACACACACACTCCCAAAGTCAGTTAGTGTATTCATTTTTCATTCAATAATTTGATTCATTTTTCGTACATTGAAATGTTTTCTTCAATAATTTGTTTATAAATTATATTTTCATATGCAGTGACTAGAAAAGAAGTTAGTTTATCAGTACAACAATTTAGTTTCATGATTTTGCCTTTTGTCTTAACCTTTAATTGAAATGTATCTTTAGTAAATAAAATGCATCACTTTAGTGAAATGAACAAGTTTATCTATACAATGAACATGTTTTTTTGCTCAATTTTTTTATAAATTCTAAATAATACAATTTAAAATTGACCAATTATTTTATTACACTCATTTTGTCTCATGATTTCGCAATTTTCTCCCAAAATACATTAGTTAAAATAAATTTGGGTAAATAACTTCATTTTATTTTTATAACTAAAAACATTATTTAAAAAAAAAATCATGAATAAGTAAAAAAAGTAAGTTATACAATTAGTCTAAATTAAGAGTTTATCAACGCTTATTATTGAAATAAACATTTTTCCCCCCCATCTCTTGTCCTTTTAAATCACAGATCAAATGAACTTTTCCTGCCTGACTTTACCCCCCAAAAAATAAAATAAAAACTGACTCGTGTATACTTTCAGTCAGCTCGGTGCGGCCTACGTGAGTGCCACGACCGGTGCCGTTGTCACAGCCCTGGGCCTCAAGTCACTGGCCACGGTAACATCCCGTCAAAGCAACAATTCAACAAACTGGTGATATTTTTTTTGGGGGGTGGGGGCGGGCTGGTTATAAGTGTGTTTGTACCTCTCGTAGCGTCTCCCGCCCATCGTCAGCCGCTTCGTGCCCTTTGCCGCCGTCGCCGCTGCCAACTGCATCAACATTCCCTTCATGAGACAGAGGTGAGATCTCCCTTTTGCCGCGGCTCCGCTCGACTCGACGCGACTCGGCTTTCTGTGTCCCCCAACAGGGAGTTGAAGTACGGCATTCCCGTGACCGACGAGAACGGCAACAGGTTGGGAGAGTCTGTCAACGCGGCCCGGCAGGCCATCATGCAGGTGGTGGTGTCCAGGATCGGCATGGCGGTGCCCGCTATGGGTAAGGGCTGTAGTTGTGGAAATCAAAAGTATGGTGACGTTTCTCTCCAAACAAACGGTTAAAGTAAGCTAGCAGTATCTTGTTATTTGTTGAGGCCGAGATAAGGCATTTATTAGCGTTTGAATGTTTAGTTTTTTTTTTTCTCCCCGCCCTTGCAGGTATTCCTCCCATCATCATGAACGCACTGGAGAAGCGAGCCTTCATGAAGGTAACAATTCTTTGGTCATGTCAGGGCCTCGCCGGTACCGGGCTCGTACGGAATCCTTCCGCATTCCAACCTAAACATGCCGCTTCCCCGCAGCGTTTTCCGATTCTCAACGCTCCGATGCAAGTGGGACTGGTGGGCTTGTGGTAAGTCAACGGCAGGATTTGAGGTAGCTCCAAGGTTTTTCGATTTGAGCAATCTCAAAATAACCCCGCCCCTTTTGATTGACAGTCTGGTGTTTGCCACTCCTCTTTGCTGTGCCCTGTTCCCACAAAAAAGGTAACGCACAAAAAGAACTTGCCCCTTCTCCCCCAAAAACACACCACAACATGCACGCATGAAAAACCACACATCACAAAAACACATATATAGACGCACAAAAACCTCCATGCATAAAAAAAGAAAAGAAACGTGCACTCAAACAAATCATTTGTACTCTAAAACCATACAAAGAAAATGCAAAAAAAAAATCGGCCAACATAAAACACAAGCACTCACACAAAAAACTCTGTGAGCAGTTTAGTTCCATGCCCTCTCGGTTGTCTAATGGCATCCCGTGTCATGTTTGCAGTTCGATGAAAGTGAGCGGGCTGGAGGCGGAGCTTCAGGACAAAATACGACAAAGCAACCCGGCCACCACTGTGGTCTACTTCAACAAGGGCCTGTAGGCGCTTCATGTGCATGCCGCGCGCACACGTACACAGGCGCACACACACACAATTTATTTGTTTTGGGAGGGGGGCAAGAGGGTTCTGGTGTTTTTGAACTGCTCCCAAGTGAAGCACAAGGAGGAAAGATGTTTGCATGTGTACAACTAACTTGTACAGTATTTAGCCATGAACTTGAATGTAACCTCACTGTCCTCTTGTAGTACTCCACCGGTACTATGATTGAATTATCTCGACTGCGGCTTGTTGTTGTTGTTGTCCTCGCTGTTCAAGTGGTGCACCTTTCCGTTAAATTAGGCGTAGGCAACCCACGGCCTGAAGAGAGAGCACTTAATCCGGCGGCCGTGCAATTATAAAACCAGAAATGCTCACAATAAACCAATACAGTGGAACACTTAATTCCAGTCATATGATTGAAAGAGTGAAATTCATTTTGATTTCATTCTGAGTGAAATGATTCCAAATTTTAATCACGACGGGGGGGGGGGGGGGGGGGGAAGCAATAATGAACCAAGGATATATTTTAGTTTGCAGGACCATATTTCCTCTTTTATTTTAAAGTTGTAAACGTACTTGAAGTGGGAAAACGTAGGGGTTTTTTTTCTGTGTGTGTGTGTGTTGGACAGGTGTGGAACATGTTAATCTAATTATAAAACAGACTATTCTATATTATTGTAAACATTAAAATATAGTTTAGATTAGTACCACCCATGTACACCAGTCATGACTACGTGGGCGGGGGAATATTGTTTTTTGTGCTTGTGGTGTTTTTGCTGTGTTGGCTTTAACAGGGTTTATATTCTACCGTTTATATAGTTATATACGTTGTACTGCATTTCCTCAAATAATGGCTGCATGTCAAAGTCAAGTGAAAATCGAAGATGCCTCAATTTTGCTCGTGGGGGGGGGGGGGGGGGGGATCATGAAAGCTTTCATTCGAGGGAACGTGAACTACTCCGTTGCTGACCAAAACAACAGTAAAGAAACCTAACCAAAGCTTTCGACAATCTCAAAACAATTTGGTCACGCAATATTAATGATATTAATAAAACACAAGCGGCCCGGTAGTCCAGTGGTTAGCATGTCGGCTTCACAGTGCACAGGTACCGGGTTCGATTCCAGCTCCGGCCTCCCTGTGTGGAGTTTGCATGTTCTCCCCGGGCCTGCGTGGGTTTTCTCCGGGTGCTCCGGTTTCCTCCCACATTCCAAAAACATGCGTGGCAGGCTGATTGAACACTAAATTGTCCTTAGGTGTGAGTGTGAGTGCGAATGGTTGTTCGTCTCTGTGTGCCCTGCGATTGGCTGGCAACCGATTCAGGGTGTCCCCCGCCTACTGCCCGAAGACAGCTGGGATAGGCTCCAGCACCCCCCGCGACCCCAGTGAGGATCAAGCGGCTCGGAAGATGAATGAATAAAACACAAATATGTAAAACACATGTAGCATTGGTCCAAAACTCTCACGCCCATTTTGCAGTTCTTAGATGTTTGTGGAAATACAGTTTTGTCATCGTTGCTGGATGGACTGGAAACAATATGTATTATAATGGGAGTATTATTATTTTTTGTGTCTAAAATGTGAGCCTGTGTCCCTAAACGCGTGAGTTTACCAGCAACTCGTCTTGTTTCAGGATTCCTATTTATAGAGCGTCAATCCGTTTGGTGCGTCGTTGTATTTTACAGGCGATACAAAAAGTCCAATTTTCCACCGTGTGATTTATTTCTACTGTTGTACTTCCTGAATGGTTCCATTCCATAACTTTAAATCTCAACGCTGTGAGCATTTGTCACTCCTGTCAAGACTGCGCGAAAGTCAAGGAAACGGGTTTTGAACGAGTCGATGTGCTGCCAAGTAAATTAACGAAGCTTTTACTGGGTTGCCAAGTGTCCTGTTATGAACTTAACACCTGGCAGATTTTCGTCAGCACAGAACTGAAACATATTGCGGTTACGAATGTATCCAAAAGGTGAAAGGTTGTCCCGCGAGCTTTATTTTAAATGGTTTTTGCACCATGCCACTATGCATAAGGAAAAAAAAAAGGATGTCTGGTTGAAGGAGTTACTGTACATGACATTCATTGTGTTTTTTTTTTTTTTAAATAAAGCTTTCTAATCTCGTCCCAATCAAGCACATTGGAATGACACAAAACAAGATGTGCACTGAATGGGCCACAAATGTTTCGACAATCCATGTTACACTCCGTGAATGTTTTCAGTCACGTAATGCTATCACGATGGGGAAAGTGCAGTCCCTATTTTGTGTTTTTGATATTGCGTTGGCATATACACACATTTCTTGACACGCATTTTACTCAGTACTACCATAAAAGATAATGACTGACATCCAATTATGTCTCCATTTCATTTTTGATGATCATGATCTTTTGTATTGGTGTCATTACTCTTAAGTGTCTGTCGAGTTTTTTGAGCTTAAAGTCAAACAGTCGATGCTTTTATTTTATTTATTGCTTTTTTTTCCTCACAAGTACAAGTGCAGACTATTGCCCCCCCCCCCCCCCCCCCCCCCGACCCACACTCCAGAAGGTCTCCGAATGATGACCGCCGCGAAATGCACGTGTCGGCTCATCAGACTTGCCCCTCTCATCGTAGAGTTTAGAAAAGACAAGTCGTCATTGTTACACGCGCAGCCACATAAGAGCACACACGTCGGTCATGATGGGAGGCCGGCTTGAGGTGGTTGTGGTGGGGTGGGGGACAAACTAGCAGCCCGAGGAGTTCAAAGACAAAGTTCAATCGCAAAGTAATCTAGTGTTCACATCACCCCATTTCCATACCCGTCTCGCTTCAGAATGTCTTCATCAGTAACATGTCAGTAATTTAGTTAGTTGTACATTTCACAGCTTTTTTTTTTTTTTGTCTGGCAATAAGAGGCGACTTCATTAAACTGGCCGAGATGTCCATACCGGACGTAGTGTCTACGACTTTCTACCTTCATTATTTTATATTAAGTGCTCGAAATAAACTTATTTGCGTGGTACGATTTTCTTGGCGGCTTGGAGAACATCCGCCACTTCCACTTTGTTGCCGAACTCCTTCTCGCGGTGCTCCAGTAGGACCCCCTGCAGACCACAATGTGGAGTTTATGCTAAGCGCTCGGTGAAACTAAACTGAATTATCACACTTGTGAAGACAAAGAGTGTACTCGTACTGTCCGGTGTGTTTTGTGTACACTACCTGTTCTCCCGCGCCGATGACAAAGACGCCCCCCAAGATGAAGCCCTCGCCCAACATGTTGCCCTGATAGCCGGACCTCCAGGCCCGCACGAAGTTCTGCAACACGCTGAAGCGCAACAGCCCCATAGCGCCCATTTTTGCCCCGTAGAAATGTTTCTGTAAGGTGGCGAGTGGTCGTCAATGGGGGCGCATATTGACGGCGTTTCAATGATTCAATCGATACAATTTACTCGTGGCAATTTTTGTGGTTCCACTTGAAACGATTCAAGTGGAACCACAAAAATTGTGAGTAGCGCAGGTTTCTTTTAAATTGCAGTTCAATTATGAAGTGTTAAGTTAGCCTGATGGTCACGTCCGATGATAATGTAGTACTTTGGTATTGAAAGTTTGCCGTCGTGTGGATGCTGAAAAAGAGGGCTGACCTTTTGGTCGATGTAGATGTCCCCAGCAAAGTGCGGTCTGAAGTCCTGGATCTCCGTGCCGATGTGTTCCTTTACCACGGCCACCAGAGGGACGCCGAGCTCTTCCAGCCGGGTCTTCAGAGAGGACAGCTCGGAAGCCTCCTGCGAGGAAACATTTTGAAGTTCACGTCGTCGCGCTCGCGGACCACCGAAAAACACAACGCGTGATCTCACCTCTCTGCACAAAAATCATCCGGGCCGCCGCACAGCCATGATGACGGCGCCGTTCTTTTCCCACAGACTCTTTGCTTTGATGACCTTGCCATCTGTCGACACAAGTGCTGTTTATAACAACCATTTCTGATTTTTTAAAAAAAGAATAATAATTAAAGCACCAAACAACGGTGAGCAGTCAAGGCCAGCAAACCTTCTCCGCTTGCCGAAATACACAATCAGGAGCACCGATCTACATTTCCGAGCTGAATTCTTAAAATTGTAAAACCGTATTTTCCGCACGATAAGGCGCACCTAAAAGCAATCAATTTGATCAAAAGCCAACAGTGCGCCTGATAATCCGATGCACCTTCCATATGGATCAATATTCAGATTTTTATGGACGTAGTATTTTAAATGTTTTGTAAAGTTTGAAAGTTCTCTATATATCAAGCTGTATTGTATTCCCTTTAACGTAGCCCCATTTAGTGGATGCATAACACCACCGCAGCCACGATTGTAGATTATAATATAATGCAATGCGCCTTATTTAGGAAAACAGTTTTAAAATAGGCCATTCATCGAAGGTGCGCCTTATACTCCGAAGCGCCTTATTTTGAGCGGAAAATACGGTCATTATTCTCAAAAATCTATTCTCTCCATTTTCTTGGGACTTACACAGCTTCAAGGGTGTGGGTGTTTGATTATTTTTGTCCAATCTGATTTTAGCCTCCATGTTGCCATGTCAATCTAATCTGCCCATGACCTTCAAAATCAAGCAAGTCGTACCGTTTTCCAATCTAATCCACTTCACATTCGACGAGGAGTGCGAGAATGGCAGTTCGCTCTCGATTACAACTTTCTTTTCTTATACAACCGCCACACGAATGAACGGCACCGAGGGTGCTTGAGAAGTCACTCGCACCGTCAGCGATGGAGAGCAGGTCAGCATCGGCGAGATATTCCAGCGACGCCTTGCCTACTTTGGGGAGAGTCAGACTGGAGTTGACCAAGAAAATGCCAGCCAGGGCAGCTCCCACAGCTCCCACACCCAAAGCCCACCCGCCCATCCCCAACTTGTCGACGTCGGATACCAAATCTGCAACACAAACAGAAAACAACATACATGAAGGCGATTAGCACGACACGCTTTTTAATTTTTAATTTTTTATTATTTTTATAGACTGGAACATCTTATCAACCCGACCTTCACTAGCTACAGAGTTAGAGAAACAGAATCGCGAGTGAACTTTTGTTTATTGAGGACAAACAATGACATAAAAACTAAATACGATAAATAATAATAATAAAAAAATCATAGACTATATAAGAGTCTATGATTTTTCCTGTTTAGCGGAGTGCATCGTCGGTAGAGGCTGACAAATCGTTAACGGTCACACCAGTTCCGCAACTTCTGGGAAATGACAGAAACAAATCAAGACTAATTAATGTTGTGAATTCTTGCCTGGAGCACATTTGCCTGGCTCGGGACTGGCTTTGGCTCTACCTCTGTGAAAGTGAGCGACCGGGCTTCTTTCAAAGCGAGCGACGCACGAAGCGAAAGCCACGCGGCGGTAGAAGGCAGGGGAAAGAATTCGCTTCAAAGCTTCCGGCATCGCCGCTGTCAGCGCTTCACTGCGCGCGCTGGAAGAAAAATGTCAACAGGCTTTGTGCAAAACGTGACGCCCTCGGTGACACCAAATGCCAAACTCTTCCTAAAAGCGAGCTAATCATGCAAAATGCCGTTAAATTATAATCCAAAATAGGAAAATCTCAGCACACCAAATAAATTTTCTTTTAAAAAGTGCACACTGATGCACACTGCACACTCATCTTCCTAACCGCTTGATCCTCACTAGGGTCGCGGGGGGTGCTGGAGCCTATCCCAGCTGTCTTCGGGCAGTAGGTGGGGGACACCCTGAATCGGTTGCCAGTAGTTAATTACTACTCACTGCTTACTCTTGCACTTGACGCTAGAATGACAGCCTGAGAGAGGCTAAGGAAACATCAAGATAAATATTTAAATATACTAACTTGTCTCCATTGTCTGCTGTGGATCAGATCAGTCCAAGGCAAATTCCAAAACATATTTGCGGGGCGTCAAAATGTCGCAGATTTGGAAAGGACAAACGAGTACTTCAACAAGTGATAAGGAATGTGTGGCCAATAGAAGACAAAGATAACACCCACGAGTCCAACAAGGAAGAGTTTAGGTTGGGCCATCGTGCCACATAATGTGCACGCCATCAAGTTACATATTCATCTATTGCATAATACTAATCAGAATCATCTTTAGAGGCCAAATATGTAAAACACACAAGGAATTTCTCTTGGGTAGTATAGGCTACACTAGTATTACAATAACAAGGAACTACGATAAACAGGCATGACAAGTTATAGAAAGACTTTCCGTAATGTAAGGGTACCATTGCGCAGTCGTACCACCCAACGACGACTGTGCGACAATGTGCTGAGTCATCGTTGCACCATTTTTAGGTGACCAAGTAGCAGTAATAGTAGTGCAGAAAGTCCTTGAGCATTTTAAGTGTCTGGTGCTGTGGAATATTGATCAACGACAATTGTTCAAGTATGTAGACCTGGAGCTATATACTGTATCAAGACTGGGCAATTTGGCCTTTAAAAGAACCAGTAGAACCTCAGTAAAACGTTTTCAGCTTGGAAGCACGAGTGGCCACTGATCTTATCAGCAGGTTGGAAGAGAATTCCACCGAAACTGCAAGAGTCACAAAAAGGAATTAAAGAGGCTGTCCTTGAACATTTTTAAAAAGTGTGAATGTTGTCATTGAGGCCAATGTTGTCAAAAGCAAAAAAATATATATACTGCAACTGTAGTTGTAGTACATTTTAGGTTCATGCTGTAATGACACTTGGAAGGCCCAATAGTGTATGTTGAAAACTGTTTAGTCTTACAAATAGTCCATATATATTTTCGTATGATTTATAGCAGTTTTTGAGTGTTGCAATAGGTTTCCAAAACGACAGTACTACATGGGAGGCCACAATATTTTCTCTTAATTCATGAAGATACAAGTTAATGCAGCAGTTAAAAAAAAATAAACGCAATAGCTAGCTGAAATTGTAACACGTCACCTATTGGCAATTAATGGATTTATGACGTCTTCGTGCAACAAAGCATACACTGACGACAAGTTTAAACCGGTAGCGGAAGAGTTAAAGCACTTCGAATGAAACCTTCAAACTTGCCGCTGCTAGCAAGCTAGCTCACGTCGCGTTAGCATTTCAGTGGTTAAATAAGACGCCTACATGGGTTATTTCTGTTTTTCTCTTCATATCTATCAACATTAAACACTGTATATGCGTACTGAATGTCGACCAGTGAAAACAGCAGCAACGGCATAAACATTAGCGTTGACTTACCTTGACGTAAAGCGACGAGATTATTGACGCAGTTTTGCGCAAGCGCACTAATGCTCCCATGTCTCCAAGGAATAAGGGAAACTAATCGAGCACAGACGAATCGCTCACTGAGTGTACGGACGCACGGAATCCCAAAATTGAGTTAGACTTGCTAACCACTATTCCACAGTGTAAGTGGCCTACAGGCCATACTTTATTTACCCCTGAGATAAAACAATTCAGTTTGTATCAGTCACCAACCCATTTATTGTTGAATCACGTGTGTTTAAACACAACACGGGCTAAAACTTTTAATAGTTTACTCTTCCTATAGTGTCCGGCGGGCAGCGCGGTTGTTTGTGTCCAAACATCAGAGCTGCTCCCTCTGGAGAGTTTAGAGTCAGATCATCATTAAAGCACACAAAAAGCCGCGACAGCAAACCAGAAACAATAAGGCAGCAAACTGTCAAAGTGGCCCATTTTGAGACATTTCATCATGACGTCATCAGACATGTATACATAAACCCCGACGAGGTCAGGTCTATCTTTTCATCTCATCTCGCATTTTGCGGGCAGTTCTGAGGACAGCCAGCATGTTGACTTTATCCCCAAACTCCTTCTCACGGTGCTCCAGCAAAATTCCCTGGAAAGAAAAAAAAAACGAAGGAGCTACATTGATAACTTTTTCCGTATCTCACAAAATAAGGCTCCAAGGCTGTGTGTTGTGAGTTCAATTTAGTGTTAAGTAGTTCAATTTAGAATATATTATCTTCTAGGAGTTAGTATTAATGTAGCAAGTATTAATGATAGATAAAGGATTGACAAAAATTCTCCAGAACTTTTCAATTGGTGCCCGGATTATTGTGTCCCAGACTAGTTGACAGGTAAAAGTAGGAAAAACTATTTTCCACCCAGCGTGACTTTCTGCTAGTCACGCAGAACGAAGACAGATGGGAAAAGTGAAAACGGGTAGAGATCTAAATTCCTAAAATTGTGACGTTCACACAAAATACCCCCCCCCCCCCAAAAAAACAGCCTTTAAAAGTGCATTGTGTCTACCTGATCTCCAGGCCCAATGACAAAGACTCCCCCCAGCACCAGTCCTTCCCCTCTTAGGTTTCCCCTGAAGCCCCTGCGGTAGGCCCGCCACAGGTTCCTCCACACTCCAATACGCAGGAACAAGGAGAGGAACATCCACCGCTCTTGAGGCCCGTAGAAATTTCTCTGTGAGGAAACAGAAAAGCGGCTTAACGGCTTACACTGCGCAACAGTGAATTCCTGCGCCACATAATTGGGAGACCTTCTGATCCACATAGACTTTCCCGTTGAAGTACTTCTTGAAGCAGTCCAGCTCCTTGCCCAGGTTCTCTTTGACAACAGCAAAGAGAGGCACCTCCAGGTCCTGCAGTTGCGACTTGAGAGAGGACAGCTCTGCGGCCTCCTGCGTCATCATGACAGTGTCATTTGAAATCCTGACAATGGTGCAGTTCCACAAAAAGTTCCACAGTGACTGACCTCTCTGCACAGCAATCATCCAGGCCGGCGGACCACCATGACCACCGCTCCGCTCTTCTCCCACAGACTTCTGGCCCGATGTCTCTCATGGACTGAAAGACCAAAGACCACTTAAAAATCCTACTCTATGACAACGTACAATACATTTTGGCCCAGTGTGAAGTCGCGTAGAACTACACTTCCGTACCACAATCACTATCAATTTGTATTTTTATGTTCTCTCCCACTAAAATGAACCCAATCGAATCATTACATTTTAAAATAGTTACGTCATAGAATTGTGTCATATCCCGTGTATCGAGAATCGTATCAAAATGTCTCTCTATCTCTCTCGTAGTTGCACACGGCATCCAAAAAGAGTAGTTTTATATTGACATTTCCAGACTTACCACCCCCGGTGGTCTTCAGCTCCGTGTCCTCCAGCACCTGTGGGTCGGCCCATGTCGGTGAGGTCTGGAACCAGTCCGTGACGGAGCTGATGAGCTCGGCCACAAACAAGCTGACCGCTTTCAGGATCGTGTTCACCGTCAGCATGGCCACCTACATGACACATTTCATTTCATCAAGTGTCTCCGCACAAAACGTCCCATAGTGAGACATTACTCACCGGCCTGTGGTCGCCCGCGAATGAGCAGGGATCCGTCGTTTAAGCTCTGAAACGAGCCCAATCTGTGCAAAAGCCTTTCTTACGTGAGCAGAACGTAACAGGAATTCCTTAGAGGTAGAACAAGGCCGCTGTTGAGCTGAGCCCTAAGTACTAAGCGCTGTTGCTGTATAGTCACAAACAGTGGTTAGGTGTCAGGGCAAGCATGGGAGGCCTTCACTGCTGGCTTCAACACTCTCAGAAGCACTGACCTACAACCCGACTTCTAATTTTTGTTTCATGAAGTTTGCGGCTCATGTAAATTAAACTACATTAGCAATGGGGCTGTTTGATATTTGTTCTCCAGAAGCTTACGTTTTGGTCATTTCTAAAATAATAGTGGAAGCAGCAAGAGGTGGATTATGTTGTGTAAATCCCCACTGAAGGCCCATTTGCCAATGCCCCACCCGCCCCCTGGCAACTGATGAGGCCCTAGCAGTTTGTGGATAATTACTTGTTGTAATTTTTTTGCAACATTTCACACCTACTGTATAAATAATATTTTCATTTCGTTATATCATAAATGTTTTGAAAAGGAGCATTTAACAATAAAATAATCTACTAGCAGGTTGGCGTCAGTTTCGAGATGTGAAGCAGTATGAGACTCGGTTTTGTTTTATGCTTTTTTTAAACTGTTTTTATGTTATTTATTGATTGTTTTATCTGTTTTTGTTGTTGTCTGAACATTTTTTTGCTTCAGTAGTGCCCTTTGTACGCAGCTGGCGGTTGTTTTGAAGTGCTCGAGTAAAGTTGAGATCAGTTGAGCGGATTTGGATCGATGCTGACACCCGCAGGAAGTTAGCAGTACTGCACATACGTTTCCAATACAGTACAGTACAGTATTGAAATTACAGCGCCAACTTCAGTCGTCGAAGAAAAGTTGATTCTAAGTCAGTTGTCACATAACTACTGTATGTATAACTGGCTCGTTTAATTCTTAACAAGCTTCCAGGTAGGCTGCATCGTATAGTTTCATCATCAAAGTTGGAATCATGTAAAACCTTCAGATAGAGCGGCATTTTTCAGGGCCACGTTGCTATGTATGGATTATGTCCACTGTTGAAAAACATCCTGTCACGATTTTATAACTTTTTTTTTCTTTTTTTTTTTTTTTTACAGTTTGCAGTGTAGATAACCCCTTTGCAGGTTGTTGAACCGCAGGGATCACTGTAGTGTAAGGTCATAAAGTGGCTTCAGTATGTGAGTTTTTGATAATGGGCGATAAAAGCTTTTCTCCTTTCTAGACATTTTAACACCCGATAGAATAGACCAAGTCACCTTGTAGTTGACATGGGAATAATTATAATTACATCGCCGGTTTTCTATTATTTTCAAACATGTTTTCAACTTGAAACTACTATTTAAAAAATGTTATAGTTTTTTTTTAAGTATTTATACAATATCCTATCACTGCGGTGAATTGAAGAGCTTCCCATTGTGATAGTTTTCAGTAGCAGCCTCACCAGAAGAATGTGCTTTCCGTCCAAGTTAGCTGGGATACGGGATGGCAATTTACTAGCTGCTGCGTTCCTTATAATTTGCGCATGTGACACGAAAGTTATAAATATTTTACGCAATGTTATGTAACTTAATATTAAATGCTCCATATGCTCAGAAAAGTCCATTTGTGTTTTGGACAACTTGAGAGGTTCAGGTGAGGTCTTACGTTGGCCCAAATTTACATAACACACACACACACTCACACACACACACGCCCCAGCATTTGGACTGCTGGTGGGAGGCGAAGTAGGTACCCAATCATAGCCTAGGATGTGCACCCCACCTCCCGCGCAGCCATTGGTGGACACCCTTTATTCTGCTCAGAGCCAATCAAAATGAGGACGTGGAGTTCACTTCACTGAAAATATTGGTGACATTGCTTGACCTCCAAATTTGTTTCCAAATCTTTTTTTTTCCCCCTGTAGGAATTAATATAAATTCTTAATGTGTTCCCGATTTAAATTGTCTGCTTTATTTTGTGCATAGGCCATGTTTGAAACAACATTTGAACATATGTAACTGTCAAGTGCAACAACAAGGTGACCTCTGTGTTTTAAAATACATTAAAGCTACTTATCCGATGATGATTGAAATGGAAATGGAAGAGGAAAGTGTTTGCAGGGCGATAGTGTCATCTAGTGGTGTTTTATAAGAACTTCGGAAAAAATAAAATGCTCAAATTGTTTGCCCAATGGCATAGTTGCCTAAATTGTATTAAGAAAAAAAACACACTACATTTTTAGTAAGCACGTTGGTATTTTTATTCATATTGTTACCCTAATAGCATAATTGCAAAAGTTAATTATAATTTATTCTTTTAATGTATTTTTTGAAGATATGCAAATCAGTGGGTGCTAACCGGGGGTTCACTGTCATCCAATTTTTTTCCCTCATTCTCCGAGTACACACTGATACCGAGGAACGACACCTCTAGTACGTTTGAGACGTAAAATTTCATTGAACAAAATGACAAAAATACAAAAATGAACAAAGGCTTCTCTTCCTCACGCAGATTATGATTGGCTGATGTGATAAACCACCTCAGTGTAGCGCCATCTACTGCCCAGGAGGATTTACTTGATGTCAGACTTTTTTGTCTCAAGTATCAGTGGCTGGTATCAGCAGTTTCCGCGAATACTCGATACCTCAGAATAATGCGAGTATCAGCCCGATACCGCAAACTGGTACTCCTCTGGCTATGTTCCATGATAAGCTTTTTTTTTTAACATACCTAAAAATGTGTACGTCCATCCACAAAAATTTGAAAACTCATTGAGCGCATGCAACTGGTTGCAGGCCAGATGAACGCCGGTTTTGCGCCGGTGGGTGGCGTTCAACTGAGTGTCCTTGAACCCTTGAAGGGGAAAGACAAACAGCCCTCTTACAGCCTGTGCAAGTTTATCTCATACTGTGCGTGAAGTCAAAATCTCCCCAAACGGCACAGCAACCCTGACGACCTCAAAGAAGTGTTAGGCTGTCTACACAATGAGGTCACTATGACACATTTTCAAGCTCAGGATGAACAGTTGCACAGACGAGATCATTTTGTCAAATTACATAAAAATATATATTGTGCTTCTGTTTTGATCAAATGTGGTATGGATGTTTTTTTTAATGCAAACATTTAGAACACACATTTATTTTTTGTAAACATTTTGTGTACATTTAAAAAATATGAAAAATTGCATCTTTTTTGTTCAAGTTTGGCATTTCTTGTATTATGCTGTATCGACAAATATAGGGTAGCCTATTTTTTAAATGCACAAATATAGTATGAAGGCATATTTGATTACCAATTATTTATGTGCAATTGTAAATAGATTTGATTTTGTCACATTGAATAATTTTGGTTAATCTGGTGGATGTATTTTTGCGTGAATTTAAAAAATATATATATTCTTTCTTAATCATTTCTAAATTTAGTGTAAATGTACCTGTACATCTTTGGGAACATGTAGTGTAAGTTTAGAAAAGCTACAATTTAGTCAGAATTTTATTTTTGCGCTAAAATGTAGTGTCGTTTTAAAAAAATAATATATAAACTAATGCATATATAAATATATATATGCAGTACATACATAGTGTATATAAAGAGTGAATGTAATTTTTGTGACATTATTTTATAAATGAGAAAAAAACAAAAGTAAACAAAAATAGGCATTGTTTTTTTTCTCAAATTCGGCATCGGTGTAACTTTTTTTCCCCAAAATTTAAGAGAAATTCTTTTTGTTTTTAGCCCAGATTAACATTATCATACGGTACATTTGATTATGCCCAACAGCAGAGAGCGGGTTCTCAAAACAGATGAAGGACGGCCACTGACAAATTTCAAGTTTGATGAACATGAAGTACTGTATTGTGTCATTAACCCCTGCCTAGAGTCAATGTGAGTGTTTGCCGTAGAGTAGTTTAATGTTTGAAAATGATGTTTCAGGCAACACAAAGGTCGCCGCGCTTTTATCGTTCTGCTGCCCCTGTCCCTGCGAAGGGCCCACTGGCATAACTCAGTGCGTCACTCATCACGTTGGACTTTCAACGAGATCGAGTCGCACTCATAAAACCGCCTGTACCTCACCCAAGTCTGTTGATCGAAAAAAATTCTCTTAATGGCTCCCTGTTGGGCCATATTTGATCATTTTGTAGTTCAAGATGGCAGAGGAACCATGTGACCTAATCCCAGCCAATCAGGAAAAAAAGGTCATAGTTATTGTCCAATGATTTTTTTTTCTCCCTCGTCTTTTTACCACGACAGCATCAATACAAATATGTCGACAAAATATATGAGCCACTGACCTCGAGGTCAGCGACTCCTCCAATGCCTCTGTGTCTTTTGACCAAAAGTTTTTATTATTTCATGGATCAAATGACCAGGGGTGGGGGAATAGCTGGGGGTTTTCGTTTTAAAAAATACATGTAAAACACTAAAATAGATACAAATACATGTAAACATCCATCCATCCATCCATTTTCTGATGCACTTCTCCTCACAAGGGTGGCGGGGGTTTCTGGAGCCTATCACAGCTGTCTTCAGGCAGTAGGCGGGAGACACCCTGAACCGGTTGCCAGCCAATCGCAGGGCACACAGAGACAAACAACCATCCAGACTCACACCTAGGGACAATTTGGAGTGTTCAATCAGCCTGCCATGCATGTTTTTTGAATGAAACCCGAGTACCTGGAGAAAACCCACAGAAGTGACGCTTTCTCGTGTCGCGTTCATTGTGAGCAGACGTGTTTGTTGTGATTTACGCAAATCTGAATGTTATTTCTGCGTAGTGTATCAACCCCTAATCATGGCTAATAAAATAGTTTCAGATTTCCAACGTATCGCTTTTCGAACAGCCTTCTGGAACGGATTATGGTCAAAAACCGAGATATGACCCTATTCGGTTTGATTCTATGCACTCACATCTCTTAAATAAAAATAGTTTTTCAGATTCAAATCAGCTTGTAAAACCTCTAATACATAAACGTACATACATAAAACTGAACAGTATCGCCATTGTGCACCGCATACTGTACAGTGCAGGTGTATCTTATAGTGTGTCCGGCGAAGGTATCAGCAATGCAGTATGTATTGGAAATGTAGAACAGTCAGTAGATAGCACTTATCTTTAACCAGAACCAGAAAGAGCTTGTCAGGAAAAAGAAAAATAAGCTCATTCGTAGTCAGTCATTAACAAATAGCCCAGGAGCAACTTGTGTAGTCCTGAGGGGGGGGGGGGGGGGGGTTGTGTGTGTTTGTTTTTTTTTCCCCCCCAATCACCATCCAAGACAAATAAGAGGCGGATCACCTGCTACACTTTCAACAAGTTGTGTCTGGTTTCATCTAGTTCCTATCCGAGGGGGTTAAGTGTGCAAAGTCAGAATAATTACTAAAGATCCATTTACACTGCATGTTAAAAGTCTACACACCCATGTAGAGACTAACAAGATCAATTCTAAACGTTTTCCACTATTAAGGTGACCTATAATACGTAAAAGTGAAAAAAATATACAGGTATATATATCTTAGAGAGGAGGATATGGGATGTGATGATGAGGAAATGGTCCAGAATGTATTGAGAGCAGAACAGAGCCTTGGGCTGTGCAGAGATGGAAGCAGGCGTTGAGAAAAACAGGTGAATGTCCCCTTGTAACTCAGTTACTGCCCTCATGTAATTTAATGTGTGCTGTACTCCACTGCTGTAGAAAAATTGAATACAGTAATTATTTTCTTTCCTCTTTTTTTTAACTCCCTGTTTGATGTTGTTGACTTTGATACTTTTTACAATTAACCGGTTATCATTAGAGGGTTGCAATGATCAGAAAGCTAGGAGTGCAGTTCCATAGTACTGCAAACCACAATCAATATATTGCTACAATAATCCTAATCAGGCGGCCCGGTAGCCCAGTGGTTAGGACATCGGCTTCACAGTGCAGAGGTACCGGGTTCGATTCCAGCTCCGGCCTCCCTGTGTGGAGCTTGCATGTTCTCCCCGGGCCTGCGTGGGTTTTCTCCGGGTGCTCCGGTTTCCTCCCACGTTCCAAAAACATGCGTGGCAGGCTGATTGAACACTCTAAATTGTCCCTAGTTGTGAGTGTGAGTGCGAATGGTTGTTTGTTTCTGTGTGCCCTGCGATTGGCTGGCAACCGATTCAGGGTGTGCCCCGCCTACTGCCCGAAGACAGCTGGGATAGGCTCCAGCACCCCCTGCGACCCTAGTGAGGATCAAGCGGCTCGGAAGATGAATGAATGTATATATAATTCATACATACATACACATACATCAAATCAAAATATAACAAAATGTTTAAATATTAATTAAAATGTTATAAATTACTTTAAAATAATATATTTTTGACAAAATATGTTAATATTATGTGAATATCAATCATCACAAAGACGGCAATTTCACCTCAACATGAATAATATAGTCCGACTATAATCTATTGAAAAAATCATAAATCAACATTTTTACTTTTTTTTTTTAACATTTGTTTTTGAGAGATATTTGGATTTGTTTTATGTACATATATAAAGAAAGACTTTAAACAATTATTTGGGTTGTAGTCACAAACAGCCTACTAGAACATCTGAACTGGATGTGGGGTTAATGAAAGGCATTTTAAATGGGGGCAGATGTGCGATCATTTGTTGACGTCATAAAAACCATTTAAACAGGTGTGCAGAGACTTTTTCTATCTTTTCACTTCACTCCATTCCTGAATTTTCATCCTCACCGATGGAAATGTATACCGTAAAAACCTTGCTTGCTCTCCACACGGCATCTCGCAGCCCACGAGGGGTTAATATGCTATGACCACAAGCACTCGAGCCCTCCCATTGCACCCCCCTCTCACCCCCTTCTCCTGGAATGGACAATCCCACGGATTCACATGACGCAAGCGTGTGTGTGTGCGGCGTGTGTGCGGCGTGTGTGTTGGTCCATGTATCTATATAAAGGAACATGTGGACTCGGATGTGGAGTTTAGTAGCTCAAAACTCGTGTTGGCTGCCTCGCTCTCCGTAGAAAAAAAGACAACAAGCAGCAGCGGGAATATAAACTTATCAAAAGACCAGGACTGCTCGCCTGTGGAAACTGAGGAAATCCTTTCACAAGCCCCCCTGGCCCCCTCCCGACCTGACATACACACTGCCTGAAGCTTCCCCCCCTCGTAAGCCTTAAAAAAATATTTTAAAAAAAACGCAAAATGGGTGATCAGCCGGAGGACGGCTCGTTTATGTTCACATCAGAGTCTGTGGGAGAGGGACATCCAGGTGAGCTTCGCATTTTACACGGCATGCTAAAACGTTTTTGGACTTTATTTTTAAAACTTTGTAATTACTCCCGTGGTCGGCATGCTCGGCATCCCGTTCATAGCACATGTGTTTGAGACTCACTCGGATGGACCGCACTACTGGGGGGTTTTCGGAGGGGGGGCAAGGGGGGTTAGTGTGTAAGATGGGGTGTAAAGTTGCATGAGGAACTTCTAAAAAGATGGTTTTGTGGCGGGCCTGGCTGATTAGGATTTCATTATTTTTGCAGATTTTTACAACATAAGACGAAGATAATGACAGTCGAACATACACACAACCACCGCAAAAAAATAAAAATCTGCAGAAATAACAAAAAATTCAACCAATAATTGCAAGCGGGGAGTGTGCGTGTGAGTTTGTGCGTGTGTGTGTTCTTGCAGGTAAAAATGAGCACCTTAAAAAAAAGTTAAAATCGTTTTCAGTGGAGCACTAATTAGATAAACAAAATCTATTTTGGTTGATATCTCCGTTGTTAAGTTAAACAAATGACAATAATTGGACTAAAAAAAAAGAAAAGTCAAATGCAAGATAAGGAGACAAAAAAATAACTCATTTTATTCATAATATCTTTTTTTTTTACTTAATCGGTCCATCAATTATAGGAATTATATCGGTCCATCAATTATAGGAATTATATCCCGCTTTTTAAAAAAATCCATCGTTAGTCGGCCTAGTTTTCAGTTAACATGTTATGGTCTGATTACCTTCCACATACATAAAAATTATTTGTGTATGTGATTTATTATGATTCATTTACAATATACAGCACATAAAAGCCAAATAAAAATGGTTTAAGTATCTTTTTTTTAGCGGTTAACCCCTTTCATGCACCCTGTAACCTGATAACATCCAATGTAGTAACCGTTGTTCCTGAAAGGGTTAAATGCCATTGGATTGAACTTTCAAGTTGAAAACTGAATTGTACGTCGGCAGAATCTCCCATATAGAAGCTGTATAGATAGATTTAAAGGCCACTGCGCTCATTTCAAGAAAGATGAACACTTACCTTAGCGCTTATCTCTCCGGGAACTAAAATACATCTACTGTTGGAAAACTAGACCCTTTGCAAAGGAATTGCATGCTTCATGACCCTCCCGCCCCCCCCCCCCCAAAAAAAAAACGCCTATATTTTGAATGTGGCAATCACTGAGCCAATTTTGGCTCTCAAGCCACAGTTAGGAATGTGTGTGTGTGTGTTTTTTAAATCCTCTTAATATGACAAAAGTAACTTTAAATTTTCAATAAAATCGTTCATTCAACTTTTCGGATATCACCCCTCTAACTTCGCACCCCCTCCTTACAGCAACTCCTCCTCCTGTCAATGTGTCATAATCCTGTCAAAGTCCACGTTGCTACATCCATAATCAGTAAACACCTTGACCCGCTTCACGGATGCGAACATTATATAACGTGGAACTCGAGCTCACATTTTTTTCTTTCTTTCAAGTTTTTGGAAACACAGCAGCATAGATGGTTCAGACGCACACACAACTGCACAAAATGATATAAAATAATTGAATACATAACTTTGCATTATGCCCAAAAATATGATGAAATGACTTGGAATTGTACATTTTTTTCCCTTGATTTTTGAAATAATATACTTGTTTCATTTTTTGATCATCTTTGTAAATACAGCACTGCAAGAGAAAAAGAGTTTCGACTTCCACTAATCAACAAATTCTGACAGTTAAAAAAAATCTGTAATGCAAATAACTTTTCTAGATTTGTTTTTGCAGATTTTTTTTGCCCTCATTTTTTCTCGAGTAATTCAGGTTTCAATTATAATAAAAACGTTGATTATATATTTATATATAGTAATATATTTGGTTTAATTTATGAATTAAGGTTTAGGTTCATCAACAGATTGAATTATTTTCTGAAACAGCATAGCTATAGCTTTTATAAATAAAAAGAACTAAGTAGACATTTTTAAAAATCAAGTCAAAAATATATTTAAAGGCACACACAGCCATCGCTGATTAAAATTGTGGACCAGTGTTATTTGCCAAAGATCTTCAATCATGCAAAAATGACAGAGTTAAATTATTTTACTTATTTTGGTAACAAAAAATAAAAAAATTGGGAGATGGCGAACAGTTAAAAGTGTACTCAGCCTCATCAGGTGGGACAGACTCCAGATCACCTCCCACCTGCCAACGAGCATCAGCACTGGAGATGATGAATGGATATTTTTTGATGTGATTTTTTAAATTTTTTTTACATTTTTTTTAATTTTTGTGACTCATGAAGATCAACTAGCTGCTATCAACAAGATTTACTAAAATCTCTTTGTAAACACTATTATAGATTTTTTTTGAATCTGCTATTTTATATAAATATATATAAACACACACATTGTATCATTGTATTTTTAATTATGGAATTTATAGCAGTGTGCAGCCTTAGAAGCAAAGTGTAGCGACAACATCGAGGTCTGCTCTGTTCTCGCAGATAGTGGGATTGATAAATGCACATTTACAAAATCGCTTCAAAATAATATTTTTAGGCAATTCCAAATAAAGTAACTCCCCAAAATTAATTTCTGTTCATGGATTTAAAAAACAACAATTGACTAGTTTTTTTTAAGTACAAAAAAAATTAGTACACACTTGTATGTCAAAAATATTTTTGGAATATGGATGTGTTTACCGTTTGTGCCCCCCCCCCCCAAAAAAACAGCAATGCTTTTTCTGATGTAACCTCTCTGTTGGATTGCGTCATCATGTTGGGGGCGGAGGGCACACAAAGCACGCTGGAGATGAATAGGGTGCTGAGTATGCCATTGTCCCGCCAAGCTGCACCACACATTTCCTCTTTTTTTTTTAACTTCTCCCGCAGCCACATGCAAAAAATATGTGGACTCCTGATTGATCCGCACTGTCTGACCCGACACTTCCTTATCCCTCATTGATTTATTTTCTTCCCTTCCCCCTCCAGACAAAATCTGCGACCAGATCAGCGATGCCGTCCTGGACGCGCACCTCAAGCAGGACCCCGATGCCAAAGTGGCCTGTGGTGTGTAAAAATGAACGCGCTCGCAACACTCTGGCCTGAATTCCATCTGGAATGGAGGTCACTGGAATATGCGCGGATTGCATTTCTTTGTGTGACAAAGAGATGGACCTTGTGAAGTCGCTGATGAACAGACGTTGCCACACCGCCGCAACGCAAAGGGTCGAAGTCTGAGCATTTTTAATTTTTATTTATTTTTTTAAAAGATATTTCTTCAAGATAGTTGTGATAGTGTTCAATTATATTGCGGTTCACCACTCATGCCCGCGCTATCTGGTGTTATTTTAAGTGATTTTTTTTTAACAGTACATTAACCTGTTTATGGCTCTGCGACTGACTTGTGATCAAGGTAGTTTTACCGCTCCTATATTTTTTTGAAGCAGATTTCAGCTCATTAAAACACACTTAAGCCTAGATAAATATTCCTAATCGCATGTTCTTCCTTACTTTCTCACTGTCAAGATATGGGCGGTCATCATATAACATCACTTCGAGGAAACGAAAAGCGTTTTTCAAACGAGAGCCTAAGCGTGTTTGCTTCAAGCTGCCTGGTTGAAGTTTGCTGTGAAATTGACTCATAAAACGAAAGAGAATGAAACACTGATTCTCCAAACACCAACCAAACTATCATTAATAATTCAAGCAAAAGTCCAGTAGCGCTAACGTATAAATGTGACGCGCCATATACCAGCTAACAGGAATTAGCATATATCAAAATATATATTGCGCGTCGTCCCGCACGCGGTCTGTCCTTCCGTCTGTCCCTTTTCAAAACGTACCTACTTCACCGCGCCGCTGCGCACCGCCACTGCGCACCGCCACTGCGCACCGCCACTGCGCCGCTCAGGCAGTGGCTCACTACGATCGCGCGGGCATATTAGCGAAAAAATGTTGTCTACCCACAAGCATTGCAATGAAATTGTTAGTTATTTAGTAGAGCTAAACATCTCTTTATTTTCGCGATAAACAATGAAGATGAACAAAAAGTTGAACCAAGCAACAACACTTTTGTGGGCCGAAGGCCCACCTTACCAGCCTTCCGCAGGAACTAGCTGATGAGCCGCCCGGAGGGCGGCGAACCAGCTAGTACAGTATATTGAGGGAATGATAACCCTTCATACAACAGCTAATGATGGCGGATATAGTATTCATTGGGGACCTTCTCTGCTTCTTCTTCTAGCTCTTAAGCCACATCTCCTTCAGTGGACTTCAGTGCTGTCTGCCATGTTGTGGCAGAACGTGCTACTACACTCAAAAGCACGCATCTCAAAATTCTTCAAAATCTGTGATGTATCAAGGGCGCAAACAATGAACCGGGATACGCTGGGGGGTTCGCTGGACTTGCTTACAGTTACGCCCTCGCATGTGGGAAAGGACTCCAGAGTCCCCAATGAACTGTTCAAAAACGCCCAGAGAACAGTCAAACATAATGAACACACTCACGCACGGACGTTAAACTGCCGTACGTGACTGTATTTGTTGAACGTGTTCCACAGAGACGGTCTGCAAGACGGGCATGGTGCTGCTCTGTGGCGAGATCACGTCCCGCGCCAACGTGGACTACCAGAAGGTGGTGAGGGACGCCATCAAGCACATCGGCTATGACAACTCCGACAAAGGTAATTCCGAGTGACCCAATAAATCATTACAAAGAACGTCACGCAGTTCTCCGCCAATGTCACTAATCCAGACTTGCTCGTTCATTTCCCAGTATTGAGGCCTTATTTTTTTGATAAGAATCATCTTCACTGTGTCGCTGTCAGGTTTTGACTACAAGACGTGTAATGTCCTGGTGGCTCTGGAGCAGCAGAGTCCGGACATTGCTCAGGGTGTCCATGTGGACCGCAAGGAGGAGGACATTGGCGCAGGAGACCAGGTGGAGCTTTGCTAACAGTTCTGACTTCCCTTATCTTGCATGTTGACTTGTGGCATCTGGAAACCATTGAACCAAAACGGACCAACTCGTCTGGATTCAATTTGTGTACTTTCAAGGGTCTGATGTTTGGCTACGCCACGGACGAGACGGAAGAGTGCATGCCGCTCACCATCGTCTTAGCCCACAAGCTCAACTCCAAGATGGCCGAGTTAAGACGCAACGGTATCATCCCTTGGCTGCGTCCCGACTCCAAAACCCAGGTGTTTTTACCCTTTTATTTTACTTCTACTCACCCAACTTAATTAACCTCATACTAGTTCCACTCTCACTTTCATCACGCCACTATCACAATTTAAGCACTATCATACCATAAGAAAATACCGTATAATTCAAGATAGCAACGTACTTAGCGTATCAAACTAAATGACAAAAACATGAAAGCAAGCAACATTTAAACAGTGAAATCAAATACATCATACTCATGAGAGATGCTGATGATTAACAGAAATTTGTTTTGCAACAAATGTTGCTCTGGTCAACCAATTTGAAATGTGATCGGTTAAGCTAACATTCCTATTGCGAAAATAGTTTGAGCTAAATTGGCCAGTATTTTGTCACTACATTCGTTTTTTTAATGTTTCTTCTTTCTATTATTATTTATTCAATATTATTAGAGTCCTGGCTTTTGTTTATTTGTTCATAAATGTGTTGTTTTGCCATTTTCATTCTGTACCCTTACGTTTAGAGCTAGCTTAATCCACATCTGTTAGTACCCCAACTATATCACTTGATCTTCAACTACGCATTACTTATTAGTTATTTCATTCATTTATTTATCATTGTTTTCAATTAATAAGTTGAAAAAGTGTATTTCATAGAGCTTCAATAGACCTGAATGTGAACTTAGTCCAGTACAAACAAAATCAGAAACTGTTTTCATTGTCAAAATACACACAAAAAATAAATGTCTGAAATCATCCTAAATCACGACAAGCACGTGTTTTACAGACAAATGGGTTCAATACATACCCGAATTTGTTATTTCAATTTGAATGATCAACTTGAATAGAAGAACGCTATGTTGGCATGTGGCATCGCCAATCACACGCTCGTAGTAGATCACCGGTACACTTTTATCCGCCGATAAAATCCCTCATACAATCACAAAGTCATAAAAGTGTGCGTAATAAACGAAAGGATGAGCTCACCTTTGTCGTCCATCCCGCAGGTGACTGTGCATTACGACCAGAAAGATGGCGCTGTGATCCCCAAGAGAGTCCACACCATTGTCATCTCGGTGCAGCACGACGACTGCATCTCTCTGGAGGAGCAGAAGAAAGTCCTCAAGGAGAAGGTCGGGTTTCGGCTGAGGGTTTTTTTCTCACGTGCGCTGTGGATGTGCAGATATACCGAATCAAGTGATTCACTTTCTTCTCAGGTGATCAACGCGGTGGTCCCCGCCAAATACCTGGACGCCAACACCATCTATCACCTGCAGCCCAGCGGCCGCTTCGTCATCGGGGGCCCACAGGTGACACCGCGAGACCCCGGAACGAGTGCCAACACCGAGCCGCTTCGGTTGACTCTTTGTCTTCTACAGGGAGACGCCGGCGTCACGGGCCGGAAGATTATCGTGGACACGTACGGGGGGTGGGGGGCTCACGGCGGTGGCGCCTTCTCCGGCAAGGACTTCTCCAAAGTGGACCGCTCGGCCGCCTACGCCGCCCGCTGGGTGGCCAAGTCTCTGGTCAAGGCCAAGCTCTGCAGGAGGGTGTTGGTCCAGGTAAGCGCCCCCCTTTTTTTTGGTTTAGGTGCAAAATATGTACATTTGTATTTTCGATTTTGGCTACGTGCGCATGTCCTCCAGGTCTCCTACGCCATCGGTGTGGCTCACCCTTTGTCCATCTCGTTGTTCACGTACGGCTCGTCCAACAAAAGCGAATCGGAGCTGCTGCACATTGTCAACAAAAACTTTGACCTGAGGCCAGGAGTTATCGTGAGGTCAGTAAAAAGGGAGTCCAGTAAGGACATGTTGTGGTCATTGCTGCCATCAGAGGGCGCCAAAGACAATGGTTTTACTTTTTCTACCAGTAAGTGCCACCGACTGTCATGACTTATTTAAAATTAACCATTTATCATTCTTGGTTTGCACTGCATCTTAATGAGGTGAAAAACATGTTAATATCAATGGTCAAGTTTTGATCCAGTCCTTGTTAAGATAGAACAATCTGACCAGCAGTACTTAACTGTGCGTCGATTATTTGAAGAACTGCGCACGGGTTCTATCATGTGAGTTGATATTAGTGCCGTACTGAGGAGTCGAGACCATCTTCATGTTGACCATCTGTCTTATACCGACCCCACGTGTCCAATGCGTGCATGAAACTTGTGGGTTCCAGTTTCCCCAACAGGTTTTAAGAACGACTGAGTTAGTCTTAGCTAACGTCGCACGCTACGGGCGTCTACTTACTTTTTTGTAACGACCTGAATGATTCTTCTGCAGGGAGCTTCACCTGAAGAGGCCCATCTACCAGCAGACTGCCACTTACGGCCACTTCGGTCGGCCCGAGTTCAGTTGGGAGGTTCCTAAAAGGCTCGTCCTCTAAGCGCTCCATCTCCTCACAGCACTACGAGAGGACCTGGACCAACCTAAAACCAACTAAACCAAAAGCTGTAAACACATGATGAGCTGCGAAAAGAGGTGTACCGTGAAGGACACCTGATAGGAACAAAGACATCCATCCTATTGAATTGTTGCGCGGTGCTTCTTTGTTTTCTTTTAAATATACGGTACGTATAATCATAACCACCTCAATACTGTGAAAGTACAACAACCCCCACGCAGGAGATGTTTTGACAACAACTTTTCATGTCATTGCTGCTTCAACCAAAAGCTTCACTTCTCAATCTTTGTATGTCATGTGTGCTGCTGGAAAGCGGGTCACAAGCATCACGGTGCTCCACCAAACAGGTCAATAAAACATCGTTTATGTCATCAGAAGCATGTTACAACCAAACTTTTCAAAACGGACATTCAAGACGTGTACTTTTGTTCACTTTCGGGGACCTCTTTGCGCCCATGCCATTTCTCGAAACCTAAAAAGCCCCCAAATAGCACAAATGTTCGTATTTAATACCGCCTCAATATTTTTTTTCCCGTGCAGCTGCTACTGGTTGCCAATTGTGTGTTTTTGCCATGCAATTCTGAAAACAAACGAGTCTTAAAAAGCCCCAAAATGGTACAAATGCTCATTATATTTAACAATGCCCTTAAAAAAATACTTTTGTGCATTTGTAGTGGCAGCCAAGTGCCTTTGTGTTGTGTTTAATAATGTCCTCAATGTTTGCTGCCTTTACTTGGTTTGCCATGTAGTCGGAAAAACAAATAAAGCATAACTTGACAAAAGTCACACAGAAGCTCAACATAATAATGTCCTAAAAAGTTGCCAAGGGCCTTTACTTTTACCATCATAAAAAGCCCCAAAATGGCGCAAATGCTCCTATTAAACCATGTCTTTTAAAAAAAGTGGCACACCAAGTGTCTGTTTTGCCATGCAATTCATACAACAGATAAAATATTAAAGATAATAATAATGGCCATGTTTAATAATGTCCTAAAAGTGCCTTCGTTTTTGCCATTTATTAAAAAAATTAACTTGCCATGTAAGTGCCCTTGATCTTCCAATGAAAAGCAAATCATAAAAATGTCTTTCTTGCCTTTGCTTTTATCATGCAATTGTAAAACAAATCAATTGTAAAAAGCCCCAAATTATATAAATACTGATTATATTTAATAATGTCGTACATTAGTTTCCAAGTTTTTTTTTTAAATCATGCAATTCTAAAAGCCAATGAAAACAAAAAAATATATATCTAATTTATTGTCATAGTAGGTTCCTCTGCGCCTGTTTTCAATCTTGCGATCCTAAAAATGAATCAATTTGTTTTTAATATGCAATTCTAAAAAAACAATTATCTCCTTTTGCATCTCATTTATTTTTCAAATTTCTAAACAGGTGAGTCTGTTTTATGGGGCATTATTATTCCTTTTTCTGTTTAGTTTTTTAAAAATCATGTCTTAATTCTCTAAAAAGTATATAAGGGATGAGTGTCCTATCTGATGTCATAATTTTGTTGGCAAAGTATAGCTGGATTGTAAATAATTGAACCACAAAAAAAAAATTAAAGATATAAATTGTCAACAGAGTCCTGTGTTTTTGTGCAATAAAACGAAGAGGGGGAATAGGAAAAAAAACATTTGTAGGGTTTATTTGTTCAACAATAAGTCATAACACACACAGTATACAATCGTCAAAATAGAATTTACAACCTCAAACTCTTTGGTTTGCATTATGTAAGTAACAATAAGGCACGTAGGCAGCAGAGTTGAAGAATTAATATACACATACAGTATATAGATTAAATATTTAACAAATGTGAGGTTTACAGGTTAATTATTCCATAGTCTACTAATGATTGCATGATAGCTTTTGTGAATATTTAACATGGTGTGGCTTAGCAGCGCAATGAGCTAGCGAGAGGGGAATGTTTTTTGGGCTATTTTGCATTTAAGCCAGTTTAAAAAAAAATCCCCCCCAAAAATCGCAGGTCCACAATTGCGGAAGGTGGCAACAGAAGCATTTGCATTGTGTTGTCCAAACACTTTCCTGAGAACAAATGTGGAATTTTAGGCAGCAACATAACATTGTGGGGGGAAAAAATGTCGGATTTGCAAAAACAATGTGTTTGACATTTTCGTACGCCACGATATCAGTCTGTTTCCCCTTTAAGAGAAAATGTTTTTTGCCACTGCATGCTAGAATGCGAGAAAATGGCACCCTCTGGTGGACAAATATGAAATTAAAAGAATTTATAAGAAAAATGATGGCCATTTGACTTTTTGTCGATCAATGATTTCAGAATTGAGGCAGGAAAACAGGATAAATGTGGGACCTCGTTTATTGCTGCATGCTTTGAAGGGGGGAGGTGTGGTTGAAAAATATAAAGATTGAACTATGAAGAGAAAAAAAGGAATCGCGTAACATTTTCGTACATCAGCGACGGGCTTATTTCAGCAGCAAGGCATCACAGCTGCATGCTTTGAATGAAGGGAGAAGAGAAAAATCAACAGAAATCCAAACAGAAAATGTGGGACATTTTGTAACAACGTCCGCTTGCTTTTTTTTTTATTTACGAGAAAAAAAAAGAAAGAAACAAGGGAGGGGGGGGGTGAAAGTTTTGCTCAGCATGCTTTGAATAGTGAAAACTGGCACCATCTAGTGGATGAATCCATGCAAAGGTAAGGTCAGAAAATAGTAAATCTTTGCTGCCGCATGCCGGGAATGGGGTAAAACAATAAAATAGCGCCATTTGCTAATAAATATTAAAATTATTATTATTACTAACTTGTTTACTTGTTTTTTCAATTTTTTTGGTCACCAGGACCTCTTCTGTGTTTTTTAAATGTTATATATACTGTAAATAAGACACAAAATAGGAGACCAACGATTACTTGAAATGTATTCATGGATATTTCATTTTCCTCCCCTGATTGAAAAAATATATATAAACATCGTGGCCTCTAACAGATTAAAAAAAACAAAATATTTTCATTTTGATATGTATACTTCAGACTTGTTAAAATTGAAAAACAATTTATAGTTAACATTTTACAGCAGTTTTGTGGCCATTATTTTTGTTGTTGTTGTGTTTAAAGTAGTTCGCAACAAATGTTAGGACATTTTAGAGGACTTCTTAGACCTAAAAAAGGTTAAGGCCAAGCTTTTGCAATTACGAGTTTTGACGGATAGAGGGAGCAAGGGACAACGAGTTAGTTCCAGTTGAGAAACACATTTTCAGCATACAGTACTGATGGGAAAAGAAAAATAAGTGACCAAAGTGTGGAATGATGAGAATATGAATTAAGACATATGACAAGTGTGACAATAGCTGCATAGGTCATTTTGGTTGGCATAGATCTGGAGTACTGTATAATACAATATCAGAATAAAATAATGAATGGACCCCCCAAAAAGTATTATTTTAGGCCACAACATTAGGTACACCTGAAAATGGCTGCGTATTATTAAAATGCTATCAAAAGGTTTTGTTGTTGGGTTGTTGTTTGTTTGTTTTTTGCCTCATCGTCATTTGTTGCCATTTTGTAATCACATAGCGGTACAATCAATCGCCTTTCAGTGGCAGTGTCAGATTCACAACAAAAGTGAGACGACAACCGTGTGAAAGGGAAACAGAATTAAACTGACTGCGAGATGATGGATCGTGGGCAAATTTCCGTTTAGCTGTGATCAAAGGCATTGGGCGGGTAAATTGGGAATGTTGTGTACATTCATTGATTCAGTGTTTTAAAACGAGGGCTTCTGATCCAACATCCCAAGGTAGAAAATAAAATCATCATATGTGGGGATCCGCTGTACCTCTAATGATGTCATTTGAACTCTCGTGAGCTGTGCAACATTTTCCAGGCTTTTTTTTGTGGTCCTAAACCTTTTTTTCCCGCCAATTCGGCGATTATGGCCATTCATGGCAGTACATACTTCAATGACGACGCGAGCAGTGGCGCTAATAACGTATATTCCCAATCGGAACGTTCATCCCGACCCGCTATTTGTAGGGGATAGCGTTGGGCCGGGACAGCCTGCAGATCGCAAAAATCCATTTAAACTGTAAATGACACCTAATGAAATGCATTTTTATATCCGCGAACAACCCTCCCACCGCCCCTCCCAATGCAAGAGTTTGTGATGTACCCAATGCTGTGTCCAGTAACATTCAGGAACACAATAGTGATAAAAAGAAGTGTACAATATTGCTTTTATGAATGCGATTGTTACAATCATCGATTAATATATAGAGAGAGTGAAAAAAAGAGAGAGAGAGAGAGAGAGAGAGAGAGAGAGGGAGCGAAAGTTGTTAATAGCACCGAGGCCACAGGCACACTGATATTTGGCACACTTGACAGTAACACGGCCGCTATCGTCTCTATGAGGAATACTGTAGAAGGTAAGAAGCTTACAGTAAGTGGATGGAATGCGCAGGACCTGGGGGGAATCTGCGTCGCATCTATGCGTCTTTGGCAGAAAATTGTACAGCGCTGGAGGTCTGTTGGCAACGATTGTACGATCAACCATTGTGAGGCGGCGACAGTACTTGGATAAATGAGCAAAAAAAACAATCAAACAGTGGTAGGGATGTCAGTGTGAACAAATATCAATATTTGCTGTATTAAAAGGGGACCTGCTATGCAACTTTGTTGAATTTGTGTCGTTATTTGAAGGTCACGGGGAACAAACGGCTGTCCTGTATCTATACTAAGCTGACCTTGAAGTGGAGGCAAACAATTGCCATTCAGTTGCTGCTGTAACTAAATTATCTTGATTGATGGGGGCGCGTTGTTTAGAGAAATGTTTCTATTTTTTTGCTGACGTTAACGAGGGGGACACGAGGAAGGGAGAAATGAACAATTTCTTCTCAGCTCCTATTTGGCTCATCAGTGTAAAAAAAAAAAAAAAGTCATTAGTGCAATGCAGTTAAACAACACAGGCCGGGTTAAATATGAATCTCAGTACTGTAATTTCCCATCAATAATAGGCTACCTTCCATATTAGTCTGTATATTTTAACAAAATTACGCAGCAACCCACAGTGACTTTGTAACAATTGTTCCGTTATGTGACTCTATGGTATGCAAATAGCCAACGACATGCCCTTATGTGCTCATAAGTGCCGCGAACAGCTCATGGTCAAAGCTAGTGGGCTAATGTGGCTTAGGTGACGCACAACCAGAAGGACCAAATGCTGGATCTGAGCACTTACAAGTTGCATATTAATCACGGGAAATTACGGCATGGGGTATTTAACTCGTTCAGTTACAGACAATTCTGGACAAATTCTGAAAAGACATTTAAAAACGTCTTTGGCAGTGAATGAGTTAAAAAGGCCCCCCCCGGGTCTCCAGTTTGGACATCTCTGGTCTAAGATGAGAGGATGACCTTTTATCTAGTTCAATATGAACACCATCCCAGACAAACTATGGGAAAAAAAGATGCATACCAGGTCCCCCTTATTTAAAAAAAATTATGTAACAGTTTTCACGTAAGAGTTATATACTGGTCTGTAGGATAATATGATGAGAATTTATTGCGTCCACACCTGACCTTGCTCCTGTGTGGCTACTATGTAAGCAGCAGATAATATCGCGCTGCGGTTTCTACTTTCAGCTGCGGCCGTCCGACAGACTCTTGTTTAGCACTCACCAAATGAAATGAAAAGGCCACGCTGCAATCACCTGAAGAGGAAATCATCCAAGGTCACTTGTTGAGGGGGGGTGGGGGGGTGCAGGAGAGAGGAAACGACAGATTTTTTTCTGAATCTGATGGACCTTTAGCGCTCCGTTGCTAATACTTGTAACTGAAGGCAGGTTTGGCTGGCTGGCTGGCTGGCTGGAAAATTTGGTTCCACAAATGTGCAAAATGCAGACAGGCGAAAAGCTGGTGGAAAAGCTCAGATGTGATGACAAAAAAAAAAAAAAAAAAAAGCTCTCCACTGGGGTTTTGCTCGAGTTCAAATCTTCACGTGATTGAGTGACTCAACAGATTTGACAACCCCGTCTTGGAAGGATAATCCAGAGCCGAGCAAGTCGGGCCCTACAGGATGGACATGTTTTCGGGTTGGTGCGGCGGCGGGTGCGGCCCCAAGGCGTCCATCTTGTGCTCCCTTCCCGCGCCCCCCAAAGAGCCCCCTCGGGCCAGCACCGCCACGGTGTCCCCCGACATGCCCGCAAACTCGAAGGCGAACGTCCCGTAGAAGAGCATGATGATGACGCAGAAGACCCATTCGAAGATGGCCGAGGCGTGTTGGAGGATGTAGCTCTCCTGGCAGAAAAATACGCCGCCTGGAAACGCCATTAAGGAGCGTCTGCCGATTTACCAACAACCTCTAAATGATTTGTACCGATCATGCACGACTCTCATAAAAAAGACAAATCGCTACGTCTCCAGAAAGGTGGGGTGCAATAAAATTTGTGGATGGTACAATTTAAAACGTAACAATTTGATTCGCCGCGGTTGAATCAAAACGATTTTCCGCTTCAAACCTGTTTTTCGTTACCTCTCTAATGTTTACACTTTTAATTTGGATGTAGTGCTGAGGGCAGTAGGAAAGTGGATGAGAGCATAATGTTGCCGTTATTCTACTAGATTACAGGTTTTAGAACCAGCACACCGTCCATTTTCTATCGCGCTTCCATCCTTATTAGGGTATGCGCTATGCGAGTTTGCGCGTATCAAGCCCCGAGGAGGCCAAAGAGGATACTTAGCACCAGGGCGACGAAGGCAAGCAGGGTCATGCAGAGCCGGAGGTGGGCCACGTTGTACTCCCCCTGCGTCTTGGCCAGTCGATAGGTCAGCGCCGACTGCAGGCACACAAACAGCATACTGGTGGGGAAGGCGATGCCGGCTCCGACATAGTGGAGAATTTTGGCATAGTCCACCTAGCGGACAGAAACAAGGAGTGTGATCAGTGTTGTACTTTTTTTTTTTTTTCATGGAATTTGTCATAGCGTGCATCTCGGCCAACGGTGCACGAGTCTGCAAGATGATTAAAGCGACGAGCAAGACGGTTGGCGCTTCCAAGCTATTTGCCCGTTGACCCAGTGAGAACATGCTGAACATTCCTGTGCATAAGGCTAATCCATGAGGGTTTATTGATGGAAATGCAGGCCTGTCATTTGTTCGCAGCGCAAGGTGCAGTTCAAAAGATAAATCACAGCAAAACCGTCGACGTCCTCCCAGCTTTATGCTGAGCAAATTTATGATGCAATCCTTGCGTCATGAAGCGCAGATTGAAATTCGGTGAGCTCGGCACATTTTACGATTTTCAACAGGGTTGACGAATGTCAGCCTAAATTTGATGGACGTTCAAATTCTCGAGGGAGGTGTTTTCCGTCTAAATTCGAGGGACGGCAAATCGTTCAGGAAATACGATACGCATCCCATTGAAGGATCGCTTTTTATTTTGTGTACAAGAAAACATGATCGGATATAATCCATCCACTATTTAATTGATGGCGGGATGAATTCATCTTACGCAGAATGGCTGATCGACTTCACGACTCGTTCATTGGCTTGTGAATTGAAGCGCGTGCACGAAGTGTTTACATGCGAGCCTGCTGCTCGGTGTCCTAGTCCGTGTGATTAATTGTCATCATTAAGGGAGTGAAGGTGTAATGATGCAAGAAGCGCTCACTACTCTATTTACTGAAAGGGGAGGGAGAGAGCGAGAGAGAGTGAGAGAAAGAAAGAGAGGGAGAAAGAGAGTGAGTGAGATATACGGGATTTAAAGGAAACAATTACGTAGTGGCATGAAGTCAAATCGATAAGAAATCTGGCAACAGAAGTGATGATTTCACAGGTGTCAAACTCAAGACCCGAGGGAAAGATCCAGGCCGCCACATCATGTTTTGTGCCCCACTAAAGCAAGTATTTGGCTGTCTTCTGATGATAAATTCAATTCGTTGTTAATTATAGAAGTAATGCAATATGGTGATTATACATTTCGATGATTTTCACAGTCATTGGTGCTGCGCCCTTGAGGGAAACCCATAACTACGACGTGGCCCGCAATTAAAACGACTTGGGCAGTTTGTGTGGTTGGAGTGAAATAGGACAGGACCTTCGAGCATTACGGCTCAATGTCATGTTTGCAGGCACAGTGCTGGATAAATCACATTTATATAAGACTTTCTCAGAGTGATCTTGCAGCCTCTTGGTGGCAGCTGAGTCACATCGTGTGAGCCGGGCTGGCTTCAGATGTTATACGTCCGCCCAGTCCTATCACCGTATGCCTCAATGATTCAGTTACAGAAACACCGTATTAGAGGCTGAACGTACCCGAAATGGTTTCTAGTAATCCAATTATGAGACGTAAATGCTTCCTCCAAATGTACGGCTATTTCCTCATCAGGATAAAAAAAGGAGGTTGTAACTGTAATGATCTCAGTTCATAGACCAACGTTTGCACGTGAACATTTAAAAGTTCAATGCTGAGCCCAGCATTTGCCTATACTCACTGGCATGAATTCTTTATCCTCTGCGAAAAATCACCAGTTGCAATAGTCTTTTGAGTTTCATCATCAACTCGACGCGTCGTTTGTATGTAGCGCAGCAACGGCGCTGTCACAAGCGCGATGAAGACTTTCAAAAGAGCGAGAGACGCGCTTCTTCTATTTATGTTCTTCCCTGCCCAAACCGTCAGTCTGCCTGACAGCGAAAGCCCCGGTGGCCACGCCACAGCTGTCCTGCCAGTCCGCACCTTATGTAACAAACTACAGCTGGCGACAGCGCGGGTTGTCATAGCGCATCTCCTGCCTTTTTCATCAGTGTTTTCCTTCGCGCTGTCCAAACTGCTTTTGCCTTTCTTGCGTTCGGTGATGGACTGTCACGATACATCCACCGTCATTTACATCTCTATTTCTTTCCCCGCCAAGCATGCGGAGAGCGTGTGCCCAGTGTAAGGGCCTGTATTTGGTTTAAGATCAAGCCTCTAGCATACGGATCTGATCAAAAATTCTCGGTGGCCAATGCCAGACTCCATGAGTCAACACCCCCCCCCCCAACCCACCCACCCACCCACTTTCAGCTTGTGAAAAAGGCTTGTGCAGAGAGGAGGGCCCCAAAGGAGAAGCAGGGAACCAGGTAAGATTGACACACCAATATTCTTAAGTATCGGTACTTCTACCTAAGCACCCACAAGACTATTCTCACCTGAGTTTAGTATAGATTCTTAATCAAAAAAGTGATGCAAAGCAATGGGAGGGTGGGGGTTGGGGGGGGGGGAACACAGGGGACTCACAATGAGTATTGTTCCCATGAAACAATACTATGTAAATAACTCAAAGTACTTGGAAATTATGAACCTTTGTATAAACATTTGTGGTGATATCTGGTCCAAGATGATTAGATGAGTGCGTTGCAACTCCATTTTTGGCAGGGGCGATTGTTGTTTTTAGTCAATCGTTAATGCAGTCCATTTGCTGTATTTCCATGTTGTCACAGCTCCTCGTTTCCAGTTTCCACACAATCGCAGTTGCAAGTTTCATTTAGCATTCTCGGAAAACTCTCCTCCCCGTGCCTGCCCGCCTCTTAAAAGAAGCGCACAAACGCAGACGTCCAATCGAGGCACCCGGCCAACTCTCCAAATATTTAAACCGAGCAGAGATTGGTTCCAAAGGACAAACAGAAAAGCGGACGGCGACAGCTCCATGAGACAGACTTTAATAAACATTAATGGACTGCTCCTCCTGAATGCAAGATACAGTAAGGCTGTCTAGGAGGGGGAGGGGGGTTGAGAAATGCATATGGAATGGCTAAAAGAAGGCCAAATCGTGAGATTGAGTTTGACTAGAATTAAGAAATACCGATATCTCATAAACCATCCACTCATACAAATACAATAAAGCCGATTGACTTCTATGTCATTTTCAATTTCAAAACAAGTGGTAAACTGAATTCATTTACTTTAGCATTATAAAATCTTTACGTGATGTTTTATGAAAGAGTCCTACCTGTCACACAAGTATAAACAAAAACCACTATATTATATCGGACGAACTATATCTATAGTACAATCAATAAAAGCTACTCACTTTTTGTAGATCCATGACAGCCACAGAAACAAAATTGATGGCAAATACTTATTTGAGGAATATTAGCTCATACAATTTGGATTGAAATCCACTTGGGATTATTCCGAAGAGGAGGTTTCTTTTTTTTTTTTTTTTTTGAGTTTGTAAACTGGAGCATTTTTGGCTTGGAGCCCATACCTGGAAGTTGCCCACCATGATGAGTCCAGCGGCACAGATCCAGCCTGTGGAGAGACTCGCCGTGTTGAGGACACAGTTTTGGTGCTTCTCAATAACGTGGGCGTAGCGGAGCAGCACGATCACCATAACTGTGGGACAAAAAGCAACACATAAGAGACAGTTATGGCTCCTTCTGGATCACTGATCATTGGGTACATCATGCATTTATTTGCATAAATAAACTCACAGAAATCGAACATTTGTCTAGGACCGTTGGGTTGATACAAGACAAAAAGTAAGGGATTGTTTTTGGTTTCCGGGTGAAACGATCACGATGAACCGAAAAGGTACTTCTGCAAACTTTTGAACACACGTGTGCAACTGTTCAATGTTTCAGTGCTTTTTGCACAAAATTCCGTGAATCAAGTAATTGTGGCATAAGCACCGATAGTGTACACAGGCTTTTTTTTTAGATTGTATTTTCACTGAGTCTGGCTTCAATTTTAATGATGACTCAATCTGACCTCGTTTGTGCCAAGAAGTATGAAAAAAAAACCTTGGAAGATGTTTGAAAATGACAGGAAGTGGAATTACTTGAGCAAGGCAGGAAAATGAGATGGCGGTAACAGTAACCAGTGTGAGGAATGAGGGGGGTGGGGTCTTACATAAGACAAAAGGTGAAAGAAAACGAAGTGCAAAACTGTAAGGGGACAGTTGACTACTTGATGGGCTAATCGGCTGTGACTTGGGGGGGGGGGGGGGTTGTTGGTCCGCTGGCAAGCAAGCTCCCACTAGTTTGTCTTTGTCTGTAACCTTTGCACCTCCTCCACAGCAGGCTTAGCCATCCACTCGGTAAAAGTGGGCCACGGAGGCGAGATGGCAGAGTGAGGGGGGGTCAAGAGGCCCCCCTCCTGGTGTCTTGACACGCCTTCCATAGATTGCACTCGCACACTAAACTGTTGTCACTGCTGTTGTGCGCGCGGGAGAATTAGGAGGTTGCTCGTCGCCAAACCGGCGTCGTCATGGCGAGCGCGGCCGCGCTGAGGAAACACTTCGCTCATCTCCGCTTTTGGCGGGGTGTGGAAATGTCAGGGTAGACGTCTCAATGACGCGGCGCATCCATTTTACATAACCGCAATAAAAAAATCTGGAGAAGGAATACCCTCTTAAGGAGGGACATGTGGGCGGAAAAAAGAGGGCGGGACAGCAGCATCTCATTGTAAACAATCTTTTCTTTTTGTTCTCCCCTCTTCCTGTATAAAATGGGAAACATGCTGGCTCACTGAAAGGAGAAGTAAGTCAACAGCGCTTTATTGCATTAAATTATGACATTTCAGTCTCTGCTGGAGACTGGCTGGCTGTGGACCTTTTCGCTTTTCCCATAAAATGAGTTTTTAAACATTACAGATGAGGAGGCTTTCGCATGCTGGTATTAGGCACTGGTGTCAAAGGTCCAAAATTTGACAGAACAGGAAAAATAATAAACATTTGACCTGTCAATATACATGTGACCTCCGTGTTTACATTTTTTGTTGAGGCGAGTTGCTTTTTCTTGGGTGTACTAGAGTTCACGTGATGCCGACAGCCGGGTTATTATTGATTCCTTATTTAGCGCAGATATTATGTACACAACCCTGTTGTCACATCCATAGGAAAATTCATAAATATGATGAAATTGAAAAATAAAATAAAAATGTGTAAGCGCAACAATTGCACATTCCCACAAATGAACCAAAGCACACCTTACAGACAAGGCAGTTACACTTCTTGACCCGAATGGATAAAAAAAAATAGCCTCAGTATTTCATGATCCTCATTTTCATTTTTTGATAACTCTTTTTAAACACCGTACGTGGAACCGGACGAAGGAAGGCAATGGTTCTCAGCAAATGCCAGATGTGACTGAAATGAGGCGTGCTTACTGTTGATGAAAGGGTTAACGGCACCCGCGACAACGGCGTCAATGTTGTAAATTATACACATTGAAGGGAGATGAACGTATGGCTCGGGCAACAGTCGGGTGCCAGCCAATCGGAGGCAAGAGACCGTCTGTAAATAGCAGAATGGCGACTGCTCGTGAATAAACATGAAGAACCAACCCCCATGACCCTCCTCCTTACCCTCAAACGCACACACGCACACACACATGTGCGAGCCACAGCTGGGAAACATTAACTACATGAGGGCAGTCAAGAACCAGCACTTAACAGAAGGAACAACACGTGCAGACTGACCCAAAAAAAACAAAACAAAAACAACCATTTGGACCGGCACATGACTTTATACCATCTCACATGAATTTTTCCTACGAGTGCGCAGACTTGCACCGCACGTGTGTGGTACAGTTGTTTTCCATTCATTTGGCGGGAATGAGTTCCCGGTGACGTTTATTTGCTTCCTGGCAGTTTGTGAAGCATGTGTAAGAGACACGGTTTCTTGTTTTGCGGAATAACACATTTCTACTGTACTTGTAGAACTGTATGATCAGTGCTCAGGGTTAGAAAAGCATCAACATTCTCAGGTACTGCAAGGCAATCAATGGACAATCTGATGTGTTAATCATTATTGCGGCACTATTGGTTTGCAGACGTGTTTAACAAAAAATAAATCCGTCAACTAAATGTAATTTATTGGTCTTATTTTTCGGCCCATAAGGTGATTGTGCTATGCTGTGTTGGCCATCTCAAGTACGCCACAAACCGTAAAAGCAGTTAATAGTCATGTGGGGAGTCATTCTAATTTTTAAAATTGGCCCGGTGGTCGACTGGTTAGCGCGTCGGCCTCATATTGCAGAGGTGCAAGGTTCAATTTCGGCTCCGGGCTTCCTGTGTGGAGTTTACATGTTCTCCCCGTGCCTGCGTGGGTTTTCTCCGGGTATGCCACATTCCCAAAACATGCGTGGCAGGTTAATGGAACACTGGAAATTGTCCCAGAGTGCGATTGTGAGCGTGGATGATTGTTTGTCCATGTGCGCCCTGCAATTGGCGGGCAACCAGTTCAGGGTGTACCCCGCTTATTGCCCAAAGACGGTTGGCATTAGCACCACGACCCTTGTGAGGATAAGCGTATCAGAAGATGGATGGGTTTAGATGCTAAAAATCGTGGTGTGTACCCGGTTTGATTTTGTTAAATGCGACGTGAGCCTGGTCATATAAGTAGAAGATCATTTGCAATCAGCTGTTAGTGCTCATAGGGTGGTAAAGGCCATCAATGATTTAGTTATGATACTTTCGAATGCCAGGTCCTACTTCTGCTTTTTTGCGCCTGTGAAAGTCAGTGAAAGAAACCAAAAAGCAGCCCAAGGCATTACAATTCAGACACGGCGATATTGTCAGGAGATCAATTAGATTATTACGCCAATGTACTCCAGCAAGTACATTGAGTTACCTTGTGTATGAACTGCGTTCTATAAATAAAGCTCCACTTTGCCTTGCATAGTAGTATGTCGTAGCTTGTATTTTGGAAGGAGCTAAAATATGTTTAGGCGTGATAGCAACAGACAGTTACTTAAAAAAAAAAAAAAAAGACAACGCGAATGACGGAGGTGATTGAGTTAGTGTAAGCGTGTGCACATAATGCCTTACCCATGAATGAGCCTGTGCTGCAGATAAGGCTGAAGAAGCAACTCTCTGGCGGAAGCGTCCCACATTTACTGCAAGATGAGACAACATGGATATGAATGACATCAACAACACAGACGCAAACAGAATCTACAGTCAACCCAACTCTAAAATGGGACTTGTCTGTCCATACTACAAAAACATATACCGGTATTTTTCAAGACTGATCACTTAAAAAAAACAAAACTGTGAAATAGTGGTGGCGTGAACGATGAACCACGTTATGGTGGCTTCACCTCATATAAAATATTGTGACTTTTCGACTCTCCAAGCGGTGAGATAGAAACTGCTAGGATGTCAACTTTTTACCCACACAGCTTCTCTTTCAATGAACAGTAATTGTTTTGTTGGTGGTCTGCCTGTCTGTGCCCGGAGCTGCTGCCCACCGAAAGCCAACTCAGCTGACTGCAGTCACATGCATTCTTTAGTTCACGCAAAGTCAGATACAGTAGACACACTTGATTGGGCACCCCCCCCCTTAAAGTATTAACTCAACTGTGAATCGCTTTTTCTTTGATTTTTTTTGTGCCATGTCACGGCAATGGGCCAAAAAGTGCAAACAAATGGGAGGAAATGCATCCAACCTCTGCCGAATAGCGTCTAATTTTTTTAAACGCACGTTTGTTGTCCAAAACTCTGCATTTGAGTTGAGCTAAATGTTGCAATGTGGGCTGAGAACTTTGACGCTGAGTGCAGCTCTCCTCAAAATGTGTATTTTTGTACTACAGCTGACTGTTCTAGTGGCCGTCTTTGTCAACTGGATTACGCAAGAACTGGCAACCTTATTTTCACCAAACCTCGTGGAATGCCGCATCACAGGCCAAGAAAAACTGTTTCAATTTTAAGAGAACTTCAGACCCCACCCACCCCCCTGCAGTATTTTCATCTTTGTTCATTTTACATAACCCCTTTGTTTGGGCTGTCTTTTTATTTATCTATCATGACATAAGGCGTAATTTATTGTCTTTTCTCGAAACGATTTCATCCAGACATGTTACATAAACCGCACAAACTACGTAGGGTCAAACTGGCTTTTCATGTTCAAAAGCCCAAAGTTAAACAAAACAACGAGCACCTCGGTTTGTTCCCAAAGATGTAAACCGGCTGCTCTTCAAGTGTGTGTTTACATGATCGCATGGGGCCTGCCTTTGCCTCTGAACAACCGCAGTGGAAGGCGGGGATACTTCAGCCCTGAGTCATTTTCCGAATGCGCGCGTGCGCACAGCGCACGTGCATAGGGAAAGTCGTCTCCTTAAAGAAGACGCTCACGTGAATTTCATCTACAAGGCAGCCAAGCGGTCGGGCTGTGACGTAAAACACAATGGCTTGGTTTTCCTGTTTTGAATCATCACTCAGACAAGACACGACGGGGGCAGAGGGGAAGACATGCAGGAGTTTTGGGTGGCGGTGCGTGGTGGGGGGTCTCCTCACTGACCTGATGAGAGGTATATTGTCCAGCGTGCAGCACAACGTTGGTCCACTCTGCAAATACAGTTCCTCTTCGCACGATTGGTTGTACAACCTGGAAGAGCACAGCATCCGTCATTTGTGCGACATCCACCTTGCCTTCAAATAACTGGACAGTGTTTATTTCATCTTGCAAATCAATATTAGGAAGAGGACTCAGATTTTCTACATGTTCACGTTTCCGGCACATCTAATTCAGGAAACATGCATAACAGTGAAACATTGTCAACAAAGAGGAACAGAATCCTTGGCATTGCTTTGATTAAAACCTTTGTGGGTTGCCCGGAGATGTTTGTTTTGGAAGGACCACTAAAAATGGGTTTTAAAAAGCCTAAAATGGCTGCTTTAAACAAAATGGCAGAATTTGAGTGTCTTGCTCGGCATGGCTTCTTGAGAATATTTGGAGGGTGTAGCCTACACCTGTAGACCAATCCATCAATCCATGTGTGCTTTTGGAATGTGGCAGGAAACCCGGAGTACCCGGAGAAAACCCACGCAGGCACGGGGAGAACTCCACACAGGAAGTCCGGAGCTTGAATCGAACTGTGCACCTCTACACTGTAAAGCGTGACTTGATCACCAGCTGACCACCATGCAGCCACCCATCAATCATTCAATTAAATTTTGGGAATGGTATATCGAGCACTGTTCATGCATGGCGTATATGCGCGCATACACTTGCAAGTTCATTAGTACATTTAAAAAGAAGCATAGCGACATACTAAAAAATTAAGTAAAATAAGGAAGTTTTTTTTAAAAAAGGAAGTTAAATAAGGAAATTTGAGATGTCGATCAAACTCCACGTTACTCAGTGAAATTGACCTAAAATTTCTGCTACTGAGCGGTTTCTTTGGAAATGACCAAATACACTTCAAACTATAGCGTACAAGCAAAATGGGAGATTTTTTGGTGTCTTTTTGGGCATGGGTTCTGGATAGATTTTTGTGGGTCTATTCACAATAGACTTTACCAAATTTCATGTTCAGTTAAATTGCCTTTGGGGTAATATTTTTTGTTTGTTTTTAATTCGGAAGAATGTCCAAAAAGTCAATTTTGGTGATGACTAAGCAAGGGCCAATCAACAGTTTGACGGTTTACTGTGGTTTTAAAAAGTCACGGTTTCAATACCCACTGTAACTGGCTATCACCGGTAACAAGCTTTTTCTTCAGTTTTTTGGAGGGGCCTTTTTAGCAGCTGCAATATGGTTGGCTGCTCGCAGAAATCAGCCGCCACTTTGAAGTTAATGACAACTTGCCACCTGCTTGTTTTTCTCCTCCTTGGCTGAGCACAGAGGTGAGCAGTGATCGGGAAGAATAATGTACTTCTACGTCTGTGTTTTTGCTACAGCAAACAACATGCACAACCCCCAAAAAGGACATTTTTGAGTTGTAATTTTAATACGGTGATATTTTTGCTCACAGTTATATCATCAGAATCTCATATCGGCCCAAGCCTTGTAATGACCAAATTGACTGTAAATCGGATGCTACAGACCAAAATCTAAGATTTCTGGAAAGGTTTCTTTAGAGGGTTTTTTTTGTGGTTCTGTGGATGATAGATAAGATGAGCACACTAAATGTGGCTGTGTGTGAAATTAGCCTCTGGGGCTGACTTTGAAAGGATTTGAAAGAATTGCCTCATGGCATTCAGATAATTGCATGAGGTAAAAGAGAAAATGACGAAAAACAGCAAAAAAAACCCAAACAAACAAACAAAAAACATACCAGTTATCCACAGGGCAGACGTGTTGGTTGTACAGGGCCATGGCATACCTGGAGGAGGAGAGCAAGGGTAATTAACCCAAAAGAAAGAGCCACAATTCATTTCTTTTATGGGGTGTTTTTTTTTAATGTACTTGGCCTTTTCCCTGCGTCAAGTGGAGATGCGTCTTGATTTGTGAATTCTTGGCTATCGAGCGTTTGCTACTCTGCTCCCCAACCGATCAGTTCTCCCTGTCCCTTGCATCATTTCCAAATTTCTCCCATTATGTGTATTCTCATCTGTTTAGTACTGTGGAGCGTGACGTTTGTTTGGTAAAACAGTGCCCTTAAGTGACTTTGCCTGCAGTGCTTTTTGTTGCATTTTTTGGATATGAAACTGTTCTCTGGGCTGTCCCCCCCACCCCACCCACCCTGCATTCATGGGCTCTTCCTTCAGCATATCATTTACCATGAGAACATACGGAATAAACTTTCATACGTCAAAGATTTCGGTCAATGAGAAATCGACATAAAACTAGCTCTTTAACCGACATCCAAGTCAAGTCAAGTCAGCTTTTACTGTCAAATATGCTCGATATGCAACATAAGAGCACAGATGAAACTTCTTTTCTCTCAACCACAGTGCGACCACCGGAGAGAGAGGTACAAGATTTGGCTCCTACACACACACACACAAAAATAAATACCGGTAAATAGATTTAAATAAGAGTGCCTAATGTTTTGACCTTACCTCGTTACACAAGAATTTATGTCTGCTTTTGCTACGGTCACAATTGTTCACTTGTTTAAAATGACATCATACGGACGTGGACATACCGGTAAGTAGTGTGCAACAACCAATCGCAGATGAAGCGAAAGCACCGACAAACGCCATTATTCGTATGAATTCACACTTATCAACACTGCTCCGCTTGCCTCAATCCTTCATTTCCCCAAAAGGCAAACAAACGCTTGATGCAACTACCTAAAAAGAACTTTCAATTTGAACTGTTGCTTCCATTTAAAGGTCACTCAATCTGTTCCCGGTTACATGAATGATAAGCAATTTGTTCCCACACTGTACCCGCCCCAAAAAAAAAGAAGAAAAAAAAAAGAATGTACCGAACCATGATGATCCCTCTCTTATCTTAGTTGTTTCATTGTAACGATTGGCCCTCTGACGCCAACACTAACCATGAAGTGGCCCATGATGGAAAACAAAATTTGACACCCTGCCATTTGTTTAAAGACATCATCCCCAACTCAATATAGTTCAAGACAGACACAGTATATGTGGAGGGGGGTTGTTTGAGTCCATCTTGGGTAATCGCATCGCGGCTTCCGCCCTCAAGCCGTGTTGACTGAGGTCAGGTCGCTGACCACCTCCTCAGCTCAGAAGTCAATGACCAGAGAACCATTATCTATCTGCGAGATAAAGACAACTACTGTTTTTCAGATTGTTGTATAATGCAACGCCGTCATCGTCAAATTGATTGAAAAACTATACTCCCCGCTCTGCGCATACAAGGGCCAGGCCCATAAAGCAGAGATGGAAATGAGATTGAAAGGAATGAGGGGGGGGGGGGGGGGGGATAAAAAATGTTTTTAAAAAATCGGCAAAGCACAAGCGGCCTTCTGACCTACTTCAATACACGACACACTATTTGGTTTTGCGGCCAGGCAACGCATCGCCATTCACAGGTTCACAACCTTCTTTTTTCGACAGAGAAGGAAACTCAAAAGACGCAGACTTTCTGTTGTGATAATAGGGAGCGGTTCAACAAGAGTTGAAGTGTCAATTAAGGAAAGGCTTCCGAGCCAGAAAAGCGTCGGGGGCCATAAAACGTCTTCTGACATGCCCCGCACGCGCGAACAACTACGCGCAGCACGGCCGGATTGTGTTGTCACAAGATGTCAGTATACAGAGCATGCCTGTATCCATAAGATTCCCAAACCGTAAGAAGCATATTTTCCAGAGAATTCTTTTTTTAGGTGTGTTTTAACGCGTGAAGAAAATCGCTTGAAACAGAGCTCGACTCTGTTTGGATTTTACACGAGAGGCGAGAGCCACAAAAAAATGTAAAAAAACTATATGCATAAGTTACGGTCGAGACTGAAGGCGAGTGTGAGCGTTGAATAAATGAAGAATGTTTTATCATAAATTACATGAACCCACTGGCCTCAGTCGAGTGGGAATGAGAGTCACCCCCCCCCCCCGCCCCGCACCTCATTGTTCCCTTCGATTGGTAATCCGGATGCGCGTTTCCTGGTTGGAAAAGGTAACATTTGTCTTGAGGTCATGTCAATCATCGTGACCAAGTCGTATCAGCCAGATGAAATGCGGCTTCAAGGTAGCAGGCTAATAAAGCACTTTGACTTTTAAATGTCATCTCGAGCACTGAGAGCATCTCGACAACAACAAAAAGGAGGTTATGACCGCACACGTTGGATTAGTGAAGAGCGACGTGGGAAGGAATCGTGGGTGGCCTAACGTTTATGAATGATTCCATTGCTTTGAAAATAACAGCGATGGCGCTCAAACTGATGAAGTAATAATACAGGTTTGTTAAAAAAAAATGATGATAATCTAGCACGGCTCAGTTTTTGCGCCAAACTTGAACTGCATGGTATTTTTCTTATTATTTACAAATAGAAAATACACGAGGTCGGTTGATGGAAAAATCTGCCACAGTGAAGAGTTTCAAAGCACTGTGCAAAAATGACACAGGGGGGGGGGGGAACCACAGGAAAGGGTGTGTGGGGCATGAACGATGAATTCATTTAGGCCTATGTGGCTACAGGCCTATTTCCATCTATTTGTAGACCAAAAGTTACAACGTCCTATCACACCGGTGTCAAATTTGACGACGGCAGGTCAGCCCAGGCCTCCCCACGTCTTCTGCTTGTTGCCGTCTGTGCTTGACTTCTCCTTTCAAAACTACAGATACATCAATTCTAATCACATATAAGAGCAATAATGCCATAAAATGGGGCTTTTTTTTACATTTAAATGGTTTCAAAGTGGCAGTGGAAATAAAAATAAAAAAAGTCGACACATCCGTGTTCAAATGGTAGCTTTTTGTGACCTGAGGAAAAAAAACCCCAAGGACATTTCATTCTGAATTAAACAATCACATTCAAACTGAACATTAAGTAGGAGTCAGCATACATCGTCCACGAGTTCAAGTGCCTCGGATTAACCCCCCCCTCCTGAAATTTCTGATGCTCTCTGAGGCTTTTTATGACATTTGTTTTGCTTTCTATCAGAGGCCTGAAGGGTTTGGTTTTTTTTTGGGGGGGGGGGGGGGCGACTGCCATTTCAAACTGTTCGTAATTCTCTCCAATTTGTGAAAGGCCTCGGGTGCAGCTCAATTTAAAAACAGACCCAAAGCATGATGCGGCAACCGCCATGCTCCACTTCACGTATGATGCTCTTTTGGTGGTAAGCAGTGCAGCGTTTGTGCCAAACGTACCTTTTAGAATTAAAGCCACAAAGACTCTCCCGGAAGAGAGCGACATCCCGCCGTTTTAAGGGGGTGTGCACACCCGTGCAACCGCATGAAATCACAATGATCTTCACTTTCCCTCACAAAAAGATTGGCTTTGAAATGATATGTCTTGATCTCTTTTTTTTTTATATATCACAAAAACCTGGCATTTGAACAGGGGTGTGTAGACTTTTTATATCCACTGTATAAGCAGCCGTCTATTCCAATTCATTCATTACATTATTATGTAACGCTGTCAATAATATGCTTCCTACTTTGCCGTTTGCACTAATTGTTACAAATGAGATTAAATAAAATAATGCCAGAAGGAAGGGGATGAGGGGGGGGGGGGGCACATTTGTTTTTAGCGGCGAACCGGAGATTTTATTTTAAGGCCATATCATCAAACCATACATACAGGATGTCCTAACCCCAACGCGGACTGCTGTTGAAAAGTATCGCTCAAAGCACTCGTGCCAATAGGGGTCAGCAGTGCACGCTTCACATTCTGTCCCCTGCGGTATTTACTTTACTCCCATCCTGTCGCCTGCGCTCAAAGAACCAAATTATGCAACAGGTCACATCCTTTGACATTGTGCTCTTCAGGAGCGTGGGGGTGAGGAAGGACCCTTGACTGCTCCTCGAAAACAAGGCGCCCTTGTCAATGTGACAGGAAGGAACCTGGGTTTTGGGAGTGGCTAAAACTGGTTTCGGCAGAGAGAAATGCGCATGTGTATAAATACCTTAGTGGTCTACAGACATATATGGCCTTTATGATATGCCTCGTTTTTGGGAAGGTTGGTTTGAATTATAGAATGTTCTCTGATTTGCGACTACTGTGACACGAAAGGTAAATATTCCAATTTCTCTTAATTGGTGCGAAAATTAGGAATGCACCGATACCACACTTTTGCCCCCCCAGATATAAATATATATAAACAAGTAGAAAAACGGATGCCACATCTGCTCGGTGTGTTCGCTACAAAATAAAGTGAGTGTAAAGAAAGTCGAGACCGCTTCTTGCGAATATCACAAGTTAAAAAATGAGACAAACAAGGAAACTGTAGGAGCATCACATTGCGGCCCAGGGGACAGGCCACACGAGACTTGCTGCCCGCATGAAGTTCATCGTCCATTTCGCAGAGCAATTTTTACCAAAAAAAGTCATCACTCTCCTTAAAGTATCTGTGCCAATAATCGGAGCATTTTCGAGCATCAAGTAAAGTACAGACAATGTAGCATGACAACTCCTATCGAAAAACATGTAGAGTAGAAGCTACAAACCAGATTGAATGACTGTCTGTGTCGTATGCGTTGTGTTGTATAATTTAGCCATTTTGACTTTGAGATGGCGCCGCCAGAGTGGCTGCCTTTACAGCAGCTCCTATATTTTGTTCTTCGACTTCTTCCCCTCATAACTTTGCTGCTGTGAATTTCTCCATTGTGAGACTAATAAAGATTTTCTTATCTCATCTTCGGTATCCTTGTTCATTTATGTAGAGTATCGAGTCAGGAAGAACAATTAAATGCCCTTCCACTAGATCTACATAATTAACCTAATTAACACTTTTTGGGATACTTTTAGCTGAGTAAGAGTTAAGAAACATTGGCCAGTGCAACATCATCATCAAACGAAATAAGACTTCCTCTTCACACAACCAAACAAAAAAAAAATCTTCCCTCTTCATCACTTCCTCTCCTTTTTTGCGATGCAGAAAAATCAACTTAATGTATGCTCGATTTTTAATATTCCTTTTTTGAGGCACGATTTGTTTTTTAACCTTGAATGTGATTGACGAGTCCAGGTTGTCGGCTGTGTTGAAAATGAATGAATGGCTTCCTTTTTATTGCTCATTTCATTTGAAAAGTCACGCAAATCGAATGTCAATCGGCACCATGCGATTGCCTTCCGACGATTCATCAACCGTAGTGCCAAATGACTTCACCCTTGCTATGCCGTTCTTGTACTAACATGACATTGTGCATAAATCGAGCTGCACTCATCCATACACAACTGTGAACATTTGGAACGGGACCATCTGTCTCTCTCTCTCTCTCGACTCCCTCTTATGGTTTGCGTTCCTCCTCTAATAACAGCACATAATACCAGAACTGTCAGCCTGAACATGACCAGGAGGTATTTTCGCTTTAAGTGTACAAATAGCAAGAGTTAAGATGTTACGGCTGCCATGCACATTTCACTTCTTTCCCCCCAAAAAACAAAAAAAACAACAAAAAAAAGCACTCTTCCTGCAGAGCTAATCCACATGCAATTACCATGGCTCCCAGGAATTCAGGATAAACATGCAACAGAGTTGCTCTCTTGAAGAAAGGAGGAATCAACAGAGAGACTAGCATAGAAGCAAAAAAAAAAAAAAAAAAAAAAAAGAGCCCCCAAATAATTATTTGGCCTTTTTGGCCGTACCGCAAGGAAAACTCAGCACTCTCATGACTGATTGAGCTCTAGAAATTCTGGGCCCAACATCAACATACAGGAAATCCTTGATCATTATTGGATTGAAAAGAAATTCACTGTAAGGTACGGACAATAGAACTAAAATGAAACACATCATGATTACATTCAATAAAGTTTTGGGGGTTTTTTATCCCCCCCCAGCAAGGGGGCGGCATTGACTCACTGGCCTACCCTGACCACATGTCCCTGAATTCCATGTTACTAGTGAGGCACAACTGAGCACGAGTTGACATCTGCGTGTGAGAAGTTAATCCTTGTTTCTTACTACTTCCCCTCCCCCCCCAAGATGGCGCCCGAGTAGGCAGCCGTCAGCAAGTGCTCTTCAAGAGCACTTTTTGTTTTGCTACATGGTGTTTGTTGTTTCGTCGTGTGGACCTGATGTGGACTTTTTACAGCGTTTTTTGGCCACGACATTTGTCAAAGAAGAAGAATCTGTGCTTGGTAGTTGCGCCTTCTCGGCAGCACGCGTGTACCAGCACTGATTTTGATTGGGAGGAATGTCGGCGCCATTGGACTGTCGGTGCTGGACAGCTCCGGCACGCTTGGGTTTTTTGCACCTGTAAATGGGCAGCATTTTTCACAGTCCCGTTTTGTTCAGGGAAGATGTGGGCGCTGTTGGACAGTCACCGTTGGTGCAGAACGCCGATGCGTATTTGGAACTGAGAGTCGCCGCTTGGAATTGAAATGGATTTATGTGGGACAGGAGAAGTGAAACAATCTCTTTTTTTTTTGTCAATGGATGCTACAGCTTCCTGTTGACGTCGAAACTGAGCTTGTAGCCGACGTGTCCACATTTTGAGCATGATGTCTCTGATACACTGGTGAAAGGACACTTTGATTCTCTCCTCTTTCATCAGAAACTGCGTTAAACAACAACGCGTATGACGGAAAAGTGGTAATTTAGTAATGATTTTACTTTATGTTAACCGTTTTGTTAAGCGCTTTGTTACAGCTACAGTTGTTGTAAAAGCACTATATAAATCAGGATGTATTGTATTGTGCGAGGACACCAGTAGTGGAAAAAAAATGTCACTAGTAAGACAGCCATAACCATGCATCTTATTTGAACATTTATTCAAGAATATTTATTGATATCCATCTTAAGGTCCATGTACTAATTCCTAGTACACTCACTTTTGGAAACCCCATCAAGATGTGATACGAGTGAGGCAAAACTGCACTAGTTGACATTTGCATGCTATTAGTACTGATTGTGACATACTGTAATTCTCCTAGTTAACACTTCACTCAAGGTACGAGTCGCACAGCGATGTAACAAGTGTGAGGTTTTGCCTCACCTGTAATATGTATGACAAAGGTGTCCCATTTGTGTGCAGAAATGTCATAAAAGAAATGGGAAAAATCCTCCTAGTGAGACAGTCGTTCTATTAGTGAGATGAATTGCTTTACTCGTGAGGACCAAGAGTGTATACAATTCTTCACAAATGCTTTTAAATCCAAGTTAAAAACTTTTTCTCCCATATATTAAAGGCCCTTTAAACCCTTTTAAATTCATTTTAGAAACACTTATTCATTTCATTTTAATGTATTCAAAGTTCTCTGTTCATGTGTTTAATAAATCGTCAATCGGCCCTCAATATTGGTGATCTTGAATAACTTTTGGAGGACGGGAGCTTATCCTGACCCTGGGACAGTGTGGGACATCCTTCGATAACTTCACACAAGAATATTTTGCCTTCGGATGAGTGTTTTCATAGTTTTTGTGGCGAATGAATATGGAAGGTTGTGAATACTTACACGACCCAGATCCCAGTGATGGTCAGTGCTGGGAGGCTAACAGGCAGGATCACCCACAAAGACATGGCAGGCACCTCGAACCCTCTTTCCTCTTTTTCCTCTTCGACCATCCAAGCAATATGTGCTCAAGTAGTTCTAACATTTAACTGTGTGGGGCTGACATCTGCACTGACGCCAAATGAGTCATTTTAACAAGTCGGCCACACGAGAAGGACGAGGCTCGTTTCAGCTGCTGGAAAGGAGGGAAAGGGCACTATTATTACCGATACTTTGTATCCAATTTTTGAGCTTTTTTTCTCGAGCACAGGGAGACTTATATGGAGCTTAACACTGGATATTTTGTTGTAACATTACACAAGTGATATTAAGTCACGTATTCATTCAATGGTCGCAATGAATAACGACGACCGCTGCGCAGTGTCTCGTGCCGCAAGCTAGCAACAAATAACGGTGAGCATCAATAGGAAACATGAACACATTACTCACCTTCGGCGGCGGCTACGTGTTCGAGCAAGTGGCTTTTTTTCCCCACCGTAAGAGTCTTCCTGCTTAACTTTAGTGTTGGTCGACTCGCCCTCTCTCCACTTCAGGTAGCCGAAAAACAGACAGGGGCCGCAGAAACGGTAGTTTTCTGGCGTTGACAAGTAGGAAATCCCGCTTAGACGATGTAGTTATGGAGGGGAAAAGAAAGGTAGAGTTCGACTGCCTTCAAAGTAAAGCCCAACCTGCATGATAGCCGCCACGAGACACTCCAGGGCACCCAGCTGTTTGACTCCGCCCCCTACCCCTCCCGCAACCTGTGCTGGCGGTGTGTGCCGAGGAATAGCGCGTGGGGGCGCTGTCTAGTCAACTCGGAGGACCCCAAGATCATTAATACCTGTAATAATTTAGCAATGTTCTTTCTCTATTTGCAAATATCTAGATACCAATCTTTTTTTTCACAATTCTCCGTTGAACAAATTGTAAACTACGTCAAGAAACAACACACAGGAGAAAAATAACAATCAAAGGAAAAAATAAACAAAAAAATGTAAGTCTTAAAATAAAAACTAATAAACATTGATAAATAACATTAAAACAGGAACGCAAGTTCAAGGTTTTGACAACTTTCTTTTTTTTCAGCACCAGATATATAAAGTATATATCAAATTCATTCAAAAACATAAAAAAATTGGTTTTACTATGTCACTTTTCATTTGTGTCTATAAAACTTTGCTAGAAACATTGAGATTAATGAAACAAAATTCGATTACAAATTATTTAGGAAAATAAAACGTTATGGAAAGTAAGCTCAAAGATACAGAAGATGTTGCCCAAGGTGAACCTGGATATATCTTTCGATAACAATCTGTTTTGCGATTAAATTTTGCCACAGCGGAATTACGTCCGCAATGGTAACGCGATTCAGCAACGTTTCGCACACATTTCTACATTTTTTGGGACAATTAAACACGAACATGTTTCCAGAAACAGCAGTTTCACTTTATTCCGTGGGCGTACTTCAAACATGAATGAGCATTAGTTCTGATTTGGAAAATACTGAATTGGACATCATTTTCCGATTTGTCATTAACGATGGGTGATTAATTTATAAATAGAAAGTACACAACAAAGAGGTTTGTTTTATGTTTTAAATTAGAGGGAAAGGAATACAAAGCCTTTTAATAAACTGTGTTTCTGCTGCCCCCCTGAGCTTTAATGTATTATCTTCACTTTATACAGAACCCTTCGTGGCCAGGAGTCCATCCACGTTGATCATGAATACATTCAACAAATTCCATATCAATATAATACAAAAAAAACCATGTCTCTATTATACGCAACATAAAGTCTGCAAATATTTGAATTTAAAAATCTATTCATCGAATATATTAATACTGACTGTATTGCCAATATTTACATTATATTTACATAACAACGTTACAAAGCACATTAGCCCCTGGATGGATGGATGGATGGATGGATGGATAGATGGATGGAAGTTTTGCTTATCATTAGCACAGGCCTCCCTGCATGTTCTTATACTTGCTTGGGTTTAGACAAATGCATTGCCGGCATGTATCCTATTTCCACATTTGAAGACGTGTGAGTTTTCATGATATTTATTAAAGGTCGCAGTCCATTTCACAAATTCAAAGAGCAAAACCTGCTCGGTGTGACGGAATATGACACATCAAAACCCATACGCTTTTTTTTTTTTTTTGGAGAAGAAATGACATCAGCATGTTGATGTCGCTCATATAATAGTGTAAACTTTATCTGTCAACCAAAAATTGATGATCAAATTCAATGGGGTACACACAACAACTGGGACGAATTTGAGCATTTCCTTTCCCTTTCAGTCAGTCAACAAAAGGCCCGATTCTCAGGGGTTTCGAATGATGATCCTGAATGATGATCCCCGGGTGTGTGGGGTGTGCTGCCTCTTACATGTCAGCCATATATGCCAGACTTCTGGTTTGGGGTGGAGACTCGCACTTGTTGGCGATATGGTTACGTGTATGCTTTGCTGTGTTCGTCATTTTGAAAACACCAAAGACACGCTTTTTAAATGGCACTCACATTAATTCTGCTCTCCTATAGTCTAATGCTGGTACCGTACCCCCACACACTGAAAGCTGGGTACACCGCTTCAGTAAAAGTAGTGCGGACCTGGTACAGAAGCTGCATGGTATCAGATACCGTGTAAAACGCCAGCACCCCCGCCACATGATCCAAGTAGACGCCAATGCGAGACGACTTGCGGACAGGTAGGTCTGTGTTCTTGTTGTTGTGCACAAAGGAGAACTTGGACTGTGAGCAGTAGAGGCTCCAGGATTTGTCATTCCAACCTAGACTGCACACGTTGTTGTTTCCTTTTCGGAAAATTCCCCGATAGGTGATGGCCACATCGATCTCCGATCCCTTCCAGCCCACCTCCCAGTAGTAGCGACTCCCGGCCAGGCCCTCTTTGCAAAGCACCTGGTACCGAGGGAAGGAAACACACAATCAGTACTCTGAGTGAGTTAAAGAGCGTCAGGTCGCGATTCAGCGCCATCTTGTGGCATCTTGGTACAGAGGAACTATGTTAAAGTAAGTTGAGGAGCTTCATGTGATGCTTTGGCACCATTTTGTGTGTATGGGGGGGTTGTTTTGTGGAAGGTGATAGTGACGGAAGTCTACACTGTAAAAACCCAAGTTAAAAAAACAACTTCAAAACCAGGTAAGATGTGGGCGCAAAGGATGAACCGACAATGATTTGCGGAAAGAAAACACTAATATTAAGTGCTTACCTGCTGCCAGTGGTCAAATCGTTCCGGGTGGTCAGGGTAATTCTTTGGCACACTCTTCATTGTGGCGGTCCGGTTGCCCTCGAAGAGGTGAAGGTTGCGGTGCACAGTGTTGACATCCAGAATCGGCTGGCAAGAATCTAAAAAAAAAAGTGACAAATTGATTGGTGGGAGACATGTTGATTTTTTTTATGTCACGTTGGGTCGCCGGTCAATCACAGGACACGTTTATCAACTTGTTGAGTGATTCTGTCAAGTTGTTGAAGTAACACCTGTGTTTGTTTCTCCCATTTCACCAAACCTGTTCTGTCAGGTGTGCTATTATAATGCTAGCTTCAGTTCCGACCCCGACGTGATGTTATTACGATCCATGTTTAGCTTTTTTCCCCAATGGGACAAATCCCCCTCTGTTCTCTGGAATCTCATTTGGTTCTGACTTAAAACCTCTAGAACTTGTCTTTAAATTTGAGCAAGTGAGAAATGCTAAGTTTTCCAATGGTCTTTTCCAAATCTTCTCAAAGTCTTCTGATGTACAGGTAATTTCACCCAGACTTGTGTAAATATGAACAGTTTGTGAGTTTACTTCATAATAAAATGGAAGGGGGAAAAAAACACAAGTATTGGATTCCACATTTTTTGTTCAGGATAACTTACATCTCATGAAATCTTCTCTGGTCTTGGGTTCTTCCATCATCCTTGACTCGGTTACAAACAACGATTCCCTCTTTAATTTTTTGTCACTTTCTTCTGTGATGTAGACTTCTTTCACTAGAGACAAAACCAATCGGAAAGTGACAGTTCAAGGAGAGAAGCCAATGAACGGTGTGGCAAGGCAAGATAAACCTGCCAACCTGCTGCAGAGATTTTAGTCGTTTCTCTCTTGCTGATTTCCTCCACTTGTAACTTCAGGGCCGCGATGGCTCTCTTTGTGGCCTCGAAGGAGTAATTGGGAGCAATGCTGACGTTGTTCAGGTCCTCGTAGCCCGAAGGACCAGATAGGGACTGCCAACTCTGATAAGAAACAAAGTGGAACGTGTACGGATGAGCTGTGATGGTGTTTCACTATTTATAAAAAGAAAAACGTGACTAAAAACATTTGATCACAATTAAATAAATAATAGCAAGTGCCACGGCACTTGCGAGCTTTATTTTTCTCTCCCCCTTTTCTTTAAAGGTTGTGCTCACCTGCAGAAAGTGTATGTGGTCGTCGGTGTGCGACAGCTTCTCCAAGTCGGTGTGTCTCTTCCTCAGCAGCGTGATCTCTTCCTCCAAGCGGTTCAGGAGAATTTCCCCGCGGTTCACGGTGGTTCTCTCGTGCAAGCGGACCATCTCCTTGACTTCGTTGTACTTCCTCTCAAAGGAGAGGAGAAGCTCCGTGAAGATCCGCTCGTTCTCCTCCAGGACTGAGTCAGCTGAGTGCTGATGATGTTTGAAAAGAAACATGGAAAAACATGAGTTTGTCAGGATCTGAATTTATTTCTTCCCGAAGACAAAATCAATGCGATTGAATTCTGTTGCGAACCAAAACAGGAGCACCTACGTAAGTACAAAAGTGGCACAGACAGGCTAACGAATAGCATCGGTGTAGCGGTGTTGTTAGCAAAGGATATTTAAACACAACCGGTGGGGTAACATATTGACAGACATAATATCAGTACTCAAAGTAAAATGTTATTGGTTTCCTATTTTTCTTTACAATAAAAAAAAACTTCATTTGACATAAAAGTATCTGCAGCGATGGAAAGAAATTTTCTGAACATCCTAACTGAGAGCCATTACTTTGACAGCTTCCGCTGCTTGTCTGAGATCCTGCCACTTTTTGACCCTCTCGTCAATCCTCTGCTGGGATTTGTGCAGCGTGGTGCCAAGTTGTTTCTATGGAGGAAATGATATATCATTAAACATTAGGCTGCAGGATTTGAGTATTTCGGGTTTTCATCCTGAAATTTCACACAAAAACACAAAATTATGAATTCTTGATGGTGTACCACTCACTTGTTTCTCAGTCCTTTCAGTTCCAGCCGGGACGATGTCATGGTGCTTGTGCTCATCCATCATACACAGGACGCACACAGACGTCTGGTCTGTACGACAAAAGGCCTCCAGCAACTTGTCGTGCTGAGCGCAGATCTTCTCCCTCATCTGGCCAGTAGCTTTGACCAGTTTGTGCTTCATCAGCGCCGGGTAGTCGTAGTGAGACTGGAGGTGGATCTCGCAGTAAGATGCCAGGCACACCAAGCAGGACTTTTCGGCCGTCTGCTTCGTGGTGGTGCAGAAGTCGCAAAGGACCTCGCCGCGTTTGGCCTGCGTCCTGTTCTGGCTGCGGTTTGTGGAGCGACGGTCTCTCTCTGCGGTGCTGTATCGGTCCAAATCCAAAGTGCTGTTGTGGGACATTATTCCTTGGAGTCAGAAACGATGTCCTGTTAAAATGAAAAACAAATATATATATATATATATATATATATATATATATATATATATATATATATATATATAGTTATATATTCACAGTTAAAGAACAGCCAAAAACTCACTAACGCATAAGCAAGTAACAAGAAAGAGTCAGTTCCTTAGGTTAGCTACTTCTGTGAAACTCTAACTGACGTGTGTGACAGAATGTGAGCTATGTGGTCTGTTCACACTGTAAAACCAGTATTCCCAGTCAAATGAATAGGTGGGTGGCGCTACCTGAAACTAAAACAAACACGTGCTCCTTGACTTTAAACGTACAAGTAGTCATGAACTAACACTCAGAAGCCAGATATTAAAAGTCCACCTAGATAGCAGTTTAGAAAACTAACCGGTCTAAAATGGTTGAATTAGCCTTTAAGTGAAATACAATTGAACTGCGCTAACAAACATACTGGACTCGACTAATAAAGAGAGAGAGAGAGAGAGAGCAGCAGTCTGGCCATTCTCGTTCTTGCAGTTATTAACGTTTTATGCATTTGTGGATTTTTTTTCCTCTGCGACTTTGAAATGTCCGACTGCACTTGAATGCACCTTACGTCTTGCGTAAGAGACCCCGCTTCTTCCAAACAAGTGCCACATTATAGAATGACGGCGTAATTGATGGCTAAAAAAATGTTAGGGAACCCCCCCTCACCCCACCCCACCCCTCACCCCCAACTGCTCATGTCGAAAGCCCATTGTAAAACACATTTTTAATAGTTGGCTTTTGATACCTGCATGCGACTTGATTTTGGTTTTACATTATTGTGTTCTATTAATAGAGTTGAGTTGAATTGGGTTTTACTGAACGGATGAGGGGTAATCAAAGGATTGGTTCCAAACAAACCCCGATTGTATAATGTTATAAAGGCTGCTTTTACTTGAAAGATTTTGAGGGCCAGGCACCGATGATGTGGTCGTTTTGTTACCTTGATGCGCAGCTCCTCGGCTGCAGGAGGCGATAGCGGCCTGGGTGGCGTGTGGAAACGACAACACTTGCATTTCGCTAAAGCGCATCGGCGGTCCGACGTTGGCGCCAGATGAGCACTGTGGCGCCAGCTCGGCACAACACGCTAGTGTACCCCGGACACAAACAGTCGGACGCTTAGACCAGACGAACACATCCTAAACGAGACTCACAACAAGCCGGACTTTCTTTATCTTGTCTTATAAACGCGAGCGATCTCGTCGTTTGTGTCTTAGTTCCACGCCAGAAGAAGGCAGAAAGGTGGGTGGGTGCATATATATATGTGTGTGGAACACGTAAACTATTGTGATCTTTCCCTCCCGATCGCTTTAGTATTTAGGAATGGGCTCATCTTTAGAGGCAATGGATTCACTTAGTTGGGAAATGACGCCGATCCTTGCACGGACGCCCATATTTGTGCTTTCGTGTTATAGTTGTTAAAGCAGCCTGCGAACTCTGTCATGGAAAAATACAGGGCCTCGACCCACTATGCACATTGTTGTATTATTATTATGATTATTAAAGGCTTGAAACGCGATGTTACCCCGTTCTCGCTCTCTCTCCCTCGGCTGTTGTTTTTTGTAGTCGTTTTTGCAGTACGGTGCATAAACGATAATATGAAAATGGCGTCAATTCCATAGGCATATGTTAATGTAGTCAAACGGTTGGTTTAATGAATAAGGAGCTACGATGTTAAAAGTCCTCACGTGGTGGTTACGGGGGGAACCACGGAGGATAGCAGAGGCGGCTTAGCCGACGGGTTAGCTTGGCACGCGGCTACGTAGCTGACCCGCTAACGTCGGCTGGAGCTGCTTAGCCATTAAAGGCCGCCATTGAAAGGGGTGCCGCAGTCCACCAAGACTGTTTGGTTGTGCATGCTATAGACGCAGCGCAAACCAAGCTATGGTGTCTATTTGATGAAGTTTGGAAACTGATATTAAATCGAGACATGAGTGTGAGCTAGCGTGACATATATGGGTTTGTTTAAAAGCAAAAGTCAACCTTGACTGGCTTTCCCCTCCTTTTTCCTCGTCCCCGATGTTAGTCATCTTTGTCCCTCATCCGCTACTAGCACAACTCTTATTAGCTTGCTAACTTTACCTTTAGCTTTCAAGACAGTCGCGTCATTTTCATTTTTAAGTGACCAAGACCCTTTTTAAGAAGACGTTTGTATTTTGTCACAGACGCGGGGCGGTTGACTTATTTGGACAAGGCTCGAGGCTTTGCTGTTGATCCAATGCGGTTTGGGGAGGGCGGAAGCTAAGTTGGCTTACGTTAGCTCGCGGCAGCCATCTTACGCGAGCATTGTAGTCCTTGCGCTGGCTAGTTGCTGGTGTGGCACAACAAGATGGCCTGTTAATACGCACGCAACAAGGCAATTTCCGCGTCGACAACCGCGCCCTTTAATCGCACCCAAATACTTTTTCTTCCTAATTTCAAACAGGACTTTTTTTCGACGTCGTAAGTACCACTCGCTAGTCTGTTGGTTTCGTCGGTGTTTTTGCTACGAGGCTAGTTAGCGGGCTAAATGGCGACCACTTAGCCGCTAATACAAAGCTGCCATGGCGTTCACCATTTTCACCTCACCTCGTCCGTTGCCAGCTAACTAGCGGCTACCGGAGCTATTGTAGCCGTTTTGGGGGACATGCTATTGAGCCACCGGTCCAACGTTTTAATCGTAAAACGCCGCTTTGACAATGCCGAGGATCAAACTCGTTATTGCGTCGGGTGGTGAACAAAGAGTCGCGCGGGTTGAAAGCGGTTCAGGCCGGCTGGCCTGTCGCTTTGCGGATTAAACTACTCTCGAGAGCGCGATGACAAATTTGGCTACTTTGATGCTGTTGAGCTCGTTATGATTGCTAACCTAGCCTGCTAATTGACTCTTAGCCTTTATATTGGCTTTGGAGCATTTGCTAATTGGAACCGTGTTCCCCAATTAATTCAAAGGCACTTGGTTGCAAAATACTGCAAAGGTATGTCGGTATTTATGACGGGGAAGCCCACGTGGGCATTTTAAAAGGTTGATTTTTAACATAGCCACTTTCTACGTTTAAACTATTCACACTTTGTTCGTCATGCATGTTTGTAAGTTTAAGTAAATTAAAACGTGCCCCTAATTGTTGGGCAAATTTGTTGATAGGGAAGCATTTTGAAGGGCCATTTCGACAAAGACTCTTATTCAAAGCACTAAGCTTTACTACATTAAAACACGCTTCTCACGTGTTAATGCAATGTATGTGGGTATTCATAGATATGCACCTGTATATATATATATATATTTTTTAGAAAAAGCCGTAACTACCTGATTACTGCTTCATATTTTTTTGCACCGCCTCCCGCCAATGTATTCATAATTTCTTGCACGCTCTTATTTGAAATAGGCGTGCACCACTAATTGCTTAACAGTTGTTTAAAGGGGCATTTCTTCTGAATATGTATATTCAAGCAATAAACCTTCTTTGTTATACATTGAAACAGGCTTACTTCCTGGTATTTATCATGAACGACATCATGAACATAGTTTACAGGTGCATTTTTTTCCCACGCTCTGTGCTTGCATGTACCTTTTGAGTTCAATAATTTTTAGGACAACTAAGGTGTGACCCGTAGCATTTCAATGGGAGATTTCCTCTGTGACGATGTATATTACAAAAGTTAAGCCAAGTCCAAAAAAAAAAGTGACCCGTAGACTATTTTATTTGTTTTTCCACAATTTGTGCTTGAGTCACCTAGACCGTATAGTTTAAAAGTGAGGTGTTCGTTAAAGTTGTTGAGCATTTCAATGGGGCGTTTTCTTTGTGGAGATGTATAGAAAAGCAAGAACCCAAGTCACAGCCTCCTCGCATTTCAGTGGTTTAATCAGAGGGAGACTAGTGACAGTGATGCACTTCTTTCAAATGTGTCTTTGTGACATGACTTCTATGATAAGAACGGACTCTTACAATTCCTTCGAACCGGCGCTTGATCTTATTCTTTCCGCGCGCGCTCCAAGTTGTTCTTTGCGGACAATGAACTGTTGTTTTTCCCCTCTCCCTTCTAAATATATTTGACCCAAAACATGTCAGAATGGATATTAAAGTGAGTCTCTTTACAGATATCTCAGCGTTCCTGTGATCGCCACAGCTGAAGATCTGCCCTTTACTCTTTATTCTCCAACAAGCCATTTGTCTATTTACAAGACACTTTCAGGCAAGTATATCCATTTGGAATAAAATGGAATGGTTTAAGCAAAATAATAATCATAATAATAATAAACATCCTGGAAGTACGAATGCGCTCCGGGGGAGATAGGCTAGCGAGTGTAAAAAGTGTCCGGGGATGAAATGCATTGGGCTAAGCGGCGGAACGCCACAGCCTCTGTGGCGCATATTAAAACCGCTGATGATAATACTTGTTACGATAATGATAAATACAGGATGAAAGACTTTTTTTCCCTCTTTGTAAGGTGTGTGAATCTTACTAATGGAACCATGTTAAATTGAGGGGGAGAGAATTCGGCTACGAGGCCATTCAGTGCCTTTTTTTTTTGTAATCCATTTTAATGGCTTAAATGGCTCAGCTGACTTCAGTGTCAAGAGGCCATTTTTTTGTGTAACTAGTTGTATTGATGTGCGAGTACATCGCACGTTTATGAATGGCCCACAACCACAGAAGTTGTTTGTGCAGTGATGTAAGAACCACAAAGTCACAAGAAGACGCGCTCGTTTACTGCCACACTGACTTGATTTTCATGCGATTAACTTTTGTTTGTTTTTTTTACGGGTCCCTACAAATGCGCACTGTCATTTTGACTACATCGAAACGAATCGCTTTGGCTTGCGTGCAAATTTTGGTTTCTTCGCTTTAACAAACTCATTTAAGTCAGTCAACGCGCTGACTTAAATGAGAAATTCAGTGCAAGAGACTCTGCGGCCTTTGTTTTCTAAATGTAAGCTTTTTGTCACTTTGACATATACTGTCCAAAAAACAAAAAATATCTGCAACGTTAATTGAAAAATGAAATCTTAAACTGAGTTTATTACTAGTGTAACACGATAATGCTGATTTCCGAGCTGTAGCAGGAGCCAAATGGAGAAGGGGGCAAAAGTACATACAGCCTGATTGTGAATATTATTTTAAATTTATAATTGTTTTGGCAAGCCAAAGACGAGACTTGGTCGACTTGCTCTACTAAGTCCTTTTTTGTTGATCTAGTGATATCATGTGTCTCGTGTAGCGGGCAATTGCGTAATCATGTCTAGAAGCAAATTGGAGAACAGGACTTGGATTCACTCTTCGCGAGTTTTGCTTCCAAGTATTTTTTTTTCTTGTTAAAAGAATAACACAGACCTAACACCTCTGCGGCACTACTTTGCTCAGCACATTTAGGAGAATCCCATTCCAGACATCAATTTCCTATACCACACGCACACCTTTGGGTCAAGGGTTAACTGGAGTCTATCCCAGCTGACCAGCATACAAACAAACACCTGCTCACTCGCATGCGACAACCCAAGGAAAATGTAACAAGTAAGAGGGGAAGAAACTAGCCTGGGGAGAACATGCTTACTCCACATGGGAGGACCAAAGCAGTCCAGAACCTCTCAACCGGCAGTTCCACTTACAAACCCGCAGCCTAAAACTCATTACATCCAATAGACCAAGATGGCGCCCGCCCAGAAGTCAAATGAACAAACCCGTTGAGGGCGAGAGCGGCACAACAAATGTTGCGTAACGTGATCGAGAAGTTGGACTCGGGATGATGTCGTTAAAATTGCTGCGTTTTGGCCTCTCTTCCAGGTCTGCGAAGTGACAAACCGCACCGGCGTCGTGCGCGTCAAAAGCAAGATCGGCACCCCGATTCTCAGTCGAGTTACCGTCCGGCAAAAAAACGGAGGTCGTGGGGCTGGAGTGTGTGCTCATGGCGGAGTCGGAGACTGAATGTGACACACCCGGCCTTGACACGCTTGGGTCGGAGTGTGTCATAGCCCACAGCCATGTCGACCTGCACTACGGAGCCGAGACGGAAATCATGACTGAGGAAAAGCGTGGTCTGGAGTTGGAGATCCACGGCACCGAACTCAAAATCCAAGGGCTGGGCACGGACCTGGGCGCCGTGGCCTGCGTGGACGCCATCGTGGAGACGGACCACGATTACATCAAGGTGGAGCACGATGACATGCACTGCTTCGCCGGCGCGGAGATCAAGACGTCGACGGGCGAGGCCCTGCTCGGCGAGGTGCTCCTCAAAACGGAGAGCGAGCACGAGGTGAAGGTGGAGTCGGATCACGGCGGCGAGCTGACGGTGGAGTCGGAGAACGGCGTCATCATCCACGAGGCGCACGGCCTGCAGTGCAACGAGTGCGGCGAGATCTTCGGCAGCATCTCGGACCTCCACCAGCACTTTGAGATCCACAAGGACCTCAACCCGTACATCTGCGTCCACTGCGGCGAGAGCTTTGCCGTGGAGGCCAGTCTCAAGCAGCACATGAAGATCCACATGAAAGAGAAGCCCTACGTGCCGCCGGGTGTGGAGATCATGGGCAAGGACGTCATCGACGCCTTCAGCCTCAAGTCCCACCAGATGATCCACTTGCCCGACAAGCCCCACCGGTGCACCGAGTGCGGCAAGAGCTTCGCGGCGGCCATCACCCTGCGGGAGCACATGAAGATGCACTCGGAGGACAAGCCGTACAAGTGCACCCAGTGCAGGAAGAGCTTCGTCCGCAGGAGGCACCTGAAGAAGCACCAGGAGGTCCACGCCCGCGAGAAGCCGTACACCTGCGGCCAGTGCGGCAAAGGCTTCGCCACCACCTCCAACCTGAAGCAGCACCAGAAGACCCACGCCGCCCACGCGGCCCACGTCGGCGTGGTGCTCGCCGACAAGCCCCACCGCTGCACGCAGTGCGGCAAGTGCTTCGCCGCCGCCGCCACCCTGCGCGAGCACCAGCGGATCCACTCGGGCGAGAAGCCGTACAAGTGCAACATGTGCCGCAAGAGCTTCGTCCGCAAGCGCCACCTGAAGAAGCACCAGCAGGTCCACGCCGGCGGCAAGCCCTACACGTGCAGGCACTGCAACAAGGGCTTCAACCACTCCTCTTCCCTCTCGCGCCACCACAAGACCCACCAGCAGGGGCCCGTCTTCTCGCCGCCGCAGCCCGGCAAGCCCATGACCTACGGCAACCCGCCCAAGCAGCGGGTGCACCTGCAAGGGGAGAAGCCCTACATGTGCCACCACTGCGACAAGGGCTTCAACCATTCCTCCTCGCTGTCGCGGCACCAGCGGGTCCACTCCGAGGGCAAGGGCTACACCTGCGGCCACTGCGGCAAGATCTTCAACCACTCGTCGTCGCTGGCGCGCCACCAGAGGGTCCACCTGGAGAACAAGCAGCAGGCGGCGCCGCAGTCGCCGCCGCTGCCCCTCCCGCTGGCCACGCCCGAGCAGTACAGCGCCATCGCCTCGCCCAAGGTGTACCCCAACAACGCCTTCCCCAAGCAACACCTTCTCTCCGTGGAGAAGCCCTACCGCTGCAATCAGTGCGGGAAAGGCTTCAACCATTCGTCCTCCCTCTCTAGACATCACCGAATCCATTTAGAGTAGCTCCCGCTCCTCCGCAAGCAAATCCCCGGCTTTTCGCGTAACTCCCACCAAACCCCCGCCACGAGACCAGTTGGGCCGACTCCGCTTTTGTACGCGGTCCGGTCGGCTCCAGTGAGGAGGACCAGTCGAGGGAAACGGACAAAGACGACGTGACCGGAAGGACTTGATTGGCTATTCAGAGCAGAAGCTGCGGGGAAGCGTCGCTTGGATTCTTTGTTCTCTCTTGCGCAGGAACTCCATTTTGAACACTTTTAAAAAATAAAACCGGAAAAAAAAGTACGCCCGTCTGTTTTGGGATGAAGATGCTCAGCGGTGAGCACAGGAGCTTTTTCGACTTGGTTCAAGGCTAGTGACAATTAGTCATTTTTCACCCTTGCCACCTGTGTGAAGCAAATTCACTGTAAATAATTATTGATTTATTTTATAAATGTATAGGTGACTAGTGTGCTGTTCCAAAAAAGATTACATTTTTGATAGTAAGACCCACTTTTTTTCCTCTTTTATTTTTATTTTTTTTTAGCCCCACTTTCAGTTCAATGGGTTGCGGGGATTTTCAAGCAGGAGCAGTTGAATTTGCCACCATGTATATTTATGAGGTTATTTTCTTGTATGTCTACCATGACGTGGTCTGTACAGAGAGCAATACTGGCCGACTTAACTGATGTGCTAATGACGCGCAGCCACACGACAGTTCCTGACAGAGAATAAACACCTGGTTAGCATATTTCACCAGTCTCCATTTCTTCCTTATTCCCGACCCAAAATAACTTGTTTATAGACTATAGATAGCAGTTACTCCTGTTGACTATCACAATCTGATTTCAAGGCTTGTGCATACTAAACAAAAATCTATGAGAAAAGGTTTTCCAGGACTTTGCATTATGCTCAACTTGTATGTGTAAAAAAAAAAAACTTTTACAAACATATTTTTTTAGATATGGCTTGGGTTATATGAAAGGGAGCAAATGTTTTTATGGGAGGGCACAGCAAGCAATATTAAGTTACTTCCCATTGTTTTTTTTTTAAATCTGTAGCATAGTTTTTTTGTTAGCTAGGTGCCTTATTGCATGCTGTGTAGAAATGGATGCTGAGCTGTTAAAGGAAGAACGTTTTGTTGTTTTTAGTTGTCATTCATACCCTTCATTTAATTTGTCAATGTCTCGTTTTATTTTTTTGCTTTCATGTATACTTTTCGTGTTTGCACTGTATAGTGTCTTTATTTTCTCCCATTTTCTGTTCCTCTTGTAAATGGCCCAATTCTTGAGAGGGAAAAACATGTAAAAGAATCCATGCGGGCTTCTCTTTTAAGGGCAAACCTTGTAACATCTTTTCCCCTTTTTATCGGAGTGGCACATATATGGATAAATAAAGGTCATTGACTCGCTTCTGGTGTCCTGTAGAATTTGATTTTACAGCACATTGGTCTAGGATGGCTGTTTTACAGATTTGGGGAGTTCAAATCTGTGTTTCCCTTGGCTTGTGTGGGTTAATTCCCACATTCCCCAAAACATGCATGTTATTGGCAATGTTTGTATGTATGGCAATGTATAATGTTTGCGGTCAGCCATTACCTTGAGTTTAATGTTCCATCAAAGGTCTACCACCACGTTCAGCAAGTACAGATTCCACTGTAGAAAATGGAAGTCACAAAGCATTAGAACTGACGGGTTTCACCGAGTTCAAGAAAACCATAATCAAAAGCGACGAACACTTGGTATAAACGGAAAAAACCTTGGCGGATGTGATGGGCAGTGACCATGGGCGTTGCATTCCCTCGGCAGTCCAAAAGGTGTCGCTCTTGCTCCATGAAATGGCGCTCAGTGCTGGGAGGTGTTTCTGACCACTCCCCCACCTTCAACCAATGCAAAGTAAGTAGTAATTCTGCGCAATTGGTCATTTCAAACAACACAAGCGGAGGAATTTCTGTGAATTCTCTGTCCCCAATGATTCCTGTCACGTTCCCACACTCCGCTGAGTTTACATTCTTTCACGGTACGTTGTTGAGGTTCACTCTCAATGTTGCTGAAGTGGACTTCGGTGTTAATCAGCTTTTATCAGCGGTCTTGGACAGCATCTGCTTTACATCGCTGAAACGTTCCTTTCTTTTTTTTAACAGATGGCTTCTTGCACGCTAGTGTAGTGTAGCGTTTTTTAAAATGTCCTCTTGTAAAGTAACGCCTAATGCAGTACACTGAACTTAAAAAAAGATAGCTAAGAAGCCCAATACTGTATTAACTATGTCGACTGCTTATCCAAAACAAACAATACCAAAAAAAATCTGCTCTAAAAACGAATAAAAAATAAAAGGCAAAGCTAAAAATAGAAAAATCCCAAACTATGGGTTTCACCACAGATTTTTACATTTGAGAACTTTCTGCTCAAAACCAAATTAGAAATGTTGACTAAAGTACAAACACAAGTCGGCTGAATGTATACACTTTTATTTTTTGTTCTCAAGTCATACAAGAATGACTTTTAACCCAAGGAAAAAAAAACTGTAGACTAACCCATAAAAGTTGATACACATTTCGCATACACAATGTCATCTAGGAACTTATGTTGCATAGCATATTCGAAAATATTTACAAAAGGGACAAATATACATGCAACATCTGTACAACCAGTTTTGTTTGTGAACAGTCGCAAAGAGCTTGAGATGAAGGCAACGTGAAGACGCAGAGGTTCCATTTACACATTCATGACCGGCGTGAGCTGCAGCAGCGAGCTCTGCGGTCGAATGGCACCGCTTTTGGAGTGCAGTTTGTCCAAGTTCTGTAGGAAGCCCCTCCTCTTGAGACCTTCCAGAATGACTGTGTTGCTGGAGGCCAAACTAACGTGGGTCCTGCATGGAGAAGGGCAGGGGGTAGAGGGGGGTGGGGACAAGATGGGCATATTTGATAAAAATTGAATTAATAAAGGCATCATTTCATTCCAACATGGAAGGCTGCCGAGTGAGTTCAAAGCGGTTTGCTTCCTCTGATTTGAAATTTAAGCACGGCGTGGCAATTATACGTCATTATAAAAAATCATTCCCTGCTGTCCAAATATTGGACGCTAGCCTTCATTACAAGATGTTTGTTCAGCTTTATTGCCTTTCACTTTTTAGGGGAAGAAACACAAATTGGTGAAAGGCCAAATGCAGTAATGCAGACTGGAGGTGTAACGTCTCAACTGCAGTGTTTATTTTTGCCTGACTCACTGCAGCGGTCTCTGGAAAAGCCCTGGGATTGATTCTGGTGTGAACCCGGATAAAGCCAGAGGAGCACGCTACTCAAGCACCGGTCACATTATAAAGTTTTATCTCAATTCGGTTCTGGCTAGACCACTGAGCCATTCCAGATATGCCATGTCTCAGAAGCAGGGTACACACAAAGCAGCAACTGGGTCGAGCATTTGCCCTCCCTTGTTATCAAAGTCAGCGAAAGCTCATTTACTGGATGTCTCTAGCGAGTATCCAGAGGGATTATACGGTCGTGTGTTCAAAGAATGATGGTTTTTGCTCAGGAAAATGGTCTGGCCAACAATCTGAAATGATAAAACCCGTTCAATATCTTCAATGGCATATCCGGGAGTGGGTGGGGTTAACTTATGGACTCCGAAATCAGAATAGTAAGGAACCTGAAGCTTGCGCTAAGGACGGATGCTTAAAAAAACTAAAAATAATAAAAATGCTAACAATTTGTATGCGTGAACCCCGCTTAAGAGCGCTGAGACATCTAATCATGTAAGCATTTAAAAAAATAAAATAGACAGGCCTCTTACCGTGGAGAATCTATCCCGCTGTCTCCTGTGATGCTGTGGTTCTCAACCAGTTCCACTGCCTCTCCAGTTTCCATGGCCCCGGGCCTGCTTAGACCAGCTCCTGGCGTCCGGGTAACTCCGCCCTTGTGATAATCCTCCTCTTGAGCTTCCTTCACATCGCCCCCCCAGTGAGCGGATTCACCGTCACCCTCGTCCGTAGACTTGCGGACAGTCTCCGCATCCGATTCAGCCTCACTTGCCGGGCAGTAGTCAAAGATGCTACTGTCAAAGGCCTCGGGAAGTTCAGGACGGTCCAACTCAAGGGCGGACTTGTTTATTCCTTCCTGAACCAGGGTTTCCTTTTTGGAACTCGGCTCATCTTGAGGCGATACTTCACTCTGCTGAGGATACTGACATCCCCACAAAGTTTCCACAGGTCTGCTTGGGCTCAGAGAATCCTCCCTATGACTGGTGGGGTTTCTGTTGATGGAGGTCACTTGTTGAGAGTGCAAGTTGGAGTCGTAATAGTTACTGCTGGATTCCAGACACTTGGATTCGCCATCGTATGGATGGCAGGCTAAGTTAGGGTGGAGGTACTCTGGTAAAATGTCCTCCTGGTTCAAGCACAGGGAGCTGCAGGTATCTTCATCCTCGTGGGGGTCTGTTCTCTGATAGATTCTGCGGTCATCCTCAATGACTGTGACCGAGGGAAGGTCATCAAGGACTGGTTTCATCACAGCCAGTGTCCTTTGTTCTCCACTGACAGCGATCGTTCTTGCATCCGTGGTGCGTTGACGCGTTGAAAGCTCATCGGAGTTCTGAGAGTTGTCCCTTGGTGGTTTTGTGAGTCTGAGCGAGTGCTTCCGCTGCAAAGCGGTCTTGGGCCAGGCCCGTGTTGGGATCGTGTCGGGATCGGCATACGGATCCACGGTCGAGAGGCCATCGTCCAAAGCCTGGTTTTTGCCGTCTTTCAGTTGGAGGTTTTCCCGGCTCCCCGTGCTGCATCTTTCCCGCAGATGTCGAACCTTGTCATCAATCCGCAGCGTACAGCTCTGCGGATACGCCGAGCCGTAGTCCGGTGACAACTCTCGGTTGAACTTCACATCGGGTTGGGGCAGACGCTCGCAATTGGCATCCTTCTCCTGATGGCGTTTGTCTTCAGATGTGGGAGATTTTGCGGTTTGCGCTTCTTCCGCTGCGGTCAGCTTGGTCCGATGTGCGTCCCACGATTTGGAACGATGGCTCGTTGCTTCCTTCCTCCCCGATGGCCTGCCCACTTTTGGTTTTCGATGCTCCCAGCCGATGGCGGCAGGAGGAATTCCTGCTTCAGGAACATGGAAGGGGTTTTCAATGCGTTTCTTGTAAAGAGACGCACCCTCCGCAGGATCTTCAGCTTTACCCGGTTCATCAATTGGTATTTCCACTCGCAGCCGGGTGGGGATCAAATCCTCTCCCTCTGGATAGCCGCTGGGACACACGGGAAGCTTGTTCTTGATCCTCTCCCGTTGCTTTTCTCTGGAGGAGTGCAACCGCCGTTTGCTACGAGAGTTTTTCTGAGCCGATCTTTTGGCTGACCTGGACGAGTGGTGGTGCCTCGGTTTTGAACTTAGGATCTCCGTTGAGATTCCCTTGTCCACGGCCTTCTCTCGCCGCTCTTCCAGTTTCTTCATCAGAACCGTGTGACGCGTCAGGTTATCGACCGTCAATTCGGGGTTGATGCGCTTGATGATGGCGTGCTCCAGGTCACGAGGTAAGTTATTGAGATCATCTTCGTCTCTTACGGGCCACTCCTCGGGCGGGAACTGGCCGGCGAAGGACGCATACTCCTTCTTCTGCTTCTCTTTTTTACCCCCGTTCCTCCGGAACAGACTGAGACCAAACTTCCTGCACGGCTTGCCGTCTTTTTCTTTGCGGGCAACAGAGTAGAGGGTTCCCGCGGGCTTTCTGACCTCGCTCGTCTGGCAGTCTGCCGCCGTGGAGGTCGACTGATGCTGCACTGAGGGCTTGTGATCCGACGGTCGAGGCCATTTTAAGCTCTTGGACGTGCATTCGCTGACAGAAACTGAGACGGAATGCTGATCGGGCAGGGCAGGTGGAGGAACGGTGAGCGGTGGGCCAGTAGCGGGGACACCGGTAGAGGTCGGGAGCGGGTCAAAGCAGCTACAAGACTTGCAATGAGCCGTCGGGGGCGTTTGAGTGCTCTCCACGCAGAAGTCATTGCTCAGAAGGTAAGTGATGGGTGGCGGTGAGGGAGGATCGTCTGCCGAGCCCGAAGTCCACCAGGTCTTCTCTCGGGCCATGTTGCCAGTGATGAAATAAGTCTGTGGTGTGACGATGAAGTAGCCCTCGCCGGTGTGGTAAATTTTGCGCTCCTTGATCAGAGTGCCCAATGTATTGTAGAGGATGTCCTGAGTTGGGATGGTGATCCCTAAAAAAATTGAGAGAGATGATTGAAAGATCTGCTGAAGGAGTTGAAGACTACAGAGGCTCCTGGTTTACGAGTGATCGGGTGGGAAGGGGGTTAGAGGGGATCGAGCCTTTACCGTTGCCGGTCCCTCTCTTTGGAATGATTTCAAGAAACTTTCGGCAAGCCCCCTTCTCGGTCCATTTTTTTGGGGGGGGGTCGAGGGGCTTTCAACTCAGCATTTTATTTGTGTTTGATAGAATTTATTTTGTTATTTATTTCGTGTTTTTATCATCTTTGGTAGAGCACTTCAGAGGGCGGCTACGGTTGTTTTTGAAGTACTCTATAAATCGAGCCAAGTGGAGATTGTTTTGTTCCTGCGGTGTTGAGGATACCTCATAAGCCGGAACACGATGTTGTTTATCAGTAAAAAGACAAACAAAAAAAACATTGCATTTGATTAGCCTCCTGGACCCTACGAGTAGCGCCAAAATGCCAAACAGTAGTTTTACCTCTCTAGTAAACATGTCACGGTCATACTTGCGCAAGAATGACCTCCAGAAGTAGAAAGTGTTTGAATAAAAACGTTATTCCATCCCGCGGCGCCATTCCTAACCTCAGAAAGTCATACATCGGGACAGTTGTAAAGCGAGGAGCACTTTTATCGGGGTTTTCCCCCTCAGCTTACCTGGATGCGATTTGCTCATGTGATTCACCAGACTCTCCTGGCTGACGAGGATTTGGGAGGAGTTCATGTCCGAGATGACTGAACACAAGACCTCCGCCAGAGGAATGAACTGGGACTGGGGCACGGGGGCCATCTGCAACGGAGACAGGTCGCCTGGAACACATGGCAAAAGCCGCAGATTGTGAGATGGGGGGTCGCGCACACAACTACACCTGAATTCAAAACACCCCCTCCCCTCCCCATACATTTGTCCACAAACCACTTCTTAAGCCCTGACCACGGTGGTCTATTTATGCAAGTTACATGAACCGTGAAAGTCTGGCTGCGGCGGACATTCCACCAGCGCCAGGACAAAACCACTAAATTCCACCACTCCCGCAGCAGCGGCCGCAGGTTGCCTGCTGGGCGGATCGCGTATCTCGCCCCCCCCCTGTGTATCATCAGGACTCCCATGACGTGGAGGTCCACTTGGAAAAACACGACCACCAAAGCGAGAGAGAACCTCTTGACATATTTTGTCTTGGAGGAGCAAACCAGTCCCGTGCAATTTTGACCTCGGCCGAGTTTAACTGGCAGGGGCAGACAGTATTCTTATGGGACACATCTTGGAATACAAAAATGCAAGTGGTAGATAAATCGATCCATTTCTGATTCCCAGTAGTTCCCGTGGAGTTTTCACATCAGTTAAAAAAAAAGTGGCGGGGAGGGGGGGTGGGGTCCTTGGTTTAGGAGTGTGAAAAATTTGAAGATTAGTAATTGCGCCGAAATAAACCAGATCCCAGGTGGATGTTTAGACAAGACAGACACTCTGAAACGTGGAGATTTGAAACATTAACTGCACCGTAGTTAGAAGTCTGACTCAAGTTAATCAATCATAGATGCACTCGTTTGGGTATTGACATTGTCGGTCAGGGTGTGAGTGTAAAAATGTAAAAAAAAGTTTTAAAAAATTGTAAGGGGGCAAAATCCTGGTGAATACAATGGATTACAAAAAACACTCACTGAAAAATACACAGGAAAACTAGAAGAAATAGATTTTTTTTTTTAAAAACAATGTTTGTATTGGAAAACAAATTTGGCAGAAAATTAAAGACAATGAAACATACTAGACAAATACAAACATCTAGAAAAATATCCGCAAATTAGGCAAACTAAAAGAATTGACCGGGACCTATGAAAATATTTTACAAAAAAATACTAAATTAATTCAACAAGAGTACAAACAGACTGTTAAAAATGTGCAAATACAAATCAATACAATGGAGTACAAGTTAAAAATTGAAAAAAACAAAACAAAATGGCAAAAATGCACACCCCCCCCCCCGAAAAATAGATAAAAATTGTAAAACTGTTGACAGAAAGCTACAACATGCTCTTTACATTATATATTTTACATAATAGCGGAAAAAAACGAACATTTTGAAAATCAGTGACACATCCTGAATGGTCAACAGTACCAGAGGAGGCGCAACAAGAATATTTTATTCATCCGTCTATTCGCTATGGCTTCTTATTGTTTCAAACTTTTACATTGTTTTACATTTGATATACAGCACTTTGTTTTAGCGGTGCATGTTTTTTCAAAACGCTTTATAATTAAAGCCGAGTTGACTTGAGACGGTACTTTCATGGCAGCGGCTGTAAAAAAACAAGACAAAACAAATGATTCTTGGAGCAATTTTCGACAGATGCCTTTTCCGTTCGACTTGAAGCTTCAAACATGTGCCACATGCCCACCCCCCACGCCCCCTCCCCAAACACAGCAAAGCTCCCCTTGATGTAAACTAAACATTTACAGCCGTCGCATTTGAGCCACTTAAGCACAAGACGGGGAAAATAAACAACATATCACAAACAATCTGTCATACAAGTGAATGAATCGTGTGGCGTTTTGTTTGCGATTGTGCGCCCACACATTTTCTTAATCAATAAAGCAGAAAAACCACACAGGCAATGTGGACTTGGATAATTGTGTGCGCAACACAGTTAACAGCACTTGAAACTCATACGGCTCACAGATGGTGGTCTCTCTTTTTTTTGGGTCAGACTGATCCCGTGACACACAGACAGGGGCACCCACCACATGCCGCCCCCCCCTCACAGACCATTAATGTGACCAAACCTCAGAGCGGATATCTCAATCCCACTCTGGTGAGTCAGTGAATGAGCATTGCTGACTGGGCTCCTCATTGTGCTGCATTTTCTATGGGAATGTGATGCATAAAAACTACACACCGTCAGATGACCAGCCCGCCTCTCCAATTAAAAAAAAAAAGGGGTGGGGGGTGGGAGCAGGATGGGCTCAGGAGAGGAAAGGCATCAATTACCAAACTTTTAGGAATGATTTAGTGCTGCTTTGCCGCTATTTGTTTTAGCCTACCAGCGATTGGAAGACAAAAAGTAAATCTAGGCAATACATTTTTTTTCTTAAAGTACAAATATTGAAAAAAAAAAAAATCACAATTATCTGCAAATCTACAAAATAGTATACAATTGTTATGAGCGATAAATATGGAAAAAAAGGCATTAGGAAAAAAAATAGAATATTTTGAAAAATATACACACCTGAAAAATAAAATGTTTGAGAGAAATTAAAAAACGAATTTTAAAAAATATGAAAAAAATTCTTTTCAAAATATGCCAACACAAATATCAAAAGATTACATAGAGTATAATGCCAAAAATTACACCATGACAGAAAATATTTAATCCGCTCAAAAATCCGAAAGGAAAAAAAGGAAATATTTGACAAAATACACAGGAACCGGGTACACTGCAAAGGTCTGCATCAGGAAATTTTACTAATGTAAAAAAAAAAAGGTCATTTTAAAATATGGAGAACACATTGGAGAAAATACTCGCACATAACATACAAATATCACGCAACCCCCCCCCCCGCCGCCCACCACAAAAAACATTAAACAGCTAGAACAACTTTTTTTTTTACAAAATATTCACAATAACCCTACTCTTGGAAAATACATACTTCTAAAAGTAAACCACCACCCCCAAATATAGTAAAAGATGTAAAACACTGAGAAAAAAAGAAAAAAATACAGGATATACAAAAATATATATACATTTATACCCATAGTTACAAGGCAGTACTTCTATTGTTATTGTCAGTCAGACATTTGCAGTTGCGAGCAGCCTCTCTGCGGGGGTGTTCACACTTTACTACGCTCGTGTAATCCAAGCGCGTGCGGGCCACGCCGTTAGACTCATTTTGTCCGACGCAGCATGAATACCCTGCTGGCTGGCTGCCATGGCAACAGCAGTGTCACCGGGCAGACGTCTTGGGTATCAAGCAGTGGATTAAGCACCGGGGACACTTGCAAAATGCCTTAACCTGACTGAACGGATTTGCATGATGGGTAATGTAGGAAGCAGATGTTCAAGTCGCACGTCAAGGTCTAATGCAAAAAACAAAAGTCGACATAAGTACTTTAAGACCATGACACTGATGAAGAGATAAAAAGTTAGTCCTGGATTTTCCATGTGAGAATTAAATGGTCCTGTGAGAGCTAACAGGAAAAATGTCTACCGTCTCCTCTTTCTTTGCTTTTTTTTTTTTTTTTTTTAAGTCTTCTGACCGTGCTGAGTGCCACATGGCTGTTTTGGTAGCTGGCGCATGAGTCTCATTTCATCACTTAACTCCCACAATAAGCCTCCTATACGCCTCAAGAGAACTGCGGTTTACTCTGACATGTCGAGAGTAGTTCGCACAAAAATATAGATATCTTGGCAAGGGGTTGCTTAGCATAAAAAGAAAAACGAATATGTAAAAGCAGAAGTACCTGGCAAAACGGAAACACATAATCAGGGCTGCAACTAACAATTATTTTAAGAATAGATTATTATAATTGATTATTTTATCCATCAAATGAATAAAAACATACATTTTAATTACCATTCTGTCAGTTTAGCAGTAATATGAAGTAATCAAGTGCAAGTATGCCAGCTAATGTATGCTAGCTAAATATTAGCTAGCATAGCTTAAATCTCGTGTATGTACTTTTGCCAACTCTCATGTTTGGTGGTTAACAGAATCATGCCCCGCAAAAACCTCTCTGAAAGCCCAACTGCGAATTATCCGATTAAGGCGCAGTTGTGTGTCTGCGCAGGACGTTTTCAGACTTTACGAGTGCACTGATGCGTCCCTTGCAGCCAAGGCGGCCTCGTAACAGTCAGAGCGCGCAGAGGCAACAACATGCCTCCAGACGGAGCACGCGAGGGTGTGCCAATCGACATGAAAACCACTCTCGACAGTGACGTTAGCAAGGATGCCAACGCCAGCGCAACACGAAAGGTGTCCTTTCAAAGTTGCCATCTTAATGACAACAAGCCCCCCCCCACCCAGTCCGGGCTGATGTCATTTTCATGGAGTGCAAATTTCTGAGCGGCAATGTTAGCCCCGATGCTAATGCTATCGGGTCTGCTGCGAAAAATAACTACTTTGCTTCTTCACCGGCGGGCGGAAGGCCCTTTAAAAAAAGCAGAAAGCCTTTGCCCCAATTCAGGCCCAACTATGCCTGACTTTTCTTTAAATATTAAGCAAGGGGACGGAGTCTCTCCCTCTCTCCTGTGTTTGCACCACATGCTTGAGAGGAAATAAATGTAATTTGTGCCGTGTTGCACATAGAGCACACATTTGACAATAAAGTTGACTTGACACACAAAAAAAAAACATCCAGGACTAGCTCAAAAGAAAGTGTGGAGAAAAAAACCCCATCTAGTAAAACAACCCGACTCGAGTTTTGTGTTGCCTGCCGTTGCTATGGAAACTTTTCATGTGATGGCAACCAAAGCCAAAGGCAAGAATGCACAGTATTTGTGGCCCTTCCAACCCCACGACAGCTTTTTAGATTCACTTTTGTAATCCATTAGCGTTATTTTGCAGCCAACTTGAAAGCCATAAAGCAGCTAAGTGTGAATTTGACTTTTTATGACTAGACTTGTTAAATTAGAATTTCACTGACCCACAATTAAAAACTACAGGAGGTTTCAGAAAAAAAATGGAAAAACTTGAACAAATCAATTTTTTCCATTGTAAAACAGGAAAAAAAAAAGTGTACTAGTACCAAGATGTACTAATAAAAATGTTTGTTTTTTTCGTCAGATGATTTTGGATTGCGTCTTTAATTACAGGGGAAGTCAACCCAAACTGTTCTTTACGATAATATGCATCAGAACATTAAACAAAAAAAGTAACATGTCTCAATTTTTTTTAAATGAAAAAAAAAACGAAAATAAATGGTGATTTTTAAAATGAAAACACAAAAAAAAAATCTGAATACATTTTAGAAGTTTACAAGATAGTCACTGGGAATGTTTCTTCAACCAATCAGATTTCAAATTCATCCCCCACGGGCCCCAGACAGCTGGCCCTTGATGACATCAGCATTATTCTGTCATCTGATTGGTTGGTTTGCGCAAAACTGTTCAACTAGGAAAAGTGGTCTGGAGCGATTTCATCATAAGCCTCTCTAATGAGTCGGATATACTTGATTTTTTTTAAAACAATGTCATGTTATTTTAAAAAAAGGGACTTTGAGCCACTCCAGTTGCGTGCGGCTATAAATGCGTTTTTGTACAATATTGATATCTATAACGTGACGGTGGTGATATGATTAAGTCATGTAAGACGCTAACTGAGGGTACCGAATACGCATCCCGCCACTGCCGCAACTCAAGGCAAAAACTTAAGACTTGAAACAAGACAGACGTGTCTTTGAGAGCTCAGAGTGAAATTTGATACTAATTCACTCTGATGTGTGTGGGTTGGGTGGGTCGTGCAGGGGGCTCGGGGGGGCAGCGGCAGACAGCAGACATAAAGAACCGCCTTCGCGGTGCCAGACACACGAAATGACTCCATATTGTTATTGAATGTTTCATCGTTACATTGGACGTCCCGGCATTCAGAGTCAGCATCGCAAATATGTCCGACGTTCTTTATGGCCTGGGAGCAATTATTTAAAAATTCAAACGGAAAGGGAGACTATAAAGAGCCCAGATCAATGAGAGTGCAACCAAGACTGTTAAAAGATGTGGGGGAGTGAAGTGGGGAAAAAAAAGGACTGTAGATACAGTATGAGGGAGGGGGTGGGGGGAAGGAAAGTTAGAGGATTACGGGAATAAAGTTGAAATACTACCCGAATTTATTTCTAATGAGAACAAAGTTGTAATTTGCCGTTGTAAAAACAACTCTTTCCGATATTTACAGAGAAATGTCATATATAAAACCTTTTACGAAAACGTTAGAATCTTACTCTAGAAACACCGCCCGCCACCCCCCCCAAAAAAATCACAATTGATCGTGTTTCACTTTTTTTCCTCCTAACAATGGATTAACCTCTTCCAAAACTTGCACGACACATCGTGTTCATTGTGTCCGACGGGTAAACGATCGCATCATTTATAGCGTACGGAGCGTTTTCACAAAGCTGACACACCTCGCCGCAATTCCTACAAATACAGTCGTGTCAGGGGGAGCCGAGGGTGTTTGGATTGTAAATTTACCGTAATATAACTGTAGCGGAGTCATTTGTCAGGGACGGAGTGAGAATCAAAACAAATCTTAGGAGGGGGAAACTCAAGCTGCCGCTGACATGGCGGACAAATTTCGCAACTGTTTTGGTTGGCACCAAAACCAGGACTACTATTAAATCCAGCCCTGCTATATCGCAGCTCAACGTCGCATAGTAGATGCGATTTCCAAAGATTCGATGGATATAAAAAAAAATATACATACCATGCCAGGATTTTGTAATAAAAGTGAGACCGACAACAGCTGAACTTTAATTGAGGTTAGCTGGAGGCACTAATGGTCGCAGGTGTGTGCAATGAGTTTGAATGTGATTGGTTGTTTTGGAACAGGGTCGCAGCCCCCACTTTTAAGAGAGTGCATTTTCTCAGTTGTTTATTTTAACGTTACCTTTTGACATTTTTTTTCCCGCCCAGTCGAGTTGTACAGGTCACACTAGAAGTCATATTATTGGTGGGAAAAAGTTTGTTTTCTCATCAACGTGGCATTTGACTTTTTATACTTATCGTGTACCCGTGGGTAGTTTTATATGCTCTTTTATTAATGTGTTGCTGCTCCTCGTAGGTGAAATTAGCAGTTATTTGATGGTTAATAATCCCTGCAATTTTCATTAGCACATTTATGACATTTTACATTATACGTTAGCATTAAGCAAACAGAAGGTTGACAAATGAAATTTGATGGATCGATTGCACATTTGGTGTTTATGTACAGAATCTTTACTTCTCTTTGGTTTTATGTAGTTTTGTCGGTAAAATTCAAGTGGGAGTGATGGCTTGAAGCAAGCACATTATGCCTCCTATTTGGAGAACTGTGTGAGCAAGACAGTGAAAAAGTGGTGTTAAGGAATACTTTTTAAAAAAAGTTTAAACGTGTTTAAAGGCTCTGTATATTGTGACCGCCGTTGGAAACTAGGAAACATGAAAGCCGATTCGCTGGACAGTACAGTAGTAGCAAACCGACTGTTTCGAATTTAGGTTTAACATGTTGAACGTGCAGAGCGGGGAGCTGTGGGAGCTTCCTTGTCCATGCAGAAAGGATGCAGGAGGAAGACAACATGTGTGAGCAATGTGAAGGAGGTCAAGGCTTCCTGCTGCCTGGCTGCTTGCATAAACATTCAACATAGCACATGAGGGAACGTGGCGGAACATTTGCTACAGCTGAGGTGGGAAACCTTCGGCAAGGTGGGCCACAGGCAGCTCGTCATGCAAGACTACAAAACTAAAACATCCTCAGAGGAAGATTTTATACTATCCCTGATGCATATTTTCTTACATGCAGCTATAAATTTTACATGCAGAAGAATCCTCATGGAAGTTGACTTTCAATATGGTTTACGGCCATTTGGAGAGTGTCGGCAAAAGGGGGGTAAAAAAATGCCCCGCCCCAAATAAAGACAAACAAATGTATTAATGCTCCTAATTAGGACCACACACACCTAATGTGAAATAATACACACACTGGAGTGTTTCTATGTTTGTTTCTGAAGCCACCTGACCCCGAGGCAGCTTGTTAGCAAGAAGCTTTGACCTTTAACCTGCGCTGCTCAATTAGGACGAGGCGAACTCTAGCGCAGCGGGACACTGTAGGAGGGCATCGTGGTTAATAAGCCAACATCTGGAAGAATTATGACCATTAGTGGAACACTTTGAGGAGGCGCTCTTTATGTGAACGTAGAACACTTGAGGAGGTAAGTACAGGGCGGGCAAAATGTTCACAAAGCATTTCAGGAATGTTTAGCTAAGCTAAATGCTAAGCTAAACTCACACCGAGCGATGGCTGAGGATAACTTGCTGTAGGCGCGACATGAGATAGCTCATTACACTTCATGCATAAAGCCGCATAAATGTTTTAGCCTTGTAAAGGCTAAATAATGCAGAAGCTAGCAGTTAGCATCACCAAACCTCTTTCTAAAAGGTCATATGATGGATAAAAATGATAGCCATGTCATCAAGCCCTCAAAAAGCTTACGACAAGATGCTAGCACACCAGCATGCAGCAGATATGATTCCCTAATGTAAAAATGAGTTTAAAACACAACTACAATACATTGATGTGTGTCTTGGTGAGGACTAATTTGGGTTTTAAAATGAAGCGAGGAGTCCCTGAACAGTTTTTGTGATGAATACAGTGGTGGTCTGACAGGTTTCTAATATGGCCAATATTTTTGCCCACAAAATTGTAGCATACAAGTTTGGTATGGTTATAGTGAACTCAAGTTAACAGTTTGGCAGATTGTTCACTGTCTAAGTGCTAGTTAATGCTAATGCTAAATACCCTCAATGTTGCGATGCTTTAATCGTTTCAGCAATTCACTGAACACATCTCTGAATTCACTTCAGCGGGTCTTTTCCCACAGAATATCTTTCCCATATTCCCACAGAAAGATTGTTCTGTGGGAATATGATATTATTCTTTAAGCAAGCGCAAAAGGGGAAGAAAAAGAAGACCCCTGAGGTCAACTTCCGTAGTCCGCCAGTTACCGCGATGCATTAAGTCAAAAATTCCCTCTCTGTCTCACTTTCCCACATTTTTAAGGTCTATCTGAGACGGCAGTGACAAAGTGAGCCGCGTGTCAGACGCCATTATGGAAAGGGAAGGATCCCCTCACTAACTTAAGTGTCTTTTTGGAACCCATTGTTATCATGCCATTGTTTGTTGAGACGCCACGGCAACATGATACCTTTTGGTTAGAAAACATGAGACCTTCTTCCTAGTTTGTCAAATGTCAAAGACCATATTTACAATAAAGTGTCAGGTTCTTCTTCTATTGTCTACACAGCGGTCACCCTTTTCGAAATGGTTATTTATTGCCAAGAAGGCGCCTTTCCAAATGTAATCGTGTCTTTGATATCGCACAACCAGTCACATGTCACTTTGACGCTGGCTTCCGGGTGAATGGGCGTGACAGAAGAGGCGACATTTATTTTACTCACTGAAGTGCCATATCCGAAGTGATCGTTCACAGTGCCGATGTGGCTAAGTGTATTTCGAAAACAATTTGTGTCGCATTGATGCATTTTACACAGGAACAGAAAATAATATGTTACAAGTGTCATCTAAAAAATATACAGTATATATTTAACCCTCCCAGTATTATACGACTAACATTTAGAATACCGATTAACTGGAGTGGTGTCTGAGATTCATTCTTGTATCATTCTGTTACCATGCTCTTAACTCAAAACATTTGTAGCGCAAATCATCGTTCTCCACTGACGTTAATGGAAACACAATTAATCTGTTCCAGACTCCCTCTCCAAAAACAAGAAAACACTTTTACATTTACAATTTGTAGTGGGTGTTTTTACATGTAAAATAGCACTCAATAATTAGTATATTACATTGAATTGAATGTGCGGAATTGAACAGTTTGTGCCTCATGATTAATTAATAGCGGCTGCCTCTGGTATGCATGACTTTGTCACCGGGGGGCAGTAAAATGCAGTTAACCAGATGGATTAAAAACAAAACAAAAAAAAACGAGCGTTTCACATGTAATGAATCTGACTCGGTAAGAGTTAAAATAGATGATTTTTGGAAAGGATAAAGACTGTACAGTATCCCTCTGTGTCTCTGAAGGCACCATTGTATCTTCAGACCCCAAGCTCCGGTTCACGGGGATCCCACTTTGAGAAACACTCATACAGATCACTTAGATCTGCGGTTGCCAGATTGAAGTCCAGGACACGAAATGGCTGCCTGGTCAGTTTTCACTATGGAGGAACCAAATGGAAAAAGTTTGTGATTTAAAGCTCAGGCAGAGAACAAAAGGAAAAATGAAAATAGAGCCTTGCAAATAGCTCATATAAAACTTCGTATGGCCTTTGGCGGTTTGTGACTTTAGCCAACTCCCCGTGTTCCAGACTGACATATTTATTGTATAGCAGGACCGTGTCAAGACCTGACATCAATCTAACAGTCCCTACTGCAAGAGAGAAACCGTGGGCATGAGCTGGTCACCAAGTGGGCCGGGGGGGCTTGGTAGCATTTATTGCGGTGGTAAGTCGTTTGGCAAACTAGTGATTCAGTGCAGGCCGATTGTCTGCGAGGGGGCGGTAAAGCAGCTCATTTCCATACAAATTGCAGCGGTGCGAAGCCAAGGAACGCGTACGAGGATCTTTAGATCGGCCATGAAAACAAGTTGAGCGTAGTGTTGGCATAGTAGGGCGTTGAGTTTGTACTTGTGTGCCTGATTGTTGTCTATAGGAGCACAAAGTGTCTCACATGGGGATGACATGTCAAGCAAACCGTCACATCACACACACACACACACACACACACACACACACACACACACACACAAGTGTGTGGCCCTCCCCCCGTTCACATTCCTCCACAATGCATGTGTGTGTATGTGTGCCTCTTTTTTAATTCATGAATTATTGTTTCGATCATTTGTGAACGGCATCTTAGATGATTTAACAAAGGGTCTCAAAACGGGGTTTTTAAAAACTGATAATTTTACCGTTCACATCTACATGGGGCGGCCCGGTAGTCCAGTGGTTAGCACGTCGGCTTCACAGTGCAGAGGTACCGGGTTCGATTCCAGCTCCGGCCTCCCTGTGTGGAGTTTGCATGTTCTCCCCAGGCCTGCGTGGGTTTTCTCCGGGCGCTCCGGTTTCCTCCCACATTCCAAAAACATGCGTGGCAGGCTGATTGAACACTCTAAATTGTCCCTAGGTGTGAGTGTGAGCGCAGATGGTTGTTCGTCTCTGTGTGCCCTGTGATTGGCTGGCAACTGATTCGGGGTGTCCCCCGCCTACTGCCCGATGACAGCTGGGATAGGCTCCAGCACCCCCCGCGACCCTAGTGAGGATCAAGCGGCTCGGAAGATGAATGAATGAACATCTACATGTCCCAAACTGGAGCGACGACAGGAAGTAAAGTGCTTTTGTGTGAAAATGCAAACATTTGACAAGGAGTCTGAACATGGAAGTTCTTATTACAAATTTAGTTCTCATTGCTGAAAAATAGTCATCTGTGAAAAGAGATAAAATCTGCACTTTCAATTCCTGCTGGTCAGCTCACAAAATGTGATTTTATTCTGATGTAACCACTCACAAAGCTATCATTAGGGCTAAAACAACACAAGGACCAACTTATCATCCGACTCGTGGATGGTGACGTCACACATGTGCAACACATGACATCAGGCCATGTGAAACGGCATATTGGTAATGGTGGGACGCAAATACAAAAGCTGCATTGAAGGATATAAATTAGCAAGTTTTAGTTCAACAAAACAGCGCAGTTGATTGCACAGCTGCGCCATTCCGAGAGATGCTTTGAATGTTTTTGTTTGCTTGTTCATCGCAAGACGGGAAAGATATGGAAAATTAATCCTCAGAAAAATAAATAATGAATCAGATATTAGTTTAAGATTGCAAAGTTATTTTAATTTTGGCAAGCTTTGGGCTACTTTATACATCTGATGACTAGAAGAACTGTACTTATAAAGGATTATTATATCCATCCATTTACGAATCAGTTTGTCCTCACAAAGGTCACAGGTGTGCTATAGCCTATTCCCAGCATTCTTTGGGCAGTAGGCAGTACACCCTGAACTAGTTGCCCAACAATCAGGGTACACATAGACCAACCGCGCTCACAATCACAGCACAACAATTTAGAGTGTTCCGTTAACCTGCCTTTCATGTTTCTGGAATGTGGGAGGAAATCGGAGTATCCGGAGAAAACCTACACATGCAGGCACTGAGAGAACATGCAAACTCCACACAAGAAGGCCGGAGCCGGAATCGAACCCTGCACCTCTGCACTGTGAGGCTGATGCGCCAACCAGTCGACCACCTCAGGATTGTTATAAATAACTATTATTCGGGGTGATTTTAGTTTATAGGGTACTATCAAGGCATGCATTTAAAAAATGGAGCAGCAAATTAACACATTAGTCCATATTGTGAGAATTCAAAAACAATACAGTATGTGTATGGGCAACGTGGTATAGGACACCCTTCCATAAACTTGCATTAGTGCAGGTGTACCTAATGTTGTGACCAGTTGTTGTGTATAGATAATTTGAAGTGTCAATTTTATGGCTTTGACACATTTTTGTCAAAGTTGTAAACACATGTTGAAGCCTCAGTGTGACGCCTCATAAAAGAATACAACTTGATCCAACATTTAGCTTCTTACAAGTTGAATCCGACTATTAGTTTCTTACGTGGATAATATGAATGCCTATTCAGTATACAGATAGTAGACTCACGTTCAACGTATGAAAAACTTTTTTAGTAACTTTCATTCTCTTGCGTCATGTGTATGTTTATATGAGGTAAGCCATTTTTCTAACTAATATGAAAACTGTTTCCATATTCAGAAGCAGACATTTTGAAGCCAAGGAACTCGCCTGGTGCTGTCAACACGATGAGGGGAAAGGGGATTCGAAAATAGAAATATACATCACATCATAGTACAAGTTCCTGGACAAGCCAAACTACAAAAAAAAAACGTGAGTAACACTATACGATAGTTTTGATAAAAGATTGCTAACTTGATGCTGACAGATGATGCAAAACCCTATGGATGTCCTAAAGAAATAAGCATTGATGATACATTATATACCTTTAAGGAACAGAAATTTGAGCACAGACCGACAAGCATTAATTCCTTATCTTCTATGAATTATTACTGCAGCTTACCGAGTAGTTCTGAGCGGTGTCATGTACGTATGCATGTATTATACTGCCCCCGGTGGCCAAGGTGTAACACACCAAATGGAGCCATACGAATTCATTATACGCAATTGTTTTAAATTATTACATTCTATTTGTTAGTTTTTTTTTATAGTTACAATACTTTATCATGTTATTTTTCTTTAAACAATACGCTAGCATACAATATAAAATATACAAAAAAAGACTTGTCTTTAACCTTTTTAAAGGTTACTACTTGTGTTACTCCTGAAGGCGGTATTTGGTGGCGAAGCAGTCTTGAGCCTGTACTTTTGTATGGATTAAGACGCTTTACTGTACTGTATGAGTGAGTGTAGTAGTGTTGAACTTCTTACCCACAGCTCTGATAACCAAGCCCGTGGCTGACTTGAGCGCTCTTCTCATCCACGCTTCCCTCAGCACCTCCAAGCTAGCCGAGTTTCCCCGGATAAAAAGCACCAAGCTGTCCATCCAGCCCTGGAAGTGCACCTCGCCCATGGCCCTCACCAGCCGTTTATTCCAGAAGCTGCGCAGGTTCTGCGCCTTGAAGTCGGCGAACACCTCCAGCCCGGTAGCGGTGGCGGCGCTCCGGCGGCTCTCGTCCGCCGACTCGTCGTCTTCGTCGGGGCCGAAGACCACCGCCAGAGAGCCGGCGGAGAGTTGCACGATTCGGGGCGGGTGGAGCGACATGTCCGCCGCTCTGCGAGCTCCAGATTCAAAGTGACTTCAATTGACTTGTTGAGTTAAACTGCAGCTTTGTCTCCTGGAAACATAGCCGGCGGCGAGGGGTCCTCCTGCTGTGAGGGTCCTGACGGGAGTACTGAGACAGAGGGAGCCAAACTAGAAGGAGGGTTGAAGAGGAGGAGGGGGAAGCAGAGAAAGGAGAAGGGAGACACACAGGTGGACCTCCCACTGCTTACAGGTGTGTGCATTTAGCCTAATAACGAAAAAAAGAAAACAAATCGTCAGTTTCAAAGGGGACAACTTTTTTGTCCCCAATTTTCACTTTAGCAGTTGTCCAAACACGGTATTGTGATTAACAGTGCGTTTGTGGAATATGAATCAAGCATAAATTAGTAAATCACCTTTTCTCTCCATCTCAGGGGAGCGTCCATTTTGTCACTTGCTGTCCGGTGATGACATTTTTTCAGGGCTCCGACCAATCATGGCTCAGCTTACGAATGTCACATGACCAAACTCAGAAAACAGGTGACATTTGGTAAATGACTTTCCCTTTAAAAATGGTCATTCAAAAGTTTCACCCAAGGAAATGAGTGCAACACTTGTATTTTCTCAACTTTTTATTCAACATTTTGATATACGAGACTTTTGGGTGGAGAGGCCAAGTTAAATGGTGAAACCATTAGATAAATATCGAAATAGTAACAAATAAATATGGAAATTGGATACAAACCAAATTACTATTGAAATAATGTAACAAAGGTTAGTGAAGCTAACTGTGCTATTTACAAATAGTTGTTGGAAAACAGAAAATCTTATTGAAAATAAACAAAATAAAAAATACATGAAAACAGTAACCAATATGATTTCTTCAAATATAGCAGTTTAATTATAATTACTTTTCAAAGCTAATTTTCAAACCTGATAGGCATAACAGCCTTTCTTTGCAGATAAACATGACCCAAACAGCCGTCCATATGGCATTAAAAAAAAAAGTGAGTCAGAGTAAAGCTCATTTCCAAATGTCCAATATTTGCATCTGTTCTGCACAAACTTGTGTCTCATGAAAACATCTTACCTCCAAAACGAGAACCACATCTAACCTTTTGCCTATTAGACGATGCTTTTAGCTAAGGCCACAGATGGACGCGCACCTCGTATATCACACGCTCAAAAAGCTTTTTTGGCTTGACTTTTGAGGAGCGCGCGGACCTCCGGGAGGCCCCGGGTTCCATTCTGCCAGTTCGTATTAAGAGGCTGCGTGCAACAGGATATTGAGCTTCCTCTGCACATGAAAAGAATACATTGGCGCGGGCAACGCACGATAACTGACTTCATCCCTCCAGAACGATGTTGAAAAGCTCAAAGCGAAGACACTGCGTGATTACATTCAATCTGTGTGTGTGGGGGGGGGGGGGGGGGACAAAAACAACGCACAATGGGTTCAGTACAAAATCACTATATGTTGAAAATTCAGGAAATTGCTACTGAGTCAGACTTGACTTTCTATTATTTTATTTTTTTTAGCTTTATACCTCCTTGATCAAAAGTGGATGCCACCTCTTCAAAACAAAGCTGCGGACTATCATCAAAAATGGAGGCGGAGGATGATGCCCCCCGCCCCCCCAGGTGGATACCGCCCCCGTTGCCCTAACCCTCTGCATGCCCCTGCTTGTTGTCGCATCTCTATTCTTCTGTGGTTGGAGGAGGGGGGTGGGGGGAAACAAAGTTTAAAAGTCAAATCTATTGCATATAACATTTGAATGAAATCCATGACTAAAAAGTTAAATATAACTGAACTCAAGCGTTTGTTTCGCATCCCACCACACTGCCTTCAATGCCTAGTGAGCTCAAGTTTCACGCGGGACTTTTCCAAAAATGTGACTTTAAAGGTGCCACTGTAATTATTATTTTTTGGACTTGGTTATTTATTCTTGGAGAAGTTGATTTATATCATCTCGGTTACACATACACTAAACCACTCCCAACTCCAACAATTGTTGATTTCCTGCTTCGGGAAAAGTGTTGCTATCGTAAAAAATGTTAAAAATCAAAAGTAGATCTATCCATTTTCACGGACTATGTGTTAGGATGAAGTTGGTAGAACGGTTTCCATTGTTTGATACTAACGCAGTCCAGATGAAAAACATGACAAATTATGTTGTTGGACAATAGCGCTTGAGCCGCGTAACAAATGTGAGGTGTCTTTCTTCCGCAATGTTTAGTCTGCCGGTTGGAAGTGATTATCAAGAAGCAAAAGTTGATCCCACAGTTAGCATAATTACAGCAAATCCAGCACCCCCGGCCCGTCCATTTCCATACGCTAAGTAGTCTCAGGTGCTTGCGTGGGGCCGACGGCCTTGATGTGATCAAGGCGTATATTTGGAATGTGATCGGTGTGTCACAAACATCTGGTCCTGCGAGGAGAACTTGGCTCTGGGGATCCAACCAAAACACCCCGGAGGGCTTCCTCTTTAACACCGTGCCAGGAATGAATTTGACCCAAATCGTCAGGCAACACACGCGGCGTGTACTCTTACCATCCGCCCATTTAGTGCAGTTTAGTGACCTACCAATATCTCTGCCGATTGAAATGAACGGACCTCCCAGTCATCCGTTCCGCCCCCACTCCCTCAAAAATGTTGTAATGTCTATTTTAATACAGTACTGATAATTGAGGCATCTGCTCCCAGCTACCAGTCATCAGTATAGCCATCTTTACTATTTTTTAATGTTATTTTATATACTTTGTCTTCTACTTTCTCCCTTTCATAATGTTGCTGCTGTATATTGGAATTTGTCCGTTCGAAAAGCTCAATCATGTCAATTTATTTCGACCACAGTCCCATTTCGGGGTTTCATTCATTTGCTCTTTGACGCCTGAGTTGACATGTTTTCTCAATTTTCCCTGCTAGTCTGTTATTACCATTTCCTCATTTCAGCACTTTGTCTCAGCCTCCGACATCAAAGGAAGTGTGTGTGTGTGTGTGTGTGTGTCCACCGTAAAGTGCGTCATTCAAGGCAACAAATCAACAGCCGTTTTGAAGTGAAATCAGAGAGTCGGATTTACTTAATTAGAGTGCTTAAGCCATAACTATGGATTACTAAAATCTACTATTGAGTCACGTTGGTTTAATAGGTCGCCACCATGCTTCCAGGGAGGGCTGGAAGCAGGTTGGATTTCAAACCGAATTATGAGACAGAAAGAAAGATTTTTTTGGGGATGTGTGGGGGTTTGTATGAAGGTGATGACTGAAGGTTGACACTCATGTCTTCATTCAGCGCACAAAGGCCTTGTAGACACGAACGAGTCACAGTCATGTGCGAGATTGTCTGCCAGCTGCACTTGGGAGCCTCCAAATGTCACGTTTACACCAAGTCAAGCTACGCTGCCCTCAGGAATGCTAAATTGTTCTGGGTTGCGTTGCCACAACAGGCTGAGCAGGCGGGAGGGACTTCGGCTATGTAAATAGTGTGACCGACGGTGTGAACAGGCTCATAAAACAAGATGCAGTTTGTGTTCTTACGATTGCATGCTCATTGTCACTCATTAAGTGACGACCAAAGACGTTAACAGCGGTAGCCCACGGAGGGGACAGTCAGCAATTTGTTATTATATATTATATTAAAATTATTATATTAAATATGAAAGCGCTATATAAATCAGCATGTATTGTATTGTATTGAATATTAGGGATATGACTCAAAAATGGTCCCTATATATTTTTTTCCTTTGGGGAGCAGTTTTGCTCATTAGTGATTTTATCAGCTTTCTGATTCTGAAAAGCATTTTTTTTTTGCAAGCTAAGCCTAAGGACCTGAAGCAATGCTTTAATTAAGACATATACGACAATAGTGTATAACAAATGAACAAGTTGTTTTCTTTTAATCTGCCCTTTTTAAAAAATGTCTTAAATTCCCATTGTCTAGAGCAGGCATGTCCAAAGTCCGGCCCGCGGGCCAAATCCGGCCCGCGGTCGAATTTCATCCGGCCCTCGGCCCCTGTCATAAAATCAGTGCCGTCTGGCCCGCAGGTTGGGCGCAATGGAACACGTGTTGCATTGACTGAGGTCTCGTAGACTGGGGAGTGATGTTTCATAGAGTACTGCTTCCCTCTAGTGGCTAAATGAGTAATAGCATTCACTAAATGAGTAATAGCATTTAGACACTAGAGGGCATCACTCACGAGTTAACAAGACATCACTCCGTGTTTATATTGACTGATATGTCATATTTCAAATGATCCTTGCAGTTGTGGATATGTGTATTGCTTGTTCATTTCCCTGTTGTTCGAGTCAAAGGTTTTGTGACTATTGAAAAGTCATGGTGATACATTTTAGGTTTCAAATCAATCAATTTGCACTCAGGAGACTTCCGTTTAAGAAAAAGTCAAGTGAATAAGCAGTTGCATGTGATATACCTGTTTCAAATGAACCAAAAGAAATTCTTAAGATTGTTGAAATTAAAATGAAAATGGAAAAGTGAAACAGACTGGCTTACTAAAATTTGTTGAACAATATTGTTGTTCAATGTAAAGAATGTCAGCCAAGTTCGGCCCCCCGACATTTTACCACATAAAATCTGGCCCCCTTGGCAAAAAGTTTGGACACCCCTGGTCTAGAGCAACAATTTTTTTGACTTCAAAAGATTTTCAGTGGAGCAATTTCAAACATCAATTTTAGTGCAATAATTTTATTTCTGAATGGGCAGACGCATGCCGTAATATAACTTCATTCATTTCCGGTTTCGGTCCTGCTAAGCAACATTTTGTATAATTTTCTTTCCAGGCACACAATTGCCTGCTATTTTGTCATTCGAAGTTGGATATGCTGCACTTTAACGTGGCTACAGCAAGACCTTTGTGAAACGCATACTCCATCTCTCAACTACTTAATTCCGGTGGTAAACAACGCCTGTACATTTTAGGTTCTTAGCAATTACCACAAATATGTCATGTTTCCTTGTAACCTCAAAATGAAAAGATATCATCTTGTCAAGATGCCTTCAAAATAAAAGCATGCAGTATAATAAGTCCTGTGATTGGTTGGTCAGAGCAAAACTTTTTTTTTTTTGCCAATTCAGAAAACACGTCGAACTATCTGCACAAATTATACCTCCTGCATATTCAATGCAAGCGTAATCAGGAACATTGTCCTTTTGCTAGTTTTTGCGTTTAAGCCAAAACCAAATGGCTCAAATCATTTTCAATCAGCTACTGAAGGTCGTCTTTGCAGGCTGCAATATCTCACCGAGCACCAAATTAAGGATGCGGGCAGCCTCTAGCTAAAGGGAACAGAATCCTTAATGGGCTTTGAAGACCTTCATAGTCATGTGACTAAAAAAAAAGTACCGCATCTGTGCTTCGTTAGTGAGGCGCGCTATAGACATAGGAACACGAAAATAGCATGGGATGGAGTACCTGGACAAAATATAAATCTATGCAGGCAAGACGAATGAGGACTAATGTGCTTCCTTTTTGCCAAGGTGACTACGTGCTTGCGCTTAAGCTATAGAGAGCGAGGAAGTGATGCATCCGTGTCACAGGAAGCCGAAACAGGGAAACAATACATTAAAGCTTGCAATCATGAGGGCCTGTTTGGACCGTTGAAAAGGAATTCCATCCATTTTCCGAGCACTAATCGGGGTCACGGATGGGTAACACGAAGAGAGAACATGCAAACTAAACTGAGCTTTGAACCCAGAACCCCGCTGAGCAAAGCAGATTTTCTCACCGCTAGCTCAGAATAAACATTTGGAACAACTTTAGACTCAACGTATATGTACGCTTGTTTTGGCCCATGTTTGCATCCACTTTGCAAAAACACACTATAGGAAGTTTTTGTTTTCACTGCCAATCATGTGCGCCCACCGTATCTTATTATCTCATAGTAGCCCTCTGCGGAGGAACACAATTAAAGAATATTTTCCTCCTCTACCCACTAAAGTGCAAATGCAAAGCCTGACTTGAATGCTGGGTTTTGTTGTATAATTTTGTTTGGTCCAACTATTGTTCCGACGCCTGAAACGTGACACTGGCTTTGGTTCGAGATGCAGCGGTGTACCGTTGCATTAACTTGCCAAGCAAAGGAAGCGCCTCATCATTCATAGATGATATCGACGACGACACAGCGGGGGTGGGGGGTAGGTTATCGAGGAGGGCAGCGAGGTGAGCCGTCGCTAACTTTTGCACCGGGAACGCCCCGCAGGCACCCTGTCAAAAACCAAGAGAGCAACTTTCTCACAGTGAAAGCCAGTATTCCCTGAGAGGTGAAGGGAAGGTGGCAGGGGGGGGGGGGGAGAAATCGCTTCCTCGACAACACCGCTTTGCAGTGCCACTGCACAGGAAGTAAGCTTCTTGCGGTGAGGTCCTCGCTTCGAACAGGGGCCCCTCTCTCTTGGCGCACTCAGCCATGAGGGACCCGCAAAAGGAGCCTCTTATGTATCAATTACCTGAAATACCAAACAGGCTCGAAGAGGGTGGTTGACTTGTTTGTTTGATTGTGGCGACCGAGGGCATTTCTGGCAAACCTCTCCCGGTGAACAAAGCGTGAGAAGGAGATTTATGGACGGCAAAGGATCCCTTGCGTGTTTTACAATTAATCACCATTCCGTGGTGATTTTTGTGCCCAACCACTAATGTGTGGACTTTCTTTTGGTTTTAATTGAAAAGATTAAGTTGGGATCTTGCCAGTGAGTTTTACAGATGCACATTGACCGGCGAATTTCCCTGCGTGGCTGAAGAGAGGACCAATTATCGGGGTCAAAGGGCGCACTGGTGACAAACCAGTTGGGACTGTGATACTGGATACGGCATCAAGCTTTTGTAGCAGTTTTTAAAGGTGATCTAGAAATGGTAGGGCGGTCATTTTAACGAGAAGCAATTTGCCAGAATGACTTCATGAGGGTTTATTTCGAGAGATAACTAAATAAATATTGAAAAAAACGTGGGACCAAGTACAGAACCCTGCAGAACACCTCTGAGAAGCAGTATCGGGTCTACCTGTGAACACAAAAAGTAAAACATATCTCGAGAGCTTCCTAGAAGAGGAGACTCCAACTTGCGGAAAAAGGGGAGCTGCATTTGAGTGACAATATCAGCAGTCTTAAAATACTTTCATGGGTTCATTTTGATGTAGAAAAGTCAATTTTTCTTTAATACAGCTACCACAGCAGAATTGACTACACTGTCAAAATCCTGTGTATGCAGCCCCTTAATTCAGACGCTGTACACAAACAGAAGAGAGGACCAATTATCGGGGTCAAAGGGCGCACTTGTGAAAAACCAGTTGGGACTGTGATACTGGATACGGCATCAAGCTTTTGTAGCAGTTTTTAAAGGTGATCTAGAAATGGTAGGGCGGCCATTTTAACGAGAAGCAATTTGCCAGAATGAGTTCATGAGGGTTTATTTCGAGAGAGTTGTAAATATTGAAAAAAAACGTGGGACCAAGTACAGAACCCTGCAGAACACCTTTGAGAAGCAGTAACGGGTCTACCTGTGAACACAAAAAGTAAAACATATTTCAAGAGCTTCTTAGAAGAGGAGACTCTAACTTGCGGGAAAAGGGGAGCTGCATTTAAGTGACAATATCAGCAGTCTTAAAATAATTTCTAAATCCTGTGTATGCAGCCCCTTAATTCAGACGCAGTACATAAACAAACGCGTTCTGTCTCATGTGGCCCAAGATTAGTTTCCTATATTGACCAAATAGTGGGCGGGTTGACCTGAGACAAATGTTTGGCCTACTAAACACCCGAGTCCTGAGACAGAATTGAAAAGGCTACACAGCGGGCTGTGTGTGAGGGATGGGGGGGTCGGCTTTGTCATGGTAAGTACAACTCTGAACTTTTGACATGCACATAGGTTGGGGAATGGGGGGGGGGGGGGGGGATCATGAAAGAGAATGACGAGGCAAAAGTGCTGAGTGATGAGAATGGACATAAGGGAAGAAAAGACAACATGAAGGTTTGAGGTTGAACCAACGCAATGGCAGATGATATTAGCATGGCAACACTGATGCTTAATTCTGACTGGGCAAAAAAAAACAACCAAAAAAAAAAACCGAACTAACGAACTAAAGGTTGATCAGTTCTGTCGCCCCCCCCCCCCCCCGCTCCTCTTTTTTTTTTTTTAAACCTTGTCTGGAGAATGTGACCCCGCATTGAAATGAGCTGATTGTCAGCCTGCGAGACCACAAGGGCTTTGATACAACCCCCCCCCCCCCCCCGCACAAAGGGCTTCTATTGCAGCCTGGGGTGCGGGCTTTACCTGGGCCGCTCGCTGCACCGGCCTTGAATTTCACACGTCACATGCATACGCATTAAGCTCACAAGTGCAAACGCACTGTGTGTTCCTCGGTGGGGAACAAATGAGGTTTGTTTGTCAACTACTCGGTGCTCAGCAGTGAGACAAAAGCAGTCACATAAGCAAAGGGCCGCGTGACAGATCCACATTGTTCTCAAGGAAATGACACAGACAAGCTGCAGGCGCTGCACAGAGATGCTTCCTGTGCCCTTTTAAACAAGGAGTTCGCAGGCCACTACATTCACACCATTCTACAGGAATGTGAGAGATTCAAATTGGAACCGGGTAACCTCCAGTCTGGGGGAGCATTTGATGCGAGCCACCGTGCCATTTTCAAAATATAATCCAAGAATCATGATTATGGAACGATTATTAATTTATCACATTAAAAAAAATTCTTCCTCAATGCATGGGACGAATAACGAGAACAAATCAACTGAGAAAAAAAAATTAGTGAAAAAAATTGGGATAATGTGGTTGCACAAGTGTGCACACCCTTATAACTTAGAATGGAGCTTTTCAGAATGAACCGGTCGCATTCAAACTCGTTAAATGTGAGTCGACACACACCTGCCATGATTTTAGTGCCTCTGACCAAACCCAAATGAAGTTCAGATGTTCTAGTAGGTTTTTCATACTTTAAAATAAGGCCGTTACCAGTACTCGCCCATCCCTAATAGGTTAACCATTGTAAACCTCAACCGCAATAATAAACTTCATTAGATGGGTCTAAAATCCAAATCTGCGATAGGGTCAGTCAAATTAAGCTTTTTTTTTTGTGTAGAGTGCAAGTTATTGGGTCTTAGGTGCAATTAATATTGTGGTAATTTATGGCAACGTATCCAAAGGCATACATAGGAGCAAAAAGGTTAAAAAGAGATGCAGCACCCCCACCCTGCTTTACAACACAGTATGATTGATACTCCCCAACCCAGCCGTGTCTGGCCACACCCGTAATCTTGTTCCTCCAAGCAAGAGGATAATATTCCTGATAGATGGCGTGAAATCATCCCCGGAATGGCCCCCAGATAGTGATTGGGGAGTTCCTGGCATGTTGCAGTTCAGTGATTTATGTTATAAAATGAAGTGCATTGCTTCTCAAGAAGCAAGCACACACACAAGTGTGTAAAAGGTATAAACACTGTTTTGTGTTTTCTCTCAAGGAGCCCTTGCAAGTGCTTGACTGGTTAAGAATGGATTCAGAGAGCGTGCTGTCCAGTATACAGGTAATGACAGTACCAAAAGGTGTATACCAATGACAAAAGAGGAACAGAGTATGACATTTGACATAAAGCAGCCTTTAAAATTCATCTGGGTCTGGATATACAATATTGTAACAGGCAGACGTTATTCACATGGCATATAAACTAGGCGCATAACGGTGCATTATAAATCCAAGTGTGTACAAACCTTATGACAGATTTCTTCAAGCAAGAGGTGGGGGCGGGGCTGTTAAAAAGTAACCTCTTCATCATAACGTGAACAAAGTGTGACAGGCACTCACAATTGGTGGTTCACTGCAGCAGTGGAAATCTTTCCAGGAGCCTGGAGGGAGATTGATGCCTCGCTGAGGGGCACATCATGTGAGGAAACCGAGCGCCTGGGGCCTTCCAGTCACGGATCACATTCTTAACCAGTTGATGCTCCGTGTTGAAGCTAAACTGTCAACAGATCTTCAAAATCAAATAGTCGTTAGAAAGAAGAGGTCACAGGCCAGGTCACACTTCTAGCAAGTGCCTCCCTCTGCTGAAAAGAAGTGGTATTGCAAGGCATTCTTATTGAGGACATTTATCATCAGAAACTTGGCTCACCAAATAAAATCAACAGAATACATTGCACAACTTTTCTCTTCCAAGCATGTGGAAAGAAGCAAACACGTTATAGGGACTAACTGGTCAATGCAATTTTGCGAGATGACATTCAATGCACATACTGGCTTGGCTGATGTGTTTCTGACATGCGCATACTGTGTGTAGCCAAAAACACCTCAGAAGGTGAAATCAACGCGAGAAAATACCAAAAACAAACAAAAACTGTTTATTCAACAGTGGATGACATCTTATTGACAAGGCAAGTCAGGATGGCCCTTGTTGAATCCAAAGTTATCGTCGTTTAAATATAATTCGTTAGAAATTCTCTTGCACATAAATTAGCTCGGCATTGCCTATTAGAAAAAAAACCCTAAATCTCTTAATAGCACAACTATCACACAAACTGGCACAACAAACGGAAAAAAAGTTAGAAAGTGAGCTCATGAACAAAGCATGGTAAAAAAAAATGTACACAGGTCAATAAATGAACTAATTTATGACTAAACCCACAAAGGGAGTTGAGACAATGTCCAAACAATAAAAATCACTTCGTGACTATTTACAAGTGAAGACAATGAGTATTTTAGATCACTTATTACAGCAGTCGAGAACCTTTTACCCACCATGGGCCATGCAAAATGTAAGGGGGAAGGGGTGGGGGGGTGTTCATGTCAACAATCAAACAGATTTGTGGACTTGACAAATATTTGTGGATTTAAAGTTTTGAGAGCTTTTCCTATCAGTTCCTCTGAGGTTTTATCCGTTTGTAGCATTGCATGGCGGGCCGGTCATGTATATTGGCCCAAGGGTAGCAAGTTCCCGACCACTGATTTAAGAGGTGGCTGGTTCTTCTTTGGCGCCATTCATTTGAAGCGGCACACTTTTCTCCTTGTCATTCCCATCTTGATCCTGGCGGGGCAAAGAACAACAAATATGATTGCATCCTGTTTTTGCACAAAATCAGTTTGGTGCTCGCTACATCCAGTCTTGTGATGAAGTACAAATACGTCACATGTTTGCCAGTCACTTTAAATTTGATACCATTAAAATGTCAAAATTAAATGCGTACATTTCACTTAGCCATGCTTTTTTTTAATTGCAAGGTAAAATTACAAGGGATTGTTGGTTCACAAAACGCCTGGAGTATGGAAGTATATCTTCCCAATCACTTCCAACTTACAACGTGAAACTTTCTACCATCTTATTTCTACCAATTTTCATTTCCAAGACGAAATCTCGCTGAAAAGTCAACACACAACTGGCTTCAACGACCGCTACCTTTCTCATCACCGCCGTCAGCCCTTTCACCGTATCGGTCAGAGCCTTGCAGGTCTTGGTGAGCTGCTCGTGGTAGATGCACATCTGCTCCTCGGCGTCCTTCAGCGTCTTTTCCGTTTGCCTCAGGGTGCTTGTCGTCTCATCCAGCTCCTTTGACAAGCACCCGTTGTCTTGTTCCAGTTGCGCTTTCACCTTGGCGTCTTCCTCTGGAGGGACAATTGAAGAAGACATATTAAAACATATATAAAAAGCTTCTTTTTGTCTTATGTTTACAAATAATCTGAATCAGTCCAAGTTAGTGGTGATGCATCAAGTCAGTTTAATTATCAGGTCACATAGGTCGACAATGTGAATAAATAAATAAACTGTTCCAGTATTTACCCATCTTGGTGTCCTGCACCATGAGTTTGTTTTCGATCTCCTCGCGCGCCTTCTCGCTCTTCTCCAACTTCTGCATCAGGCTGCCAATGTCCACCATGGCGCCGTTGTACACGATCAGCGTGCTGGACTCGCTGGTTTCCGACCGTGCAATCCACTTGGGAGCAGGGAGTAGATCTCTGTTGCCTGACAGGAAGAAGACGCGTTGAATACGTCACTTTATAACTTTGTAACTCTTGTGCGGTAAGCGTCGCTCGCCCATGCGCTCACCTAAGGGATTCTCCACTTGGCTTTCAGCGGGGGAGAAATCGGGCTCGTCCTTTGGCCTGTCGGTTAGTTTTCGGTAATGGCACGACTCTCTCACTACCGGCTTGTTCAGCAGTTTCTTAATCTGTTCAAGGCAAAACAAAAAGAGAAATGAGGAGGACAGACTTCAGTGTGCGCGGCGACCAAACAGAAATGTTTTTTTGCTCACCTGGGCACGCGAAAGGTGCAGTCCAAGCGTGTACAAGATTTCCTCCAGGTCTTTCTCCAGTAGGTAGCCCCAGTGACTTTGATCAAAGTAAACAAACGCCATCAGCAGCTCCTTGTTGTACGTGATCATCTGCTTCTTGTCCTGCTGGTTAAAAAAAAAATACATTCTACCTTTACTGCAACAGTCATTTTTACTTTAAGGAGACATACTATACGATGGAAAATATCAACAACAGCTGATCACACCTGGCTTTAAATAGTGAAAATTTTGCTTCCATAACCATTTAAAGCAGTGCAAAATGAAGCAGCCTACCTTGTCCTTTAAGCTCCTGTCTTTTGGCGATTTGCGATCATCTTTGCGATCTCTTCTGTCCCCATCGTCGTCATCATCCTTGTCTTTAAAAAAAAAAAAATGAAATTGAAACGTGTAGAACTGAACATACTAAATGTGATGTCCGAAATTAAATTCTACAGGAAAAAAGCCTCAGAAAGTGGAAATGGAATCCATCACAAAGTCAGAGTGGTGCATGATTTCTCATCATTGGCCAGAATTTTGGTGAATGAGACATGGCGCAGTGTCGATGTGAAGAAAAAGCGCATTTACCATCGTCGTCGTCATCTTCGTCTGCATCTTCGGCCTCCATCGGGTCATACTCCTCTGCGTTGGCCGTGCTGCCATCATCTTCGTTCTCGTCCTCGTCACGTGAATCCTCCTTTTTCACCAACTTGTCGTCGATCTGTTTGCGCACACAAAGGCGTGGTTAAAAACAAAAAAATCCTTCATACGAGCGCCAGGTATACGTGACGCACCTTCCTCCTCTCAACGTCGCCATCCTCTCTTGATTTCTTCGCTGCTGGCTCGTCGCCGTCTTCCTCCTTCTCCTTCTTTATTTCCCTCTTTTCCAGCTCCTTCTTCTCGGCTTCTTTTTTCACCTTCTTCTCCTTTTCCTTCTTTTCATCCTTGACGGGGATGGCAGCGAGGGCTTTGTAAATGCGGTAACCGAAATCCCTCTGCAGCATCTCGTTGAACAGCTCGGCGAAGAGGGAAACCTGGAGGACAGGAATCCCGCGGGTCATAAATCGACAAACACGCCTTCTCTGATCGGCTAAAATTCGTCGAGGCGGCGGCCTGAGCCCTGCCACGGACAGCGAAGTCATTAACGCCCACCCAAAAAGGTTTCTAATTAACCATATATGACCTGACTGAAACTCAACATGGCGTCTTACCACCAAAATGTCAGCAGATGGCGCCAAATCGTTTTTAGACATTCTTTGGCCCGAGACAAAACAACAGAAAAGGCAAATAAAGGAATTTCCATGGGTTCACTATAAAGAGAATAGCTCGTCATTCTCACCTCAAAAGAGGTCTCCTTATTGTCCTCCAGCCTGTAGTCCAACAGCACACTGAGGGACATCACGCTGCAGTCAAACTTGCCGTTCTTGGCGGCCCAATTGGGGTTAACGAGGATGGTGGGCTCATCGGGGAGGATGTAGCGCCTTTCTCGGCGCTGGCGCTCAAGCTCCTCTTGCCTCTTCCTTTCCTCCTCCTGCGAGAGAAGGGGGACGGCGTTTTGTAAGTGCAAACTCCTTAACGCGACTCGGAGCGGTTAAGCTGTGGGACGCCTCAGGTACCTCTTTGTCCTCCTCGGTGCGGAGCGGCTCTTCTTCCTCGGGAGGTTTGATTTCTGGCTTCTCGGGTTCCTTGGACTCCTCCAGCTGCTCCTCCACCTTCAGCTGCTTGGTGAGTCGGGCGATCAGCTGCGACTTTAAGCCCTTGGAGCTCAGAGCGCGACAGTCGAGCTCCTTGCGCAGGTCGTTGACCTGCAGGGCGGCGTTGCAAAAGTCAAAGTCAAAAAGGGGTATAAAAATGGACTTTACAAGCTTTCAGATATGCCGCCGCTGCAAAACAAGAATCCCTTTTACCATGTAACGAGGCGAGTCAATGTACCAGTCCACCTGTTACAGCCGTCACAAAAACAAGTGCGCCGAATGAGATGAACCTGGGCTTCAATATAGCAAAGCTCAAAATGAGTGAGACCATGGTCCAGCTGGAAGTCTGACTCAGAGTGTAGCTTGCAAATACAAATGATCCGACCACGATATTATAGTACTTATTGATGTTTGACACTATTTACAAACCATCCATGTTGTTATCCGCTTATCCTCACAAAGGTCGCGGGGGGTGTTGGAGCCTATCCCAGCTGTCTTTGGGAATAGGGGACACCCTGAACAGGTTGCCAGCCAATCACACGGCACACAGAGACGAACAACCATCCACGCTCACACTCACACCTACAATTTTGAGTGTTCAATTAGCCTGCCATGCATGTTTTATGAATGTGGGAGGAAACCGGAGTACCCGGAGAAAACCCACGAAGGCACAGGAAGAACATGCAAACTCCACCGGGCCGCCCTACTATTTACAATTGCTAACCTTAATTATGTGTTTGACATTTTCATGTCAATTACGGCTTTGTTTTTAGATTTGTGGATTCAATGCATTTTAGGACTATGATTCCACTTGAAGCATGAATTTTAAAACCCCAGTGGGAAATTTGTTTATCCTGAAGGAAAGGATATCTGGTCATCGTGAGGTTGAAATGGAGTCCAATAAACGTTCCCGAGATTCCAACAGCTTTAACTTTGACTGCCAAAATTGACACGAAATAAAGGCATGTGTGACTGCAACGGGTTTACTTTTGTAACACGACAGAAAAAAATATATATTCCATCCTCTCAAAATGGGACAGTATTTCAAATGAAAGGAATGACACCACATTACCTTCATTGATTTCGGATCAAGTTTCGTCCAGTGAGTAGGAGTGCAGACATCCTTTGATTCCTCACCATCCTTCTCCTCTTCCTCCTTGAAAGACAGTCGTTGAGAGGGAGCCAGGGAGAAAGGAGGGACAGGACCAAGTTAGCACGCCATTCGTGATTCGAGTAAGCTTTCAAGTTGATCAGTGCAAGATCACAAATCCTCTCAACAAAAAAAAAAAAAAAAAAGGGGGGGGGGGGTCTCGTTCTAGTGAGCTCAACTGTGCTTTATGTCCACTGCTACCGAGGGGTACACAGGGAAGCTCTCTAGCTCTTTAACAAACAGCTGCCAATCAATCTGTGGAACACACACACACACACAAAAAGAAAAAAAACAAAACAATGAGGTAATAGCTGTACCATCAGGAGTTTGTCTCCAAGAGCGAGGGCGGCCCTAACAACTACTGGCGTTGCCAATTATGGAGGATTTAAGGAACTACATGAGATGTTCATTCAACTGCCCTGGAAGCATCAAACTCTACATGTAGTCCAAATGAAAAAAAAAAATACAAATAAAAATAGAGAAGCCAACAACGAGAAGAGACAAGGAACACTCGACTTGGGGCAAGGCTCTTGTTTCCCAATCAAAATTGGTGTGAGAAATCATAAAAATAAGACATTTCTACAACAGACACATTACCGGCATGCAACTGACTCAACAGATTCCAGCAGTTATCCATTTAGGCATGCCAGCATAAAAAAAGGGGTGGAGGGGGGAAACTACCACTGGTTGAAAATGTAGCAAATCATCCCAAATTAAGAGGACATCGTTTGGAATTGTCAGCAAAGAGCAGAAACAAATTTAAAACGATTAGAGCCAGAGGAGCTACAAATTAGACAAGCTGGAAGCTGCTTTACCAGTTGCAAAGGGGAGCGTACACAAACACAAGCTAGTCCTCACTGCTTCCACTGTGTGTGTGTCTGCTGGATGTGTGGGGAGGTTGGTGGGGGGGTGTGCTGAGTGCTGATTGATGTTGGGGTGGAGGAGAAGAGGCAGGGGGATAGGTGGAGGGGTAAACGGAGGACGCCTAGGTGAGGTTGGCTGGAGTCGTAAACTCCGTGTCCGTGTGTTTTGCGTGTGGCGTGAAGGTGCGCGTGTGTGTTTGTTTGTGTCTGTCTTATTTTTGTCAGTCCTGTGCCTTCCTGTGAGAAGCGGAAATGAGAAGAGAAGGGATTAGCGGTTCAGTGCCTGTTCTCCATCCGCCTCCTTTCGCTCGGCCAACAGCTTCTCAGCCAGCTGCTCCCGGAGTCGCCGCGACAGCGCCTCCCACTCTGAGCGGGTAGGAAGACAATGCCAAACATCCGGAAGAAACAAAACCACTGTCTCCACATGAGCGGGGACTGTCCGCCCCTTGTGTGTCTCCTCCGGCCGGTGATAGCGAATCTCTGCAAAACGATACCTGTCGCAAAGGAAGAGGGTGCATTGGAAAGAAACATTCTGGTCAGCGCAAAGCACAACAGGCAGGCCTGGCTAGGCAAACCTTCTTTAGCGACCCATGCCTTCACTCACACTTCCCAACCTTGGCGTCACCAAAGGACCCTATAAGTCAATATACAGTGACACCACCCCCCTCCCCTTCCCCGCACACACACAACACACAGAAGGGCCCGGTCTGCTGCTTTCCAACGGTTGTCACGGTGAAGGGAGCCAGTTTGAGAAGGTTAACAAACATTGACATGTTATCACAGCCTATACTCCCCGCCCCCAACGTTATACAGCTCTGCCTTTAACCTTGGACACATTTGAGAATGTGCGTACGAGAAAGAAATATAAAAGCCAGTTCAATAAATATGGAATTTTTCAACAGAGAGAATAGAGGAACACAAGAATAAAACAAAGGTGATGGCGTTGTCATCCGGTCCTGGCGACTGCTTCCTAGCCACAGTCCCGTGCGCTTGGTTTGCCACCATGGTGAAACGTGTTTGTCAATTTAGAGTGTGTGACAGAAAAGAGCGAGCCAAGGCGACGAGACACAAAGGGCGGTACAATAACAGTATCAAATAGACAATAATACAAGCACGAAGGATGGTCGGATGATTTGTAAGTTTCACACTTGTAAAAAAACAAAACAAAGAAAAAGACAAATGAGGAGCGCTCTTACCACTGAGTGCACAGACTAAGATCTATGCCCGTGAGTGCCTTGCAACAGCGTATCGCTGTCTTTATGAGGACTGAGGGATCCTTCTCTGGCTCGGCTCCGTCCAGAGAGGGAGACCAGTGGCCACCGATGGCCATGGCCTCATCTTTGCCTCTCATGCCCACTAAAAACTGAAGGTGAAAAAGTAGACGGCAGAGGTGAGGTAAAGGTTAGAGATAAGTGACATCTCATAGACTCCATTCCTCTACTGCTTATCCTAACTGGCTGTGATGATGTAGTTCCGTTTCCTACTTCCAAACATTTCAAGCCTGCGGTACGATGTCAGCTGATCTGATTCGGCAATGAAAAGAGCGACGGGTACCTTGATGAGTCTTGCGGGGTGCTGGAAGGAGTCTCTGACCTCCTGGGAATCTTCTGCGAGGGCACATGACTTGTGATATAACTCCTCTAAACTTGGGTTAGCCAGAAGCATCACCTGGTAAAGAAAAGTCCTACGTGAGCTTCATTTCGCAGGATAAACAGAGAAGGGCGTTTTCAACGCAACAGCAGCCACTTACTGACTCAGTGAGAAAGATACCACCCAGAAAGGGGGGGGGGGGGTACAACAACAACCAAAAAACGTGTTCTTTCTGTTCTTATGTGTGCTGAACAGCACACCACACCACAAACATAACGAGACAAAAGATAAGTGTAGATAAAATGCCAACATTGAGCCCAAACTATTTTCCCAGCGGATCAGCTAATCTTTGAGTCATTCATGAATCAGTGCTTTGCTCACTTTGATGGGAAAGTGGGAAAATCACCTGGGGGGCGGGGGCGAGTGATGAAGCCTACCTTTGCGCTGTAGGTGTGATTGGCGTCGGGCGGATCCAGCACAGCTGTATTTTTGACAAAGGGATCCACCTCCTTGTGCAATATGTGGAAGTTGCAGGCGTTGCTGAACTGAAAGGGTCGCGTCAAGGGGAAGGCGTCCACCCAAGTGAAGGCCGCGCCAAAAAAGTCGCTGGGAATATACAGACTCTGATAGCGCCGCCTCAGCTCCATCATGTCGCAGCTCGAACTGGGGGAGCGAAAAAGAGGCACACGTTACGTCTTCCTCCACCACCCCCAGCCCCCCCCCCTCTTGCTGCGAACCAATGCCCAACCGTGTTTGACTCACGTGTCCAAACTGAACTTGGAAAACTGAACCGTGTAGCGAGGCACCACCCTGCGAGGACGCCGCGGCGAGCGCTCTCGTCTCGGGGAGCGCTCTCGGGAACGTTTGCGCACGGGCGAGCGCTCTCTCGACCGTCTGCGCTCGCGCTCTCTGTCTCGGCTGAAAAGGTAAGAAGAGGAGACGCTTCAAAAAAAGTGACATTGCATCATCTGGGTATATATCATTACGTTAAAGGGTTCGTTTTCTAGTAGGAAGTTGTCTTCTGCCACCAGGAAGTACGTGTGACGTCATGGTGCGTGCAGGGCGATAAACTGCAATGACCTGCGATCCTCTTTACTACGGAGGATGAGCTCAGGAGGCCGATCGTTGCGAGGAGGGAAGCGCGGAGGAGGCTCGATCCGTCTGACAGGCTGCGACTGTGGCATGAGTCTCACCGGGGGCTGAAGGAGACCCCCTGCAAGCACACCAAGGGGAAAAATGTCATACCGGCTTCGGCAACTTGAGGAAACAAATTTAGGTTCCTTTTCATTCGGAGGTGAGCCTTTGTTTTACCTTTGGGGGGCGGCAGCAGAGGCTGCGGCGGGTTTTGGAGGAGGGGGCCGAGCGAGGCGGCAGACAGCTGGGCCTGCAGTAGGGAAGGAGGAGGAGCCGGGGGCGGAACACTGAATGTGGTCGGAGGAGGTAGCGACTGAAGGATGGGGGGAGCCTTCATCATGTTGGGAGGCGGAGGATGGCTCTAGGAAAACAGAAGAAGAAAAAAAGGGGAGATGAATAAATGCCACTTGATCAAAACTAATGAATGCCTGCGTGTGTGAAAGCACACTGTCCATTTCAGGGGTTTTTATTTGACCAGTTTAGAAGAAGATGCATGATCATAAAATTAGAGGAATGTTTCACCAATCAGTGACAAGGGTTGTGATTTTCCATGATCTGTCTCTTTTTGCGCTTCATACTAAAACTTAAAATCAGAAGGTCCAAGAAACAGGTGTTGAAATCAGAAAACCTGAAGCTTTGGTCGTAGCTGAACGATAAAAGTAAGGATGTAAACAATGTCCCACTGTTCTAAAGGAACTGATTCCATCTTATTGCAATAATTTCTACCTCAATGTGAGATGCAACAGCTGAAAGAAAACTTGTTACTCAATACACGGCATCTCGATGGACAGCACCTACCAAACGCATGCAAAGTCATGAGTCCATGATTAGGTGCTATTAAGAAATTTAGCCTTAACCGCCAAAGCAAATGCTGTTAAGAGATCTGCGATTATGGCTGAAATTTAAAAAAAAAATGGAAGAAAATAATCAAGCGAGCAGAAGAAGAGTGTCCCGAGGATGACAGAGAGTGCGTGATTTCACGTGCATGCGGTTACATTTTGTCTGCCATCCGGTGCGGGGTGCATGTCAGGGTAGCGCAGCTGTATCCCCGGCTCATTGTAAAGGCTGCCCAGCTGCGGGGAAGCTTGAGGTAAAGGCTGAGGCTGCTGCTGATGCTGGGGAGGGAATGAGAACACAACAATCAATCGGCAGCGGAAACAGGAATCGGGGGAAGGGGGGAACTATCTAATATGGGGAGAAAATCGTTCAGTGAAAATTGTTGAGCTGAAAAGAAGCCTGACAACCATCTTGCGCGGACAAACTGCGAATGCTCTCACCGACTGGTTCGCGAGCTGAGGTAAGGTCTGGATGCGCTGGGCGTTCCACTTGAAGGGAAGGTTGGCGTTGTAAACGGCCTCCACCAGCACCCTGTCGCCCACTTGCGGCGTCTTCCCTTTCACGGCGCTGGAAGAGGACAAGCGACAACGGAAATGATGTTGATAAACCAGCTAAATGAACATTCGTGACAAACAGCTTGAAGCGAGAAGACTCCGCCTCCTTATTTGCGACATCATCCGCGCATGAACCTGAGCTGAAAGAAGACATCTTCGTCCACGAAGCCAAAGGTGTCGTGCAGTTTGTTGACAACGCCGGTGAAGACGCGCTGCTTCTGTGGCTGCTGCTGCTGGTGGCTGGAGCGCGGCGTCGGGTACGACACGGTGATCTGGGCCGTCTGCTGGGGATTGGACAGGCTCAGGCTCGTCGGCAAAGCCACTGGCGGCTGGGTGGGGGAGGGGGCGAGAAGTGTTTTGGCATTTCTTGTCACGAGTAAATGACTATTAGAGAGGATTCTTATTGCATTGCAGATTAAAACATGTTACCTGTGAGAGCAGTGCCGGTTGAGGCTGTTGAAGCTGGGACAAGAAACAAAGAATGAAGTGAGAATTTCACAACAATTTAGGATGGGTATGGCAACACTTTTTTGGGGGGGGATGGATTTTTTTTTTCTTTTGCGCTATTCCAAAAGGGCACACTCACTTTTTCCTCAGCATATACAGTACATTATAAATTTAAGGGTTCGGTTAGGCAACGGGTGGAATTTTTCCCCCTGAAAAGTATAGCTATAAATTCCGACGGAATAAGTCCATTGTGCGCACATTTTTATAGGTTAAACTTACTATATCTATATCTATATATATATATATATATATATATATATATATATATATATATATATATATAGATATCTATATCTATATCTATATATATATATATATATAAACGACGTGCTAGAAAAAAACAACTTTAAAATCAAAAATACATTTAGGGACAGATTAAGCCATCTCTAATGAAACAATTAGCTAGCTTGACACTGTAAGAGTACATCTTCACAAGTTTTTTTTCTCCATACAAATATTTACTGTAATTATAACTATTACTGCATTTTTGTCTATTAGAGAGAGACTAAAGCAAATAGTCCATTCAAAATCACTACCTGTAAATAATGATTATGGAGTAGGGCATGATGAACGATTCGCAGTTGCGGTGTTTGGAATCATTCATCAACCCCTACTCCCTATTAAACATCGAGGAATTTTTCTGTAGTGGACAATATCGTTCACTTAAATAGATAAATGGTTTTTGAACATGACTGTCTTGTAAATTACGTCACTCACTGCTATTGTATCAATGCACTGTACTGGATTCGTGTGGACCTTCCGCAATAAACATTGGACGAAGAAACTCAATATATTGCTTTGAATTGAGTGTACTTCACAAAATCAACAAGGGAGTATTACAGACAAAAAAAAAGTCCTTCCGAGCAGGGGCGCTTGGAGCAATTGAGTGCACCACTTGTACGGTTCAATGAATTGTCTCTTCAGTCTGTTGAGTGTCACACAAAGAGCATGTTTTACCTGATGAGGCACACTGTACAATGGCTGCTGCGGCGGTTGCTGTGGGGGCGGCTGCTGCTGTTGCTGTTGCTGCTGCTGATATTGCTGCAGGGCTGAATTGATCTGCGACTACAAGCACACACACGCAGCTGATAAGACAAGTGCGCTGTTTGACACGCGGCTGCTACCTGCTTCTTGCGCCATGACTGACCTGCTGCAGTGCCGCGGCAGCCGCTGCCGCCTGCTGCTGCAAGGCGGCCGTCTGCTGAGACAGCTGATATGAGGCGGCAGATTGGTTGCCCAGAGAGGCAGCGGCCAAGGCCGACTGCTGGGAGTAGACGGCGGGGGAGGCTCCCAGGAGGGACGGCTGTTGCACGCCAAGAGCTGCGGGAAGACGGTAGCAAAAGAAAACTTCAGATGGAGTCATGGCAGTAACAAATGTCATTAGTGTTTTGGGCATATATTCATTCATTATTTAACAGTTAATGCTGCATTTGCCAGCATCGTTCATTGACCCCCCTCCACCCTCCATAATAGAATGCTATAACGCTTTCCTAAAAAGAAAATTAAACCGTTGAAGTTTTTATTGAAGATCAGACAGTATTTTTTTTATTTTGCATTTTAGGTATTATTGTGATTATTAGAATTTTTTTCTTTTAATGTAACAACTCATTTTTGAGACTGTGTTTTCTTGATGTACACACAAAAAAAATCTGAACTCTCACGCTTTGTATTTTTTCCCCATAACTGTACCAAATGTGACCTTAACCTGTACCAAAAAACCAAGGTAGTACTGACCTGTACTTTTTGGTGAGTGAATGCTAGTCCCCTAATTACTGTGTTTCCTTTTTTATGGTTTAATTTGATCAAAGTTCAAGATTTGTGTTTGGTCACTTACAGTTTGTCGAGATTTTTGTTGTATCTAATGTAACATTAGAGGGGACAAATTATGGCAAGTTAACTTTTCAATGTCTTTTACAAAATAGCGTGAAATATTTTTTTCTTATCTGCCCATTTCTGAACAAGTGTCTGTGACATTGTGACTGTTCATTTGACTGCTCATGTGGTACTACTGTTACTTGTTCCATTTCCATCACACTTTTAACTATTTGCCAACCCTGATACTTCTGTGGTGGTAAATGCATGAGACAACATCCATGATGCTTTCAACTTGGGAGTTTTCAAACTTATTTTTTGCAAGTACTACAGGCAAAGAAAGCAGGTAGTTGGAGTCAGAATAGAGGATGCAGAGAATCGTGAAAGATGGAAATTAATGACTCACTGTGGCAACCCATGAAAAGGGACAAGCCGAAAGGAGAAGAAGACTACCGGCAAAGAAAGGTTTATTATACTTACAGTGCAAGTTGATGTCAAGAGCCTGGGCCGTGTGGGCCGTGTGTCCCGGCTGGGACACCGCCGTGGCGGCAAACTGAGTCGCCCAGGGCGGATTTTTCTGTCCCCCGAACTGGGCCATGACTCACTCGGATGGAAGTTAGTCTCCACTCGCCGGCTTGTTGCGTACTCCTTTAGAAAAAAAATCTATCAACAAAAATACAATGAATGAAAGCAAGCGTAATCACAAGACCTCATGAAAAGTGTATCAACTTAGTATAGCTACTCACTGTCCTGTTTATTTTTTGTAGCCGTCCAGCACACACTGGTTGCGGCAAGAGTGGGGTTGCACGTTTTCAGGCAGAAAGCAAACTAGCACGAACAACGCGAGCACGTGGGTCAAGGGCAACTTCACAATGCGCGCGCGACACAATTCCACCTTTAATTTGACAGAAAACGTAAAACGAATTGAACGTGAATCACTTAACACAGGCTTTGAAACGCTTTAATATAACATTCGTTTCTCCCGCTAAACGACAAACAGTTGGAGAACAAATGTTGCTTTCCCATAATTAGCTGACGTGTTAGCATATAACATTTGCTATTAATACAAGTGCGATTTAAATCACACCTGCTAACATAGCGAGTCCCGAAAGCTATCGCTCCCCGCTTGCCCGTTTTAAATGGCAGTAGGCTAACGCACACTGTATCAATTTAATTTTGCCCATACAAAATCGCATTCATTTTTAAATCACCGCGGTGGTATGGCCGAAGTGTGTGTCTCGTTCAAACTACATTCAAAGTTCTGAACCACCATCATTTAGACTAATGTTACGCGAACCGCGAGGAAGCAATTAGCATTAGCTTCGTGGTCGGTGTAGCCTCGTGCAGGATTTGTTGTGGAGGCCTCGGCTAACATTTTGCTGACACGAGCAGCTGACTCGTCACTCGTGCTTAAACACACGTAACGTAACCACGGGAAAATGCCTACTAGCAAAACAAGTCATTTTGACACGTAGCGATAAGTAACGAGAACAAAAGTGTTGTTTCTATTTCTGATTTTTTTAACGAGTATCATCGCAGCTTGACTAACCTCTATCCACTGCAGCCGGCCGTCGAGAAGTGGAGGCGCAAACTGCGCATGCGCGAAACTAAGCCTTTTGAAAATACGATAAATAACACTATGGTATATCACATTGTGTAAAAATATACAGTAATAATGACATGATTACACAGAATTAAAAACCGTTTTGGCGCACACCGTGTATCAATTGAATTGCCGCGTTGCTGCTTCCCGTCGTTGCCACCTGGTGGCATTAATGACTAACGCCTGGGTAACATTGAGCATTGTACAACGGCCCCCGCATACACGCGGGTCGTCACCCGCGCATTCATTTGTGTTCTGAGTTTTGGCGTGGTTCGAGTTTTGTGGGGGGGAACCAAACATGTTGGAGTTTGATCAGCATGTTTTTTTTGATTGCGTCAAATCTTAATGTACGCCAATTAAATGCATATTTTGCCCAGTCTCTAAACCCTAGAATAGCTGGGGTCCACTTGGTGGACTACTATTCTAACCCAATTCTAATTGCAAAACATACTGCATATAAACATCTCGTTCAGAAAAAAATAGGCAGAAACATAATGGAATTTCATTCGGTTTCACAGACTGCAAATAGTGTATTAAAAAATATATATTTTCAACAACTAAAATCCTTCAAAAAGCATGGACTTAATGCCAATAAGCATTTTCTGTGAAAACAGATGTTGGCTTCCCACCCCTCAAAACTTAAATGACAGGTAATTTTTCATCAAAATCATAATGTTGTCAGGCTTACTCACTTGACACAAACTCTATAATAAAGGAGTAAATTTAATGGCAACTCCTGTAAATAATACATTACCTCTATCAATCCAAATGTAGGGGCACGTCTCAATACGGTTTGGATGGCTCAGCTCCTCCCCGAAGATAAAGAATGTATGACTGCTAATACTGTAATACTGAATGTCTAAATGTGTCACTGCAACGTTTGCACCATTGCGACTTCATCCTTTCAATAAATCATTATCATGACCTAAAATTGAGGGGAAACAATTAATTGGGAGGGGTGGGGGCTTTAACAATGCACATAATTGTGAGTCAGTGAAATTTATTATAATGCGGTGGACACAACAAATTACTATTAGTTGTGTTATTTTTAGTTAGAATACTCCCACATCACTTCTTTCATTCTCAATAGATCATCTGTTTAATATCTCAAGCATGAATTACATCCTCGTCATTCTGCATTCAACTAATGCGAAAAACCTTCCAAAAATACAGTATACAGTGAAAATAAATACAGCAAGACATTTTAAGCCTTCAATGGCACAACTTCACAAAATGGACCATTTTTTTGTGGGTACAATAAAGCAAAAAGTGTATAATCAAGCCACATTATCTTCCTTACCTTATGGGCATGACATTTCTGTGAAGAAAAGTAAAAACGATTATTTTATCTGTAGCTAGCAGGCACAGATAAACGCACAGCAACAGCCCTTCTTCGTTCCTCTCTTCCTTTTTCTTCTTGAAGATCAATCAGTACATTTGTCAATCAACTTTATGACTACTCTTGTAATTTGCGTTCCAGCTCCGAGAAAACCTTTGCGTTGACATCGTCCACTTCATCTTCCACCTGTCCGGGAGTATAAAACCAGTAAAATTAAAAATTGTGCTTGAAATAACATGATCTCGATATCGTGGATTTCACAAATAAACCTGGGTTCGCTGTGGTGTAAACCGCGAAACTAAACTTGAAAGAATTGCATATTTAAAACAACATAACTTTACCCTACAGTGTGCTAGATTAACGCCAACCCATCATTGGAAAATGGCTCACAAATAGCATCCCTGTCGCGGTTATAACTGAAGGAGCAAAAGATTGAACACAATAGCTACCTGCTCCACCGCCGTAACTTCTGGAATGTAGAACTGCATCATGTTCTGAATGCCGTTTTTGAGGGTCACCGTGGAGCTGGGGCATCCTGTGCAGGAGCCCACCAGCTTCAGCTGCACCGTGCCGTCCACAAAGCCCTTGAAGACCACGTCGCCACCGTCCTCCTGAACCGTTGGTCTGCGGGAATCAGAAGAGAAAGAGAGACATGTTAGTCTTGTGATAGTTGTTGCGGTAATGTAAATTTCTCTGAAATAACAAATGAGTGTGGCTGCTCATTTCATTTCAATATGAAAAATATAATTCATTCCATCAACAAGCTTTATTAAGTCCAATACCTCGTATGTATCAATGTTTACATGCATGCGAGGAGTACTTAAATTCTAATTACTTTGACTTCCCTTATCGCATTATTTTTTTGTCGAACCTGAAATTCATTATTACATTGGAGAAAAAAATAATTAAAACTTGGAAGTTAGCAAATTCATTCCGTTCTACTGCACTACCGGATATACATATATATATATATATACATATACATACATACATACATACACATATATATATATACACATACATACATATATACATATATATATACATATATATATATATATATAACATCGCATCTGAGCTAATTTACCTGATTCTGGTGTCAAGAAGCTCCTTAATCATCAACACCACTTCATCGTCATCTTCAGAGACACCTACATGTCACAAAATCGACATTTGAATAATTTCTCTCGCTAGCTCCTCCTCATCAGTTCTCCGAAACTCACTACTTTCTGGGTGCACATCTCCTGTTGTGATGGGGTCGCCGCTCTCAAAGAATTTGGCCATGGCTTCCAGGGCATTGCGCTTGATGTCCGTCCACTCCAAGTCCTCGTCTATCTGTTGAGGACACCACAAGGTCATCCAAGTTCTCGATATATTGGTGCCTGGTATATGGGGTTCTTAAGCTCAGTGAACACACCTTTCTAAAATAAGTAAATAAAATGCAAAGAAATAATTGTTTTTATGTCAATTTTTTTTGTTGCTTTAATTCAATTGCCATTTTGCTGCTCCTTTTGGTGTCCGATTACACTGTACATACTCTTTCTCCACAGAAGATAAAGAATATATGCCAGCGAATGTGGTTGTAGTATGGTCTACAATGGACCCCGGAATATTTGTGGGCTTGGTGCCTGCAGATACACCGCTTTGCAGATTTTTCTTCAGTAATGTTTTTCCATTTCTTATTTTTGCAGGGGAGCCAACCCCTATTTTTCTTGCAAAACTTACTTTTGTGACGGTGATAAAGTCCGGGCCAAAGAATACACTTTTCACTCCTTCGATTTCAAACAGGTCTCTGTAAAATATATGGATGTTGTCATTGTTATGTTATTGTTTGTTCTATCAAACTTGATCAATTCAGAAATGTCACAACATGACCAAGAGTTGGTTAGGTTTGGCAAATATAAAACAGGAAACTAAAAGTTTTTTAAAAGGAGATAATTAATCCAAACCTAGCCAAAGATGAACACTCTGTTGAGCTAAGAGATGGAAAATCCAATGTCCCGGTTCCTAAAACCGGCTTATCTGGGAGAAACTTCAAGCTTCTTGGGTTTGGGGTATCTTGAGTCAGGATGGAAACCTGTCGTACTAGGAAAAAAAAAAAAAAAAGAAAAGAAACGAGGGTCCAATGAGTTTAAAATTAAGAAAATGGCCGCCGGCGGTCAATCAACTGAATCTCACTTGGGACGTGTGTGCTTCTGTTGCAGGGTTCAGGAAGGACTGTCCTGCTTAAGTGCGTATGGTATGAAAGTCCAATTCGTTCTGGAAACCTTAAAAAAATTACTAATATTCATTAATGTACAGAATCGGCTCAAACCGAGATGTTTGTTTTACTGCGCGTTGTTAGCAGTTAGCTTACGTATGCAATTTCAACTTGATTGGTATTCATGGAATTCAACCATGACCGATTATAACAATACACTCAATGAAGCTACATGCGCTATTATAATTACTAGCTAAAATAACTGATGACTACACAAAGTGAAATGAACAGTTTCAATTACAAAAACCGCTTGCTCGCAGCAGCTCGCTAGTGAGCTCGTTCGTGCAAGTAACACATCTAACTTGACCTATTCATCACGCCGCACGAATCATGTGCTCAGAAAATTATACAATGTAGGTACTAGGAAGTTCAAACCGAATAAGAGTGGTACTTCTCGCCATCCGGAGCAAGGGGCAGAAAGCCCGTCTCATGTGCGCCGCCATCTTAACTGTTTTGAAAATGACGATGGTGACGTTAGCTACCTCATCCAACGACTTTATATGACCATCAGAATAACTTGGGCACCACAGATTCGCGGCTAATGTTATTTTAGTTTTTTTTAACAACTAGTTATGTTATTTGTGTTTTTATATACATTCTAAATCTGTTTTTTTTTGGTCCGATGTTGTAAAATGAATATGTTAAATACATTTATTAAAAATAAATAACATTCACACATTAAAATACATGTTTTGATTTTAAAATTATATTTTTATTCATGGAATTAATGCATTTGTTTGTGTTTTATATTTTAGATCTGGGGTTTATTAATGTACAGCACTTTGATTTATTAATCTACAGCTGTTCATTGTTTTTAAGGGACTCTGGAAAGTGATTGCAGTGATTCGTTCCTAAAAACATTAAATATGTTTGCAGTAAGTGCTGTAAACATATGTAAGAATTGAGAACAATTTGGGACAGAATTGTTGAGGGATAGCATTAAACTGTTTTCACCAATTTAAGTGTGGGTTTTTGGGGCGCATCTGAAACCAAGCCCAAGTACGCATTTGAGCTTTCCAGCATTAGTTGGCCCTCCCCGACTGTATAAATACTGTGCATTATCATTCCAAACGATCCTAGCCTGCTAGTTCTGTAACGTGCTAAACTCCTGGCCTGCCAGACTGCCATGTCACATGGACAAACAAACACAAGACGCAAAAATGAATGAGTCAGAGATGACAAGCCCAGACCATAAGAAGCCAGCAGGCTGAAGGGATACCCATGCTAATTGCTAAGCTAACTTAATATTGACACGTATCGTTTAACAGTGGAATTAAGTGCTTGGGTGATCAAGTACACCTTACTGAAAAGAAAAATAGCAAGAAATGTAATAAGTGTCTGGAGAGAAAATTAACCAAACTAACGCTTAACCAGAGCGGAATTTACGGCTACAGTATATCCATCGATCAGGAGTGGCCTACAATCCTAAAAGTACATTCATATACAGGTAGTATGAAAGAGTTATAATATCAGGAATGTTATTTGCTTGTTTTCAAAATGTCTTCAATATTTGTGAACTGTGGGCATGTGAAGCCATTTGAGATTTTGTGATTAAGGGCTAAATTACTACATTTTAATTGATAATATAGTACTGATTTTTGATTTTGAGGTTTAAAAAAAAAGTTATTTCAAGGCTTGCCACATAGCTGAAATAATTTTGAATTGTTTCCGCCTCCTGTATACAAATTGCTTTTGTTGTTGTTTGTTTTTAATTGGAATGGAAAAAGACTTTTTGGGTTAACGGTGAATCATCTTGAACAAACAAGAAAAGACCAGTTCCCTCTAATCACCGTTTGCGGATTACGCTGTACCGAATGACGAAACCGAAAAATGAACACAACGAAAGATAATGACTATCAAAAACAGAACGAAACGGTGACTCTGATTCTTTGCGAACAAACAGGTCTTTCCAAGCCACGTCCTGCATCATGTTTGTTCTGTCACAGAGGTGAGGTGTGTCAGACGGGGAGGCGACGAACACACGAACCAGAAGCTGACATCTCAGACTTGATAAGAAAGCATGTAGGTATAAGCTCGGCAGCGGAGGGAATATTCAATTCACCTTTTTTCTATCCCCTTCTGAGACATGTGGCTCTGGATTTTCTTCCCTTTGGCCCTCTCGCTGACATCCTTCATCGGAACGTGGGCTGTGTAAGTACCGGTACACCTAAGATGTCGACTTCCTGACGGTCTATCCGCTGTTTCCAATTGCCATGCCTTTTATGCCAATGCAAATATTGATGTCTGGAACTGTCACATTACTACATGGTCGAAATATGCATAAATTATACTCAGGAGGTGGCAATAAATAAATAAATACATTATCGTATGTGTGTATATATATCTATATATATATATAGATATATATACACACACACACATAAAATGTCATTATTTACTTGCGTTCAAAATTGTGATGAACAATTAATCGAATTTGAATCAACAACATAAGGTTGTCGGCTGGCAGGGTAAATTTGATGTACGTTGGAATATTTATTTATTTTTATTTATTTGGTGCTTAGATAAGTTCAGAGCTATGAAAAAAAACCAACAACCGCAGATGAAATCACAATCGCAATATTGATGGAGGCAGGCGGCATCAGGATTGGATTTTTCTTTGAATTCAATTATGTTTAATTTAATGCACATGCGTCAAAGTTAAGGTCCGGGGGCCAGATCTGACCCGCCACGTCATTTTACGTGGCCCGTGAAAGCAAATCAAACATGGCAACTTCCATGATGTTAGCTAAAATATGTACCAAAATTTCAAATTGTCACATGTAATAAATAAGACAGACATTGTAAGCATTTTCTTGTTGCCAAACACCTTATAACAGTAACTTCAACTTTATTTTACTTTTACTTATCAGTATTTTTAATATGTCTCCATGCTTGTGGCACGCACTTCCAGATATGGCTTAGCCTACTCCAACCGACATGTGTGCTCGCTCACGGACTGGTGAGTTTGATTTTACTGCTGCCAGCGCGGGCAGTGCAATGACAATAACAAATCATTTGATTTTTTTTTTCTCAGGTGGGGGGGGAACTTCTGCACTGTCAATCACACTACTAACTGCTGTAAAGTGCCCACCATAAGGTAACAACAATATAACCAGTTTTATTGTGTACTATGTTATTATAAGAGAGCTGAATATGAAGTCATGCAAAAAACATGTAAAAACCTGCAGCACAAGTGGAGCCTACGCCCCGGAGAATTCCCTTTTCACAGCGACCATCAACGCCGGCTCCTTTCTGTGTGAGTTTACCGACTCGAAACTTGAAGCAATACCCCATGCAGTGCATCTGGAAAGTAGTCACAGTGCTTTTACTTTGTCCACATTTTATCTTATAGCCTTATTGCGTGATGTCAAAACTCAACACACAATACACGATAATGACAAGCTGAAGAAAAAAACTAAAATTTGAGTCCGAAAAACTGATAAATAGTCTTAACCCCGTCCACGTACAAACAATGATAACCTATAACCTGATAAGATGTCCACTGGAGTAACTGCTGTCCCTGAAAGGGTTAAAATAGACTTGAATAGAACAGAACATACCAGAACCCAATAGGAGATATTTAAGGAAGGGCTGTCTGGCTCCAAAAGTAAAGTGTGTTCCCCCCAAAATATTTGATGTTAAAAATGTAGCGAAATGAAAAGTCTGGGACAAAAAAAAAAAAAAGACAATTAGGACGCCAAAAATGAAACACTAAAAGAAATTCTAATAATGTACATTAAAAACCGACAAAAGAAAATGAGTATTTTTTGTTCACAAATGAACCAAAATTATTATTTGGTGTGTGCAATCATTTACTTTGGCACAAATGAGGATTTTTGCAGCCACAAATTAGGATTCTTATGCGCACGCTACACCTAATTCCTGGACACAAATGAGTATTTTGTGGCCAAAACTAGTATTTTTGTGCACCTGATAGGTACTTCATAGCCACAAATGAGTATTTTTTGTGCACATTATACCTACTGTAAGGCTATAAATTAATGTTTCGTGGGCACAAATGACCTTTTGGTGTTTATGTTATGTCTATTTCATCGCCACACTCATATTTTCTTTCCCGTGTTATGTTTGGCCCTGTGTACTTTCCAGATGCACAATATACTTAGAAAAAACCCCCACTGTTGATATGAATATCTACTTTTGTAGTTTTGCTCTTCTGCATATTCCACCATGCCCACATCATGGAAAGAAATGCGCGCCAAGCCACCATAAGCAGGTTTGCACTGGCGTTTGGCGTGGTGGCCTCCATGGGATCATTTGCAGCCGGAAACTGTAACGTAAGTTGTGGTACAGATTGCTAGCTACTTAGCTTGTCCGACAAAGACATTCACCAAACAAATGTACTTTATGCGGTTCTCCCATGTGTTCGGACATGTCGTCATTCCTGAGCTGCAGTATGTAGCCAGGCTTGTTTTGCGCAGTAAAAATTGCACAGTGGATAGACAGGAAATACAGTGCTCTTCAAACGTTTTTGTATAATCCTCGCTCTACAAGCGGCAGGGTGTTCCTTGAACAACAACTCTAAAATAAACAGTAATTTTCTCAGTTTCTTTTAGAGAACTACTGATACCATATTTCCTTGTCGACTCTGGTGACAAATTATTCACAACACACAATCCCTAAATTCACAAGGACAACTATGGCGTAGTCACAGAATATTGGAGTAAGGACAATGTAAGAACATAGTTATGAATTTCTGAAAAGTACTGCTTTGGCCTGTTTAAATATGCAGTACAGTAATGGAAGTCAGAGTCACTGAATTCACATTAAAACTACTGAATTAAAAATAATTCATTAATATTAAAAATACTATTAATGTAGTAATAATTATGTGATAGCAGGAATAATATGTGTGTAATAATGTAGTAAAAGCCATGCAGTAACATAGTAATCAGTGCTACCCACCTGGTCACTGTCTTTATGCTCGGGTAGATACTGTATTAGTAACAATGTAATACTTAGTAATAAGCCATGTGTGTGTGTGTGTGTGTGTGTGTGTGTCTGTCTCCCACTACCAGCCTGGGTACCTGACCCTGCTGCACCATGCGGGGGCAGGGGTGAGCTTCATGTGCATCTGCTGCTACACGGTCCTGCTCACCGCACTGACTGGTAGATGTCTGCTGACGGGATACGAGAAATTACTCTACCCGTTGCGCATCGTGTTCACGATGCTACAGATCATCTTGACTATCTGCTGTATCCTTTTTTTCAATCGTTTTTATTAGCGAGTCTTCCAATGTGGTACGACAGCTCCCCCTAGTGCTGTGCCAAAGAATCACTGAATTTCAACTTCAAACTTTAAATATGAAATAGACATTTGGGGAATAAAACCTTTACGTCGTGTATTATGCTGCTATATTTTAATGATGGTCGCACTTGGAGTGCTAAATATTTTTGGAAGTGTTACTTTGGTGTAATAACTTGGAGAGGCAGTCTAAGCGACAATGCAATAGAGTCATTCCGTGGTGTTGGAACAGGATGTGTGCAGGCCTGACCAACTCTGGTGTGAGATGGCGTCATCCTGTTGACAAAGTGGGCCCGCCTATAACAGTAGCGCATATCGTCTCAACCAACCAGGGTCACATTCCACCCATAATCATTTCACTGTAGTCTTTTTAAAATGCTGCTTTACTGTTGGACAAGCCAAACGTGAGTGTGGGAACTGGAAAATATACAGTTCATATTTGATAGAATTATGGCTTTTTTTATATCATACTTTTTTCCTCAAAAATATATTTTCTCAAAGAGGATGACAACTTTTGATTACAAATGGTTGAAAATTCGTTTTCTTAAAATTATATGTAGAATGAAAAAAAACATGAAAAAAATAGTTTTTTTTCCTGACCAAAAAAAATCGTTTTTGTTGAAAAAAAAAGAAAATGTTTTGTATGACATTTTTTCGAAGAAAGCAAGAACTTTTTTTCCCTCAAAAATAGAGCTGGGGCATCCTGTGAAGGAAGGGAAACATTCTCAAAATACATATGTTACAGAATAAAACAAAATTAAATTATATAATATTATTATTATATATTTCCCCTGCCCCCCCAAAAAAATTTGAAAAAAATGTGAACTTAAAAAAAGTAAATTTTTCCAAGATAAAAACTTTTTCCTGACAAAAAGCTTGCCTGAAAAAAAAGAGTTCTTTTTCCCCCAAAAATATTTGTTCTCCAAATTATCACAAAAGACAAATCCTTTCACTTTCACAAACCAGTTATCATATATCATATGTTCTAAATCCTATTAGATTTTTTTATTTTCATAAAATTGTGAAGATCTATTTTTAAAAGTTTAAAAACATTTTGGGGGGTGTCGGGGGTTGGTGGGTGATTAATATAAAAATGACAAAAAAACAACCTCCCAAAATGAGAATATGCGGTTCATTATTACAAGAGCATTTGGCAATAATACCGTGCAAGTTCCTTGAATTCCAAGCCCGAATCCTTGTTAGCCCTTAACACCAAGCCTCACTCAGACACTTTCTGCTTCGCCCACCATGACTACTACTACGTGCACCTGTCGGCTGTTTTTGAGTGGATCCTAAGCACCAACCTGGAGCTTTTCGAGCTCAGTTACATCGTGGAATTCTATTTCTTCTCCACCTACATGCTGTCCAATCTGTACAGCCAACGCGAGGAGGAGAGACCCTTCATGTTGATCTGACTGATGTACAATTATAACCACAAGGAGGCCGCACGGGTCCAGCCCGAAAACTGGTAGCCGGAACTTTGACTGTATGAGAATTTTCTCATGGCTGACTATTGATGTCCATGTTCATTCATGTCTAAACTCGCACTGTGAAGATGACTCATTTCGTATTGATGCCTTTAATCCCTCGGATGTCAAAAACAGAAAAAAACAAAACAAACCGAAAGCCCCAGGTTGCTAGGATGTTGCAAACACCATCCTTAGTGGATGTCGTCATCCTGCTCGTCAAGGTGTGGACAAAAATCTGGATGACATCAATGTGCTGAAACCAAACGCCCACTGTATTGTGAGTGACAGGATTTTTTTTTATGTAAAGCATGAGTCATTCAATACTAAGTGTACAGTGTGTGACATCTTGGGAGTGACCCGTTACTCCTTTTTCAAGATTCCAGTTGTTAACGGGCCGGTTTTGCATTTTGGCTGGCGAGCAAACATTTTAGGTAGAATTGACAATGAGTGAGGTTTGGCAAGAATTCAGAAAAACATCTTCAAGTCGTTTACTGCCACTCCCAGCTGTATGCTAGCACAATGCAAAACACCATAGACAGGCTAATGAAGCTAGCATTAAATGTTGGGTTGTTAGAGCTCTTTCAGCAACTGATATTGGACCATATAGAGTGCAGACAGATATAACAATACTCACAGGCATGAAGACACTTAGAACAACCTCTATTGAATTGAAGCAAAATACGTTTGGATTCATTAACTTTCTATTTCGTGCTGGAGTCTATCTCAGCAGTCTTCGGGCGGTTAGGAAGATACAGTACTGTATACCCTGAACTGAATTGGGCGCCAGCCAATCGCAGGACACACAAAGGCGAATAACAATTCACTCAAAATCACACCTCAGGACAATTTAGAGCAAGGGTGCCCAACCTTTTTTGAACAAAGATCAATTTTACAATCAATCAACCTCCCGCGATCGCGCATACGCACGCATGCTACGATGAGTAATAACCATCATAAAAGTTTGTGAAAAGCAAATCACGACGTACCTTAGTAGAGACCTGTCGCGAAGGCATGGGACAGCGTATTCACGATCGTAGCTCACGTGTACCGTTTTAAAATGCTTCTCCGGGCACTCCAGATTCCCATTATCTACCCGCGCCCTCAGTAAATTGTAAATGAAACACACTCTGAATGAGAATAATAATATCAATAACAGACGCAACAGCACTGATCGATAGCTGCACTTCCCAGACTGCTAACAGCTAACAACTTCCGGTGATGCAGGTCACGCAGCACCGGTGCTTAAAAGTGACCTGCTTTTTTAAAATTTCTTTTTAAAATACTTTTATGAATGTGAGACTGATAGGATGCTGTTTACTAACACAAAAATATATCATATTAATAACACGTGTGCGTGTTATTAACAGACAAATGTTTTGGATAGCCTCCCCCTCCCCCGCCAATATTTGAATTGCAAGCGTGTTCATTGAACTCTACAAACATGTAACTCATGTCACTTTAAATACAAGAAGCACTGAACAACTTCATCAAATATGTGCTGCTTATCGAAACTGAACGTCTGGGCGTCCTGACAAAACTAACTGCAGCTCTGCCTACCTTTTGGTTTTAGTATACAGCTTTCCATAGGTGATAGATGACATTTCAGACCGAGTAGTCTGGTCTCATTTGAAATTGTTAGGTGTGGGTCAACTACATTTTCCAGACACGCCCAAATGTGATTAAACCAGTGAATGTGATAGCACTTTTGAGATGCCTGCTGGTACTATAAAGACAACATAGGACAGCATGTGTTTTTTTTAATGCAAAGCATTTCACCTTTACTTGAAAGAAGGTAATATACATCCTGGGAGAACAGATAAAGATACACTATGCAAAGGGGGGAAAAAAAGATCATTCACAATATTTTTTTTCAGGTTGCATCGAGAGAGAGAAATAAAGAGAGATAGCAAGTGTCATTATCTACAATTTGTTAGCGAGAGAACAGTGAAAATCACACACACACACAAATTGGGTCATTATCTTTACTGTATGGTACACTGTAAAAAATGTCCTCCAAGAATGCAGTAGTCCAGATTTTCATCTTTAACAAAAAAAAAATCGCTGTCAACTGCAAGTCATACATTATAAATAAATGTAAAGAGGGCAAAAGGGAGGAAACAAAACAAATACTACAAGCGATAATCCACAATTCCAGCATAGCTGAAATAATAAGTGGCCTTAAAAATCCAAACCACTGGAGAGCGTGGCGACAGTTGCGTTTTTTTTTTCATAAACCAAACATATTGTAGATTATTCAAGATGGCCTGTCCGCTTATTGTGTAACACTTGAGGGAATAAATCAAGTTAAAACTGCTCTTCAACCATTTCAGGTGCATACCGTTTTCCCATCTGTTATTTCTTTTTTTGCTCTGATGCAAATCAGAACACACTGAAATTGAGCAGCAGTGTATTTGTTTGTTTTTCAGTGAAAGGTAACAACACTATATCGTAGTTGACTCCAACTCGAAATGTTAACATGATGACGGTTTGGGCTTGCAATTGTTGTTAAAATCTAAACGTGGGCGGTCGGCGTGGCGACGGTGAGGGCCTTTTCAAATGGAGTACATGTTCTTAGTGGTGGAGCCGCTCTTGCTGGACGTGTCGTCGTGTGATTGGTAGCCGAGCATGGCTTTGCTGGGGATGCTCAGAAGGTCCTTGTAGGTTTCCCTGCCGAAGGAGAGAAACTTGAACAATTAGGCTGAGGCCTCCGTCTTGGGCTCACCTTATTTTACCATGAGTGCGTTTAAAAAAATGAAACAAAATAAAACAAGCAACCGGTAACATTTGGTTAAGCCTTAATTAACCAAATTTTAATTGCCTCAAGTGAGGCGAGTAAGGGAGGTGCGGCGTCCAAATATTACTTTGGCGTCCTCTGGTGGCAGCTTGGTGGTGGTCGGTTTAGTTCATTGATGGCAAAATGATGTTTCTGCATCCCTGCCCACGCAGGGGCGACAAATAATCGACGTCGTCCAAGTCTAATGACTTCATACCGTTTGTGTAGACTGCTGGGGCGCAGATTTGTTGACCAATTTGTGATGACGCCACGGTTATTATGGTTACCGAAAGCCCACAAAATAAAGAAAACGAAAAAATGTCTATAAAGGGCGAGGAGGGGGGACTAGCTGGAACAACATCACGTTTTTCCAAAAATAAAATATAAATAAATAAAATTGAAAAAAATACAAATTGAACCACCCCGCCCGAATGCTCATGCATGAAATTAATTCACAAAGACCAAAACAAAGACATTTTGAAATGTAGTTTCAGCTACTTATCATCATTTTCATTTTATTTACAAAAATATTTTTTGGAAGTTTCATTTTCTGGTTTTCGTGACCTCTACTAACCTCTGAAGGAGACGCACATGTAGCTGATGCGAGTGTGAAAGAAACCAAAACAAGGCGCTCACCCGATCTTCATGATGGCCTCCCGGTTTTGGCAGTTGCTGGTCCAGATGGATATTTTGTCCGCTTTGTGCCTGACGTTGACCACGGCTCCGCACACGTCATCGCTCGCCTCGTCAAACGACTCGCCCACCAAACACAGGAGCTGTGGAAACGCACGCGCCGTCATAAACACGCATGACACATACGTCAGCGCGCCCAGTAGGGGCCTCGAGTTGTCACTTCCTCAACTTTATGCACCGCATTAACACTGTGCCTAAATGTCGGGAAATACCAAACGGCGCTCGGTGCGCCCACTCACCGTCTCCATCCAGTAGCGGTCGAGGTCGTTGTGCCGCTGGACTTTATTGAGTGTCATCAGCCAGCGTCCCCCCAGTTTGTTGCGGTCGTCCTCCCACATGGGCTTGATGCCGTCCTGCAACGTTCGCACACGCGCGTCAGTCTCAAAAGCGGCAGATTTGCGGGCTTTGTTTGGTAGGAGGCGAGTACCTTGAATAAGCAATAATCACAGCCATAGATGAGCTTGCTGGGCTGCTGTATGTGGTTGTATAGTCTAGAAGGAGCAAAAAAAAAAAAAAAAGCCTCAGAAAGGGAAAAATGCTCTTTGATGGGAGCTCCGGAATGAAATTGACCAAGTCAAGGTACCACTTGTACAATCATGAACTGATTTCTGCGTATTCTCTGCTGAGCTGCTCAATAGCGACTCAATTAGACGTGTTTCTGTTTTTGGTCAGCAGCGTTGTTCCCGTTTCATTCGCGGACCAAGTCTGACTGACAAGACCATCTTCCTGGGCTAAGAGAAAAACAACGGCAGTCAGATGAGAGGCGGTCTTGGACAAACCTGTGTGTCCAGACAGTCCTAAAATATGACGGAGAACTGGTCGTATCCGGTTTTGAAACAATTTTAGGGTGGAACACAGTCTTTCGATTGCTATTATTTGCCCTGGGAAATGTTTAGGAAGGCGGCATTTCGGCTTGGATGAGATTCGAGTTCTTCTACCGGGGGGTTGCGTGCGCTGCTATTATTTTTTTTGGGCTGCTCAGTGATTCATTTACAAACAGCCACACATTCGCAGAATATTCTGTTGGAAACTGGTAGCGCCGTAACGGGTCTAAAGCAGCTTTTGGGGCGGTGTTGCTCTTTTGTTGAACAGTAAAAGCGTTCAGTTACCACTGGTGATGACTCGCAGCATGATGATGGAAGACCGAGCCCTGCACGAGCTAATTTGCAGTGAACCCAAGACACTTTTACTTCTCTCACATTCTTTGGGGGGGGGGGGGGGCACACTTTTAATGTCTATGGGAAAATAAATTGTCACGTTTGCCTTTGTGTACTTTTTCACAACCCCTATGTACCTGGATATTTTTATATAACGTGAAAACAAATTTTCATTGTACCTACACAAGTATAACACGAACCTAAGATTTTTAATGAAGATTTTAGGGGAGGAAAAAAAAGCATCTTATACACGAGAGATTACGATATATGTGATGTTACTAATTGGAAATCAGGATGTATATTTAATACATTTGTATACAAGTTTCCTTCATTTTCCTTTATCTTAGTGGATAAGCACAACAACGAAAGAACAGTTTAGGTCAAACAAATAAATCCTAAAGTTTTTTTTGTCATGGGGATTGGATAATTTTCCCAAATTAAAGAATGAATGAAACGTGCTCTAGCGTGGGAACACCATGATGTCCAATTTCAGGGAGGAGCAGCGATGGAAAAGCTGATTTGAGTGCACAGGAAAAGAATACTCACGCCCAGAAGTCCTCCACCGTGTCAAACTTGGAAATGAGACGCAGGTTTTCCGTCCAGCTTTTGCTTTTGTCATTTTTGAAATACCACAGGGCCCATCTGAGACGTGGGGGAGGGGAGGGGGGACAACAATAAACAGTCAGCTTTCACACACTTGTGGCAAATAACTTTTGAATGAATTAATGAAGGACCTAATGGGCGGACACGCTCTCTTAGAGTCCACGCGACAACGTCTCACGCCTTCAACATTGGCATCGGCCAGTGTTGTTCCCAAGCACCATGGGCAGCCGACGAGAGCGATAAACAGGGGACGGGTCGCAAGACGACAATGCTGCCAGAACGCATTACAAATGCCCGGCAAGAGTGAAAAGCGCAGCAAACAAGCGCGGCCTTTGTTTACGGCCACTGAGGTGATTCTTTCATTTGTTTGGGAGAGTGGGCGGGGCCAGCGGGGGCAACTGGGGCCATCAGCTGAACTCCGTGACTCCCCTTGCAACATTCATCCCACCCACCGACACTACCGGACTGCCCAGCCACCCACACACACACACACACCCTGCAGCCAAGCCGTCAACAGTGATAGGGTCGACAGATGCCTGTTTGTGTACACCCTGCAACAATGGACCAGGCGTTTTGACGATCATGATGAAAAAAATAAATATCAATCAATCAATCAATCAATAAGCATGCCAGCCGCTTTTGATAATGCTGCACCCAGAATATATCTGTCTAATACTCTGATGTGTCTTTGAAAGCAACACGCTTGCCATCGAAAAAGCTTCGACTACCGTATTTTCACGAGCGAAATGGACACATAAAAGTCTTAAATTTTCTCCCAAATGGACGGGGCGCTTAATAATGCGCGTCGCCTTTTCTATGCACCGAGTTTCAAAATCTGTGAATGTTGTTGTGTGACTTCGTTGAGGGTTCCGCTTGATTGATGTTGTGTTGACAAGCTGCTTCCATAGAGGCGGATAGAACAGCACGCGGACAATAGCATAGCACGTGCATTTACATCCCGAAAATGGCACCTACGAAGGGACACGCTAACGAAGCACAGTTTAAAGTGCAAGGTGTCAATTTCGCAGAGGACCGTGGCAATCGAGCAGATTCAAGAGAACTCAAGATCCACTAATCGATGGTGCCTTGGTGCTTTCGTTTTATGAAACGGCACCATCTCTCCATCGGGGCGAGAATGCCCGTGGCGCAGCAACATCCGTCCGATTGCAAAGCAAACCTGGCCATCTTCTGCTACTACTGCAGTGAAAAGTGCAATGTTCTGCATTACATTCAATAAAGATGCTTTCTTGGAGATTTTATCCCTTCATTCTGCCGCTCTGCCAGCCTGACTTGGCTTCCATTATCGACTGCTCTCGCTACCAATTCCCACATTCTGACATACCCGCTTAGGCTACGGCAAGTGATGTGGGACATACTTAAATACATTTGAAATACAAAAAATGGATTGCCGACAAACACATCCAGCCCAACCGCATCACCAACAAGGACGAACGAGGTGCTGCTCACTTTCGTCATCCCGGTGAGTCACACTGTCGAGAAGAAGGGGACCAAACGGTAGCGATACGCACAACGGGGCGTGTGAAGTCGGCTTGTACTGTCGCAATGGGTTGCCACGGCAACGGACACAAATGGCCAAAGGGAAGTTGCGAGCGATGGCAAACGCAGGTTTACTAAGACTGGGCGGCAGCGCCGAGCGAGTGACGCAACAATTTGTGAATGGATTGAAAAGGATTCGGCCACCGTCTGCTTGCACCTTTCGAGCTTTCCCAAAAGCGGAGGAGCCGCACGGCAACGAGACTGACTGTGACGTGAGGGAACCTGGCATGTTTGATTGTGAATTTGGCCAGATGTTTGTTTCAGATACAGAAGATTAGGACTTGGATGGATTTGAGAATGAGGATTGATTAAAAAAAAATAATAATAATAACTTGAGTACATTGTTGAATGTGAATGTATACTACCGTATTTTTTAAGCTAGCGTACATTTTGTGTTTGTGTTACATTTTATGTTTATGCCTGCGTCAAATAATACAATATGTCTTGTGTATGCGTTAAATGCAGGAATATAACCGGTAACTGACACTACGCTTTTTAGTACAGTGCACCGGATGGTCATGAAAATATGAGCTTTATTGGGTTTGCTTTGCTTCTCGCATGTTTTCATTCTCACCTGTTTTGCAAAGGGTGTTTGATGTACTGTTCCTGGTTTGTGACTTGGCCGTCGGATTGCTGCTCGTCAGTTTCGGGTGTCTTCTGCATGGAAACAAAAGGAAAAAAAATACATTGGTGAGCATTGATTAAAAAGAGTGTAGTAATCACTTCTTTGTAGCCTCATAGAGTAAACCCCCACCTTCTGACAAAAATTTTCATGTAACAATTTGGTTGAAAAATGCACTTTTGATCAAGAAGAGAAACATTCTAGATTTCAAGTAACAACTTGTCACCAAGTATAAAGATAGCGTATGTTGTCATTAGGTCCTGCATTGCAAATAGATAGGGTTCACTGCATGTGAGGTGTTGGACAGACTAGTCAAGCTTACTCCACTCGAATGCCCCTTTACAGTTGGATGTCACTAGTATACAACCCAGTGCTAGTTTTCTTGATTAAAAAACACTAACGTATTCATTTCAAGATAACTATTCAAGGTGCGTTGACTTTCCTCAAGTGGTAACTCAGCTTTATTCTACGCGTTCCTCGCCTTAAGTGTCAACGTGTAACTTTAAAGACCACTGAAGGGTCGAAATGAGGAAACTGATCAAACGAAAGTGCCCAAACCCAAAATCACCACAGGAGAACAGTCAGCAGAATCGACTACTTTACAGATTAATCGAAATGATCTACAACACTGGCTACTCTACACCGGGCAATTCCAGAAAAATACGTTCGCGAAAGCCACGACTGTTAACGTTGCGGCAATTTTCTTTGTCGTTAATGATTATTTTATTAGCCATTAGTGCTAGCATTAAGGCTAGCCTAGCTTCAAGCTTACATATTCACACACGTGTCACAATTGAATAGACGATTCAAGACGACGTTCAGTTAAATCTTATTTAAGTTGCCACGAAAATGTAGAAGCATTAACATTTAGAACAGATAAGCCTATTGCGTGCTTTTATTTCATCCTAACAAGTCACTGAATGGAGTTTGAATGATGCGACGCCCAACTAGCCAAGCCTCCCTTCCCTGCCGACAAAGTAAGCCACTGACTGGATGCTAAATGCTGCTAACAGCTATCCACGCCAAAAGACGCCCTTTGCGACCGACGTCTTTGAATATACTCGAAGCCATTCCCACTATGTGATCCTAAATTACAAAGTGGTCAAACACAGAGGGAATGTAGTTATTTTTAGGGGAGGGGATTTTCTGAGCACTTGCTCCACTTACCGGTTCCGATGTCGCCATCTTGACAGTAGAAATTGTCTGCCCGTTAAACCCGCTGCGTCACACCGTAGCCACTCGCGTACGGAAGCCTTTACCGCCCAAACATCAGTGAATAGCTGCAAATTATTAAATCATACTGATTAACCTGCGCAAATGCCACTTAAAAGGTAAAGAAATATCTTATTATATTTATTAGAGCCTAATGATCATGTTTATGTTTTTTTTATTGTGAGCTAATGTAATTATATCATTAATTTGAAAAACAAATTGGAACCTTGGTCTATATAAAACGAAAACCTAGATATGGCCGTCAGGCACCAGTTTATTGCCGCATTAAATTAAATAAATTACAGCCACCTGCCGTATTAAGTAAAATTGAATGCCTATATAATTTAATAATGGGTCCAATACTGTTTTGTTTTTATTTTGTAAATCAAAATATTAATTTGGTAGTAAGATATCAATCTAATCAGTTTGACACAATTTCAAAATGACATATTGTAATTTCTTTAAAATATCTTTTTTAATTACAGAATTTTGTATATATGTAACCATAATATTTTTAAAGGTTAAAGTCAATCTCATTATTGGTTCTGGAATCACAGTGCATCAAATTAAGTGATTGACTCATCCTGACACACCAGGAGAACAAACTCCACAGCATGAAGTCAAACGTTAATATAGTACTGTACATAAAGCACTGCATTGTTTTGTGGGAATAAACGTTAAGAGTGGGCTATAAAACAGATCCTTACAGAACAAAATCAAAGTAGAGCGTTTATGAAACAGTTGCTTATAAATGTGACAAACCATAAACAGAATATTATGATTGAGTCCAAAATATAAATATGACTTTATTTCACAATCCCAAAAGAGATCAGACATCCATAAAAGAAATGCAAAATGTAGTCTCTTCTCAAGTCTAAAATGAATAATTATATATATTTTTTTGCCACACACAGTAATTCTTTTGCAAAATAAGCAAGAGCATCCATGTCTACACACAGTACAGTAAAAACAATATAGTTCACATACATATTTACACAGCATTTAAACTAGTAAAACGTTTCTTCTCCACTAAGTTTTTTTTAAATGCTGGTGATAGCTTGTGGTTGATGAAAAAAAAAACTCTCTTGTCATTTTGTGATGTGAGCTGATATAACATGTTTTTTTTAAAATGGGGTTACTGGTAAATCAACTGATTCCAAACATGCTTACATTCATTTCATTGTGTTTTTGTTGTTCCGGAAGACATTGGAACTGGACTATGATTTGCATTTAACATTAAAAATACACCATGATCAAATGTGTGTCACAACAGCATCAAAACTACTTTTGTGTAGACTTCCAACATATTTTTATTTTTTTCCATTTTAGAAAGAGCACCATCCGTAATAAGTATAAAACCAGGTTGAGTCAGTGAACTAACTTGTCCTATTAGCACCAAGACAGTTACATCACAAGTTGTGTGACATTTGTGCATCTATTTCTCTCAAGTCCTTAATATGATGTTTTGGATTTTAAAATGAAATAAAATCACCTTATTTAGACTGTCAGATGCTGTGGAGGAAATACGAAATTGTCAAAAACTCCTTTAAATGGATGATGGGCGTCAACAAAAGTGAAGTCCAACATTTAAAAAAATCGGTTAAGATGGTGGAAATCGGTATCTTTGCACCCCACCTTTTGGATAGAAATACAGTAAAAAAAAATTGGCAATATGTTGGCCTATGTGACAAATAGAGGTTTTAACAAGCACCAATGTACATGTACAGTGAGTCAGAAAAGGTTCCAAAATCCTATAACCCCAACTCCAATAATTCAAATTTTCCAAGAACGTGAACATACATAAAATAAGTGCCGCTCATAATAAGCACTTTTTTGTTGACGTAAATTAAAATTATTCTGAATGCTAAGTGTTTTTAAAAAAAAAACGTTTGGGACAAGTGTTCAAGTGAGGCTTGAGGAAAAAATGGGGGAGGGTGGGGGAAGTGCTTCTTAGCAACCCTCCAGACAACAAATCATGTTTTTCATTCACAACAGAAACCAGAGAAGCAGATGTGTGAAGCCATTATGCTACATGAGATCATCCGTAGTTAAATAGAGCCATGAGATATAGTGTGTACAGTGAGAATGGCACTGAACCGGAAACGAAAGCAAGGTACCACTGTCATTCTAATTCGGATGCAACTGGTTATCATAGGACTCTTGCAGTAAACAGGCTAAACACCGGGAATTAAATAGAAATGATCAGAAATAAATAATCACGTTTCTTGTTCTTTATCGTGTGTACACATATATACCATATAAATTGTATATATAAAACCAGTAAAAAAGAAAAAAAAACGTATTTTAAAATGCTTCAAAGCACCATCTCTTTTATAAACATGAAACTCACAGTTAAAACGAATGGGGAGGGGGGGGCCCAAATATTTTAGTCTTCCCTACCAAGGAAGACGAAGGAGCACAAAGGTGAGCCGTTTGAGTATTCATTCCATCTCCAACAATGACTGTCTTCCTAGTCAAGTTGTTGTTTTTCCTACCAGCTAAGTAGGAAGACAATTCAGCCTTCCGTGACATTTCTGCACAAAAGTTGGACAACTTTGTCATACCAGCAACACGACTACATGTTTATTTGTGAGGAAAAACTGCGCACTAGCTTAAGGTACCCATGTACTCTTTTTTCCTTATTGGTAGAATAAGTGTCTTGCTAGAAGTGTTTTTTTTTCCCACTGCGGGTCCCACTTCTGGCTTGCTACAACTTTAAGATGGATATGAAGTATATCAAATAATGCTTCATATGCCAATACCATACGGGAAGGCCCAAAACTGGTCGTAGCAGTAGGGAAAAACACGACTAGTAAGATACAGTCATTCTACGAGTGAACAGATTTAAAAAAAAATAAATGATTTTATTTCATTTGCTTCACTTTACATGTGGTTGTCCTACTAGTATGCCAGTGTTGGACCATCACGTCAAAAGACTTGAAGGTAAATATGAAGGATATTGAATAAATACTCAAATGGCTTTCGATAGACAGGTATCAGAAGAGCATGATTAAAACCAGGTAAAAAAAAAAAAAAAAAACAAGATAAGCAGTCTCAAGTTGATTGAGGTAAGGCATAAATAAGCACAGTGTGTGTGTGTGTGTGTGTTGACTATGTCCAGCTGTTGTAAGGACCTGTCACTTGCGTGAGGGCGTAAGGGGACACGGTGATGACCCCGTCCCTCGGTAGCGTCCACGTTTGCCGCGTGGGGACGTCCCCGGCCTTCCACGCGGCCTGCCCGTCCGATCCCGCCCCCTCCTCCATCTGCCTTCCTCGTCCACTCCCGCCTTCCTCCATCCTCAACCTCTCCTCTTCCTCCTCCTCCTCCCTCTCCCGCTCCCTCTTGGCCATCTTGGCATCCCACATGGCCATCCCGTGGCCTGGCTCGTTGAGGGACTTGTGCTGGTAGAAGACCAGGGAGATGCGCGTGGGGTGGCGGCGGTCGGGTTTGAGGATGGGCGTGGTGGCGTGCAGCTCCCGCCGCGCGCACTCGATGAGGATGGAGCCGTGCGCCGGCGCCACCGCCACGCCGCCGATGTCGTGGTCCAGGAAGTTGTGCTCGCTGTCCGACCACACCTCCTCCTGCTTCACTTCCTCTTCGAAGCCGTGGAGTCCGTTCAGCCTGCTGTAGAGGCCCTCAGAGGTAGGTCGTGGGGAGAAGGCGGAGGATGGAGGGGTGCTGCAGCTGGTCGAGGGTCTCCGTGGCGGAGAGAGCGCCTCGTCGGGCTCACGTTTAAAAGAACACGGGTAGCCGCCGGGGTAACAGTTCAGCGCCTCGTTGGTGGTCTGATACGGCGGGACCGAGCGGCTTGTTCCGAACGGGAAGCTGGGTGAGTGGCGGTGGTGGGTGGGGGACACGAGGTCCCTCTGTTGGTGATAGTTGCTGGTGTTTTGACTGTAAGTGCTGGCTTGGCACCGGTCCACGCTGGCAGGGCGAGGCGATATTTTGTTGTAAAGGGCATGTTGCTCTGTTTTGAAAGCAAAAAAACCCCCAAATGGATTAAAGACACTGTACTGAAAGTGGTATATTAAGATATTTTGTGATGTTTTCTTTAATCAATGTATATCTTCTCAGTGAAAAACTGCTTTGAGATGATCGCATGACTTGGTGACTTGCTTGCCTAAGCAATTTCAGAGATGGACTCTGGAGCCTGCCTTGACGACTTCAGAGATAAACTATTGAGCCTGCTTTGACGACTTCATAGTCTGCTTTGCTTGAATTGTCAAAACTTGATTGTGATCAATGCCACTTGATTACACAACAAACAGTGTGGCGTAGGGAGGGATGAGAATGGCCACTCACCCCTCCCGATGCACACACTTTAGAGGATAAAAGGAGGGGAGCGATGCTCCTCAGCAGAGTCCGCTGTGGGTTAACGTACGAACGCCCAGCTCGTATTGAAGCTCACTCTGCTGAGGGTGTTGGCTCTCCACCCTAATGGCATACGGTAAGAGTTCTTTAGCTTCATACAACTTGTTTGAACTGTGTTATCATTTCTGTGTGGGACCAATAAAGTGCCTATTGTTGGTAGCCAGAAGTGTCTTGTCGTTATTTCTGAGTGCCTATCTCCAACGATCCTATTAAAATTGACACTCACACCGATTGAGTGTCAGAAGTGTTTCAAAACAGAAAGTCATTTTCATTTTTTGTTTCAAACGAGGAACCTTAATTTAACAGAGTCCGCATTCAACGGAGAGAACAGAGTGTCGATCCCACACCTTTGTACACTGCCTGTGAAATTCAATTCGTCCTAGAATTTGCCGCAATTCGCCACAGCGCCTTTGAACACACAGACTGACTGGCCACGTGTTTTCATCTATCGTCTTGTCATCGATAAACAAAAACGTACAGTAGACTAGAGCAGGCTAAAAAGCTGAAAAGCCTGAATGATCTTGGCTAGTGTCCCCAGCAAGACCAGCAAACAAAACAAAGATTCAAACAGTTGAACCTTCGGTCAATTTGCAAACCTGTTCTATGAAATGAGCCACAGCTGCCCATCATGTTGCTGTTGCCCCGCCCACTCCAAGATGACAGCGCGTGACCAGCTGGTCTTGCTGCTGTCATCTGCTACGAAGGGTGGCAGTTGGTAGAGCAAGTTAACCAGTCACGTGAAGGTGATTGAATCTTGGCTGTTTTGCTGTGCCGTTGCTTCTTGTCATTCATTCATTCATTCATCTTCCTAACCGCTTGATCCTCACTAGGGTCGCGGGAGGTGCTGGAGCCTATCCCAGCTGTCTCCGGGCAGTAGGCGGGGGACACCCTGAATCGTTTGCCAGCCAATCGCAGGGCACACAGAGACGAACAACCATTCGCACTCACACTCACACCTAGGGACAATTTAGAGCGTTCAATCAGCCTGCCATGCATATTTTTGGAATGTGGGAGAAAACCGGAGCACCCGGAGAAAACCCACGCAGGCCCGGGGAGAACATGCAAACTCCACACAGGGAGGCCGCAGCTGGAATCGAACCCGGTACCTCTGCACTGTGAAGCCGACGTGCTAACCACTGGACTACCGGGCCGCCACTTCTCTTTTCTAATTCATCATAATTGAGCAAAATAAGCAATAATATTGTCTGCGTTGCTCTTTAGGGTCAGGTTGATTTGGCTTGTAAATGTCATCGTTACTTCCTCTCTCTGTGTCACCTCCTGTCTCTCCTCGTTCTGTCCCTGCTTCTTGTTCCTGAATTCCATTTGCCTCTCCTTCCTCATGTAGTCCTTTTTCTACTGTGGCTGAGTAGTGGTAGGATCCTCTCTTGACTGACTAGGACCTGCCTCAGTGTCATCAGGAATTGTCTGCGGGCCGGGAGGAATGTTAAGATGTGAAATCTTATTGTCAAAGTAACATCATGCATAAACACAACAACAAAGCATTTCACCGACAGGGTTTTATGTTATGTTGATGGTTAGGGTTGGAGGAGATGTAAAAAATTTAGACTTGAGCCATGCGGTGGATCAGCATCATGGTCATTTGACATGTTTCTATTCATAAAAATTGTGGGGGGGGTTTTCACATTTTGGGCAGAAACCGACATTTTTACTAAAATCAATCCATCTGCGAATTATAAAGAGAAAAAGCGAGAAATTCATTTTTCTGGTCAAAGACTTTCGACTCTTGGTGGGTTTGGTTCCAACAGTGTCACAGAACAAAATATTCTGTGGGGGTTGAAAAATTGCAACTTCGCCGGTTTTAGGCTCATCAATCTTCCACACTGTAGAAAGTGAAAGCGATCTGTCACTTGATCAATGACTTACCACCTTTGGTCGGGGTTTCTCGCTTCACTTTAGCAGGAGTGAGCGGGATCAAACCAAGCTTCTTCTCCAACTTCTCAGCTTGAGCTTTCAAACGAGCTTCTTGCCTCATCTTGCGGGCCGATTTCACCGGCTCGGCTAGCAGACGCACCTGACAAGAAACAGACAAAAATCAATAAACGAGTCAAATTCACAATTTCATTGGCCATGGCCGTAAGCGATTTTCAATATCTGCTTACCTCTCTTGGGAAGGATGATAGAACCTGGAGGGCACCGGTTTGGATCTTGCCCCACTGTCCTTCAACGCGACCAAACTCATCCCTGTCGGCGATCTTGTAAAGCGGAAGAACGTGGAGCTGCTCGTCTTCGGGTATGTTCCGAACCGCGCGGTTATCTTCCTTCGTTAAAGTGCAAACCTGAACGAAAAACAAGGAGAAGTGTCACCAAGCAAAACAACGAGCTTTGGAAGGACTTGGAGCATCTTTTGTCAGAGTGGTGTCCAACTTTTTATTTATTTATTTATTTTATTTATTATTATTTTCACAGCAGACCTGTTTTGATCTGATGATCAATAAAATATATTTTTTGTCCGGTTTCTTTATGTGGCCCGGTACGGAGTGGAGATAGCAGCTGCAGTGTACATAATAACTCTCTTACCACAGTGCTGCCGTTATTCATGTTGTGGTTGTCCTTGTGAGCATGCGCACAAAAGTCCACGCAAGCCGTGACTCCTGAAAACGGACGCCCCTCCCTCCAGCCGAGCCGGCAGGAGTCCCCTTTCTCTTCTTGTTCCACCTGGAAAAGAGATGCAGGAACATTTGGGTTGAGGTGATGACAAGAAAATGAGTAGTATTGTTTTCTTTTCATTTACGAATAAATGAAAAGAAAACAAGATCAATCATGGTGGAGTTGACCCCGAGTATACTGAAAGCCTGGGGGATTCAAAACTGGGTCGGAAATGTGAAGTAAAAACGTTTTCGTACCTGGTTCTGGAAGGCTTCGGGAGCGAGGCACTTGTACAGTGGTGCAAGGTCAGTGGCAAGACTCTGGAGGTTTTTCTCTACCTTCTCCTCCTGCAAGTCATTAAGATGAGCTATTAAAACCGTATCCATTTTTTTTTAGGTGGTACAAAACTTGAGAATCACTACATGGCAAATATGAATGGGATTTTTGGGTTGACAACAACTGCAGTAGAGGGATAATACCGATAATCGTGATTATTTTGGTTATGACAGCAGTCACGTGGCAATAATCCCGTACCTGCTCCCGGTAGTCACCAAGCAGGCGGAATTTGCGTGGCACTTTGCTGCGGGCAAACTTGCAGCCATTGAAGTACATACTCCACGAGCAGCCGAAGGAGAAGGATGCTCCGCAAGTATCCGGGTCCAAACCTTGACAGGCGCAAGTGCGACTGCGGAGGGGGAAAGAAAAAAGGGAGCAGGGCTGAAAGGCTGATGTAGAGAAGGCCACATTTAAACTTTGTATCCGTAGGACACGCCAATCATTCATTCATTCATTCATTTATCTTCCTAACCGCTTGATCCTCACTAGGGTCGCGGGGGGTGCTGGAGCCTATCCCAGCTGTCTCCGGGCAGTAGGCGGGGGACACCCTGAATCGGTTGCCAGCCAATCGCAGGGCACAGAGAGACGAACAACCATTCGCACTCACACTCACACCTAGGGACAATTTAGAGTGTTCAATCAGGCTGCCATGCATATTTTTGGAATGTGGGAGGAAACCGGAGCACCCGGAGAAAACCCACGCAGGCCCGGGGAGAACATGCAAACTCCACATAGGGAGGCCGGAACTGGAATCGAACCCGGCACCTCTGCACTGTGAAGCCGACGTGCTAACCACTGGACTACCGGGCCGCCCACACGCCAATCAATGATCAATAAATAAGTTACGTCCCGTTCTGGAGCACCTCTGTGCAAATATCACAGACTCGTCAACACTTTTATTTTATTTTACAAGTGCAGCACACATCAGACTGCTATTGTTGCTCACACGACAGGTCCTCCATTAGCACAAACGTTCCAATTTATCAGCCAAATAAGGAAATCGTGTTTGATCAAATCGTGATTATATTGCAAATGAAATGAAGCCTTCCGCCTTCGCATACGGTCTAAATGTAGCTTAAGCGCTTACTCTTCATTGAGGGCGCAGCGTCGGCTGGTGGGCGAGCCGTATTTGAAGAGGGTTTCTGTGAGCTCCTGGTAGAGGTGGTCCGCTACCGCTCGCGGTATTCCCTCCCAGGCCAGGATGAGGATGACCAGCACGGCGGTGTCACAGTGGTGCCCTGGCCGCTGCCGCACTAAACACAGCAGCTTCTCCTCCTCGCTGCCTCGCCGGACAACCTGTCATGTGATCGTATACACACACACACACAGCTGCCATTATTATTGCCTTATGGGATTAAATCAAATTATATATACTGTATACTGTATATACATATGTAATGTATATATACATACTGTACATACACACACACACTGTATTTACACATGCTTGCCACATACCCATTTAGCAATTGGACATCCCTGGGAGCTCTTTCCTTCTTTTCCAGTGTAGACAACAACTTCCAACCGCACCGCATTTCCCTTGGCGCCGTATCTGTGACACAAATATGCAGAGGACCAATTGATATTTCACTCGCTACACCTAAGTGCCAAACTACGGGGCCCATGGGCCACAATCCAGCCACCCACATTGTTTTATGTGGCCCGCAAAAATCATTGTTTGCCTTCTGTTCAAAACTTGCCATAGAAATATTCATAAAAAATGCAGACTGAATTATTTGTTGTGGTTGATTATTAGGGTTCCCACACAGAACTTAAAAAAGTTAACAGACCCCAAAAAAAGCCACTGAAAACTGGCGCTGTGACAACTCTTGGATATTTGAACGCAGACTGCAGCAACACACGTAGACAGACAAACAGTATCACAATGCTCACGGGAATATCATTTTTTTTTATCCTTTGTGAGAAACTATTATTACTGCAGCTTACTGAGTCACTTACAGTTGCTGTGAAACTCGTCTTTGTTATTTTAAATGACTGTATTATACAGCCCTTAGGTGGCCAAAGGTTTGTCATTACATTCTGTTTAATTAAGTTTCACTGCCTTGCGCTCTAGCCAAATGCCTCTGTAAACAAACTCAATGCAGCTAAGCTACTGTCTCGCCACTATACACTGTTTGGTCCCGAGAACAACCCTAACTACGACGTGGGCGAAATGAAAACACATTTGACACCCCTAACCCAATGAAGACTGCTGTTTTACACAGTCTCCCATGTCGGTTACATCACTGTTTTCCTGTCCCAACATGTCGTGTGTGTGTGCGCGCGTGTTTGTGTGTGTTGTCAAGTGTGTGTCAGGTGCACATGCTGAGCGTGCTTCCTTTTAATGGAAGACTCCTTGGCGATGACCTTGCCGCATTCCACCAAGCCCGTACTTGACACGCTCAGCATGATCGGCGGTGAACACGCCCACACACACATCCAGCGAAGTCATAACAATGATCAGAGAAGTAGTCGGAGTAGTAGGAGGAGTAGTAGTTGTTGTTGTAGTAGTGGTAGTAGTTGCACTAGTATTAAGACGGCAAACTGCTTGAGCATTTATTTGATTTTTTACGAGCGCACTGAATTATGAATGAAAACTAGCACGCTGTGAATAAATGCTCATGTAAAATGCCTGGTTTCCATGAATTGTCTGACTAGTAAGTACAAAGAGTACATGGGCCTTAAGTTTGATATCAAGAAAATGGAGTCAGTGCTCCACCAACAAAAGAAGGTAGTGGAACAAACATTACTTATAAGACGGTCATAGTGCGGGATAATTTTTCTACTTGTACATTGGTATCGAAAAAAAACAACTCAAATGGCTTTTGAATAGTAGTTTGTGAATGAAGGTACTTTACCTGGTCTCCATCAGTTCCCTCACGGCTGCAACACTGGGTCCTGCTCCAAGGTGAGTGTAGTAAGGACCTTCTTCCTTTTCACTGATTTGGTCTGCAGGGAATTAAAAAGAAATTCTTTTTAAATCCATCTTGACAGAACATTTTGGGTTATCAAATGGACTTTTATGATGCTGCAAAGGTGCATTGCAAAGCTCCATTACAAGTGCACCAAGTAGGAGGAGGAAAGCAGAAACTCAAGGATCAACTCACTGGTCGCATCAACTCACCCACACATTGACAGCAAGGAAGATCAGACAGCTTTTTGGAGGGTGTGTTGAGCAGATTCTTTGTCGGGGTGTCCAGAAAAGCCATGGGCGACTCCAGGAAGCTGTTGACGCTTTGCTTGGATGGAGTCGACTCCGCCGACTGGCCCGCGTCTCCATCAGCAGACGTAGACAAGACAGTGACAGGCCCCGACCTCTCCAGCTTGTAGTAGCTCTGCTGGCTTGGAGGCGGGGACTGCCTAGCACCCAAGAGGCCATTAGCGGGACAGGGGTAGGCGACGAAGCCGTGGTCAGCAGCCCCGGGGGGTTCAGCACCGTGCGGCAGCCCTTCGTAGAGCTGCGCTACCTGAGTTAACAAACGCCTTTCCTGCCCTGGTCCTGCGGCAGGATCTTGGCGATGGAGTGGATTGTGCAGATAAGACAACAGCTGGTTCTCAGAGGGTTGGCCATCGTTGGTCCTGTAGTGGTGAGTCTGCGCGCTGTGATGGATGTGTTGCCTTGCTTCCTCCTGGGCTTCAGCCAGGTATCTCTTCAGGTCAATCTGAGCCTGAGGAAGAAACAGATTCCTGCGATGGACAAGACCTGATTTCCCAGACAGGGGGGTTTTCTTTCCTCTGCTTCGATGGGAGGCATCTCCATTGGCCATGCGTTTTGAGAGAGGGGTCCTGCGGTTGATTCCCTCCTGAGGTCCCTCGTTAATCTTCTTCTTCCTGGGCTTTGAAGGAGTCGTTTTAGCTTTCTTTACGGGGGTCTTTTTCTGACCGGGGGATAACTGCGAGTGGTAGTTGTATTTGATAGCCGACACGGGGGTCCCCTTCATGTGATTGCCCTCGGACGGCTGGTTCTGGCGGGACTGGATGATGAAGGCCAAGTCGGCCAATTGGGCGGCCACCTCCTCCTCGTCTCGGTTCCTCATCGTCTTTGGTCTCTCCCGGTCCTCCCAAAAGTGACGCTCGCGGTCTTTACCGAGCTGCACGGTGCCGGGATGCAAGTTGTTGTATTCGGACTTGATGACACGGGAACCGAAGCCTTGGTACGTCCTCCTGCAGGGTACCCCGTTACCGTCTCCCGTGAAGTCGGTCGGCCTCGTGGCCTGGCAACGCTGGATGACGTTACCTTGTCTGGCCACAGGTGGGTGTATCACTGACGTCTGGTGAACCGGTGAGCTAATGACCGAGACTTTGTTGTAGCGGATTGGCGCTGCGGGTTTGGCTTCTTGCGCTGAGGTCGCTTGCGGTGTGGCCGCAGAAACATGAGGTTCGCCATTGCGTTCGTCTTCAATAAACACTGGTGTGCGGTGAGGTATAGCTGCCAGTTGAGTTAAGGCCTCAATGGCGATAGCCTGGTCAAAACTAAGATTCCTCTTCTCCGCCAAAGACTGCACGCTCGGTAGCAGGTCGTTTGAAGGCGGTTCACTTTTGATAGTCTGGGGAGTCCTCAGTAAGTCCCTCCTCAAGTCCTCGGATTCTTTCTTGATTAAGTGCAAATCTGGTGGCTCCGTTTTGATGCAGCGAAAAGCAGAAGGACGTGAGCTGAAGAGTTTCTCCTCCAGCCCTCGCCTCTCCGTGACAGAGAGACACACCACCGCCGCCAATGTGGACAGAGGGTCTTCGCAGACGTCATCTTGGTCACTAAAATGTGCGGCGATTGCCTCTTCATCCTCCTCCAGTTTGATCCTCTTCAGTTGGGCCGACGTGTCACACGGAGGAGTCTTGGGTCCGTTCTGAGAGGGGATGCTGTCGACTATGCTCCGTGGAGGCTCGGAGGCCATCATAGCCCTGTGGTATGCAGACTTCAGGTCAGTGTGACACCCGGCGGTCACGTTAGCACCGTTAGGTTTCGTCGGGTTTTCTGAGGAACCGTTGTGGAAATTCACAGAAGAGCGTACATGTTGTTGAAGTGCAATGTTGCCCAGCTGCAGCCCGAGCTCTCGCTGAATAAGTGCCGGCCGTCTGCCGAGGTCCAGGTTATGGCGAAGTGCGTCGGTGACGGGAGGAGTTTTTGTATGTCGTACATGGCCTTCCTCCTCCTCATCCTCCTCTGCCGCCGTGTGGGGGACATCCATCTGAGCCTCCCCTTTGCCATTGAACGACTCACTTTCTGGAACCACCTGCGACAGACGGAGAAAATAAGAAAGTGGTGAGTCAAGGCGCTGTGTGGTGGTATGCGTGACTCAGCATCAGTCAGGAACACAACTCCTCTCAGCACGGCGAGGGTGTCTGCCACCTCCACCATCAAGACGGTTGCAAATATTGTGGCAAACAAAGAATCCAACCACGAGGCAACACAACACTTGCGTTCAAGGTGTCAATGGGAGTTCAGCCGAAGAGTTTTGCCAGACAAAGGCTCTTGATTTCATGATTGGAGTGAAGCGAGAGTGAAGAGATTGCAGCCTTGCCAATAGTAAGTGTGTTTCGAGTGTGAGTATGCTTTTGCGAGAGTGGCCTTGCACTGTGTTTTGTCGATGAAAGCCACACATGCGTTTGTACACGAGCACGTGTATATTTTCAACCGCAGGCCTGCATGACAGAAGCGCACAAATACCGGTACTTAGGGACCGCTCTTCAGTGGATTTTTCAGGTTATTCATACTTAACCCTTTCAGGGACAACGGTTACTACAGTGGACATCTTATCTTGTTATCGGATTGCAGGGTGCATGAAAGGGATAATTTAACCGGTTCTATTTAAAAACTTAACTGTACTTTCGGCACCTTACTTTGTCAAAATAGCCTGTTTGAAGTTGGACTGTTGGTGGGGAAGTTTATTTGCAAATAATAAAAAAAATAAAAATTGCATAAGGAAGGAGCGACACGCACATCCGCCAGCCGATATGTTGACACAGATTAGTTACGTGTTGGCAGCTGAAAAAAAAAGGGATTTGAAGGTTTGTTTCAGTGTGCGGCAGGGGATTGCAATATGAGATCTGATGAAGCAGCGTGGTTTAGCGCCTCTTTTTGCATGCAAGAAACGCCTCGCAAACTCTATCAGTCTCTAACAGACTCAACCAATGTCATCAGCGGCATCACCACACCCCAATAAGCCAACTGACCAGACATTAAACCGTTGCTGTACAGCAGGGGTGTCAAACTCATTTTTGTCGCGGGCCACATTGTAGTTATGGTTTCCCTTGGAGGGCTGTTATAAATTTTGGGAAATCATATCAATGTTTAATCACCTCCTCATATTACATACACAGCGCACAACAAATTGATGGATAACTAGTTTTAAAATCAGAAGTCAAGAATGATTGTGGATTACATATGACAATTTGAAATTTTGGTTCAGACTTTAGTAAGCATCATGGAACTAGACATGTTTGATTTGCTTTCGCGGGCCACATAAAATGATGCGGCGGGCCGGGTCTGGCCCCCGGGCCTTGAGTTTGACACATTGCTTTAAAGGTTGAAAAACTCTGTTTATATCTTATTGTTGACTTTAACCTCGCTTGAGCGATAAATCCCAAACTGGCGGTGAGTTGATCTGCATCAAAAGCTCAGAGACATCCTGGACTGGACAATAACAATAGGCCCAAATTTAAAGAGAGGAAGAGGTAAGTGGAGAGGGGAAAATAAAAAGTTCCCACGTATGATCCTGGCTGTGGGGGTGAAAAACAAAACAAAACAAATTTTGGCTCATTTTATTTCTCGAGGAAAAGAGCATGAAAAGCAGGACGCGGGACAGGAACCAAAGTTTAGAGAGTTAATTTCAATCTGGATTATGATACCTGTGGAAGCATTCAACATTGCTTGTATTCCAGGATACATGTTGCACACTGATGTACTCACAACTTGGGACTTCACATGAGCCCATTGAAATGGGTATAAAAGGCGCACATGATTCCACATGACAGAGGCACAATGTATGCCACCGGATATTCTGTAATTGTGACAATATGATTATATCGCTGAGTACCATACCAAGTCAGGTTTCACAAACAAGATCATAAACAGTTGCCTTGTCCCAACATAACCAAAGATGCAAACCTCCGAGGAATGCTTATAAAAAGACACAAACGCCCATAACACTTCAGATAGATTGTTGTATTATATTTTTCATAAATTCAGTACAGCCCTCAAAGGACTTTATAAATAGGAAATGATCGCCGACAGGAAAAATGTTGCCGAAGTAAATGTTTGGCCTTTTTCTTTACCACGCACAGACGCAGGAAGAAAGGATAACATTTCAGCTTGGATCCGGATAAGCAAACCATTACATCGTGTTATCGTTATGGAACCTCAGATTCCACAGCGGACGAGTCCTCTTTTCCTTGTTTTTGTTGGCAGCTGGCAAGCGGTTTGTAATGTGCATTATGACCACCTCGAGCTACAGTTTGGCTACATCTTACACACCCTCTGCCCTTTGACAAATGACTTTCAATCCATTACCATATACTGTAATAATCCAATATAGATTCAATATAGATCCAAAAGAATTCAAGATCACATTCACATTTATAAACAATTCAGAGCCTTCAGTGAACTTTGCGACTTTTTAGAAATTATTTCATCCTTAAATTTCGCCACTGAAATGACTTGATAGGCCATTCATCTATTTGAATGTGTTTTTAATAAAGAAAGGCATCACCATATTGTGGAAACAAACAAACAATATATAATGCAAATAAATTTGATTCCCCCCCCCCCCTTTCACTCCTGATCGTGTCAAAACTGAAGCTCACATATGGCACACAAAACAAAGCAAAAGAAAACATTGTGATGGCTCATAATTTGTAAATTCATCATGTTTGGTTAGCTAGATGTTTTTAAGTCCTGTTTATTTTGTGTCTTTAGTGTTCCTAACTGTAGCTTGTTTAGGTGGGAGGAAGTCGGCTCCAGGCAAGAGGAAGTCAGAGAGTGAGAGATAGCAGGAAAGCTAATTCTAAGTATATCGTTGCTCCTTGCCAAAAAATGTTTACTGTGTTTTATATTCACATATCATACTTAGGAATGCTTAGTTACAGTAGATAACAAGAGATTACATTCATGAACACATTGGCGAAGCTAACTTTAGCATTCAATTTAGCATAGGCGTTAGCATTAAGATCTCGGCTGACTTCTCTGTATGATAAATGTGTGTTTGTATGTCAGTGTCCTCAGTTGTGAAGCATTTTATGAGATAGAAAACATATTTTGATGTTGTTCTAGTTTGACAGTGATTCCTGACTTAAAGAATGGCATGGAAACTTCAGCTTCTTATTTGAGACCTGCTGAGCTGGGTGGCAGCTATAGGAGTGTATATTATGTAAATTGGGGCATTGCTTAAAAAGAGGTATCATTATTGTTCAATTTTCCAGTGTAAATTTGTCTGATTTAGACCCTCCCGGGATAACCTTTGGAAGCGGATAAGGAAAGATGGGCAACACACAGGGAGGATGGTGCTTAGTTTATGGGAGGGGTAGTGAGGGGAGGGCGGGAGGGGGGTTCGGGGGGGGTCTGCTTGTCACAAAAAACTGCTTTCAATGACAAAGCACTGCTGGCCGTCTTCCAACACTGCACCAGTCGCACGCGTTTGTCTCTCTGTATGCTGTGCATCATTGTGTTCGATATTCAAAGCTCACATGAAAATGAAGCCTGTGCTTTAAATTCTTCTCCATTTGGCCTTGCGATGAAAAAAAAAAATGTTTTCCTTATTGTGGGTTATAAACGCATTTTCATGTGACCACATTAAACCAGCAGGTCTCTCTGGGGAGGGGGTTGGGTGGGAAGGGGGTCAGGGGGAGGGCGGTTCTGGATGCTGCCTTTGTGTCTGTCTTGGGTCTCCTCCAGTCACATGGAAGGTGATGAGGCCGTTTGATATCATTGATAACCGGTTTAAGGTCCATGTCCTCGTATGCTCTTTGTCCTCGCTAGTAGAACGAACTGGGCACAATAGTAGTGTGTTTATCTTGTTCGTAACCCTTTTCCCACTCCTGCCTTTCATTATTGTATTGCATTTCTGAAATCTGCACACTACTAACCTTAGTTTTAACATTTATTCGTTACCCTGAATATTAATTTCAAAGTTCTTTTTCTGCTCTAGTAAGACAATGTGGCACACTTGTATGACTATTTTGTCATCATGATCTTTTTTTTTAAACAATATCATGAGTTTTTATACAGTCATGGTGACCTTTTTTATATCGCCAACCTACCCACAATATCATGATAATGATCATTTTGTGAGGTTCATATCCTGATAATATCAGATTCTAACGTTTGGATATCATTACACCTCAGTGTACTAATAGGCCAAAAGTGTGCTACAAGTCATTCTACAAGTGTGCAAAATTGTTTTACGAAGGGGGACAAAGAGTGTACTGATACTTGAACCACATGCTAGATATCAAAGATATCAAATAAATTACTGTATCCTTGATATCCATTTTAAGGTCCAGAGAACCTAAGCTGGATATCAACGATATTATAGAAATGCTCAAAAGGCTTTCCTTCCGAGTGTGATGTTTTTACATGGGAACAAATGTCTCCATTGGCTGGCCCTTGGAAAACTCCTCTACTTGTCGAAGCGTTTAAGGGTTGACAAAACACTTGAGCAGTTGGGATTGAAATCTTTATGCACGCTGAGAGAGGAACCCTAGCAACAGTGGTGTCACAGACGCTTGATTCCTCACAAACCTCTCCCTCCGGGCGACGTGTCTCCAGGGAGGTTTGGAGTGTTTGTCGACTTGGGCTCGCAAACAAACACGCATCACGTCGTGTGAGAGGTTAAATTTATGCTACACTAAAGAAAGCGTGCTCTCCCCATGCCCCCCCCCCCCTTTCCTGGCTGAGAGTGGAAGTTGTAGCGGTTTCTCTTTTCTACGCACGTGAGACTTTTTCTTCATTCACTTGAGCGCATTTCCTGCCTCTGTGATAAAGAAAAAAAACCACCACCACCACAACGTTGCAACTTTAAAGTACCAGAGACTGCTTGGGTGCGGAGGCGGGTGGGGATGAATACTGCTGTCCGTCGTGTAGCCCGACAAATGACCAGTTAGGATTACAAAACATGCTGAGCTTGCCAGAAAAACAGCAGGTGCACGAGTACGCCTCTCGAATAAGCGTCTCTCACACAAAATGACGCGGGACAAGAAAATGGTCCCAAGACAAAGCGTCGCCGACGTGAAGTCCTTCAAACCCACCTGGAAATGACAAGCCCCAACACCCTCAAGGTCCTCAGCCAGACTGAAAACCAGCTTCCAAATAAAGCACTCCAATCAGCTAAATCCAAGGGATGAGCTCCACTGCAGCTAGACTATTGACCACTAAGTCACACACTCAGCCAGCATTTTTTTTTTTTTACCTTATCCGTCCTGGGAGGAAGCCCCTCTGTTTTTGGCAGCATGCCCCCCCTCCCGACCTTAGCCCCCTTTCCCCTCACACACTAAAAGGTATTGGTGGCCATCTTGCTTTGCCTGAAAAGGACAAGCTACACTAACCGAGCGCAGGGCAAGCTCCTGGCTGTCATGAAGAGGGTGACTGTGGTCGGCCGTAGTCAGACGCTGCCACTGCTGAAGGTTACACACACATGTAGACAGACACACAAGCACATGTACACACACACACACACACACACACACACAGACACACACACATTTGAGATGCCTTTCGCACAGGGGCAGACGGGCTCATCAGCCAATGGCGTGAGGACCTTCGCGGTTTGTAAATTATCTTCCATGCCTAGACTCTCTTAAACAAAGGATCCCCTATGTGGGCTTTTTACTCCAGCACTATGCGCAGGGATCGGTGGCAAGCTGTGGAATGGACGGTGCGCACACACTGGATCTGGCTCTGAGGACAACAACTCTGTGACTGGGAGACATTAACCCCCGAGGCACCGCGCGGTGTTAGTGAAACAGCTGAAGCTAAGCTGAGCACATTTGCAGAGATTGGGCATGAGAATTGAACCAATTTTCCTTGCTCGATTGTCTGAGAAATCCCAATGTTACCATGCCTACTCGAGATTCGCTACTGCCAAATTCACCTGGTGACTGACTTTTTTGGGAACCTATCTGGTTAGCCGCTCTTATTCTGGAACGCCCTGCGATCCAACAAGATGGCACCAGAGCTCAGAGACCAAATTAGTTCTTTCGCACCATCTTACGGCATCTTAGTCCTCAGAAAATATGTTGAAATGAAGGGAGGCGAAGACTCAAGCCCCTTCTAATAGAACAGTAAAAAAAAGATGTTAAAATTAGGGTTGAGCTTCGATTATGTTGTCTCAAATTAAAATAGTGCTTGGACACTATTCTGTGGAATCTTGGTGCCAAGGAACTACGTTGAATTGAGGGAAGGAGCTTCTATTTGACAGGCTGTAGGCCTGTCTCAAATAGAAATAGTGCTTGGCCACTATCCTGTATCTTCTTGGTGCCAAGGAACTATGTTGAAATAAGGGAAAGAGCTTCTATTTGACCGGCCAAAGCCCTGACTAATGGAAAAGTCTAGCTTTGGCACCATCTTGTAGCCTCTTGCTGCCGAGGAACTGGCTAAAAATTGTCAAATACAGAAGTACGTAGCGTTTCGGTGACCAGTTCCGGTCTTGAAATGAGGGGACAAGCTTTTATTAGAATAATATAGGCCTCAACCCTGTCTAATAGAAAAGTGTTTTGACCTCATCTTACGGCAATTTGTTACCAAGAAACTATGTTAACATTAGGGGAGGAGCTTCGATGAGACAGGCCAAAGCCTTGACTAATAAAAAGTAGTGCTTTGACATCATATTGTGGCATCTCGGTGCCAAGGAAATGTGTTGAAGTGAAAGGATGAGCACCTAAATATGAGCCCGGGTACAAATTGTGGGACGGCGTGTCGCTGGAAGGATGCACAAACCGTAGAGGCAATATTTAGCTTTTACGTGTTTGCGTGTATTAAAACAAAGGCTGCTTAAATGCCGTATCTTCCATTAGAGCTGTGATGTGGCTAATTTGGAGCATGACAGGATCTCTGGAAATTTTGACCTAATTCTGAGGCCATAAAAGACTTGATTAATGAATTCTGATGACCATCGCTACTTTGAAGATGGAATCATTGTCAAAAAGTGATGTCTGAAGGCTTTTTATACAGCGCATTCCTTGCTCTCACATGACTCTGACACGAACCTCCCCTCCCTCGAAAACAACTTCCCCTGACTGAAGACATGTGATCTATGATACCAAGTGCTATTGTGTGTTCCTTTTCATGACCGGTTACACGCTGTTACGCGGCAAAGGTGCGTTCTATACCATTGCCCCCGACAATTTGACCGAGATGATGCTCACGGCTTTGAAACACCGAGACGAACAAGGAGATAGAGAGCACGAGATAAGGAAAAAAAAAGAAAAAGATGTGAGCAAGTATAACAGTATCCATGAGGTAAGAGACGTCTGGGTCATATCAGGACAACGAGAGGAGTTCCAGAATGTGGTTGTGTGTAACACTTCAATGAGGCCACCTCAGCTGAGCGTTTCATAGAGCAGGCAAACAATGTGCAACACACACAGACACACACACACAAACATGCACACACATACACACACACAGCGGAAATGATTGCGCTGTGTTGCGCTTGGCAGAGGAAACAGCCCAAGTTCTTAATAAGAACATTATTGCCCATTTCATCAAATTTCGTAAACAGCAGGCGCCAGGATACTTTCAGATGGCAGAACGACAGTGACTACCTCAGACCTGAATTGGAACAAAGTGAAAAATGTGTGTTTGGGGTTGTGCCACAAGACAAGGTTCTGTTTTAGTCTGATTTCCATACCCCCAAAAAAACTAAATTAACACAGCACAACCCGCATATGAATCGAGAAAATGTTGTGACGAGCCGTACAGATAAAAATCGCAAATCCTAATTGCGCCACTAGACAGCAACCCACCCCTCACCCCGCTGTGTCATATCTCAATACAAAAAAAATAATAATTCCTGCTGTATCGTGTCAGTTATAGATGAGCTGCGATGAACCTGGGAACTGTCACAGCTTGTCAAACAGGTTTGACAATGGCAGGAAAAACTACTAACCACATACACACCAAGACAAACAACAAGAGGTGGAGGAAGACATGGATTCCTGACTACCAACGCCAAAATGTGCAATACAAGTACTTTGCGACAGAGAGAATCATTTACTTCCTAGATCAGAGCACTGTAGTACCTCTTGAATTTGCACCAACATTTCTGCGAGATGAGCATAGCACAAAATTTGGTGACTCGTTCCGTGATCACTCAAAATAGTCATATCCGAAATACTCTTTCCTATTGAAGTGAATGGAAATTACATTACAGTCTTCCCAATAAAAGAGCAAAACTAATCACTCTATAGTATTGCATTCATATTATATTAAAAATGTTATGTCACGCTTTTGCTTCAGGTCAATGAACATTGTGCCGCTCCTTCTGGTAACCTAGGTAACCACTGGCAGCAAAATATAGATGTGGATATAACGTGGAGCTGGTTAGCATGGCGTGGCTTGGCTTGTTAGCATTAAGCTAAAATGTCTTCTCGAAAGCAACGCTCAATGGAGTTGTTTTATATACACAACATGTACTATTTAACCTTTGATTTATGTTTAGCTGGACAGTAAATTTCAACTAGGAGTGGCACCACAGATCTTGAAGACTCTTATTTTTGTGGGGGAAGAATTTCTCCAACTGTCAAAAAATGCTAAAAGTGATTTATTGTCTTTAATATTATATTGCCTATATTTTAGACAATGAATATGTCTAAAATATTGCTTAATGTGCATCGTTTTTTTTCTCCTTCAAAAATAATTATGTGCAGAGATCTCTCAGCATCAATTTGAAAACAGGCTTAAGAATTATTGCTGAATATTTTAATAGCCGGAGGAAGGAAGCTACTGGTCTAAATTAAAAACAAGCTGAGTGGTATCAATCTAATGCTTCATCTTGGGTGACAAAAAAAAAAAAAGTCCAACTTTCAAGTCAAAAATAAACTTTCACCACCAGCCTTGCTTTGGTTTGCTCAATGGAAGTGTTTGCTTGATTAACCCAGATTATTTTTAGTCTTTTTCATGTTGTCGCTGAAGTGTGTGCTTTCCTGTTTGCTTGCGGTTGTCACCACTCGCTGGCCAATGAGAAGCACATTTACATTAGCCGCGGCATTAATGACAACTGTTGGCCACGGTTGCGTTAGGCTGGGCCGGGCTCCAGTGGGGTACGGCCTTTTGCCAGATGTTTCGAGACAGTTTGAGCCTGTGCTGTCGAGCCCGCCGCTCGCAAGTAGTGCATTTGAAGGTGATTAATGTCCAAACTACTTCTTCCTAACAAGAGCCAGGCTGCTTGTTAAAGAGAAAAACATGTGGTGAGTTTCAAAGCCGAAAATGAAGGGTGCGGTGGAATACGGGTTACAGTTAAGGCGTATTTTGGGATGGAGGCAAGGAGGAGCGTGAAAGAGTGAAACGCAAAGTGTTGCAAAGCGTGTAGTGTAAGGTGCATACAGGCATTGGGGTTCTTTTATTGTTTTGCAGTTTCAATTCTACACCAGCTTGAAAATATTTTTCTTCAAGATTGCAATTGCAATTTAAGTGCCTTGTAAACAAACATTGTCAGGAAAATCTCATGAGCAAAAAATGATAGGACATCAAAAGGAAACTAGCTAGTTAGTTAGAAAGCTAGCTAGCTAGGTTTCTTGTGCTGTCCTGTAATTTTTTGCTCGTGAAATTTTCCTGAGAATGTTTGCTAGATAGATAGCTAGATAGATAGATAGATAGCTAGATAGCTAGCTAGCCAGCTAGCCAGCTAGATAGATAGCTAGATAGCTAGATAGCTAGATAGCTAGATAGCTAGATAGATAGATAGATAGATAGATAGATAGATAGATAGATAGATAGATAGATAGATAGATAGATAGATAGATAGATAGATAGCTAGCTAGCTAGCTAGCTAGCTAGATAGATAGATAGATAGATAGATAGATAGATAGATAGATAGATAGATAGATAGATAGATAGATAGATGATTAGGTCTGAACTGTTGAGTGTTTAGAATTCCTTTAGCTAAAAATGGAAATGACTGCAAATCATCCCAACCTCCTCCTTGTGAAGGACGCGGAAAAGGTGAGCGCGAGTTCAGTTTACGCAAATGTACGCATTGACCCACAAACACACACACACACACAAAAAAAAACCCACGCTGACGCAAACTATGCAGGCAAGCAACTCCCGCCAGATCCCCCTCCCCGGCCCCCGGGGACCTTGTGGCTGCTCACGAGGAGAGTGGAAAAAGGCTTTTGGCGTTTGTGTTGTGGTGAGTCAGCACGGGTGCGCACATGTATTTAAATCAGGAAAACGTACAAGTGGAGGATAACCACTGAAAATTGCATTCAATTGTAAAAGATTCTTGATTTATTAATGCTAATGCAGTGTTCTTGATTTTTTTCTTTGTGATCTTTTTTCATTTGGTCTTTTTTTTTCTTCTTTTTTTACAGTATACTTAACAGTCGGGTTATGGCATGAGGACTAAAACTATATTTAATAAAAAAAAAGGAAAAAGAGAGAAACGAGGAAGCGTGTTCCATATCCGTCTTTGTTGTTCTTGTTCATAGATTCTCTTATTAGTGAAGAAAGAAAATTTGCATTTCGCGTTGATGGCTTCGGCTGCATCGGAGCGACCATCATGAGACCGTCTTTGGTCACCTTCTACACGTGGTGCACGCTTAGGAGTGCATCTGCACATCATGTTTGCTTGGCTCTGGCAGAACAACTAAGAGCCTCATTCTCACGAAACAGACAGATCCTCTTCATCTGCTCTTTTCTGTGGTGACTGACTGAGCAGTGCGGCTGTTACTTGCATCTGTCTACCTCACGGGGCTAATTTCCAGTTAATTGGCTTGGACAGGGTTTGAAAGGAAACTATAGGGCCGCTGTAAGGAACCCTCTGAGGTGGACGTATAGCGGGTCGCCTCCGTGGAAATGTTGCCGACACTTGAACGCACCACGTGGGGTCACCTTCTGTCTGAATGGGGCACATGTGCGTCGTTCAGCTAATTGAGAAAGCACCCACACACGGATAATTTTAGCTCGTGCAAAACAATATGTATTTTTGAAATATAAATTTATAAATGTTAAAAAATAGCACAGTTTTGTAGAGAATTTGTGAGTTGGATAACATCAGAAACTGGAGTTTGTTTGGCTGGTTAGTCTGCGTGAGTGTCTGGGCGTAAGTTGTGGCCTACAGCAGCTTTGTGCATGTGTTGTCATTTTGTGTGTTTAGGTGTTTGTCACGTTCCATAAATACCAGTTTAGATGTGTCGAAATTAATTGATTAATCAACAACTATTTTAATTATTGAGTAATCGTTCAGAGCCATTGTTCAACTGAAAATCGTCTAATTTCTCTGATTTTAGCCTCTCAGCAGTAACTCATCTCTGATTTCGCAGGCTGCCAATCTTTTGTGTAGACTCAAAATAAGACATTTTGCAAACATCTGACTGTACTTCGGAAAACAATGTCCGTATCAGTAATTGAATCAGTTTCAAAAATGTTGGTGAGTTCAACCCCCATCCCTTTAGTGTGGTATTGCAAAATCAAACGTCATCATTAAACGAATCATTGATTATGAAAATATTCCAGGCTGACAGCATTTGCATGCGGTGCTCAAGCGCTTGGTGCGGGGCAAAAGGTTCGGCAACCGCAATTTGTTTTTGTGGTCCATTTATGTGAAACTAAAGACGCTCACAGGAGAGTGATGTCACTCAGTAGGCCACGCCTCTTAAAGACGCAACACACGAATAGCCCACCGTGCGTCCGCTAATGACACTTTATAAAACCATTTTAATACAACACAGAGCAAGTTTTCTTTATAAAAAAATAGGTCACCAATTTTTTTTTAGCTTTTTGGACAACCACGGTATATATTTTAAAACTCCAAGTTGATTTTCTCCAGATTAAAGTTTAGCCTAATTACCTGGATGCAGGTTACTGAGTTCAAGAGCCTTAAACAGCGGCGGCGGTGCGTGTCCACCGGTTATCTCTGGCTAAGCCTCATTATGACCCTGAGAATACTCCGTCAGAGTAGGCAGGCGGGTCAAAGGTGGGCGGCAGACAATGAGGTTGCCGTGGCAACCGTCGGCGCTCAAGACCTCCGAAGGCACGGAGTGGGGGGAAGCGTTCTGACAGCAGCGTCTGCTTGGAACAAATCACTCTTGCTTTACATTAAGGAGGGTCCCATTTTGGAAACAATAGACGGCGGGGGGGGCTGCTGTGCTAGGGCCTGAAGTACAAGCCATGTACGGGAGCCCTTACGTTTACACACGAAAAACATGAGGATATGATAAAGCCGTTTGAATGTGTATTTGATACCCAGTTTAAGGTCTTTGTACTAATGGGCTCTTTGTTGACACTAGCAGGACGACAAAATGTTACATGTGAGGTAGGATTGGGCACTAGTTGGCATTTATGATCAGCATTAGGGGTACAGCGATTAATCGATTATTCGACCACTAATTCATGATCAAATTAATCAATTATTATTTCGATAATCGATGAATCATTTAGAGAGCTTGTTCAATTTAGAATTGTTCAAAACAGCCCCTCACCAGTAAATATGTTCCGATATTGGTCGTCTTCCATAAACGCAGACACATTTGTGTTGATTCAAAACAAAACATTTGCAAACCTTCCCCTTTGGTAAACAATGTTTCCTATTTTATTTTCTGACCTGTTATGGACCAAACTAGTCACTGAATCTTAGTAAATTCATGACAATTTGAAATTATGGCAATTTTATATCAGGATGGATTTATTTTTAAATCTATATATATATTGCGCGTCGTCCGGCACGCGGTCTGTCCTTCCGTCTGTCCCTTTTCAAAACGTACCTACTGCGCCGCTCAGGCAGTGGCTCACTACGATCGCGTGGGCATCTTAGCGAAAAAATGTTGTCTACCCACAAGCATTGCAATGAAATTGTTAGTTATTTAGTAGAGCTAAACATCTCTTTATTTTCGCGATAGGCAATGAAGATGAACAAAAAGTTGAACCAAGCAACAACACTTTTGTGGGCCGAAGGCCCACCTTACCAGCCTTCCGCAGGAACTAGCTGATGAACCGCCCGGAGGGCGGCGAACCAGCTAGTTATAAATAAAATTCATCGATTAATCAACAAAATAACAGACAGATGAATAGAATAGTAAAGTAATGGCTCGTGGCAGCCCGAATCAGATGTTAACTGCTTCATGGAAAGTCATTTCAGTCTTCATTTGATATATTTTGAGCGTGCAGGATTATGAATGAAAATCCGCACGTGGTGAGCCGACACTCAAAACGGCTTTACGGCCAGCCGTAAGAAGTATTTATTTGATAGCACAAAAATGTCATACAGTTATGGAGGGCAGGAGTGGGAAAATGTAAGACAGTGTCTGACTCGTGACGACAAAGAGGGTACTCATCACAAAAAAAAAAAAAAAGAACATTGAGGCGGTTGCAAAGTGCTTGAATAGTTTTCCATACATGCACTCACAGGCGCGGCTTTCATGATATGGAATAGCCTTAAAGCAAACACCGTTACGATTGCACCTCCCTCAAAGTTCTCTCTCTCTCTCTCTCTCGATGGAGGATATGCAAGTGTTTTCCTGATAGACGTGTTATCTCAGCTGGGTTACTACTCCTCTGGCGAACGCACTGCCGCAGCAATAAAAAAGAAATAAAAAAAAGTGGGATTGGATGATGTGTGAGAGATTAATGAGATAGCAGGAGGAATTTAAAAAAACGAAATACTTTGTTTCGAACTTTTTTCGACTGAAATAAATTTGACATTTACCAGTGTGTGTTACCTCAAAAAAAATGGTGGGAATCTTGAAATTGCGCTTGCCATAAATGTGTTTTGTTTTAATAGCACAGTGGCAGCAGTATTCAAAGGGGATCTTGAAACAGTACCGAGAACTGTCTGTACTAACTGCACCTGTACACGAGAATGACATTTTTGAAATATTTGCATTTCTGTGTATTTTGCGTCACTTAGGGCCCACAGCATGCCGAAGCAACGCAGACCAACAGTGTGTCTCGCAAAATACTTTTGTGGGTTTTAACCCTTTCCGGGACAGCGGTTACAACAGTGGACAGCTTATCATGTTATCAGGTTACAGGGTGCATGAAAGGGTGACGCATAAGCGAGACCCATAAATACTTATACCTACACACACATGTGTGTGTTTGTGTGTGTGTGTGTGTTTGTTGGCTATAAAGCAAAGCGCAAAATCTCTGAAACGGTTGCAGTCACAATGAACGGCGCCCTCGCCGACAGCCTTACCCGTCTGTTTCCGCTTTTTTGTGGCCATCTCCTTTTCGCCTTGACATTCAAGCCATGTTTTTAAGGTTCAATAAAAAAAAAATGTAAAAAAAATAAAATAAATAATACAGTATGGCGGCCCGGTAGTCCAGTGGTTAGACACGTCGGCTTCACAGTGCAGAGGTGCCGGGTTCGATTCCAGCTCCGGCCTCCCTGTGTGGAGTTTGCATGTTCTCCCCGGGCCTGCGTGGGTTTTCTCCGGGTGCTCCGGTTTCCTCCCACATTCCAAAAATATGCATGGTAGGCTGATTGAACACTCTAAATTGTCCCTAGGTGTGAGTGTGAGTGCGAATGGTTGTTCGTCCCTCTGTGCCCTGCGATTGGCTGGCAACCGATTCAGGGTGTCCCCCGCCTACTGCCCGGAGACGGCTGGGATAGGCTCCAGCACCCCCCGCGACCCTAGTGAGGATCAAGCGGTTAGGAAGATGAATGAATGAATGAATGAATAAATAATACAGTCGAGTATATTACATGTGGAGCCTTAAAAACAGATACACGGTCACAGATTTTCACTCAACGTGTTGATCAACCTGTATTGTGTTTTGTTGTTATTGTAAAGTGTCCTTGGGTGTCTTGAAAGGCGCTTATAAATAAAATGTATTATTATTATATTATTATCGATGTGCAGTGTTGAACTGTTTTGTATGTATGTATGACTGTCATTTTTTTTTGCACTTGAGTTACTTTTGGGCATGTTTGGTTGATTTATGGTGGGTCCAAAGTTATCAAATTTCAGTGTGTAAAAATGACATTTACAAACGGGTTAAATGTAATACGAATGGTATGCAAGGATTGAGAATTGTTAAAATCATTAGTGGGTCACCCTATTTCCACTTCCTTACACAATACATGCCCGGGTCATCATGGCCATCAAACGGTGAGTAATTTTCACTCAATTTTAGTTTTGTTGCACAGCGATTCCAAGAATGTTGCCTGTCCCGTTTGTGAAAGTTTTCTGATGTTTGATTTATGCACGAAACCAACAAGTCGCCTTTGGATGACTGAAAAGCTTGGAATTATTTCAAAATAGGTCATTTCCCTCTTGGTTGCAAACAGATGATGGCCATGTGTATCGCTTTGCTTGAGAGGGAAATATTACTGATAGAAATTCTCGGTTAGCCATTACAAACAAGAGGGACAAGGATATGTTAGGACTAGTATATATCAATTTACGATAAAATCTATCGGTTGATATGTGAGCTCTATCCCAGGTGTCTGTGGGCGAGAGGCTGTGTACGCCATGGACTGGCCGCCAGTCAATCACAGAAAACAAACGGTGTCGCCAAACAACCATTCACACTCACATTCACACTTTGGGACAAATTAGAGGCTTCAAAGCACATAGAATAAATGCTAACCCTAACCCAAAACAGATGATCTCAACGCAGGAAGTTTGGAGCCGAGAATTGAATCTCCAAATCTCAGCTCTGCGAGGCAGACACGCAAACCACCCGATCACTGGTCTGCCTCATAGAAGGACTGCTTCACTGAAGGGGGGGTTGCACTATGAAAGGCAACATTTAGCATGTGGTGCTAATGTGCATGTGTGTGTGTGTGTGTGTGTGTGTGTGTGTGTGTGTGTGTGTGTGTGTGTGCCTTGAGGGCCAGAGCCCAGCCTTCTCTCGACTGCACAACCTAAGGCGAAGCCACGAGGGAGCCATCAAGCAAGCCTGAGTGAAACCAGACCTTTTTTAAAAAAGGGAATCCTCCGCAACAACATTGCTCACACAAACCAGAGAAGCCTCTTGTTGGCCAAATTGTTCAGAGAGTATTTTCAGCCCATTTCAAGAAGCCATCTACTGGTATTATGATGATGATGATGATGATTATTATTATTATATGTGACCAAAAACAACCCTCAGCGGGCGTCGGCGCTCGCTGTGCTGAGGAAAACAGGAACAGTTACAGGCAAGCCGCTACATGAGCTGTTCCACTTGGCCTCTGCCCTTTTTTCACAATCCTGTGGAAGAGACGTTTGTCAGGAAGGGTGTGTGAGCTTGATCAGCAAGACTGGCCACCGAGTATATCCCCGACACACAGTATTGCTACATATTCGCACACGCTATACGCGGTTGAAGTCTCGCTGTCACCTCGACTCGTTGGGCACCCGTACAAGCCGTAAATGAAAATATCTGTGTTTCACGTTATGTTTATATGATATGGCAGTGCTTACAAACTGCCCCAACTTTCGGCCTTTTGTTTTCCTTTAAGACAGTGGGGTGTCACGTCTGTTTGTGCTAAGCTATTATTGAGGCCCAATGTGAGCTGATGCTACGGATGAGCCTCATGTTTGTTTGCGACAATTAATCCATCAACCGAATATAGTTGTTTATGTAACATGGATTCATGATTGTGTGTATAACCACACTGAGGTTGTGAATAGGTTTCTTTCTGACTTCCGGGTTGAGTGAACGCTGGCGCCTTTGGCTGCCGCTGCTCAACCCATATTGTATTGTGTTGTGGTTTTTGTTGTTGTTGTAAAGTGGCCTTGGGTGTCTTGAAAGGCGCTTATAAATAAAATTTATTATTATTATTATAATGCTCAGTGCACGGTGTTGGCGCTTTATTAGCCGCTTCGTTTGAAATGCTTTGCCGCCACCTTGTGGCATCTATACGCAATTACAAAATAATTTTAGCGGGGCATCAATTTGAATTCTGGGGTTCACAGTGTTCTATAGTATTTAGGCCAAACAGTTGAATAGCGGTTCATGCATCTGCATCACAGTTCGCAGGTTTGGTTTTTGAACCCATGCTAAGCGCGAGTTTTCTCGGGGGTTCTCCGGTTTAGACTTCAACTCAGCCACACTAGACAGTTAAGATGGTTAAAATGTAACTAGAAATCCTTGAGGCACTACATAACCAGTACAATAAATAGTATCTTTGATGATTCTGTTTCGATTATTTCCTGAAGGGGCGGCCCGGTAGTCCAGTGGTTAGCACGTTGGCTTCACAGTGCAGAGGTACCGGGTTCGATTCCAGCTCAGGCCTCCCTGTGTGGAGTTTGCATGTTCTCCCCGGGCCTGCGTGGGTTTTCTCCGGGTGCTCCGGTTTCCTCCCACATTCCCAAAACATGCGTGGCAGGCTGATTGAACACTCTAAATTGTCCCTAGGTGTCAGTGTGAGCGCGGATGGTTGTCCGTCTCTGTGTGCCCTGTGATTGGCTGGCAACCGATTCAGGGTGTCCCCCGCCTACTGCCCGAAGACGGCTGGGATGGGCTCCAGCACCCCCCGCGGCCACTAGTGTGGATCAAGCGGTTCGGATGATGAATGAATGAATGAATATTTCCTGAAGGAAATGTATTACAACGTCACAGATGAGCGCTAATGTCATGTCAGTTCAGCCGAATGGAGGATCCGGTTCGCTATGAATGAGAGGAATTTTGACAAGGAGTTTAAAATTCTGTCGGCCGGCACGCATGGGTCCGTGCGCGCATGCGTGTATGTAGATAAACAAACCCCGGTGAACCTTAAAGCCACACAAGCCCACACTGACCCACATTTGTGACGCTCCGAATAATACGTTTGCAGACTCTTGCCTCTGTGTCGCCGCCTATGCTAAGCAATGGCACACAAAGGTCTCCACTGAGTGATTCTGCAGGTGTTATATAACAGTCGCTCCTACTCTGCCGATGCCTCTGACAGGGAGGGCGACTCAGTCAATGCACTCACGCGCATACACACACTCACACACACACAGAGAACCACATGGACACTCGCTCTCAGTTTTCTCCCTCCCCCCAGCCGCATGGACACCATTGTGCGACGCACATGGTATACGCCGTGGCTCAGAGAATGCATACCAATTAATGAGGACATTTCTGCCAGGGCCACAACTCGCCACGTGTCATAATAACTTGGCACAATGCCGGCTGGCCCCAAGGTAGGGGAGAGTAGTCCCCGGACAAGTTAGCGCATAGTACAATTTTGACCCATTAGCCGCATTAGCAAACAGCTGCTCGGTGACACAAAGCGACGTTAGGGTTTAACCTCCGTGTTGTGTTTTGAGGGTGCGCAACGAATGAAATGTGCGCCTTTGGAAATATCAAGATGATGAGGCGCATAAATAAGAGAAGGTCAGCACAGTGGTTTAGCGGTTAGCAGGTCTGATATATAGTTCTGAGATTCTGGGTTCAAATGTCATTTCTGGCATTCTTGCACTTTAGCGCCGTATTCAGTGGCCCTCACAAAACCATGAAACCATAAACAGCGAATTGTTTCTTACATCGCGTTGGGCTATCTGTCCATTCATTTTCATAACCGTGTATCTTCATTAGACTACCAGGTGAGCTGGAACCTATTCACCTGACTGGATCATAAGCAGGTCGCCAGCCAATCGCAGTGAACATGCAGACCAAAAAAAACAAAACAAAACATTGATACTTACATTCAAACAGGACAGTTTTCGAATCTTCAATGAATTTAACATCCATGTCTTTGGAATGTGGGAGGAAACCCTCCCTCACAAACCCCTCAGAGCCAAGATCTGAACCCAGAACCACCCGACTATTAGGCGGTCGTGCTAACCACCAGGCGCTAGGGCACGGCGCTCGCTATCCTCTCGTTTCATGAAAACAACGAGAAATGATGGCACCTTATTCAAAAAAAAAATTCCAGACAGAAGCAAACTGGGTGTTCATAGTTGCGGTCTCAAACGCACACACTAACACACGCACAACAGGCGCATTACTCCAACCACGTGCTGAGCGGCTGCCGGTCATGAAAACAAAGAAGGCATCATCCAGCATACTGAATTTAGTCACACATGCATTCACATGGGACGAGTATTCTCCACGCCCCGTTCGCCCCCACTCAGATATTTTGCAGGAAGGTTGCACCACATATCGAGTACCTCAGCGTACCAGGAAAAAAAAAACAATTCAATTTTTGCTCAGGGCAACTCCGGACCGGTATTTAACTCATTCACTCCCAAAGACGTTTTTAAACGTCTTTTCAGATTTGGTCCAGAATTGGCTGGTACTGAATGAACACAAAAATAAATAAAGACTGACCTGGACGGCAGGGAGAACGAGCGGCTTGGACGTCCTCCTCCTCTTCAGTTCCACGCATTTCCTCAGCTTACAGATCTGATGGCCGGTGCTGCGGTTGAGGCAGCAGCTGCACCGGCCGCAGCTGATGGTCCTCAGGCACGGCTCGCACTTGCCGCACCTGCTCCGCTTTCGCCTCTCCTTGCGTGGCTGTTGCTTATTGGAAATCGACGGAAAAGAGGATTCGCCGTAGCCCGACTCCGACTCGGTTTCCAAAGAGAAGGAGGAGCGCGTACTCTCAGAACTGCAGGAGAAAGCCGAGCTGCCGTCCAGAGAAGGGGTCGCGATCTTTGGCGGCGGGTCTAGTTCGGGCGCGGCGACTACTCCGACCCGATCCTCGTGAAGGACCGGTTGACACTCGGCCGGAGTCTCAACGGGATTCCGGTGGTCCGGCGGTTCTGGAGGGGGCTTCCTATCTTTGGCTTGCGGTGCAGGTAGAGGAGGGCTCTCCAGACTTTGCGGTCGCTCCCAGAAGCCTCTTGATTTCAGAGAGTCGCTCCGGATGATAACTGGGAAATTCCTTGCTACAGGGATGGTATGTTGCCACGTCGAGGTCTCTGGTACAGATGAGGAACTTGGGACCGGAGGTTTAGCACCGTGAAGAATAGATTGCATGTCTGTCCCGTCCTCCTTTAGAACCTCGAGTTGGGATGACTCGGAAGCGTCGGGGGCTTTGGTGGGATTTGAGGTAGCTGCGTTTGGGAGAGTTAGCACCTTGTCAAGCGACTGTTCTGGCAGTCCCTCGACGGACTGAGGTCTATCCGGAGCTTGCGATAGAACTGGGGGGGACTCCGCGGGATTGATCCGTTTTGGTCGTCCCTCACCGTCAGCCAGCTCCTCGGCAACGATCGCCGTCTTTTGCTTGACCTCATCCAAACCGTCAGAGGTTTTCTCCGCCAGTATGCCCGAATTTATCTCCGAGTCGACCTCGTTTTCGGTCTCTCTCAAGACCACATCCACGTCGTCTTTGACACGACTGAGTTTGTTTCCTATGAAAGATTGCGGTCCTTGAGAAACGGGAGAGGAGATCCTTGTAGCAGCTGGTTCGCCGGGGCTCGCTTGACGGGCGTCGTCAAGGAGGTCGGGTTGCAGGTCTTCATTGGAAGGGACCTCGGTCACAGCCTCACCGATTATGCTCGTGCGGTCGTCTCGCGGCACACGGTCCTCCAGGGTGTCCGCTTTGAGGGGGCTGCCCTCATTAGCACCTGTGACACAAGCGGGGCCTTGAAAATCCGTTTTCAAAGAAACCGGCAAAGGTTCTTCGGGTTCTGCTTTCTGGAGATCCTCCTCGGTCGTCGGGTTATTGCTGGTCTTTGACGGCTGGTTTCTGGCGTTCGCAGCTCCCCTGGTCTTCCTCGTGCCCCTGCACGGTTTGGGTGGCAAGAAGGAATCAGTTGACAGCTGCGCCCCCCGCAGGGATTTTCTCCGCCAGAGGGTGGCATCTAACTCGCTGTAGTGGTCAGGCAACTTGCTCAACCCTCTAAGCCTCGTGGATCCTGTTAAACTTTGGGCACGGTTAACTCTACCGGGGGATACGCTGCCCTGACCTGCGGACCGGCTACCTAACCTTCTTCCTCTGGGGCTACGGCCCGACCGAGGCTGAGGTTTGGCACTCCTAGTGGGGGCAGTCGTGACTTTCTGAAGGCGCTCCGATACTCGTCCCCCGCCTTTATTTGAGTTGCTGGTTTGCCGTTTGGTGCCGGCGACTTTTTGGCCTTTTTTTCTCTGAGCGGGGGTTTGTCTCCTGGCGGATTTGGTGGTGGCTGGCATGGCTGACGATAATCAGGGGAAGGTTTTTTACAGCCAGCATGGGAGCCAGATTCGAATTAAGATTCTGTCTAAAATCTAACCTCGATTTTATTGATTTGGCTGTGGAAGCTGGTGGTGCATGACCTATGAAGACAAACATGAACAGGTCACTGGGGTGATAAAAACACAAAGAAACATCCAAGAACCAAGACTCATCCAATTTCACGTTTTCAAATCTGTGTCTCATTCACATGTCTCAATCTTGGAAGTGTCACAAAAGGACTTAGCAAAAATCTTTTTAAACGGATTGTTGGCTGCGAGCAAAATAAAAGGGGAAAAAAAGCTATCATAAAATATAATTGGCTTCAGAAAACATCTCTTGTATATGTTCTGGAACAAATGACTTATTCCATGCATCAAGTACACTACCGGTTACGAGCTTGGTCACTGAATGAAATAAACACCTCAGTCTAGGCACTGCTGAATTTGGGTGTTTGAATCCATTGAGAATAGCGGAAGGAGTAGAATATCAAAAATATGGGGAGAATAATCAGATCCAGACTTGCCATAAGGCAAGCACAAGCAATTATCTGAGGCCCTTACCTGGGGTTTCTTCAGTGAACCTAACACACGTGTTGTTGAAATGTGGGACAAAGTCGCAACACCCAGAGAAAACCCACTCAAGCACTGGGAGAAGATGGCAACTCTCTATAGCAAGACCGGCACCCAGATTTGAACGCTGAACCTCAGAACTATGAAGCGCATGTGTTTAGCACTGGTCCAGGGAGAATAATAAAATGAGTATTTTGACAATGATTTACAAAAAAATGAGTTAGACATCCAAATCATGCTTTTTTTTTTAACCTTGTCTCGAGTGACAATTTGGCCACGCCTGACTTATGTCCTGTCACAACATGGTGTCGAAAACGTCGAGTCACACATAGATAAGCATGAATAAATTGTTCTAAACACAAACGCGAGCGTTTCCTCATTTGCGTGAGCAGTTTAAAGGGCAAACACGTTGCCGAGTGCTGCTCGGGGCCAGATCCTGTTGTCGAACGTGCTTATTACAGCGTTACAAACGCCCTCTGCGTCGCCCTTTTACTCGTTTTTTTTTTTTTGCACTTGACCGTCCGCGTTTAAGGCGCCTAATTGGGAAGTGGGGGGGGGGGGGGGTTATTCGTGGGGGCGGGGGGGGGGTCGAAGACAAACCCCCCCACTTTCACACGGATCTGTCGCTCGTGCGGGTTTATTTACGCGTTTTTTGAAGCAGAAAATACTTGACATACCAGAGGGGGAGCCAGTTGCGCCGTCTGAGGTGCTAATAATACTCCACCGAGACAGCCAGACCTTGTATGCGTTTCCCCTCCTCGGCAAATTTAGCCCACCGCTGCTGATGGCGAATCGCTCGGCTGGTGGGCTCCCACACAGACGCGGTCATGACAGGCGGGTGGACGGGCTGGAGGGGCGGGGGAGTCCCGGTGGCCACGTCGCCGCGCGGTTCGCTCGTTTCGCGTCGTCAAAACGTCAAACCCTCTTGTCACTGCCTCAGCCACGGCCAGGGTAGCCCCGCTCGCTCACGCTCGGCGCTCCCTCCTGCCAGACGCCAACCTTCTTCGGGTTCGGCCGGGGTAGAGCTTGTCGTCTCCGGGCTGGAGGGGAGGCGCGAAAACCAGACACGGACGTCAACTGTCAGCGGGAAGCGGATCGGAAGCGTGAACGTGTATGACTGCAGTCATTTTCCCGCCACGCGTCCTCGATAAGCGTAAACGTAAATGTTCCAAGAATAAAGGCAGGCATATTTTCGACACATTTTATTTTCAAGGAGAATTTTTAAAATGTTTTCGGACCCCCCCCCCCCCCCCCCCGCCCAGCATTTTCGTGAGTCATATATTTTTTTGAAGTGCATATTTTCTATTAAAAAACATGATAACAGCAAAGTATCATGTTTTTAGAGAAGTCATAATTTCTTAGCAAGTTGCGGGAGTACGAGTATAAAGTGAAGCATGTTTTTTAGTAAAATAGTTGCATATTTGTTAGATTTTTTTTTCTAGATCAAAAATATATTTGTGAGAAAATTTGAAGATTAATAGGTGTGTAGTCTCAAGAGAAAAAATGATCTTTGAGAAAAGTCAAATTCTTTAGAAAATGTTGTTATATGAGAATTAAACAACACATCATGGGGAAAAAGTGGGCGAATTAAATGTTTTAAAGACACACAGCTGCACACTTTTAAGATAGTCGTATGGTTTTAAAGGGGAAGTCAAGTCGCAAGTTTTTGTTACAAGATTATGTTCGATGCAGCCCCACTAGTCAAAAAAACGGTATTCTGATTGTGTTTGTCGAATATGAATTAAATAGCAAAATCTACCCATTTGAATCCATCGCAAGAACATTCGGGCATGCGAATGTCAAATGATCAAATTCAGAAATCGGGTGAGTCGTGATTGCTGAATCATAATCGGGATTGGAACTTACCTGAGCATTGAGAAACTGTGACATCATTTTTGGGTACTTTTTGAGCCAACGGTATATAGATTTTAATATTACAAGAACAATATCACTATTGGGGGCCTGGGGGGGCAAGTCAAGTTACATTATATGTGTACACATACAACTCACAAGGCTTCACAAGCCAGGTGACAAAGAACCATGGGTAAGATGGGGGAATCCCTCTTACAGGATGACGTGGCTGCATAATTTGAAGTTACACAATGTTAACTAGAATAGTGTGAGTAGCGATTTAATAAGATGAAGCGCTGCAGAAAGACTCCTTTGGAGAAGCGGCCCCTCCTCAAAATTCAGTGGGCCCAGTCGGTCGATGCAAAATTCTCCAAAGCAAGGCCTCCAGGAAGGTGGCCGACCGCGGATCATGTCCCGGTCAGTCGGTTCAGAATCTGTACAGCATCATCAAGATTTGTTCATTGTTCAGAATACGTACATCTATCGGTTTTTATTGCGTATGCAAAGACTGCGCGCTAATATAATCTCATCGTTTACCTCCAGCAATATACCTAAGATGCTCCTTTTGCTCTCAACTTGGACAGCAGCATTTCATTCTTTCGGCATTCCTCTTGAAAGTCTTTGACGGTTTGGAAATAAAGTCTCTGGATGTCGAGCAGCTCCAGATATTTGTCGTTCAGCTGATCTCTCCTCATTTTGTTCTCCTGCTTTTTCTTCTCCATCTTGATACGACTCTGTCCGATTCCCTCCACGATCTGCTCCATCTGTCTGAGGAACTGTTCCTTTGCGGCTGAAGAGGACATGGCTTGTTGGAAGTTGTCGTGAATGGAATTCAGCAAATTAACCTCCTTCTCGAGATAAACTTTCTGGTCATCCAATGTATTATACAAGGTAAAGAACTGTTTGGTCTCTTTGTGCGTTGCAGAAACTTGGCAATAGAGCTCAATGAATCTCTTCTGGTACTGTGCGAGTTCTGCACGGCAAGGCACTTCGTCGATCTTTCTCTGCAAAACGGCGATGTCACGATTCCTCCTAGCCATAAGCAGACGGACCTTCTGTAGCTTCTCTCTATCCGCATTATACTGTTTGTCAATCAATTGGTTTCTCTCCTTCTCCTCCTCTGTACCAACTCCGGATGCTGCGCTTAAATTTTCAATACTCTGCTGCAGGCGGACCATCTCATCTTTACAGTGGGTACGAAACTCCTGCTCTTGAAGTTTCAAGTTTTCATTCGATGTTACCAGAGACCTCAGCTTCTCGAGCATGTTGTGGTCAGCCTGACGTTCCACATCCTCGAAAATCATCACCTCATTCATCAGTCTATCCGACCGCTGGGTGACCTCGGTCAGCTTCATCTTGGCTTCATCGCAGCCTTTCTTAACTTCGGCATGCCGGGCTTTTAGCTCAGCACGCTGGTTAATCATCTGCTGGATCTGTTTGTTCAGAGAGGCAACAGCTCTGAGGTGTTGGTGAAGTGGGCCATACCACTCTGAAGAGTCCTCCGATGCCTCCATGTGTTTCTCAGCATACTCGGAAGCGATCTGTTTGATCTCTTCAGACCGCTGTCCCACAATATCCCCCACCGTGCGTGCCGTCAGCTGGCCCTCTAGATTGGCCATGGCGGCCATTGTGTTCATCAGACTTTTGATCCGCTTCTCCTCCGCCGCCCACTGAACTTCTTCCTCTGACAACTGTTTCACAGAGTCTTTCGTTGTCAACGCCATTTTTTCCCCTGACTTATCTTGTTTGCTGAATCCATATTGCCTGCCATATTCCAGCAATGTAGAGTGAACCTTGGACTCCTCATCCAGTAGCTCCCCTGCCTCCTTTTGCCTTCTGTATTTTCTCTGTGGTTTGTATACTTCCAGGATATCAAGAACTGCTCCCACTGCCTTGTCTCTTCTTTGATGGAAGTCTTCATCCTCTGGAAGGTTGAAGGCCTTCTGGAACTGAGATATGGAGTAGGCTCTCACGTAATCGCCCATTTGCTCTCTAGTCTCGATCGCCCGCTTCACTAGCCACTGTATCACTGGAAAAATATGAATAAAATCAAGCCCTTGGATTTGATGAGGCTCCAGGAGATGAGGACATTTCATTTTCGGCAAAACGGACACAAGTTTCTCAGTCAAAGCTATTTTCTGGCCGATGGTTGAGTTTTCTTGAAAAAGAAGATCAACGTCAATGTCATAGTTACACGTAGTGATGCACCAAGTCATTCCGCCGACCACCTTATCAAAAGATGACAGTCCCTTGATGCGGGCCCGAAAATATCCGGCAGCCAAAAGAAGCTCAAGGATCTCCGCCAGCTTAATGCACTGCTCTTCATCCTCCCGGGCTTCCACCTGAATAACGTCGCCGCCTTGATGCTCAGAACCTAATTTAGAGCCGCGTCTTGCTGTATTAAACACAGAGACGGTCGCTGCCATGTCGATTAAAGTGTCAGGTTTTGGAACGGAAATGTTGGTTCACTATGGCGCGCTCAATTGACGTCTTTTACGTCATTAGCGTGCGCTCGTAGACCAAGAGCTGAGGCCATCCTTCCCCTTGTTAAGTACTACGTGAACTTTGGAAACTTCGCTATGGCTAGGAACTAAATTATGTTCACGTCTTGCTCTATTAAAAACAGAGATGATCGTTGCCATGTTGATTGTGGTGTAAAGTTTCGGAACGGAAACACAACTCCAATATGGCGCGTGAAACTGACGTCATCTACGTCACTAGCGAGCGCTTGTCAAGCAAGAGCGAAGGGCACTCCAGCTCTTGTGACTTGTTCAGCATTACGTGAACATCGGAAACATCGGCATATCTTCTTATTCGACAGGTTACGTTGTCAGATCATGATTGTTTAGCGACACTCATATTTATGTCGCGTGTCGTGTGAGCTAGCGTCGTATCCAGGAACAAGGCGACGGCAAAGTCATTTTACTGACGGAACATTTATTCCATTGCTATTAACGGTGTATGTACAGAATTTCAAGTCGTAAGTACAGTGCAGTATTTTATAGTACATACAATGGATGGATTTTACTCGACACATCCCCAAATCCAAGAATGTTGGGCAATGCCTTTGCTGATGACCAATATATAATGATATGTCTATTTTTGCTTGGTAGTGACGCATGAGGTGGATTTGTGAGCATCCAGGATGACATCGGAGGCTGCTGCTGCTCCTGTCCCCGCACCTCCAGCCTTAAGCAGCACTAAAGCGCGAATAGACCACTATTGGCTCCGCTCTTTTGTTGCTGGAGGTAGGTCGTGACACATGATTATTATTTAGACATGTCATTTCGGGGCACCATGATCAAATTTGCTTCCCGGCTTGCTCCATGTTTCCTGTTTAAAAATAATAATAATAATAATTGCAGTCTGCCAGTATTGTTGGGGCTCTGGTCACGTGATTTATATTGTTGTTGCTAGACTATTGTTGTGCCCTTTGTTCGCTCATCCCTCAACCACGTTGTCCTGTTTTCGCTATCTACTGTCTGTCCCTCTACGCTGTCTCTCCATTGCAAACCAACCATTTTTACAAACACGAAAATGTTTGTACTCCATTCTTAAATAGTATTTTCACATGACATCATGTCAATCCAGTATCGAGCTCATACAAGTCACAACACTATTAAAAATGCCACAGTTATATGTTAACAACGTTAACACGGACGTGTCGTATTTGTCGATGTGCATTTTCCCCCCCTCAGAATTTCACTGCTCTCCCGACTGGTAGGCCAATGCCGAGTATACGCACTGCTGCCATGACAGCTCAAGGCAGTGCTAGGGGGTTAAGACAAGGCGAGCGCTACTACGAGCTCAGAGTGAAGGACAAAAAGCAAGCGCTTATAAAGACAGAAAAAGTGTCAACTGTGTTTTCATTTGTGGAGGAAGTACTCTCCAGCCATGCTGCTGAATTCAACTTGTAAATTATCGTCACTTTTTGAAGATTGCACTTTATAAAAACATTCTTAAATAAAGTGGAAATAATTAAACCGTTTTTGCCACATTTGTTTAGTCAATTTAGCAGGCATTGTGCTGCCTCTTTTGGTGTATTCTCCTTTGCCTCCTGGGAGCAGTATGTCATACACCTGCACATGAAGACTGTCATGGCGCCTCAATAGGCTGCAATAATATTGGTCTTTCAATGCAGAGGATAAAGAACATCTGCCTATGAGTATTAAATTATCTGGCTACATGTGTAGCTTCTGTTCAAATATCTGTTGCTTTAAGGGTAATAGGGTGAGAAGGCTCTTTAGAGTCACAAATACGAGCAGTTAAAAAGTCAAGAGTTAACAATATGAAAGGAATTTCTCTGCGTTTCTTTGGTGGAGAATCCTTGTTCATTCAGTTACTTCTCTGCCGTAGGTGTTGCAGGATGCTGTGCCAAGTCTACAATCGCTCCTCTAGACCGGGTAAAGATTCTGCTTCAGGCCCAGAATCCCCACTACAAACACCTGGGTAATCTGTTGACAAATCGTAATTTGAATTCATTTAGCGTCGCCCGATAATTATGGACTTCATTGCGCCTCTTTCGATTTCAGGCGTGTTTTCCACTTTAAAAGCTGTGCCAAAAAAAGAAGGCTTCCGCGGCTTGTACAAGGGTAATGGTGCGATGATGGTGAGGATATTTCCTTACGGTGCGATCCAGTTCATGGCCTTTGATCATTATAAAAAGGTATGGTCCTTCCTCTAGTGTGGGGTAAAAATGTCAGTAAATGGGATGCCCTTGGCCTTGAATGACAACTTGCACCTCCTGCATGCATTTTCATTTGCTCAACAGCTGCTTAGTAAACAACTTGGGATCTCCGGACATATTCACCGCCTCATGGCCGGTTCCATGGCAGGTAGGTTTGAAAACATTTTTTGGTATGACGTTAGCTCCTTAAAATGGGGATCTCCCACACTCCAAAAACATGCGCAGTAGGTTAATTGATCACTCTAAATCAGGTATGTCCAAAGTCCGGCCCGGGGGCCAAATCCGGCCCTCGGCCCCTGTCATAAAATCAGTGCCTCTGGCCCGCAGGTTGGGCGCAATGGAACACGTGTTGCATTGACTGAGGTCTCATAGACTGGTAAGTGATGTTTCATAGAGTACTGCTTCCCTCTAGTGGCTAAATGAGTAATAGCATTCACTAAATGAGTAATAACATTTAGACACTAGAGGGCATCACTCACGAGTTAACCAGACATCACTCCGTGTTTATATTGACTGATATGTCATATTTCAAATGATCCTTGCAGTTGTGGATATGTGTATTGCTTGTTCATTTCCCTGTTGTTCGAGTCAAAGGTTTTGTGACTATTGAAAAGTCATGGTGATACATTTTATGTTTCAAATCAATCAATTTGCACTCAGGAGACTTCTGTTTAAGAAAAAGTCAAGTGAATAAGCAGTTGCATGTGATATACCCGTTTCAAATGAACCAAAAGAAATTCTTAAGATTGTTGAAATTAAAATAAAAATGGAAATGTGAAACAGACTGGCTTACTAAAATTTGTTGAACAATATTGTTGTTCAATGTAAAGAATGTCAGCCAAGGTCGGCCTCCCGACATTTTACCACATAAAATCTGGCCCCCTTGGCAAAAAGTTTGGACACCCCTGCTCTAAATTGTCCCTTGACATGATTTCTTTTGTCTGTGCGTCTCCCACGATTGGCTGTTTGCACTTTGGCTCCACCTAGTGGAAATTTGCTGTTGTGTGGTTTAATTCGTTTTTTTTTTAATTAAATGATTCACCCCCGTCTTGTCAGGTATGACAGCGGTGATATGCACTTATCCATTGGACATGGTTCGAGCCAGACTGGCCTTCCAGGTGACCGGGTACCATCGCTACACCGGAATCATCAATGCATTCCACACCATCTATCTGAATGTGAGCTACCGGTGTATAAACACGTGCCGAAGACATGGTCGCAAATGTTTTATCACCGTTTGTATTTTGCCACAGGAGGGGGGATTCTTGGGCTTCTATCGGGGACTCACCCCAACCCTCATTGGAATGGCCCCTTATGCAGGTGATGGCTGTTGTAAATATATGTCTGTGAAAGCAGCGGGGCGTTCAAGCGAGATGAAAAAAAACACTTTTACAAGATCTACCGAATGAGCTCAATGTCTTGATGTCGGGATTGGTTTAAATTGCTTGAAGGATGTGTACATAGAAACAAAATCATCTGAATGTAGGCAAAAAAAAATGTACCTGAAGTATTTAGTCGCAGAGCAGCATTCCGCTCTCCTCCCCCTTGCTTGATGGTGTGTTTTGATGCTTCAGGTTTCTCCTTCTTCACCTTCGGGACCTTGAAAAGCCTCGGTTTGAAACATTTCCCAGAGACGCTGGGACGCCCGTCGTCGGACAACCCAGACGTTCTGGTTCTTAAAACCAAAGTCAACCTGTTGTGCGGAGGCGTTGCCGGCGCCATCGCTCAGACGATATCGTAAGCACTAGTGGACGACTTTCCCTTGATATGTGGCCCACTAGCATCTCAAATGTTTTTTTGTTTTTTTTTTGGTCCCACTAGCTATCCCTTAGATGTGGCACGGCGAAGGATGCAGCTCGGATCCGTGCTTCCTGACGGACACAAGTGTGTGTAAGCACCAACACCCCCCCCCCCCCCCCCGCGCTTCACTCAAGCGACAGTGGATCTCAAGTTCGCTGTCAGTTAAAACAACTATTTGCATATGCATCTCTTGTGCCCCGAACAGCTCCCTGAGCAAGACCCTATCTTACGTCTACAAGGAGTACGGGGTCAAGAACGGCCTCTACCGAGGACTGTCGCTCAACTACATCCGCTGCATCCCCTCTCAGGCTGTGGCCTTCACCACTTACGAATTCATGAAGCAACTCCTCCACCTCAACTAGCGGCCATGTCACCGGATTCAGTGACATGGCCGCTGACATCGGCGCGAGTCACTCATCTGACTCGCGCCGATGCTTGCTTGGTATGTCTTAAAATGACCACGGCAACAAAATATTTAGAACGTGGTTTTTAAGGATAAAAAAAAATCCCAATATTTTTGCATCACGATTCATTGCTTTAATTCCTTCGCCCCCAGGGGGCGTGATGATGCAGTTGTACAGTACAACGGAAGAAAACTCGGCGACTCATAAGCTGCAGGAGAGGATAAAGAATGTATGCGTCAAGTATTGTCATATTGCCTGTTGTATTTCAAATATCTTTTGCATAAGTTTATAACAGACAAATTGATGCGAGTTTCGTTAGCCTGCCAATGGCCTTTTGCATTGTGTTAGCTTTTTGCCAGCTGACTTTGACAGTGACGTGGCTGGGTTGAATGCACTGTGTGTACAGTGATTCTTTTTCTTTTGTGTTTAGTTTTACACTCAATTTCAACAGGGAGTGGCAGTAAAAAGCTTGAAGCAAGCCCTTCACCTCTTTTTTTTTGATGAATTGTTTACGCGTTCGAGCGTTTGGCACTCAAATTTTTGCTCACAGCTCCAGGCAAAAACATTCAGGCCACGGCTTGTATCCCAAAAAACTCATAAGTCGGTGTACCACTGTACCTCCCGTTACAAGCATGTATATAACCGGCAGCTGGAAAGAAGCGTAAAATGAGCAACTGATTAACTATATTTCTACCGTTACCGAGTAACATGAAATCCAAACATTTCTTTGGATTTTTGGGATGAGTATAATACACTGAAAGCTGATGTTAAGATTGCATGACTTAGGATTCAGGGCTTTATATAAATATATAAGGGGTGCGAGTGTCATATATGCCTTGTCCTGTTTTTTATTTTTATTTTTATGTCTTTTTTTTAATGCCTCTTAAAATCTGATCAGTTTGTGAATCATCTTTCATTGTCTTATGCCAAACTTTAAAGAGAACAGTATAGTGATATTATTGTTATTTTTTGGTTTTGGACACAGATGTTTAACGTGTGCTTATAATCACTCGCAATTCTGTGTGCTCTGATATTCTTGTTGATGTCCATATTTGACTCTGTGCTGAATGTAGATCAGACAAGTCCGGATCGGGCGATGTTCTTTCTGATAGGAAGGAAAATTGCACTTTTAACTGTTTACCTTTTACTTCTGTTATTTATTGATTTAGCTTCATGTCGCCACTGGGTGGTGGCTCTGCTGACAGAAATGATATGGTTTAGTTATAACTGTAAAAAGTCATGTAATTAAAACCGAATACGTGTGAAATAATTCTGTTTACGTAATTTAACGTAAATTGAAAACAGGCCTGCGCGCTATTTTTCTTTTCATGACAAACATTGGAAATGATTATCAGTCTTGGCAATTTAGTGTCACCGTTTTTTCCCCTTAACTTTGAGCAACCCTAGACATATGTTTTACATTCGAAAAATGTCATGGGTTTCACCAAACAGAAACGTCACAGGACGTAGAAACAACAGCATTTATGTATCTTCTGCCACCTAGTGGTCGAGCATTTAATTGTCCCGCCTTTCACTTCTACTCTATGTATATCGCTGGGATATAAAACCGCATTAATAATTTGCATTAAATAATTTTCAGACCAAAATTAAGACTGAAATTCAGTCATTTCTCACGGTACATTTGAGCTTTTGTGGAACAATGGTAGGCAAACAAGTATTTTTGAAAAATTCAAGTGAATTGGGGGCATTTCTGCTGGCACCACTCCAAATTTTACGTAAATATTCTCTACATTATATCACATATTTGTACAATGTGGTTGGCTACTTGATGTGAGTCATGTTTCGAGAAGTGACCGAACAAATATAAAAATGTCCATATTGTATTTTCTTTCTCTGTTTGGCTTATGCATATTTTTAAAATCAGGACATGATATTGAATATCACCTTGTTAACGCCATGCTCAACTGTGTCTTCTTGCTTGAAGTCTTTAGACCACGTGTGCACCGGTATATCGTGGTTCATGGTTGACTCCTACGCTATATGGCATATCTTTTTAAGCGATCCTTTACTCCCACCCCAACCCCGAGTATACAGGGAAGTTAGAATTTGATGTACAGTATTACCGCGTTGGGCTGCAACATTCCATGCTAGTCATTAGCCCGTCCATGGCATTTTGCATTATTGGATTGGATAAACTTTGTCAAATGTACTGTATGTGGAACATGCATCACAGATGAAATTTCTTCCAATTATGTGTTAGCATTAAGCTACCAGCGTCTTATAAGACAAAATTACATGATTTCATTCACATTTTAGTGTTCATATTTAATTTTCTGTTTCATATGTGAGCTCTACAGTAGACTTCTACTGGGATTGACAGCGCCTCTAATTTGAGACACTGCAAGTAAGAGACAGAAAACATACCCTTATTATGGATTCCTTCAAAAAGTGTATAATTTTTTTTTAATTGAATGTGTCTAAAGAATGTAAATTAAAGAGCAAAAAATTTTAAACACGGTCTCCTATATTTCAGATTTTCACTCTAAGTGGGTGGTTTTGAAATGAATGCCGTGGGGTTCACCATGCACGGGAAAAGTTAATTATGGTCAAGCTCGTACTGCAAAGAAGAAAAAAAAGGGAGCTCACTGACTCTCCTGTGATATTTGCCTAGCGCATACAACCAGGCATTGTTCAGTGTTACGTGCAGATTTGACTAGTAAATTTGACGCCTCATATGAGGCTTCAATCAAGCACACCCATTTTACTGTTTTGGTTTGTAAAAGGAAAAACATATCCCCAGGTCAACAAGGGCAGGAATGTCTCTGTAGTTCCCGTAGCGCACCTCCCACATCTGCTTCACCAAGTTACACATTCTTTGCGTAAGAGAAGTGAGGACATCGCAAAAAAATGAGAAGTCAACTTTTTGGAACCTAACCAACGGTGACCACTTAGACTGAAGTTAATGGGCGACGGAATTGATCATTTTAATCCAGTCAAGTGTTTTTTGGAGTCTTTCCATCAATGCCGTCATACACGGTGACCATCGCCACGGGGAGCCAGTGGTTTGCAGGGACGGATGACTACATCTACATAACGTTGGTGGGCACCGAGAGATGCAGTGAGAGGACTCTGCTGGACAAGCCTCTGTACAATGATTTTGAGAGGGGCGCGGTAAGTGAGTCAACGCGCACACAACAGAGTCAAACATACATCTGCTACGCGGTATACGGAGACATCATGGTTCTAATGTTAAAAGAGGAAGCTAAGATGGAAGAGTCAGTGATGACATTTTACCCGACCCATTGCACACCTTGACTAAGTCATAGCGTTGTCTGTCGTTGAACCTACCAAAGACGATGCAAGTACACGTTTGAGGAAGGCACCATCGAGTAAGAGAAGAAAAATGTAGGAAAGGGTTGAACATGTGAGATGGAGGAGAGAGCATCGATCATGTCAAAAACATATCGGGGCTGATTCTGTCAGGGCATGGGAGATGGGAAATGGAATTTTGGCGAGCTCATGCGTGAAGGGGTGCGCCAAAGTCAAGATAGGGTGGTCGTAAAAAATGGACCAAGGGTGACATGGACTACCGTATGATAGATTTGGTGCACCTGTAAAATAAATAATACACACACGCACATATACATACATATATACAGGTGTGTGTATTTCATAACTTTGCTGCTGTGAATCTGGAATTTCTCCATTGCGAGACTAATAAAGGTTTTCTTAATCTTTATATATATATATATATATATATATATATAGAGAGAGAGAGAGAGAGAGAGAGAGAGAGAGAGAGAGCGCTAGCTAGCTAGCTATATATATATATATATATAGCTAGCTAGCTAGCTATATATATATATATATATATATATATATATATATATAGAGAGAGAGAGAGAGAGAGAGAGAGAGAGAGAGAGAGAGAGAGAGAGAGAGAGCTAGCTATCTAGCTAGCTATATATTTATATATACCATATATATATATATATATATATAGCTAGCTAGCTAGATGTATATTTATATATACCATTATATATATATATATATATATATATATATATATATATATATAGCTAGCTGGCTAGCTATATTTATATATACCATATATATATATATATACAGTATAGCTCGCTAGCTTCATGACCCACACGTCAAGCATAGACTTGGAGCCGCATCTCAGATAAGCTTCTCGCGGCTTTGCGCACCTAACCCATCCCAGTGGATGACCATGAAGTCAATGATTAATCTTTGACGGGGAGGTTGTTCAGTAAACAGAGAAGAATCTATAATCAACCTCCGCGACAGGAACTCCATGTCATCCATGCCTCTTAGCACAAGAAGCATTCATGGTCATGAAGAGATTCCAAACTTTTAGCCAAGAATTTAGTCACAGAGGCTATTCTGTTGCATACGTTCACATTTAATCTATGGTGACTGCAATTTTCTGGGAGATAAACTATGTTCTCAAATGCCCAGTTCCAAGCAGACCAAACCCTTGGGTCTGTTCTTGCCACCATTGAGCCCACATGGCAGTTCCTCCTGGTCATTTTATTTCCTGGCCTGAATCCAACAAGGCAACATGGAACCCCTGCTACCCAGACACTTACCTTTCGGAATGTTTCTGGCTCTGGAACCTCAACTTTAGAACCACTTCAGGATCATCCCCTCGTCTTCCGTTTAAAAAGAGTTCTCCTAGAGAGCAGCTGAAACAACAAGTGGAGACAGATTCTAGTTTTTTTCCCAACCCACACAAACCGAATTGCTCGCAGGTGGATTCCTACCTGGTGAGGTCGGACGAGAACTTGGGCGAGCTTGCGTTGGTGAAGCTGGAGAAGAGGAAGTACTGGGTCCAAGACGACTGGTACTGCAGCTACATCTCAGTCAAGACCCCGAATGGAGACAACGTGGATTTCCCATGTTACCGCTGGCTGGTGGATGACAAGGAAGTGGTTCTGCGGGACGGACGAGGTAAGAGTCGCAAACTCGCAGCGGGTTAGGCCGACTCATTCCATTCTTTTGGTTTGGTTAGCTCACCTGCCTCAGGATGATAAGACCAGCCTGGTCAAGCAGCACAGAAAGACCGAGCTGGAAATGAGGCAGAAAGCCTACAGGTGTGTCTTATCGGACCACAAAGTCATTTGGCCGTCTCGTTCCGTGTTTAACAGAAGTTTTGTACCTTAGATGGATGGAGTGGCAGCCCGGCTTTCCGATGAGTATAGATGCCGGCAGACACCAGGATTTGCCTCGGGACATCCAGTTTGACAGTGAGAAGGGAGTGGATTTCATACTGAACTACAGCAAAGCGTTTGTATTGCCTCTAATTTCCTTTTTTTTTGTAAACCAGAACCACGATCCTATTTCAGCATTTTGTGTGAATGGATTGATTTCAGTTGCCGCCCACCAAAAAAGTTTTACATTCACCTCCCGCAGTTGACATGTACAACACACAGTGAACGGATCATCATAAATACATTTCCAGAATCGAGAACCTGTTCGTGAACCACTTCATGCACATGTTCCAGACGTCCTGGAGCGACTTTGACGATTTTGAGAAGATCTTTTTGCGAATCAAAAACACCATCTCAGGTCAGCATCGGAAGTTGTCTTTCGAGCGGTTTCTTCCTTTGCTCTTTTCACGTCTTGATTTTCCTACACACCTACCCTTCAGAGTATGTGATGCAACACTGGAAAGAAGATTTCATGTTCGGTTACCAATTCCTGAACGGCTGCAATCCCGTCGTCATCCAAAAGCTCACCAAACTTCCCGACAAGTTTCCCGTCACCAATGACATGGTCGCGGTTAGCCTGGAGAGACATTTGACTCTGGAAGAGGAAGTGAAGGTAGAATCACCATCACATTTTCTGATGATTTCCGTCGCGTGCCTGCCGCCTTGTTGTCTGACCGGTCATGTGACTGCCGCGCTTCAAGGCGGGTAACATCTACATGGTGGACTACGAAGTGTTAGACGGCATCCAACCGAACTGCACAGATCCGTGTACCCTGCAGTACTTGGCAGCTCCCATCTGTCTTTTGTACAAGAACACCCGGAACAAGATCCTGCCGATAGCCATACAGGTACGGTGATATTTTTTTATGTTATATGATAAAATAAAATATTTTTATATTTTGGTACGCATCATGGCACATATGATTAGCTAGGATGCTATACGGGCACATTCTGGTCTGGTAGCTGGGGGGAAGGTCTGCGTTCTTAAAAGGATTCACCGATTAACTCATTCAGTATCACCCAATTCTGGACCGAGTCTGAAAAGACGTTTAAAAACGTCTTTGGGAGTGAACGAGTTAATTGTGCCCAAGAGTGCAGTAAGACAAGAAAAGATCAGAAAAACTTTTTTTTGGCTCAGAATGGAGAAATTCCCAATAGATAAGGAAGGCCAATTAGAAGCAAGTCGAAAGTTTTAACGGCCGAGCTCAAGTCCGCTATCGAATTATGAAATGTGTGCCAAAGAGGCCGAATCCGACACTCTTCATTGTTCCAGTGGTGTACAGTGGACCAATCGTGGCGCGGATTCGTATCTCCAGATGTTTTTTTTTTAAATCCTCATTTCAAACCATATTTTGTGGAACATGCATTTTGAATGTTTCCCGCAAAAAAATTTTTTCCACGAATTTGGATTTCAAAAGATTGTTTTCCCGGTTGCCTGGTGGTCGACTGGTTGGTATGTAGAGGTGCAGGGTTCAATTCCGGCCCCGGCCTTCCTGTGTGGAGTTTGCTTGTTCTCCCTGTGCCTGCGCGGGTTTTCTCCGGGTAATCCGGTTTTCTCCCACATTCCAAAAAGATGCACGGCAGGTTGATGGAATATTCAAAATTGTCCCAAGGTGTGATTGTCGGCGTGTTGTGTGCTTTGCGGTCTGCTGGCAACCATTTCAAAGTCTCTCCCGCATACTGCCCGGAGACAGCTGGGATAGGCTCCAGCATGGCCGCGGCGCTTGGGAACTTAATGGAAGTATGGAGGATTGTTTTGTTTCTGACCCGTTCCTTATCCCCTACGAAAAGTGGGGCCCACTGGTCCTTCCATTATTTGAAAGTCAAGACATTGGCGACGCTTCTCACCTTTGCTCGTCTCCCCAGTTGGCTCAGACTCCAGGCAAGGACAACCCCATCTTCCTGCCCACAGACAGTCAGTACGACTGGCTCCTGGCAAAAATCTGGGTGCGCTCGGCTGACTTCCAACACCACCAGACGGTCACACACCTGCTTAGGACACATTTGATCTCAGAGATGTTTGCCATCGCCATGTTCCGGCATCTCCCCGCCGTCCACCCCGTTTTTAAGGTCAGACCCTCATCAATGAATCCGGCGGTAATCCAAAAAGGCGACCAATTAACGACAGATGTGCTCTTTCTTCCGCAAGTTGCTCATTCCGCATGTCCGTTTCACCATCGCTATCAACACCAAGGCCAGAGAACAGCTCATCTGCGAGTGTGGTATTTTTGACAAGGTGTGTGTGTGTGGAGCATCTTCAGTGAAGCAATTTAAACCTTTCATGCACCCTGTAACCTGATGACACGATAAGCTGTCTACTGTAGTCACCGCTGACGGGGTTAAGGTTAGCATAACTTGTTTTGGGAGTGCAGGTGGAAAGTGTAGATGACTCAGTTGGGTATAAAAATGGATACATGGATTATTTCTTGGACCAAAGGACCCAAACCGGATTTTCCACTTGTACTTTGCTTGAAAAAAAAAAAAGCAGAGCTTTTCATTTTGTAAATATTATCAAAATTACACCACTGCCGGTCTGTTGGAACATCAACATGATGCTTCTCATCCATGTAAACGACTCGACAACCCCTCCTTGAAATGATCTCAAAGAACAATAATGTGCATTTCTTCCGGCCCGACAAGGCGAACGCCACAGGCGGAGGTGGTCACATGCAGCTGGTTCGGAAGGCCACGAAAGCCCTGACCTTCAGGTCTCTTTGCTTCCCCGACATGATCAAATCTCGTGGAATGGAGAGCAAGGAGGAGGTTCCTACCTACTTCTACAGAGATGATGGCTACAAGGTGTGGGAGGCCACTAAAAGGTGAGGAACAAAAATTTGGTTGCCCATACTTGACTCGGATCGTCTCCATAAAGTCAGGAAAAGCCTACTAGAACAGCTGAACTTTATTTAGGGTTAATAAGAGGCCCTTTAAAGGGTGGGAGGCATGATCTGAGTTCTGACTCACATTTAGCACCATGGGTTTAAATGTGTTTAGCTGATTCTAAAAACTTCTGAGAGGGTGTGCACACTTATACAACCAACCGCATCTCAATTGTTCATCACTTCCCCGATTCAAATGTTTTGAGTTGTACAGGTTATAGGTCAGGATAATGGTGGATACGTTTTGAAATGCTTCAGGTTTCATCTTTTTAGTTCATATAAACCTGGAATTTGAACAGAGGTGTTTAGACTATGGTCTATGGTCACGAGCTATGGGTCGTGACCGAAAGAACGAGATCCCGGATACAAGCGGCCGAAATGAGTTTTCTCCGCAGGGTGTCCGGGCTCTCCCTTAGAGATAAGGTGAGAAGCTCGGTCATCCGGGAGGGGCTCCGAGTCGAGCCGCTTCTCCTCCACATCGAGAGGAGCCAGATGAGGTGGCTTGGGTATCTGATTCGGATGCCTCCTGAACGCCTCCCTGGTGAGGTGTTCCGGGCATGTCCCACCGGGAGGAGACCCCGAGGAAGACCCAGGACACGCTGGAGAGACTATGTCACCCAGCTTGCCTGGGAACGCCTCGGGATCCCCCGGGGAGAGCTGGAAGAAGTAGCTAGGGAGAGGGAAGTGTGGGCTTCCCTGCTAAAGCTGTTGCCCCCGCGACCCGGCCCCGGATAAGCGGTAGAAGATGGATGGATGGATGGTGTTTAGACTTTGTACAACCTCTGTATTTTGACTTCATACTCAAACGTGTCTTTCGCAGCTTTGTATCCGACGTGGTCGGCGTTTACTACACCAGCAACGAGAAAGTGCAGGGGGATGAGGAAATCCAGGCTTTTGTTAAAGACGTGTGCACCTTCGGCATGCAGGATTTGGATACGTGCGGTACGTGAAACCGTAATCTAATCTCAAAAGTCAAATTTGCTCGACGGGAACAAACAAGCTCAAATGTCTTCATGAGAAAAAAAAAAGCGTCATGGCGTCCCCGAGTGCGTTGCGCAAGCTTGCGTCGTCGTCACGTGTTTGCCAATGCCAATTCTTTGCAGATTTCCCAAAGACGCTGAAATCTCGCGAGGAGCTGATCGAGTACTTGACAGTCATCGTGTTCACGGCGTCGGCTCAACACGCAGCCGTCAACTTTGGACAAGTATGTACATTTCGGTTCGTTACATTCGGTGTGCGCCAGGCACTCATTTAATTAGCATGTGCACTCAAAATATTTCATTGTCAGGCGATTTTCTTTTAGCTTGCAATAAACGGTTCGATAGTTTGACTGTAGTTTAAATTCATGGAATTGGAAAGATTTGTAATAATAATAATAATAATAACAATGACATCAAAAATGATCAAGCTCAATAAGAATCTAAATCAAATGTGTCACTTTCCTTGAGGGGAGGATTTTAATTGACGTTTGAAGTCTCGAATTAACAATAATGTTATGTATGTTATGTATGTCGGGCGGCCCGGTAGTCCAGTGGTTAGCACGTCGGCTTCACAGTGCAGAGGTACCGGGTTCGATTCCAGCTTCGGTCTCCCTGTGTGGAGTTTGCATGTTCTCCCCGGGCCTGTGTGGGTTTTCTCCGGGTGCTCCGGTTTCCTCCCACATTCCAAAAACATGCGTGACAGGCTGATTGAACGCTCTAAATTGTCCCCAGGTGTGAGTGTGAGTGCGAATGGCTGTTCGTTTCTGTGTGCCCTGCGATTGGCTGGCAACCGATTCAGGGCGTCCCCCGCCTACTGCCCGGAGACGGCTGGGATGGGCTCCAGCACCCCCCGCGACCCTAGTGAGGATCAAGCGGCTCGGAAGATGAATGAATGAATGAATGAATGTTATGTATGTCACGCAAATAGGGTGACGGAAGCTTTATCTTCTGTGAAATTGACCGCTGTGATTTATAACATGTTTAAATTAGAGTTTAATTACTCGTGCCAACATAAATAATAAATATTATTATCATTTTATTCGTAGTAGTATTGTCTCGCTAAAATTGTCAGTCAGTATGATGAAAATGTCTATTTTTTTTTATTTTTATGATTTTTAAAAAGCATATTCTGATGATGACTATTATTTAAAAACAAAAAAAATATTTTTGAAAATTTTACAGATTTAAATAATTGAAATTTCAATTAAAACAAAAATATAATAACAATAATAATAAGATGATGAATGATACAACTGAATGGACAATTTAACCACAATTTAAAAAGTATAATCATGATATTATGGATGAAGTCCCATTTTCTATTCTGTGGAACAAAAATTTGGCATTAAAAATATTCTTAGCGATTATTCTTTAAACCCGTCGGCCTCCTCAAACAAGAAAAAGATGTAAGGGGAAAATATGAAATGTTTAAATTGTTTAAATTAAAATGTTTTTTTAATAATCAATTCTCATTAATAATAGTAATAATAATAAGAATAAGAATAAGAATAATATTCCATCCAGCGCCAATGCAAAAAATACCGTAAGTATCGTAGCATCGAGTGTTCAGATGAACAAACTGTCAACTCTTTGTGACCGCATCAAGTACGACTGGTGTTCCTGGATTCCCAACGCTCCGTCCACTATGCGGAAGCCTCCGCCCACGGAGAAAGGTTTGGCCGACGTCACCCTGATCATCGACAGCCTGCCGGACCGAGGACGCTCCAGCTGGCACCTGGGGGCCGTCTGGGCCCTCAGCCAATACCAAGAAAATGAGGTGGGTGTTGCGTTTAATTGTAGAGTAAATAGCAGCTGCGTAGCAAAAAAGCAGCTGACGAAGATCGTCACGTATGCGACGTAAGGATCTACGGAAGTCTTGTCGATATTTTATCTCAATACGGTGAAAAAAAAAACAATTGTCACGATGTACTTTCCTCCACGTTTTCTCACGTACTTTTAGCTCTACTTGGGAATGTACCCCGACGAGCACTTCATCGAGAAGCCAGTGAAGGCGGCCATGGAGAAGTTCCGGAAGAACCTGGAGGAGATCAGCAGCGCCATCAAGACAAGGAACCAGGGAAAGAAACTGCCCTATTACAACATGTCCCCCGACAAAATACCCAACAGTGTTGCTGTTTGAGGGGCGTGCTCATCCATATTGTGCCCAAACATTGCCTTCTTTTCAGAAATTCACACAATAAAAAGACACATTGACCTTAACCCTTGTGTGCTCCAAATTAAAAAGGCCTCAAGTTACGCATTTTACATTTTTTGTAATGATGTATTTTGTGTTATAAAAACATGTTTTTTTTCAAACACTCAAAATGTTCAGAGGCATCTGTACTATCCATACATATTGTTTTGTGTTTTTTGTTATTGTAAAGTGTCCTTGGGTGTCTTGAAAGGCGCTTATAAATAAAATTTATTATTATTATATTATTATATATAGTTTTTATTAGTTCTTTAGGATTTTTTGTTCTTTATTTTTTGCAAAAGGGAAAAAAAATTGTCTGGAGGTCCCAACCAAGCCCTACTAACGATCCCGACCGGACGTGTTCATGTAAATGGTTTGAAGCCTCCTGCAAAAAGGCAAACTCATTTGCGATCCTCTGACGCCACCTAAAGTTGCAAAATTGGAATGACCTCAACCCAACAATGTGGCATGCTTACGTCTGTCCAAGCGAAAACAAAGCGATTGACATAAAAATTGCGTGAAATGCATGTATATACATTAGGTTTACGATGGATTCAAAAATATGAATTATAATGGGTCTCTATGGTGCAAAATATGTAAATTGTGAAGATTAAGGTATCAAAACGTTTTTTTATTATTGCTGCAATGCCTGAGAATTATCAGCCGGTGACGTCATGAAATTTAGGCCATTTTAGAACCCCTCCATAAGTTTCAGCTCTCTCGTGTTTTTCTGAATGCCTTTGCCTTTGATTCAAAGACATCATTTTACATTTATCGCAAGCGGTGCACTACGAGGGTTAAAACAACCTTGGGTTCATCCGCTTCTGCAAGCTCTCGCAACATGAAGAATTAAATGTTCAAACTGTGCGTAATATTACAGCGACCTTCATTTGGGTATAATTTTTAACTTTTGTTCTGGACATTTTTCGATATTTAAGTGCAGTTTTAATGTTTTCAAACCACGCATGACGGTAACGTGGCTAACACCAATATTGATGGTACTTTTTAAGACTTTCAAAATCTTATTGATGCACGTTGTGGTCTGAGAAGGCAGGACAAGACCTTGTAAGAAAGGCATGCGGGTAGTACAACACTGTGTGGGGAAGGGACGCAACAAATAGCAAAAATGACAGTATGGGGTAGGACAAGATTGTATTGGCCAGGTCTGGATAGGACAGGCCTGGATTTTATATAGATGTGGACCGGGAAGGCAGCGCTACACTGAAGATTGAGGAGCAAATTTTGGGCCTTTTCCGACGACATAAATGTCACGTAATTCGTGTATTTTTACTTTTGACTTTTTAGCTGTATATTAATCCCTTCAGTCCAGCTCCCAATAAAGTGAAAATAGCAAATGTGCTTTGACAAAGTTTTTGGAACGTAAATTCCGCCTGAGGGGGACATGGAACTCACTCGGCCACGCCATTTAAAGGCACAGTACATAAATTCACAGCACAGTGAGTGCTATTCTTAAACACCAAACTTGAAAAGCATCTCAACTTTTATTTGGTTGTTCGTTTTAAATTCTACACACTTTTTGTTCAAACATGGGAACAGAAAACATCAACAGTTTTAGTTTTTTTTTTTTTAAAAAAAGAACGACTTTTTTTGTTTTGTTTTTTCCAAGTCGCTTTTACACTATTATTCCAAAGTGACGTTCACAGACAAACTTGTGGAATGATATAGATGAGGGGGAACAGTCGTCATATATATGTTTCAAGTCCAGTCAATAGTAAAAAAAAAAATTAAATGTAGCTTTATGCAAGTTACATTTTTGTGCCCTCTTCCCCTCCCTCGCCCAGACACGACGAGTAAAAGCAGCAAAGTACATATAAAAACACAACTTACACTCAATGGGATCTTTATATAGGAATGTTTACATCTAAGGCTCAAAACTTAATGCGAGGAGCCAGCTCCCATAAAAAAAAGCACTTTCTACAGCCTCGCATCCACTTTAAGCATGACCATAGATTAAATAATCAATTTACATATACAGCATGTTAAAACACATTTTAATAAGCAATTCCTAATAACAATAATTTTTAAAAAAAAAGGTGATTTGTACTGACAAAAGCGACAGCGAGGGAATGGTGAAAATGTAGATTTTGTAAAATCACTTGGAAAAGGGGACATGGTTGAGATTAACAAACATTTTTTTGGGAAAATAAATACAACACAAACAAAAACATCATTTTACACCCAGTGGACGAGAAACTCGGTAAGCAACTATAGAAGAGAGCAACAACGTAAAAAGGTAATTGCACTTTTTTTTCCGCCCACCTCATGCTCTCATTGCACCAAGCCGCCGAAAAAGAAAACAATCTTCCTCCAACTGACATGAAAAGAAAACACAAAAAAAACCCCCCATCCTTCTGCTTGTTATTAAAACAAAGCCACCATGTGATGTGGGCATAAATACAAAACAAACAAAAATGTTGGTTTCATTTATTGCTGCTGAGCAATCAGTATTACCAAGTGTGTTGTGGCACCATTGCACTTTTCGGGCAGTGGCGAGTATCAAAAAGGACCCTTGAAAAATATGACTTTTGTGTGTGCGTGGAATGGTTATAAAGGTCAACATTCTCTCGCTCTCAGACATGCACGCACACACACAAAGAGTTGCCTTGAGAAATCAACTGCCGTTTTACTGCTTTGCCAGCCTCCCACCACCCGAGGGCGCTAGAACGAGTCCAGCGCTGACTTCATCTACAAAAAGGAGGGGGCAGACGTATTTATTTGAGGGTGGTCTTTCAATTTTCTTGGTGTAAAAAAATTTTTTAAAAATCTAGCTTTTTTTTCATACACTTTTTTTGTCCTGATCACAAAAATCTTCCAATATTTTTTTTTTCAAATATGTTTGAACCAAAAATCTTTGTAAATGCAATGGAAGCAACTACCGCAAAGCCCTTTTTCTTTCTCGGACCAAACTAGAGCTCGAATGATTTATTAGCTGGCCGGTATTAGTGCTTTTCAAATTGATACTACCAACCCCACCTAAAGCCCTCCCGAAAAAATGCGTGCATTCCATATACAGCACATATATGTATCAGCCTCATCCTCAAAATGTGATGGCCCCTAAATTAAACTATGAAATCTGGTATTAATTTTGGTGTTTGGGTGGCAGTAGATTTCGCAGCGGTGGATTTCTCCAGGAAAGAATTTTACAGTACTGGAATATGGCAACAAGTTAATGTGGGAGTCTAAATGTATTTTCCTGAGGCTGTTTTTACAGGTCGAGGCTCTTCTGAACCAGACGCCAGTGGGACAAAGTTAGAAAACCACAACTTGGCCAATCAAGTTCCGGAAGCCAAAATGCTGTAAAAGCAGCCGCTGGACTATCGATAAACGACGCTCACATTAAGCTAGCCACATTTCATTAAATGCTCGCACGCACGCTCCTAAATTCAAACGTACAAAGTTGTCACGGTGAGCTCAGAGACATAGAAAAAGATCTAAAAATGTGTTTCTTTTTTTTTGTTTTTGTTAGATTTTTTTTTAGGTTTTGCATTTAAAAAAAACAAAAAAGTACATTCTCTTTCAAAAGTGTGGATGCTTTTTTTCCCTCCCCAAAGGAAAAAGGGAATTCACATCCTGGTTAAAAGTCTTTTTTTTTCTTCAGTTATCAGCTTTTACGTGTCCGCATCTGCCAAGAAGAAACCAAAAAAAGTGCTTCAATGCGCATCCATGTGTTGGTGGACTGAATCCCACGTGTGGGTGGACACGCCCCCAATACCTCCCCAACTTCTCAGATCCACGGCATGTTTGGTCCGGGACTCACAAGAGGTCAAAAACATAACCGCGCATGTATGTGTGTGTGTGTGTGTGTGTGTGTGTGTGTGTGTACTTGTTTTTCTGTCTTAGCATGGCACCAAACCTGACATTGTGCCTAAAATGTGCATGGCTGAGCTCCTTTGACCGTCTTTGTCAGACTTTACATTATTGTGGGGAAATTCTATCAAAAATTCGGCTTTCTATGTTTAGCGCAAGCACCAAAGTCGACATTGTGTGGACATTTTTCAATTTGGGGACATTTTTGAAAATGTTGTATGGATGAGCTATTCTTTCTATATCATACACATGTGCGTGGGTGTGGTGTTGTTTTTTGTTTTTTTTTTCATTCGTGTGGTGCTGCACATGCTCGTGTGGCCATTTTACTTGAGGGGACAGCAAAAACAACTATGTGTGTGTGTGTGTGTGTGTATACATTCTGGTCTTTCTATCTTAGTGTGACTGCTGACCACTTCTGATGTGAGCACTTTGCGGGGGATATAAAATAAATAAATAAATACATGTCACAATTTCGTTGAACTACGGTTGTGTATTCTTGTTTTTATCTAAATGTGGTACCTTTGACGGAAAATGTTTAGATAATCTCCTGTCACTCAATTTATTGGACTGACTGTGTGTGTGCGCGCGTGTGGGGGCGCCGGCTTATTTAAGTTCCCTAAAACCAGCATCCTGACAGCAAAAGAGGCAACAATTCGGCTCCACCGTCCCTCTCTGTGGCTCAATCACTGGATGATCAACCGAGTTCTCTGTTCAATACCTGCACGTCACACGTGGAGCACCTCCATACTGTAGTCCTCCGTCTCCGTATAGTGCGAGGAGTTTGTGTCGGAATGGGCGGGAGCAAGCGTGTCCTTGTGTTCCACGCTGGGCTCCAAGAGCGGCGGCTTCTCCAGCGCCAGTTTTTTACACGTGTCCGGCCGGTTCTGCACGTAGATGACGCGGTTGTAGGCCTTGAGTCTCCTCCACAGGTGGACATAGACCTTGCACTGCACGTACATGAACACCAGGCCGCCCGTGAAGCCGATGGCCACCACTACCAGCTTGGTCCAGAAGGGCCACTCCATAATGCCTGAAGAGGGCAGCAGGGTGTGGGGGATGCAATTGAATCAAATATGACATATAAAATAGTATATATATACACTTCAATTGGAGGTTATATAAATTAAACTTGCGCATTAAAAAAATATAAACTAAATTCAAATAAAAAACGAATCATAAATGGATTTAATTAATAAAATTATTGTAAAATTAGTTAATACAGCATAATTAAACAAATTAATGTGAATTGGAAAATTGGTAAAAAGAATTTAAATCTAATACTGTACTTGAAAAATATTTAAAATGAAAGAAAATCAAACGTATGTCACACATACAAAAATAATACCGTACTTAAAATACAAATTGTTTACAATGAATTTAAGCTACTGTCATTAATATAGCAAATGGTTTTTAAATACATTTATTCTGATAAAATAACTGATACAAAATACAAATGACATTTAAGTGACTAATACATTAATGGTAACGTGTAACATCAAATCATATCAAATTAAATGAAATGTTGCATGTTAAAAAAGTTTTTAAAAAAAAGACGAAAACTCGAGAAATATTTCTGAAATACAATATATGTTCTTTGACCAACAGAGGGCGCCTTCGTGTCACATTTGGAAAATGACTGCTTTCACGAATCTTCGTGCGTTTGTTTTCATAGTCAGAACATTTGAGCTGTAAAGAATTTTGGATTTGACAGTTAACTTACCACACATTAACACTAACATGGGCGGGGAAAGGGCCACAACTTGCAAACACACAAGACTGATGGGTGTGGGAATAAGTTCAAAATTCAAAACATTTACCTGGAATACTTCGGGCTGCATGAGTAAAGGGAATAATGAGTTCAATGTAGGTCTGAGTGTTATCGTAAAATAAGGCAGAGGTTTATTTCCTAAAAAGTACATTCAATATTACTGAAAGCCACTGTACATGAGGAACTGTGTCAACCTAGACACTCAATACAGAACAACGTAAATTGAAATGATCCAATTAAACAGTACATAAGTGTCACCCTGGGGTATGATATTCTGTGACGTCCATTCAAAAGCATGGGGGAAAAAAATCCCAAAATACTGATAAACATCAAATATCGATTTTCCGTGTAAAATGGAGGAATAGGGGAACAACTGAAAAAAAAACAACCGCTGGAAAAAAAAAGAAGAAATTATGAAATGTGTACCCAAAAAAAGTTTAAAAATAAATATATATTTTTTGAAAACCCAATTTGATTAAGAAAAAAAAAAGAAATTCCCCCCAAAACAACGAGAAATATTGCCCATGCTTCAACTATTTTATATTTAGCAGTAAAAAATCCATATGAATAATGTTGTCATTTGTAAGCGGGGAAAAAGGTCTATGTTTTAATGGGATTATTATTATTTATATATTTTTTACCCCCAAAATATCTTCCGAGAAATCAAGTTGGACTTTCACACGTACCACTCGATTTTCAGAATCCTTGGTCCAATGACTGAAATGTTTAAGAAGTGACGACAAGTACTTCAACAATTCACAACACTCTGATAAGATGGTATCAAAATGGCCGACCTTGTTTGATTTCGTCCGCCGTCCTGTCAATGAGCACGTACAGTGACCACACCACACACGTGATGGCGATAACATGGAAGGTGACCGAGCACATGATCTTCCGCCGCTCGCTTGCTGTCATCTGTAGCTTCTCCCACTGTGGGAATTACCAAAAAATAAAATAAAAAATAGCACAGTCAGCCGGTTAGAAAAGCATTCACAGTGAACCACTAGCTATAGCGCATTTTGAAACAGGTCAGGATAAAACAGACGTACGGATATACCCTGCAGAAGGCTCAGCTCCTCTCTTAGATTCTTAGTACCGGTACATTCAGTAACAGTATGTGTCATTCTTCACAGAGGATAAAGAATAGATGCCCGGAAGTATTTTTATATGGTCTGTCCGAATGTATGGCAGTAACACGAGTGTTCAAATATCTGTTGTTTAAAGAGTATCAACATCGAAACAGACGCTAATTGTTAGCCCGCGTGCTATGGCGTTTCTCATGGCATGTTAGCATTGAGTTAAGAGAGAATGTTTAATTCTTATTTTGAAAAGACTTGGGGTGACTCTGGGGTACATCTTGAGAGTCATAAGGCAGCAAACCCCATAGTCCCATTTTTGTGTCAGCACTACGTTTAAGTGGCATCATTTTTTTGGTTTTATTTTTTTTTACTGTCAGGCTACTTCGCCACTCTGTTTGGTTTATTGTAAATCTGACTGTTGTCGCAACTGTCAGACGCATCGAGGTGGTGAAGGTTCGGAATCTGCATGCTATGACAAGAATTGGCATACTTGCGGTTAGGTGACAACAGTAGCACGTGTTTTTTTTTTTTCAAAGTCGTGGCAGCTGGCTTATCAGCACTAGTGACATCATGGAAGTTGCTTTGGCAGAAATTAAATTCATGTTTATTCAAACAGTTTAAAAGGCAAAAGCAGAGTAAATATTGGCTCTTTATTGGGGATTTTTTTTTTCTTTCTGCGGAGCTGCCTGGAGCGTGATATAATATATTCAGAAGTGATCCGGAGCCAATGCAACATGAAGGTTGTTTACGATAAATGTTCTGTCATTGGGTGAGCGCTGCACCACAGAAACAAACCAGCATTGAATGAGGAATTAATATGGTCATTTAAGTGAAATCATCTGCCAATAAAACTGGAAAGTTTCACTTGGCAACGTTTCTTAAAACATGCGAGCAATATCTTGCATTAAAAAAACGATGTCACAAAACGAGTCAAAATGATAAGTGCATTTTGACTAACATACCTTGCGCAGAGGCTTGAGCTTGGTCTCCATAATGAACTCGTACTTGCAAAGCTCGCAGCAGCGCGTGTCCGAGCTCTTGATCCACTGCTGCAAACACGACTGATGTACGAAGCGCAGGCTGCCCGTGCAGTGGCACGGCGTGATGAGAGGACTCTCGTCATCGCCTTCACAGTGACAGATCCTGAAGCGCAACGACAAATATAAATATACGTTTACGTATTTCGTAAGACGGACCACGAGACGCATCCAATATACGTACATTTCTCACAGGTAAATATGTTCCTTTTCTTTTTGGCATCGATAAGAGAAACAAACGCCATGAAAATCGGTGGAAACTAAGCAAGCGACAACTTCATTTCAATGTCTGTACAATGCATTGGATGGGAACACTGACCTACCCAACATGGCCGCCATGTTGGCCCATTAGTTAATTGGCTGCCTCAATGCGCTTGCCGTGTGTAGTCTTTCTCTTCATATCTATCCATTCATCCTGAATAAAAATATTTGAGGGCTACAGTGGCGTGGGGAGGATGGACTGAGAATAGGGGTGGGGGCGCCGGGGGGGTGGGGGGGGGGTGGGAGAGAGACAGCCAGACACTTGGTCTAGCTTGAATCTAGCATAACTAACCAATTGTATATGCTAAAGTCTTAACTATCGAGCCATCTGTCCATTACCTGCCCATCTTAACTGTGAAAGAAGCTGAGAGACAGACCGCTAATCACCCGCTGGGAGCTTCCAGCCACCTGACAGGAAGCTGCCACGACATGCTGCTTGTTTGGGTGCGTGCGCAAGAGACTCCAAAGCCAATTTGACGCCTTTAATCCACCGCACCTCCTCCTCAGCTGGCTCTCTCTCTCTCTCCTTCGCATGTTTTTCCCCGTGAAGAGCACAAACTGACATTCACGTATAAGACGGCCAAGCGGGGACATTCCCATTGGCACGTGAGCAGCCGCTTTGATTAATCCACTCAACCTCAGCCGGGTTAAAAAAAAAAAAACGCAGACGTCTCTGAAGGGCTCTCCTAAAGTAGCCCAAAGGCGCTAAATTAAGGACAGCTGCTAATGAGCCAATACAAACAATGGCGACACAATGTCCAGTTTTGACCGACTCTGCCGTAAAAGGTATTCATTTAAAAACATTGACGTTTACAGTTGTGTTTCAAGCGGAAGCCCCCTTTTTATTGCGCCGGATATGTGACTCGTCTGTAACTCCAGCAAAGACGTATACAGTAAAAAAACAAAAAAAAAGAGCAAATTCAAGCCCCACTCAATATCTCAGTATTTTATACACAAATGTAAAGTTTGAGATTGGCCAAGTCACGCTGCAAATTATGGCGCTCACTTTTCTCATGATAATCGTTTGACGGCAAACTCACATCCAACACACTCGTTAACTTTTTGGCAGTTGGCAGTGTAACATGTTATTCATCCATATTGTTAAAAAAAATGTGAGATCATATGAAATATGGTTCAACTCATTTGACTGTTTTTGTTGTCGTTTTTGTTTTGAATGATTCAAATTGCCGTATGACAGCTGAGTACCGCTGCGGTTCACATATTGACACCCACCAGGATGACAAACGCATTAAAAAAAAAAAAAAGGGAAATCAAATATGGCAGTGAAGTACTTTCGGGGGTTCCTCGGTTTACGATGGAGTTCCATTCTGAAGCCACTGTGCAATTGTGTCTGTGAATTTTGGATTATTACACATTGTATGCTGTAAAAGTCGTTCAGAAACGATAGCTTGAAATAAAACGCCAACGACACTTGGTCCAAAATAATTCACGTCGGGTCAAAAAGGGATTCGGCTCAATTTTGGGCTTTTTGGATTCATTTCAACCAAAAAGTTGGGTCAAATAACGAAGCCATAAAAAATGCACGGCACTCACAAATATTTTTGGGGAAAAAAAAATTTGTTTTGGTTGTCAAAATGAATGACCCACGTATTTTTTTATTTTTTTGAAACGCAACAAACTGGGTTGTTTTGTCAGTTCTTTATTTGACTTTGAAAACAACCCAAATAGTGTGGGTGATCTGCCCATAATTGGGTTGCTTTGTGGGTTATTCATTTAACTTAAGAGTCGGTTCCGGTCCATTTTCTGGCCCAATTAGCGTTATTTTTGACACGCGTATTTTTTTTTCCCGCCACTGTAAACCGTCGAGGACCCCGTGGAAAGGATATGATGGGTAAACATAAATGAGGACTAATGAGCGTGTGTGTGTTTGTGTGGGTGTGCATGTGGGTGCGCGAATCAGCCTACAAGAAGCTTTCAACGACTCCATTTGCATCACTGGGGGTGGCGTTGGTTCTACCACGTCACAGGGGGGGTGGGGGGGGCAGGTGTGGCTGAACACCATCCAGACAGTCACCCACCTGCAGCAGTCGCCCGACAACGAAAAGGGCGACAGCGGTTCCGTTTTCGCCGGCAGAGGGGACGGGCAGCGGTCCAGGTCGCTGTCCTCGTCCATGTAGCAAAGCGGCGCCAAACGAACGCCCTTGGCCATGTCGTCGGCCGCAAACTCCAACTCGCTGCCTTCCATGATGGCGCTGGAGGACTTTGGCAGGCTCGACGAGGTTGACGATCGGGAGAAGGGGAGGAGGAGGCGCAGGAAATTGCCGCTGGGCGAGGGGTGGGGGTAATCGGGAGCAGAGGGGGGAGCCGGAGGAGGGACGGAAGGGCCCAGCATGTACTTGTCGTTGTTAGTGAAAGAAGGGACCAGGTGGGGGTGCGCCGAGAAGACCCGACCCGGATCGGGACGGCCGTTCACTCCGCCAACCGCCTCCCTCGTTTCGGAGCCGCCCCGAACCTGGGCGGCGTCCCCGGCCTTGGTCTCCAGCTCGCCCTCGGAGCAGGTGCGGTCGATAAAGTGCAGGCCGCGACAGAGGCCGTCCACGCGCTGGCCCACGTCGTTGAGCGATACGGAGAAACGGAGCGGGCCGTGGGGTTGACGGCCCGGGGGGCGCGCGCTGCCCATGGTGGGCCGCAGCAGAGAGAGCCAATCCCGCTGTTTGGAGGCGGGCGGTGAGTCCGTGCAGACGGTGGTCACCGTGACACCGCCGCAACCTTCCCAGCTTTTACCGTTAGGGGCCAAGAGAACCACTGCGGTCTGCTTCTGACGCTCCTCATCTGCACTGCTCGTGTGTGCGTGTGTGGAATGTAAATGTAGTGTGACACATAGTGGTGAAGGACAGCAGGAAAGGAGGAGGGGGGGGGGGGCAGGAGAGGCCAAAAAAGAAAAGAGAAAAAAAAATGTGGACATTTGAGAAAAATAAAAGGGTTCGGGGGTACGGAAACTGAAAACGTGTGGCAATGAATGACCCATGTCATGGAAAAAAAAAACTATTTTTCAGCACGCTTACATCGACTATGCATCTTAATTTGACCTTTAAAAGTTTGAAATCACATCCCCGACCGTTCAATGTTTCGTACAACAGATTAGCGGAGCAGTTTTTAGTTGTAGTCACAGTGTTCACCACTAGGTGTTCGGACATTGCTCAGAAGGACGAGGTCAAGAAAATGGCGTCTTTCAGAATTTACCTCAAAAGTAACCAAACGGTAATTCTTTCCCCGCCAGAACCGTTGACATTTCGTTTGAAGTGCGTGAGGAGATACAGAGTACTAAATTTGTGTCCGCCAACAGCGTGAATACATTAGATAACCTAAGTAGTTTTACAAAGGCCTTATGATGGCTTGGATTCAATTATTTGATGAAAATTTGTTTATAAATCGCAAAAGGTACTGAAACAAACATCTGGATGTGCAATCAAAAGTTGAGAGAAGCTTAATTTACCAAGTGCGTTTTAGGTTCAACCTAAAATTGTCACTGAAGGTGAATCGCCCATATTTTTGCAAAGGCAGTAAAAAATAAAATAAAATAAAATAAACGACACGTGACAAGGGTTTTGTACCTGCAGATGTCTTGGCTGGAGGGAGAAACTGATGTTCTTGAGAAGCTGCACGGGGCGTTGACTGAAGTGGGACTGCCCGCCTGAGAGAAACAACAACACCACAACCATTTTAACGCCGAGACGGCGCAGCGTATGCAAAGACAGCACAATTTACTTTCATCTTTATAAATCTAAAGATGGAGGAAGAATGAATAATGCAGTAATGCAGGCTTGTAAATTATACTCAAGTTTCTTATTGGCGGAGGAAGTCTTTTTCCAGACAAAATCTTTACATCTAAGGACTGCAATTATGACATTTGCTATTGCGTCGCCTGTGTAATTGGAGCGCCACCCGTCAATTTCAACATACCGTATTTTCACGACTATAAGGCGCCATTAAAAGTCTTACATTTTCTCCAAAATGGACAGTACGCCTTATGGTGCGGAGCGTCCTTTATATGCGCTGAGTTCCAAAATCTGACTGACTGCCGACACGCTGTTTATATAGAGAAAAGGCGGAAGTGACTGTGAAAGAAGTCGGCCAATCAGGGAAGGGTGGGCGTGTATACATACATATATGGAGAGGGGGAGAGAGAGAGAGAGAGGGAGAGAGAGGACAGACAAGCTAGTCCGCCAATGGTGAAGGGTGGGCGTGTAAGTGGACGCCTCAAGCCAGTACCAACACTTGTATAGAGTGTGGCAATGTGCTTTGTTGCAAAACAACTCCGGTTTTGGTTTCTAAGAACCCCTGAAAATAAATTCGACGAAAAGACACGCATGCCTACGAAGCTCAGTTCAAACTTAAAGCCACCGGTTATGCTTTTGGCATGCGTGCCCATCTCACAGCAGCGGTGAAAAAAAAAAAGTCAAGCAAATGAACTCTGAGCTTGCCGTTATTCCCGGAGGCTTGACTAAAGAACTCCAACCGCTGGACATTGGCATCAACCGGGCGTTCAAAGTAAAGTTGCAAACGGCATGGGAACAATGGATGATCGGTGGCAAACACAACTTTACAAAGAGTGAGAGGCAGCGCTTGGCGAGTTACGCCACAATACGCAACAACGAGAGGGAACGCGGCGTTTTTGATGGATTACGGTACTTGCACAATTGTTCAATTCTTTCTACACACACACGCGCTGCCACCATGTTTCGCTCTGTTCTTTACTTTCAAATGTGGGAAAGCTTCACACGAGAGAAATGTTGACTTTGCTGTTGCTACTCCTTCTTTCCGCTCGGCAATGCGTAGCAACTCACACTGGCATGTGATGCATTCAATGACAACTGAGATGTGCAGTCCTCTGCTTCTGATACAGACTTTCCTGATGAAATCAGGAAATCAGTCCTGATGAGGACTTTGATGGATTTCTAGGTGATGATTGATCGAAAAACGTGACAACATTGTACGATGGCTAAATAAAATACACCCGAACTCAGTTCTGCTTTCGTTGCCTTTTTAAAAACGTGTTTTTATCTTATTTGTATGTTTTGGCATGCTACCGTATGCTTCAAGCTAACGTGTTAGAGTGCGCGCATGCATGCCGTATGTTTAAGCTGGCGTATGTTTTACCACTGTAAAACTGCGGCTATTCGTACGATGCGTCCTGTGTATGTGTAAAATACAGAAATGTCACGCATTAATGAGACTGCGGCCATTAGTACGATGCGTCGAATAGTCGTGAAAATACGGTAGTTCCGGACATACTTTTAAAATTGGAGCAGTGACCCCCAACTTGAAAATGTTAGGGGTTCAAGTTCACTATAAATCGACTTGCAAATTAATATTCATATTACATTTCATTTTCATAACTTACCAACTTCCTTAAGTTTTGACCCCCCACCCCCTCCAAAAAAATAAATAATTACCGCAATGGCCCTAATATAAGACGGTGTTAATTTGCATTTAAATAAGACTGAAAAAGTGGGGGTCGTCTTATATTTGGGGTCTATACATTATACCCCTTCACGACGCTAGATGGCGCCAGATATCATTGAAGAGAATGCTGAACTCGACTCCCCAGGCCAAAGTGAACCCTTGTCACAAAGAATAAAAATAAAAATAGCGGTGGCACGAAGAAGAAAAATAAAAAATAGCAATAAGAAAAAAAAAGCGAAAAAAACTAAAAGCGATAACGGAAAATGGAGAAACATAGCGACAATCTGGAGAAATGTGGGTCGAAGATCAGCCAGGTCAACCGGCAACTGAGGAGAAGTTAAGATGTCATTTACACTTTAGTTGACATATTTAAATGTTCAGATATTAAGATTTGAAAGAGGCAAAATAGCATGCTCGTTTTCTCTCAAATACATTGTAATAATCATTTGCTTCAGATGTACTGCAATTATTTTCAGGATAAAATTTTTTTTGGTGTTCAAAGTCTTTTTTTTCAAACTTGAGTCTTGAAAAAGAGGGGGTTGTCTTATAATCAGGGCCGTCTTATATTCGGGCCAATATGATATATCTCATGATGATGGTGTGATGTGTGTGACCCCCAAGCCTGACCTCTTTTCACCGGTTATCCACATTGTCACGTTGCTCATTTGCCCCACTCGCGCCGCCTCTTCTCGCTTCGCCGTTTAAGTCCGTTGGCAACCCAACTCATATCCGCCACTATTCCACAGGACCTCACGGTGAGAAATACTCCCGGAGCGGTTTAAGGTTGTGCAAGTTCTTGTTAGGGGGTTGTTAATGTGTAAAACCCAAAAGTGGGCCCGATCATTTCAGCGTGAAACTAATTAGCTATTGATTTCATCTCCAACCGCGCCGACATTTTACAGCTGCCGGCCTGACACTGATCGATAGATGGCTGTGCTGTCATGCTATCTGCCCTTCAGCCTGCCCATCAATGACATCCTTTCACATTTACCTACTCATGAATCACATGCCGGTTTCTCTCATTTGGACTGCAAAAGAAGCTGTGCAGGTTATCTCGGGACAAACGAGCTCCGTCTCTACCACGACATTCATTGTTACGTCCCATTCATGACGCAAAGTTCACACCGCATGTACGACTGGGCATTGGATGTGGTTGCCACGTGGAGGGTGCAGCCAGTACTTGTACTAGCCAGAAATTCCTGCAACTCCTATTTTTGTACAGTATTTATTCAGACTCTATCAAAAAGGTTGCCATGCCTCGGGCAGCTCGGACCCCCGGGTAAAATCAGCCATGAAAATGGAGATTGTTGTCCCATATCGGACATGTCCTGCCAGAAATCCCTGCAGCTATTTTTAAGAGTTGCTGCAGGCCCCTCCAAATCATAACCAACCACTTCCATTCATTAAATCCAGTAGTGTTGTCGCACTGAAGGTGCAGGCCGTACTTGCCAGAAATTCCTGCAGCATGCTCCGTGTCAAACACTATTTCCATCCATATGTCCAAAACAAACTTTACAGCCTGTGGACAGCTGCGCATCAGAGATAAGATCCACCACACAAATGAGGATGCTGTCACGCGGAGGACGCAAGTCAGTACTAGCGACACATTCCTGCATCTCCTTTACAGTTATTGCATGCATGCATCTTCACAGCCTTCCAAGAGCCATGTTCCTCATTTTATGTGATATGTTTCTACTCCAGGACACCAAAGTTCATATCCCATGGACATCTGGTATCGCAGTCATATGTAGGAACTATCTACTACAGTATTTGCTAGAAGTTCCTGCAGCTCTTAATGTTACTGTCGGCCCCATCGCAGCTCAACCCCCGTCCTTCAATTCTTCTTGAAATCCCCTCATTTATGTTCACTCCATATATAACCTTTGGACATCTTATTTTTGACGTTTGTGTGTCCAACCAATTACTTGCCAGCAATTGCTGCAGCTTCTGAAATGTTTCTGCGGGCTATTTCTCAGCTACCATTCAACTATTTTTCTCATTAAAATGTTTTATTTGTTGATTTCCAGTCCATTAGACAGAAGTTCAAATCCGGTGGATGTCTGGACCTTCGGTGGGGTGTGAAGATCAGTCATGCAAATGGCCGTTGCACAATGCCGGCTACATTTAACGACGCGGGCGGACACGCCGCGAGTGGCCCGATGGCGTCAGCTGGAAACACATCAAACACGCAGACGGGTCGTCGTGGCGTCGGACGCCGTGGGAGGTTACGGAGAGCCATTTGAGCGGTTATTTGATATTCTCGATATCCAGCGACAGGTCCTTGTTCTGGTAAGACGCAGAACGCCATGTTGATTCTGACTGCGTGTCTCTTCGCAGGTGGCTTTAGCATTTGTGGGGTGTTTGGTTTAATGAACATCTTGCAATAAATTAATGAGCAGAACGGCATGATGCAACATGTCTCCCAAGCGTCGTCACCATTTCGGGGGGGGGGGTTGTTGAGGCAGATGCCACCTGCTCGACAACGACAATGTCGGTTTTGAGTAATGAACGCCATCGTATAGTTTGAGTTGAAGACCTGCCTTAAAAGCACGGCGACGCTTTAATAAGACGAGAAGTCGTTTGATTTGATTGGCCGACCATTAATGTGTCACTTGGGATCTCTAAATCACTATCCTGGAAATCAGCTTGGACAAAAAGGGGGCGATCAAGAGCGTCATACACATCCGAAGCTGCCAATGGGAGCAATGAGGACAAAAATGACATTTTTATCAATTATTCATTGATCCGGATTTGGCCCTTGTCAAATCTAACTCAATAGCTTTCAGGGCCATTTAAAAATGATGATAATAATAATCAACATCATAAAAATAATAATAATACAATTAAATCCTTTAAAGACTGTGGGCAGGATATTATATTAATTATTATAATTAATGCAGCACCATTTGGTACAAAAGAAGAATATTTTTGGCAAATTACAAAAAAAATAAAAACAATAATAATCACCACATTAAAACACACCAAAGCATACGATACACTTCCATTGACTAACTTGTAACACTTTCCATCATCGACAGCCTGAGACTTTTGCAGTGGAAAACCCGTCCGGTGATATCTAAGACACTGTCGATGGCGCATGGATTTGTAGAAAAGTAAGGATGCTTTCTTTGCAAATAAAACAAAGACAACATTAAAATGTGAATGGAGAAAATCGCTATGACAATTCATTCATTCATGGCAACATGAGCAATTTTGCACACGCTCCAACGTCAGCAATGACAAAAGCATAAGAAACATTTAGAACATCAGCAACATTATTTGCACTAGTTTGTACTCAAAAGTAAGTAACTTGTACTTGATTAAAAAAAAGAAAATCAGGTCTTTTATCAAATAACATCCAGACGATAAAGCAAATAAGGGCCTTCGTTCCACAAGTGCTCTGGCCGAAGGAAACGCGACTCGACTTTACAATACGATGATGTGGTTGGTGAAACAAACAATTCCCTTGCTTGTCCTAGATATCCGGATCGTCAGCAAAAACCGATAAGTCGAAAACCTATCCCGGGTATACACAAAACTCTGCAAACCAATTTCAATTCGGAGAGCCGCTGGCAGATGTTTGGCCGGAGCTCAATGCCAGCCCACTGAACGGCCGCTGTGCTGCTTTGACTTTATGACCACTGTAATACTTTAATTCCAGCCCTCCTGGCCCATCCCAAACAAGTACACACATACACACACGCACTCACGGCACCGTTCTGAGCCAGGCTACAGATAAGCGTTCTGACCTAGCAGAGTGCCTCACACTCCTACACACTGATAACATCTATACTAATTTACATGACCCTGCCCAGGGCGTTTCACGTTCCCTTTCGCATTAAGCAAGCAGTCATTCGTTGGGTAACATTTAATTTAGCGGTTGTGTATTTAAGCATATGCATCTTGTAACTTTGCATTAAAGGCTGCTAAATTAATGCTAAGATAAAATGGGAAAGGGCGTACCCACGGGCTAATATACAGCAAGATGCAGCAACACAGGTAGACAGACAATAAAAGGGTACTCTAAAAGCAGGGATGGGCAACAGCATGTGCACCCACACCGAGCGGCTCCTTGAGTAACCCCTCCCACCCCGAAAAAAACCAAAAAGATTCAATTTATACTTCTCCTATACTGTAGAGTTTAAAGTTGTAATGGCGCTATTAATCACTAGAGGGCAGACATGGCTTCCACCAGGTCTTTTCCATCAGCAATACCATTATGAATAGGACGCAGCTTATCAATAAATCTGAACGCAAGGCTATTTTAGAGACGAACACACTAGCATCTGAAATATTTCAACGCCGGGTAACACGAAGCTCCGCTTTTCTGAGCAGACAACGGAACTGACTGGGCGGTTGCTATATCAAACACAACTCAAAAGAGCTTCAAGCTGACAAACATGAATGTAAGCCAATTCATTCATTAACACGTGAGTATACAAACAACTGAAGGTTTGTTTTTCACAAGAATTGTTGACAGTTGAATGGTAATATTTAACAAACAAAAAAAGCTACCATCATAACTGACAAACTGTCTGTCCGAAGAAAAACTTGAAGTCCTTTTGCCAAAAGACAAAGCTTCCCAAAGTCATTTCAAGTCGTAGTGGCCTGACGCCACATTGTACATGGCGCCATTAAAAGTAAACGCAGGCCGTTGAACGCGTGATCACGTGGGCCGCGCTAATGGCAAGCATGTTTGCGCTCGCGTTTTAAAAGTCGGGAGCCGCTCGTGGCACACGTTGGCGGCAGAGCGCTAAGTGACCCTGACATGTCTCAGTGCAAGTAAAAGGTTGATCCTCTTAGGAGACTCAGGAGGATTGCGAGGGAGGGGAAAGGAAGAGGAGAGAAAATAGACCGAGGTCATCAAAGGGGGGGGGGGTGGAAAATGCAAGGTATAAAAATGATAAAAATAGATTGTCTCCTTTTTTGGCATTGGGGAAATAAAATGGGTAGTCCGTGTACATGCTTGGGCTCAGAAGCAATTCCTTCACACCCAACGACTAAAAACTTTACCAGCTGCACTCATTTGAACCCTTGCTGCCAAACAAACAGCGGCACCAACTGATGAATTGAAATCGCCAAGCATTTTCCGGTGGCTAAAATGATCCTACGGTCGGGAGATAAAGCGCCGCTTGTTTGCTCTGGCCGCATCTCCAAAGCCGGTGAATGCATTTTATTTTCGGTATTTGTGTCGTGCTTACCTTTGATATATTGCTGGATCTGCTCGCTGAGTGACCCAGAGGCTTTTCATTCTGGAAAACAAAAACAAAGAAAAAAAAACTCCAGCTTGAATCAATTAAACGCATTCTCAAAATACGGTGCTGTCGATGGTTGTCATTCAATCCTAATGTGCAATGGTCCCCAACCCTTGGGCCGCGGACCGATATTGGTCCGTGGGTCATTTGGTACCGGGCCGCACAGAAAGAATAAATAACTTTTTTGGAATCTGTTTTATTTTGACAAATTACCAGATTCTCTGAGACATCCGTCAACAGTATGTCACTCTTGACGCAGATCAGAAAATGAAAACCAGGAGCTAGCAAAACGAGTAAAAAACAAATTTCTTTGGAAATTGGAAAAGGCCCAGCCAGGAGACAGATGAGGAGCCTTCAACTTCCAAGAAAAAGAAGGCTACATCTAATAAACAATATCAGGAGTCCTACTTAAAATACGGATTTATGTCCCGCGCACCAAGCCCACGCTGCGTAATATGCGGCGACGGTAAGTCACATTTTTCATGCATTTTTTTATCTGTGGTGTATCTTATTTTGAAGGCACAGTACCATAGCACCCAGATAGTGTTGCAGGCAGATAGGGCGTTCCCCTTGTCATGATTTGTGTTTATTATTATGTTACGAAAATACCACAGTATTCATGCAGGTCATATCATATTATTTTATTGTATTCACCCGCCATACCTTAAAGGTCCGGTCCCTGAAAATATTCTCTGACATAAAACCGGTCCGTGCGGCAAAAAAGGTTGGGGACCGCTGCTAATGGGAATGTGAGAGAAAGAACATAAATGTGTTGGAAATTTTTGGCACCGGCGCTGTTATCAAGTGGTTAGCACGTCTGGCTCACAGTGGAAGAGGGCTAACCTAATCTTGGGGTTTGTGTTTGCATGATGGATGGAATAATTCACTGGAGTGTATAATAAAGTGTGTGGAAGGTGAAGCAGACCACTAATATATTTCCATAAAACTCTCAGCTGGCATCTTTATTTGGAAAATGAAGATGGATGGGCTGGCCTGGACTGAATAGTACACAGCGAGTCACTATCAGTAACCGCTAGTGGTCTGGAGGAGCTACGAATAAATGAGTTTATTTTTCTGAAGATTTTTACTCCTCTACAGATTACAACATACACCCAAAAAAGAGAGCTAGTTTTGATTTAGTAGTTTTATTAAGAATGCTGCAAGTAATTTTGCCACTTGAAGGACACAGCGAGCGGACTAGAACCCGAGCAGATTTCAGCGTTGTGTTTTGGAGCCGGTAATGATCCTCATTTTCCCACTTACACTCGCTGATGAAGAACCGCTGCCGCGGGGTGCTAAGCCGCATGTAGCCTTGGCGTTAAAGAGCCTCACGTCGCTCCTTAATGACAAGTCAATTGCTGTTACATAATGTGCACTAAGTTCACACGGGTTTCGAAAAGGGCTTTGCGTACAAACAAATCTGGACCGAAGCAAATTGGCTCTGCGGATGCGTGGCGCAGCGCGTGCAAAGTTTGTTCTTAGGTAGGCAATTGCAAATGAGGGAGGCGACAATTGAACAGGGTTTACAAATGCAATCAGAAAAATATAACAGAAAATAACTCACTATGAACTATGAGGACGCCCACTATTTGATGAAACGTGGCAGTGAACTACGATTTATCACGGGGGACACATTGTACCAATGGTGTCAAATTTCTTTTCAGCATGTGCCACGTGGAACCAATATAAAAATGAGTAAGGGTGTAAAGATACACCCAAAATCATGTTTCTGGATGGAAATTGGTTTTCAGCTCATGATTCAGTTCACATTCTGTTCGGTGGGCTAACTTAATACACATTGCTTAATAAATTTCGTGCAACTGTATTGAAAATGGACAGTGCAATTATTTTCTTGTTGCAGGAGATCATCATCAATTATTTGTCTTTTTTTTTTTAAGTAAGCAATGGTAAACAATGTGCGTCTATTTTATTGATAGTATTTTTCCACTCCAACATACTTAACTTATTCAGCATAAACGTATTGAAACACACTTATAAAACATAACTTTTCAACGTATTCCTTCACTCCTTTCTCATTTTTTCGCACAGCTCTCCAAATAAGAGGCGGAGCTCATGCTAGCTTCAAGGGCTTTATTTTTCACTCCCATTTGACGTTTACTCACACACACACACACACACACACACACACAAATGGTATATTGAAACATCAAAATGATCAACTACACCATGTAATTTGTTTGAACAAAACCCTGCTAGCTTAATGCTAACACAGAAGTTGGACGCAATGATTAGCTAATGGGCTAACAGACGTTAGCGTGTCCGTTACGATAATTAAAACCTTCAAACTTCTACTTCAACAAGCAGTGTGACGAGTGGCCTTTATCTTTGTGCAATTTCTTTAAAAAATAATGAAAGATCACAAAAGATGAAACAAGCGCCTCAAAAACATCGAGACTCCGCCATAGCCTAGAAATTGGTGGCAATTGAAAACGTTTGCCACACTGCCCACATTATCGTGTCATCACTTGTGCACCATTTGGATTAATAAAGTCAGACACCAAAATACATATATATTTTTTGTGCAGGCATTTTTTTTGTGTGTGTTTGTCATCCTTGTAAAACAAGACGCACCGGTCTGGTACGCCACTCCAGATGATAGACACATGCAAACCTGCATGTGATGTTAATTTAAATCCCATTTTTAAAATACAAACATCACTGTGCACACAACGAGCCAAACAAAGCTGTAATGTTTAAACCAGTGACAAAGCCTAAAGCCTTATTTCTCCGAACGAGTCGAATGATGACAACGCACGAAGTTGCCGGCTGTTGAATTGTGAGCCGTGTTTTTTTATTTACATTCCATTTAATTGGTCTGGAACATTCTGAGGTCAAGCCTCGTAAGCCCGGCGGGATAGCGCTGACTGTCGAATGCAAAGTGAAGCGGACTACATCCCGAGTTCACCCATATGTCATGATTTTGATATGGCTTAATTAAATAAAATTGCCCATATATGAAAAATTCACCACTTAAACTTTATGATGACCATTCTCGGAAAGTCGGCAAAAAAAAAAAATTCACAGAAGATTGAAAATAAAGAACAGAACAAATCCTTAATCCTGAGCGCTTGGACAAATACACAGTAGAGCCCAGGCGGAGACTTTCTGAGAAAGCTCTCCCCCCCCGCCCAAAAAAAAGTGATCTTCTGTCAACAACAGAAGGGATTAGACAAAAAAGGAGGGACACGGATCAATTCGGTGTCTTCTCACGCGGAATTAAAACAGAAAATGTGGTGGGAGACAGTGCAAAGCGTCTAAGTACATCTCCGTTGGAACAAAGGCTCAACGTTCTTCCATTTGGAAAAAAAATAAACAACAACAAAAAAAACTGCAATATATAGGTTTTCCAAGAAGCCCGTTTGTCTGCTTCAAAGATCTCCTCAAATTGTTTGTCGCTTGGTGCGTCTTCCACTTAAAGGAGACAAAACTCGAGGCCCTTTTCTAGGAATCAAAAGGTTTGCTAATGAAAGGTAGCACATTTATTAGCATCTCAAAGCAAGAGTTTGGCAAATAATGAACAATATATTTACTTTTTAAAAAGGAGGCATCAAGCTACACCCACTTGAAGTTTTCAGTCCAAACAAACATCAAACAAGAGAATTACATGTTGCATATATAAACAACCCTCAGAAAAGTCCACTGAGCTTAATGCTAACAATGTAAAAGGCCACTGACACGGTAATAGTTAGCATAGAATGTTGCTGTTCTGGAAGTAACACGTTTGAACACAAACGGTTCACAGTAACTAATATAGTTTACTGAATAATTAGTTTTGAAGATTATATCAGTTTCTATCAATGTAGGTTGACATACAGGTAAATATCATTGAGTGTTAATGTGCTAGTTATCAAAAAACTGACCACACTGTCAGTTCACGCTAACTGGGAATCCAACAAACGCTTAGCTTTTGGCTTTTGACACGATATTGCGTCCTTATGATCTGCCAGTTTAAATACAGGGCAAAAATTGAGCACATATTTTCTAACATATACAGGTTCGAGGACACAAAAGAATCAAAGTACCTGAATCCATACATTCATTTCCTGTACTGTCGTTCCCGTTCTGGGTAAGTTGTGGAATCACATTGGCGAATAAAGCCACAACACAACCAAACACTCATCAAGGTGCAGTCAAATTAAATTTTCACTGAAAATAATGATGATGGCTTTCAGAGACCAGTAGCGAGGCGGGAGTGGAGGTTGGGGGTGGGGGGGGGGGGAATTCAACACAAACAATAAACGGCAGAGTGGGACGTGTAGCCTGTCTTGCCATCACGTTGATTTCTCTGTAAATTCATGATCTCAATGAGCCTGCAATCAAGTGAGGCGCCGTTGTCAAGAATGGACTCTCTGTGTCCGCTTCAAGTCAATCAACAACCCACATCATTTGTCGATACATGCCATTTGGCAAATAGCCTCAGCCGCAAACCTAATGAGGACAAGTGCCATCGAAAATACTTGCTGATAATTGGACGACCGTTCATCTCAAAATGTCACTTGAAATGAATACATTTAAGTGCAGGCACAGTCATTGTGACACGCGGAGATCTTTAAAAAGAACCGGTTAGCTTATTTCTTTTTAAAGGATAACTAAGTTGCCGACAATATCACACTCCACAAACATCATTGGACAATGCTACTGTTACACAAAATGGTGAACAGAGGAAGACATTGATTTGAAGGCCATATTGACTCGTTCCTCCGTCATTCGACGCCACGCCGAGTATTATCGAACATCTTAAGACAAAGAATCTTGTTGCACTTTCCTGTCCTCCCATTGTCAGTCTCTCTGGGATGAAAAGCAGAGTGACTTGAGTGCATGGCTGCAGGCCAGAAGAGCAGACGCACATATTTTGAATATGCGGGTCAGACATCAGACGTCCGAGCACGGGCTAAACGTTTGGGCCATTCTAAGAAAGGCGGTTCTTAGGAAAGAGTTGAAACTGGGACTGAGTCACATCCCGCCAAATCGGTTTTCCTGGCCTTAGGGTGGGTGGTGTTTAGAGCAGATGATGCAGTTATTATTTTTTTAAACTGATGATTCTTTGTGTCTTCAACTAAAAAGAGCAGCGCCAAACCAGCTGAGTCTTAGCGCACGTTACCGAATACACATGTACCAAATGTGGCACTTCGCAAGTCAATAGATTTAAGTAGCGATGTTCAAAATGTTGTTTTCCGTCGGGAGGAAAATGGAGAGGCCCTCGTCTTTGCTTAAAGAAACTCCGGGTGTGATTGCCCAGCAAACAAAAGCACGTGGAAGATGCTAGGTGATGCGGAATTTCGTGTTGCGTCTCAAGCTAGCATAAGGACGATTTAGCATTGCAGGAGACTGAGATGGGTTCGCTCCACACTGAAGTTTACTGTCAAAATTACATCAAACAAAATAGACCCCAACATTGTATACTGACTGTAAAACCAAAAATATTCGACCAAATCACAGAATGACACTTTAAAGATAGCTTAATGGCAACATACAACTTTTTAGGAGCCATTTTTATCTGAAACTGGTGACCTTATGTTTTATTTCATTGATTAAAAAAAGCACAAAAACAGATCAATAACCAATTCATGTACCAATTATGCTAACCTGTAACCTCACAACATGACAGGCTGTCCACTGTAGTAACCGCTGTCCCTGAAATGGTTAGAAGTCTTCATTTTGACAGAATCTAATATCAACTCTTGAAGTCGGAAACCCCGTAATGGACGCCTCCTCCCATCTTGACTTGATTAACTCACCCTCCTGCCCCCCTAGCTAGCGTATATATGAAATATACTGTAATTACATCAGGACGTCAACAGCGTCCAGTCATCTTTCCGAGCTTCGGGTCTAACGAGACTGTGACAGTATCTAATATGACAGCGGCAGCCTACGTCTCATTTAACAGCGAAGGGCCCGCCAATGACAAATAAAACGGGATGCTAACAAAAGACAGGAACTGAACTACTTCATTGGCTTCACTTGGTCGTCGCACCTTTACACACAATGTCGCTCGTTATTTATGACTTTTGCCAAAAAGTCGGCCATGGATAATCATTCATACTCAGTGTCACTTAATTAGCTGTGTCATTAGTTGGTGCACCCTCGCTACCCTGGTGATACAATCGGTCAATTACACGCTAGCAAAGAGAGAGAGGGAGATGTAGAGTGAGAGAATAGATGCTTATATAATTAAGAACAGCGGGGAAGGAGTCGACTGTTGACTGAGTACAAGTGGTTTGAAGTCGTTAAATTCCATTTTAAAAAGGGAAATTCACATTCAAAACACCAAACAGGCGCTTCATAGCTCCTAGCACTTAGCGCTTGCTTAGAGTAGCATTTGCGCAAGTCCCTGTTGGGAACAATAAAAGGGCTGAGAACATCTGAAGCAAAACAAAATGTTCTGTCAAACGATTAAAGCAAAGTGATTCAGAAACTTTTTAGACAACGCGCCACCCAAAAAGTTACGTTGTTCTCTCCAAGTAGTATCGTAAAGACCAACATTAAAATACAGTCACGTTTTCATGCCAAGTACGCATTCACCAAATGCGAGACAGAGGCAGACCTCTCGTGCGAATCAGAATCTGTTCTCAATTGCCTGACGTGGGCAAATAAAAGGTTAAATAAAACAAAAAACTCCCCCCAAAATATTGGGAGTATCAATATAAGCCATTGTAACATGATATAATGTACGGTTTGATCCTCGTTAGCAATAATCTTAAATGCAGGAAAAGTAAAACGGTGTCATTAAATGATTCCATTAAAATGAATTGTGCCGAAGTGAAACAGAACAATGTTTGTTCAAGATTAAATGTGAATTTATTGTACAATTTTAAAAGCGTAAATACACCTGAAATGTAAACAAAGGTGTACTGTACTTAAAAAGCAACTGATTTAAAAAAAAAACAAAATGAGTTCATGCAAGTCTTGACTGCGTCTTATGTTTTAAATGTTGTAAATTTCACACGTTTGATTGATTAATCGATCACAATGCGCCGTCTTCCTCACTGCTCCCTTTCAACAGGTTTTAAGCCGTGCCATGACATGTGACCGACTTAATCTCCGTCTCCTCCCCAGCTGCGGATTTGACACAAAGCTGTGATTTGGTGCATCGGTCCATGATGCGCTACGCTAAGCCGGAGCCAAAATATAGTTTAAATCACATCGGCTGAGTTCATTTGGACGTGGAACTGATCAGATCTAGTGGGGTTTTTTCCCCCAATGAATAAACAGCAACACAGCATGTAAAGTAGTTGCGATAACCGCTTATGGGACGTTCATTTAAAAAATAATGACTGAAAATGTTGAATGCTATGTCCTTTTTGTAAATAGCAACCAAAAAATGAAGTAATTTCTGCAGATCTCTTCTTTAAGGAGGGAAGTAGAAACATTGAATGAGGAAAAGGAAATCCGTTTGTTGGCCACTGTAAGCAGACATTTATCTGACCACCTTCTGCAGCAAAGTGGAGACTGGAGCACATAATACGCCACCCTACAGAGTATAAAGGCATAAAAATTAGGCAATCTAACGTTCACATTTATTAGGCAGGATCCCCTGCTGAGCAAGTCGTTAACAGTACAAAATAGTGGAAAACGCATCAACAGAACAAAGGTGAATTGCATTTAGCCACCGTAAATATTTGAGAAAAGAGTTAAAGGCTTGCTGTAGCGAAGTAGCAAGTTTTCTTTTTGTCATTTATTGCCGTGTAACACTTGGGAATCCCTGCCAATTGGGAGCGTGTGGAGTATAAAAGTGCAAAGTTGAGAGCTAAGAAACGGCAATTGCTTTAGCTAACATTAGCATGAGACAATTTCAACAATGGAGAGGAACACGGGTCAAATGCGCTTGGCTGTTGAGTACAGACAGTTTATTTGAGAGGAGAATGAGGGCCCGCTAGAACAAAGAGGAGACAGACAGAGGAAGGCACCGATCTAGGAAGAGCTGACATTAAGAGCATGTTTTGGTTTTTCCAAACGTGAACAAAAACAACGAGCAATGAACCCGAACAAGTGCCTCCTGTATCTGGCTACGATAAGGTTTCTAAGGTCATTCTATTCCCATTGTAGCAAAGTACAGATTGTGTAATATGTAAAAGTCTACAGCTAGAGCACGGCAAGAAGGCAAGCTAATGTACGCTTTAGCAAACAACAAACAAAGCAAAACAAGGGTTTTCTATATTTGGCTACAGTAAGGACAGAGATTTTATTCCAGACTGCCTATTTGCCGCTTATGTTTCATGCTAACCACGTTGACAAGCAGACTGTCACTCAGTGCGTCGATGTTAAGTGCATCGTGATTTGCATATGCCCAAATATGGCAATGGTAATATGCATCTTCTCTGCCATATCGTTGTTGGCGCAAAACCGGCATTTATACTTTGACATGCGTGGCTTTTTTGCAACCTGGGGGTTGCAACATCAGGGGAAAATTCAACTCCACAGCTCAACTTTGTGGGCGTGTTTGCGCCGGTATATCATTAGCGCATATCTTTTGTAAAAAAAAAAAAACGAAGCAAATAGCGGGTGCAAATATATTGCAATGTATGTGCTATCCGCGTACGCAGTTCATTTTTTGTGACTTCTGCCCTGACAGCCCATTGCACCAAAGTGGAGACTGCGGAGCAGAAGACACAGCAAAGGGCTACGCTAACGTTAGCATGTATGGTTTAAATTTGTCATTTCTACTGATTAGAAACCCATCTGAGAATCGACCGGAAATATAAGGAGCCTTTACCGCGATGTGGAAAAGGGAGCCGAGGCGGCACCCTGACCACCCATATTCACCGGTGCATACCACCCTCGCATCACCCTGAACAAAGAGTGTGTGTGGGGGTGTTATACAGGGGAAGAAAAAAAAATTGGGTCACGCTACCACACTGAGGATGTGATAGAGGCACAAACAAATAGGAAGAGAGAGCACAACAACAACAACACAGCAGCTGGTGTTGATGAAAAGAAAAAAGCAGAACGCCAACATTGCTGTAAAAACACGCATTTGTGGCAGGGGCCGGAAATAAGCGCCTCAACGTAACGGCGCCCATTTTTAGGACAATCACATGATGACACAAAAGAGCACAGACGGCAAGCAACATACCTGAATCTTAATTTTCCAACAGGAATTCATGACTGGATCCTGAGGTGCACCTTTCTCTCTCACTGATGCAGACAAAGGTTCCTTGGGGGTGTGGGGGTTGGGGGGGGGGTTGCTATTGGGGGGAGCGAGAGGGGGTTACATGACCCCCCCTATGTAAAATCCTCACGAGACGCAGAGAGAATGACAAGGGAAGCCTTGGTAAATACGGAAGTGGAGCTCTGGCGACAATGACAGCCGTCACCGTGGCGACTGGAGATATGGCGGCATCCCTCCACCGCACCCCCCCACCCAAAAAAAAAAAAAAACCCAAGACAGGGAAAAAAGAGAGACGACTGCCCTACATTTGCTGCAAACACAGAAGCTGAGCTGCTGCTGCTGCTGCTGCTGCTGCTGCTGCTGCTTGTCCAGGCTCACGCTCAGTTGTGTACACACACACACACACACACATTCTGACACGGGCACACGCTCAATCCGGCAGCGTAATCCCATTGGTCGAGCAGATTCTTCCTACAGCTGATCGTGATGACATGGGGGAGGGGCACAGTGTTGTTGAATCATTCATGAGAAGGGAGGCGCCGTCCTTTAAATAGACGCCCTCTCTTCTGCACACCGAGTTTAACCTTAAATTACCCCCCACCACCCCCACACGCACACCCACACATTCCATCCTTCCAGTTCACACTTGCAGCCATGTGCGCCACCTAAACCTCTTAAAGCGGGGGGAAAAAAAAGTCAGTAAATCTGGCTATGAGGTTCCGTCCACATCGACCAATCAGAGACGACGTCACTCCCCAGGCTGCACCAATCAAGAGCAGGCTTGCATCACAAAACTTTTCTCAACCCTTGCTTTGAGCTGCATTCAAGGGCAAAGAAACTGGCTGTGCATCATTTCATTCATTCCTAAATGCCTGATCACGATAAAGCGGACTATAAATACATCACAAAGTCCTCGAAAAATCCTGAGATGGTTTTTTACGAGATTTTTATAGTGGGTGATGTATTTCATTTAAGCTTTCACTATATAAAAACCCCGATAAGAATGATTATGGCGTAGGTACACGAATGATTTCCAATGCAGTGACTGGATGAATTATGAGCGCCACGTTAAAAAAATAATTTAAAACCCCCCCACTGACGTTTAACTCGAGTCATGCAGTGAGTCACTGTTGCTCAGGTTCCTTTTTGCATTGTTTTTGAAATTGGATAAATTCCAAAAGAATGTTTTGGGTTTTTTTTTTACAAGAAGTTCATTTTCGAAAACGGCTTGCCATATAATGAGCTGTGCTTTAAAAAAAACATCACAACACGCTTGAGTCAACATCAGTTCTGGTTCCTTCCCCCCCAAAATTTGTTTTTAAATAAAATAAACAATGTGTGACAGTATGCGACAGCGTGAGAGCAGTTAACACAAAAATTTAACAAACGTGTTTCCCATTTCCCACCTGCGACGCCGTAACCTGAACGAAACACTAAGGAGGCAAAATAGCTAATTGGGCTCAATTTGGACCATTTTCACACAGGGGTGTGCTCACTTTTGTTGACAAGCGGTTTGAATGCCATCATTTTCTGAGTTGTCCCATGTAAAAGATACCGGTTTACATCCCGGGTGAATACATTTCTTTCTTTCTACTACTTCACACCAGTTCCATCAAACTTACATTTACCAACGCCATATATGCCTTTGACACACAGACGGCCTGCTTTCAAAAAAAAAAAAGCAAACAAGACCCCAAACAAGACACACAAGGACGCAGTGTGCTCTCCGCAAAGGAAAATATGAATGCCATGCCCCCCCCCCCCCTACACTCCCTTTCAGAACATACAGCAAATGGCTGATTGTCTGGCCGCAGACGTCAGTGGAAGAAAGGGGATGCGGCGAGCGCCGTTTCCACTCCAGGGTGACTCACTGTTATGGAACAAGAGCGGAACGCGCCGTACTTCAATGGAAAATAGGGCCGGCGGCCGTTGAGCTAATACACAAGGCAAGAGCGCATGTGTCTATGCTGTCGTATCTGTTGATAGGAAATGAGCCGGAAGATGGCTTCAAATGTTATCTAACTCGTCGAAACACTTTAGCGGTAGTTCAGTCTGGAATTTTTTTTTTCTTCGAACTGGTAGACAGCGTGCAAATATTTTCTTGTGGGAGACCTATCGTCCGTAATTTTCGGACGAACGCGAACGGAAGAGGCCGCGAAGAAGCAAACTTAGTAGCGCTTTAGCGCCATCTTACGGCATCTCGGTGCCAAGAACTATGTTGAAGTGAGGGGTGGCGCTTCCAAAGACTCGTCGCGCACTGACCGAGGCAACATTTGAGGCATGACCTGCTGTATATTATAACGTATTAAGAACTCGCTATAACACACAGTCATCACAATGTCAGCGCCAGTGACCGTGCAGGCCTCTTTCAGTCTTCCATGCAGGAATTAATTACAGAGTGGCTAAAAGTCTTTTTGTGCGGAGACTCAACTATCAGTATCCCAATCCGCCCCTCCAGCCAGCCGCAGCTCTCTAAATGAGAAGCATTTTTTTTTTCAGGCTCATAAAACAGAACTGCATCCATACATTGTGAATGTGTCAAGACACAGTAAAAGACTTGGGGGGAATTAATACGATAAAATAAAAAATTGGGGCTTGCATAATTAACATTACAGTAGGCGGGCATGCGTGCCCGATGAGCAGCTATTAAAAGTTATTGGGATGCAGACAGCAGTTTTCAAAGCACTTTTTTTTTTTTTAATAATTCACCACCTTGCCGACCTCATTACCGCAGCATTCGTTTGACCTTGACTTCAGATGAAGAAATGCTTCTAGCGCCAGAAAATAGTTCTCCACAAGTACCACTTTGTTCCATGACACTGTTCCAACTTCGATAAGGTTGAATTTCCAAAACAAGTTTTCCGCCAAACTATACATCAAACAAAGAGAATGTCACGTGTCTTTAAAACCAACTGCTTTCAAGTCTGATCGCTTACTGCTAACACAAAGTGAAAGGCCACGGGCTAGCATCTGCGTTGGCGTAAACGCATTAGGCAACCAATACTAAAACACAAACTGTGCAGCAACACATGTAGACATGTATTCAACACTCATGCATGTCAAAACACTCGTACCTAAACGTACCACTGTATGGACATGTTGGTTTGATTGTTCATTTTCTACAAATAATTTAACCAAGGCGGCGACATAATATGCGCACATAGCGCTACTCCGCTAGCCGGCGGAAGGTGAAATTGTGTATCCGCCGGTTGCCTTTCATCCAACAACATTATAGCTTTGTCTAATTTTCAGCCCAAGCCAATTTATAAGTTCATTGAGACAAGATCATCATGTTTATTTCAGTATTTCAGTATATTTTACATATCTCTGGAGGAGGTGGGCAACAGAAGGATGCTAACTAAGCTAAAAGCTATGATGGCCAGTCCCTCCCACCCCCTCCAGCCCGCCCTGACAGCACTTGGTAGCTCCTTCAGCTTCAGAGACTGTTACACCCGCGCTGCAAGAAGGAGAGATACCAACGCTCGTTCCTACCGACTGCTGTCAGACTGATGAATAAAAAATATCATAATAATAATAATAATTAAATGATGTGAAGGAAAATTGTAAATAGTACTGCGATTTATCCATTTGTGTTCATATTGTATTTAATTGAAAGATGTTTGTTGTTTTTTTTTTTTTCTCTTTCTCCTTTCTACATACATTCTTGCTGCTGGAGGCTGTAAATTTCCCCAGTGTGGGACGAATAAAGGATATCTTATCTTATCTTATCTTATATTTTTGCTTAGTGGTATGCAGTGAGACCCAAGAAATTGTATACGAAACCCAAATTGTAAAGAAACCCACAAATTGTATACAAAAAGACCACACTGTTCCTTTTAGTGACAGATGAAGGCATTAAGTGCCCTCCTCTGAAGCCGAATCAATAGGGAGGCCAAGTCGGCCTTTAGCGGATGGAATAAATCATGGCCCTGATGAGCGGAATAAGATGGCTATCATGTCTTGCTCAAATGATGGGGCCAGGAAAGAGGCTTAGGGGGCCGGCTTATCATTACTCCGAGCGCTTTTTTTTTTTTAGTCTTTTGCAGAAAAAAAAAGATTTTTCAGACGCGTGTATACGAGCAGAGAGGCTACAGCGAATGTACTGGACTTGATGAGCTCGACACCTTCCTCATCCAGGTGCCACGCAGCAAGAAGAACCTCACACCGCGTCAGCGTCCATCCAGTCTTCGCCTGCTGGGAAACAGGTGGCCCACCATAACTGACGACAGACGGGTGGGCCGTGTGTTCAAATCCATTGGATGTGCAGTGGGGAGGGAGGAAAAAAAAAAAACACGCTTCCTCTTGCACCCTCCTTCAAAAGGGCCGATCAGGATTCTCGGCGCGCGTGCAGGAAGCCGAGGCTCAGCGGGATTGGGAAGTGCAAGGTTACACAGCTTCTCGTCGTGCATTTCAACCATTTCAACTGTTTTTTTTTTTGGGGGGGGCATCCAGATTCACCCGACGGGTCAAAGTGACCTCCGCTGAAACATCCTTTGAGACACCGTGCGGTTGAACGAACACCGAACTTCTTCACAGAACGCAAAAAAAAACAAGTATCTTTTCATTGATCGAGGATGAAATCGTGTGGCATGCGGGAAAAGTCAAATGATTAATTGACTCGCAACTTGACTGTGACCAGACGAAGAACACTTAAGGCAGGGGGGCCAAACTCATTTTTGTCGTGGACCACATTTTAGTTACAATTTCCCTGAGCTTAAGGCCCGATGAAACCGTATTTCCCGGATTATACTTGAGGCAAGCTAACCTTGACTGTACAAACCATCTGAAGGATGTGGAAAGAAATTACGTTCTCACGCTGGAGTGGGCCATCTTGAAGGTCCAACCGCAATTTCTGCTTCGTTTCGAGACAAATACCATCAACGGTATGTGTGTCAATTTGCATTTTCAGGCTCCGCATGTTCCAAATCTCATGGCCGGAATTGACTTTCACATTTTTTGAATGCCTCGCAAATCCGCAACACCTAAATAATAAAAAAAGTACAATAGTTCTGATTTTAATTAGCGGCACGCACTGGTGATTACAAAAAGAGCAAAGAGCAGACTTTGAGCAACGGGAAATGTTTCTTATTTGTATGAGTTTAAAGGGGATAAACGAATCCAGAGTTTGACATGCAGCAAACAAAGACTATTTTGACATCTCTTTGGAGCGACGTTTCAGTTTTTATTTTGTGGCTCAATGAGTCATTCCACTGCAATTGGCTCGTGACGAGTCCGCGGTATACTTCTGCCGTTGCCTTTCGTAAGGTTGGAAATTATCAGCAAGGTTGCCTTTTGATTAGGACACGCCATTCAGAGAGTGCTGTAAAATAAAATCTCTTATTTTGGAGATACACAGCATCTGACATGTAACACTTGACCATGACCTACCCCCCCACTGGAGGTAACAAGACTCCACTTTTTCAGCGCTTGACCTCAATTCAAAACGAGGCTCACCCACCCGCGCAGACATCTCGGCACTCTCAACTGAATGAAAATGTTTCCGTTGCGGGTTTCTCCTGTTTGACCTCACGCAGTCGCGGTCAAGATACCGGCTTTGGGTACTGATGCAGCTATAAGCCGTTTCTCTGTATTCAAGAACTATGCAGTGCTAGCTGTGTTCGATTTATCGCTTGGGTAAGGACATGGCCGACTGTGGTTTTTTACGGGTATTCTCATTTTCTATTTGTGTTCGACTCTTTGTATAGTTCAGAGAAGTATTTTAGAAGAGCACAGGACTGTTACGAGTAAAGAGCGGTGGGGCGTCCTGTAGGTGCGGCGGTAGTTGAAGGCGGAGGTGGGAATGCATCAGGGATGAGCTCGAAGCCCCTTCTTCTTTGCAATAGTGATGGATAGGCTCATAGATGAGGCGAGACTGGATTCCCCGCGGTGACGGCCGCAGATGACTATGATCTGTAGTGAAAGCGGGTAGCAGGTGGAGGGACATTTGGAAAGTTCTACACTCGCTGGATAGAGCATCAAATAGCAGCTCGGGAGCAATTCCAGAGTTAAACGCATCTAAAGACATCCCCTGAAATGCATTTCAGGCCTCGGCTTGGCGCCATCGCCGAAGCAAAAAGGAGCACTTCCGTGGGCCGAAGCACTAAATGAATGACAAGCAGTCGCTTAAATTGAAAAGACACACAGGAGGAGATACAACGCTGTAAAGTCCTTGATGGATGGTTGCCATAGCGATGATGACATTAGTTCACTCCGTTTCCACCCCCCCTCCTCGTTGGTTTCACACATAGCACCGCTAACATATTATGAGGGAGAGCGACCGCCATGAGAGAGGTATGAAGAGGCGGCAAAAAATATGCAAGAAAAAATAAATAAATAAAAAGATAATAATATATACCTATTTTGCAAAGCCAGATTGTCATCCCTGCAGGCGGAGTGACCTGAGACGGTGAATAAAAGAGCGGCAATCAGCTCGCGTAGAGGCTGTCGCGGGTTCAAACAGATGCATCAGTCAACGTGATGGAGCGAGCGAGCGCTACGATACGGCGCTTACAAATTGACTTCACTTTGGTCTCGCCTAGAAAAAAAAAAAAAAATTAAAAGAAAAGTTCTCGTTCTGATTTAAGTGCTGCTGTGGCTGCCCGACAACAACTGACTGAAGCAAGGCTAAGGCATACGATTTGGTATCCAGTGAACTTCCATTGATCACATCAACATGTTTCGGAGCCACCGAAATGGGCGCTTTGACCTTATAAGTAGATTTTATCCTTCTTCACATGATTTAATCACACTTGAACTTATTAAAATACACTTTTTAAAAAAAAATATTCTTCAGATGCTCCTGTCACTCTAAAGAAATGCTTCTAATGATACAGACAAGTCACCCTGTATTTGTGTGCCTCGGGTGTAGTACCACATCTTGCCACAACATGCTAGGCAGCACTGAGGACTATGGAAAAATTCGTAGCAGAATTAAGAGCAAGAAAAAGAGCCCCAAGGAACCTCCAGTGGGCTAATCGTCTATGCTAGTTTCCGTTCGCCGGTCTTATCATATGATGTGAGCATTAAGCTAACAGTCAGTTGAGTATTTGGGTGTTTAAATACACAATAACCACAATAAGTAATTTCTTTTGGTCTGGCAGTTTTACAGTACACTTCAACTTGGCTTGGCAAAGAGTTTGATAAAAGCACGCTTGACTACTACTTCGCAGAATTATGCGATCCAGTGACAGAATGAGAACAGGCGCCAAGAAATATTTTTTTAAAAGTATATTTGAATAGGTTCAGATGTTTTTAAAACCGATCTAGTCTCTCTATATGGCGGTGACAGTTTGACCATGGAACAGCTGCCATTAGAAATGAAACCTTTTAAACATTTTTTTTCTGATGTTTTCCTTTGAGTGAAGGAGAACTGATTTGGGAAAAGAAAAAAAATCCATTGAGGCAATTGTTACAGCAGCAGCAGACAAAACATACCCATTACGCCAACGCAAGACTACGTTCGCCATTGTGCCAACAGTTTTTCTGAATTCCACCGACCTTAAACAACCTCCCATCTTACAAGACGCGCTGGCGGCGGTCTCCCTCGGCATTGGCAGCCAATCTGATGGCAGCAAGGCAGTTAACCGTTTGAACGTCAGGTCCCGAGTTAAAATGAAGACGAGTGTTACTCACACATGGCCATTCGTAGCCTCGAGAAAACAAATTCTCTCGCCTACGATTCAGTCCCAGAAAATAAGGAATTATACCGATTTAGTTTTCATTTGACCAAAAGTGACCATAACAGAACCAGAATGTACAATTTCATGTAAACAGTACATTTCAAGTTTTTTTTTCTTTTTATCGTCGCCGTGGGTTGAAGTTTACAGTCAAACTAACAGTCTCCAATGAACTGAAGCAAAAAAAACAAATATACAAAAAAAAAAAACCTGGCACAAGCTGTCTAATTTCTTCACACTTTACTTTGTCATTGCTACATGTTTTTATAATGTACAATATATGAGTGCTATTTTTTTCCCAATGTCATTTTTTTTCCCGTTCATTTAAAGAGCTGAAGTAAGCAAGTTGACTTAATCAGAAAATAATCCACACCCTCGGGAAGTGTCATTCCATTTGCATTACCAGCCAAAATGTTAAATATAGGCACAAAGGCACACACACACACACACACACACAACTGGGCCGAAGTTTAAGCGCGAGCGACATAAACCACAAATCCTGTGTACGTGTAAGGAAAAACTGGCCGAGCAAGGTTCATGAAATTAAACTTGCTCTCCAAGCGCTTTGCTGGCAAAACACGTCCCTTCCTATTAACCATTTCGTTTCATACCTGGCAACCCAGTGGACCGACGCAATTAAAGAGAGACAAACTTGAGACACTGAGCCAGCGTCGCAACACTCAGAAGTCGTCCCCCCCCTCCCCCATCTGTTACTGCAGCCGCAATTTCGGATTCCCGCACGTAGCTTGCTCTTTAACGAGTATAAAACGCCATCTGCGGCCGTTTTTCACGCGGCTTCGCGTGCCCGTCCTCCAAAGCGATAGCTCTCATGGCCTAGGGCCGTTTACCTTTTAGTTGCGCACCCTCCCGTGATGCGGACCTGTATTAGGTTGTGTAAAGAAGAGAACGTATTAGCATCAGAGTACTGTACATGTTCTGCTGCAGGGTAAGAAGATGCAAGTGCCATTTGGCCGCCGAGGTGAACCTGATGACTCTTTGTGCCCCCCCCCCCCCAGTACTACAATGTCTATCGTGATATCAGGTTACAGGTTCTCATTATTGGTGCATATAAAGGTTAATTAAATACCGTACAAAGACAAAATATTTAATATTTAATAGTCAAACTCATGAACGTTCTTTTTTTTGTTGCAAATCATTAATTTGGAATCCGCTGCAACACGTTCCAAAATAACTGGGACTGAGAGTGTCGAGGAATGCTCATCAAACACATACTTGGATCATTCCACAGGTGAATATGCTAACCGAGAAAGGCTGTGAATCATGAATAGGTTGAAAAGGGAATGTTCCGCACATTTTTCTTAATCACATTTGTCCTTTTCAAAGACAGCGGTTACTGCAGTGCACAGCAGGTTATGGAGTGCGTGAAAGGGTTAATTATCGATCTTCAACCTCGAGTGAATTTCAATGCGGCTGCTTCCCTGCCGGAGAGGCGTCCGACTTGCGCGGAGATGGGCCCATGACAGACGCCATCTGACGCCACCTGTTCGTGTCAGCCCGCGGCGGTCTTGGCGGAAAAATGCGCTGAAGAACGTCCGTGGTGAATCTGAACGCTCAGTAAGGCGCCGCATGGAAAAGGAAGTCGAGTGAAATAAACAATGGGAGGGGGGACGTTTGTCATTTATTCCCTTCTTCAACAGTCAAAGTTGGATAGATCAAAGGGCTTTTTGTTGACTTCGACGAACAAGCCAAATGCCGCATGACAATAACGACAAAAGTGAAAGATGGCGGCGCTGGATGACGTGCTTAGGGAAACAAAACATCCAGCAAAAGGAAGCGAAACAGAGCTCCACGACGGCCGTTTCATCTTGCAATTTCCTGGTGTGCACGATTGCTCATGTGAACTCTGCAAAGTTTGCTTTCGAGCTGCGAGGCAAAACTCAACTGAGGAAAAAAAAAAAGTCTGGAGAACAAACTTCCAGCCTGACCTGCCGACCTCTTGCCAAGCGCTTGCTTCAGAGCACTCGCAATCCTTCCTTACTGCAAAGCAGGTCTTATCAAAACCGCCAGCCGCTCAAAGAGGACCAAATTATTTGCAGAGACCAAGAAAAGCAAGAGGAAACTACTGGTTTAAAAAAAAAATAAAATCAATTCCCTCCTCTTGGAGCAAGACCAAAGATGAGCACAAGATTCAGAGCTTGACAAATGAACTAGAAAGGAAGTGGAACACTCAAAAAGTTTTCATCTGAATGAGTAGCCGAAGCCTGCCAAATTCTAAATAGGGGGGCTGTGTTGTCAAGTGAGCCCCGATGGCTGTGTGACTCAAGTGTCGGCCCGCAAATGCACACAAAAACATTCACACGCGCATACACCCAAACAAACAACGACATGAAAAAACACACACAAAAACATGCAACCATGCAACAACAAAAAAAAACCCCAACATCATACAAAAATGCACACTAAACAAATGCATGCAAACAAAAATGTTTAAAAAAAACAACACACACATACTTGGAGGGTGTCAAAGTGAGGACCGACCAAAATGTCCTCACTTCATAGAAATGTCCTCACTCTGTTGGTTAAAAACTCATGCCGGTACTCACAATGTCATGAGTACAAGGACACACACACACACAAACAGATTGCACACCTTAACACATGAATACACGGCGCACATAGCCATTGTATATCACAAGATCCGCAGTCAGGGGTTCACGAAATAAAATGCACATTCTGAACATACCAAGCTAGCACAACGGACTCATAATACAAGCAGGAACAAACTGGTTAAAAAAAAAGTGTCATTACACCCTGACTGTGGTTTGCATGATAAATACTGACTTCTCGGCTAGGTGTATTGTGTATCCAAGGCAGCCCCTCACAACTGCGTGCAAACGAAATCCCTGAATGTTCTGAACTCCCGTTTCCACAGCAAAGTGGCGAAGACCTCACTTAAGCTAAAACCCGACTCTGATTTTGAAAAGAAGAATTTGCAAGTCACATCAACTCCGTGGAACCGCACACACTCTTATTCCACAAATGCTGATAAAGCACGACGAGGTTCCGTTTGGAGATGAATAGATCACCTCGGCTGCTCAGTGATTAATTAGCGCCGAGCGTCTTTTTGTTGGCCTCCGGGGTGGCGTGATTTTGAAAGTTGGCGCACGTCAAGACTGGAAATTAAAACGCCGGCGCGACATCTTTGACACCATTCATTGCTCATAAATGACACATTTTGGACTCTGGTGATCCAACACGAAGCCGAAGCGATACGCAGCCGGACAACGCCTCGTCTTTGAGCTCAGCCGATCCTTTCAAATTGAAAATCATCATAAGTGAGGATTGCGGGATAGAAATTTGAAACGCATGTGTCAGTGCTGCTTCAAGAATGTAAACGTGTGAATCTGTACGAGGCTTGGAGTTGTGGGGGAAAAAAAGAAGAGGGGGGGAGCACCATATGCGGCATGTGAGAGGTCTCTTCAGAACACCTGTGCCTGCCTTCTTGTTTCACACATATTGCCTTAGCACCTCGCTTTGTTTCTGCGCTTAAAAATAGGAAGACTGACTCTTGAGAGAACACACGTGTGATTGCCAGAGGAGACCACGTGGCTTCGAGAAACAGGGCGGAGCTACGTGGTGGGCCGAGGCCTGAACGTTCTGCAGTCCTTTGAATGAAATCATGATCCCAGAAAAGACCAATTCATGACCAGCACTTTCACTGAACCCCCCACCAAAAAAAAAATACCTCTTGCTTTCCCGGCTGCTAGCCAAGCCATAGCGCTAAGCTAACTTGCGCTGCACAAATGTCTATGAAGGCAGGTTCATGTTGACAATGTGCAACTTAAAATTGAATGTGAATGTGTGTTAAGTAAGACGAACTACAGGTCACGTAAACGCACTTCATCACGACAAAGTACACAAAAACATTCGTCACAAGAATCGGTAACAGTTCGTTTGAATGTGCATGAAGTGTCTCAATTCTACTACTACCGTTTACTTATTCAAACTGTGGTGAATGAACAAAGATATACAGACAAATATGTAAATTAATATGTATAAACAATAAATTCTTTTTTTTTTTACACCAAAGTGTCCTCTGGGCAATATTTTCCCACTCTGCTTGCGACGCTCACAGCGCTCAATGCTAATAACTTTGACCCCCTGAGGCCATTTCCAAGAAAATAGTGCTCCAAACTCTCCCAAAATTCCCACAAGCAACCAAAAAGGAACTTCAGACACATTGTTGAAGTAGAAGGCACAAATGTCTCCCAGTACGAACATTTAAAAAACACATTGAAACAATCAGCTTGGGCAATTGTGAAAACATAATGACCACAAAAAAAAGACCTCGCCATCAAACTGAAGCCAAAATGAGCATCTTGCTGCCACATACAACAGTTAGCAGCCAAGCATGAAAACTTTATAATGAAATAAAGAAGAATATAAGTCTTTAAAGTTGCCATAAAAACGGCAATAGAGCAGATTTTAATGATGTCTGTGTATGTCAAAGGCGCGTGTTTATCATTAGCATAACATAACAGAGGTGCTAATTTCCATGAAATCTATGCCGTTTTGCATTATATGTTAACATTAAGCTACCTGTTAGAAATTTAGCTGTTTAAAAACACAATGTTTAACTCTTTGTTGCCGTCTAATCTTAAATTCTGTTGCTCTGTGCTAAAGTTGTGGTTGTGTCAAGGTTTATGATGACCGAAATATCCATGCTAATTTCCTTTAGCCCTTCAATGGCATTTCGCATTGCACGTTAGCATTGAGCTAGCACCTTTGTCTTTGGTTTTGTCTCTCGGTTTCACAGTAAACTTCAACTGGGGCTGACAAATATGCCACTTGAAGCAAGCACGCAGAGCTTCTAAATTGCAGAACTGTGCGAGTCTTCATTTCCTCTGACTGATGTTTTTCCAGTGAGTGCGAGAGTGAGAACAGGCGTTCAGAAACCCTTTAAAAAGTGTCGTTTTAAGAATTTTGTCTTACAGTTTGTTTAAAAACTACAAATATTACAATGATCTATACATGTATATCGCACATTTTCACCCAGCGTAAGAGAGTCTGCTTCTCCAGAGCCCTCATCTCACCTGTTTGTCTTTGTCCTTAGCTTTGCCCGCTCCGCCGCCACCGCCCGACAGCCGCGACGAGGTGACATCGCGGGGGATGACAGAAATTTGATGCAGTGGCATGTTCATCCCAGCAGAAGCCACGAAGGCCCGGGGAAGGGACGAAGGGGACGCTCAAACGCTCGCTTGGTGTCTCGACGCTGGATCTACGGGCATGATGGTTTGGGACTGCAACGCCCTGCGGAGGACCAAAAAAAAAAAAAAAAAATGGAGCACAAATGGATTAAATGCACATTAACATTGTTGACGTTAAGCAGTGCAGTTTTTGTAAAACAAATCACAAATTTCCAATTAGCCCATCATGCGGGTCAAACTTGGCATCCAAAACAGAAAAGATCATTTACAAGGTTTTGGACACAAATCAAGATCTCAGTTGGAAATGCTCTGGTTGTTGAGCATGTCACTAAAAAAACTCATTCAGAACTCATGGCAAGCGCTGCAGGATAAAAAGATGATAAATTAGTTTGAAAATGAGATAATGGTGAAGGCAGACCAAACTGAACAAATCTTATCAGGGTAACAGTTTTATAACCCAGACTTCATTGGTCGTCAATTGGAAGTCAAGACCATTCGGGGGAAAAAGCCCAACAGTAGCAAATCGGGGAAAAAAAGAGAAGCCACACAATGCAAAAAATGCATTTGGGATGACAAATGAAAAAATGTAAAAAGTATTTGCGATGAGAGGCATTTAAATGGTGGCCCGGTGGCTCAGTACCAGTTCTGGCCACAACTTGGCTCACTCAGAAGAGGCTTAATGTCGGATCCTGGATGATAAACAAACGGATGCCGTCTGACAATCGAACAGATCCTCTTTTCGAATCCAAAAGCCCATTCAATAGAATTGCTCAAATCACCAGAACTCAGTGCCACAAATCAACATTAAATCCCAACGACTAGTGCTTAGCTGGCTCATTTCTGTTGATTCCACAGTGGTGTCAACGTCAAAGAAATTAAAATAATTGCTGGCTGGATGCATGTTAAACAAAGATGTCATGGAAAATGGAGAATTTAACAAAAGCAGTCTTTTCCAAACATTGCCTTCAACGTGCCGGTCAAACGATGGATCCCATCTTAAAAAAAAAAAAAAACTCCAGAATCTGGTCACAACGTAACTTTCGTTTGCCAATCCGCAGTACGCAACTACGAAAAAATCTCGGGCTTTTCACAGCAGTCATTTGGGCCGCGGTTAAAAACGGTCAACAGCAGGACGAACAAAGATCTGCGGAACAAATCGGGTTTTAACCTTTCACGCACCCTGTAACCTGATAACATGGCGAGCTGTCCACTGTAGTAACCGCTGTCCCTCAACTCATTCAGTACCAGCCAATTCTAGACCAAGTCTGAAAAGACGTTTAAAAACGTCTTTGGGAGTGAATGAGTTAAAGGCAAAATTTTCCAAGGCAAAATTCCAATGTGTTCCCTTTGCCTTTTCGCGCAGGTCTTCCCCCGTTTTAAATCCTTGTCAGGGTCAATTGCAGCCCCGCGTTCGGCTCGGCCACGCTCTGCTATTATCCTTGACGCCTGTCGGATCAGATCTGAGATCCGTCTGCCGGCATCTTCCTCCGCTTGTGAAGCGCACTCATGCGTGTGTTCGCCCATCCCCGCACTACAGTACTACATCTGCGCAGACATCTTCCTGGCAGGCTACAAAAAAAGGGGACAAAATAGGTCATAAAAGCCCCCCCCCCCAAAAAAAAAGAGATATTCCACATCGAGAACCACAAGAGGGGCAGCGACGTGGGCCTTATTCCCATAGAAACGTGTTTGACGTTAATTACGGCGTGCGCCGTAAAGGTGAAGTAATTACCGACTGATTGCCGTGTCTCATTTGACTACGTTATGACTAGTTTGCGAACTCAAGAAGCGGAAAAGATGGCGTGTAAACCGCGACCAGATATGAAGAGGGTCCGTTGTGATCATTCAGTCTTGAAAAATATTTGCTAGCTAGAGAAAACTGATCTCACAAAACAGGAATGACCGCAATGATTTTCTGGCTAAAGTGGTACAAGATGTTGAAGGTCAGTAACATCAGAGTTGGAGAGATTTCCAACGAGTTTGCTGGCTAAAGAAGTGGAAATTGATGGGGAAATATGAAACTTTGCAGCCAGCAAACGACGCAGGCTCAAATCCCGAAAGAGCAAAAAGTCATTTCTTACTCACAAACGCGACGACCTTATCGGGAGTTTCGAATATCTGTGATTGCGCATCTCGACGAGATGCTGGCGAAGAAATTTGCATAATTTCGTCACGTTCAGATGGAGGCAGTGGCACAAACAACTCAATTATTACGACTTTCTTTCCAGTCCCCCAAATGTCACCGCACATTTCCAAATCAACCAGCAAAACATTCTTCTCGATTCTATGCTAATGAGGCCCACTTAAGGGTGTGATTAAGTCGCCTTCCCGGTGGGAGGAGACGATACGCAAGCGGGCGATTTCTCAAGAACGACGAGCCTCTCGAGTCAATTTAGCATCCCATCTCGATTTTTGTTAAAAGGAAGAACTTGTCCTGTCGCCATTAAAGTTTCATTTTGACACGGCTACCAAAACAGGAACACCACGGTGGCCCCTGTGAACGCACTTAAAAGTGGGTCACTGAAAGTTCAGCTCTGAGAGATCCATCATTCCCAGCTCGGCACAGAAATAGACGGCATCTAAACATCACGCCATCGATTTTACATCACGTCCTCAATTGGAGCCGTCAATCTGTTTGACAGACTGCATCCAACATCTTCGTGCTCAAAGATCTAAAAGTACATTTCAAAGCAGATGCCTTTCAGTCACTGTCAGATGCGTTCTCGTCATATTTCCTATGTTGCCTAGCAACCAACAGACTCTAGGAACAAGGTCTAAGGACCAGGGCAGAAAGTAGTGTGTGTGTGCAAGGCAGGCAAGAGGTGGGAAAGAAAGTTTATTGCAAACCGAAGACAAGGCTATTGAACCCACTTCATATTGTTAAAAGATCCAAATATTTTCGCGATTGGAGCAAGCAGGTATGCGTGTGAGGGAGTCAAGTGGTGAAAAAGACAGTTCAAGATAAATGTGTTTTAAAAACAAGAAAAAAAAAGTTAAACCATAAACCTGCTTCGATGTTTAAAGGTTTCCAATTACCATAACATTAATGCTAGTCTGGTGGGCCAATCTATGGCTCTGTACACTATGTTAGCATTAAGCTAGCAGACTTTCGTAAGACAAAGTTAAGGCAACAAGGTTTAAATTTTCTGTAGTGTTGAATTCGGTTCGACACTAAAACCTCCACTGTGAATGGCAATAAAAAGATTGAAGCCCCTTTTTTATTGAATTGATCACGATCGGCCAAATTGCTGCGTGTTGTCAAGTTCACTGCTGCCCCCTATGTTAGCTAGCTAGCTAGCGCTTGTCATAAGTAAACTGTTATACTGCATACGACTTTTTGGGTTTGGGCGAGTCTACAGTACAGTACACCACTTGCCCTTCTCTGATATTGTACTGACTAAACACTGCACCAAGAATTTACTTTCTTTTTTTAAGTGCTTGTCCTCCATTTTCCCAGTTAACCACTCGAGTAACGTCTCCCTTTTTTTAGCCTTAATTAGCACATTTCAGTTCCAGAATCAACGTTAAAAAAAGGAAAAACAATCTGTTTTCGCTGCAAAGGTCCAAGGTTAATGAACCGCTTCTTGCATGTTTTTACTTCTCCGCCACATTTTTCATACTTTTTACATCAACAGAGCAAAGCCTGGCACGGGCATCTCGCTGGCTGCACATTGCCAACGCCGCATTTCATCAGTGGTGGCGTGTACACAATTTATATCAATCGCCCGCAAGCGCGGGAGCGAAGTCGTCGTGGTCGTCGATGGTGCTGTGCGCACATCGTAACATTACTCGCCTTCTTTGTCGATTTAAACATGAATTATTCATGACATTTTGGAGAAAAAAAAAGAAAAAAATGGAGCAGCCATTACTCATATGTCACATACTCAGGATTATATTAAAGTGGTGCAGCGAAGTCATAGAATTGGCACAACTATGACCTGTATTGTCCTCCCCTAGCAAAAAAGTGCTACGGTATCAAAAATCCACGATGTAAAACTAAGGGGTTGATTTGTCCATTTGAACGGGAATTCCTCTCAAAAGCACACCGCTCTAATTCTGATGAAATTCACGTGACAACACAGTTCAAGAGACAGAAGGATAGCTGGAATGTTCTCTTAAAAACAAGTTCGGCTGGCAAACATGGAAAACTTTTTCAGGCTATGTGTCATTGTTGGAAGCTCAACAAAAACCAAAACAAATAACTGCAGAAAAAAAAGGGTGAAACTTAATTATGTGCAAGATTGCATTATGTGCCAAATTGAAATTAGTATAACTTGAAAATCAACCGGCATCACGAAACTGTTCACGTTGAACTTTGGAGCTTTCGCTTGAGCTTGTGAATGCCCCCCGAAAATGACCAGACTTATTATGCTACCTGAGTGACTTTTCTTGTTTGTAATGCAAATCAAGGTAGAAAAAAAAACGAAAATAAATGACAAGTGGTCCCTTTCTGTGATAGAAAAAGGAAATGAAAAGACTAATTCAATCAGAGAAGGCAAATCCAAAGCCCTCACACTTGTCACATTAGGAGTAAATACACAATTGCCATACTGTTAAAAGTGTGTGTGTGTTTGCATAACAATGACAAATTGAATTCAATTAATTGTTCAGCCCAACAAGAAAGCATTTTTTTTTCATTGGCTCCATTTCATTCGGTCGTCAATACACTAATTGTCAGTCAACAGCGAGACGAGGTCGAGGGGCGATGAGGCCTGGGACTCCGTTGCGTTCGGCGCACTTTGTTAAACCTGCGAGGCACATTCGGGAAAGGGAGCGTGTGATGTTCTTCATTTGCCACGTCGGCACGCCAATGAGTCTTGATTTACTCCTCAGCAAGCGTATGCAGCCGAATGGAACCGATGGAGACGGACTCTAATTGGGTTGACATATCAGGGCCCGCCGTCCTCCGCGGGTTTCCCTCACCGCCCCTTGGCCGGGTTCACGGGGTTGGTTAAGGAGCTGCCGCAAAAAAACACGGCGATACCAACCGCCGATTCCCCCGAGGCTATTTGAAGTCAACACGCAGCTTCAACGGCCGCATTTGTCTGGGAGGAGTCCAAATGCCTGACATAGTTCAACTCCTGAACTACTGAAGAATGGAACTCGGTGGAGCACATACCTGAACGCTGCATTTGTTTGTTTGGTTGTCTGCTGGGAGCAGATGTTGAAAAAGTGCTCGCATTCAACACTTAATTAGAAGTACAGATATGAAAAAAAAAAGCCAAATATCCAAGACCTGAGGTAATTCTTCTAGTTTTGATAAGCGAGGCAGGTGAATCCTAACCAATGTGCCGTGGGAAATGATCAAATTTCACTGAATTGGTGAGAAAAATTATTGATGAAGAACAAATCATGTATCACTGTCCATCTATCTATGCCGGCAACTTACAGTGACAGAAATAACAAGTAAATGATCCATCAGTTGGCAAAAAGTATGAAATCCTCTATTTGGGACAATTTTGTTTGGCTGTTTGCCGTGCGATTATTTTTTTTTTAATATGCGAATGGTTGTTTGTTTCTGTGTGCCCTGCGATTGGCTGGCAACCGATTCAGGGTGTCCCCCGCCTACTGCCCGAAGACAGCTGGGATAGGCTCCAGCACCCCCCGCGACCCTAGTGAGGATCAAGCGGCTCGGAAGATGAATGAATGAATGTGCCTCGGCTCAATAAATTGGTTTATATCTGCACGACTTGTATTACACTGCCCCTGGTGGCCAAGTAGAAAACATAAAACAAGTCACAATTATTATTATTAATGAGGGGGTGGGGGGCTGGCTAAGAGGTTTTCGACTTGTTTTTATTATTTTCATGAAATCTATCTATTTTTTTAAATACAACATGTCTGTGAGCAGATCAGCGACGGGAATTTCATCCAACCAGGCTTGCAAGTGAGTGGCTTACAATGGAAGCTGTCAAATTCCACCTCTGTTGCGTTTTGTCGGGAAACACTTTGCAACCATCACAAGCTATTGTGCACAACAATGGCGGCAGCCGGCTCCTAATGGAGCCTTCATGTAGATTGGGGATTGCATTTTTCCCGCCTGCACAATGACTTCCCCTCCTTAACGCGGCTCAAAAGACAAGAAAGCGCAGAGTTCAATTTGCAAGCTCACAATCTTCTCGGCAGGCGCCCTTCGGTCTTTCAGTCTTGCAATGTTTTCCCGAAGCATAATTATGACCGCTCGCGTGTTCTCCTGTTCTGTCAGGCTCGCTGATGCCTTCAAGAAATGGTCACGAGCAGATGACATTTCTCAGAACGGGCGTAAATTGATCTCAATTTACAACAATATCGTTCGCCGGCACCAAGAGAGAGTAAAGCATAAGCTCTGTCCAAATGAACCTCCTCAACTCAATTCAACCGAGTTCCTTTTGGCATCACAATGGCAGCCGAGTATTATTTCAATAATTTGGACTAAATTAAGCTCCTCAGCTACAATTCAGCATAGTTACTTGGCACCAAAACGCCACAAGATGGCAGCAAAGCAAAACTTTTTCCCAATGAAGGTCCTCAACACATTTTAACATAGTTCCTTCGCACCAAGCTACCACAAAATGACAGCAAAGCACTACATTTGTCTACATTAACCTTCTCAACTTAATTCCTTGGCACCAAGATGCTACACGATGGGAGCAAAGCACTACCTTTGTCCAACTAAAGCTCCTCAACTAAACATATACCCTTGGCACCAAAATGTCACAAGATGGAAGCAAAGCACTATTTTTGACTAAATTAACCTCATCCACATGATCCCTTTGCCACAAAATACCCCTCACCCCCCCAAAAAATTACGGTTTTTGCTTCGACCCGAGCAAAACAGTGACTTTTTTAAATGCGAATAACTGAGGACAGATTGAAAAATAATAATAATATAAAATGAGTTAGCGAATGCTGCACCACGAATATACATGTAGAGGTTGGAAAACCCTGGAAATGTTTTACTCTTGACATCAGCCAAAGAATATCAACAAAAGCAATTTCATGCGGGCCTTGTGCAGCGTATGCTCGGGCCTTAATAATGATCCAGCACCCGAGAGTTGGCCATAAAACCTCAACAAGGTGAAAACAGCTCATGAATAAAAGAGCAACTGTTGTTTTTTTCCCTCTCAAAGACTAATACAGCAACCCAGCAGCAGATCCACTTACACCGACGGCAATCTTTGGTTTCTTTTAGCATGCCAGCTTGTTAACTGCGGTGGGAGAAAAAAAAGTGAAGTGAAACAGGGGAGGGGTCGATGCTAATGTGTAAAGAAGCATGGCACAGGCAACAGGTGCGGTAGAGAGAGCGACAACCTTGGGCAAAACTGTCATATTTCTCACATGGATCAACAGCTATAATCTGGTGTGTTCAGGTTGTTATGAATTCCGGGGATTCTGCAGTATTGATTTCTGCACTGCCCCTAGAAATACACCTCTATGTGCACCTGGATACGTGACTTTTCAAGCAACAGACCCCAAAATGGCACCTCATCCACTCTCATTCTAAACAAAGGGATCCCTCAGGGATCTTTCTTCAGTACCCTCCTCTACTCCTCCATTCACCCCATCGTCAAACTTACAGACACCACCACCCTTGTAGGACTGATCTAGGATGACAAAACTTTTTCGACTAGCGCTTCAACAGTAGAAATACATGACACTTGTTGAAGTAGCATAGATGTCAAATAGTTCCTTACACATAGTTGTGTCAAAGTTGTTCTCCTAGGGATGTGTATGCAGATGATAAAATGGAAATCAAGAATATTGGAAGAATGCTTCCAGCCTTAGTTGAACATTAATTTATCAGGAGAACAAAAAAAATTATTTGCTTGGGTTTCACTAATACATTACTGAGTTTGAGTATCCTTCAAATAGTGTGTGAAGTCCATGCACTAGTATGCTCTTTCCCATAATTTCAGTGCATTGGTAACATTTCAAGGCCACACTAGGAGAATGATTGCCCTATTAGTGTAGTTTTTTTTTCTTCAATAGTACTAAAACTACATCTTACTTGTGAGGCAAAACTATTATTGGGCAACGTTGTGCTACTTTTAGGGTTCTGGGGGCTACGAGTGCGTGACATATGCCCCCTGGTTGGGCCTATTACTATAACTGGTGTGCGGCACCGGTCATTTGCTACGCGGGTTTGTTTCGTACCTGTAGGCCAAAAGTGGCTTTGTGGAGACGCTACTGAATGACTGGAACTGTAAAAGCTATCAACTAACACTCAATGATTTGTTTTTCGCCTTCAGTCGCCCACAATGGTGGCACGAGTGTAACCAAAGGCAACAGCAACGATGTGACACAGATGACAGTTGCACAATCACACCATTGACCACCACACTCCAGACCATGATATGACCTTTATTTATATATATATATATATATATATATATATATATATATATTAATTCATTCATTCATTCATCTTCCTAACCGCTTGATCCTCACTAGGGTCGCGGGGGGTGCTGGAGCCTATCCCATCTGTCTTCGGGCAGTAGGCGGGGGGGACACCCTGAATCGGTTGCCAGCCAATCACAGGGCACACAGAAACAAACAATCATTCGCACTCACACTCACACCTAGGGACAATTTTAGAGTGTTCAATCAGACCTGCCATGCATGTTTTTGGAATGTGGGAGGAAACCGGAGCACCCGGAGAAAACCCACGCAGGCCCGGGGAGAACATGCAAACTCCACACAGGGAGGCCGGAGCTGGAATCGAACCCGGTACCTCTGCACTGTGAAGCCGACGTGCTAACCACTTGGCTACCGGGCCGCCCTATATATATATATATATATATATATATATATATATATACACACACACACACACACACACACATATACACTACATATAAAATTTAATTTAAAAACATTTTTTAAGGCGTAGAGTCAAGATGACAAGTGGCGGCCTAACTGAAAAATATAGCCCACGTCTACGCGACGCGCGTGGCATACGGCGGGATGAAAGATGATCCCCGCAGCCCGGCGCTGAAACGCGAGATGCGCGCAAACAATCAGCTGGAAGGCACACCACACTCCATTGATTTAAGGCACACGCCATGGGCTCATTCTCCGCAACAACTACCGATAGTCGCCCAAGCAAAAAGCCTTCACAGTACTTGGTTGTACCAAAATGATTCATGTATTGCCACAACACTACCATTACAGTATATTTACAGTACGATATTAAAAAGTACATGGCAAAGAACCGAGATGATACATAACAGTTAACAATTACTTTAATCTGCCAATTATTTTGTTGATTGACCGATGAATCAATTAAAAAATAATAATAATTTCCATCCCCCTTTAAAAAAAAGGAATTATTTCAAATTGACATTGCAGATAATGCACAAACCAATATGGATTAACACAAGGAGGAAAAAACAAAAGAACACGAACATAAATAATTCAGACGAATGATCGATGATGGTCCCATGCAACTCGCACAAATCCAAAATAAATCTATCCCAAATGAAAACTTGGAGCCTATTCCAGCTGTCTACGGGGTAATAAGTAGGGGACACCCTGAACTGGTTGGGAGCCAATCGGAGAGCACACATAAACAAACAACCATTTGCGCTCACAATCACACTTGGGGACAATTTAGAGTGATGCCTTCATCTGCCATGCATGCTTTTGGAATGTGGGAGGAAACCGGAATGCCCACAAAAAAACATGCACGCACTGGAAGAACATGCAAACTCCACACAGGAAGGCCGGAAGCCGGAATCGAACCCTGCACCTCTGCACTGTGAGGCCGACACGATAATCAGTTACGTTTGAAATATATATTACAATTTCATCAGACAAATGATTAAAGAAAAACTTAAAAGAGCTTCTGGAAATAAAAACATTGTCTTTTAATCTATGAATTCTCTTTTATTAAAAAGGCAACATTTTGCGTTTGAGGTTCATCATCTTCATTTCCTTCATCATCATCATCATCATCATAATTTTTGCTGCACACCACAGAAAAGCCAATGAAATTCAATCTGCCAGCTTGAACGTACGTGCACGCCTGCATCCCACCAGGGACCGACACACGGAGCCCCCTCCATCCATCCATCATGCGTCCATCCACTCACCACTTGCAGTTTCAACGAGACCCAAGACTGGAATTGAATGGAAAAGCTGCAGTGCATCATACTGGGAGGGTTCCTAATATTTTGCAAGACGTGGAGGCAACCAAACAACCACAATCAATAACATTCATTTAATACCTCCCCAATACGCCTCTAAAGTCAGCAGTATACGTTTGCACAGGGCATTGTTTTATATTTTAATGGGAATATTTAATAAAATGTCCAGGGAGTCCAATGGTATGGGAGCCACCTTTAATATTAAAAATAAAATAAAAACATAACGCAACAGAGCGGGTTTTTTGTATGCTATGCAATTCAAAACAACGTTAAATATCAAAAATGATGTTCCTACCTTTATTTCCCACAGAGACCCTCGATTTATATCCAATTACTCCCGAACCTGCGTCCGGAACCGGTGGACCGGCCAACCGAAACAAACGCAGCCGTCTGCCTCGCCTCTTCCTCGGCGTCCGGTGGTCGCACGGTGCTGCTACTGCTGCTGCTGTCGTCACAAAGTGTAACGAGGACTCGGGTCGTCGCCAGTCCTACGACGTGTGATATCGTTCGAAATTCACGTCAGTCGCTCCGTAGTCGAGCACCACGGAGCAGCTGCGTGTGGAGGGACGTCACCCACTTCCGCCTTCACGTGGAGTGAAGGAAGAGGGTCGAGCAAGGAGAGAAAGACGAGGAGACGTTAAAAAAGGTCGCCATGGTTCCTAATTAGCGGGAATGAAGAAGTCCCCCACCAACGTCCAAAAATGACGAATAAGCAATGATAAATTTGTCTTTTTCTTTCTTAGATAATTGACGTACATAAAAATTAATAAGCCAAAAATAATTCCTCTTCCCGCACTGACGGTCAACATATACAAATATATTTACCTAAAAAAAAAAGATGTTTTATTTTCGGAATGATAAAAGGGTCATTCCAGAATTGAAGGACATTGGTGTTTCGAAATTCGTGATAAATAAGCCTTCACTGTCCTGATTTTCTTTTATTGATTTTCAGTATATATTAATCAATAATAATAATATACACATAATAATTTATTAAGTCTATATCAATGCAACCATGTTGTGCAACTCTTGTCACACGAATCGCAGCAACAGGGTTGCAAATCCGGACGAATGTCAGCTTTCTTTCTTCTACCTGTGAAACTAGCTGTTACTGCTGACCAAGAAGACAAACTTGCTTATGGAACTAAGTAAAGAAAAATAGTAGCGTGAGACATTCTATCAAGGCTAGCTATGTGCTACAAATATGAAAAATAAAAAGGAGGGCATTCCTTGATGTCAACACCAGCATAATCATGTGATTGACTGCATCCTTCTTCTATTATGCTAAAAGGTTTATGGTACGAGGGTTACGTGCATGTGGTGGGACACGCGTTCCATGAAACGAATTCTTACTTAAAATATTATTTTCATGAAAACACTAATATTAACATTAGTCATGTCATTGCAATGTGTTGGTTTGCAGTTATGTCATTGATAAGAACCACTATCAACCGTCTCTCTGGGTGCCCTATTAGCCACCAGTCAGCAACAACTAGTAAGGGGCCCCATTAGGGAGAAACCTTCAGGGTTCTGGTAGAAAGCAAACAATGTCAGGAAAAGCCTATTAGAGCATCCGAATTTTATTACTCAGAGGTATTTAAAACCGTGACAGGTGTGTGCCGTCTCCCATCTAACAAGAGATTACATGGGATTGGTTCCTTAAAAAGTTCTAGCCATATACAAAGTTACAAGAGGGTGTGCAGACTTGTGCAACCGTATTATCTCAGTTTGTTTTTTTGTTTTTGCAATTGAGTTGTCCAGGTTATAGGTCACATAACTAGTGGGGAAAGTTATGAAATGATTCATCTTGGTCTCTGTTTTGAACTATATCCCAAACTGGCATTTGAACAGGGGTGTGTACAGTTATGGTCAATTGGAACATCCAGCCCCAAGTCAGTTATTAACTTATTAACCAGAGGAATGTGACAATCTCACGTCTTTGTTCATGGATGCAAAACATGTCCGTGTGTTTGGCCTGATCACGAATGCGCAGGCCTTCCACGCCATCCTTGGGGCGGGACAACGGAGCCTGTGTTCTCCCGACTGAAGTGAGTTTGCCAAATTGTCATGCGTGTTATGTGTCTTTGGAGTCAGACGGATGCATAAAATCCAGCGATTCGCGTGGGAACGCGCTGAGAGGCATGTTTTTTTTCCATCCTTTTAACAGTAGAAAACATGCATTCAGTTGATATCATTATTCAAAAAAGAACTAAATCTAATACTAAAACTAATAAGATAAGATATCCTTTATTCGTCCCACACTGGGGAAATTTACAGCCTCCAGCAGCAAGAATGTATGTAGAAAGAAAAAAGAAGAAAGAGAAAAAAAACAACAAACATCTTTCAATTAAATAAATTAATTAATAATTAAAATAAAATATAAAATATATTCTAAAATATAAAAAATACAATTAAAAAGAATTAAATAATTAATAAAACCTAAATGAAAAATTTAAAACAAACCGAACAAACCCACTTGAACAACTAATAAAAAGTGACTCAATTTGAAGTCTAAATGAACCCCCCCCCCCAAAAAAAAAACAACAACAGTTATAATAACACCTGAACTATAATAAGCCTGGCATGCAACGTCATATATGATGCTGGCGCCAGCCAGCGTACGACCATCGCAGCTTCACAAGGGTCAATTACTGTTTGTGCACAGGGTAATTATTGCAGAGCCGTAACACTGCAAACATAAACGGCAGACAGATATCTACACGTGACTCGGTCAGGTTTTGTCTGAGACAGAGCGCAAACAACCAAACACCACCACACATGCCTCATGACTCACCTGCCAAGCAGAAAAATAAACAAAACACAATTCGTTATGGGTCAAAATACTCTAATGTCTTCGTGATATCTATTTAATACATCTGGAAAAAAAAATGTCATCTTGTTGCTAAGTAACCAGCACATCGCTGGCACAAGAATGAGTCAGTATTCGTCAACAACTATCGAGGGAGTTTGGAGGCAGGTCCATGTCCAGCTTAGTTGAAAGTAATTCACCGAAGAGAAGCATTTTTTTAAATTGCATCATGACTTCCAAGTACAAGCCGACAGGGGTAAAATAAGGCCGCTATGAGAATGTTGTCATTGTTAGCTTTAATTTGAGTTCTGGCTATGTAAAGGTTTGTTCCGATGTAAATTTTGCTGCTGCTGTATTGGTTAGCAACAGAGTAAGCGAAGTTCTCATTAACAGGCATTTATTAAGAGGAAACAATGAAGGTATTGACTCCAGTGGAGTGAACTCTTAATTCAGGCGGCTGGCAAATTTGGGAACAAAATAAATTAGAGAAACAAGTGATTGTATCTGAAGGTTTGGAAAGAAACTTTATTTAAAGTCAAACCCCTTCAGATATGATGACAGCATTGGAAATTTTTGCTAACGGCTGAGCATTAAAAAAAAAAACAAGCCAAAAAAGACAAAATACAAAAGATTCTTATGGCAACCACCGTACTGCCGAAAAAGACATTGAAATACCCCCCCCCCCCGCTTTCTCAATTACACACAATTATAACTGGCATTCACACAGACACTGACTGCATATTTGAATTTAAATATTCCATGAATAAATACTTTCAACACTGATGGTCGTAGTTCATTTGTGTGGTCATCTGTATGGGCCCGTAACAAGACAAGACGTTTTAGGTGCAAGACAGAAAAAAAAAAGGAAAAAAAAAGACAACACTTCATGAGACAATAATAAAAAAAGACCCCTCAGCTGAGAATAAAAATGTAAGTATGATATTTCTAAAGTGCATCTGACCAAGACGTGCCCAATGGAACTCAATCAGCGGTTTTATTTATTTTGGGGTGGAGTGAAATGTCTGAACATGCAGCAGATAATTTTGCAGCAAACAACCTACATACGTGCACACTTCAATGGATTCATTGAACAAATAAAATATTTTCACATTGATCATCTGCTGTTTGTTGTCCACACCTTTTTTTTTTCCATAGGAGAGTTCAAGCTTGGCTGAGAGGGGGACAAACAAAACAAAAAAACGAAATAACGGTACACACGCACAAAAAAAAACAAAGCACACGTCGGTGAATAATATTCAGCCCGTCTCGGGCTGAACGTGTTCTCCTTAGTTTGACGGGAGGTTTTCTCGAAGGAGCTTTCTAGATCTTGGGCAGCTTGGGAGCGCTGACGAGCGGGTTGGCGTCCTGCAGGAAGCGCCTCCCTGTCCCCTTGTAGTCGTACGAGCACTCGTGCGTCTCTGCATAGCGGTGGGCGGCGCAGAAATTGCTGCCGCACCTGAACAACCAAATCAAAAGGCAAGATATTCTTGTCACCAAGTCGGATCTATAAATAGCAGGACTTTATTTTTAGCTCCATAACAAAAAAGTCGTGACTGGACACAGATTTAAAAAAATATATATATTTTTCAGGGCCCGACCAATTATATGGTACGAGTATTAAAAATGATGATAATTGTCTGTTTGTGCAGTTTTACGCCAATATACAGTATATATATATTTTTATATATATATATTTTTTTCTCTTCTTCTTTCTACATACATTCTTGCTGCTGGAGGCTGTAAATTTCCCCATTGTGGGACAAATAAAGGATATCTTATCTTATCTTATATTTTTATTTCTCAGGAAACAGTCAATTCCTCTCAGTTGTAAAGTTTAACAAATATGTATAATAAATCAGTCAAATTTTCTGCCTGGTTGTGGATGTTTTTGGCCAATCCTTGCTTATCAGTGCATTGGTGTAGTTGTGAGGTTGTTCCTGCTGTCACGAAGGCTTGTTTTTGCTTCCAGCTCCTGTCATCAACTGCTGTTGTTAAGCCTCGGTCTACATCTGTTACTTTGTACACTATTTTTTCCCCCTCTTGTTCTCCTTCAGGACATTCCAAATGGCTGTGGCTCCGATTGATTTTGCATGTTCTGCTAGCTTTGCAATTTTGTGTAACTACTCGCAAACATCGCTCAGGTTTTGATGGTACTTGTAAATGCCATCTTCAAAAGCAAATACTGTTTGTGTCGATACGTTCTTTTTTTTTGGACATGACAAGGATGCACAGGTTGAAATGAAAGGGCCCATCATTGAGGAAATAGCTCGAAATAAAAGCTGAAATTTGGAACCGTTGTCTCATCTTTTCCTCTCCAACCCAAAAGTATTCAGTCTATAGCAAAAAGAGTGCATAGGCCTCACTGGTCCGATGCTTTTGAAGGGAGATTCAACTATATCAACGGCGCTAACCTGTTAAATTTGCTAGCAAGACGCTTTTCCGATTTAGCGGTCGCCGTTTAAGGTTGCCGCGAGAAAGTCGGCTTGCAGCTAACGGCTGAACGTTACTCTGATGAGTATGAGAGCGGCGGAATTGGTTTTGGGGTCTGTCGGCAAGCCCTCGTACCTGCACTCGTAGCTGGTGGCCAGGCCGGTCTTCTTGCCGCAAAGGAAGCAGTGTTTGGAAGTCTTCTTCTTGGCACCCGCGGGGGTCTTGACTGGAGGTAGGTGGTACATAGGAGTTCCTTATGTAGAAAAAAAAAAAGCATACAAATAATTGAACCGCTTAACTTTAATGGCAAAGGGTGTGTTGCTGATACTGTCACACAGTAATAAATCAGTCATTTAATTAAAAGTCAATCAAAAGTCATTTAAAAGCAAAACCCTCTTTTCTATATTGACTAAAACAATTACCACTGTTTTGTTTTGGTTTTGTTGAAGGAAATTTTGACACAACACATTGCCCGAAATTGAATTGCTGTCATTTGTCCTTTCAACAGGGGTTTGAGGATTGACCCCTGAGGAACCCCACACGATGGGCATTCGATCAGATTCAAAACTTCAAAGTGTTAAAATATACTCCTCAAGCAGAGGCGTGCGATCAATAATCTGGATTGTAAAGATCGGTTGTTTGCACAGCAGCTTATTTGCGTGACTCCTCTTCGTTATTCAGTCCAAACGCAATCCTCCCGTCAAAAATTGTTCACAAAGAATTGGGGATAATGAGAAGCTCACAGTGGGATGAGCTGAAGGGGGAAAAGAAGACGTATGAAATGTTAATGGCTCATAGATTGGATTATTATAGTCTTTTGCACACCTCTGTCTGCAACAAATCAGACATTTATTGGATCAGAGCTGTGCGACACGTGCAAGCGCAGACTGGACGCGTTTGAGCGGTAGTCACTGAGGACATCTTCGATGAAAGTGCTGACAAGATGGGATGTCAAACATTGCTCATATCTTCGACAAGCACACCATGTCGACCAGTAGCGGGGCTCCATGAAAAATACTGTACGCCCACCGCTTACATATGTGCTAAATTACATGTCCGTTATGCACGCTGATCCACCATTTTAAATGAGAATATGGGTTTGAGGGCGGCCCGGTAGTCCAGTGGTTAGCACGTCGGCTTCACAGTGCAGAGGTACCGGGTTCGATTCCAGCTCCGGCCTCCCTGTGTGGAGTTTGCATGTTCTCCCCGGGCCTGCGTGGGTTTTCTCCGGGTGCTCCGGTTTCCTCCCACATTCCAAAAACATGCGTGGCAGGCTGATTGAACACTCTAAATTGTCCCTAGTTGTGAGTGTGAGTGTGAATGGTTGTTCGTCTCTGTGTGCCCTACGATTGGCTGGCAACCGGTTCAGGGTGTCCCCCGCCTACTGCCCGAAGACAGCTGGGATAGGCTCCAGCACTCCCCGTGACCCTAGTGAGGATCAAGCGGCTCGGAAGCTGAATATGGGTTTGAAAAAGTATATAACAATAAAAGAAAGTAATGAGAGGTTACCCGTTCAGTCGCATTTTCCGCAGAATTGCGAACACTTCCTGCAATATTATGTTAAGTTATCCCCACTGCTCCATACAGACATCAGTCCTCTTTTCAGCAATAACAAATTCTTTTAAACTGAAGGGAGGTCTTTGCACAATCGACGCGAAGACACCTTCAAAGAACATTATTTTTCATCTCAACAAGCGACTCTGCACAAGAAAGAGATGTTTGGTGAATTTTTCTCTCTCTCATATCTGCTTGTTCATGCAGAATGGTGGCTGCGTTTGCCTTTTCGTGCTAAAGTGCAACAGGGGCGTTGGAAATAACGGTATCCCCTCTACAGTCGCAGAATTCCACCACATATGACGACTGCAACATGATAGAGAAGTCAAGTTCTTTCCTGCAGAGGAAAAAACGCGGTCACACCCCGTGAGGGAGGAATGCAACGTATGGTAAATTTTTGACAGACGGTGTGTGGTGGGAGTGACTATGCAGTGCCTAAATACTGGCGGGGGCTTGAGAATGCAAATAAGAGGACTGTCTAGGGAAGTTAACGTATTCACACGTTAACTGTCTTTCTTACCAATTCTCCCGAATGGAGGCATGACTCCCCCGCCGGAAACCAGACATTTGTTGACCTGGGTCAAGTGAAGAACCACAATTTAGTAATAACAACAACAACAACAACAATGCAGACACATCCGTTGGTTTATCACTTCAACTTTTCACGTTATCGGGATCAACAAATTAATAAATTATACAAATAAAGCCTACCAACCGAAATGAAGCACAGTTTGCCCCCACGCCCTCCCCCACACCCCTAAACTGCAGCCTTTGCAGCTTGAAAATTGCACTGACACTTGATTCAATTTGAATATTATTATTTTGACACCCTACAAGGAACTATGCTCAAGAGATACATCTCGACTGAGAAGCTAACACTTGTATGTCGAGGAGGAACTATTTTTAGCCGGCGCCGTTACTGGAAGTTAGAGTCTTTGCCACATCACCACTTCTAGCGCATTTATTATTTCCTGCCCCTCCCCACCCCCACATCAGATCTGGGAGCCATTTATTTTTAATCTTCGTGCTGTAAAATGAGGTTGAAATAGTGACTTGGGATCATCGTTTATGGAATATTAATGGGTTAAAGTCTTAATATATGCAATTATAATGATTTGGGGAAGACGGGGTCCAGTGGTTAGCACGTCGGCTTCACAGTGCAGAGGTACCGGGTTCGATTCCAGCTCTGGCCTCCCTGTGTGGATGTTCTCCCCGGGCCTGCGTGGGTTTTCTCCGGGTGCTCCGGTTTCCTCCCACATTTCAAAAATATGCATGGCAGGCTGATTGAACACTCTAAATTTTCCCTAGGTGTGAGTGTGAGTGCGAATGGTTGTTCGTCTCTGTGTGCCCTGCGATTGGCTGGCAACCGATTCAGGGTGTCCCCCGCCTACTGCCCAAAGACAGCTGGGATAGGCTCCAGCACCCCCCGCGACCCTAGTGAGGATCAAGCGGCTTGGAAAATGAATGAATGATTTGGGGAGAGTGTTTTTCCCCCCAATGTTCTCTCGTCATTTTTTTTTTTTTAAACAAACACAAGCAATACATTATTTGATGACAATAACGCATCAAACTTATCATATGTTTGTAAATGAATGTTTTGGTCTTGTAGGTTAAGAAAATGAGCCATGAATTAAAATGACAAACAGTTTATCGCCTTCAGAGTTTCGAGTTGTGAAGTTACAAAGGCTTTGGCTTGCAGTCTTAAATAGCAATTGGAATATTGAGGGGCGGGTGGGGGCGCAATGAGATTATTTTCCAAAAATCATTACATTCTAAATAGACGGGCGTCGGCTCTTACCGTGTTCGCGGAGGCTGCCGCTCGGTGTCGCGCGGGGTCCTCCTGAGGGAGGCCCGGCAGCCTGGAACCCAGGATGCTCTGTCCCACGGGAGTGGCAGGGGGCAGGGGAAGGCCCAGCCCACCTCTTCTCGCCCCGCTTCCGTCGACGGGCCTGGCAGAGAGAGAAGCCACGAGCGGCGAGTTGCTCAGGGAGCCCAGTTGCTCTCGACAAGTTTGGTTGGCCATCTTGGCGACGCCTCTGGCTTCCCTCTTGGAGAGAAGCTCGGGCCTCTTGCCGGGCGACTCCAACTTGACGCCCCGCAGGCGCGCCGCGTGGCTGGACACCATGGACGGGAGAGGGGAAGGACTGCCCGGCTTCACCTGTGCCGCGGAATGGACTTGAAGGGGGAGTGTGGCGTCAAAGGGCTGAAAACGTGGCTGCGGGGAGGTGGGGGCCGACGGCGGGCTTAAATGGAAGGAAGCGCCGAGCTGCGTTAGATCCGCTCGGCTGGTCAGGGTGTCGCCGCCGTTCCCGAGTGTCCAAGTGCTGAGAGGGGAGGGGGCCAGCGGCAGTTGGTGCGGCGCCCCGACGTCGAAGGCGAGACAGGCTTCCTCCGATTGAGGGGACAGATCCAAACTCAGGGGGTCCGCCAGCTCGCCGAATGAAGCGGCGGCCTGCCTGCCGGCCTCCTCCAGTAAACTCACTCCGACCGCCTCGCCGACCGGCTTAAGCGGGTCGAACGCGGCTTCGGGCGCGCCCCTGGTGCACAGCGGAGGGAGCTGAGGGTACACGCAGTCCCTCATCAGTCTGGTGCCGCTGATGTCCAAACGCGAGACTTTGGGAGGGGGCCGAATCTTTGCGAAAGGCGGGCACGACTCCCACGGCTCCTCCTCCTGAAGAATGTAGCAAGGCGGCGAAGAGAAAGAGGAAGGCGCTTGTCTCGGGGCGGGCAACTGGGAAGAAGTGGAAGCGGCAGGCGGAGAAGGGTCCGGGAGTTCTTGGTCCGCTATGGGAGGCAGGTGTCCGGTGGACTGGCGAATCGGGGGGAGCGAACGCATGAGGCGCTGATGGAGACGCGTGACGGAAGGCGTCGGGTGGCCGCCGCCGCAGGGATGGAGGCCGACGGGAGGACGTGGCTTTGCCTTACTCGTTTTCTTCGGCTGTAGAATGAAGACGGTTACAACGACAATATTTTATACACTTGAATAATATTCAAAATAGGGCTGCTACTGAACATTTGTCCATCTCAGGGGGAGGCCATTTTCCCCACTTCCTGTCGACCGAAAGTGACATCATAGGGCTCTGGTATATTAAGATATTTTGTGATGTTTTCTTTAATCAATGTATATCTTCTCAGTGAAAAACTGCTTTGAGATGATTGCATGACTTGGTGACTTGCTTGCCTAAGCAATTTCAGAGATGGACTCTGGAGCCTGCTTTGACGACTTCATAGTCTGCTTTGCTTGAATTGTCAAAACTTGATTGTGATCAATGCCACTTGATTACACAACAAACAGTGTGGCGTAGGGAGGGATGAGAATGGCCACTCACCCCTCCCGATGCACACACTTTAGAGGATAAAAGGAGGGGAGCGATGCTCCTCAGCAGAGTCCGCTGTGGGTTAACGTACGAACGCCCAGCTCGTATTGAAGCTCACTCTGCTGAGGGTGTTGGCTCTCCACCCTACTGGCACACGGTAAGAGTTCTTTAGCTTCATACAACTTGTTTGAACTGTGTTAACATTTCTGTGTGGGACCAATAAAGTGCCTATTGTTGGTAGCCAGAAGTGTCTTGTCGTTATTTCTGAGTGCCTATCTCCGACGATCCTTTATTAAAACTTGATATTCATTCAAATTGAGTATCAGAAGTGTTTCAAAACAGGCTCGGATAACGAGCACGCGAATGTCACATGAGCGCATTTAGAAAACAGGTGAGGTACGATTGGCCGTGAGCCGAGCAAACGGTGATGTCATTTCCAGACGAGAATTCGAAAACACGATTTTGCTTGTACCTTCTTGTTGATGTTCATGTCTTCCATCTTGGCCTTGAGCAGTTTCATTTTACTCATGGTGATGGAGTTCTCCAGGCTCTGCGCAGCAGCGGAGCGCTCGCCGCCGCCGCTGCCGCCGTCCCCCTCAGTGCACATGTTGTACACTGAGCCGCCACTGAAAAAGCAGAAGCCCCCGTGTGTGTTGTTTTGTCAAATGCTCAAAGAGGCTCCTCGGTTTCACATCACAATTCTGTTCCGGGGACGACATTTATCACCTCTTGTCGAGTGCAAAATTTTTATGAAAAACATTTACAGGCCCTAAATATAAAACAAATGAAAATCCGTGTGGCAAGCTATAATTCAGTGTGACTGTATATTCTTAACTCATTCACTCCCAAAGACATATTTATTTTATATTTGTATTTATTTATTATATATTATATTTATTTATATTTATATTCATGCCTTTTCATACTCCATACGTTCAACCCGAAACCCAATTTTTCCAATACTTATGGTCTACAATTGGCTGGTACTGAATGAGTTTTAGTTGGACATCAAATTAGATGATTTTTTTGGTGTGACTACCCATAATAACGAGCAAAGTCACTGTACTTCCAAGACAAGAGCATGGAAAATCCTACTAGTCCCCCTCCCCCACAGCCTCCCCCCTACTCCTTTGAGGGAAACGCTATCGAACCATGCGCAGCAAAACCAGCAGACATTCAAACAGCTTCTTTCCTCTCGCCATTAACAACATTGACTCCAATCTATCGTGACTCTTTGCATTTTTGCACACCCCTGCGGAACAATATTACCACACTGATCATTGCAATTTGCGGCTCTCTGCATACTTGAACACTCGTCGTCGATCAATATTCCACAGCACCGGAGACTTGAAAGCCCTCAAGGACTTGGGAGTCTAATTGCAGACCTAAAGTTGCTGCGACTGGTCACTTAAAAATGGCGCAACGATTATCTGCACCAACCGTATTGCGTTGCACCGCTGATCACTCTGCTCGATGACTCTGCAGATTGTCGCAGAGCCACAAACAAGTGACCGTTTTTTTTTCTTCCAGTTACCATATTTTCCGCACTAAAAGGCGCACCTAAAAGCCTTCCATTTTCTTAAAAGGTCAAAAGGTCACAGCACGCTTTAAAATCCAATGCGGTTTGTGTATGGTCGTATGGTCATTTCGGTAATATTTCGACCCCAAAATGGCCCCTTGCTAGAGACATGCTGACAACGCAGAGTTTAAACTGAAGGTGATCAGTTGGGCAGTTGAAGACGGAAATAGAGCAGCGGCAAGAGAGTTCAACGTTAACGAGTCAATGTTGCTGTTGGTGAAGTGAACTGCGTCGCTGCTTTAGGTTTTACTGACATCTGCTGTTCTGTTGGCATTTCCTTGAGAGTAGCTCCATCTAATGGATGCATTGTAAATTGCGGCTTATAATGCGGTGCGTCCAATATATGACAAAAATGACAAAATAGGCCATTCATTGAAGGTGCGCCTCATTATCCAGCGCGCCTTTTAGCGTGGAAAATACGGCAACAGCTGGATTACACAAAAAAAACCCCAAAAATGCAAATAGGTGAATTTGTGAAATCGCCCAACGCGAATAAGAGGAGTTTCACCACATGTGAGCGCAGACCTGAGCGATTCAGACAGAGGCGTGAGGGAGCCATCTCCCCTGTCCACCACCCGGAAGAAGTTGAGCTGATCGCCTTCACGGTAGACCACAAACGTGACCTGTTTGTTGGCCGAGCTCTTCTCCCATCCTCCCTCCTTTGTGCCCTCCATCGAGTCCGCCACCTCTTTCACGGGATCCTCCATGGTTACTGGGAAAAGGAGAGTTTCACGCACACACACACATACACGACCCGGGTCCACCTTTTGGGTAGTCTTTTCCTTACCCCTTCTGGTGTTGATGGGACCTCCCCTCATCGCTAAGACCAACTTCAAAGTGCAGCCCTCCGCAATGCTGCAAAAACACACACATTGACTATTAATGCGGCACCAAAATTTTTGTTTAAATAAATAAAAATCTAACAGAAGCCAAGGCGCAAATGAAGTTTGGGGTAAAAAAAATGTGGAAAGCATCCGATTTATATCTAGATGCTAAGATATAAAAGATTTTTATCTTTTTATTGTTTTGCACTTTGTGTTTATAAAATGACTTCTGAATGTTTCAGAAGTCATCACGCTCTACTTAAAAAAAAAACACACACAAAAAAAACTTTCCAAAAATCAAAATCGCGTGATGCCGTGACAACGCCGACAGTTGTGTCGTGACAGGCGTACACGACACAACATGACAGGGAACCATTGTGGCTGCAGCGGGGGAACGTCTAAAGTTCGTCACTCATTAATAAGCGCGGCTGAATAACGCCTACAGTGGATTTAGTGAGAGGGCGGGCGGCTCGGAGCATTTACCCGTAATCGTGGAGACAGTGTTCATCATCCAGCTCCAGGTTGTTCCAGATGAGGTGTTGCTGGGTAACTGGGATGCCTTTATACACACACACCCACGCACACACACACACACCATGAGAGAAATTCATTCAGAGCTCCACAGCTTTTAGAGCACAAGTCACTGAAGCTGCTTCATGACTGCCCCCTTTTGACAGGTCAACGCTACTGCAAAAGAGGACCTGCTTCATCATTGTTTTGCCATTTCTGCACTGCACTTGTTTGGCTTTTATTTACTGCCCAATTATATCTTTTTATTGTTTTGCACTTTGTGTTTATAAAATGGCATTATTTTTAAATGCAATTTCCTCATGAACCTTTTTTTTCCCGTACCTTCAAGCTTTTGGATCTTGGCCTTCACTGAGATGATGGCCTCAAAAGGCAACACGCGTAGCTCGAAACACGTCCCGGTCAGGGTCTCGATGAACAGCTCCATGGGGTCGTACAGAGGAAGCTTGTGGTGAAAAGCTCCCACGCGGTTGCCGTTAAAGAAGGGAGGCTCCTTCCTGTCGGTCATCTCGGCCGGGCAGGGAGGGAAGGAGGGCGTGGGGGCTTTAGGATGGTAGCCAAAGTGGAGGTGTGCACAAAGCTGAGGGAGAGAGGGGCAGGTTGCGCTTCCTGGACGGCGGACCGTCACTCATTATGTGGGATGACCACAACTGTGAAGAACAAAATAAAAAAAAAACATATCAGATCGAAAGGTCGGGTGTCATTTCAATAAGCGGTCGGACGCGAGATGCGTTTCCTCCCGTAGTGGCCAAGAAGATTTATTTACCGACACTAGAGTTTGGCTGCGGGTCAAATTTTAAATTTTAAGTTAAGTTTCTTTCACTACATACAGCCACGCCTCGAAAGAAAGGGAAATGTTTCATTTTAAATCACGCCTCAATCCTATTCTTTGTATTTTGTTCGATGTTTGTATAGAATGAATGAGCGCGTGTTAAAATATTGCACTAACAGATACATTAGCCAACTTGTTTTAATACTGGCCACTTCACAATTGTAATGTTACTTTTAACACTCACTGTAGAGTTAACGAAGGATCTCGTATGCTGAGTTTGATTTGAATGGAAATTCCACTTTCACCTCTAGGGGAACATTTACAACAAGTGAAAAAGCTGCTGTGGAAAAACAAAAAAGGTGCATCTCAGTGCAAGTCCGAGTGTACAATGGCCTCATGAAATTTTCAAAGACACATGCGAGGCTTTGGCCAGAAGTCAGAGGTTGGTCATCTTAGTGGTGCCTGACTACGCTTGGCACAATTCGAGAATTGATATGCCCACTCACATCATGTTGAGCATTTTTTGGATTGAGATGGTACAGGATTTCCCCAAAACACTGACTTTTGATTGACATGGGGCATTGAGACAAGTTGAGAAACAAGTGAACCGACTCGTCACGCACCAGTCACTCTCACCCTCACTTTCGCACAACGCAGAGACCCTAAACTTTGATGTCAAGACATTTTACTGATTGGGGGGGGGGGTGTTGTTCATTCATTTCAATCGGAGGGATGATTTGAGATACCTGTGTTTTGAGTTACACTTTGGTCATGGAATGAATTCATCTTGTATGTCAAGGCATGCCTTCTCTAATTGATTTTCGTTTGTGTGTGGGGCTGTAACAGATCAATAGCATGTTAATTTCATTGGTGAGGGATGATTTGAGGTACCTTGAAGTTACGAGTTTGGTCATGGATTGTAAAGGCACCACTTTTCTCATTGAAAACCAAATTTTCTTGTGGGGCTGAAACGGATTAATAGCATGTCAAGTTATTTCACTAGGTAGGGATGATCTGACATATACCCGTGTTTTGAGTTACAAATTTGGTCAAGGAATAAATTCATCATCAAGGCAACCCCTTTTTAATGTATTTTTAGCTAACCTAAGATGGAGGCAAAATATCACAAACAGCTCAGTATGATGCAGTGGAGAAAGCACAATAAAAAAAACTCATTGCTTATTAACACTGTCTGTCAGCATCGATCAAACGCTCAATGGTGTGTGGCCTGTGAATGCAACACACAAACCTGCAACATGCCATTACCTTTGTGGCATCATCACCCTTGTGGGGGTTGGGGTGCAACTGGACAGGTGTACCTAATGTTATGACCACCCGGTGCACAATAGCCGATTACAAGATCTTAAAACGAAAGAAAGAAAGAAAGAAAGCGGTACTCAATGGAAAATTATGGGATGTCTTGCTTTCTCTGTGGGCTGCCCACATCAACGAGGCCTTTACGAGGATGTTTGAGATGAGGCGCTTACAAGCTACGCTGACAGAAAAGGTAGCAAAAGTCAAGCATAGCGTTAAAACAGCGACATGGGATGTTCATTGAAGCGACAGTGTTCAATGGCAATCAAGCGTCTTTTGAGACAACGGTGACGTAGTCGGTATTTTAACATTCGCTTTTAAAAAAGGAGAGAGGTGAAAGTGTTGCTTACCGTGAACAGCAAGGCGGAGAGCTACGGTCTAGCGGACGCTGCTGTCCTTAGCCGACGTTGCCATGTTAGCCAACAACTCAAACAATGGCTACCGCTCCACACATTAGGCGAGCTCGTTAGCCGTCGAGCTAGGCTACGCCCGTGGGCACCGTCCTCGATCCCCGTGTGCCGGTGTTGCTGTCGTGGGCGGCGTTACGTTCGCGAAAACAGAGCATTGCATCACGTCCAACGCCACAAACGGAATGACCCCGGGTCACGTCTGCGGTCGGTCGCCGTGTTCGCGACGCCGTCGTACCTGTCACGCACGCCGGGGGAGGGCGAAGCGGCACCCCCGTGGCTGAGTTTGAGTGACGCCATGAGGTAACCAATTGTAGCGAGGAGGAGTGGTTATGGGGGGCTTTGTTTGATTGACATTATAATCTAACCAGTTGTTGTCTTGAAAAGGCAAATAAAGGCGGGCCATAGATTTGATTGACATTAAGTTTACCAATGATTTTGAGTGTTTATACGAAGGTGGGGTTCGGACGGGTCTCATATTTGATTGACAACACGATGTTGCAAAGTGTCGCTCGTTGATTGCAAAAGAGCTTCTAAATGTTTGTCCTTTGTGTTTAATCTAACACTGTTAATTGGAAGAATTTCAAAATTCCTTAACTCTTATTAAGTATTAAGTATTTCGATGTTGCAATAGTTTGTGCTAAATGTTCATTGTAACTCCTTTATGACTCGTTTCTTGTTTTTATGCTGATAATTTTATAGTTTCTACATTTGGTTTTCTAGCTCCTTTTTTGTAAATGTTTATCATTCAAAGCTGTCGTGTTATCAAGTGAGGCACACGTGAGTCCAGCTTTCGTGTTAACGTGGATAACTTTTATTTAGCTTTCCCGAAGCGCGTTCCTCTCTCGCCACTCTCGTTCCCTGCTCTCGACGGACCCCATCGCGTAGTCGCCCCGCGACTCTATCGTCATGCTGTACACGATTACACCACAAAAGCCTCGAAGATTTGGACCCAGAAAATATATCAGAGCCCCCGCGCCCCCATTGGGTACAGACTCTTGACTTTTGTTGCGTATGTTCAGAATATAGCAATGACTTCAACTTTGAAACTAAAAAATGTCAAATGAATGTCATTTTTCGCAGAATAACAATAATGGATTTATCGTGCTTTGAAAAGAACTCTTAATTTTGACAGCATTTGGAAAAAGAGAAAATATCCCCTTTCTCCCAAAAATAACCACACACATTTTAGATACTATAAAATATGTTTCATTTTAGTTCATAAAAATGACATTTCTTTTTCGTCACAGCAAAAGTTAAGAAATGGGTGAATTTCTTAATCTTGATAAAAATATGGTCAAAAAGTTTCAGAGCCGAGTTGACAAAAGCATGACATGGCACCAATAGACAAGAAATCTCAACATGGCACAGCCAAAAAAAAACAATCTACCGGTACTGTTAATTCCTCCAGGCGCTAAGGCTAAGTACAAGGGTACGCTCATAAAGTGCTATCATGTCTAATTATTAGCAGTCCTTACTCAATTTTATGTAAGAAGGATGCAATGCAAACAAATGGATGAATCTGGGATGCGCCATCGATCATAACGATATATAAATATTTCCAACAGTGCGTCCGATCTCTTCCGGGTTCAGCAATCAAAAAAATACGACGCCGTTGATCCACAGCTTAACTTCAATTTCTTCCGAGAGCATTAAGCGGATCGTCGAACATGTTCGTCGAGTCCACTGTTGTGCTGGTGCCCTGCGATGGAGGCGAGGTTTTTGCTTTCGGAGTCGCCTTTGTCGCCGTGTTGACTGTGCTTGGTGCAAAAATGTCATCTAAAAGAAAGACAATGTTTCATTCCAAATCATTTGAAACAAGGTATTTCCTCACGTGGGAAAATACTGGATATCTGCCTGTGCTTTGGCTTACCCATGTCGTCGTCAAAGATGGACCTGCTGGCCGCCTGGGCCTTGGCCTTCTGTTTTGGTGGGGAAGAGTCCGCCAGGTCGGCAAAGATGTCGATGTCGTCGAACAGATTGACATCGGTGGGCTTCTCTATGCCCCGTTTGTGGGCTTTAGGCAAGACGGCAACGTCCTGTGAAGACAGAAATGTCGCTGGTGATGCATGCTGTTTTCTAGAAAAGATGACTAATACGTCGCGTTGCACTAGAAACAAACAGGAACACATTTTTAACACATCTAGATGTACATAACATTTAATAAAAGCCAGACTCCTGAAATGTTTGTCTCATATTCATCTTTTGATCTGAAACCTAACCTGTCTTCATGGTACAACAAAAACAGGAAGGAATTGATCGCTCCGTTTCAATACTTTTGGAGGGCACTGTATACACTCCTATTCAAAAGTTTCAGACACACATTCTAGTTATATGAAAAGAGAAACGCTGTCCAAACCTTTGACTGGTAGTGTAATTTGAAGAAATGGAAGTCACCTCAAAAATATCCTGTTTTGGAAAACCGTCGCTGGTCTTGACGTCTTGGCCGCTCGTGGACGTAGCCGTCGAGCTGCTCTTCACTCCAAAGAAGTCGTCGTCATCGTCGTCATCTTCCATAAAGGGTGACGACTTGGACGTCTTTGCTGCCGTTTTTGCTTTCACCGTCTGGAAAAGGTCATCGCTGTTGTCGTCGAAAATGGACGGGAGGTTGCTTATGTCCGTCTTTTGTACTGCCGCAACCTGATGTTCGGTCTTTTTGGTGGGGGGTTTGGTGGCAGAGGTGAAAAAGCTGTCGGAAGCAAAAATGTCATCCTCCTCAAGGGGAGGCAGCACCTTGCCTTGGTTGCCGTCCTTACTAGGGTCCAGCTTCTTGGCGTGGTTGACGACAGGCAGCGTCGGCAATGAAGGCTTGGTGGAGATTTGAGCTGGGTGAGGTCGAGACGGTAAGGGCGAGGATGTAATAGGAGCCGAGTTCTGTGAGGTAGGAATCTGACTCAAGTGGCCTGACGGGGGCAGGACGGCTGAAGATGAGCTGGAGGAGGCAACGGGGAGACTCGCAGCTGGAATGTCGTCTTGTTCCTCCACTGTTCTTTGAGACGCTTGCCTTGCTGTTCTGGATTGTGGTCTTCGATGGATGGAACCTTTGACACGACTCTGGGCAAAAAAATAATTGATCAATTAAACACTCCTCCAAGGGTACCGGTAATTGTCACTAATTTTGTGGCTGACCAGTCCAGACATATTCACCGCCTACCTTATTTGCACTCTGCAAAGTCTGAACCTGGAGCGGTGCGTCAAAGCTTACTCCCGCCTCACTGTCTGTCCGCGCTCCGATCGGCGTCGTAGCAGGACTGGGGCTCATGCTGGAGCTGGAGACTCCGGAGGAGGAGCTGGGATCCAGACCCGGCAGCACACTGACGGCCCCCGGCATGCTGGGGGCTGAGCCAGGGAGGAACACAGCGGGATTGATCTTTAGACTCGCCTTAAAAAAAAAAAAAAAAAAAAAAAAAAATACATTGACAGGAGAAACCACATGCAACAACTTTTTTAAAAAATGTGTGTAAGCATTTTGAGAAAAAAAGGCTGGATTTACAGTGAACTCGCTTTTTTTTCATAATGTCACTGCCTGAGGATACTTTTGCATACAGTTTGGGAATCTTTGCCCCAACTTGCTCCATGTGCTCTTTCAGTGTCCCTTTAAATGTACGATACGTTGTAAAGAGAGCCACGGGATATTCATAAACATGAAATAATGTGTAAATCCAGCCCAACACGAGAAACACAGCAAATTATGTTTGACACTCTCGGGAAAGTGAAATGCTCTCAAAGTCAAAATGATTGACGTTTTGACAGAATGTGCGAAAATAAAAAGGAGAAAAAGGGAAACGGAGAAGCATTCAAAGAATGAATTGGAAAAAAATCTGTTTTAAACCAAGGAGAAAAAACATTTACTTGAAGTTTGCCAATCCTTGATGATGGTTCTTTTGGTTCAACAGGGCTTGGTGCAGGTTTCTGAGTCGTTGGATTATAAGAAATTCATCATGTAACCAAATCAGGTCTTGGAGAAATAATTCCGTCCAAGCAGTTTTTACTGGACTCACCTGAATATCTGAAACCGTTTCTGGTTTGACTAACAGCGCTTTGTCATTAGACGTGCTGGGTTTCTCCGCTACTTTCTGAGAAAACAACCAAACAAAAGTGAGGCCGACTTCAAATCCATGCTTTTAATTAATTACATAAAATTGCATCACGATCAAAAGAGTACCGGGGGCAGAGATCGGGGCTTGCTGGAGCCAAACAGGTCATCCTCTTCGTCTTCTGAGAAGAGACTCGGCGTCGTCGGCTTCGCCGAGCTGAGCTTGGTGCTCTAAAAATAAAAGACAGTTGGGTGATTTTACTACGTATTGGAACAAACATGCGGACAGACAATCAAACAGACTCGACACACTCCAAAAACCGCGCGTCCTAATCTTTGCAGAGTTCATGCGGGCCTCGTATTGGATCTCATGAGGTTGTGAAGGTGTTCCTAATGAAATGGCCAAGTGAGTGTACAGCCAGCACAAGAGAACAACAGATTAAAAATACTGACCGTGGTCTTGTCTGAGACGGCAAAAAGGTCGACGTCCGGATCGTTGTCCTTCTGCTGGGTGGGACTAAACAACAATTCCTCATCCAGGAACACGCCGGTGCTCTTTGCCTGCGGCCGCTCCTCTGTGGGCTGAAAGCAAATGACGGTCAATGCGTAAATGGGCTTAGCCGTTCACAATTCAACGCGCGTTTGTGAACATAAACGTCAGCGAACTGAGATAAGCGCAGTTACTGTTTTTATGGTAAAAATGGAAGGAGTCCGCCTGGTCTTTGTCGGCGAGTCATTCGGGTACGGCATCCGTGAAACGGACGGCAAAAATAAATCACGCAAACCTTTGCGGTGTTTCTGGCTGGAGGTCTACTCGGGGTGAAAATGGGATCGTGCTCGTCTTCCACTTCATCATCATCAAACAGGCTGAGAGCGTTCGTTTTGACTTTCTCCTGCGTCTTAACATTCGGTGGCGGGCTGTTATCGTCGCCGTAGTTGTGTTCCTCCGACACGCTCTTTGTCAGCTTTTTGGCCAGGACGTTGATGCCTCCAAACAGGCTAACGGCTCCGACGGGCTTCTTCTTACTCTCCGCGGACGACGGCAGGCTCTCTGGGAGCTTCGCCGCAGGTTTTTGCGGCAATGACGGTTTCTCTTTTGCTCCCTTCTTAGCATCTGAAGAATCTGTTGATTTGTCTAACAGGGAGGTGGGCTGACAATCGACAGGAAAAAAAAAATCAGCATAGATGACTCTATCCATCGGGAATGTTGTGCAACAGATTATTATTAAAGAAGCAAATTCCGGAGATTTTTTTATTCCCCACACTATACTCACTTTAGCTGTTGCGTTTGTGCCATCATCTGTTTTGATTCCAAACAAGGATCCTTTTTCTTCTTCATGCTCATCCTCAAACAAAAGAGAAACTTTCTGGGGTTTCTTGTGACTGTGAAGTGAGAGACAAAACCACAAGTTGGCAATGCAAACACATTCATCGTTGAGTAGCAACAACTTACAACATTGAGTTTGAGGCACCAATATGCATATGTACTGATGTGTAAAGTATTGTTAACTCATTAACAATCCAAGACAAGTCCGAAAAGACGTTTAAAAACGTCTTTGGGAGTGAATGAGTTAAATACCTCGACTGTTTTGTTGGAGCGAACAGATCATCGTCGTCATCGTCAAAGAGGCTGCTTTTCTGTGATGTAGTAACACTGGGAAGACTGGAGGGGGCGCTGGCGCTTGCTTTCATTCCTCCTCCCGTCTTGGTCTCTTGCTTGGCAGCGTTTGTTTTAGGGCTTATCCACTGGTCCTGATATGGTGTTAATAAAGTGAGCAAATCGTATTGCAGGCTGGATATTTTCGGTATTTCCCGACATACCTCATCATCACCGAAGAGGGAGCTGGAGATCGCTTTACTGGGTTGTGGCGTATATGTTTTCGCTGGCTTTGGCTTTGAGGCAGATGCAAAGAGATCCTATATAAAGATTGGAAAAATTATTTTCTTTTTAAATCACAGAGCATCATCATGTACATGACCATATTTTCCATATAGAGTAGCTGGGGGGGTTGGATGGTGTGGTTGGGAAATTTCAATCTATCCGATTGGGGCGTGAATGTAAAAAGCTGTTGCGTTCACCTCTTCTTCGTCATCATCAAATAAGGTCACATGAGGCTTGTGGATTCTGCTCTGACTCATCGTGTGGTGATCGGACTGACTCCTGGGGATGGTTGGAAACATCTTGACGAGGGAAGAGGCATCAAATGAATACAATGGATGCACAAGCGTAAGATAATGTAACTTGAGACCCTTACTTGCGTGTCTTCATCATCGGAGAAGAGACTACTCGCAAGGGATTTGGGGGTCTGAGTGACAGCTGTTCCAACATCTGGAGCCAGCCCATTCTAAAGAAGCAGATGAGAGTCATTATCTTTCTGAATACGTTTGAATTCTTTCCGATTGAGAAACTACAGCAAACCTTTTCAGATTTCTCAGAGTCGTCGTTGGGGGAGGGTTGACGTTTCTTCAGGCCTTCAGAGAGTAAGCTTTTTGTGGCGGGACCAAACATGGATATGGCACCAGCAGGCATCTAAACCAAAAAGTTTAAGTCATGAGAGAAAAAAAGAAATGCCTGTAAAGTCATTATCATTTTTGCTTTGTTCTTTCTGCCTGCACCTCCTCAAATTTTAACATCATTACAAAACTTTGAACCGGGAAACCGGAGTACCCGAAGAAAACCCACGCAGACCCTGGGAGAACATGCAAACTCCACACAGGAAGATTAATTAATCTTAACTCTTATTCCACAAATGCAAAATTAATCAGATTTTAGACTAAATTAATCTGCGGTTAGACTAGTGGCAGTGTATTCAAGGCATTTTTGCAAAGAAAAGTTTTGCGTTCGATTCCCCTTTAAAGATGCTCAAGTTTACAAATGTGGAAAGAACACATGCCGATGATTACCTTCTTTTCTGACGGTATAACTGGCTCTTCCGCCTCCTTATTCTGAGCTGCCTTCTCGCTAAATATGTCACCATCCTCGTCGTCTTCTTCAAAAAGGTCAAGGGTCTTTTTAGGTTTGGATTTTACCTGTGCGGCTGAAAGAAAAAAAAATCAAATAAATACACCTCATATAAAGTGACAAGTGTAACTCAAAGCACTCGATAAAATTGAGCACACTCACCGGAAGAAGATTTTTTCAGGCTTTTACCACTGAAGAAGTCATCGTCTTCATCCTCCCCCTCATCAAACAGCCCCCCGCTGACGGGGGCTGGTTTCGGGGTGACTTGGGATTTGTTGCTTTGCGCTCCATTCTCTCTGCCCGCCATATAGTCACCCACTGGACTGAAGAGGTTGTCATCTGTGTTGAGCGAAACCAAAAATTCTGTCCATTTAAGAGCTCTAGCACACGTGAGGAAGACATACGGTACTATGCGAGCAGATAGCGCTTACCTGGAAATATCGAAATGGCACCAGCTGGAATTTTCTTGATGGGTTTGTCAGGCTCTTTAGGGAGGAAAGAAGCAAAAACGGTCACATTTCAAGCTACGTGTGTTGATCCAATAAGGAAGTAACACCAGATTTTGTTTTGTCCAGATGAGGCTGTTATGAAATTTGCCGAATTGTAATGTATCGGTGAGGGCAAATTTACATAAATGGCCCACCCCACTATGCTAACCTAAATGAGTATGGTAGGTCCGCAATTTCGGGGTTATTTGTCACGAATGCTTCTCTTCTCACTTTCTTAACTAGCATTAGCCACAGTTTTGCTCACTTTAGTCAGATGATATCCGGGACGCAATCACATATATTTATGACAAAACACTGCATTTACTCGGGCGAGCACCGATATTGATATCGGCCGATTATTACAAGATACTGTATAGATTACTCATGACTGATGCCAATACCAGCACCGATACTTAAGGCTAAAAGCAAATCTGACATCGCATACGTCTTCCTTGCCAAGTACTAGCAGGAGTATTCGAGAGTGAATACTTGTACTGGTATCAATCTGTAAAAATGTGGAATCATAACTACCCTAATATTTACTTTACCTGCAGCTTTACTGGTGGTTTTGATGTTTTCGTCTGGTGAGTTTTCCTCTTTGGTCGGAGGAACCTTTGGTGCATCAGAGAACAGATCACCCTGCGCAGCATTCCACAAAAAAAATAAAATAAAAAGCACAGATTTGGATATCGTCATGTCATCTTTACCAAAATAAAAAAATATATAAATATATTACTTCATCGTCATCATCATCAAAGAGGCCTTTCCCTCCACTGAAAAGACCGCTTTTCCCGCCAAACGGCGAGAAGTCATCTTCGTCGTCATCAGAGTCCATTTTCGGAGGCTTGAACATGTCGTCGCTGTCGTCTTCAGCCGCTGTATGAATGATAAGAAACTTGAGCAACATGATGGATTTTGAGTTGAAAGAAAAAAAGACAGAGACACAAAGATGAAGATGAATGAAACGCCCATCCGTCCGTACCGTGGGAGTTCACAGGCTTGGCTTCTTTTCTGCTTTTTCTTTTCTTGTTTGATGACAATGCTTTAAAAAAATGTAATTTGATTGGGGGGGAGGAAAAAAAACTGCGTGCGGGTGAAGGATGCTTTGCTGTAAATGTTCAAATTAAGGTCATAGGAGTCAAAGAAGACTCAAACAGTAGCAACTTACAGGCTCGATCTTCTGTTGGTTTGCTAACCAATTCGCCCTTGATCCTAGCAACTAGCTCATCGGCAAATGACGATGGGCCTGCGCTCTGAATGACACACACACACACACACACAAAAACAGACCCCACATACAGGAAGTTTGATTTCTGTCTGATGCAGTGCAGTCTACACGTGGCTGTGACAGGCCTACCATTCCATCTTCATCCTCCTCCTCTTTGTCAGACTCTCCAAATATGTCAGAATCATCGTCGTCTTCGTCCTCTTCATAGCTCACCATAGAAGACTTCTGGAAGAAAACGTGAAACTATACAACCACACATTTATATACCTAGAATGGTTAGCCGGCAAATTATCGTACCTTCTTGACACGACTGTGATGGTCTTCAGCCTCCCGTATAAAGTCCTCATCTGAATTCTACATGAATACATTTTTTTCCATTTAATTTAAAACAGCAAAATTACATGACGCTACGAAAGACGACGACAAGCTCTCACATTGGCGTCTTTGCCGTCTTCGCTGTCAATCATGCTGTCTCTCTCGCTGCCCACCGACAGTTCTGTGACCAGAAACCATTGACATTCATGACCATCGGAAGATCCGGTCGGATCCGATCATATAAAAATATTTTACAATAATGCATAGTCAACATCATGGGGCAATTTTAGGATTAAGAAATTATGTTGAAATAAGTTATACGAAATTTGTCCAAAAGCGGTGCTTTAGCGCCATATTGGTACCAAGGTATTTTGGTGAAATAAGTTGAGGAGCTTCTTTCAAACGTAAGTAGTGGTTTGGTGTCAACTTCGTGACAAGGAACCATGCTGAAGTGCGTTGAGGTGCCTTATAACTACAAAAGTAGTACTTTAGTACCATCGTCTGACCTGTATCAAAATGAGCTGTGAAGCTTCAACTGTACATAAGTCGTGCTTTTGTGCCATCCTGCTACAAAGGAACTATGCTGAAGTGAGTTGAGGAGTTTCTCATTCATGCAAAAGTGGTGCTTTGGCACTAGCTCAGGGCATCTTTGTGTCACGGGGGTGAGTTGAGGACTTTAATTTAAGCAGCGATTTGCCATCTTGTGTCATCTACCGCCAATTCTAAAGCTTTTTACTCGCGGACGTCCACGAATGCCAGTACTCAGTTCCAATCAAGAGAGGGGGTTATTTTACAAATAGTGTAATCAAATACACCACCATCACTAGACAGGTCGCCAAGGCCGACATCCTCTTGTTCCATGAAGGCCTGGGAGCCAATCAGAAAAGGAAGCGGTCTGTCCAAATAAAGGTCCTTCGGACAAAAAAAAACAAGACATCACAACGAACATTGTTTTTTTTTTGTTTCTGTTTTTTAAAATAAATCTGTTAACACATACTGCATATCAGTTATAATACAAAACACAGATGACATTACCTTAGGCTCGAGGATCGCGTCCAATCTGTCATTGGTCTCCTCGTCCTCAGAGTCTGAGTTTCCGGCTTTGATATCCAGGTGTTCGAAGGCAGACTCCAGCACTTTCAGGCCGTAAGTCACTGCTTCCTGCATCTTGGGGATCAGCTCGGCTTCTTTCTGCTCGCGTGTTTTCTGCTGGCAAACGGTGAGCATCACCCAGAGAAATACAAAGACAGCTCTCGCGCAAGTCAGGCCCACAGATTTCCCACAAGAGGTTTCATTTCCATGATGGCAGACAGACTCTAGCTCCCTCTAGTGGCATTTGAAAGAATCACAACACAATTACAGTAGAGTTCGACTTTGAAGTTCCATCCAATATTTTTGCATTTAATCTGTAAAAACAGTTTGCTTTTAATTTGAAGTTTTGGGCAGTCTTAACAAAATCATGTTTTGTTTTTTAGGGTGGGGGGTGGGTTCTTTTAAACCTTCAAGGGATCCCCTTGATGATACCTGATCAACCTGCTTCTCCACAGCATCAGTCTTAGGCGCGGGTTCCTGAATCTCCTCATCATACACTCTCTGCAACAGGAAAAAAACAAAAGTTGATGGAACACCTCTCAAAAAACGCTGACTAGAGACGGCAAAGAGTGAGTTTAGACTTTACATTCTCGATAAACTGCGTATTGGAGAGCATGAGGAAGTCGTTGAAGACAGAATGCAGGCTGCTATCTGTGGCCTTGGTGTCTCGGATCAAGCTGTCCAGCTGCTTCTCCATCTCGTGCGTCTTGGACAGCATTTTCTGAGAGAAGTCTTGAAGGAACAAGAAGAGCTGAGTGGTGGGAGGAACAAAATGGAGTTTGAGTTATCAGTACAGCTGATTTTCAGGGAGCGTTAATTTTTATTTTTTTTATGTTACCCCTGAGTCGGCTGCAAGTGACCAGTTTGCGCTGCTCTGCCGCATCTCCTCGACTGTCCACGGCCTTTCCCAAACCTGAGCATTGGTTCCAACGTGCTCACTCCCGTCCGGGCTATTCGACATCCCATCTGGCATCCCGTTCATCTTCAAGACACAGAAGCATAAAAAATGAATAAAGTTTCATATTTTGAGATTCTGTCTTTAATTTTGAAAATATTCTATAAAGACAGGAACAAATACGCATGTGTATTCCGTGTGTTTTTGGTTTACACGTTTTCAATTAGAATAGCACTTGGGACAAGACTGACAACGTTTTATGAGATTGGCTAAAAGTCACTATTGTGCATTAAAGATATCTTTGTAAAAAAGCTTTGTTTTCTGCATGTTTTTGACCAAAATATGTAATTTGGGTGAAACCCAAACCATTTTCTCCTGTTTCTTACGGATGGCAATGAATTTATCATGTAAAATTGAATTTTGATCAAATCTTACAGAGTACACAACTTACCTATAAAAAATAACTACAACCTGAATCTCGCAGAGTATTTTTTTTTCGCCAAGGACCAATGCAACACATTTCTAGATTCAAAGTTGATCCAGGCTGGAACTCTTGCCCTCCGGTTAAAGGTTTTAAAACGCCACCAAGCTAAACAAACCCACTTCTTGTCAGAAATTAAAGGCTTTTTTTAGGATTCAGACCAACGTAAACATGACACAGTTCGACTAGCCAAAACATTTGAACGATAGCTTCATTATTAGTGTCACCTGTAGCTATTCGACTGCTTTGAGACCGTTAAACGACGGCAAAGGGGCAACGTGTCGCAAATAAAAACATCCTTATTACAAAAAGCGTTGTTACCTTCTGCTACTTTGGGGGGAAAAAGTTGAAAAATGTTTTAACTGACAGGCGGGTAAGTTGGGGGCTGTTTAGTTAGCAGCTAGCTCAATTTAGCTAGCGAACGTAGACGTTAGCGCTGGTAAACACAGACGTGTGAAATCCAATTTCACTCTGAAACGGAAACCGTGCGTACCTTGAACGCGTCTGGCCCGAAGAACCGCTTTGGACTGCCACGAGAAAAGATGCCAAACAAATGATCGATTATGCTCAATTTGGCCTTTCTCTCATTGGTCTTCTGACAGGTCAGCCATGTTCTGTCTGCAGACAGTCACCTGACTGCGGTTGCTTGGTAACCGCGGGTAAGTGGGACGAAGTGGAACGAACACATTTCTTGCTTGTTAGTTAAGACGTTTAGAAGTTTTTTTCATGATTATCCGCTACTGACGTGCATAGTGTATTCACTATAACATTTAGTTCATGGTATTATTTTTTAAACCACTTCCTTGTGATTTTTGCCCTCCCATCAATAAGGGCCGTTTTGCCAACGCAATCGTTAATACGCAAGCGTGATTTTTCCATGGCATAATAGAAATATGACGTATTCGACCAAGACAATTTACTTTAAAAGCAGAAGTCGATTTGTTAATATAATATTGTTATTTTTGCCCTACTAGCATATGAGGGGATGTAGCTCAGTGGTAGAGCGCATGCTTTGCATGTATGAGGCCCCGGGTTCGATCCCCGGCATCTCCACTAGTTTTTGGTAGTCAAGAGTTTCAAATGACATTATTTTACAGGTCGAAAACAACAAATGCAAGAAATGTAGTTACACACACACTAAAAAAGTACCCCATGGCTGTTGAATGTTTGTGTGTGTGTGGAGGGGGGGTGCAGTTTCCTACCTTCAATAGGAATAGGCTCGCTCGTTTTTTTCCCTTTGCACAACTGTCATCACCTCTTCACTTTGGGGAAAACACATTTTTCAGACCAAGATTTTTCAGGAATTTTTTTTATCTGTGAGATTTATGTTTGGCGGTGTGCATTCAAATATTTTTTTTTCCTCATTTAAAGTGCTGTACTGCACATGCCTCGAAGTTGCAAACATTAAGAGTGTAAACACTTTAATCTGTTTCTACTGATAAGATTTGCAGGACTGCAATGAGTTTTTTGTAAACAGTTTATTTTCTGTGTCGGACAACAAATATAAAGTTCTTAAATAACAGGATCAATGAAACAACTCCAACCCCGAGAATTTACATTAACGTAGCAATCTTGCAGAAAAGAACCAACGTCTCTTTCATTAAATACAATTCTATACAGTATTTCAAAAAGTAGGAAACGCTAAATCAAAAATAAATGACTCATATTCTGGGGATTATTTACTTGGGGCATTTTTTTGGTATGCTCATAGTTTTCGAGTGACATATCGAAAATCCACATGGAACTAACAAGCGGTGATCACGACTGCCATAAAATAATTTGACCTTCGGGGCGATGATCAGAATGTCTTTCCATTTCTTTCAGGTGCAAACATTTTTTCAAAATAAAAAGGTCCCATAATGTACAAAAATGTTGTAGAAAAGAAAAAAATAGATTTGTCAAACAGACTATACAATACACACATGAATAATTCAACGGTCAAGATTCCTGAAATAACCAAGCAGAATATGACCACCTGAGGAAAAAAAAAAGGTTTTCCCACAAAAACTGCCCAAAACATTCGGTACACCTGTAGTGCATTGTAACGAGACCCAGTGTGTCAACACTGCAATCCACAAGAACACAAATTAAAGACCTTGAGGTATGAATAATACACTCAACAATACTGGATGCCGCGAGGCTGTTCAAGTGTACCCAATATTATGGGCAGCGAATGTGCAGTTTGGACCATAAATCTTTCATGTCCGGATTCAGGCTAAGCAGTGCAAATCGAGTCATAGCATTGAGGGAAATGACCCATTACGAAATGTTGCAATGCAGCAAAGACCACCTGTTGTGATTTTTCACGTGTGTGTTAACCCGATGGCAACTATTTGCCCGTGCGTCTGTGGCGTGGTTCGAGCTCCCGACTGGTTGCTGTTGTTATTGTGCTCGGCACCTTCCTCCTCGTGGGAGGAGAAATTGTCGCTCGATTTGCTCGCCTCCTCCTTGGTCACTTTTTCTTCGGCTTTCTCTTCTTCTGCCTTCTCGCCACTCGTGCGCCGCTCACGGGAACCTTCGCTCTCCTTTTGGCGGCTCGTCAAGCTTCCCACGGACGAGGGCTTCCAGTAGTCGCAAAGCTTAGACTGTGTGAGAGACAATGAAGATTGTGTTAGTGACATTTAAAACAATTAACATACATATTTAAAGAAAAGGGTTTAGTTCCCCTTCAAAAAATGACTTTATGACGGTGACATATTGGCCTGTGGCAGGAATTTAGGACGGATTGTGGTCGAACGTGGTTACATTGCGTTCAGTTTAAATGTCATGCAAGAGCATGTGACAGGTTTACATGGAGAGGCTGGATGCGCTGGAGGATCATCTGCCACTTGGTGTAGATCCTTGCAAGCAGATCCTTCACCTGCAGAACACAGGTACAGACACATCGGCGCCACGAGCTTAACTAAGTGTTCATGTGCGATAACGTGTCAGTGACAAACCCATGAAAACAAATTAAATTAGGACGCACGAGCATCGCACGTTGACGGTCACAACGCTCACCTTACTCCTGTACAGACACTTTTCGCTCTCTCTGATGTGACACATGATGTGCGCTCTCAGATCCGAGCAGAGAGTCAGCAGGTGCTCCTGAGTGGGGCGACGAAAGCAAATGGGGGCGTGTCGGTGCGACTGCCACACTGTAACTCATACGTGCAACTCCTCGTACCTTCTGATGGGTCGGGAAGAAGTGGAAATTGGAGGCTTCGTTTGTCAAGGTCAGAAGGCTGTAGCAGAGGTAGTAGGACTGAAACACAAACATTTAAAAGGGGGCATATGAAGGAATTTGGCTTTTATAAATGCATACAATAATAATATGGGGGGGGGGTTACTGGAGCCTATTTGGGCAGTAGGCAGGGGACACCCTGAACCGGTTGCCAGACAATTGCAGGGCACAAAGAGAGGTACAACCATTCACACTCACAATCACACCGAGGGACAATTTAGAGTGTTCAATCAGACCTGCCATGCATGTTTTTGGAATGTGGGAGGAAACCGGAGTACCCGGAGAAAACCCACACAGGCACAGGTAGAAAATTCAAAACTTTACACAGGAAGGCCGGAGCCAGAATCGAACCCACGACCTCTGCACTGTGAGTTCAACGCGCTAACTGGACCATGGGCCACCCCGGAACATTTTTTAAGAGTTTTATATAGTTAGAAAAGAAAAAAAAACACCCCCTTAGAATGAGACTAATGAGGTTTTATACCATGATAATACCCGCCTGCACTCTCACCTGCTGATCCAGGAGCATCACATCCTCCTCTGTAGAACTCACGCTGGAGGTGGTCATGAAACGGCGCAAGGAGGAGGGTTGCATAGCGGGTACGTATGGCTTCAGCACGGCGAGCTACGCGTAGGACAGAAGGACGGTTGACTGATGACATTAATCACAACACAAAAGTTCCATTGAAATTAAAGGTGACAAACAACAACCTTAACTTCCATTCCGGTTGGTCGGTATCGACTCGTTCCGTCTAAGAGTTTGGAGATCATCGACAGACTGAGATGCTGGCGCAGGCATCTATGAAGGGAGAAAAAAAAAACAAAAAAAAAAGTTAATGGACAGCATAATTTCAGAATCAAGCCTCTATGAAAAAAAAAAATCTTACTTCCCGCGAGTGTTGTCAGGCAGCAGTTGAACCAGAAGGCACATGTTGTGGTGGTCATCCGTCAGGTCGGTGAGGGTCTGGCACATTCTGGGGAGCTAACGGTCATAAACAAAAAAAATGAAGCACATGCACAAATGATAACGCACGTTCTGTGTTGACAAACTTGACAGAGACGGGACTGTGTACTGCCATACTGTAAGGGTACACGTTGTTGATGCACTTTGTGCGCAATCCGTTACTTCCGACGGTTAAAGCACCACACCGGAGACGCTAATTAGCATTAGCATTACGACAGCAGACTGAAAGCTATGTTTTTTTCTCCTTTATTTTTTGGAATACACAAGGTGTGCTTCACAGACCGTTGAAAAACAAACCCAAACCACACAGGAGGCGCTAATTAGCATTAGCATTAAGACAGCAGACCGAAAAACTAGGCTATGTTTTTTTTCCCTTTCTTTTTTGGACTACACAAGGTGTGCTTCACAGGCCGTTGAAAAACGGACCCAAACCACACAGGAGACGCTAATTAGCATTAGCATTAAGACAGCAGACTGAAAAACTAAGCTATGTTTTTTTTTCCTTTCTTTTTTGGAATACACAAGGTGTGCTTCACAGGCCGTTGAAAAACAGACCCAAACCACACAGGAGGCGCTAATTAGCATTAGCATTAAGACAGCAGACCGAAAAACTAGGCTATGTTTTTTTTCCCTTTCTTTTTTGGACTACACAAGGTGTGCTTCACAGGCCGTTGAAAAACGGACCCAAACCACACAGGAGACGCTAATTAGCATTAGCATTAAGACAGCAGACTGAAAAACTAAGCTATGTTTTTTTTCCTTTCTTTTTTGGAATACACAAGGTGTGCTTCACAGGCCGTTGAAAAACAGACCCAAACCACACAGGAGGCGCTAATTAGCATTAGCATTAAGACAGCAGACTGAAAAACTAAGGTATGTTTTTTTTTCCTTTCTTTTTTGGAATACACAAGGTGTGCTTCACAGGCCGTTGAAAAACAGACACAAATGGCACCGGGCGATATTTTGGGGCACCACCGGGTTTAGACAAAGCGTGTCAAATGACAACACGTGCACAACTGACCATTGTGTCCCAGTCCCTGATGTTGCTCACTATTTTAGTGAGCAGCGTGTTAATCTCCACACCGGCAAGTGGGATGAACTGAGCATCCAGAGCCACTCGAGCCATCACGGTCAGCAGTAAGAGCAGCTCGTAGTCGCTGTATGCCTTTGGACACATGCTCATGCAGTACGACAGGTACTGTTTCAAAAGAAAAAGGAGAAAATTAGCTCTGTGTTCAGGGTTTGAAGTGAATTCTGCCTTCTCTTATCACCTTAAAGATGTTGGTGCAATTGTGTTCCGGGAACGTGTTGCATTCCTTGTTGCAAGGGGGACCTTCGCTGTGAACGTAGACGTTCTTCCTATTTCCAAAAACACACACACGGTATCTCACAAAGGTTCGTGCACCCCTCACATTTTTGGGTGAATATTTTAAACATTGACGAAATGAAAAAAATAATATCACGTAAGAAAGCCAGTGTCCAGCTTGTATATCGCTGGAAGTTTACTGTCCTATTAAAATGACTGCACACATGACCAAAAGTCTAAATCTCTGGCTATAAAAGTGAGTCGACCCTTCAGTCTGTATATTGGAAAGTAAAATTTTTGGGAAAAAAAGAAAGGCTTTTTGATAGAGAGCACAACTTACAGCAAGTCTCCCTCGGTGAACGCAGGCTGCAAGTTTTCAAACGGGAACAGCGTCACAAACGCAACGCCCATGTTCATCAGCACCAAGGTTAAGTCAGCCAAAGCGGGCACCCACACGGTATACGCGCAGCTTTTGTTTTTCACTGAGAAAGGCAGCGACAACATCAAATGAAGACATGAAAACAGCGTATGGTGATCGTGGTTCCGATAAATTTCCATGGGAAGTTGTACAAGCTAAGTGAATTTTGGAACTGTATCAAAAATGCTTTTTCCATCAGCAGATATCTTGACAAAATATGAACTCCCATAAATTCTAATCTATAACAATGGAAAGTCTCGGAGACTTTTACTGACCGATATTATAGGCGGCTGAGCCGGCGATGTCACAGAGAGCCTGCAGCATCTTTTCAGACAACATCCTCTCAGAATGCACTGACATCATCTAACAAAAAGAAAAATATGCTTTTGTCTCTCGTTGATTCATTGGTAGCGCTCGAGAGGGCCTACCTTAAAGAGGAAATCTGTGATTTGGGGCGGGCAGGGTGACTGAGAACAGTAAGCTTTCTGGAACAAGCCGACAATCAAGTGCAGTTTTAGCTGAGCTGAGCTGGACCTGGCCAAGGAGAACAGAAGAATGTGCAAAAAGTAATTATGGAGATTGTCAAATTAATATTGTGTTGTGTCAAATTAATGTCTGCTGACCCCCCCCCCCCCCGACCCCAAAAAAAAAATAGCAGCAAAAAATGCTCAGAAAAACAGAATACGAGAGGAGAAAAGTTGGTTAACACTAGTTAGCTTAGTGCTAGATAGCATCATTTTTTAAAAAAATCTACATTATGAAGAAATAATATAAAACCCCTAAACAGAATGTTTTGTAATGTAAATTCTTCAAGCAGGCCCCTTTTGCCCCAATAACAGCTTGGCACATGTTGGCTATTTTTTTTTCTCAGTCAGCTTTATGATGGGGATGATGCATAATAACATGCAAAGACTTTCAGATCACAGCCGAGCATTATCATAACGTGTCGGAGACCGTTTGTGTTTCCAAATTGTTTGACGAGTAAAAGGCAACACACCACAGAAGTGTTTTCTGCGCCGTGCTCTGCGGTTTGACCGCGCATCGTCTGAGCTGCAGCGAATCCTGATTGAAGATCTGGCCAAACTTGTCAAGGTGGAACACTGCTTCTCCAGGAGGCACCTCTCTGATGGCAGTGGACTCAAGGGAGTCGCGCTGCAGGAATTCCCTGGAATTTAAAAAAAAAAAAAAAAAAAGATTGCTACGATCATCATAAATTGAAATGATCTCTTTTCAGCAAACTATTTTGCACAGATAGTCACGTTAATATTATCTGTCAGCAACTGTTTGCTTTCATACAGCATCAGAATCCGACGGGCCACACAATAAAATACTTGAGGCACGGTGACACTGCTTTCACCACAAAATATTGGGGTCCAAAACTCAAAATAACTTTTTTTTTGAAAGAGGGAAGAAAGTACAGCAAAAATTGGAGATGAAGAGCATCATGGTGAGGAACGAGTGCCAAAGCGATAAACAGCTTGTCTGGACTTTGTGATCGCACTCCCTAAATACATATTTATTTAGACCGTTGTAAAAAAATATATATATATTTTTTTATATTGTTTCTCAATATAAAGAAAAAGATAGCCCTTTTAAAAGTTCAATTATTGTTTTTGTTGTTGTTGTAAAAAGATGTTTTCTTGAACACGATGAATAATTGTGATTACTAATCGCAATTACAATATTGATCAAAATAATCGCCATGATCCTTTTGGCCATAATTGTGCAGCCGGTGGGTAATGTTACAACCTTGCTGATGGTTTGTGCCAGTAAATTAGAAGCAGTTGTTCATAACGATTCAAACAATGACGCTAATATCCATTAGCCTGCCTATAGCTTCTCCCATTATGTACAGCATTAGCATTTAAGCTAGTGGACTTTTGTTTCCTTCTCTTCATTGAGGTTGCAAGTGAGCTGGGACCCATAACAGGCGAGTGAGCCGGGATTTTAAGAAAAAAAAGGCGTAAGGGATTACAAAAAAAAAAAAAAAAGGGCGTCGACAGCCTGTACAAAAGCGTCTTGTGTGTATGCGCAGCGTACTGTCGTTCGCTGGAGCCCTCGTCGCGGTTCTCCTCCTCCTGGTATTCCGCCACTCTCGACAACTCCTCGTCACACGAGCTACGAAGCTGCGCCTCGTTCTCTTTGGCCCTTTAGGCACACGAATCACGGTGACCAAAAATGTGATGACCCCATTTTTTTACAACTAAGTACCAAACCATTCCAAGTGTCGCTTTTACTTCTTTTGGTTGTCTATCTCTTTCAGCATCTGGTCCAGGCTGTTCCTGTAGTAGCCTCTTGTCACGGTTGGCTGCAGCAGGAAAACACACGTAAGCTATCCAAATATGATAAAGAAATGCTTAGAAAAAAAAATAAGGCTCTTACAGCTTTAAAGGGATTGCTGGAAGCTCCAGGTGTGCTCGGCTCTGAGAAGGCGGCGCCCTTGTCCGGTGCAGCTGGGCTCTTGCGAACGTGATTCATGATCTCCTGCAAGGACACCAGCTGCTCCTCCTCACTGCTTTGGGATGTCTGGCTTGATTCCAAATCAAAAGCAATGCCCAGGCTCAGGTCCAGGTCCTCGTCCACAGAATCCGCTTGATCCGTGTGTGGCCGCACGCGCCCTTCGCTTCCGTTGAGTGGAGGAGTGCGGGAGCGGCGGGGCGTGGAAGGTAGCCTGGCTTTGTTTTTGTCGTCGTGTTTCAGGCTTTCATGCGTCGAGTGCCTGCGTGGCGCAGGGACAGAGCAGTCTTTGCCTTTTCCGTACGTGGACTTCAAGGACTTGCTATTTAACGTGACTAATGACACACTTGGCAAGGAAATGTGGGGGTGTTTTGATGAGGTCTCCTGAGCGACTCCAGAGTCTTTACCCTTCCGACAAGAGTTCTCCGAACTTTGGACGGCGGCGCCGCATCCCGGCGGTCTTTTCTCCGTCTCGTCATCTGTTCTGCCCTTGGCGGTCTTCGGCACAGAACTGACGATGACGTCTGGGGTGAACAATTCGTCATAGTCGCTGGGAATGGTCCTCCTCCGCCGGCGCAGTTTCTTCCGTTTTGCTGGCGGAGGGCCCGGAGAAGAATTGAACTTGGAGGGTGATTCATGGTGAACGTCGTGAAACGTGCGTTTCAGAGTCCTGAGCGATTCCGATTCTGAGGAACCGTGCTGGGATTGCTGAGGAGGGCTGAAGTGAGGTGGACTGATGCGTTTGGGGTCAGCATTTGCTTTTTCCCTTTTGTCATGTTCCTCGCTTGTTGTCTTGAAAACATCTCCGGTGTGCTTGGAAAAGGATCCCAATTGGATGACGTTACCGTGAATGGAATGTATAAAGAGCTGCCTCGCCCCTAAAAAAGGTCGTTTTCTCACGTCGGGTTTGGACCGCGTGGAGGGCAACAGGTCGGGCTTGAATTTGGGCGACGGACCCAATGATGCAAATTGTTCTTTTGGAATTTGTGGCTGGAGGGATGCCGGGGACGTCCTTGAAGGACTCTTGGGCGGCGGCTTTGGCGGCTCTTCTCGAACACAAGGCTTCTTGACGCTGGTGTCGCTGTCCTCGCACTCCCTACGCCGCTTCTGGAGTGTGTGGTCCAAGCTTGCAACTGAAAACAAACAAAATGTTTCTTTGACTACAGCAGTGGCACATGAGGTGGCCACACTTTAGTGCTCAAGGGCCACATTTTAGTTTTTCAAATGGGCAGAGGGGCCACATCAATTACAGGCTTGGTTTAAAACAAACAAACAAAAAAGTCGTACAATGTAATAAATTCATGATTTAAAAAAAAATTGTATTAATTCAATTACAATGATTTTAAAGTCGACATTAAAAACAAAATCCGTGCAATCATTTTTAAGGGAGGAGTGAATTACTTTTCATTCATTCATTCATCTTCCGAGCCGCTCGATCCTCACTAGGGTCGCGGGGGGTGCTGGAGCCTATCCCAGCTGTCTTTGGGCAGCAGGCGGGGGACACCCTGAATTGGTTGCCAGCCAATCACAGGGCACACAGAGACGAACAACCATCCACGCTCACACTCACACCTAGGGACAATTTAGAGTGTTCAATCAGCCTGCCATGCATGTTTTTGGAATGTGGGAGGAAACCGGAGCACCCGGAGAAAACCCACGCAGGCCCGGGGAGAACATGCAAACTCCACACAGGGAGGCCGGAGCTGGAATCGAACCCGGTACCTCTGCACTGTGAAGCCGACGTGCTAACCACTGGACTACCGGGCCGCCCTGAATTACTTTTGACTTTCACTAATTTTCACCAACGACTCAAATCTGAAATATTTATTACCTGGAATGGATTTTTTACTTGAAGGTGTGGACAAAAGTTCCTAAAAGAGCAAAGAGAGCATTTTTTTTTTCCAGTAAGAGATCAATTCAACATTATTGTAACAAGATGTGCTTTCTATTACCAGAACTGCACTTATCAGTTCATATGTTATCACGTACCTTTGTTGACTGCACTCTTTGTACAGAGGCACTTGTTCCCAAGCTCGACGCCGCCATGGATTTATGCTCTCTCCCGTTGTGTACTGAGGGATAGCAAGTGTTTAAGTCCTTCCTGGGATGAGGGGATTCATCGCGGGAAATATTTGGCCGACCGCCTTGCGCCCCGTCGTGTTTTTTAGCAACAGTGACTGGAGGTTGGGGTTGCTGCAGTGGGCTCAGTCGCAGCCCCGAAAGCCACTTGCGGTACTCTGGACGGTGCGACTCTAATGAGCGAACTGGCATGAGACAACAGGACGGCTCGTATGGCGAAGGTGAGCCGTGGCACAAGTCGGGGCTGAGGAGCGGCAACATTCTCCTGGGCGGGGCTACGAGACGGTTAGCGATCTGAGAGGGTTTCATTGGAGTTTCTAGAAGAAGGGGGGGAAAAAAAAAGTGAAATGGCGTGGGGGGCTCCGTGTGGTCACCGACCAGCTTTGACGTTATAGTGGCAGAACATTAATCGACTGTAATCATGTAGTTTGGGGACAGAGGCTCGCCACACTTTGCTTTTCCCAGCCACGGGTACCTACAAACTTATAGATTAGAATGATTTTAAAACAACCGACTGTGTCACGTATTCATAAACTGCCCACACTTTCCTCAAGAGCTGCCCCTGAGAGAGCCCTGAAGTTCAGAAGATTTACAACTATGCTAGAGTAATAGTTGTTTAAGGGAGAGGATAAAGAATACATGCCTGTGACTACAGTATTGTTTAATGATTAGTGTTCATTTGTTGCTGGCATTTGTGTCCATATGTTCAGGTCAGTGCCCCTCCAAAAATTGGAATTATTATTTCAATAATGTGTTTCAAAAAATAAGACTTACTATATCGGTTCATTTAAATATTTCAAGTCTTTATTTGTTTCAATGTTGTTGTTGTGCATTCCAGGGCGGTATGGCTCAGTGGTAGAGTGGAGTGGATGTTTCCCAAGCCAAAGGTTGGTGGTTCGATCCCCAGCCATAGCAACAATGTCAAGGTATCCTTGAACAAGACACTGAACCTCCTGATGCTGTGTCATCCTTAGCTGAACGAGGTAACAGTGTGAAGCGCTTTGAGTACCCAAAGTAGAAAAGCACTATGAGTTACAGCCCATTTACTTTCTGCGTCACAATTTTATGCAAAACACCTTCAGAGGTTTCTCTCATCTTTTAAATGATCTCGAGGAAGGGGAAAATGTGACACAAAAAGGTGCAAAGGTGACAGGGTTGACCGCAGCCATGCCAAGCAATGGCGAGAAACAAGTCTGCATGCGCTTTACAAGAAGGAGTGGACTGAGGCTGGTCAAAGTCCATCAAAATGCAGCAGAGACACACGTCTGCATGTGTCAATGATCTGAACCAAAAACCACATCAGAAGCATTTGTCCTGGGCAACGAAGTGTTAAGATTGCGGACGAACTTAAGGCAAAGTTACTGTATGTGGTTTGTTTAAAGTGTACTTCAGTTTAGGTTGAGCGTAAAATTCATGCTCAGCAATACAATTAATCAGTACAATCAGAATTGCAATCCTCAAAGTGTATATTAGCAATTTGCAATGAAAATATTTTCCGGATCGCAAGTAAGAAACAGCACTCATTATGCATCTTTCTTTGACCCACCTTTACATCTCGGGGAATTGTATTCTGCATTCTTAAGCGCCCTGCAAACAAAAAAAAGTCAATGTTACAAAAAAGTAATAACTACCGGTACACAGGGGCGGGGGTGTTAGATTAAGTCTCCATAACTACACAGGGGTGAGGGGGTTGTTAGATTAAGTCTCCGTATGGACATCGGTAGCCTAAACACACATGGAGGATGGGTCCCAAAAAATTAAAAATGCAAATTCACAAATAGCAGTGGTCCACTGTACAGTAGTAAAACAACATCTAGCACATCCTATCCTGAGACGCAAACAACCGTGACTGTTGGGGAAGGTAATAAAATGAATGTTCGTGTCAGAGTTCGTTCAAGGTCGCAAATGTTCGCGAACGGTATTGGTGAGCACCGTAAAACATCTGGCGAACGTTAGGCAAGCATTTGCGACCTCGAACGCAACATTAGTTGCCTCCAAAATCGCTCCCAATCGTTCGCCGCTCAGTCGGATAGGGGCTTAGCAGACTCAACGTCACAACACTCCTGCGCACCGACCATGTTGCTACCCGTCTTGCATGGCCAATCACGGCGCGCGACGACATCAACCGCCCGACAACTACAAATGTTTTGAAACGTTTGTCGAGTGAACACAAGAGCTCAGACATTCGGCGTTCTAAATAAAGCACACGCGCGTCGGCTAAGCACCCACTGCGAGCCTTCGACCGTTAACTCTTGTGAAGTTCACGCTGCACTGTTATGATTTAAAGCCCTTTTGTTGAATAGACTTCGCACCGCACCCAGGAGAAAACACAATGTGGAACTGCAACGAACCTTGCATGCACTACGCAAGCTGGAAGCGCTCGTTGAAGCTAGCTTAAGCCAGTAAACGCTATCACGAAAGGGGTTAAATCGGCGATTTTCAAAAGGCCGGACGCTTACTCACGAAGTATCTCCTTTATTTTCAGTCCCAGTTTTCATTTTGAGGGGGGAGGAGTACCTCGCAATAGTCATGTGCCAACGGCTGCAAAAGCGGAAGTATCGTCGTTGCTTCATCACCCGCTCAAAGTGGTCCACCACCGATTTTACACGCACTGCATTATGGGCCCTGTAGTCTTTTCGAGGTTTTCTTCTTCGGCTTTGCATACACTCTTCGTTGTGCTGACGTGATGAAGGCAGACGACGGACCTGCTGGCCAATTACATTTAATATTTCTCAAACATCCACTATAGTGGTAAAATAAAGAAACAAAACGACGACAGAAGTGGAACCTTTTTACTCTCAATTTCAGGTAATGACATTACACATGAAATGGCAACACGTGTTCGACAAATGGTTTATAGACCCAAAATTTAACTGGGAAAATCTGATTATTTATGTTTTGCTCTTTCGGTAATGGATTTGGCAACTAGTACAGCGTTATTAGCAGCGCAGGCCACATATTCCCCTACTGGACAACATTCCAGACAACAATAACAACACAACAACATTAATGCCATGACGCACATTAAAAGAATGTTGGGGTGTCAAACCTTTTCTGTTCAGGTAGTTTACAAAAAGTATACTAGTTGTCAGCGTTTGAATGAATACAGTATTATTGTGATGGGCAAGTACTGCTATATAAAAATATTGAGATACCAAAAAAAGCACTGGGCCTTTGTTTGTATGTTGACCGTTTTTATATTTCTGCAAATCAATTCTCTAAATGACAAGATCAATAAACTGAATGTGGGAGTGATGTCATCAATACTTTTTTGACATCTTGCATTCTAATGGGCCTATTATATTATAATTGTAAATTTCCCCAGCGTGGGACAAATAAAGGATATCTTATATCTGATGTCACAATCAAAAGCCATACAAACATCATCATGGATTAATACACAAAACACACACAGTACGTTCAAACATCTATTTTAATTAATCATTAGTTACATAATGATGTATGCGGATAAACACGTTATAATACGACATTTTAATGTTTCTATATTAATATGCATTTTATTTACAGTCTTAACAACCTTGTATTGACTTAATGCCCAAGCACAGGCATATTACAGTGTTCCAACTAGACACACAATGATTAGCGACATGAGAGAGGCTTGTTTATGTTCCAGTCGTTTCACTTCTTCACTTTGCCCTGAGCGGCAACGGCCTCCATGGCTTTGCGTACGGTCTCCTCGTCTCCCAGGAACTGCATAGGCTTCACGGGCTTCAGGTTCTTGTCCAGCTCATACAGGATTGGAATGCCAGTGGGCAGGTTGAGTTCCATGATGGCCGCGTCAGACATTCCTGTACGGAAAGCAGCACAAAAATATGGATTGATATTGTGGCGTCTTTTTTTTTTTTTTGAAAGAGTAGACAAAGTTTTTCTTTAAATTCCGCAATCATATAAAGTGGTGACTTGACTTCACGTAATTAGACAATTATTACATAGGTCATGTAAAAAAGAGTTTTATTTTCATTATTTCGTTATGTATTGATAGCACACGCTTTGACACGAACAAAAAAAGTAAACCTCATGAAAATAATTTGAAAAATTATCATGCTATGACTTAATTTCAATGTCAATGCAATGCCTTTGGTGGGAACATTGTCCCTCCCAACATGGCCGCCATGTAGGCATGGCAGTTAGCTGGGCTGCTTCAGCATGCTGGCGTATCCAGAATTGCCCACTATCTGATGCTTGTTGTGGCGTTTGCTACCATTATGTGGCACATGCAACTTAAAAAAAATAATTTAAAAATAGAAAAATACAAACCAAAAAATAAAACCTAATGTGAAAGTTGGGAGGTAGCATTGTAGAGGTCTACCCACCCTCCAGATGCTTTACGATGCCCCTCAGGCTGTTTCCATGCGCAGCGATGAGCACTCGCTTCCCTTGTTTGATCTGCGGGGCGATCTCCTCGTTCCAGAACGGCAGCGCACGTGCGATTGTGTCCTTAAGGCTCTCACAGGTGGGTAGCTGCTCCTTGGTCAGGTCCGCGTAGCGCCGATCCTACACCGGGAACCAACAAAATGTCAAAACGTTGCCGTACATGATTTTTTTCTTGCATGCTTTCCCCGTGCCTGTGTGGGTTTTCTCCGGGTACTCCGCTTTCATCTCACATTCCAAAAACATGCATGGTAGGGTTAATTGGACACGCCAGATTGTCCGTGGGTGTGACTGTGAGTGATTATTCGTCTATGTGTGTCCTACGATTGATTGCCTGGCAACCAGTTCAGGGTGTCCCCTGCCTAGCCCGATGAAGCCTGAGATAGGCTACCGCACTCCCGCCAGATTTGTGAGGGTAATTAGAAATGGATGGATACATTTTCTTTTTTGGTTGTTGTTTTCTCTAAACTGCAATAAATCAATTGAACATACAATGTTGTTGTTTCCAGGTGATGACAAATACGCGGGTGTGCAGCAACAAAACAGGTCTAGTACAGTGAACCACAACCGATATGGATGCTTTTAGCACGATGCTGACAACTGATTAATTGGACAATTAATTAAAAATGTGGTTAGTTGCCACCACTGACGAGTAGTGTTCACTCGGCTCCCAGTTTGACTCGAAGCTGACCTTTAACCCATTCTTTGCAGTCATATATTAACTCCTCACACACGCTATTAGGTAATACCATTCAGACTGTTGCAGGTCAAGAGCAACGGGTCACGTTAGAGCTGATTTCACTTATCTGTTGCTAAGGTTAACAGTCACGTTGAAGTCTCCTCTTTTGTTGAGGTGAACACACTTGCGTTGGTCAATGTGTACTCTTGCCTCACAAACCAACGGTTGAGCCCTGTGTGGTGTTTGCATCCCAACCTCACCTTGCTGATGACAGCGTCAAAGTCATGCTCGGGGCCCATGGCGGGAGGAGGCACGTCGAAGGAGCGTCTCCAAATTTTCACCTGGGCCTCGCCATGCTTGGCGGCCGTCTCGGCCTTATTGAGGCCCGTCAGGCCGCCATAGTGGCGCTCGTTGAGGCGCCAGGTGCGGTGCACGGGCAGCCACATTTGGTCGATGGCGTCCAGGACCAGCCACAGAGTCCGGATGGCCCTCTTCAGCACTGATGTGTAGCAGATGTCGAATTCAAAGTTGGCATCTGAGGGGGTTAAAGAACAAGAGGCACTGTTTTTAGACTTTTCAGAATCAAATTTTGTGATAATTTCATGATGTCAGTGTTCTGTCATTTGTATTATGTATTTATTATATATGCTGTATTTTTTGAGTGCTACATGAAATAAAACCTATCACAATATGCATCGTGCAATAAAGTAACCTAAAATTTCCAGGTGACGATTAGACTTCACTTGTTTTTGTATGGCCATCCAGTAAAAGTGAAACAAATACAAAATCAATTTCAATTAAGTTGGGACGGTGTGTTTCACATAAATAAAACCAGAAGACAATGATTTGCAAATTAAGTTCAACCTATCGACATGTTTAATTGAAGACAAATGTACCTGATATTAATTGACAAAGATGAAAACGAAATGAGTTTGCACTCGAAATCTAGGTTCAGGTTTGTAAACACAAGATGTAGTTTTAGTTATTTTAAAAAATGTTGTCATTTACAATTTTCGTTTTTACTTGTTATTTCTTTCGTTTTTGTAAACTATAACAGCCTTTTTCTTTGCAGAAGACAAAGAATATATGCCCATCGCAACGGTGGTTCTGTCGGGGTACCGCTGTAAACACATTTGAGATTATGTATGTTGATGACATGTTTTATGGCTACGTAATAGCAGTTTCAACAAAGTTTTTAGAATTGCACGGTGGAACTTGCTCTTTCTATTCAGTTCAAACGGAGGCAAAATCAGCATGCCTCCACTTGTTGTCGAGTGCAGCTTTTCAATGGGAATGGAAGTGTGCCGTTACCGCAGTGAAGTCAAAGCCTGTTGGAGCATGTTCTACGATCTGATAGGGTTCCATGATTAAACATGATGCCAGCGTGCGCCACAATACCAACCTGCCACGGCATCTTTCTTCAAATTGTAGGAAGTACGAGATAAACCTGGCGAGTAAGTTCTTATTTGTACTTGGTTACTTCATACCAAATGTTGCAGATCTTCATCTTGATGTCACGTGATCAGGATGAAGAGGGGTGGAGATGCGATTACGCAATTGGGAATAATGCGCAACACGTTCTGTATAATTACAGAAAAAAATATATACAGTATACAGCTAAAATGAATCCTCGCTTACCTTTCAGGGCCTGTCCACCTCTCCTCGCCTCCTTCTCCCCCGTCTCGCTCAAATCAGCATCGAACCAACCGCAGAAGCGATTCTCCTGGTTCCAGTTGCTTTCGCCGTGGCGAATAAGCACCAGCTTGTAGGCAGCCATTATCGATCCAGAAAAATAACGTCGATGAGACGAGAGAGAATATAGCAGTCTCGATGGAGGTTATTACAACGAGCAAACTGGTGCCGTCCACTTCAGCTCCGGTGAAGACTTTTATCCAATCGATTGGTCACCACCTCGCTTCCGGGTTTTATTATCCAATGAGATTCCAGTAAAAAATGACTTTCTTCTTTTTCCCACCAATGATGACTGTGGGCGTTTCCTGACCTTCACACTGTACGTCTGGCCGTACACGAATTGCTTAAAAATATTTAAATTATATTTAAGAAATATTCTGCAGCATTAAGTGACGTGATTCAAGTGAACCAACAACAATATGACTAAATAACTAAATAAATACACAGAGCGTGTTAATAAATATATTACAATGACATAATTAAGAAATTTAAGTACAAAATCAAAACTAACGTAATAATTACGAATTAAAGAGAAAGACAAATGCTGGAAATAACGTTTAAAAAAGTGCAATTTAGTGAACGTTTAACGTTATGCTGTATTTTTCTCTTTCCGGTTGCTGGCTTATGTAACGAAACGGCGTCCCATCCATCCATCCATCCATCCATGGATGGATGGATAGCTGTGTGTATACAGTATGTCCCATGAATATCAAGACTGTCATGAGGAAAGCTAAACTAAAGAAGGGAAAAAAACGGGTTCTGTAACAGCTTGAAATGCCATCTGGAGAAAGCAGGTTGGTAAACTCAAGATGACGCAAAAAAAAAAATCAACATCTTATGGCGCCGGTAACATAAGATACTGTAAGTGCCCCAGTAAAGGTCGATGTTTTTGTGTGCGTGTGCAGTAACTCAGCCAGTCAACTGAATCAGCAGCTGTGAATAATAATAAGCACCCAGTCGTTCTTCTCCACACCCAAAGTGAAGGGCAGTACTGTACTTTCTCCACTGCTAGTGTCTCTGGCTTTTTCTTTTCTTCCCGCTGACACCCACTTTTATTTCCCTCACCCCCACAAAAACATGAAAACACAGACACCGCACTCACAGTGCTCAGCATCCCTTTAACCACGCTCTCGCAGCGCATACTGCAGCGATGCACATTCCACACCAGAGGCAGAGGAGGGCATCGGGAAAGCACACAGTGAACAAGTGAATAGAGAGGGAGGTTGAGTCATGAGAAAGAGAGAGAGTGAGAGAAAATTATGCACAAAACGTCCAGTAGGAACCGCGGCTTGACACTTCCTGAATGTGTAAACCATGAATTGGCAGAGTGAGGCTTTGTAGCATGTTTCAGTTTTATAGCTCCTGAACATGGTGAAAGCTTTTCTTTTTTGTGGCTTTACAGCAGCTTTTCCCCCCCTGACAAGTCGACAATTACTACTGAATGGGTGTAGTGTTCATGTTTTGTGCAAGGGCAAGAGGTGGAGAAATGCGGGTGATCTCCAATCCATCCATCCGTCCATCCATCCAGTTAATCTATTATGATCTTGTTTGAGTGTGAGGAAAAGAAAGTCATGAAATGTTTATCGCAACTCTCAGTGCGTTAAGCATCAAACTGAACATAAAACAAAGACAATTACACATGTTTTTAGAACACCCCCCCCCCAAAAAAGTCTGCGATTAATGCTAACACAAGGCACAGCTAATCTTGTTTTCATGTGAGGATAAGAAACATACAAAAATGTTGAGAGCAATTCCCAGTTAAAGTTGACTGTCAAAGTAAACATAAAACAACGAGAATTATAAATTGTGGACTTAAAACAACCACAAAACTGCTTTAAGAAGGTCTACTAGCTGGGTGCTAACACAAGGCACAACAACATAGGCGGGATTATTTTCTCTGGTTTGGAGCAAATTTTAATCAGAGATGATTTATGTGTCCCTCAACATATTTTTTGACACGGATTAACAAAATATTTACTTTTTTAGAGCACGCCAAGTTTATGAGATCATTTCCCTTTTTTTCTTGTTGTTGTTGTTAAGTTGTATCTATAAATGCTTGTACAATACAGATTTTAGCATGCATTGTAATTTATAGCTGTGACACTTCAGAAAATAAAATCCACCTTAATTCATTCATTCATTCATTCATCTTCCTAACCGCTTGATCCTCACTAGGGTCGCGGGGGGTGCTGGAGCCTATCCCAGCTGTCTCCGGGCAGTAGGCGGGGGACACCCTGAATCGGTTGCCAGCCAATCGCAGGGCACACAGAGACGAACAACCCTTCGCACTCACACTCACACCTAGGGACAATTTAGAGTGTTCAATCAGCCTGCCACGCATGTTTTTGGAATGTGGGAGGAAACCGGAGCACCCGGAGAAAACCCACGCAGGCCCGGGGAGAACATGCAAACACCACACAGGGAGGCCGGAGCTGGAATCGAACCCGGTACCTCTGCACTGTGAAGCCGACGTGCTAACCACTGGACTACCGGGCCGCCTCCACTTTAATTCATAATTTGTTATTCGAGATGAAAGATAAATTGATATTTGAAGTTTGAGTACAGAAATTGAATTCGACAGCACTTATAGGAAATCTGAGCAGATGTGGATACCGGTAACGAGAGGAATCCTCGTCCTTATCAACGCGCATCATCACTGTAACACCTTCATCATGTTGCCTCCCAGACGATTCTGAATGTGGTTAATTGGATGCATGTCTCGCAGTGTGTGTGTGTCTACTCCCAGAGGCGTGGACCTTGTGGATACTCCGTTGCAAAAAAAAGTCTCACAAGGCGGAAAGGGAGTGAGAGAAGGGGGGCAGGGGGGGTGTTAGCTCTCAGAAGTGCAAGATGTACATCCTGTTCCCGCAGATGGTCAGACGTTAACCCTTCATTCGTGCTTGCCGCGTTGGGAGTGTCACATTGAAGTTTTATGATGGTGATATTTTGAGCTTGATGCGGATCAATTCAATTTGCTAGAATCGTGGCGGTCGCTTTGAGACGAGTGCAACTTGGAAGTCAAACCGCCGTGTAAACAAGCGGCTCCCCAAATTTAGCAGTCACGCAACTTGCTCGCAGATGACTGGAAAAGGCTCAGACATTGAATCATTCTCCGTTTTCATTGGACGCAAATCAGCCCACCTCCACAGCCCCCAACAGGCTCTTCCGGTTTAAACAGGCACACACAGACACATACTTGCTATCATTTAGACACTCTCAGAGACACTTTAGAGGCCCTTTCATGTGGCCGGAGTGTATAAATGATCCCTGCTGATTGGCTCAGGCTTTTAATCTCGCGATAGGAAGTCGCTTGCCAAAAATCTGTGTTTCATTTGGGGCAAAGCCACCAAAGTGTCCTGGCCTCACTGTCGTAATTTGACTTTGTGAAAACAAAGCAAAAAAAAAAACAAAACAAAAAACAAACAGCGGCCCGGTATTCCAGTGGTTAGCACGTCGGCTTCACAGTGCAGAGGTACCGGGTTCGATTCCAGCTCCGGCCTCCCTGTGTGGAGTTTGCATGTTCTCCTCGGGCCTGCGTGGGTTTTCTCCGGGTGCTCCGGTTTCCTCCCACATTCCAAAAACATGCGTGGCAGGCTGATTGAACACTCCAAAATTGTCCCTAGGTGTGAGTGTGAGTGCGAATGGTTGTTCGTCTCTGTGTGCCCTGCGATTGGCTAGCGACCGATTCAAGGTGTCCCCCGCCTACTGCCCGGAGACAGCTGGGATAGGCTCCAGCACCCCCCGCGACCCTAGTGAGGATCAAGCGGTTAGGAAGATGAATGAATGAATCAATGAAAAACAAACAAAGCACAGAACAAATCAAAATCACGTATCCTCTTACTGCTCTTTATTCTTCTACTTTTGGATCTTTGGCTTGACAATAAAAACACTTGTTGGTTCAATACACTTGTGGCAGCGTCAATCACATCTCGACCTTTAGGGTTTGAGTAGGCAGCATTGTGACAGAAGGCACTGAGAAAACAGTTGAAAAAGACGCGCACCGTAACATCCGTTATGTGTTTGCCAGGTGTCATTCGTACATAACCCCCCCCCCCCACATGTAAACATAATATAGAAAGGATAATGGATATAATAAACTCTGCAGCTGTACCACTCATTATATGTGACAAAATGTTCCCTACGACAGTGACATATGGGAAGAAAAAAGTACAAGGGGTACTCAGTTCATGGCTTTGAGGTTACAAATGCAGCACGGTGTAAGAGTATACGCTCAGTTATTCACCAGTATTCCATTTGAAATTGTCTCCTATGTAAAGCCTAAAAGTGTTTTGGATACAAATAGGCACAATTATGACAATTATGATGTTAAAAATGCCATGCGATCAAATGTTTAGCGCAGTGGTTGAATATAATCGTCATATTCTAGACATCTCCATTCATTTTCCGTACCGCTTTTCCTATCGCTGGTTGGTGACTTTGAGGAGAGAGCCAATCACAGCACACATTTACATACAAAAAACCGTTCATGTTCACATTAACGCCCAAAAAGTTTAGAGACTTCAATGAACCAACATGCTTGATTTGGGAATGTGGAAGGAAAACAGAGCCAAGATACCGAACACGGCGGATGTGCTTCTCATAAACATATATTAAAGTAATTATGACTTTATGACGCTGGACTTTGCCGTAAACCGAGGACCCCTAGAGTCGATATTTACCCCCCCCCCTACCCCCTCCCTTGAAATAAAAAAAAAGTAAGTATCCGTTTGTGGAAGCATGAAAACAGTCCACTTGTGTGGACCTATAAGCACCTTCAAAAGCAGGGGCAGGGCACCGCTCCCAAATAACAACCTTATGCAACATCTTAGTAAGAATTTGTGTGTTACAAGTGATTTTTTAAAATAACACTTCTTTTTCATCTGATTTAAGAATAGCACGTTGGTCAGCAACAAGACCATAAAAACGAAATGCTTTTCCACTAGATGGCAGAAGGCACACACCATTAGCCTATTAGCATAATTGCCCAAGTCATTTTATGAACGTTTTTTCAAAAAACAAGAAGACAAAAAACACCCACATATCAAACTCAACAAATAAAAAGAGAAAAGTAGCTTCGGTTCAAACGTTGTTGATGTGCAAGACCTGGATGACTGAAAATCTAGACACGCAAACTGAAGAAAACCCAAACAACAACAACACAATTTTTAGCTAGCAGACTGGTACGTGACAGTAAGTTAAAAACGACTTAGACAATTATGCTATTAGACTAACAATAACTAACCTGTGTATCCATTTTTTGGGGGGTGCTATGTAGTGAGATTTTTCTTCAGTCAAATACAGCGGTACCTCAACTTACAAGTGCTTCCAGTTTTTCAAATTTTGAGCCATCGCTTGGTCGTGTTTGTGCTTTGCGGTGCAAGCCAAAATTTGACGTAGCGAAATGCCCTTGCATTTGGGCGAGCAGAGCCAGTCGTGTCAACTCACACCTAGACGCTCACGTGCACACTACCTGGCCAACCCGACTCAAGCTCCCGATGTCACACACTATGCCACATCCCTTAAAGACACACCAGGATGTAATTTCTGAATCAAACCAAGTTAATTGGATGTTTTAAATTAGGCCAAAATGGGTTATGTGCCAATTTCTGCTCTTAAATATGCCATTTAAAAGTTCTCCCATTCCACAAAAATCTGCCATTTTTTTCTGATGTAATTAAAGAAATACTATTGGACAAAATATTATAAAGCAGCCAAATATTCTGCCAGCAATTAGCTATTTTACTAATGATCTATTTTTAAAATCAATCATCTGAGTAAAACGGATTTCTGAAATGTCTGAAGAAATTTAATTTGTAATTCAAGCCACCACTCTATGTGCTAAATTAAAAAAAAAAAAGGGAAACGGTATTGGAGCCTCTCTACGGCCCACCGGCCGTAGGTTTCCCCACCCCTTGCTGGTAACACTGTAAAACATTTGCATTTGATGGATTAAAAGAAATCCAGTGAAGTTAACTTGTTCCTCATCTTGCTGTGGTTAATAAAAACAAACAAACGAAGAAAAAAAAACAAAAGTAAAAGTTGCAAAGCCTCAGATGACCGTTTGCTCCCCTCGGCTCTTCCTGCAGGCGCCGTAGACCACCGAGAGCAGGAAGGCAAGGCAACACAGGCACGCGAACACGGCGGCCGTCAGGTAGACCTTGTACAGACAGAAATGCTTGTACTGCTCCACCATACAGTAGGCATTGCGATGCGTCTTGTACACCATGACTCCTACGGCGGGCACGTAGAGCGCTGCGGCGGCCACGTCGTGCGCCAGGTTACTGCACAGCCAGCGGGGGCCGCCGAGCACCGGCACGGCGTCCTGCTTGTCGAGCAGCGTGACGAAGAAGAGGCCCAGGCACAGGAGCCAGAAGAGCACCGCCACGAAGAGGACGAAGTGGATGGAGCCCTCGTACTTGTTGGCGGCGATGGTGACCCACAGGCCTGCGCCGAAAACGATCTGCAGGAGGCGGGTGACCCCCGGGAAGCTCCGGAGGAACTTGGCCATGTGCTGCCTCACCTGCGGTTGCGCTTGCTGGGGTGCCATCGCTTCTCTTCTCCCTCTCTTTTTTTTTAACCCGAGACCCCCTTCCTTCTCCTCCCACGAGCGCCTTGTTCCCGAGCAGGGCGGGTGCGTCTGCCAGCTGCAAACAGCTGGAAACTTTTGCCTGCAAAAAGTCCGCAAAAATCGGAGGCCAGCGGATGGACAAAGGAGCGAACTCCTGCCGAAAAAAGGAACTCTTTGTTTTTTTTTTCCCCCGAGGGGTTTTCAAATGAAAAGTCGTCTTGTCGTGTGCTCAGTCTTTTCCTTTTCCTCCGCTCAATGTAGCGTTTGTGTTGTTGGGGTGGGCTGGCCGAAAAACGGAGGGCGGTCCGACATTTCAAGCGAGCTCCTCGCTTCCTTCGCCCCTCACATTTGGATGCGCTTTCCGACATGGGCTCAATGCTGGAGGGTGGAGGAGTGTGTGTGGGGGGGGGGGGGGGGGGCACCATTTTTCATCAGTGCCATACTTGTGCCAAAACTAAAGTCGATGCATATAAACGATTTGGCACCCATGAATTTTTATATTTCCAGACCCCCTCCACCCCCCCACCCAACGTTTTTTTCAATGTATTTATTTACTTTTAGTTTTTCTGTTTCTTCCCCATTTTTTTGATAATTTTTAGCGGGGGTACAATATTGTAAAAAAATACCTAACAACATTCAAGTAAAACGACCTACTGATTCAACTCTTGCACCCCAAGTTAAATCACTGCAAAGATTCTGAATATTTTCATTAATTCATTTTCCGAACCGTTTTATCTTCACTAGGGTCGAGGGGGGGGGGGGGGGGTGCTGGAGCCTATCCCAGCTGTCTTCGGACTGGGTCGTTCGTGGAAGTATGCAGTCTGATGTACGTTTTCTAAAACAAGTTAATCAAGTCACGCAGCAAGAAATGGTATACAGACATGCTAATGTTAGCTTCCCCGAGTGTTGTACCTTAGCTTTGGACCTGCCGATTGTTCATAACAGTCTCTCCAAGCTTGTTTTCTTTGGTAACACTGAAGGTCACACTGTTTAAATTCTGTGGCAATGACTAATTGTCCTGAATTCCCATAAGTGGGCTGTATATTTGAAAGTGGGTGGAAAGTATTTTTATACTTCTGCGGTGATCTTGGAAAGCCAACTTTTAAATGAGAGGAAATGAACCAAAAATGTGGCATCCATAAACAATATTGACATTAGAAATGAATCATATGGGCGTTGTCATGCACTGCTGGTCACTCATTTGACCATTTGAGGTTGCATGGCTAAAAACAAACACAAACGCTTGAGCTGTAGCTTAACGTTAGCTTTGTTTTGTGAAGGCCAATGCTGCCGTCTTGTAGATCACTCAAAATAAATCTGTGCGAATGACTAATGTATTGAATTGTCACAGATGGGCAGGTACATTTTAAGGCATGGGTGTCCAAAGTCGGTCCTCATGGGCCGCTATTCTGCCTGTTTTCCAGCTCTCCCAGGAGCAACGCACCTGATTCAAATAATCTGGATTGTTCGAATGCTGCTTCAGAGCTGGCTGATGAGCTGATTGAATCAGGTGTGTTGCAGACGGAAGTGATAGAAAACAGGCAGGATGGCGGCTCTCCAGGCCTGGAGCTGGACATATCTGTTTTAAGGTCTCTGTGGAAATGGAACAGGCATATTACTGGACATCTTTCAACATTTCGGGTCCTTGTTTGGTCCCAATTAGAGTGTACTATAAATACTCCTGTTTGCCTGCATCTTTGGTTTGGCCATCCTTCGGAGAGTGTTCAAGATGCTGTTTGTGTAAAACAGCGAGCATAAGTAAGTTGCCCTACATTATATCCATTAGTGCTCACTATACAATGCCAAACCTTTGTGATTGTAGCCCATTGAAAGACACACGTTTCTTTCAAACCTGTTTAAAAGCCCATTCCTCACAAATATTGATACATGCTGACTTTCTGGAATGTTCACCAGAGCCGTTGAACGTTTCTTTGCTTCTACTCTCTTCTGTTTTCACTTTTTCGGCTTCCCATTCATTTCTTGACCAAAGGCTGAGAATTTGTCAGTACACCCAATCGGTCTCTAGAGGGCGTCCTAAACACTTTTAGAATATAAGTCAATGAAACTTGATGTGGTTGCCATCACATTTTTAAGAGAGACATTCATCGGTTGGTGGACATCTGTCAACATGAGTCATCTCTGGTGTTGAGTGAAAAGGCGCTCGATGTAGATCATGTTGATTTCACCCGTCAAAAGGGTAAACGCCTGCGAGTGAAACATTTCAGTATGATGCGGTGCCGCCAGATACTTCCATTAGACTACAGCACTTTCTCCCAAGTCTTTGCCGAGTCATTTTGATGTCCACTTGCAAACTTAATGCAGGCCTTAAATAGGGGCACTGAATTTTTTTATTATAAAAATAGGGGCAGTGAAAATACACATTTTCAGTGCCCCATTTTTATAAGATCTGAAAATATTTACTGTTTTGTTTTTTTTCTTTGCTGTTTGTGTTTTATGTGATTTGTTATTTTTTTTGCTGTTTTTTAGTATTTTTTTTTCCATTTGGTGTTTAGTTTTTTCTTTTTGCTGTTATTTGTTGTTGTTTTGCACTTCCAGACTGTACAATTAACATTTAGTTTTTAAGTTTGATTTTATCATGCGTTAATCATTTATATCTATGATATTCCAGAAAAAGAATCACGTTGTTAAACCTACCCATTGATTCATTGTATTACATGTCACTTTATAATTTACTTATTATTATGAAAACCTCATGTGCTGGAGGAAAAACAAGAGCAGATTCAGAATCGGCGCCAAAAAAAAAAAAATATTTCAGATTTGAAAAAAATATGTATTCATTTTTTGACCAGTGTTATTTCTCCTGCCGTGATAAATTGATATCATCACTGGCCAAAATAAAACCTCTCCTCTCATATGAACATTTTGAGACAGTAATTCATGCCTTTGTCACATCCCGGCTTGATTACTGCAATGCCCTTTACTTTGGAGTCAGCCAGTCCTCCAGAATGCCGCTGCTCGCCTCTTAACTGGTACTCGTAAGAGGGAGCACATAACTCCTACTCTGGCATCCCTTCACTGGCTCCCCCATTCATTTTAGAGTTATTTTCAAGATCCTCCTCTTTGTTTTCAAATCTCTGAATAATCTCCCGCCACCTTACCTCTCTGAGCTCATCCGCCCCTACACACCAGCCCGGCGCCTCAGGTCTGTGGACCAGACATTATTAGAAGTACCAAGAACTAAACTGATGCGCAGAGGGGATCGAGCCTTTTCTGTTGCTGGTCCCTCTCTCTGGAATGACCTCCCGCTGAACATTCGGCAAGCCTCCTTGCTGCCCATCTTCAAAACCCTCCTCAAAACTCACTTGTATTCTTTGGCATTCGATTCGGCATGACTTTGATTTGTTCTTGGTTTTCTACCGCCTTTATTACCGATTTGTCTTACTGTTTATTGTGCATGTTAAATTGCTCCATGTACAACACTTTGTATGCAGCGATGGCTGTTTGAAAGTGCTCTATAAATACTGTTGACTTGACTCAGTTCATCCATTTTCATCCAAACAAAACACTTGAGTGGCGGCACATTTTACACTGTGGCTTATCTGAGCAGTTGTTGTTCCTCCATGCCGCATCACCTCCATTTTTCTTCTCCCCCGTCCTCATAAATACACTTGTGTTCCCTCCGTTGTCGGCGGTTTGGCCATAGCTCGTTTCTCCGCCGCGATTTGAGACATCATAGCGACATCATAGCGGTGAACCAATTCTGTGTAACCTCGCAAGGACAATTAATAATACCGGTGTTCGAGAGTTCATTGCCAGTCAGGGGATATTTTTAATGGCACACGCAATCTCTCACTGTCCTTCCGGTGCCGTTTTTCTGCTGCATTTTCCAACATGACATTTTTTTGTACGCTTCATCATTTTGTGACGCACACCAAAAGCTGATATGGTCCCCTAAAGTAATCATGGCGCTCTCGAGAAGCAGGCGAGCTCTTAGCAGACTTTCGATTGGCTTTGTTCACATTCCCATGAAAATCTGTAACAGACTGATATGTGGCCACCAGTCCAGACACGTTAAAAGTATTATAATTATTATCATTATTTTATTTAAGTCGGTGGAGGCAGTGCTCAACCAGTTTCTGCTCCTTCTGGTGTGTGTACCTTGTCCGCCAGGGGGCAGTACAATAGACATTTACGCTTCGATTGAATGGTGAACCATAGAAGACATCATCGTTTATCTGTTTTTTTCTGAGGATAGAGATAATATGCCTGCGAGTATTTTTGTATGCTATTTCTATATATTTTGTTCCCGTTCATGTTTGAAAAAGTTGTATAGAGGTTTCTAATTACTGCAATGCTAGTATCGTTAGCTCATCTGTAGCCTTTTGCATTGTGTGTGAGCATTAAGCTAGCAGTATTTTATAAGCGATGTTTATAAGGTTTGGTTCAATACATGTCCTTTTTATTTTGACTTTTTTTAGACCCTTCTAGATGTAGCTGTGCCACTAAAACAGAAGAACATTGCGACTCCATCCGTCCACTGTCACATTCACAATATCATTCGTTTAAGTTTTTGCTAAAGATTATATGCCTTTGAATAAAGGTTGATAATTGCAGTAATGTCGACAGCAGTAGCATGAGCTCATCTATCGCAAAAAATGAACCAAATTCTGAATACACAGTCAGTATAATTTCATTTCAGGGATTGAATCACATGAACTGTTCAAGTGAGGCTGTAGCTGTCAGCGAAGGTGTTTTGCATCACGAGAATAATGATGATATAATTAGGCCATTTTTTAAAGAAAAATGGCAACTATAAAAATTGAGTGGTGATAAAGTTTTCACTTATTTTTTTTCTGGTATGAAGCCCACTCAAGGGCTTTATATCACTTGTTGTGTTCCTCATAAAAATACAGATACCGGTACTTATTTTATTTTTGAGCAAAGTCTTGCAATGGCGCCATTACCAACAGGCTGCACTCCATCACTTTAGTTAAGGGCCCCAAGGAACAAGAAAATGCATTTATTTTCAAAATATGCTCATGTGATCTTTTCACCACATTTTTGCTCTTTTGCCCATCAACCTTCTTATCAGTCGCCTCACACCTGCACTGCCTCTAGCTGCCTTTTTTGGCCCATTATTGTGCTTTTGCTGTCTAGGACAATCGGGCCCACGCTTCAAGCTAAATGTGTGCTGTTTTATGGGTTATGGCTTTTGAAAAGTGGACCACTTAATGGATTTTCATTCAATATCCCCTACTGTGTGATAATTTGTCATGGATGCTTGAAATTCTTCAACATATTTTCTCTTATAGTCGTTGGGGGCGTTTAATTACTCAACATAAGATATTCGTTATTGTGGGATGGACACTATTTTCCAATGAACAGGAAGCAATAATTAAAATTATATATTACTAAATATGGGTCAGTGTTTACCAGTTTGTGCTCTGGCTGCATCACTTTTCGGCTGTAAACTTAAGCTTTGCAGGAGGCGTCTGGGGCGAGGCAATAATTTCTTTATTTAGCATGTACTGGGGCAAAGGCCCCAATTAAATATTGTGAATTAAACGAAGAGGGAGAAAAAAGACTTAATTATGGTACAGTACTTTTTTTTTGTACAAAACAACCCAAAATATTTGGGTCAAACTGACCCAAGTCGGAGGTCGATCCATTTTTATTTATACCTGTGTGTGTGTTAGCCAATGTGCCAGCCAGTCATATGACTTTGCAGTTCGTTTTAATGTCATAGCCCAATCAAAACTTTCTATGCCATATTGGCAGTTGCGCACCTCACTCAAAAATACTGCCAATCGCCAAAAGGCGACCATACTTAAGTTAAATACAACTGAACTGTGCTCAAGGAAATGTATCGTCAGAAAATATATCTTACTCTATTAAAAAACATTTGCTTCGATGTTTACTGGACAATTAACATAAAGTGAAGACAATTACTTGTTTAGTATGTAAAGAGACCATGTACAGTAAACAGTGCCTGAGGAAAGGTCAATCATTGCCAAGTGAAAACCAGAATAAATAACTTGCCTCAATGTTTTGGTTTTTATAAATCACTGGCTATTTGACCACAAATGATACAACAATATATAGACGGGCAATATAACAACACTCATGGACATATATTCTTTTATCCTTTTCCAAAAAAAATCGCCACTAATATTACTGTAGCTTACAAGAAGACACTCATGTGTCATGTACATATTCATTGTTTGTACTATAGTGCCCCCTCGTACCAGAAGGTGCTGCACAATGTCCATTGACTCAAAGCATATAATCTTGATGCACACCCTGTTCAATTGTTTCAATTATCGTAGTTCCTACTGTATATGGTTTCGTGAGATTTCTGTTTAAGAACGTTCTTCTTCATTAAAAAAACAAAACGCCCTACAAAATTTAGACTGTAATCCCCCCCCCCCCCCCCTCTACTTGACATTATTTTGAGAACATTTACTGCATAAAGTGATTATTTGTCATCAGTTCTTGGCACTCATTCCACTACGGCCCAAACAGAGCTAAATGTGCTAAATCTAACGTTGGGTGGCGCCAGAGAGCAACAAAGGGAAAGCGACGGGAGAGAGGGCGAGCAGAGCCGAGCGACCCACAGTTGTGTGTCTCCCTCTCGAATTCCACTGTGTTTCAGGTCGCGTCAATGGATGCGCGTGTGTGTGTGTGTCTCTCTGTTTGTGTGTGTGAGACCATGTAAGCCACAAGTCAGGGCAGCGATGCTACTGGGAAAACTCCCTCGCCGCAAGGAGCAACACACTATTATCCAGAGTTGCTTGGACCCTTGAACGCATCACTTCAACTTCAGCCGGTGCGCGCGGAAGAAAGTGAACCGCACGCCGTCAAACCGCCTGCCTGGGGGTGGTGGGGTGGTAAAAGAAGATTATAGACCACCGGGATTCGGGGTGGGAGTGGGGGTGGAGGACTCCCCCCTTTGGAAGATTATCGGCTTGAGCACATGTGAAGGACATATACCGAAGAGGATTAGGTCATGTGTACTGCTGCCTACTTGTCATCTCTCCCTGTTCTTGTCCTCTGAACGTTTGCGCAATGACCTTTGGCGCACTTGGAATACGACGGATGCGCCTTTGAGGTAAAACAAAGCTATTTTTTTCGAATTGCAAATGGGAAATATCCCAGGCATTGTTTTGCTTTAGCCTGACATCCACATTTTTGGGGGCATGCTTTAGGGGGTTTACGCACATTTTCCAGTCGACAGTTTTGTTAAAAGACCTATTTTTTAAAATTGCCATCTCTGTATCACCGGCTAGTTACACGGTTATTACCCACGCAGCGTGTTCCATCAAGTGTCCCGGGGAGTAGACACTTACTGGAGCAACGGAGGCTGAAGACGATTTGCAGGGCAGGCTTCGAATTTAAGGGCGATCGATACTTGGGAAGATGCGTTCAAGTGTGCGTAATTAAAAAAGAAAGGAGGGAGGGGGTCGGCGGGAGGGGGGTGTTGACCAGCTGTCATCCGGCCCAGAAAATGTGATGCAACAGCGACACTTATGTTTTATTGTTACAACTATTTATTTTTTTATTTTTACATATATTGGCAGAAACGTTGCGTGACTTATGACGCAAGTGCCGCCAAAAACAAACAAATACGGTAGCATAGCAGGCCCGAGGCGCGCGCGTGTGCGATAAAAAGACTCGAAAATGTACTGGACATACAAGTTAAATACACAAAATGTTCAAAATCGTTTTTTAATTATTAAAATTAAATTTACTTCAAAGTTAAATACAACTGAATTGTTGGGTGGGGGGAAAAAAGTACACACATGCACATGCGCACACATACATAACGTATTTTGAGAATCACTTGTCGAACCCACGCACAGACAACACAATAAAAAATATATGAACTTGTCTGCCAAAGAAAGTGAGGCTTTTTCGGACCCCCCCCACCCCCCCAACCCACCCACCCCATTAAAGTAGTCCTAGCGTACAAGTTAAAGTGCACACACATTTATTTGACTGAACATCCCGAGTGCACTTAAAGTTCAACATCGTAGTAATCGTCATCCGGGATGAAGTTCGTCTGGTCCAACAACACAGATCATCAACTTGGCCCTTTATAGCCGGCAAACCCGATGAACCTCGGCAAACTGATGCCCCCTGCAAAAGAGCGTTGTCATCGTGTATAGTTGGCACAGGATGGCGACGTAGCACTTGAAAAAGGGGGAGCACCACCAAGGGTCAAGACCACCCCAAAATCATGCACACGATCAGCGACCCATATTCTACAGTTGACCATAAAATGTCCGTCGCTAAATTATTCGATACAAGCAAAGCACTTTCACATGAGACCCATCAATGGTATTAGCTAGCGTATCATATTGTGACATCACACAATGAAAGGCAAACGATGACATGCAAGAGCATTTTACACAAACGGTACAAAGTCAATTCTCACCCGAAAATGGTTATGAGAGAACTTTTTTTTTAAACTAGTAGTTGGTTGTTGCTTTTGAAAAAACTTTGATCATGTCACATGTAAACAGGTGACCAGAGAACTTCCGTCAGAATGACGGAACAAGTCGCCGTGTAAACTGATAGCAAAAAAAATAAAAATAATCCAGACTTTCAATCTTGAGGTGATATAAGGCCGCACGTCTCCCGCAGAGTTATACAAAGACGTTCAAGCAATCCGGATACCAGATATGTCCACAAGCTATTTTCAAGAATGATCATAATGCATAAAAATAACAGATGAGGCGGTTGGGGGCAGACAGATTGATTTGTGGAAAAAACACTAACTTGACCAGATTTGGTCAATACGACCCACACGCAACCACAAGAAAATGACCAAATCATTCCAGTGATACTATTCTGTTTTTGGCCAATCGTAGTCCCAAACAGCCGCCTTTTCGTTAGGCGTTAGCGAGTTTGCCGTTAAGCGACAGGAGCTTATCTAATCGGATGAAATTTCCAATACTGTTAGCGTATCTGCGTGTAACATCGCCTCTCCTTCCAATGAGTAAAGCCCCCGTGATCCTGTTATCCTGTTCTTGAAGGATGTGTTTCACATACCCCCTCTTCTCTGATGTGGATTTAGTTGACGAGAACCCTGCTGAGCTGTATCCACAGTTTTGAGCGGTGAGGGGTGGGGGGGCAATAATCATGCTACACGTGTGCGGGGAATCCTTAAAAAGCTTTCTTTTTTTTTTAGCTGCAGGATGTCTCCATCAGTCACAGGCTGGCCCGTCCGTCTGTTTCCACGGGCTCACGTTTGGGGTGTGTGTGTGTTTCGGGGGGGGGGGGGGGGGAGAATAAGAGCTGAAGAGGAGCTCGGTTCAGGCCGGTTGTGAAGGCGGCATTGATATTCCAGCCGTGTCTTGCTCCATAGGCAGCTCGTTGTCACGGTTCGCGCGGTGGGACGGAGCATGATCAACGCTCGCTTGGGAGGAACAGGATGGCTAATTTTATTGAATGTTAAGAGGGAGACGCTATGGGAAATTGGCTTGTGTACAAATAATTGGGTCTCTGAAGTGCCTGTCCACCCGCCGAGTGTGAAATGGAACACCCCGAGTGAATCTTAACTATTTTTGCCTTTTTTCTGAAAACGGGTCTGAAATTGAGCTGTTCGAAATGTCGCCGGATTGTGATGCAATGATGTGGCTAGTTGACATTATACTGCTTCCACGCCGTTTCTGCGTGACGATCCGCCGTTCCCGAGCAATGGTCGGATTAGACGGAACCACGACCCGGTCACAACCAAAAGCTGCTAACATCCACATATTCGCACTTCGGCATCGGCGAAATTGCTCATTCGCAGATTTCCTCAGGCTGAAAAAAATGTTTCATACGAAAGTATTGCTTTGGTGCAGGCAATGAGCTTTATTACGTTAGGCCATAGCCTTGTCAAATTGAAAAAAAAGTGCTTTGCCGCCAAGTTGAGGTAGCTCGAGGCCCTTCCCAACTGTCTTGATCTTGATCTCAGTATTCACCGGACAGATTTGCATTTGCGTTCCTAGCCGAGCTGATTTTTTATGAGTGTCATCATGAGGTGATGAAGTGCTGCCTTCACGAGTGAAAATTATTTGGTGAAAACATCGAAATGATGCTTTCGAACAGGGGTGCCAAACTTATTTTGATATTCTACATCTTCATTAACTCTGAAGTACTGGCGCAGGATTTGAGCGGTTGCTCAACTTCATGAGACAAAACCTCCCTCCCACTAGACTAGAAGTGTACTTGAATTCTTTGTCCTTGCTTTATTTTGATTGAAGAATCTAAGAGACACCCGAGAACACAGAATTAGTCTTTTTTTTCAACACTTGCTTGATTGATAATGTGGTAAAGTCACCTTTTGTTTCAGCCGAACTTTAGCTGGGGGCAGGGTGGGGGGGGGGGATGCTATAACTGTACGTATTGTAGCTAGTATAGCTTGTTGTAGCTAGCCCAGCTAGTGTCATTTACACTAGTATGCTAGCTATTTTTTTTTGCTAAGCCTTATGTGAAGTTGTTTTTTACGTTTTAAGGACAGGACCGTTATTCATGCGGGAAAGTGGTTCAGAGTGCACAATTGTCTGTATCTCATGTTTTGTATTATTATTATTTTTTCTTAACTTTTCTTTTGATAGCGGTGCTTGATTGATAATGTGGTAAAGTCACCTTTTGTTTCAGCCGAACTTTAGCTGGGGACGGGGGGGGGATGCTATAACTGTACGTATTGTAGCTAGTGTAGCTTGTTGTAGCTAGCCCAGCTAGTGTCATTTACGCTAGTATGCTAGCTAATTTTTTTGCTAAGCCTTATGTGAAGTTGTTTTTTACGTTTTAAGGACAGGACCGTTATTCATGCGGGAAAGTGGTTCAGAGTGCACAATTGTCTGTGTCTCATGTTTTGTATTATTATTATTTTTTTCTTAACTTTTCTTTTGATAGCGGCGCGGACACCGGCGGCGGCTCCTCTTGTTTTATGTTGAGAGGGAAGAAATTTCATCTGTGCTGTATGTTACACATAAAGTACATTTGACAAAGTTTATCCAATCCAATCCAAAATCATGTAACATGGGTTTGTGACGGTGTACATGCTAGATGCATGCAGTTGATACTTTGTGGTCCTCTCCATTTTAAGTGCTTTGCCGCCATCTTTTGGCATCTTTATGCAATTGCAAACCCCTTCAGGGGTAGCCAAGTTTTTTTGCGGTGGGTCCCTATCCCCTGCTAATCAGGGGAGGATGGGGGGGGGGGCGTTTACTGTCTACCTTCCCCTTTGTAGGATTTCCCTTTATTCGCGCTCACAGTAATATTGTTTGTATTTCTTCACGCCGACATTTAGCGGGTTGATGATATTCCTCTGATTTGACCTTCCAGTATCCTGTTGGGGGGGAAAAAAAAAATCAGTGTTTGTTTCATTCACTAAGCACCACCTCGAGTCGTTATGGGGCGCCCCATGTGGCTCGTTCATTTTCACAGACTTGCAGCAGGGCTGAGAATTAAGAAATCTCGAAGCGGCTCTGCGCATCCCAGATTTTCTTCTTTTTTTATTTTTTATCTTCTCCCTCAACGGCGTCAGGTGCAGTCGTGGCACACCGTGTGGCCGTTCACCGTCCTCTTGAAGATTTATGGTCGGCCGAGTCGAAAGATTTATCTGTCCCTAGTGCATGAAATTGCAATGCTCTGCAGTATCGCGTCCAGGGCCGGCGTGGGTGACTGATTCGGCAAAGGCTGGTGGGGGGGGGGTGGAGGCATCGAAAAACCGGCGGGCTCCACATCAGGTCGACGCGAGCAAGGCTTTGTTTTTCTTTAATGCACTCTTTTATTGGAAGAAAGAATAGAAATAAGCGCAAAGGAGTAACCGCTGGGGCACCATAAAGAAAATCCCTTGCAAGAGTCGTACAGATAACGTCTTGAACAGTCGCTCACACTCGAGTGCAAAAGTTTACAAGCGGTTGCAGGAGGACGATTCCGACAAGGCTGCCCGCCTTCCAGAACTTAACGTAGAAGTCGCTGCTCGTTTGCATTTCATTATTTCCACAACGAGAGACGAGCGGCCGATCCATATATCATCCTTCACATCTTGTGGCCCACTTAAAGGGACGTAAGCGAGTGTGAGTTTTCGCCGTTTGTTTCCTCCCCGCCGACACTGACGACCGTCCCCGTGTCTTCTTAAATTGACAAACATTGACAGAGGCGCAGGTCGTATCAGCTCTCGAGCGCTTGTCAGCACTGTGTTCCTTCTTGACGACGGCGGTTGTTTGCACTCAAGACGAAAAATCATTTGGAAGATAAGGTGCTCCGCCGTGTGACACTACACTTAGAGTGGATTTAGTGCTGCGCTCTTCGCCGGGCCGAGGAAGTTTGTAAGTGAGTAAGTTTGGGTGACTTGGTGCATCCTGAACGCCAGAGTAGTCGATCAGTGTGTCCGTGTGTGCGCGAGATCCGCAATCGCAATTGGGACTGAACGAATCGTCAAATTCCGATCGATGTCGCGCCGTGGCAGAATGTGATTTTTAACTTTTTTGTTTTCTCCGCTCTGTTTTTGAATGTTGTTAACAGTTGTTTGGAAAGACTTGTCGGGAATAAAACAAACTTTTTGTTTTATTGCTCGCTCCCCTTACGTTACGTTGGCAAGCAAACTTCAGCAACTCGGTGAAGTGCTGCTTTCACGAGTGAAAATACCCACCGTGCTTTCACTTCGTGAGGACTCGCGTGCAAAGCAGCCACCCCGTAGCTCCGCCCCTTATAGTCACGAAAGCTGAACTAGTGATGCACCCCGCTCTGTTTTGAGGTGGGCGGGGTTAGTAGTGGCTCATTTGCATGAGGTGGGGATTTGGATTCAGGCTTGCAGAAAGACCCCCCGCCCCCTCCAAAAACATCATGTATGATCTTGTGAGCTCCTCAAACTCAGTTCGAACATAATCATGATGGATGGGAGACAACTGGGAAGCCGCAAACCGTACTAATTGATTCCGTTCTTCATTTTCCTCACTGGCCATAAATGTCAAAAAGAGTCAATAAGTTTGCCCGGATGGAGTTTCTGCCGTTAATTCAAACCGCAAGCCGCTTTTGCCAGAGCAAAGCTGGACTCGGCGTAAGAAATCCGTGTCCTGCTCGCCGCCGAAGCATGAAGGGAGATGATTGCATAGAGTGTAAGTTATCTCCTCTCGCCAATGCCAACAGTCTCCAAATGAATCATGCGCCGACCGGCGGTGAATATTAAAAGGCGCCGCTTTGTGGATGCAATGGTGATTTGTCGCATTCCTTCTCCTTGTCCTCTCCGCCTCGCCTTTTTTATTTTATATTTTAAGTTTTTATTTTTTCTGTCACACTACATTACGGCGCTGTTCATTTCTCAAAGAAAAAAAAAAAAACAACCTCTCTACATTTTGGAACTCTGTCCCTTCGGGAAATATGCATACAGGAACACATTTTGGTGTTGCATTGTATGATAAAATAAAATGGAACTGCTGAAGTTGAAAGTGAGGCGCACAACTCAAATTCAAAACCTCAGTTCAAGTATCAGAGAGATGAACTCTGCCTCTGCTTTTTTTGGCGCGGTGGGCAATATTTGTGCAGTGCATTATTTTTTTACTTTTCATGTACAGTACTGTACGTCCCGTGGTATTTTCCTTTAAGGGGTGTGGCCTATTCAGTGACATCGAGAGACCTGTTAGGTCTGTGTATGAGCTTCTGGGTGTGACCTATTTGTGAGTTTGGCGGTTCAATGATGAAAGTGCATCGGCGACCTTGGCTCTCCTTGCCCATATGCGAGGGCATCACATTTTTTTCACTTCTCCTAAACACATCTGATGGTCACAATTTTGCTCACATTTCAAGTTCAACTTCAAGTCAACTTTATTGTCAAATGTGCAACACACAGCACAGATGAAATTTCTTTCCTCTCAACCACAGGAGAGAGGAGCCGCTGCGGGTGCCCAAAGTAAAGACCAAGCGATGGCTCTGATGAGAAATTCATAATTTGGGGCATTTGTCAAGGTAACATTGAATTTCTCCACTTGACAGTTAGAAATATGACTTTAAGAGTCGAGGTTCGTCGGGGCAGATAATTTCCTTTTCTGTCCGACTTTGGTGATTCTATTGTATGGCGGAATATGGACTGGAATGTTCATGATGAGTCGTGTTGTCCTGAGCTATGCAAAAGCTCCCATGGTGGATTTGAGTATTAGGCAGCTGCCACCATCGCTTCCAATTAAAAGTGACCCCCGGGGCTGATGTTTGGCTAAATTTAATCAATGAACGCCTATAAAGACTCAAGCTGCTCGCTTGGCCACAGGGTAATGTCCATCTAATGAGTAGGAGCACATTTCGATGATAGGAAGTGAGCGGCAGGTCGCCTCTCGCAGTGGGGGGTGGGAGGGCATCATTGTTATTGTTTAACCCACAAACGGGGTCAAAGATATGAAGGAAGTCGGTGGGGGACGGTAACTTTAATATGCGCTGCCGACGGTAAGCCGTTGGTCGAAAAATATTTGCTCATGATTTCCCTTTCGAAACAGCAAACACAGTACAGCGTAATCGTGTGAATTAACAGTATGTCAACTTTCCCACACACAGTAAAGGACATATTCTGGACTTGATCTGCTGTATTGGATTATCACCAACAAACTGTAAAACCGATCTCCTCCCATACACAGATCATCTATTGCTTTCATTCAATGTTAACCTGTCATTTTTCAAATCCAACCCACAACGCATTATACATTTCCGTAAAATCAAGGACATTAACCCGGACAATTTAGAATCACTTATCAACAACCTCCCCAGTACTGATTGTCTTTCTACAACAGATGAGTTTTTGACACACTACAATACAAATCTCCATAACATTCTCAATATCCTGGCCCCACTCAAAACCCGAACTGTCTCCTTCAACCAAACAGCACCCTGGTTTACCCCTACCCTCAGACAACTTAAATCAAAAGGCCGTCAACTTGAAAGATTATATAGAAAAACTGGACTCGCCATTCATAAAGAAATGTACACTACCCACTTTCTCCATTACAAGGACTCAATATCCAAAGCCAAATCAATCTTCTACTCTGGATTAATCAGTTCCAATGAAGGCAACCCCAGATCACTCTTTTCACTCATTTCTAAACTCACTAAACCTGCTGACACTCTTCCCTCACATCTCTATTCCACTGATTTTTGTAATACTCTGGCCTCATTTTTTACATCCAAAATCCAACTTATCCACCAGCAACTCACCCCTTCAGCTGCTCCTAACCCTCCTTCTCCATTCTCCCCGGTTCCTACCCACCTATTCTCTGCATTCACATCCCCATCTGTCCACCAAATCTCCATCTTAATCCAGAAGTCCAAATCCTCTACTTGTCAGCTTGACCCTCTCCCTACTGTTTTAGTCAAAGCTTCTATCCCGGCCCTCTCCCCTCTCATCACTAACATTATTCAAACTTCCCTCTCTACTGGCATTGTACCATCTCATCTCAAAACTGCTGCTGTCACTCCCATACTGAAGAAACCTGGCTCTGATCCCTGCGACTTGAACAACTTTCGTCCCATATCAAACCTTCCGTTCATCTCCAAACTTCTAGAGAAAACAGTAGCTGCTCAACTTCACACCCATCTTTCCTCCAATAAGCTATACGAACAATTTCAATCTGGCTTCCGTCCCCTCCATAGTACTGAAACTGCCCTCCTCAAAATATGCAATGACCTTCTTCTCTCTGCTGACTCCGGTTCACTCGCCATCCTCCTCCTGCTTGACCTCAGTGCAGCCTTTGACACCATCTCTCACTCCATCCTCCTCGACAGACTCTCCTCCATTGGCATCACCAGCATCCCCCTCTCCTGGTTCCGCTCCTATCTTTCTGACCGCACCCAGTTTATCCAGCTCAAACGTTTTAGATCTCACCCCTTTCCCCTCACTTCAGGTGTTCCTCAGGGTTCTGTCCTTGGCCCATTGCTATTTCTAATCTATCTTCTTCCCGTGGGTAATATCTTCAGGAAACATCACATTCATTTTCATTGCTACGCGGATGACACCCAGCTCTACATCTCTACCAAACCTAATACCGTACTTCCACCATCCTCCCTAACCAACTGCCTGCAGGAATTAAAATCTTGGTTCACCTCAAATTTCCTCAAACTGAATAGCAATAAAACTGAATTCCTCCTTATAGGCACTAAATCCAATCTAAACAAAATAAACAACTTCTCCATTCCCTTCGAAAGCTCTTCCATCTCCCCCTCCCCTCAGGTCAAGAGTCTGGGTGTCATCCTTGATAGCACCCTCTCCTTCACCTCACATATCAACCACATCACTCGTTCTGCATATTATCATCTTCGAAACATCCACCGGCTCCGCTCTTCTCTCACTCCTCAGTCCACTGCTATACTTGTACACACCCTTGTCACCTCGCGACTCGATTACTGTAATTCCCTTCTGTTTGGTCTCCCTCAAAAAACCCTCCATAAGCTTCAGCTGGTCCAAAATTCAGCCGCCCGCATTATCACACTCACGCCATACATAAACCATATTACACCTGTCCTCCAACATCTCCACTGGCTTCCCATTTTACACCGCATTCAATATAAAATCCTGCTACTCACATTCAAATCCATTCATGACCTAGCCCCTCCATACCTATCTGACCTCATCCATATTCCTACGCCTGTCCGCTCTCTTCGTTCCTCCTCCTCTGTCCTCCTCTCTGTCCCCCCTGCTCGCCTCGTCACCATGGGAAATAGAGCCTTCAGTCGCTCTGCTCCCCAGCTATGGAACTCACTCCCCGCTGACCTTCGTAATACAGCCTCATTAACACATTTCAAATCCCGCCTCAAAACACATCTGTTTCGACAAGCCTATTCACTCAGACCATAAAGCCATTGTTTTATTTATTTATTTTGTTGTATTTTTTTCTTATCTTATTTGATGTAGTTTTTTAACATTGTACTCGTGATTTTAACTGCTTGTTGTAAGGTGTCCTTGAGTTTCTAGAAAGGCGCCCACAAATAAAATGTATTATTATTATTATTAATTAACATACAATGAATATGGCACCATAAGAGTAAATGTTTGCGCTGCAGATTAGGAAATATTTACCTTTTTTTTTTTTTTTGGTTTCATCAGCCGAGTTGACTGAATGGATTAATTTAGCTTGACCTTGTTTATCATGACACCATGTTCAAATCACTGAATGGGGTTTGTGCTGGTTTTATTAAAATGTGATCTATTTTTACAAATATTCATTCATTCATCTTCCGAGCCGCTTGATCCTCACTAGGGTCGCGGGGGGTGCTGGAGCCTATCCCAGCTGTCTTCGGGCAGTAGGCGGGGGACACCCTGAATCGGTTGCCAGCCAATCGCAGGGCACACAGAAACGAACAACCATTCGCACTCCCACTCACACCTAGGGACAATTTAGAGTGTTCAATTAGCCTGCCACGCATGTTTTTGCAATGTGGGAGGAAACCGGAGCACCCGGAGAAAACCCACGCAAGCCCGGGGAGAACATGCAAACTCCACACAGGGAGGCCGGAGCTGGAATTGAACCCGGTACCTCTGCACTGTGAAGCCGACGTGCTAACCACTGGACTACCGGGAAATACTGTCTAATTATTTTTACAAATAATTAGACAGTATTTCCCAGTTAATGCATGATTGCATTTTTCAAGAAGTATGTTTATTTGTTGTATTTAATATTCATGTCAGGGCGGCCCGGTAGTCCAGTGGTTAGCACGTCGGCTTCACAGTGCAGAGGTACCGGGTTTGATTCCAGCTCCGGCCTCCCTGTGTGGAGTTTGCATGTTCTCCCCGGGCCTGCGTGGGTTTTCTCCGGGTGCTCCGGTTTCCTCCCACATTCCAAAAATATGCATGGCAGGCTGATTGAACACTCTAAATTGTCCCTAGGTGTGAGTGTGAGCGTGGATGGTTGTTTGTCTATGTGTGCCCTGCGATTGGCTGGCAACCGATTCAGGGTGTCCCCCGCCTACTGCCCGGAGACAGCTGGAATAGGCTCCAGCACCCCCCGCGACCCTAGTGAGGATCAAGCGGTACGGAAGATGAATGAATATTCATGTCAGTAGGCGGGGTACACCCTGAACTGGTCGCCAGCCAATCGCCAGCCAATCGCAGAGCACACCATTCGCGTTCACAGTCACACCTAGGGACAATTTAGCATGGCCAATCAACCTACCATGCATGTTTTGGAAATGTGGGCGGAAATTAGAGTACCCGGAGAAAACCCAAGCAGGGACGGTAAGAACATGCAAATTCCAGCCGGGAAGGCCAGAGCCGGAAATTAAAAAGATTTCAAGGATGTCTATATAATGGTACTTTTCGAGATATACAAGAGAGTCAATCTTCCTATTATAATTTTTTGGGGGGGTAACTATTTAATGGGTTGTGAATTCATTTTATTCCACCGCTTACTTCGTCCGCCTCTTCTTTCCATTTGGAATATGAGGCCACGTTTGAATATTTCACACTCTGCAATTGTCACATCTGTTCTGGCAGGCTGCCGCGTTCGTCATATTTGGTGTAGAACAAGAGGCAACTTATTAATCACATGAGTTATTTTGCGGCCACGAGAAATCTCCAAACAACAGAAGAGGGGAAATGGGACGATCTCCTGCGAGTAAAACAGACTCGGGGTTAGAAAAATATTATTCGACATACTTTGGCGTGACGTGATTAGGAATTCCGTTTCGTGAATGCGAAGTGTGCGGCTCCGAAGGAGGCTGCCAGGAGTCAAGAAAGAGGCTTTGGGAGATTCAATATTTGCGGATCAGGATACAGCTGACGCACAACACAAGTTTGTGACTCTTTAAAGGAGACACGCACTTTGAAAACGCACAAAAGACTTGGGCCGTCACTTGAAAGTGGCTCTGGATCTTCACCTAGCCCAGCAGATCATGTCATAGGAAGAGAAACTTGTGCAGGTGGTTATGATATAAATGAACCCAACTCTTACATAACAGTCGGGCAGAAGTGGTGCTCGGCTAGGCAGATAAAAAATATTTACCTCTTTAAAAAAAAGAAATTCAATGATGACTTTTACTTGAATCTCTGATTTAAAAAAAAAAAAATTAAAATGGGTTGACCAGTGTTTGAAATGGAGAAGTGCTCAGTAACAGTTTTAGACTGTTAATTTTGTGAACGATATTTGCGGGAAATAAGCTGTTGGGGCACTTACATTTCAGCGTCTGTAGTAAAGTAGTTGAATATCTACATTAATACTTAACTACAGAGCGTGACGGCTTTCGTGTTAGTCTGCGTTGACTGAAGTTAGCGGAATATGACTATCTCTTATCCAGGGCAGATGGTCTTGTCTGGTCCTTCGTCATCCTGTTATTTAATCAACTCATACTATTCCCCCAATCCAAAACATACTGAGCGCTTTAATCGGTTGTCATTAAGTAAGTCAAAACATTTAGGTGTGACTTAGTTTTCGTGTGGGGCTAAGAAAAAGAGATGTGGGTCCTGTTGCGATCTGTAGCAGCTGTTCTTTATTTTGTGTTGCAAAGAAAAGCAGAAGAAAAATCGTGGTCGAAATGCCCTCACACACACACACACAAACACACAAAATAAAGTATCATATGGTGGAAGATGCCCTGGGGTTTTTCCAGGTTAAATCTGAAATTGTTTGACCTCGCAGGTGTCTGACTGTTAGTCCAACAGTGAACCTTTTTGAAGATCAACAAACGTCAAGTTTGTTTTCAGCTCATCTACTCTGGAGATGAGCTCCCTCCCACGCCTCCTCCCTCTCCACCCCCCTCAGTCGCAATTCATCATGTGTGTGTGTGTGTGTGTGTGCGCCTATGAGCTTTCCTGTGATGAGGTTTACCAAACAAGCCGTTACCCCCACAGATGTGTGATGCAAGGGCCCCACTTGACCTGCAATAGGTGTTTTCACAGGGGTAGTGGTGGGAAAAACTGTGAGAAAATTGTACAAGTTCATACTTTCGTTTCTATCCTTTTATTAAATTTTTTTAGTTCTTCAACTTCACCCATCACTTTGTCTGCTTTGAAATTGCTTCACTGCGAGAACACCAGAACCCCCCCCCCTCCCTCGTCCCCCATTGTTCCGAAAGATAAACGCTGCACTGTATTAAAAGTATTAAAAACTGTATTAAAAACTGGGGATGTCAGTCAAAAGACTCACAGTGGGGAGAGAACCAAGCCTGGCTGACTTGGACGAGAAACATTCACACCTATGGACAATTTAGAGAAAGGGTGGCGGATAGCCAGCAGTTTTGTAACCCTAAAAAAAAAAGTTGAAATTTACATTTTACACTAAACATTAAAACAAACAGAATGACACTTTGTGGATTAAAAAAAAAGCTAGCAAAAAGCTAGCAGTAAGCTAGCCTTCTGCTACTATTTAATGGGTTGTGAATTCATTTCTGCCTTCTGCTAGCTTACCTTCTGCTAGCTTACTAGCCTTCTGCTAGCACACAATGCAAAAGACAATAAAACACAAAGTCACATGGAATAATCTTTTGAGAAAAAGATATTCAAACCTGGACAGATATTTGAACCTAGAGCTTACTGTGTGACTGTTAGTATCTGTGAAACCCATTTTGGTTTGCGTCCATATGACTATTATACTTCCCCCCCCGGTGGGCAAGTAGCATACACCTCAGTGTGTTGCAATGATTTAATCATAATGAGCGAACTGCACAATTCCTCACATTCTACAAATTCTGAATACAGTGTTATGACGTGCTATTTTCCTGATTTCGTAAGTTTCTGCAATTTATTATTTTTTAATTTTACATTTTTTGTCGTGGGGAGGCTGGCCTGTCTTAATGGTCTTTTTTTATTTCATTTCAAGAGTGAAAGATGATATTTTAAGTTTTGAGGTGATGCTGCGGATGCTGTTGTGCGGCATCCTGGTTCTAAGTAACTGTGTTGAAGTAGACTGAGGAGCTTCATTGAAACAAAAGTGATGCTTTGCAACCATCTCGTGGCATCTTGGCAACAAGGAACCAGCTTGAGTGGTTGGAAGGGTTCCATTTTGACATAAGTAGTGCTTTGCCGCTGTCGTGTGGCATCTGTAGCCAACTTTATCCACTTGCTTCTTGATTTTGAAGCGTGTGGTTTTCATATTACCGGTGCTGTACCTCTAAATTAGATATTTATAAATTCATGTTTTGGGAAAAGAAAAACTTTTATTTTATCTGGTAAAATACTGACAACATCATTTCGAGCATTTTTATTTGCAGAAAATGTATTGTCTTTTTTTCTCCTCTCCCCAGAGCTGTATATCATTAAATATAATTTTCAGTCTTTATGATAGTCGAGTGTGCTTCTGAGATGTTACAACCTTACTTTTGACACTTTATATCAAATATTTCATTAATCCCGCTGAGCAAAGGAGCTGGCGAAGTGTTTTTGAACATGACAGGTTCTAAAGGGGGGAGAGGAGGCGATGGGGCTTTTAATAAAGAGGACAAGCTTTGGATGGGGGAGGGGAGGATGCTGACAAAGACGGGGAATTACTCGTCGCTTTGAAGTTCATTTGAGAGATGCAATTAAATGGAAAAAGTCGCATTCGATATCCTGACCGCTTGTTTTGTCGTTCGCTTGCCGCCATGGTTATGCACAGGAAAGATGAAATAAAAGGGAATGTATGTGAAACGTGTCAAGGGCCATTACCTTCACGGTGGGTCACGGTGACAACAGCGGAGAGAAAATTACTTCAATGAAATTCTGTGCACCTGGACAGGAATCAATTTATTTATTTATTTTTAGCCATCCTTCAAACGGCATATTTCCTAGAATGCAGGGTTGCTTACATTATGATTTCGCAGTAGCAGAAACGACAATAAAAAAAAAAGAAAAGAAAGAAAGCTCCAGTTGTTGTGGTGCTCCGGTGGGGTTTTCAGCATTCATTTGGTCGGCATGGCAACCACACCAGCCTCAATGTTAGAGAATAACAGTCAAAGTAGCAATCATCCAGTTGTTGGACGACCACTCTAGCACTTAGCCAAGGAAATGTTGAAATAAAAGGGTTATGCCACACACACACAAAATGGGCTTTTCACATCAAAACGTAATAAAGTTGATGCCAGTTCAAAAGATGACTTTGGAGGGTCCCTGCAGAAAAAAAATGGAAAGCTTGGGACACGTTTGCAATGCTGCAAAGTGTCATTACTGTATGTACGGGCCTATCTGTGTTGGATGTGTGCCTTTTAAGGGACATGGCTCGGTGAGTGATGTCAGGAGCTGAAACTGGGCCGTTAGTCTGCCTGCCAGTGTCTGGGCGTGAGGTGTGGCCTACAGCAGCTGATGAGTTTAGTTGTTTTTGCTTTTTTTGTTTTTTTTTCACCCCCCCTAAAATGGATTTATTAAAAATATATAGATTTTTTTTTACATTGAATTATATAATAAAATTAATTGATTGATTGGCGGGCGGCCCGGTAGTCCAGTGGTTAGCACGTCGGCTTCACAGTGCAGAGGTACCGGGTTCGATTCCAGCTCCGGCCTCCCTGTGTGGAGTTTGCATGTTCTCCCCGGGCCTGCGTGGGTTTTCTCCGGGTGCTCCGGTTTCCTCCCACATTCCAAAAACATGCGTGGCAGGCTGATTGAACACTCTACATCAGGGGTCTCCAACGTGGTGCCCGCGAGCACCAGGTAGCCCGTGAGGACCACACCAGTAGCCCGCCAGTGCTAGGATTGTGATTTGCTCGTAGAAATTATGATTTAAAAATGCAAACATGGGCAGTATTATAGATTCTATAGCTACCTATTTAGCTATCTAACTAGCTAGCTACAGTATATATCTAGCTAGCTAACGTTCTAATATTATTAAATGTAATTTGTACAAATGTTATTTCAGACGTGTATCAATTTAGTAGCCCTTCACACAATCAGGACACATGAAGTAGCTCTCACTCTCAAAAAGTTTGGTGACCCCTGCTCTACATTGTCCCTACGTGTGAGTGTGAGCGTGGATGGTTGTTAGTCTCTGTGTGCCCTGCGATTGGCTGGCAACCGATTCAGGGTGTCCCCCGCCTACTGCCCGGAGACGGCTGGGATGGGCTCCAGCACCCCCCGCGACCCTAGTGAGGATCAAGCGGTACGGAAGATGAATGAATGAATGATTGATTGGCAACAATGAAAATAAATCAATCATTATATTTCTATTCATTTTACAGAATCATTGGTTGATTATGGGGATTAGCGGTTGGATGGATGAGAAAATCAATGAGTGACTTATTCGATTATCATTATTTGGGCTGAAACTAATCATTGTTATTTTGTTTGTTTTAATTATTATTAGTTGACCGGCTAAACATTTTCATCCCTTTAAAAAACAAACAAAAAAACCCCCAGGACTTTATTACAAACTGACGTACATTGATTATGATTCAGTTACTGGTTTGGCCTGTCTACAAAATCTACAAAAACGATCATTGTTTTCCAAATTAAAAGCGGATGTTCACAAATGTCTTATTTTGCTGAAACTGGCAAAATAATCTGACGATTTGGACAATTTTCAGTGACACGGTGCCTCTAAAAAAATCCGTCGTCAAAATAATTATTCCGTCATTTGGTAATCGATTAGTTGCTGATTTTTTTACTTGCTCTACAAATAATCTGTTTTTGTAGTGGATCACCGCGTGCTGTTACCTGGAACGTGGACACCAGAACGGCTTTGAATAATGAACCATATGCTGCTTCACCACGTCAGATAATGGGATCGGATCACAAATACCGTAGCTGCTGCCTGTTCCGGTCTGTTATTATTTCAAATCAAAGCAGTCTGTAAATGCTGACCTCTGTCTCTCTCACATGTCTAACAGTGCCATTTCCCCACTTTTACTTCCACTTGCGCCGTTTCCAATCTCCTGCCCTATAACATTCACACCGGGGGGGCTCAATAAATTCCGTCCTATTTCACAGTGCATTTATTCACCCGGGGGCAGGCCGTTTGGAGAAAGCAAAACGGTAAATTCACCTCTTGCTCTCCAGCGGGCGTTATCTTGTTGCGAGCCCCGTCGAGGCGGCTCGAAAACGCCACTGACGGTTTTTAAAGTTGGAGGGCTGCGAGACTGAAACATCGTTTCTCGATAGGCCGACGACACGTGTTGCGCCATACCACACAACCTGCCGCCGACCGTGACTCTCGTTTCCATTTTGTCCTGGGCGCTAACCTTAATCAAGTGAGGAAACGCGACCTTGGCATTGACCGAGCAGTGCGGCACTGGTTCGCATTTGTAAGGCTGCCATTCAATTCATTTGTTCTTCACTACGTCCTCGATCAACAGATTGAGTGCACGGAGGGGTTCAAGTTGCAGCCCAGAATGGGCAGCTCCGCGGGAGTTTAATGTCATTTAAATTAAATACCCCATTTCCCCCCCCCTGAAGTGTCTTTCTCATTTTGGGAAATCTCAAAAGTATCCAGTATTGATATTTTGGGGAAAAGAAGAAGAGAATCCGGGCCAGCGTTGGCATGGGCTCCCAATTCCTCAAATGAGAAATCCACATTCTCTTGGCATACTGAAATGATGGAATAATGATGAAGCTTGACATTATCGGAAATGGGCGACGCTCTTTTGATTCGTGAAATTAATGAAATATCCTTTTTTGTTTTTTTTTTCTCATGCACCGACTAAACCCAATAATTGAAATATTCTCAAATAGACAATTACATATGCCGTAAAATGCAAATGCATATTCCATGACGCATGACATCGTCAATGTTTCCTTTCCTAGGAAAGACGAGCATCAGTGGCTTTTTTCCTTTTTGAGGAAATGGAAGTTGCATTTGTGTGTCAGTAACGGTAACGAAATTATGATGCTTTCAAAAACGTCAAGAGCATTTGCTATCGTTTTTTAATACACACGGTAGCGAGACACGAATAGCGCACACAAGAATACTCACCGGCATATATTCTTTATCCTCAGTGGAGAAATCCATCAGTATGCATCGCACACACACCGAACGCGATGCCCATTGAATTCACACTGGGAATGTCCATTATTTACATTTGATTCTATTATGCTTTGAAATCATATATAGTTAAGTATATATATATTTACGCAATAGAAGTGCAATAGAAAATGGATGGTTGGATGATATTGAGCAACGATGGGTGAGTTTCCTGGGCTCCATTTCCATGCGTCCCTCTGCGCCTCGTCGCTTTCGCCTGATTGTTATTCTCGGCTACGTCTCAGCCGGCCCTGCCAGCCCCCTTCGCGTCCATCACTCGCCGCCCTACCTCGCCTCTGTTGTCCTTGCGTCTCCCACCTGTGTCTTCTCCATGCAAATACCCCCAGAGTGTGCCCTCCGTTTCTGCTCAGTCATTTGTTGTTAATCCTCTGTTGGGTTTCCGGCAGTGACTTACCTCATCAAGTTTCCCTGCTTGTCAGCTTCTGGTGCCGATCGGGCCAGCCTTGGCTTTGCCGCCCGTTTAATTAGTTGAGGCTTTTGTTTCTTTGTTGAAGTGATTGTAAGTGACTCATCAGTTTCTGCCTGTCTGCTGCTCTCTTTTGTGTTTGGGTCGACTTGGTATGAATGCCAGATGCTGAATTCACTGCTGACAAAATGACACCATTAAAAGACACCATAATTTGTTGTATTCTTAATTTTTCTTTTTTGCTACCGCTAGATTTTGGAGCAATCATTTTTCAGCATGACCTGTTGCTCTCGACTGCACTTTCAATCACTGTACTGAACAAACGTCACTGGAATGAACATGAGCACAAAAGTAATACCTGCACCTCAAATGCAAATTTGTAATAGTATTGTTATTAAGGCCTGAAAAAATGTTTTTTTTTGTGAGTTTTTTTACTTTGTAGAGCAGTTTTGCAAATCCATGACTTAATTTGAGGAGCAACTTTCCAATTTTGAGGATTTTTTTTTTTGCAATTTACCAGTAATGCCAATCAGCTGATTGAAAGGTTTTATTAAACAATAAAGATATGGCATCATAATAAATTTTTAAAAATATGAAATTGACTTTTTAAATTTCTTAATCAACATTGTGTATAGCAGCAAATTATATTTACTTGCCCAGAAAAAAAATATTTTTTATTTTAAATCAAAAATTATTTTAAACATTTGATCTACTATAATGTAATTTTAAGATTTTATTGTACGACCCCCAAATTGAAAATAAAAAAAACATCAATCACATTTTTCATCAATTGGGCTCGAGCTAATAGCCAATCACCTAACTGTATTACTTTTTTTTTTTTTGACGTAATGGTTATTTTTAATGCCATGCACACATTTTTGTGATCCACGCCGAGTCGGATGACATTTTTAAGTTCAGCTACTGTTTCCTGCCTAAAACTTTCATGAGACCTGCCAGTGTCCGCAAACATGAACTATTCATTAGTGATTGCGTTATTACCCTGATGCGTCATTTCACCAGCAAGGTACCGAAGCAGCTACTCTTTATTAATTAATTCAGCGTACAGCCCACAGTCTGACCTACTCGGACCAGGGGTGGCATCCATTAATGCGGCGACATCCCTTATTATTAACACGCGCGGCGGCTGATGGGCTTTAATGGTCAGTAAAAGCCATTGAGACACTTACTAGCGAGAAAACAGCCACATTCTAACTCGCAAGAAGTGAGGCCGGCTTGGGCAAATGAGACGGCGCCACCAGAGAGGGGCCGCGGCCATCTTCCCATTTAGTCCTGATAATTGCAGCCGAGGCTGTTAAAGCCCAAAGTCAAAGTGAAAAGACTAAAGCAATCCATTGGGTTTTACCTCATCTCTCGCTGAGCGGCGATGATCAATGGTGGCGATTTTCCAGCTTGGGGAGAACATCTCCGTGGTAGTGCTTTAAGGTGAAGGTTCTACGAATACTTACATGGGTAGCGGTGCAGGGGCATCTCGAGATTGTGTTTCACGAAAGCACATAGCAGTCTTGAATAAAGTTCCTGAAAGCGAAACTTGAAATCAAAGTGCAAGTATCTTAACGGAAAATAACACATTTATTTTCTGACATTAAATGTACCGTATTTTGCACACTGACGGTGCGCCTTATAATCCGATGCGCCTTATGTATGGATCGAATACTTGGACGTAGTATTTTAAATGGTCTTTGTTTGTTACAGCTGCAGCGGTTGTAAAAGCTCTATATTAAAAAAAGCTGTATTGTATTGTAATGTATTCTCTTTACCATAGCTCCATCTAGTGGATGCATAATGCCACCGTATCCATTATTGTAGTTTCGATTCTATGCGCCTTATAAAGCGGTGCGCCATACAGTGTACATATGAAAACAAGCCTTATACGCCGAAGTGCCTTATCGTGCGGGAAATACGGTACCTAAAATATTTTTAAAATGTGAGTGGGTGGGGTTTTGTTTTTATTTTATTTCCATTTTCATGTATTTAGCTTGCTTCAGTGGTGCGGTTGAAGTTTTGCACGTTGGCGAGTGAGCACGGTTGGCGCGCGCACGCTAACCCACATGCCGAAAAATTATCATAATTCAAAGAACATTGACGTTCTGACTTCACTGAATTAACCTAAATGAATTTAATTGATCAGGTTGGGCGGCGAGTTTTTAAATGCCAATGTTTGGGTCAGTTTAGTATAAGTGCTACTTCATCCACATTGAAGAGTTAAGTGTTCGTTTATGACCTATTCTTAATTACATTATGTGGTTCGAATTATTATCATTATATCAAAGTATTCATGCAGCTTTGCTGCTATTTATCATTTTATTGTCGTTTAGCCTGCTATGTTTATCTGGTGGATAGCATTAGTGTAATGAAGTTTGATTGAATATAGAAGACCTTGTAGCTAAGCAACACTTTCCAATTAGCCTGCACAAAACCTCCGCAGCTGGTGTGTCTAAAAACATTAATGGCGTGCACGTACCTGTCACACCATATTAGCAAAGTAAATATGCACAAAAAGAATTGCGGAAGGCCTAGTGGTTCAAGCATTACATCAACGTAAAATTTACTCCGATTTGCTTTTGTAGTCATGAAGGTACAATAGCGGAGGGAAATGAAGTGAATGAAAAGTGGAAGTTATACCAGAAAGTATAACCAGAAATTATAAATCACGAACCAATGCATTGCAGTGACCTCTAAATTGAGTCTTCACCATCTCTAATTCATGATTCAGGCTTTCCTCATCCGCTCGTTCATGGTGAGGCTGTTCATTGGCGAATTACATTTGCCACCTCAAGCCCGCTGCAATTACACACACAAAAACAGGCTCGAATGTACAAACGCCGCCAACAGGATGCACGCGAGCGCGCCGCAGATTAGATGTGAACTGCTTCTTTGTGTGCCGCCGCCGCTCTATCTCGCGGTGCAAATTGGCGAGCCTCTTCCAAATGAGAAAAATGCACAAAATGTAAATGCCTTTTACCGGTTGTCACGGGTAAGGATTTAGCAGAACGCCATTTCAGGTTTAGAGTGCAAACAAGACCACGTGGCGAGGATGTGACAAACATGAAAGGAAGCTCAAAGAAGAAGCCAATTATTCCTCGTAGTGTATATTCTATATATATATATTTTTGGAAGGTCTCCAGAAGAAGCTCTTTGTATTTTCCCTCCATTTTTATGCCGCTTGTCATTATTAGGTTTGTTGCAAGTGAGCTGCAGTCTATCGCCCACTTGGGCTTGAAACTGTACTGGCCAATGACCCCAACTCGTGAGTTATTCCAAGTTGCGCTCAATTTTATGTATTTCTTTATGTTTTTGCCCAATACACATGCAAATTGTTATCTTAACCCTTTCAGGGGCAGCTTTTCATGTTATTAGGTTACAAGGTGCATGAAAGGGTTAATAGTGTGATTGACTATGCCATTAAACCCCCCCCCCCCCCCCAAAAAAAAAAACACACACACAACAAATTCAACCAACAAGAAGAGACGAGGTGCCTTTATTAAGATTTTGCAGATTATCAAGCCTGGGTGACTGATAATCTACACAGATAGTGAGGGGTGTGCGTGGGGTGGGGTCGGGGGGGGGGGGCAAAATTTCAGCAAGCAATTTTTTTAAATTCACAGTAGCAAGTTAAAAATGAGTTAGGCATTTATGTAATTAGATGAATAAGGAACTGCTGTTATGACCAACAGACGCTGTCTTAGGCCACTCCCCTTAATTGCACACATCCAACACACGAGTATTGCAGCACGTCGTCACACTTTCTACCATTTCTCTACATTCCCTTTGTTTTTGTCGAGCGCTATTTCTTTCTTTTGTAAACCCACAAAAGAAAGCAATTTCCCCTCCTCCTATTACACTTGTGACGGCCTACCGTCCCTTTCAAACATTTGAAATGAAACGTCTGCTTCAATTGAATGTAGGGGGGGAAAAAAAACGCCCCCCCCCCACCCCATCCCCGAAAAAGCCCGCGTATCTGTGATATTTCAAAGGAGCCAAGTAATTAAGGATGAAATATCAATGTGAGACACCCTATTGAAGAGTGATTATGCAGATCTTTTTCTTAGTACTACATAGATTAGCTAATACCCTCTCTTGGAGATAGCGGCAAGACCGTGAGGCAGGTAATTAGGAAAGCAGTCGAGCGGCGTAAGGGCTGGCGTCGACGCACCCTCAAAATTCTTAATTCCCCCCCGACCCCGCGATAAAGACATAAAGTGTCCTTTTCGATTGCGCCTGAGGTAGTATCCAGGTTTCTAGCCAGCCGGGAGACTCGAACCATCACTAAGGCGACCCTGACGCGAAGACACGGTTATTTATTCACTCCTTCATTGTTTCCGCACACATCGGAGTCAGTGATTACCGCGTAGGATGGGGGCGGCCCCGAGGAATGCATCATAAAACCCTCCACTTCCACATACATCGCACCAGCGGCCTGGAAAAATCATAAGATGACAGATATTAACTGCACTGGGCGCCATTCGAATGCTGCGTGCCATCAGATAATAATGGGTCTGGTGAAGCAGCATGTGGTTCATTGTCTCTTCTTTCCCAAGAACGGCGTATTCATGTCAAATCATTTTCCCCATTGAAATGAATAGAAATGCCGTTAATCACTTCCAGACACCCCCCCCAACAATGTTTTTTTTAATGAACTTTATAAAGAACTTTATAGTATTGTATTTTACCAAAACATATAAAAATTACAATAAAAGGCCGGCCACCTTTTCGAGGTACAGGCATGTACACAGACAGTATAATGCATCTATTATTTTTATGTTTATGTTTACCATTTGTTCTGTTGCCACCAAAAAAAAAAAAAAATCATATTTAACATTTGTCTTTCAATAAGCCCGAATGTGTGGAAGGGGGAAAACTAGAAACATTTTTATGTGGTCTTTATGTTGTTGAATATTGTGGGCTTCTATGTGAAACCAATCTCGAAAAATCCCAAGATCGCTGCTCCGATCCAAAATGGCCGCCTTCCTGTTCCATTCCAGGCATGGGTTCTACAGACTCATGTGTGTTATTTTAGATTTGACGTCCACACAATTTCGTAGCAATCATTACAATGAGTGTCGGCGGAGGGCGCACTAAATTAGATGCATTTTGTACTTAGGAGGTGAATTTCCCGCCACTCCGAAAAGGCGCCTGAGTAAAATAAACCTTCGCACCGCCTGGAGCTTGCACTTTATGAAAAGAAAGAAAAAAAAAGATAATAAACAGCAGCCGCGTTGTAAGTGTAGATGCAAGAGCGCTAACTAATTGATCACCGTAACGACGGCTGTTAAAACTGATTGATGGATATTATTTTGTTATTTCAACTCCAGGAAAGGAAACATTATGGGGAGCCGGTGTCCTAGTAAGTCGCAGGTTTCGTTCACCATTTCCCATTCTCCTCTCTAATTGCCGCTCTCATTGTGCTCACGAATGAGCATTTCCAAGTGCCCCGAGTGTCGTTTTGTGGAACGGCGCAACATAAATGCGCCCCCATTGACCATTTTTATGTCCCTCCCACCAACGGTTTTACTTTCACTTTTCTTCACTGCTGTTTACAATGTTCCGCGGTTTAATATCCTGCTAGTTTTGTGGTGTCGGTTTTTGTTTTTCGTAGAGAACAAGTTTGGGAGGACGCATGGAGGCGAGAAGTGGGCACTGTAAAGAAGGTTTCTCCATCCTGGTCAAAACGTTTGGGCACCTGAGCATTTTTAGATCTTCACAAACGCTTTTCAGGGTCTTGGAATGAAAATGAAAGAAAGTGTGTATGCACCCCTTTCCTATCAAGCGATCTATGTTGTATCTTGAGGCATATTCATACCTAAACTGTTCACTCCACTGGAAACGGACCAGGGTTCATTTCCCACGCTGGTTTTATACATGTGTGAATACACCCAAACGAATAGTGATGCGGATGAAAGGACCATAACGTGACCCATATTTTCATCCAAACTGACTCTGCTCCGGTTCGCTTCTGTTGTGAATACAGACCAATCCCTATCCGCACCAACAAAAAGGAGATATGCTCCTGTTTGGGCTTAAAAAGTCACCATAGCCAGGCATCGTGGGAAAAAAAAAATTGCCCTTGACTGCTGCTAACGCTAATCCGCATCCTCTTGATCCTCAGTCTTCCGTTTAGCCACGCCGCTGCCGGCATGTTTTGGGTCGGGGCACACAGAGCACCTCGTCTCCTTCGGGTTAAGACACGCATTCGCCAACGCTGTTCCAAAATTAGAAACCGAGTGTCACAAAACATTCCTTGAATGAGCTTCTCTTGACACTCGGCATTTTTGCAGCTCTAATGAAAGCAAATACGCAAAGCAGTAACACAGCACGTCTGACTTTCATGTGTTCTTCCGGTTCAGGGTCTGTGCTCGGTATGGCGGCCGAATAATTTCTATCCGATGGGAGCACTGTTCGTCACGTGCGTGGGATGTGTTTTTCAGAACAGCGTTCACTTGCAAAAAGTGTCATGTGAATGTGAACCGAAATGAAAAAATAATGACGTTTGACACCCTAAACAGATGTCTGCGCTCACACTCACACCTAGAGACAATTTAGAGCGTTCAATCAGCCTTTCATGCATGTTTTTGGAATGTGGGAGGAAACCGCAGGACCCGGAGAAAACCCACGCGGGCACGGGGAGAACATGCCGACTCCACACAGGAAGGCCGGAGCCGGAATCGAACCCTGCGTCTCTGGACTGTGTGGCGGACGCCCCAACCAGTTGACCACCGGGCCGTATCAAATATTCATTCATTCATTCATTCATCTTCCGTACCGCTTGATCCTCACTAGGGTCGCGGGGGGTGCTGGAGCCTATCCCAGCTGTCTCCGGGCAGTAGGCGGGGGACACCCTGAATCGGTTGCCAGCCAATCGCAGGGCACACAGAGACGAACAACCATCCACGCTCACACTCACACCTAGGGACAATTTAGAGTGTTCAATCGGCCTGCCATGCATATTTTTGGAATGTGGGAGGAAACCGGAGCACCCGGAGAAAACCCACGCAGGCCCGCGGAGAACATGCAAACTCCACACAGGGAGGCCGGAGCTGGAATCGAACCCGGTACCTCTGCACTGTGAAGCCCACGTGCTAACCACTGGACTACCGGGCCGCCTAACTAAAAATAATTGTACAAAAAAAAAAATAATTCAGACGTTGCGGATTTTAGCTACAGCGTGTTATTTTTGGAATGTAACTGCCAGGGGGTCCGTACCTAGCTTGGCAAGTGATCAACAACAGGTTTTCCTTCTGGTTTTGATTCATAATTCAACGAGCGGCTGCCTACCGTGCCGTCATCACCCCCTGGTTTTTTCTGTTCACTCCCTGTCCCGGGTCGACCATTTCCACGTCTCTGTCCTCCCCTCGCTCAATTCCTTTTGAAGTGCAAAACAAGGAGAAACCCCCCCTCCCACGTGTTAAGATGGTTAGGAAATTCAAGCGCAGTGCACCACAGTTGGAAGCCTCGGCCTGGGCGGCGCTGCAGTGACGGTCGTAGGCGAGTGTTGTCGGCATGAGCCAGACAATAAAAAAAAAAATAACTCAATTAAAAAAAAACTTTCCCCTCCCAAGACATCTCCCGATTCCATCAACGGAGCGATGACGACAGAAGGCTATGACTCATTTCCCAGCATCACGTCCGTGATTGTTCATCCTTCACGGCAGTCTAATTGGTGCCTCGTCGCACAAAGGACTGTCACGCAATTAATGGGCGCCAGCAAGCCTCAATTGAAAATATTGATTGAGTTTAACGCTTTCGGACAAACCTGTATGGCGGCCCTGTAGAAAAGAATGCGTCGTAATTCCGTTGTTGTTGTTGTGTATTCCTTCACCAACATGCTGCCAGTGATGGATGCTGTTCATTACTGAAAGATGGAATGGAGATCAAACAAAATTTCGGTTTACGGACGTAATCTGCAACTCTGGAGTTTAAATTAGCGGAGTCCTAATCCTCTCCTAAATTCTCCTCAAAGCGATCTCTTCATTTATTCACACGACTTTGATCGTTATCCGGTTTTTTTTTCTTTTTAACTTCAAAGTTGTTTTCCTTAATGTCCCTCCAATATTGACGGTTTATTGTACTTTTGGGAGTTGTCGTATGATTTCCTCCGCTTGATGCAAATTCCCCCCACAATGCCTTTGTTGTATTTGCCAAAATGAAATTGTGCCATAATGGAAGAAAAAAAAAAAACAACAACTAAAAACAAAACACTTACCTAAGCCGATTCCTGCGCACATGATTATTATTTCATGTTTTGCTTGACTGCAGCTTTCAACACTGTGGATCCACTTACTGTAATGGAAGAATTTTTTCTCCTTTATGTTACTTTCCGCGTAAAGTGACAGTTTTGTATTTTCATGAAACGCAGCATTTCTTATGTTGTCAAAAAACCCCGTCAACCACGAATAATGCATGCCTCGATGTTTTCAGTCTGGCTCAAAAGACGTCTCAATTGGCCTCTCCGCAATTCCTGCTCATCAGTATGTCGTTTCATCACCGCCGCCGATGTTAATATGCGCATCAGCCCCTCGACTGAGTCACGCGTCCGAACGAAGGGGTTGATAATTGCATCGAGCCCGCAGAGGGTATCATCTTGAGGTGTGGCATCCAGATTCCGTAGCCCTGCAATAATCGTGAGAATGGAGCACGTTGAGAATTGGCAAGGTCGTGAGAAGATTGCTCAAAGTGTCTCTCACGTGAAGTGATTGATTAGAATTAGAATACACTGATAGCTCGACTCACGAAATTAAGTGTCCTGGAAGAAATGTCTTCACTAGAAAATTTTGTAAGTAGAGACGCGTTTTCCATGTAAATGTCCTAATCCGTTCCAACCACCCCGCCCTCCCAAAATTCGGGTATAAATGTTTTCTAAAGCATAAAAAATGCATCAAAATATGGAACAAATACATTTTACAGTTACATTATTGCACAATAAATGAGACTAGTGTCAAAAACAAATTTCCATTGTGAGACAAATAAAGGTTTTTTCTTATCTAGCTTCGTAACACGATTAAATGACGATTCAACACAAATGAATGGAATAAATGATTGATGGGCATTTCTAGATGGTGTGTTTTATTTATGTATTTATTGAGAAGCTTATCCTCATCATTTCACTGAATCCTCTTCTCTTGCGTTGATCCTGTTGAGTGTGGGCGGCCGTGACAAATCGTCGCAATTAGGCTGAGTGTCTGCGTTGCATCTGTTGGTGGCTGATTGTTGCTCCGTATGGGTCTCCAGATGCACAATGACCTTTTTTTTGGGGTTTTGTTTTGTTTTTCTTTGTCTGTGAATGGTCTCGGGCAGGGGTGTCCAAACTTTTTGCCAAGGGGGCCAGATTTTATGTGGTAAAATGTCGGGGGGCCGACCTTGGCTGACATTCTTTACATTGAACAACAATATTGTTCAACAAATTTTAGTAAGCCAGTCTGTTTCACATTTCCATTTTTATTTTAATTTCAACAATCTTAAGAACTTCTTTTGGTTCATTTGAAACAGGTATATCACATGCAACTGCTTATTCACTTGACTTTTTCTTAAACAGAAGTCTCCTGAGTGCAAATTGATTGATTTGAAACATAAAATGTATCACCATGACTTTTCAATAGTCACAAAACGTTTGACTCGAACAACAGGGAAATGAACAAGCAATACACATATCCACAACTGCAAGGATCATTTGAAATATGACATATCAGTCAATATAAACACGGAGTGATGTCTTGTTAACTCGTGAGTGATGCCCTGTAGTGTCTAAATACTATTACTCATTTAGTGAATGCTATTACTCATTTAGCCACTAGAGGGAAGCAGTACTCTATGAAACATCACTCCCCAGTCTACGAGACCTCAGTCAATGCAACACGTGTTCCATTGCGCCCAACCTGCGGGCCAGACGGCACTGATTTTATGACGGGGGCCGAGGGCCGGATGAAATTCGACCGTGGGCCGGATTTGGCCCGCGGGCCGGACTTTGGACATGCCTGGTCTCGGGTATTCACGGACATTTTGGATCCCCATTCCAGACTGGACTCGTTTCGTACCAAGCCCTGAATGAAAGTCCTCTAGTACCGATGGAATGACTTTTGCATCACTTTGTTTATCAAAGAGATGCGATTTTCAATTGATGAATGGCCACAAAAACATGGACGCACACCAAATGGGTTGTTAGCCTTAAATTCTAACTTGCATTGTACGAATAAATCACCCGTGACAGAAAGTCAACGCTAACGATTGAAGTGCTTTCACTCTCGGGACAGACTAAAAGTATTGGCTTCAGTCCTGGCCTCGGATGCAAACCGGCACCGACTGTCAAAACAACTCCAAATGACGAGGACGTTTTTCTCTCGGTGGACTCCGAAACAATGCTAACAACAAATTAATGTGCCTCGCTAAACGGTGCATACTTGTTGCTGTCCCAAAAGGTAAAAGAAGAGATATCCGTCCCGCTTCTGATACCAATTTGTCACAAAGTAGAACCGCAGTCCGTCCATCCATTCATCCATTTTCAACAGCGCTTATCCTGAACAGGATCGCGGGGATTTGCCGGAGCCTATCCTGGCTGGCCTCGGGCGAAAGGCAGAGTACACCCTGAACTGGTCGCCAGTCAGTCACAGGTCGCAGAACCATAGTCTACTGGGTTATATACGCTGTTAGCATGTTAGCCGGATCAGCTAACCCTAATGGCAGTACGTCTCCTTTCTGGAAACAGGCTCAGGTACTGAACATGTGGAGTGTAGAAGACATTTGAACCATCCTGGGGAGTTATCGGTCCTTGGGGTCTTTCCATCAAGGATTGATTACCGTTCCTCGTCTGACACCAATTTGCTCACTTTCTGGAGAATGATCAGGCCTCTTTGCGATGGTCGATGCGTGGTCTCCATCGAGAGGGTTTCCACAGAGCACCAGGTCTACCAAATTTTCTTTGCAATGCTGTAAAAAAAAGATCTGCGGAACTGTCAGTTAGCTTTTTTTTTTTTTTTTTAATGCGCTTCACACAAATCTATCGCTAAACAGACCATTGAGCTATTGAACAAACCTTTTCCAGTGCTTGTCACTCCATCGATCCCCACCGTAAATAGTACCAGGCGGCATTATGACCCGACACCGTATGCACCGTATGACAAATTGCTTCAGTGCTTCCTGGTGCTGTGTTTTCTTTGTTGTTGTTTTTTTAAGGAGAACAATAATCCCAAATATTGACGTATTACATTGTTGGGCTACATGCAGTGATTTTGACTTAACCAGTGCTTCTGTCACTCTGGCTTTCTCACGCACAAAACACACCAGCTGAGAGAAAGCGGGAGAGATGGAGAGAAGGGGGGGGGGAGAGCGTTCCAGCACCGTGCGTGCAAAACGGCCCCCGTGTGTTGCAAATACGTGAGCCACAGATGGAAATGGATCTTTAGCCCAGATCCAAATGTGTCGCTTTCATTCAACCACGTTTGCATGACCTTACAAAGTCACCCCAAACAACTTTGAGCAAACTAACAATACTCATCAAGTGTTTTTTTTTTTATTTTTTAAATGAATCAACTGTTGTTTAGAATACTTTACATTTCCCTGTTTGCACTGTGATGTAATGTGGCAAATTTTTGGTGGGGTTTATCATGAGTTTTACCTATCCCACATGCTTAAGGGACATCAAAACTAATTCACTCCACTCCCAGGTGTCAAACTCGAGGCCCGTGGGCCAGATCTGGCCCGCCACATGTGGCCCGCAAAAGCCAATCAAACATGTTGACTTCTATGATGTTTGCTAAAATTTGTACCAAAATGTCAAATTCACGTATGTAATATGTAAGAGAGTTTTCATGTTACCAAAACCCTCATGACAGTAACTTAAACTATAATTGAATAAACCATTATTCGTGACTTCCTTAGATGGTTTATATGGCTCATAACGGCCCGCCGAGGGAACCGGTAACTATAATGCGGCCCGGGACAAAAATGAGCTCGACACCCCTGAACTGCACCTTTTAAAGAATATTGTAATTGCGCTTGGACATAAAACTAATTACCAGCATCATTGTATAAAGTCTTGTACCTGCTGACATCACGTGTGAGTGTCTGGGTGTGAGCTGTGGCCGACAGCAGCTTCAGAAGCGACAGCGTTGTACTGTTATCGAGGCGTTTAATGCACAGCTGAAAAGTACTGCGTACTCTCCTTTCCCACATGAGAGGGCATTACAGTCAGTGTGGTAGCAAGTATTTGAGCAAGCAGACAGGAGTAGGTGTCCCATGCTTTTATCTCCAGTAGACTTGATTGTTATAATGGTCTTTAATGTATTTCAAAGTATTTTGAAAATCACGATAATCTCCAAAATCATGATTTTGCTGTGTCTTTGCTTTTCAGTGTCTAAATCTGTTGTTTTAAATTTTGTGAAGCACATTGAGTTATTCTGTGTATGAAATGTATGCTACACTATAAAAAACACATTAAAAAAATTGAATCGTGGTTTGAAATGCTTCCTGTTTGTCTTCATCATTCCTGCCTCCAAGTGTGTCTGTAAAAAATGTTTGAAAAAATTTTTTTCTCAACTTTCTAGGTTGCCGGCATTATCCTGAGCCGCAATGTGGTGTCATCTTCCAAACTCCATTCAGGTAATGATGCTTTTCTAAAGATATGTGTGACATATTTCCAGAAGTGTCCTTGATGTGCGGACCTGTGTGGGACATCCCAAAGACATACTGAATCAGACAGGGTCTTTTTTTTTTTTTTTAAGCATAGCTTGGCTATGACTTATTCATGTGACTTGGATGATTCATCCTGACATTTGCTGACGCTCTCGGTCTGGAGCGAATCTCTTAGCATCATAAAACTGCTTGTCCAGGGTCCTCTTGGTAAATATTTGAGAGCGGTGGGGGGGCGCTAGCCACATCATTCTTGTCCGTTCCCTCGATAGTCAGTGACCTGCTTGCCTTTAGAGTTTGACTTTGGATTGGGGTCACTCAGACATGACTGTCGAGCTGGTGACAAGTCACCAATTGCAAAATTGGACAGGATGGGCGTATCATAAATACAGTACAAAGTTCGATATCACCCACTCACCTCAGTAAGTTTCATATCTCTCGATCCAGCCCCACCAACTCTGCTTTAAAAAAAATTATATATATACATACCTGTATATATATTAGTGCATACTGCAGGAGGGGGGGGGGCTTTGAGCAGTGCGCAAGCTGGATTCGTAACGGAAGTGTGGACAGCGTACACCTCATATCTAAAAAAGCACACGCATGCACTCATATTTTAAAGCTGGAATAATATCTGCAAGCAGCGCACACACGCATACAAAAAGTGTGCCAACGGGCTATATCGCTGCAGCAAGACAGCGGCACTGGAGACCCACAACCTCGCCGTTTCCCGTTGGCCATAAATATTCATTCATTCATTCATTCATCTTCCGAGCCGCTTGATCCTCACTAGGGTCGCGGGGGGTGCTGGAGCCTATCTCAGCTGTCTTCGGGCAGTAGGCGGAGGACACCCTGAATCGGTTGCCAGCCAATCGCAGGGCACACAGAAACGAACAACCATTCGCAGTCACACTCACACCTAGGGACAATTTAGAGTGTTCAATCAGCCTGCCATGCATATTTTTGGAATGTGGAAGGAAACCGGAGCACCCGGAGAAAACCCACGCAGGCCCAGGGAGAACATGCAAACTCCACACAGGGAGGCCGGAGCTGGAATCGAACCCGATACCTCTGCACTGTGAAGCCGACGTGCTAACCACTGGGCTACTGGGCCGCCTTGGCCATAAATAAATAAATAAAATTAAAAACACGTCTTGTTGAACAGAAAGCATATTTGAATAAAATGCACAATGGTTCAATCAGATCCAATGTGCGGGTATCTCGCTCTGTGAAAATTAAGTACAAATGAAACACAATAGCAGTTTCAAGATCAGGGCAAAATCCAGTGAGGCGTGCACCTATTTTTTTGTTTGAGCACAAAGAAAATTCCATCATGGTGCTTTCCGAGAACACTTTTAATCAAAGATTGAAAGATCTCACATTTGTTTCTTTTTTTTTCTGTAGCTAACATTCAAATACTGAAACAATGATAATAAATATGACGGCTCTATAACAACCTTTGAGAGAAATAAGGTCCTCCATTGCGAATCAGGAAACTGACATGAAGACTTTTTGCTCTTTCAAGAGTCAATCAGGACTCTTAATGCACACCATCCATGCCATTTGTTTGACATGGTTTTTTTATAGGGTACTTATAATTGAGTGAAATCATAGCCGAGGTTGCTTTGGATTCATTGGCTCTCGTCACCGGAGCCTTTTATTGCTTCCGATGAGTCGCCGTGCTTTGTTTCAAGGCGTAAAGCCTGATGAGCATCACTGACTGCAGCCCATTCATCCCTTGATGAAGTACTTCTCACCTTGCCAGAGGATTTCGATGGGACTATATAAAAGTATGCCGGCTCTGCAGCTTCGCCGGAACACTTTTCTTCAATAACTCTCCTTCAGAGCCTCGTTGCATGTTAATGAAAGGATGTGAGTGCGCGCAACATTCCTTTTGCATTACATGAAGTGAAAAAAAAAAAACCCGATACAATTTACTTCATCTCTAGTATGACATAAAAGTCTGGCCTCATGTGATACAGTATGCCCAGAGCAGAGCCGGATTATAAACATCTGAACGCAAATCTGCTGCGTTCTATTTTTTGGGAAAGGCGTATAATCCCATCTTTTGTTGTCGGAAAATATTTTAAATTGAGGTTGAAGGGAACTGGAGCGGTTTTCCGTGCAGAGTTTGAGAGGCAGGTAGGCTAAAAAAAACGGCTTTAGCGTGTCTCCTAATTGATATAACAAAGCTATGCGCTAATTTATAATGATAGCCCAGGAGACTTGAGTTCTGGGAGTGTGCTAAGAGTCAAACAAAGTTGCCTGACTTTCACACTTGTGGCAGTTAAGAATGTTCAAAAGTTAGACAAGACATTGCCTGTACACTTGAATATGCCTTCGACTAGTTTTGGAAACTTTTTTTTTCTTTTTGTGTTTTCCAGTAGTTACGTTTTTTTTTTTTTTTACACTGTTGTGGCAGGAATTTGGTCTTATTATATCCTACACATTCTTCCATGTTAGAAAAAAAATAAAACAATGTATGTCTGTTTAAAGCCTGCCCTGTCTGGAAAATATGCCACAAAGCCTCGCAACGATAAGCGCTAGCCTCCAGCTAGCTCGCGAGGCTAACCGTGGCTCCTCTTTCCTGGTAAATTAAAAGCGCCGGCGAATTACCATTTCAATTTTTTTATTTAGCCTGAATAATCCAAAATGTTTTGGAAATCGTGGCATCAAGGGAAGATGCATTTTTGGGGTGTAAGCATAACTAGCTAGCTAACCGTCATTGTCGAAATTGGCCAAGTCATTATAACTAGTGTGGGACAAATAACTAAGGAACTCGCAATTGCGTCGGATAACCAAGGCACTCAGTTCTTATTTGACACTTGCCAGAAGCACCATTTTAGCCATGCCTGAAAAAATAAATCAAGAAAACTGAAATGGTGAAAAAGAGAAATGCAGTATCTCCACAATTGAATATTATGCTACATAGTTTTCAGTCTTAACACGTTTGCCGCAGTTGTGTTCTAACATGAATAATGCATCGCATTATCTCTTAATTCACTATACAGGGTATTTTACTAGTAACCCTGGTGACAAATTTTTCTATTCTTAATGAGGATGGGGAAAGTTTCAAGATGAAAGATTCAGTGTTAAATACAGAAGCTGTGCAATGATATACTTTGTCGTACACATGGATGCCAGCAGTGTAAAATATGAAAAGATAAATGATAAACTACACTTAGAGGCACAGTAGTACAAAGTTAATTTAAACCTGTGTGGCAATTGTACAAATCACAAGCATATAAAGGCATATATATATATTTTCCATGGGAAAATTGTTTTAATTATGTAAACATATTATTACAATAACTTTAGTTTTACTCTATTAAACACTGGGAAAGCTCATTAGTTGTTTCATCCTTGAAAGTAAGCTGAGCACACGGCAAATTTGCATTACCGGTACTTCAATTTGAATCACTGTTTTTTTGGGTCGCATTTGTCATATAGTGTTACGATGTAGATATTAGTCACATTTTTATTCTTTTTGTCTAGTCATTGTTTTTTTTTCCAAAGCTGTTCTGTCCTTATCTTTATCTCTGTCTTATCTCCCGATAGCATCTCCCTTTCTGTCCTTTCTCCCCTTATCTGTAATGACAGATGCAAAGCATTTCCATCAAAGAGAGACGAGAAGAGTGGGCATTAAGAATGATAAGAGGGAGGGGGCGGGATCTATTACAAATGCTACACTTGTAAAGCATGTACATTGACACCCACCACTCCCCCACCACCACCACCCTCACCATGCAATTGAATGTGTGAGAAAAGTCAATTGGGGAAGAAAATCCATTCATCTTTTAAATTTGAATGTAACAAGAAAAAACTCGCAAGCATGCATTCTTTATCCTCTGGGAAAAAGCTATCACTGCAGCTTACTGAGTACAATAATTGTGATCATCTTTGAGTATACATATTTGAGCATTATACTGCCCCCTGGTGGCCAAGGTGCACAAACCTTAAATATCAACACAGTGAATATGAAAAATACTAAATATATTAATACTAAAAATATATTTTTTAAACAATCTATCATGTTATTACCGTATGGTTTTGTAAGGTACCGTTCCTGTAGAGTCCATTTCTTTCATTATTTTTTCAGTAGGTCCAAACTACTGGCTGCTTTATATGCCTCAAAATTTAAAATGCAAGGCCGCACAACGTTGTCCAGCAGTTGTTAATAGACTCTCTCGAATTTCTCAGGGTGGCTTTTGGTCACAAAAGGGAAAACTTGCTGTCAGATGTTGTTGCCAGGGAGTGCAGTGAAGAGGGCGGAAAAGGAAAGCAAGACGAGGTAAAAAGGGAACATTTTCATTACGGGCCTCCGTGTGGGCTTCTGCAGCCTGGGGGGACTTCGGAATGACAGATTTGGTGATGAGTGTGTGCACTCACACGCCGGTGATTGCAGACTACATGGCGCATATTATTGGTAAACAGCAGCAAGCATCACTTTACGAATACTGTATTTGTCGACAAGCTCACCCTTTTATTATTATTATTTATTTAAACTCAAAATTACCTGCAGGTATGAATCTGATCTGTCTGTGTCCGGGATAATTGTGCTAAAGATGATTGATGGATGATGTTTTTTTGTTTTGATTGCCGAGATTGACCTGGTGTACCTTTGCGGGATGACCATGAAATTGCAGAGAGCAACCACGCTGCATGCTAAAAGCCTTTTGGCACCCGAGAATAATTTTTCACGCATAAACATCACACGGCAGGAAAATGCAGCAAATGGCACCATTTCTATTGTTCGGTTTAACTCATATAATAGTTAATGATGGATTTCTCCACACTATTTTTCTTTTCCAAATATTATGCATTTTGTTTGTCATGATTGGCTAATTTACAATCATTATGTTTAGATGAATACTCGCTACGCTACGTGGCTAGTCAACCAAACTTCATTTAAAGAAGAACCAATTGAGGAACATTACATACTTTGAATGTTTGATGAAAGCTAGCTTCAGCCATACACGAGTAATATGTCAATTTTTTTTTATGATCGTGAAGAGAGCTGAATGATGGAGCTAGCTTTAGCTACTATCTGGTAAGCATTGAAAAGTTTTTATTTTTTTACCACATTTAACTCCCTCTTTTGATACTTAATGTAAATATAAACAGTCTTAGATCATGTATTCATCTTTCTAGACTATATTTGACCATTTATGAACATTAAACACCGATACATGAAAGGCTTATGCTGCATTCAGGGAATGTGGGAAATCGGAGCTTTCCCACTCTCCCAGTTCCAACTTTTGAGGCAAACTGCTTCCGCTCAATACAATGGCTCAAATGTAAGCTTTTTATTTCAAAATCTTATTACTTTACTCGGTTGTATGTGGCTGGCCACGCTCTAAAAACACTTGGCGTGAACTCAAAGCTTATCTTTGCTCAAACTGGGATTTTTTTTCCCACTCCCGTTCAGCAAATTTGTGGTTTAAGATGATTGATAATCACAAGAACACATTGACAGTCAATCCGCACAAGAGCTGACTGCTTGTCTTGTTGGCTGTCTTGTAAAAAAAAAAAAAAAAAAAAGAAAAAGAAAACGACAAATGTCACCACTTTTATTGCCATTTGGATGGCAGAGAAACATTTGTCGCTACTTTGCAGCCCCCTAATGTCTACTTACTTTATTTACGATGTGTTTTAGTTAACCCTCTTTCTTCTCTGCATTTACTCACTCTGCTCACTTGTTAACGCTCTTTTTGCCCTCTTCCGATCTTTCGCTTTCTTTCCCCTACCCAAAAAACAAAGAACAATGAACGTCTCTTGACACTTATTTGAATCAGAAGCCCCTTTGGAATTTTCATTTGCACAAATGCCAAATTCAATGTGTATCCCCTGTTAAAATCCAGCCTGTGGATAGTACACCACAGAAACTAGAACCTTCAGCACCTATTGCGCTCATACGCTATCGTTAACGTTCGGCCACAAGAGCAAACGGTCAAAAAGCAATTGCAATTTTATTTTTTTTGAAGGACAGTTTCACTATTTGTTCTAATTAATTTGACAATGAGGACTGTAAGCGTAAAACTCAACGGTGGGCGTTTGCATAGTTTCCAGAGAAGGTTTATCAAGGCTGTTAAAAAAATAAATAAAATAAAATTGCCTGAGTGGGTTGCTGCACAGCTGCCCACACAATGCACTGGAAGCCACGGCTCGCACTCATTGTTGTTCACATCTGAACTAATGGAGGAATAATATTAAACTATGTAGAGATGAAAGAACTGCCCTTTAAGTGGATCCAGGGGCGCTGATCCCTCAAGGACATCGTTATGAAGTCCACTTCACGCCATTTCTTTTTTTTTTTTTTTGGTCTAAAACAGGGGTGTCCAAACTTTTTGCCAAGGGGGCCAGATTTTATGTGGTAAGATGTCGGGGGGCCGACCTTGGCTGACATTCTTTACATTGAACAACAATATTGTTCAACAAATTTTAGTAAGCCAGTCTGTTTCACATTTCCATTTTTATTTTAATTTCAACAATCTTAAGAATTTCTTTTGGTTCATTTGAAACGGGTATATCACATGCAACTGCTTATTCACTTGACTTTTTCTTAAACAGAAGTCTCCTGAGTGCAAATTGATTGATTTGAAACATAAAATGTATCACCATGACTTTTCAATAGTCACAAAACCTTTGACTCGAACAACAGGGAAATGAACAAGCAATACACATATCCACAACTGCAAGGACCATTTGAAATATGACATATCAGTCAATATAAACACGGAGTGATGTCTTGTTAACTCGTGAGTGATGCCCTCTAGTCTCTAAATGCTATTACTCATTTAGTGAATGCTATTACTCATTTAGCCACTAGAGGGAAGCAGTACTCTATGAAACATCACTCACCAGTCTACGAGACCTCAGTCAATGCAACACTGTTCCATTGCGCCCAACCTGCGGGCCAGACGGCACTGATTTTATGACAGGGGCTGAGGGCCGGATGAAATTCGACCGCGGGCCGGATTTGGCCCGCGGGCCGGACTTGGGACATGCCTGGTCTAAAAGTACGAGGCATCGCTGGTATGGATTAAGCCGAGCATCGGTACCGCGCGAGATATTTGGACCAAAGGATTGGTTCTTAAATCGATTTTACTCCTCGAAATGTTGTTTTCCATCGCTCTATTTCCTCAAGTCTAGCTGCTACCTTTTGTGTTGTTTTGTCCACGTTAACTGCCACGGCGGATGCAACAATTCCCACTGGCGCTACATAATTAAAAAGGCTCGCCCCCTATTTTTGCATGGCTCTGTCTGTACATAACATACCCTGGTGCACATTCCCACGGGATTGCTGGGAGGCAGCTCGCAGGCACGAGGATGTCGGAGGTTGAATCGCTTGATTCACACCCCTGGTAAATGACACTTCCAACAAAAAATCACTTTGTCCCGAGCAGAAAACATTGTTGGAGTTGAGATGGGGGTTTTTTTTCCCCTCCTCTTCCTTTCTCGTGGGGCTTGTGGCATCGTTGGGACTGTTTCGTTAAGGTCGTGGCGAACAAACTGTAAGATTGCATCTTGAAGGGGCAGAGCATCGAGATATCAAAGGCAGCTGTGGAATTGTGTGCGCTTTGCGCTTATCTGTTGGCAGACCGTGCTGCCACAAACTGGTCTGCGAATGGTTTATTGCGCCATTGACTCTCAGACCTCAAATGGAAGCGAGATTGAACGAGTCTCAGGTGAGAGGAAGGCATCGATTCTTATGTGGGAACCCCCCACCCTCCCACCTCCCACACTTGATCGTAAGAGTTGAGCTGAATTGAGTGCTAAGTAACCTCAGAAAATTTTTATTTATGCTTTATTCTTTAAGATTGACCCCCTTATAAACCAGCGGACCTCAAGGATGGCAAGTCAAAAATCAATTTAAAAGGTTCTCACTCATTAATCACATGCCGGTTTTTAGTTTTGTCTGTGTGTATGTGTCGATGCAGCGAACTCGTCATTCATCAGAGGGCAAAAAATGATGAGGACACATTTAATTTAAATGGTCATTAAATGAATCATTTTTATTCCTTTCTCAATTTTTTGGGTTTTTTACATTATGCATAAATCTCATTGATTCTGCAAGAATCTAATTGTTACATATTTTGATGCAGTTTTATGCTTTAGAAAACATTTATGTCTGAATTTTGGGGTGGCTCGGAACGGATTAGGGTATTTACATGGAAAACGCGTCTCTACTTACAAAATTTTCTAGTTAAGAAATTTCTTGCATTCATTCATTCATTCATCTTCCGATCCGCTTGATCCTCACTAGGGTCGCGGGGGGTGCTGGAGCCTATCCCAGCTGTCTCCGGGCAGTAGGCGGGGGACACCCTGAATTGGTTGCCAGCCAATCGCAGGGCACACAGAGACGAACAACCATCCACGCTCACACTCACACCTAGGGACAATTTAGAGTGTTCAATCAGTCTGCTATGCATATTTTTGGAATGTGGGAGGAAACCGGAGCACCCGGAGAAAACCCACGCAGGCCCGGGGAGAACATGCAAACTCCACACAGGGAGGCCGGAGCTGGAATCGAACCCGGTACCTCTGCACTGTGAAGCCGACCTGCTAACCACTGGACTACCGGGCCGCCGAAATTTCTTGCATAACCAATTAATTTCGTAAGTAGAGGTACCACGGTCTAAATCAAATACTAAATCAAATTTTGTGGCATTCATTTGTCTGTGCGATATCGGCCCATAATCGGGTGTTCTCATTTGCGTCGGTTTCCTGTGTAGTTATGAAGATGAAACTTTCGATAGAAATCCAAAAGTGGCTCGTGGAAGCAAGCAAAACTCATCGAGAAAATTTCACAAAAGCATTTGCAAACCTTTTTTTCCCCCGCAACAACACTTGCCTACCATGAAATAACTTCACTCCGATTTGTTGACTTAAAATGAGTCACTGCAGTAGTTCGTGCAACTAGTTTTCTTAAAAGACTTCATTTTTCCGGCTTCAGGGAACAAACTTTTACAAAGAATACAAATAGTGGACATTCATTAAGAGAGAAAATAGACCAAATCTCTGCATCTCTAACGAGACCTTGATAATGATGTTTTATTTTTTTTTTGGGGGGGGGGCTCCTTGTAATGAGGTGATAAAAAGCATCGGACATAAAAAGGAGAACGCGTGCAAACGACGACCACGTCATGCCGCCTCTGATTTTTCGCTAAAAGCCTTTTTCAGTGGGACGCTCAAACCAGACTTTGAATGTCTTTATGCAGCACATCCTTTAAGCGCATTGCTCTGAGTGTCTTCGCTCCTCCCTGAAATCTTGGCCCTTGTTTTCTCTGCAGCACCGCACACATCTTGGGGGGGGGGGGGGAGAGAATTCTCACTGTTGCTTTAGTGAGCATTTGCTTCGGAAACCTCACCGTGCTAAAAACAAAATTGGCCAAGTGGAGGAGCAATCGGGCGTCACAATGTTCGGATTTTAAAGGGAAGTCTTGCACTAAGCTAAAAATTGTCACATTTTATCAGAATGGAATGCATTCTTTCCAAAGGTAGTCGACAACAGTCTCATTGATAACCCCAAACGATCCATCTTCCTCCGGGGCGACTGCAAAGTCAACGCTCATGAATGTGAAGAGCAACAGGGGGACGCTATAGCTTTGGGGATAAGGTCTTATTTATTTGAACATGGTTAATAATTTTAGTTTGTTTTATGTTTTTAGTGGTTGCAAGATTAATAAAAGATGACAATAAGAATTGCAGGCGGCCCGGTAGTCCTGTGGTTAGCACGTCGGCTTCACAGTGCAGAGGTACCGGGTTCGATTCCAGCTCCGGCCTCCCTGTGTGGAGTTTGCATGTTCTCCCCGGGCCTGCGTGGGTTTTCTCCGGGTGCTCCGGTTTCCTCCCACATTCCAAAAATATGCATGGCAGGCTGATTGAACACTCTAAATTGTCCCTAGGTGTGAGTGTGAGCGTGGATGGTTGTTCGTCTATGTGTGCCCTGCGATTGGCTGGCAACCGATTCAGGGTGTCCCCCGCCTACTGCCCGGAGACAGCTGGGATAGGCTCCAGCACCCCCCGCGACCCTAGTGAGGATCAAGCGGCTCGGAAGATGAATGAATGAATGAATGAATAAGAATTGCATCATAAAAACAACGAAGATTAACGTTGGTTGAAAACAATCGACCCAAATGTGAAATTGTGTGAAATCAATCGGCCAAGATGAAAAATCACACTTTCCACTATGCACAGACCGTTTTCAAATAGTGTTTCAGTCAAAACATTCTCCTTTTTGTTTTATTTTGAAAAGTGTTTTCTTCCAATTTCAGGTTTTTCTATTTTGGTTCATTTCCAATAACTATCAACACTTTGAACTACACTAAGCCGTGCAGTTTATCTGAAGCTAACACTTTTAGCTAATGCTAATAGCTCCATCCAAAGAAACCCCCATTGCAGCTCTGCGGTTATGTAAATTTGCCCCGCTATTGTGTAACGGGAAGTGCCGAACGATATGATGAGATGCATTTTCAGAATGAAAAGATTTATGTGGTTGTTTAATTTCACTCTTAACGGTTACGAATGCACTCCGGTGACATTTGTCAACAAACAAAAGCCAATTTTCCATCATGTCCCCTTTTTGCATGATTTCCTACAAAGACTCTGACATATATTGACAATATATTGCGTGCTTATGAACAGCAGTGAAACTATCGGCATTGAAGCTCATTTTCTTTGTTTGAAAGCCCGCATTGCCCAAAGAATATTTTGATGGCCTTGATAACGCGTCCTTTTCGTTCAATCCATTGAGCTCCTTCGTAACACTTGCATAAACAAAGTTAGCCAAATCCATTTAGCTCATTGAGTGGGCTTTCTTTGGAAATTATGCTCCGGAAAGTTCATGTCGTTTGCTATTCTGTTTTGCTTTTTGCACTTCCAGCGGAGTCTCAAGAGTGCCGAAGTTGTTTTATCGAGTACAGCGGCCGGGCTACCTTTTCCTCTGGATTTATTCAGCACGGCAGCTAATCAGAGGCTGTCCATGGGGATTTTTTTTTTCTGGTTAAGCTGGGCAGGGGGTGGTGCAAAAAATAAGTGATTGTTGCAAAGTCACAGGTAAATCACTGCGAACTGCCTCTAGCTTTATTTTATTTTATTTTTCTCGAGTCTCAGAAAGATCTGACTAATGGAGTGTCTTATTTTAGACTTATATTTAGCTCAACAATCTACAGTGATAAGAGAAAAAGATGATCCACCAATATTTATTTATCTGGGTGGATAGCTACTAAAACGCGTCCTCTGTCAAGCCATGTTTGAAACTGTTCTTGTTTTTATTTTGGTAGCTTTCCGTTACTTCCTGTAATTGTACCACGAGAGTAGCTTTTTGTGGAAAAACAAACGTCGATTTGGCATTTCTGTCATGAGGTGTGTGCTGCTTTACGCTCTATAAAGACTTTTGCGCCAGTTTACCACAATCGCCGTCGCAAGCTAGCCACTAACTGACTGGCTGCCACATGCTAATCTTCACATTTTACAGTTACAGAGGGTTCATTAACAGATTTTGTAGCCCAAACTTCAAGCATAAATTGAAGAATTATTCTGCATACACTGTACACGTTTTCCCCGAATACTTATAGTACGAATGGGATCTATTCAGCGGGGATGCTGAAACAGTTTTTTTTTTAGCCATGGAATCCCTTTTAGGTGAAGCATTTCAAAATCGGAACAGAAATGTAACCTATGTGTACTGCTAAATGTCGTTCGAATAATTTAATTAAAATTGTTTTTCCATTCATTTCAAACATTTGTCGCACAAATGTAGAACAATATAAAATAACTGAACTATGAAAAATGAGGCGGCCCGGTAGTCCAGTGGTTAGCACGTCGGCTTCACAGTGCAGAGGTACCGGGTTCGATTCCAGCTCCGGCCTCCCTATGTGGAGTTTGCATGTTCTCCCCGGGCCTGCGTGGGTTTTCTCCGGGTGCTCCGGCTTCCTCCCACATTCCAAAAATATGCGTGGCAGGCTGATTGAACACTCTAAATTGTCCCTAGGTGTGAGTGTGAGTGCGAATGGTTGTTCGTCTCTGTGTGCCCTGCGATTGGCTGGCAACCGATTCAGGGTGTCCTCTGCCTACTGCCCGGAGACAGCTGGGATAGGCTCCAGCACCCCCCGCGACCCTAGTGAGGATCAAGCGGTTAGGAAGATGAATGAATGAATGAATGAAAAATGAATCCTTAACCATTAAGGAATAATGAATACACTTTCAAGAGTAAACATAATTGAGGCCCAGCAAAAAAACTCATTTTTATAATGACAATAATACTCACACTAATAATAATATTCATATTACTACTAATAATAATAATTCTAATAATAATGATAAATTACATTGCCGCCATTTGGTGGCCGCTTGGTGCCAAGCAACCATGTTGAACTGAAAGGGGGGAACTTCATTTTAGTCTGGCGATATTTTGCTCTCTCTCTCGCTCTCTGTATGTATTTATTTATTTATTTATTAGCCGTTTCTTTAACAGCCATTGGCAATTGCGAGCCTTTTTGGGCCTTATCGTGGACATTTGCTCTTGCGGACCCCCGAGCTATTGCTCGCGTACATCCGTGGGTCCAGGAAACCCCAGTTTGACAGCCAATTATTTACAGCACAAAGTTGCATATCTGGCAGATATGCAGTAGGGGAGGAGGGGCTCCAGCGCTTTAGCCCGGCTCACCTTTACTGACCGATGTAATAAGATTACCTACTTTGTACGTCATGACCACAGAGAGGAAGAGACACAGAGAGATTTTAACCAGGGGCTGCTTGTTGTGCGAGCCTTGTACGGGAAGCCTTTCTCTGAAGACACTGGGATCGCTAGGAGCTGATGAAGGGACCCCCACTTTGCTCCTGTGTCCTTCTAAACAGGCATTTTCACTCTCGGAAGCCAAAGTATGGTAAGGCCCGTCTCCTCTCTAGATTGGTATTGATCGTCTGTAGCGTGCCGTGTAAACAGCCACTGTTGGCTGTCTTTCCCTTGTGTCAGATATGACCCCCCCCCCCCCCCCCCCCCCCCGCTATTTAATAGCATACACTCCCCACAGCTCTGCCCTCACCTTTGCCACCAATCTCTTAAGGGAAACTCTACACGAGTGCATCAACATTGATGGCAGATTACCGAAGGATTATATCCCATTGACGGCACTTCACTCTATATCTGAATGCGAGCAAGGTTTGAATGCATTTCTCTTCGGCGCCATGCGTTTTGTTGGAATGGCAATAAGATGATGACTGTGAACGTCTCTCCGGGTCAATTCGTCCCCGGAGGAGGAGCAGCTGCGTTCCGTTATTAGTTTACTCACTCTTATGTGCTTAATATGCATATCAATAAGAGCTTCGTTTTATCATTTCACCCCGCGCCGCGGGAGGTGGACGAATGCGGGCCTCCTCCAAAACTTAATTACTTCACTTTCTTTGACAGGCTCGCTTGGTAAATTACAAGCAATGTAATAAGATACTCCACTTCTTTAAAAAAAAAAAAAAAAATCCCCTCCAAAAAGGTCGAATGGCGTTTGAGGCTTCACTTGCGACATTCCATAAAATGAACAAATGCCTATAAAGAGTAGGAGGTTGTACTACATTTGTCGTCGAGAGGGAGAGAGGGAGAGAGGGAGAGAGAGGTAGAGAGAGGGAGAGAGAGGGAGAGAGAGGGAGAGAGAGGGAGAGAGAGGGAGAGAGAGCGGGCGAGAGAGAGAGAGAGAGATTTTTATTTTTTTTTTTAAACCTAAAAGCCCAAACGCACACCTGCAGAGAATAGACCACTTTGCTTTATGGTTTACGAATCAAACCATCGTGGAATCTCTCAGGGTGAAAGCAAATTGGTCGTTTAAAAAAAAAAACATTTTCCTATAGGAGTGGTTAGCACGTCTGCCCCACAGTTAGCGAGTTCTGGGTTTGAACCTTCCCGTGTGGAGTTTACACGTGCGTGAATTTCTCACTGCAGCGTGTGGCGGTTTCCTTCCGCAAGCCAACGACAAAATTGTCGGTCGGATCTTCTCATTGGAAGTAGAAATAAAATACCTGCCATAACAAAACCCGAATGAACTGCGTCGTCTAAACCCAGTTTATCGTTGAAGTGATCCCTTTTATGGCTTTTTACCGCATACTGACTGTAATGCCCTGGCATGTGGGAAAGGAGAGCCACAGCCACCGATGCACTTTTGCGTGTATGACAGATAAAACTATATATACGTTTTTTATAAAAAATCTGGCAATATAAAAATACTCACAGGTATATATTCTTTATCCTCTGCCTTAATTTTACAAACTCGGATAAAGATGTGATTTTTTCAGTTACAATTCCTCCACATCAGGTTAGATAAACACATTTTAAATTAAAGCGCTATATAAATCAGCATGTATTGTATTGTATCGTAATTTTATTTATTTATTTATTTTTTACAAAATCATCTTTTCGACATTTTCAAGCTTATATCCTTAAAGCAACTCTCCTCAAACGAACTGAAACTTTAGTACAGGCTTCATTTCAGATTACTCCACATCAGCTCGAAGCTCTTAACGTGTCTTTCATGTCCCTCTCCCTCCTCCCCCGCCCCCCCCCCCCCCCCTTTTTTATTATTGCCATAACCCACACCAAGTATTGCGGCATTCTGCGAGTTTTTCTCCCTGCATGTGTCAGGGAAACATCTTAGCAGGTTTAGGTCTGACACTTCTTGATAACACCATGAAGTGTGGAAACAGGAAATTCAAGACCTTTGGCGATTGCCTGCAATCCTTTGGGGTGATGGGGTTTTTTTTTTGTGTGTTTTTTTAAAGATGACGACACTCACGTTGCTCTCAAACTGCTCCCTTGTTCTCGCTGCAAAGTTTACTTTGGTGTAGCAAGGCCAAGTTTTTTTAAGGTTGTCACACACAAGTACTGGCAAAAAAAACAAATCATGCTTGTATTGTCTTTTTTTAATGAACTATTGACTGATTATAGTGAAATTTCATCGCACAGATTCGGCTCACAAGAGACCGGCGTAACACTAACAGTCGCCTCCTTAGCATCGTCCCCGCGGCCCACTCCCCAGGCATGACTAATCGATTAACGCTCTGTTCAACTTTCAACGTTGCCTTGGTGTAACAGCTGTTAGTGTAACAGTTGGATTGACTGCTCGTGCCTGGCGAGTGAGGCACGAGGATGATGTAACAGAACGGCGACTGTAGTCGTGTCGCCGTCTCGGATGCTACAGTGGCGCTTTCCCCAACACTCCATATGTTAAAATCATGATCATAATGCGATTGTGGGTAATACCGTACGGTAGATGTTTTTATATTTTCCCTTCCGCTATTATGGCGCACCTGCAAAATGGGATGTGGTGGCGCTTGTCATGTTGCGCACCAACACTCCACCTCCAACCCCCCCCCCCCCCCCACCTCCATATGTTAGTCTTCATCCCCACAGTGCTCCCCTGACAGGAGCTCAGTCAGTTTTTTTTTTTTTCGTCCCTACATTCCTTTCACTTTCCCAATGTTTGATCGAAGCGGTACGTAAGGACCAATGGCATCTATAAATGATCACATAATTAATCTTACTTAAACATAATTGAAAGAACTGTTTTAAAGAGGAGGCGGCCCGGTAGTCCAGTGGTTAGCACGTCGGCTTCTCAGTGCAGAGGTACCGTGTTCGATTCCAGCTCCGGCCTCCCTGTGTGGAGTTTGCAGGTTCTCCCCGGGCCTGCGTGGGTTTTCTCCGGGTGCTCCGGTTTCCTCCCACATTCCAAAAATATGCATGGCAGGCTGATTGAACACTCTAAATTGTCCCTAGGTGTGAGTGTGAGCGTGGATGGTTGTTCGTCTATGTGTGCGCTGCGATTGGCTGGCGACCGATTCAGGGTGTCACCCGCCTACTGCCCGGAGACGGCAGGGATGGGCTCCAGCACCCCCCGCGACCCTAGTGAGGATCAAGCGGTACGGAAGATGAATGAATGAATGAATGTTTTAAAAAGTGAAATCATTAAATAAGCCGTGCAGACCATCAACATTCAAACCCGAGTCCAAAGACCATTTCCAACATGTTTACACACGCAAATAAGCTCAGACAAAATAAAGAAAATAATAATAGTGTTGATATTTTAGTGAAGTATAAGACGGGCCAACTGACAGTGGCAAAAAAATTTATGTATGCTTGCACGGTGCCTCTTTATGTAAAAATGATAATTCCCAGACCGCCATCCCATTTTGAAGCTCGCATCCACTTTATGGATTCCTCCTATTTTGGATAATCCTACCACTTATACTAAAAGTTGCTTTTTAAGCTTTCATTTGTGAATATATTAGCATCATTGCACTTGAGAGTCTGCTCTCGGAGCTAGCGCTCTCCATAAGACGCTTGCACTCAACAGGTAGCACATCTATGATATCTTTATGATGCTCTTCCTCTAAATGGACATCTGCCCCTGCGGTTTTGCCGATCAATTCCCAAAGGCTATTTACGTCCATATGTTTCCCACCTAGTTTCTGCGGATGTGTTCCACACAAATCGGCATTTCCTTGCTATTCGATAGCATGGTTCGGGCTAGCTTCTAATTAGCATGCGCTGTGTCCCACAGAAACACTTCACTGCTGATTTTGTGTACAGAGTCCTCATTTCCTATTCGACACATGTCGCTTCAGTTTGTTTGCTTTTTTTTCCAATTATAATGTTTATTTAGTATTATTTTCAAAGCCCAGTCGTATTTCATCTGTTGCGGATGATAGCATGTCGGCTCTGCTATGTGGAAGCTATGGGCTTACGGTCTCAAATTTAGGCTTTCAAAGGAAAAGTTACACCCGAGGTCGAACAAGCGTCAGTATTTCAAATTAGTGTTTACTCGGGTTTCAAAATGAGCTTCTACGGCGACCGAATGCCACACCCTCGGGTTCGATTCGAATGAGCATGCCTTCACGTTCCACAAGAAATACTAGCGATGAAGTCTGGTTTATAAAACAGTGTGCGTGTTTCAACGGCATACTTAAAAACACGATGAAAAATGAACATCCTATTTTCTTGGGATCGTTAACGTCAAGTGGCCGATAGACCAGATGGATTCCAAAGCTCCTCTACCCCCTGTACTTCATGGCGGTTTCCAGATGATCGTTATGAGCTTCCCGGAGAAATATATGAAGCTAGATTGTCGTCTATATCACCACAGCCAAAATGGGAAGCTCAGGGCGTCTTCAATTCAAGTGTGAACGGGGTGAATTAAAGAGGTGCTTTGGTAACCTAAGTGAACCAGAGGGGATACATTATAGATGGAGCAGTAATGGAGTGGCTTGTTTAGACCAAAAGATGGAGAGAGAGAGAGGAACGCGTGGTAAATGGTTGAGAAAGATGAAACTAATCATGTCACTTGCCGGTTACGCTTGTCGGAGAACTCGACGGCGTCCCGTGCGGTTTCAATCATTGACAAGATTGAAATGCAAATGCTCTGCGATCTGCTTTACATAAACCGGAGGCCGGCGGCACGTTTGGTACCTGGGCCTTCAGTGGGGACTTAATAGCACCGCGATCATGTTGTTATTTATAGAAATCGTAAATACAGTCAAAAACATGTAATGGCGTGCAACTGTGCCGTGTACATCACTGGTGTCAAAGTCAAGGCCTCGGGGCAAGATCTGGCCCGCCACATCATTTGTCGTAACGGCTTGACGAGAAACGTAATTGACGTAACTCCGAAGTGGCCCGTGACAAAAATGAGTTTGACACATCTGGTGTCCGTCATCTTTACATTTAGGTTGATCTGATTATTTTGCATGCCGTCAAAAACTGTTTTGCGGTCAACGTGTATCACTATTGTATCAAATCATACAATGTAGACCGAATTTTTTGGACTAGAAGTCACTCATTTTTTTTTTCTTTTTCGGAGATTGGCTGCTCTTGCATCTCAGGTCCAACTTGAATGTTAAAATGCAATTTCAGACTGTGATCCAAAATCCCTGTTCCTGAATCGTGTTGACAGTGGCAGCGAACGAGTTTTGGTTGGACTCAAAATTTCCGTTTTTTTTTTCCGTTCCTCCTAATGGTTTCCCGTAACTAGAATCATATGTCGTATTGCTGTGGGAGAAGCTGCAAGCTAAACTAGCGATACAGCACATTTGATTTTGGGTGCTAGTCCGAGCTGTACTTTATTATTATTTATTTTTTGGTCAAATCAATTTCCCCCCAAAATGCAACTTATATAGTGCAAAAAAAGTACTTTTATTTCAGGTGATGAAACCCATCACTTGGAAATGGTAAAATGACTCTAAATCCTTGACGACTTGTATACGCATGATGATAGAGTGGTATGAAATATGTATAATGAAAAAACCATTTGAGTTACAGGGTGCAAAAATGTACAAAAATGTCAACCAAGGAAGAACGTCACTCTAAAATCATGTGTTTAAAAACAAAAAAAACCACACTTGTCACATAGCCCACTTAGGCTTTCACCCTGCGAGAGTGACAAATGTATGTGAATTTATCTATATGTGTTTAAAAAAAAAAAAAAAGACGACATGGTGCATTGCTTTTAAACATTCAGCAAATATGACCTGATTCATATGTACAACGGACTCCTCCGGGGAGAGAATTTCAATGTTATTTGAAAGAAGTCTCGAGGGTAGCGATGCTTGAAATGCTTTAGTCCCGCGTGAATAATGAAGCATGAGGAAGAAGAAGAGCAAGCAAAACAAAAAGTTGATTACTTTTATCCAAACTCATTTCTATTCCTTCCTTCTTTCATCCTGCTCGTTCATTGTCAAGTGGAATTCTATTCCCCTCCCCTATCTTAAGATGCTACACTTTCACAGCCCTGATGTTAGGATTTGAAACCAGAGTTTGAGTTTCATCGTAAAGTTTCTAGCAGGAATTCGGGTTTCAGAATGGGGAAAGGGTCTTCAATTTGGGGTTTTAAACCAGGTTGAGGCGGCCCGGTAGTCCAGTGGTTAGCACGTCGGCTTCACAGTGCAGAGGTACCGGGTTCGATTCCAGCTCCGGCCTCCCTGTGTGGAGTTTGCATGTTCTCCCCGGGCCTGCGTGGGTTTTCTCCGGGTGCTCCGGTTTCCTCCCACATTCCAAAAACATGCATGGCAGGCTGATTGAACACTCTAAAATTGTCAGCTGGGATAGGCTCCAGCACCCCCCGCGACCCTAGTGAGGATCAAGCGGCTTGGAAGATGAATGAATGAATGAATGAATGAATGAATGAATGAACCAGGTTGAGAAAGTCAAGCGAGGGTTCATGTCAGATTAGGGTTTTTAGGTCAAAGTTAACTTGGTCTCATTTATGGTGCCAAGTTACCTTTGGGTTTCAAGGGTATGGTTTCAAACAAATTAATAAAGGGTTGGGGTCTCAAATTAGGGCTTCCTGCTGGGGTCAAAGATTCCGAGGAGCGTTTCTTTCCACGATTAGGGTTTCAAGAGAAGGTTAGCATTTTAATCTAGTGTTCAGGTTTCGAGCCAGGGTTAGGGAAAGGGGAGTTTTTCTTGCCACAGTCAAGTTTTATTTGATACCGCCCCCCTGTGGCCAAGGCTGGAACACCAGAATAAGCTACACCCCGAAATGAATTGACACATTCAATCATGATGCGCCAACTGTTTTAATCTTTCATCGTTGTTAAATTGTTATTTCTTTGTCTTTATAAAGTGTAATATCACTCAAGGCTACTTTCCTTATTAAACTACAAACACGCGACAACAATTTTCACTAGGCTCTTTATTGAAGCAAGAACGGATTAACGGCATTGCAGTTCATTTCAATGGGGGGGAAAAAAAATTGTCCCGCCATTTTTAAGTGTCCTACTCAGTGCCTCCTTCCAAAGGGAGAGGGGCAGCTCTGTCATATCACTCGCACAGTGTCACATATCAGACATTGTAAGTCTGCATCGCCTAATGGAATTAAATGTGCAAATAGGATCCATTAGTAGCGGGCCAGTGGAACTGCTGCAAGCCAGCATGGGAACGAGTCAAAGAGACTGGTGCAGTGCGAGAAGACAGTTGGCAGCGGAATGTTTGTCTATTCAGTTCAGCGATGTTTTTTTTTTTTTTTTTTTTTTTTTGAATGCAGTCCTTCTCATGTGGAAGCTTTCCTTTTGCCAGGCACGCTCTTACGGCTCTTTTGTCAGTCTCTTCATTAATGCGAGTGTCATTGTGTTATGGCTTCTCTTAAGAGAAGTAATCAGCGTAATGTGTTTGAAAAAAAAACAACAAAAACAAAAAAAAAAGCAAAACATGATTAATGAGCTTGGAGGAGATATCGCTCTGCGGTAAAACCAATCACATTTCAAGTTAGGGTTTGGAGACAGGTTCGTGTTTTAAAACCCCAGGATCAAATTTTCCACCTATAATTACATAAGATATATAGATTTGAGAAGGGTTGTTTATGTTCTTTGTCCTCTGCATAGAATGACTGATATTAGTGCCGTACTAATGAGCTTTGAGGAGCTAATATGACCCATTGAGCAGTACAACCGTTTTTTTTTTACATGGTTTCAAATAAGGGTTTCAGATTGGGTGAAGGGTTCAAGTCAGGCTTCCAGTTTTGGAAGTCTTAACAAGCTTTTAAATGAGGTAAGGCATTTTGAGTTAGGTTCCACGATACCAACGCCATGGCAGGATTATTAGCTTCCCCTTATTTCGAAGCCGCATGCTTACGGACCTCATTATTGTGCTGAAAAAAAAAAGGCTTCGGGATTTTGGATTGAAGTTCTCAAGTCATTAGAGAAACCTCTTGACAGTCTCAGCCGCACTGCGATGAACAGCGGTAAAGTCAACCTTCGAAAAAAAAAAAAAGTTAATGCTGTTTTCGCCTGCGCTCATCTGGCATGCGGCCAATTGAGTGCCCCGTGACTCGGCGACAGCGAGCGCGCCGGATGTCGGTCGCCGAGGTCCCTGGAGTCAACTGGACTTAGTTTTATGGGGCTTTAGACCGCGGTTGGAAATGACTTTGAGGTGGAGATTAGTGTCTCCGAGGTGTCCCCCCCCCTCTTTCCTCGTGGCGAGTTCGAACACCGGGCCCTGTTGATATTACACGCGGAGAAAGATATTATCACCTCACAGGGGTTAAGGTCCTGTGTAATCAAGTTTGGACTTCATGCCATCGGGAGGGTTTCAGATGAGGGTTGAGGTTCGAAACAAGGGTTATTGTTCCAAATTAAGAGTTCAGCATGGGGCTGGTGTTAAAAAAAACAAAACGATTGTAATTTGAGGTTTCAGGCCAGGTTTGCGGTTTTGAATTAGGATTCAGGTTACAATAAGAGTTTCTTACGTATTATAAAACACTTTTCGGGCTTCAAGTTATGGTTTCAAATAAGAGATTCAAGTCAGGGTTAAGGTTTCAAATTAAGACTGAAAGAGGTTTCGGGTTTCAAAGTAGAGTTCCAAGCTGTGGTGAGAGCTTCAAGTCCAAGTAAGGTTTTAAGACAAGATTAGGGTGTCACATTCGAGGTGGGGTTTTAAATTTGGGCTTCAAAGTAGGATTAGGGTTTCAAAGAAGGGTTCCAAACCAGGGGTGGTGTTTCACATTAAGGGCTTAAATAAGAGTTTGAAGCCGGCCGGGGTTTCAAAAAATAGGTTAGAGTGCCCAATTAGGACATCAAAATCCGGTTATGGTTTTATACAAGGGTTCCAAACCAAGGTTAGGGTTTTCATTTGGGGTTCAGAGGCAGGGTTTTAGAGTTTTGGACAAGTTTTTAGGGTGTCAAATTAGGGTTAGGGTCTCAAAGTAGGGTTCCAGGCCATGTTAAAAGTTTCAAGCCAAAGTAAGGTTGTAAAATAAACTCAAGTTTCTAATTCCGGCGTCAAGTCAGGCTGATGTTTTCAAATGAGGGTTAAGGTTTTAAATTATGAGTTGAAGCCTGGGTTATGGTTTCAAGCCAGTGTCAGGGTTTCAAAATAGCGTGGTTAAGCCTGGGGATTGAAGCCCAGGTTCATGTGTACGCTTTAAGGGAAGGTTAAGGTTTCAAATTCGGTGTCTGGCCAGGGTTGGCTTTTCAAAATAGGTTTTCAAGTTAGTATTCAAATGACGGTTTTAAGGGTCAGGGTTTTGAGTCAGAGCTACTGTTTCAAATTCAGTCTTGGAGCCAGGGATAAAGTTTCAAAATTGGTTTCAAAGTCAAAGACTTCACGAAGCTTTATGAACAAACAAAAGCAACGAGTGACAATCCAATAAGTCCGCTTGGAAGAAGTTGCCGTTGACTGGTGATGAATGCAAATGTGATTGGCAGGGAAATGCAACGTAGCTGACTGACTGGAAGAGCAAATAAAATGCTCTGCTTTCCTCCATCGATTGAGCGACGGTCCCATCCAAAAGTTGCATTAGTTAATGCTGAGCGCTTGTCCGACATGGCCTCTTGCTTCGGGGAAATCTCATTTTATTTTCATACGGTGCCAAATCATGGCAGCATTATTCATCTCTCTCGGGAGGTCTTATGAAGAACGGGCGGGCGCTCCACTATAAAATGTTCACGGACAGCACTGCTGGATCTGGATGGAAAAATGGCGGGAATTGAGATGAAAAGGGAATCAACCAGAATTCTGGCATCTACTTCTTTACCATTCAGTTTAAATGTAACCGGTTCACTCCGAACATGTCCCACTTCGTAACTTTGCCGGTAATTATAACTACGCATGTCATTGTAACTAAGTAACTCAAGCAAAGTCAGCAAAGAATGTCATAAAAAGCCTACTAGAAGACTTGAACTTTATTTACTTTCAAACAAAGGCACGTAGCATGAGTTTGAACGTAATTGGGTCATTCCAAACTATGTCACAAGAGGGTGTGCACACTTGCGCAACTGCGTTATCGCACTTGCTTGTTTTTACTTCCCATTCATTTTTTTTTTTCAGGCTTCTACAGCTAAATCAAAAAAAGTCTTGCTCTCACGTTCTATTATCACAAAAATGTGTTATTTAAACAGGCGTGTGTTGACTTTTTCGACCCATTCTGTCTGATGCATGACGGGCGGAAAACCCGAGTCGTTATTCGTCTTCTACATCCGCCTCTACTACCGCGCAAAATTAAAAAGACAGTTCATAGCCTGCAGTTTCTCGCAAGACGTCATTGTGATAAAAGTGTCGTCTTCCTTCTCTTCTGTGCAGAATTGAAGGCGTCTCGCCAAACAGCCCAGCCATCGTTTCATGTTTCCTTCTCCTCTGTAGTTCTACTTCAAACAATTGGGGGGTGGGGTGGGGGGGGGCGGAAATCTATTTCCAGATACATTACATAAACAGGTGTGAAGTATTTGACACCTTCACAGCCCAACGCAAGAAATTTGAAGAGCGCTGCAATAAAGTCGCGTTCCGCTTTAATGCTTTGGGAGGGGAAAAGGCAGGTGGGCCATTGCTACGTCGCTTTTATGTAAATAATCCGACGTCATACCGTCAGTCAATCAGCACAAACTTGTTAAGTTTTTGTAAGAAATGATTATTGAAAACAAACGGGTACATCGCCAACACACATGGCCACACAATATAACATTCACAGGCATATATTCTTTCTCCTCTGCAAAGAACGACACACCACATAGACTTCTCTACAGGTTATATATTCAATTAGAAGGTACTTTGTGCCCAGAGGCGTGTATTATCTATCTGTCATACATGGTGTTAATAAATTGCATAGCTTGCCAGATTATTGGGGAGATATCAAGTTTTAGTGGCGGGATCGTCTGATTGGATGTTTACCCCGATGGGAATCTTGATCTGGATGCGAGTGGCAAATGCGCCAGTTGTCATTAAGGTGCCGCCCTTGTTACTGCTGATTGTGTCTCGCAGTAGGTAACGAATTGCCATTCGGTTTGTTGTCCCTACGTTCAATCTAGCTCGCCGGTTGATTGTAAAGAAACGCGCAGGGGTGCACGCGCGTGTGCGGCGGCAGGTTGGGTTTCGGTCTTCGGCGCTCGGTTACTCCAGCAGGTGTTTTTATTTTGGCCATGGAGATCAGCTTTCAGTTTGCCTCGAGACGTTACACGCCCGTGATGTCATCCTGTGGAGACGTCGGTATTTTGTCGTTGGCCGGTTTCTGTTGAAATCGGGCGGTTATTGCCGTTTGAGAATGATGATGACTATTATGAAAGCTATTCATACTTGGCTTTGTTGGAAATTGGATTCGGTCATACGTGAAGTCGGTCTTGACTCATTAAATGTTCGACAAATATGTCGCGAATCAAATCATTGATTCAAGCCTTTTTGTTTGACTCAAAGTTCCTCAAATCCTCAGAATGTGTTATGGACTTACTGGTTAGGTTTGGGCGGCCTGGTAGTCCAGTGGTTAGCACGTCGGCTTCACAGTGCAGAGGTACCGGGTTCGATTCCAGCTCCGGCCTCCCTGTGTGGAGTTTGCATGTTCTCCCCGGGCCTGCGTGGGTTTTCTCCGGGTGCTCCGGTTTCCTCCCACATTCCAAAAACATGCATGGCAGGCTGATTGGACGTTCTAAATTGTCACGAGGTGTGAGTGTGGGCGTGGATGGTTGTTCGTCTCTGTGTGCCCTGCGATTGGCTGGCAACTGATTCAGGGTGTCCCCCGCCTACTGCCTGAAGACGGCTGGGATAGGCTCCAGCACCCCCCACGACCCTAGTGAGGATCAAGCAGTTCGGAAAATGGATGGATGGATGGTTCGACCAAATCTTCTCATAAAAAGAACCGCAAATCGTAATAACATGACGCCGTTGACTGAATTGACATTAACGAATTCATTGTGCATGGAGGAGCCACAAAAATACGCTGAACTAAAATGATCCGTACAAACATTTTTTCAAGTATTTCCATTGGTATTCTGGAGCAATATGACGAATGACCCCCCCCCCCTCCCCCCCAAAAAATCTTTTATTGTTGTTAAATTTGATGAGGTTTTGCATGGCTCGTATGATTTATGAGGTTTTTTTTTCACTCACCCCCCTACAGTCGATTCTTGTGTATCGGATCCTTGATATCCCGTGCCTCAGAGCACACGGTCATTTGTTGCATGCTCACTTTGATAGCCTGACACAAATACTCTCACGGCAACGGGCTGTTGATGCAGCGTCTATATTCTATTACCTGCGTTAAGGAGGTGGTGGGATGTTGGTCGTGAGACTGATGAGGATGTCAGGCCACTTGAAAATGGCAATTTTTCCTCCTCCAACTTCAATGAGACACTTTAGTGCTCTGCCTGCCGCTTACACAGCTGGGGGGGTGGTTTACCCCGGGTGGGGGAAAACAAAATTCTCTGACACTTGGGATTTTTTATTTCAGCGGAGCAGGTTTCATTATCGTTAGCGTGTGAAAACTGCGCTCTGTGATTCAGCATGAATGCTTATCACAGTTTAGCAAGCAATTATCAAAAGCCTTGTAATTATCAACACTTTTTTTTTTTAATCCCAGGGTACTTTATCAGAGCAAACTAAAAACTCGTTTTTCTCTCGTTTCCCCGCAGAGGGATCCTTCCAATTCTATGGTTAAATGCCCTTGGATAGCGGTTCAACTATTTCAGAAGGCCTCTTTATTAGTTTTGATTGAGGACCTTTAGCATTGGCAATACTTAGTCCGTATGAGCGCTCGAACCGACTGGCAACCATTTCAGGGTGAACCCGGCCTCTTGATTAGCATCAGCCGGGATAAGTTCCAGATTACCCGAGATGTTAAACAAGCACAAGCGCCGCGGAAAACAAATGACGGGATGGATGAAAATGCGCAGTAAGCTCGCGAGAAGCTAACGCTAGAGTCTGCACCATCTTGGGCTCCTGCCTCCATTTTATCAAACATCTCAACAATGGACTCCATTGGACGAGGCTGTCCGCGTAAAGTTGGTTGAATTGTATCGAGTCAGCGGGAACGAGGGAACAAAAACTGGAAGTGGAAAGCTACCAAAATAAAATAATAGCAGGTAGCAGTGCTTGGCAAAAACAACTCTTCTGCTCATGTCTTGGGACTTTAAAAAGATGTGAACCCCTTCTGTCATGACAAAAATGTACATACAAGCAAATACTACTCAAACTTGTGCCGCTTGATGGCTAGCAACCAAGCGGCTAGCATTAGCAACTGACGCCAGTGCCCACTGAATCAGGATTATTTCCTGAGAATGTTACTTAAGAAAACAAAACTAAACTAAAAACCCCTCCAGCGATTCGCCTCAGATTCGAGCTTCTTTTATTCTGATAACTCAGGTTAAATTTTGTATTTCAGGATGTTGTGTTGTCCCTCCGTTACACACTGTTTCAAACTGAAGATGTTGAATGAAACTGTGGAGTTTACTCACAATTTTACAGGGACAATATTGTCCTGTTTTTTTTTTTTTTTTAATGAGGATCGTGGATCACTTAAAGTAATTTTCCTTCAGTACTCTGTAAGAAATCTCTCCAGCTCATGTTTCATTAAATTTGAGGCACCGTCATTGTGCCGCGATACGGGAATGTGACACAGCGTGGAGGAGAGGAAATATGGAAGAAGCCGTGGAATGAAATTACTTCTCTCTCTGGGGGTTGGGAACTTGTGCAGGACTGCAGTTTTTGGTTTTGACGTGATCGAGGAGAAATGGATGTAGAAATGAGAGAAATCAAAGTTTGTCGTTGTCACAACAACACTTAAGGACATATCGTTGGAGACGACGCACTTGAAAGCCTCAAACATGCGTTGATTGCGCTGGCGAGTGGAGCTTCGAGTAGGAACTCGGCACGCAAGTGGTTGCACTTTTTAAACATTTATTTTTTTTTACTTCCCCTTAAAGGCTGAGAAATACACACTGCAGTCTTTAAACGGAAAATCTAACAATCAGGAAATGGAGTCGTGATTGGGCAGCTGTCGTTTTGAAACCACCCACTGGTTTCATGGTACTTAAATAAAGGGTGGCGCGAGACACGCCGCAGTCATGTGATTGGTTGACCAAGTGTAAAAGTCAGTTAATCGACTCATCAACATTGGGAAACCCTCGTTTTGGTACCCGTTTTACGCTAACCAAAGAGCATAGTGAGACGCACTGCCGTCTTTTTGATTGGGCAACAGAAAATGTAATTATCAGGTAATCGATACACCGTGATTGGCAAACCCTCGTTTTGAAACCGTCAATAGGTTTTACGGTACCTAAAGGACGTAGAAAGACAAACTGCAATCTTCTAATGGAATGGAACCAGATTTGTTATTGCACATGTCAGGAGTACAGGCAATGAAATTAACTTCACAGTTACAAACTGTCCAAGAGACAGAAGCAACAACGACCAACAGACACAACGGGAAGCCTGATGGGTCGGCGGTGCCACGATTTTCTTAGATGAAAAAGAAAAACACAAGAAAGGGGCAGAGCGAAAGAAACAAGTACCAGACTATGCTCCTATGAGGGAGTGCTGAATCTGAAAAAATAAAAAAACACTTAGCAAAAAGGCAAATGAGTAAAAGACAGAACAAACAATGACTCAAATATGAGATTGTTTGACGGAAAACGTAACAATCAAGCAATCGATTCATATTGATTCTGCGACCCTCGTTTTGGATCCATTGCTGGGTTTGGATTTAAAGGGCGGTCTTTTCCCGGTTACAAGCGGCCGAAATGAGTTTTCTCCGCAGGGTGTCCGGGCTCTCCCTTAGAGATAAGGTGAGAAGCTCGGTCATCCGGGAGGGGCTCAGAGTCGAGCCGCTTCTCCTCCACATCGAGATGAGCCAGATGAGGTGGCTTGGGCATCTGATTCGGATGCCTCCTGAGCGCCTCCCCGGTGAGGTGTTCCGGTTATGCCCCACCGGGAGGAGACCCCGAGGAAGACCCAGGACACGCTGGAGAGACTATGTCACCCAGCTTGCAGCTGGGAATGACTCGGGATCCCCCGGGGAGAGCTGGACGAAGTAGCTAGGGAGAGGGAAGTCTGGGCTTCCCTGCTAAAGCTGTTGCCCCCGCGACCCGGCCCCGGATAAGCGGTAGATGATGGATGGATGGATGGATGGATGGGCGGTCTTTTCATTGGTCAATAGAAAACATAACAATCAATCAATTCGTCATAATTGGAATCTTCTCGGAAAACAATCCACGGGATGTCCAGGTTTTAAATCGCGGCTCGAGACGCGATGCTGTCTTTTCATTGGTCAGCAGAAAACAACATTGAGCTCATCACTTATTCATGACCGGGCAGCTCTCACTTTGGAAAGACACATTTTAGTTTGGCACAATGCGCTCTCTTAAAATTGTAACTCCTGATTCTCAGTGGTAAGAGAACGGGGAAGAACACCAAAGGCACTTTTTGTAAAAACGACGCACGGGCTTTTATGAACATCACATGATGGATGTTCTCCATGGTTTCCATGCAAAAGCGGGATACCGGGAACCACTTTGAATGTTAGTGTTGTCGCGTGTCACTCCCTATCGTCCTGGGCCAAGCATATGCCGTGAAGATTGATTTCACAGCTTATCGCCTGCTCAATGAAGAAAAAAAAAAAGCCTTGTGGGATAGAGGCGTGCCATCAAAAAAAAAAAAAAAAAAAAAAAAAAGCACCAGGATGAGTTTGATAAAAGCAAAGAAGTCACTGTTCTTCTGCGTATGACACTTCTGCTCTCTTTGGGCAGCCGCGTTGCTGTCGATCTGCGAGTGCTCACAGTACGGCCTGCCTGCTTCTCTGCGTCAGCCACCAGCAGTTTATTTATTTTTTATTTTTTATTAACTCATATCTTGGACCCCAGAGAAAACCCGTTTCAAGATTCGAGACGGCTTGATTTGATCACGCAAAATGAATTCTCTTTAGTCGAGCTGTAGTTGTAGTTGAGGGGTGCGACCTCTCATACGTTGCTTGTTAATCAATTAGAGTGTATTGAGTGGAGTGGGTCAGCGGGAGGGTCAGCGTCATGACTGATCCAGGTAGATTGTAAAGGATGTGCGGGCTAAATTAAAGCTGACAAACAGACAATTGTTGCGTCGCGAGCGTTTTGCCCTTGGGACGACTTTATTATAGTGAATGATAACGTATGAAATACTGTAACTAAAATTTTGAAAAAAAAAAAAAAGGAGAATGGTTGCTACGCATGTAATGTTATTAGATTGAAATTGAAAATTCATGTGGCGGCCCGGTAGAGTCCCGTGGTTAGCATGTCGGCTTCACAGTGCAGAGGTACCGGGTTCGATTCCAGCTCCGGCCTCCCTGTGTGGAGTTTGCATGTTCTCCCCGGGCCTGCGTGGGTTTTCTCCGGGTGCTCCGGTTTCCTCCCACATTCCAAAAACATGCATGGCAGGCTGATTGGACGCTCTAAATTGTCCCTAGGTGTGAATGTGAGTGCGGATGGTTGTTCGTTTCTGTGTGCCCTGCGATTGGCTGGCAACCGATTCAGGGTGTCCCCCGCCTACTGCCCGAAGACAGCTGGGATAGGCTCCAGCACCCCCCGCGACCCTAGTGAGGATCAAGCGGCTCGGAAGATGAATGAATGAATGAATGAATGAAAATTCATGTTTGCTACGCAGCCGTCTGTGTGATGCTTAACCAATCTTTCATGCTATGCTATCTGGCCATTGTTAGAAGCCCTGTTGCAATTTGTGTGTTCCATTGTTGGCCTTCCAAGTGCCCTGTCGAACGTTCATCTGTCGGGGGGGGGGGGGGGGTAACGAGGTAGATTCATTGCGGGAAGCGGCGCGCGGTGTTTCCCCCCCACCCCCCCCAGAGTGCTGCAGCACTTAAGGTCAATCATGCTGTCATCGCGGGCGCACCGATTCACGCTCTGTCACTTTCCGGTAGGAGGATTAGCTCTACCTGCTATGAACTTGCCAGGAAAAAGTTTGGGGGTGGGGGGAGGTTTAACAGTCTGTAAAAGTTCAACAAATTGGAACAATGAGACTTTGTACACGCATTGGCAGCCTTTAACATTGTGATGACGGATTTTGATGGCAGGAATTTCTTTCAAATTCATTCAAATTGAAAGTCTCCAGAGGGGACCCGGCTTGCAATCTCTCTTCCATCTCATCTGAAAGCTCCCCCCCCCCCCCTTATTTTTTTCCTCTTCCAATTATTCAAGCAAAGTTGGAAGCAGAGAATTTCATACCTTGCGTTAGCTTGCGTTGCTTCTCCAGGGATTCACTTGCTAATTTAATTGACAATTTTTTTTGCATGACGGCGGCAACAAAACCAACCCAGAAATCTACGGCAACAGCCCATTTAAAGGAGGAAGATGCAGCCGACTGATTGCGAGCAAGATAATGACCCAGAACATTCAATCAAAAAAAAAATAATGGTCTTGACTCTTTCAAATTATTTTTAAGTGGTATAGAGGACAAACATTATGTAAATAAGTGCAGTGGCACCTCATAAGGTTGAATACAGTCTGTTCTATCATGACCGAAAGAACGAGATCCCGGATACAAGCGGCTGAAATGAGTTTTCTCCGCAGGGTGTCCGGGCTCTCCCTTAGAGATAAGGTGAGAAGCTCGGTCATCCGGGAGGGGCTCAGAGTCGAGCCGCTTCTCCTCCACATCGAGAGGAGCCAGATGAGGTGGCTTGGGCATCTGATTCGGATGCCTCCTGAGCGCCTCCCCGGTGAGGTGTTCCGGTCATGCCCCACCGGGAGGAGACCCCGAGGAAGACCCAGGACACGCTGGAGAGACTATGTCACCCAGCTGGCCTGGGAACGCCTCGGGATCCCCCGGGGAGAGCTGGACGAAGTAGCTAGGGAGAGGGAAGTCTGGGCTTCCCTGCTAAAGCTGTTGCCCCCGCGACCCGGCCCCGATAAGCGGTAGATGATGGATGGATGGACAGTCTGTTCTAAGGATATGTCGGTTTGTATTTCCAAAAATTAATTTGATTAATTTGATGATTAATTTGAGGCATATTTTGAATGCCATTTTGAAGGTCATGAAATGGAACTTTACTTTTAGTGAGTAATGGGATGCAGTGCTAAACAAAGCTGACTTACAATTTGATTCCGTTGCAGTCCAGAGCGATTTGATTCAATCACTTTGTTATTGTTGCGTAATCTTTTTTTTCTTTCTTTTATTCCTAGACATTTCTTTTCCCAGCTTTTAACCGAATAGAGCCGGATTTGGTTTCGCGTCACATGATGTGCTTGAGGGACCTTATTGATTGTGCTCATGGGAGGAGCTCTCGCGGGGCATCTGCGACCACTGAGATATGAGCTAGTGATGTGGTGATGATTTAGAAATGTCTCCCGTCAGGGTCGCCAAGGGGTCGAACATTTCTGGTAAATCTTCATTGATCATTTTTGGTTGGCTAGCCACAGTTAATTCAGATGGTGAATCATCCATCCATCCATTTTTCAACAGCGCTTATCCCGAACAAGGTCGCGGGAAGTCGCCGAAGCCGATCCCAGCTGACTTCGGGCGGAAGACAAACGACACCCTGAACTGGTCGCCAGTCAGTCGCAGGGCACGTATAGAGACAAATGAACATTCACACTGTCATTGAGTGGGAACCGATACCACTCTGCCTGCATGCAAGATGGCGTGCAGGCAAAATGGTGAAGTAACAAACAAATTGAATATTTTCAATAGGAATTGAATGGAATCAACCCTTTCAGGGACAGCGGTCACCACAGTGGACATCTTATCATGTCGTCAGGTTACAGGTTGTCATTCTTGGTGCATGAAAGAGTAAACTGGCATTTTAGGCCAATTTTAATGAAAAGGATCACGTTCAAGCATAACTACAAAGTGCTGTTTTGCCAAAAGCAGGTATTGATGCAAAATAGTTCCCAGGCATGTTCAAAGCGTGAATCTGGTTGTTTGAGTGAGAATTATTCATTCATTAATTCATCTTCCGAGCCGCTTGATCCTCACTAGGGTCGCGGGGAGCCTATCCCAGCTGTCTTCGGGCAGTAGGCGGGGGACACCCTGAATCGGTTGCCAGCCAATCGCAGGGCACACATAGACGAACAACCATCCACGCCCACACTCACACCTCGTGACAATTTAGAACGTCCAATCAGCCTGCCACGCATGTTTTTGGAATGTGGGAGGAAACCGGAGCACCCGGAGAAAACCCACATAGGCCCGGGGAGAACATGCAAACTGCACACAGGGAGGCCGGAGCTGGAATCGAACCCGGTACCTCTGCACTGTGAAGCCGACGTGCTAACCACTGGACTACCGGGCCGCCCGAGTGAGAATTATGTTCAGATATATTTTTCAGCCACCATTTTGAAATTCCAGATGAATGGCCAACCTTCAATTGAGCAAATTCCTCGTTTTGCAGCACCAGTCGCCGCGAGAACGTCACGAAAAATAGGCTGGGCCATGGCCTTTTCCAGACCCAAATCCTATCGAGCCATGGATTTTGCCCCGATGAGAACTAAATTGGGAGTCAAGCCCTGCAAAACAAACAAACAAGCGCACGCTTGCCGTGGTGACAGCAGCACAAGAGAAGAATGCTGCAGGAGTATTAAGATTGAGGCGGAACTAATACTGTAGGTTTATCCCAAACTGCCAGTGCCTTCTCTCTGTTCAGTGTGCTTCAAACGGGAAGTGACAGCCTACTGAACGAGGAGAGGTGTTTGTGTGTTGCCAAAGCATATTTTTGTGACGAGACTCGAATGAAAAAAAAAAAGTTTTTTTTTTTCTCTCTTTCTCCCAAGGTTGGCAGGCAATAAGGCTTGACAGAAGATGCGACGGGGCCGGTGGTTTATCAGATGGCTGGCGACAGGAATGGTCATCCTGTCTTCGCTAAGCGCCGTCTGGGGCCAGGACACCGACGGTAAGAGCAGAATATCTTGTCAAAGAGCGGTCGCGCTGTTTTGAGAAAAAAGAAAATAAAAAAAACCCATCAAAAGACGATTATTGCCGCCTGACATCCTCTGACATTTTATTGTATGAGCAAGTATGAAGACCGCACTGAAAAAGCCAAAAGGAGTCTTGCTGAGGTCGCACGTCCTCCGATGCACTTCGCCGAATGTAAACGTATGCTCAATCGACTCAGAACGGTCGTAAGCATATTTCCGTCAATTTGTTTCACGTGTCGACCGAGGTAAGCGAAGAGCGCGCATGCGTAGAAGCCGTCGTAATTCCGTCGTGCTAGCAACAAAACAACGCCGTGCTAGCAACAAAACAAAAGGGAGTTTGCAAACTCACGCCCCACCTAAGAGATAAACTAATTTAGTTCGGAAGATGCTCATACGATTAATTTGAGGTGAATTGAGGCTGCTGAATAAAAATAACAACAATGATGATAATAATAATAATAATAATTATTATTATTAAATGATGTTAAAGGCAATTGTAAATAGCACTGCGATTTATCCATTTTGTGTTTATATTGCACTTAATTGAACGGTGGTTGTTGTTTTTTTTTCTTCTTTCTACCTACATTCTTGCTGCTGGAGGCTGTAAATTTCCCCAGTGTGGGACAAATAAAGGATATCTTATCTTATTTAAAATGGGAAGTTAAAAAGTTATTTTAAATTAAAAAGTATGACCTTTCCGGCAAAAGTTTTTGGTCACTAATATTTAATATTATTTTATATTTATATAAATAAATAAATAAATAAATAAATAAATATATATATATATATATATATATATATATATATATATATATATATATATATATATATATATATATATATATATATATATATATATATATATATATAATATTTAATAATAAAATTAATAATATATATTTGTGTGTGTGTGTGTGTGTGTAATATCCAACCTGTCCAGCTTGCACATGCATCTCCTTCGGTCCTTTTCATCAAAGCCACTTGTGAATCCACTCGGACAGAACGTTGACTGACGCTCTCCTTTGCCGACAAATATCACTACTATGCTGTGAGTCGGACAGATCTTTCTGAGTGACTTTACAAAAAAAGAAAAAAGAAAAGACGAATAGGCATGAATAGGGCAAATGAAAACCTGCGAAAAGGTGAAATCGGCAAATGCCAAAACCCCAACTGTGCTTGAGCCCACTGTAGTGCAATTTCTCTCATCTCATAACATTTCATGTTTGACGAGAAAAACTGTAATTATCAAAGTTTGATCGTTTCGGAATATGACTACGTCATTCTCTTGAATTGAACAATTTCTTTTTCCTCTTTCGAAAAAAAAAAAACCCACAACTGACCTTTTTCTTCGTCTATTACTGTTATTATTCTGCTGGAATGACATTTCTCCTCATCTCGCTACTTTTTCCAGTTAAACTATTCATTGATTGTTCCACTGCAACAAATTTATGCGGATAGAATTTTTCTTTATTTTTTTATTTTTTTATTTCCCCGTAGCATTTATTTTTTTTCTTTCTTCAAATGATGACTTTATACATGCACTTTTCTCTTTGTGACTTTTGTAAGATAGCATCTTTCTCATATTATGATGATTGATCATAACATTTACTCCAATTCTGGTTCCTATTACCTTTCCCCCCCCCCCCCCACTGCTGCGGGTTTTTCTTCTCGTCTTTTCCAAAATGGCTTAATTCTTGTAATTATTCGTAGTGCAAGCAGTGGCGGCGGCGGCGGCATCAGCGACAGCACATGTGGGTGTTGAATTGTGTTTCAGCCGTTCTTTCATGCTTTTCTTGTTGCTTGACAGGAAGCCGGAGAACATATGCAAATGTGAAAATCTTTTGGTAATTTGGCTTCACCCGGCAGACAATATTATTATGCGAGGGAAGCAAGTTCAATGCCAAAAGAGGCCCGCGCCCGTTCGATGGCAGGCTAAGTGCAAAGATGACGTAACCATGTCCCAAATTCACACGTCTGTTGCCGTGTGTGATGTCATCTGGTGACATTTAGCCACTTTTGAGCACGCCACAGTCATAGCGTTTTCCTCTTTCTTGACTTATTAGGTTGGAGCCGGTGAGGCTGCTATTGGCCATGTGAGTCTTTCGTTCCACCCAGGGATGGTGGAGGTTTAAGCAGGGGTGGATTTTATTTTCACCTCGCCTCAATACGACTTCCCACTCGTAAATCCACTTCCTCTGCCCACCTTGAGGCGCCTTTAGCCTTTAGCTCTTGCCAGAATAATTGGACTTGAATATTGGGCACTGGCGTGTTTGAACATGGTCGAATCTCTGAATTTGGTATCAGATGAATAGCATTTCTTATTTTTTTTTGTGTGTAGTCAATATGTAAATACCACAAGACAAAATTTGTGTTTTTCGATAACAGGCACGTTATTTACAGAGCACGTTTGGTGAACAAGGCAGTTCAATGTGCTTCACACAAAGGTACTGTACGTTTAAAAACATTCATATAATACACTCATTACATATAATCTATTTTCCGGAGTCAGGATGAATCACAATGTGTTTGTAAAGTTATCTCGCATAATAAAATGAATCTATATATATATTGCGCTTCGTCCCGCACGCGGTCTGTCCTTCCGTCTGTCCCTTTTCAAAACGTACCTACTTCACCGCGCCGCCACTGCGCCGCTCAGGCAGTGGCTCACTACGATCGCGCGGGCATCTTAGCGAAAAAATGTTGTCTACCCACAAGCATTTCAATGAAATTGTTAGTTATTTAGTAGAGCTAAACATCTCTTTATTTTCGCGATAAGCAATGAAGATGAACAAAAAGTTGAACCAAGCAACAACACTTTTGTGGGCCAAAGGCCCACCTTACCAGCCTTCTGCAGGAACTACCTGATGAGCCGCCCGGAGGGCGGCGAACCAGCTAGTGTAATATATAAAGAGAGTGAAATCTATTTTTAGCATTGATGATCTTTGTTTCCATGGGGGGGGGGGGTCGCTGTTGTCGAGTGAGTTCAGTCGAAGTGGCTATTTTTTTTCTTTGACGTGAACTGTCCACTTTGTTCCAGTGGAATTTTCCTGCTATTGGCAAATGTATGTATATTTAAAAACAAACAAACAAATCTAAATCAAATACTAAAACTAATCAAAACCTAAACTGAAAAAAACCCAAAAAAACCATTCAAACTAACTGAATATGAAACAGCAAAAGTCAAACCTCGGTTCCCAATATTTGCCCATTTCTCTACAATCTACACCATGTACCTTGAGATTAACCGGAAACCAACCCAGTCTGTTCTGTGACTCAGCCCGGCCAACGATACTTTTCAAAGCAGAAAAGACCTTTGCACAGATTCATCTGCGCTAATCTCGAAGACCAAAGGTATTGCGCGTTCAATCGCTGTCTTCGTCTTACCTCATTTCATGTTTCATGAGTAATCCCCTCTCCTTTCATGTTCTCTTTTTGACTTTGCTGCTGTAATCTCATTGCGGGAGTTTTCCCCGACATGCTAAAATCCCGCCTTGCACCTCTTGTACGCCCATTGATGCCAACGCGAATGCGGACGACCGCGCCCGATAGTTCAGCGAAAGTTCCAACATCAATACGGAGCGCAGTGGCCAGATGTAAAGTGCACATGCATCACCGCTAAATCCCGCCTGACGCTTAATCCGCATACCAACGCACAACAGCATTTACGTGTTTATGAGTGTGTAGGGTGCGGATTAGTCGATATTTTCCGATGGACGCTCCCGCCGTGTGACGACCACGCCGCCGTCCTGTCTCCGCACGTTCATTCCAACTCGCAGTGATTGTCTATTTTGGGGATTTTCTGATTAGAGGCCAGATGTGCCGCCGGTTTCTGGCTCAAGCAGCCTTTGGAAAATGGGAAGCGTTGAATTGACGGCGGATGGGGTTTAATCTGTCCGCCAGTGAGTTCTAATCAGACTCCAGGGCAGTACAGGACGGAAAATGAGGAGAGGGGTACTCCTAGTTAGACGGGGCTCTGAGCTTGCAGGGATTTTCCTTCCAATTGGTCCTGCCTGGAGCTTCTTGGTAGGTGATCACGTGTGAGCGAGGGATGGGGGAACGGTGATTGCAACCCAGAACCTCAGAGAGAGGCGAAGACGGCATCTGAAGGTGCAGACAAACAAATCCTCCCCTATGACAGGGATGTTGGGGTGGTGGGGGGTATTTTTCATCAGTGCTACTGGGGTGGGGGCACAGAGGACCATGGACTTCCTAATGAGATGTATGACAAAAGTGCAATATATGCACAAAGTATATGCATGCGAGCAAATCTAATCTATGATAAAATATTGGGGCGGCCCGGTAGTCCAGTGGTTAGCACGTCGGCTTCACAGTGCAGAGGTACCGGGTTCGATTCCAGCTCCGGCCTCCCTGTGTGGAGTTTGCATGTTCTCCCCGGGCCTGCGTGGGTTTTCTCCGGGTGCTCCGGTTTCCTCCCACATTCCAAAAACATGCGTGGCAGGCTGATTGGATGCTCTAAATTGTCCCAAGGTGTGAGTGTGGGTGTGGATGGTTGTTCGTCTCTGTGTGCCCTGCGATTGGCTGGCAACTGATTCAGGGTGTCCCCCGCCTACTGCCCGAAGACTGCTGGGATAGGCTCCAGCACCCCCCGCGACCCTAGTGAGGATCAAGCGGTTCGGAAAATGGATGGATGGATAAAATATTGAAAAAAAAAGATGTCCAACTGCGAATACGCAGGGATCGGCTGCAGTTTTAAGTTGTAATATCATCAATCACCACTAGATGACAGACGTGTCTGGGTTGCACTTACACCCGGTCGTGTACGGCCCTAAATGACAACATGAGCAGGCTTCCTAATTTTTATACATATTCGAAATGATATGCAGGACAAAACTGTAACTGATGTGTTTTTGTAGCGGCACCCTTTGCACTCGGGGGTGGGGGTGGGGGGTGGGGGGGTGGTATCCACTATTTGGTTATTTTGTTGTTTGCTTCAAAATCTTTGTTGCTGGGTTAGGCTAGCGGATCTCATATTTTTGTCATACATCTGGTTAGTAAGTGCATGGTCCCATGTGCCCTCCCCCCCACTTGCACTGATGGCTCCCTCCAGCCATTTATGTAGTCCACCCCTGTTCTACGATGAAAGAGCAGGAATTATTGTGCACCGCTACGTTTGATGTTGGAATCAATAGTACCACACACCCTCTTCTTCCTCCTCCCCCTCCTCTTCCGCCTCCTCCCCGTCGCTTCTGACACATCCTCCCAATTTGACCCTTTAGAATAAGCACCTACGGGCAATTACGGCGAGAACTCCCACCTCCCCCCTGCCCCTCCTCTCCACGGGGAAGACTTGTCGGTTAATGATCGGGCGAGCAGGGGAGACGGAGCGCTTTCTTTGTTTCGGCAGACATTGGAGGCAAAAAGAAACCACGCAGCGCCGACCGCCTGCGCGCATCGATCCGTGAATTTTTTTTTGCCCCGAAGTGAGGAAGTGGCGAATGATTTGATGCCTCCGCATACGAGGTCTTTGGCTTGGCGATCAGTCGTTGGTCACAAACAAAATGAGAGGAGTCGGAACAGACCAGAAACAAGATTTCCTCCATTGTGCTAATGGAACCAAAAAAAAAATGCCAATAATGCCATCGCCAAGAGGTTGTCTTGGGACAGTACGTCCATTGTTGTGGTTCGCAGTGGCCGAAAACTGCACTAAATCCTACAAACAAGGTCTCCATAAATCATGTGACGTGGATTTAACCATGACAAAACATCATGAAGTGGATTAACTCAGGTTTTCACCTCTATATTGACAGAGGGATTCACTCTGTAGTTGAATTACAGAAAAATAATCCCACAAATCTGACATACAGAATGAAACCAAAACAAACAATATTACATTTGTCCTAACGGGGGCGGCCATTAGTGATGATTGGTCGTCAGAGCGACTGCCAGCCTTCTCGTGACCCGTCGACCCCTTTAATGCAGGCGCCAAGTGGTTTAACCTATCAAATTGAGGGCAGCTACGCCGAACACAAATCTCCACCTGGCTTGATGAAGGAAAAATGTCATACAGAAATACATTAATCCACCAAATTGCCCACTGGGAAGAGGAAAGGGGCTCAAGTGGCGGAGTCTGATTCTTGGCCCTCCGCAAACGAGACGATCAAGACAATGAATCGTCTATCCAAAGCTTAATCTTGCCAAACAATATCGATTAACATCCTGTTATCACGACGCTTCCTGATACCAGATGAGAACAATGTAAATCCGTCGGCTGCCATCAAATTTTGTGTGTCTGCCTTTAAAGATCATGTAGCTAATTTGTTTGTGTTTTTTTTTAAATTCTTTTTTTTTAAAGTGATTATGCGCCACTGCTGAGGAAACCTGATAAGTGGTTGGATTGTATCTCGCAATTTAACAGTCCCTGGACTAGTACACGTTGTTCTCACCTGTTGTTACGGTCCACAATTTCCATGAACAACCTAGATTAAACTTAATTGCTTCGTGCCATACCGAATTTGTCTTTCACTTCTAACATCTATCACACCATGTACTAAACTATTCTCCTATTTAGACTGGGCTATCGCAGCATCTTCCTGCTTCCTGCTTCTGCGTATCCTCTTGAAAATACCCAATGTCCACCTAGCCTTGTTTCCAAGTCTTGGAAGGAGAAACTCAGTGTGGGTGTGGTTATAATGTAAATTAGCCGAATGGCTAACACATAATAATGATATATACATTTATTTATTTATATTTTTTTAGGGTGTGTGACAAAGAGAGTCTTTTGTGTCGTAGTTTGTTTCCATAGCCATAAAAAAAAATCTGTTAGCCTTGAAAGATGGGTCAAAATGCTGTATGTATATATATATATAATATTCATTCATTCATTCATCTTCCTAACCGCTTGATCCTCACTAGGGTCGCGGGGGTGCTGGAGCCTATCCCAGCCGTCTCCGGGCAGTAGGCGGGGGACACCCTGAATCGGTTGCCAGCCAATCGCAGGGCACACATAGACGAACAACCATTCACGCTCACACTCACACCTAGGGACAATTTAGAGTGTTCAATCAGCCTGCCATGCATATTTTTGGAATGTGGGAGGAAACCGGAGCACCCGGAGAAAACCCACGCAGGCCCGGGGAGAACATGCAAACTCCACACAGGGAGCCCGGAGCTGGAATCGAACCCGGTACCTCTGCACTGTGAAGCCGACGTGCTAACCACTGGACTACCGGGCCGCCCCTATATATATAATATATAAAGTGTAAAAATGTATATATATTATACATATATATAATATATATACTTATTTTTGGCCGACATTGAAAGAGTAACAAAGCAAGTCGCCCTAGAACAACATTAATTACTTTGCAGTCTGATGCAAGGATTTCACCGCACCCCGCCCTCAATATAACGTCGCTTGTTTGCCTTGACCTGCCATCTGCCCACGAGCAGCCCATGCCTGGCATGCAGCATGTACCACTGGAGCCCGTCTGGCTACCCTCCGCCAGACCCCCCCATCCCCCGTCTGTTTGGACCCTTTCCACTTCCATCCGCGCACTTTCGTCGCCGTCCAACAGGGAAATTAAAATTAGTTATTTCCCACCTGTTTGCTGTAAGGATTTGTCCTCTCGTTAACATTCACCCGTGACACCTTATTAACCTGTTCGTGTCGGGAGAGCATCCTCTGAAATGTTTTTCTGGTATGAAATATTTCCTCTGGAGGTGCTGCGATATTTATGTGGAAGGGCAGAGGTGTTTACGGCTGCATATGGACATTTACGGCTGTTTACCGAGTTGGCAATTGGCCATCTCTGTTCTTTTCTCTGTCTGACAGGTCGCCACAGTTCAAACACCACCTCTTCACCCTCTAACTCAGGGGTGTCAAACTCATTTTTGTCGCGGGCCACTTTGGAGTGAAGTTTTCCCTCGGCGGGCCGTTACGACAATGAACAGTTTAATTACGCCGTTACGCCAGTTTGTTCCATTATTGTTGAAGTGAGTTTAAACAGGCTCACAAAATGATTACAAAATTGTCATTTGTTACACATGACACTTTGGCATTTGAGGACAGATTCAAGCAGAAGTTGACACACATGATTTTCTTTTGCGGGCCACATAAAATAATGTGGCGGGCCAGATCTGGCCCTCGGGCCTTGACTTTGACATCCTTTCTTTAAGCGCTATATTATTGGCAGATTTTACAAGGCTGAAGAGAGGAATGACAAAATCAGATAAACATCTCCACCTGTAGGAATTTTCATTCAATTTGCAGTCACACAGCAAAAATGGAAACGAGGTCGTCACACATCGCAAGCAAAGCTTAATGAACTAAAGATTTTCGTGATCCCGTTTCTTTTTCTTTTTCTTTTTGCATGGCTGTGCATGATTGTTTGGAACTCTCTCCCTCCTGGCCTGCACCGCTCATTAACTTTGCTGTCCTTTAAGTTGGGCGCCCCGGTAGGGAAATTTGATTTATCTTTTGCTTAAAAAGGTGATTTTTTTTCTTAGAGTTCAACAGACACTTGGAGGAAGGGGCAACTTTTCATGTAGGAAAAAAAAAACCAAGCAACTAAATGTCTGGGTTTTTTTTTGGGGGGGGGGGGGCTTTCTGAAGTATGCACCATCCTTTTAGTAAATGTTCTTGTCAGGGAATATATTTGCTTTCCAGAATAAAACAAATGTATTGCTCATCTCCATTTTATGTTTTGTGGGAAAAGGCTGCCATTATTTCATTTCCAAGTGAAGTGTTAAAATTGCAAGGGTGCAAATTACTCACATTGAATTTTCATGAGGACCACTCATGATTACATTTGCCGCCTGTAACATTTCCTCCTGCTAACCCTCCCCATTAGCAATGAAACATCATCATCATTTTTCTTCTTCTTTACACTAGTGTAAAATGTCACTAGTGCGTTATTTCACACATGGCCAAAGAATTTTGTGCATGTGTATGAAGGTTTACAACTTGATGCTGAGCCAAATATGATGCCGAGCCCTTGGCGGACGTCCGTGCGCTGCCGAATGACATTAGTGTTTATTTTAAGCCACGGTGATGAATAACAAATCAACACAGCAGCATATTGCAGCATCACATCTTGAAGATAGGTAGATTTGATCATGATTCTTTCAGATGTTTTTTTTTAAAGTCTAATTTGTACATTACCGACCATTGTCCTCATATAAAACATTTAAAATGTATGTAAATCCCTCCAAAAATTAAAAAGACATTGCTGCGTCATAAAGTCTGAGACACGATAGAGTGAAACTGTATAGAATGTGCATGGACGATTTAATGATCTTTTTTTCATGAGCTTTATGAGATTGTCAACATGTTAAAGTCATTAACGATCAAATGTCGTCGTATCGCCCACCACGACTACAAACCCAGCAATAAACTTTTTTCAGACCATTTAGACAAACCTCAAAGTTGGTAAAAGCACAGCGCATGACTGTTAGTCGGAATGTTAGCTCTCATGCTAATGCCGAGACAACATGAGAGGTGTCCAAACTGGTCCAAAAATGGAATCATGACATATTTCTTTCACTTTGACTTGACTGCCCCAATGCTTTATACATACTCTACACGGCACAAAGCTGTAAAACGGTGTATTAGAGCTCATGCTAATGCTCATTATTAGTGTTAGCATGAGCGCTAATATCATCCATTAGCGACTAATGGATGACATTAATGATTCAATCTAGTTGAAACTGTTCTTTTGAGAGGGCGTAATTATAAATTTTGTAATTCATTGGTGGGTAAATGTGTATATATAGAGCGTGTGTTTTTAAAAAAATGTTGGTTGTTTATGTTTGAGACTGACTAATTTACGTTAATGTCACGGCGTATTATCGGTAGCTTTCATCTACCGACCATATTAGATCGAATAGGCCAAGTTTGAATTATACAATTGCTTTACATCAGTATTTCCTCCCTACACCTACTCTGACACACAAAGTAACTCGTCTTTCCCTCCTCACATTTATCCCGTCTCACTTTTAGTCTGCTTCACAGTTACTATTCTCAGGACACATTTGCATACTTAAGTTTTGATGCAGCCGTTTGTTTATTCCTCAGCCCGTACCGGCCGTTATCTACTTAGTCGGTTCAATTTGCACACATTACCGTCGACTCTCGCTTCCGCTTTCATTTCTGCAGATGGGAGCAGGTTGCCTAATTATTTTTGGAACCCCGGGATGGGGAGTGGTGAGTGCACTTGAGGAATTAGCCGTTGTTGGTTTTTAAACCAAGATAGTGCAGCGAGTGCGCTAAGGCAGAATTTGGATTCATTTAATCAATCATGCATGAACAACAACATAATAGATAGCGTTTTATTGGTATTCGGTGGCTAAGTGCCGCGCGTGTTTCTTTGACAACAGCACGGGCTCGCTCCTGATTAAAATGCGCGCCGCTTGCATATTTCATGTGATAGCGCCGCACGCTCTTGCACATGCAACAAGCGTGCGCTTGTTGCGTGACAGCAGGTCGGTGCGAAACCTTAGTCCGTGACTCTTAAGCCGGTGTCACTGACTGACTGCCTGACTGCCTCGGCCTCTCTGATGACACACCGTCATGTAAGAGGAGACCCTCTGATGGCGTGCTGAAAGGAATTCAATACCTTAAAACAGGCTCAACACTCATAAAAACGTAGAAACATTTGCATGGTTAAATTGTGGTTTGGTACATCTAAGTTTTAATTCCCCCCCCCCCCCCCCCCTAAAAAGCTTTATAATTGCCTATTGATGCCTCAAGTTTGCGGCAAAGCACTATATTTGTCTTAGTGACGCTCCTCAACTCATTTCAACACGCGAGTTCCCTGGCATGGAGATGCAACAAGATGCAAAGCACAAATCTTGTCTGCATGGAGCGCCGCAAATCACTCCAACATAGTTCCTTGACACTAACATGCCACAAGATGGCGCAGCGGCACCATTTGTTTTTCTAAATGAAGCTCCTCAACTCATTTCAACATAAATCCTTGGCACAGAAATGCAAAAAAAAAAAGTCTGTTAAGCACTACTTTTGTCTAAATAAAGCTCATCCTCAATGTGTTTAAAGCGAACGTGAGGAGCAACGCAGATTTCATTCATTCATTCATTCATCTTCCGAGCCGCTTGATCCTCACTAGGGTCGCGGGGGGTGCTGGAGCCTATCCCAGCTGTCTTCGGGCAGTAGGTGGGGGACACCCTGAACCGGTTGCCAGCCAATCGCAGGGCACACAGAAACGAACAACCAGTCGCACTCACACTCACACCTAGGGACAATTTAGAGTGTTCAATCAGCCTGCCACGCATGATTTTTGGAATGTGGGAGGAAACCGGAGCACCCGGAGAAAACCCACGCAGGCCCGGGGAGAACATGCAAACTCCACACAGGGAGGCCGGAGCTGGAATCGAACCCGGTACCTCTGCACAGATTAATTTTTTTTAATTCACCGTATCGTGAACTTTCCTCCCCTTTCTTTAAAGTTAGTTCTTTAAAGTGTCCTCCCCTGAACCACGGAGGTTCACTCGACACAAAATGAACCCTGTGATTGGTTGGCAAATCTGTTGTGGTCGTACTTGAGTTATTTTCCTAATCGGAAAAAAAGTTTCCCTGCAAAAGAAATGGCGAGCACTCTCTTTTTCTCCCTTCCAACAGTAACGTTAATTACCGAGTGAGCTTCGGTGTTTCAATTGATTCACGTTGATTAAGCGGCCTCCATCTCGCACGGTATAATATCATCCTGGCAGCAGGAGTAAATGCCCCCCCACCCCCTCCATCATGCATTTCTCCGATGTCTCGCCTCTTTTTAATAACTGCCCATCTTTATAACGATCTTTTTTCCCCCCCACCACCTCCCAAACTTGTTTCACACTATTTTATTTGTTTCCCCATGCTTTTTGCTCTGCTTCTCTCTGGCTCCACTAACCTCTTCAGACTGGCAATACGAGGGTAAGAGGGCTGTTGTTTTAGTTTCCTCCTCGTGTATTCGTCTGACCCCCCCCCCCCCCCCCCCCCGTCCCCTCACCATTGGCTTACCTACCCGTCGTCCCATCTGGTGGCCTCTCTCATTACCTGCGTCCCGTGAGCTCGCCGCATTTCGCCCGGCGTGACCTCCATCTGCGTTTTTTTTTTGTTTTTTTTTGCCACCGCTTTGACCGCCCTGCTTGCTCGCTGTCACTGTTACGCCGTCGACCTTGCCACCCGCTGTACAAAAAAGATCTGCCACTTGTTTTGTTCCCATGTTATTCCAATTAGGATGTCTGTTTCGTATTTTATTATTATTATTATTATTTTTAATATACAGTTGAACCTCCCAAGTTGAATACAATTCATTCCGGAATGTTGGTGAACACATTTTCTTGATAGAAAATAATGCAGATAACATTGTAGCCATGTTTATCGCAAGTGGAACCTTCTAGACCAGGGATGTCCAGAGGGCTTCTATCCAGCTTGTTTTAAATGTCCACCTCCTCCAGCACACTCGATTCAAATGATCAGAATCGTGAGCGGGGATCTCAGAGGATGCCGATGAGCCGATCATTTGAATTAGTTGCGTTGGAGGAGGCAGACAAATAAAAGAAATCGGACAGGCGCCCTGGAGGACCGGTATTTGGGCACCCCTGGTATATATGGAGTCTATAAAGTGTCGCAAAGACCCAGCCGCAATTGGTGAAAACCCACAAAATAGAGAGACCATATACATTTTACCATCCCATCGCCCCTCCAACAAGCTTGAAATTCCTTCAAACTTATTACACACACACACACACACACACACACACACACACACACACACACACACTGTACGGACTCATTCAACTCAGCACAATACTTTCGAACCTAGCTAATTTTTCGATTTAACATTCACATTTCTTGAAATGGTGAATTCGGGATTTGCTGAGCTCTAATGGATAATCAGCAAAATTATAACTATGTAATAAAATCCTAAAATAAAATCTTGTGTGGAGCCCCATCCATTGTGTTATGAGATTGCATTTTCTAATTGAACTAATGATTTTATTAAACAATATTCCCCAAATTTTTTTTTGTGGTCATTCTACTTCTCTCGACACCCCTTGATGAGGTTACTCCCATCTTTTGGAATAAACATTAAAAAATGCCCAAGAAACACTAAAAATGTGCAGAATGAATTGACGTCTGCGTAAGCTAAATGCAATTTTTTTCGTGATTTTTCGAGAACGTTTTGACGCAATTTGCAAATTGCACGACTTACCACGGAGGTTCTGCTGTATGGAAACTATTTTGCAAGCCAATAATGTCGGATTTACAAAAGCTAATGCATAATGTGAAAACCAAAACTGTTACCCCTTTGTGTGTGTTTGAAAAGCACTTGTTTATTTTTTTTTATTTGCACTTCTGTTGTCGTGGGACAACGTGCCCATTTGCAAAGTGTTTCTTAAGAACTGCAATTATTAAATCTGACCTTTTCCTTTCATGGCAGAGTGTAAGCTGTCCCGGCCCGGCCCCCCCGCTACTATAGTGACCATCGACGAGGAGAGTCCCAACGGTACGTAGCAAACAGCCACATTTCCGGCTTGCAGAGTTGGGTTTGCTATGCCTTATCCTGATTGCCGGATCGCGTGTCCACCGTGGGTGGTTATGTGAGAGGAATGTCACAAATGATGTGAGAGAAATGTCTGTTGCCATGAACAGAACCGTGTACCCCAATGAAAGGGGAGTGAATCATGTGATGTGCCGATATTATTTTTGTTCACCTGGAGTGGCCATCCTCATGTTTTCATTTTAGTGTCTGTGACTTTGAGTGTTTTGGGTTTTAACTCATTCACTCCCAAAGACGTTTTTAAACGTCTTTTCAGACTTGGTCCAGAATTGGCTGGTACCGAATGAGTTAAAAGGCCTCGTGAGTGATGTGTGCGTCAGTGAAAGTCAGTGTAGCTAGCTATTAATAGGCTAATTGTTAGCAAGTCTGTGTGGGTGATTGGGTGTAAGTTGTGGCGCTATACAAGCTAGTGTGTCAATGTTCTGAATATAAGATTAGCTAATAAATTAGCTAACAATATGCTGTTATCTGCTGAGCCGCTTGGTGGAAGTGACTTTGTCACTTAGTGTTTGTGTGGTTCTTTTCTGGCATTGGCTACACATTAGCCAAATCAGGTCATCGGAAATGTTCGATGCGTGGGACGGCAAATCTGAAGGGTGATATCGCACACATTGCTACATTACACACAGGGTCAGTGAGCCTATGTGCCGATGTTTTTATTTTATTTTATTTTTTTACACGCCGTCATACTGTATGTGTGCGACACAAGAATATTTCGATGCTTGGGGGCAGGCACACACTGTCGTCAGCCATAACCTATTCTTTGGACGGCGAGCCGTCTGCGTGCAGCTGATGAATGTGTCACAGGGTGATGGCTCACATGCGCCTGGGAGGGGGAGCTCCATGTTCATGGCAAATGCTGATGTCTATCGAAACGACACAGGCGTGTCTGTGTCCCCTGGAGGTATTACCATGAACGGAGCATAAAGCTTGGGGTGGTTTGAGTCAGATAACGATAATCTTAACGCTGTTGGAATGACAAGGAGGATGATATGAAATTAAGCATTCACTCTACAGATACTGATCAGGTCCAATCTGACCCGTTCTAACATTTGGCATTCATTAAAAAAAAATAAATACATAAAATAAACAACCCGAAATGTCATTCACTGTGAAATGTGGGCCAAAATTCACAGAAAAAAGAAAATATGGCTTTTGCGCAGGTGCCGCAAAGTTTGTCTACAATGAGGCCGTCCTAAAATGAATTTCACAATCGCAAGTGGATGTTAAATCAAGACGAACGGTCGGAATCGTGAAACGGCACGTGACAAATGTCGGTGAGAAGTGTTCACGGGGGGCTTGAAACATTCCCGAGAACTCATCCATGTATTTCTGAAAAGATCTGCACTTGATCATTTCATATGGACATTTATCATAAGGGTCAAAACTGACCCGGAAGGTTCAATTTGAGCATGGAAATGTAACCGTCTGAAAGGGTCAGGCATGATGGCAATATATGCCTTTACGATTGCAGCTGTAATTTGGAGTTTGGATCAGTGCTCGGGCCTTAAGAGGTCAGACGAGCCCACGCCCAAAAGCCCCGTCCGTGCTGACGCAATGTGGGTGCGTGCGAGTCGGTGCGGGCTTGGCGATGCTAATCTCCCGCTCATAAAGTCCTCTTTTACCTGGGAGAAGACTCCCTCCAGGCTGCGGCGTCCCTTTATATTCATCTCCGACTGTGATGAAATGACCCGCCGTTCGTCCTCTCCGTAATGGAATGTAAAACAGACCAAGCCGCCGCTATTGACCAAAAGTAATTATCCGTCTAAATGTCTTTCACCTCGTCATTGCCATCCAACCGAATGCGCAGAAGTGGTGCACAATAAGAGTGCGTCCTTGTCCGGGTCTTTCCTAATCACTGATTTTAGTATGTCCATAAAAAGGGAAGCAAACACAATCACCAGTGTGTAATTATTGTAATCCCTCTGGCGGGATGCCGTTGGTTTTTGAATTTGCTCACTTGGATTGTTTTTCTCTTTTCCGTCGGTGCAAAACTCGAGACGCAATTTGTTTCAATCGTGTGGGAGTAATTGTCGATAGCTCTTGAACCAATTGCCTCCAAATGGAGAGCGCTACTTTGTCGAAACCTGTGGAGTCGATTTCAACTCATTTGCTGTTCCAACGCGATGTCATTACGTGGAATTTGCACTCCCGCTTGAAATGTGCCGTCAAACTAAATATCAAACAAAGAGAGGTAAGGCACTTGTGTATTTAAAGCCAACAAATAGCTTCATGCTAACGCATGGTAAGAAGCAACCTAGACAAGATAAGATATCCTTTATTTGTCCCACACTGGGGAAATTTACAGCCTCCAGCAGCAAAAATGTGGGTAGAAAAAGAAAAAACACCGTTCAATTAAGTGCAATATAAATACAAAATTGATTGTTGATGAGTCACATTTAAGTTGGCGGTGTTAGAACATTCCAAGGAAGGGTTATTTGAACACAAATGATGGTGCAGTATATGTAGACAGACACAGCTATGCTCACAGGCACACGGTGTTTTCTTGATCCTCTACGAAAAGTGAATATTATGACAGAGCCTCTCACAATAACTCCTTTTCAACATGACTGTATTGTAGTGCGGGCTATTTTATGATGCTAACCCATTTTTGAAAGTGCTGTTGGGTATCATGCAAATGAGCCACTGCTCACCACGCCCCTTTCCACTTTTTGCAGTGTTGCTTTTGTTACGGTATTAACTAGGTGCTCAGCGTCCTATTGAGCGTCAAGAGCAAAATGCCATGTGGCCGGGATCCCGTACAAGAACAGTCAAATCATTGATTAGTATTTTCACTCGCACCCGCGCAACTTCTTGAACAAACCGTCAAAGTAGATACGTCGACAACCCCGTAACGGTCGACGATGAGTCGATTAATATTACATTTTGACTTCAACATTCATTCATTCATTCATTCATTCATCTTCCTAACCACTTGATCCTCACTAGGGCCGCGGGGGGTGCTGGAGCCTATCCCAGCTGCCTTCGGGCAGTCGGCGGGGGACACCCCGAATTGGTTGCCAGCCAATCACAGGGCACACAGAGAAGAACAACCATCCACGCTCACACTCACACCTAGGGACAATTTAGAGTGTTCAATCAGCCTGCCATGCATATTTTTGGAATGTGGGAGGAAACCGGAGCACCCGGAGAAAACCCACGCAAGCCCGTGGAGAACATGCTAACTCCACACAGGGAGACGGGAGCTGGAATCGAACCCGGTACCTCTGCACTGTGAAGCCGACGTGCTAACCACTGGATACCGGGCCGCCCTTGACTTCAACATAGTATTTTGGAAAGTGTAAGCTGGCGTCCGGCACTTTAAAGTGGAGGATCTTCACCCAGCCAAGTGGCAAAGTCATGGGTGAAGCGGCAAAGTCTTGGGTGAAGCGGCAGCGTCAGGATGTCGTCATTCGGGAAATTAGCTGCACTGTCACATCCCATTCCGACCAGACCAAAAAGATACATATCAGCAATTAAAAAACTAATTTAAAAAAAAGTTTATTTTACATAAGCCCCCCATCCCTCATCCCCCCCCCCCTCCCAAACAAAACCTGAGCAACCAATTTTACTCCAGCCAAGCATTTTTTTTTTATTTTCTGGTTTATGGTTCCGTCCTTCAAATAAACAAACATGCACTTTGACTCTCACGGGCTCTTCACAGAATACATTTAACTTTATTCCCAGAAACGAGGCGAGAAGTTTTGTTGCTCACTTTCACCTGTCAGAGCACTTGTTTTTTTTCCAACGGTTGTCTGTGATGAAATTCTCTTTGATTCTTTAAAAAAAAAACCAGCAACAAAGTTTGACACGCGCTTTGAAAAGTAAGACCTTTTCTTAATCTCCCCGCCCCACTTCAATTTTATTATTTTCTTTTATTGCTTGTCTTGATTCAGATTTTTTTTTCCTACTTCAGAGAAAGTCTGAGTAGTCACGAGGGGAATTTTGCTGTCGAGGAGTTGAAATGATGCATGCTATGTTTAATTTATCGACGCCGCTGCTTCAGGTAGCGCATAAGCACATAAAACCCGGTTGTCTTCTATAGGCTCCCTTTTGTTTATTCGGCCGACTCGATAAATTTGAAGCGGTTAATGAGATTGGAGACTTCACGGATAAGAGCTGCGGATGTTGGGGGGAGGGGGGAATGTCTGAAATGCATCATCACTGTTTGATGCAAAGCGCAAGTTAGTGTCTCCATAAACAAAGGCCCTTTTTCTCCCGGCTTTTATCTTGTCTCTGCAAATTTGTGATTTGTACCAACTGTTGCCTGCAGCGTGCATGCTCGCGTATAGGAAACGGAAAATAATCGCTTCCGAGGGCCCCTTATTGAAAAGTAGTCAATTCACTGCTTGTTTGATATGCTGCACGTGCCGGGATGGATTCACCGTGTTGATAAATGAGTGCGCCGGGTAAGGGAACGCCAGTGTTTTCCTCAAACATTTATTGAGCTAAGGCAGCCATTTTACATTTGAAAAATCGCATGGGAACGCCACAAAGGAGAATGTCAGCCCCCCCAAAAAATGTTCATACGCAATCATTTTTCTCTCCGCAGTTCGCCAATCGGTAGTCCAGTGGTTAGCACGTCGGCTTCACAGTGCAGAGGTACCGGGTTCGATTCCAGCTCCGGCCTCCCTGTGTGGAGTTTGCATGTTCTCCCCGGGCCTGCGTGGGTTTTCTCCGGGTGCTCCGGTTTCCTCCCACGTTCCAAAAACATGCGTGGCAGGCTGATTGAACACTCTAAATTGTCCCTAGGTGTGAGTGTGAGTGCGAATGGTTGTTCGTCTCTGTGTGCCCTGCGATTGGCTGGCAACCGATTCAGGGTGTCCCCCGCCTACTGCCCGAAGACAGCTGGGATAGGCTCCAGCACCCCCGCGACCCTAGTGAGGATCAAGCAGCTCGGAAGATGAATGAATGAATAAGATAAGATAAGAAAGATAAGAAAACCTTTATTAGTCTCGCAATGGAGAAATTCCAGATTCACAGCAGCAAAGTTCTGAAAGGAAGAAGTAGAACAACAAAAAAAATAGGAGCTGCTGGAAAGGCAGCCACTCTCGCGGCGCCATTTTGAAGTCAAAATAACAAAAATAACACAAGACAACACATAGGACAGAGACAGTCGTGCAATTTTCACCACTTTTCTGCATACACTTTGTTGTCTGAAGCAGTTATAGATGAAAGAGGAGAGGATCAAAGTGTCCTTTCATCAGTGGATCAGAGACATCATGCTGAAAAATGTGCACACGTCTGCTACAAGCAAAGTTTTGAAAGCAAACACGAAGCTGTAGCGTCCATTGACGAAAAGAGATTAGATCACTTCTCCTGTCCCACATAATCCGCTTCAAACTCCAAGCCGCGACTCCCAGCTCCAAATCCGCATCGGCACTCCGCGCCAACGCTCCTTTCTTCTCATCGTCGGCTCCTCAAGACCTCCATCCATCCAGCCGCAGACCGTTCAACAGCACCGATCTCTCCGCTGAACAAAGCGGGGCTGTGAAAAATGCTGCCCATTACAGGCGCAAGACACAAGCGCCCCGGGACTGTCCAGCAACGACAGTCAAATGGCGCCGACATTCCTCCAGTCAAAAACAGTGCTGGTATACCCATGCTGCCGAGAAGGCGCAACCACCAAGCACAGAGTCTCCTCCTTGATGAATGTCATTCATGAATGAATGAATGATGAATGTTGTTGAATGAATGAGTTCGCCAATTGACATGCTTCTCCCTCCCAGTTACCCCCCCCCCCCCAGTTGACTTTGCAAGGGCTCGAATAAACAACGGCAAGTTTTGTACGTGCGATTTGATGTCACATACAAACCTCTAACAGTTGCTCCGTTGTCAATTGGTGAGCCACATGCAAATAATTGACCTCCAAAAGTCTAAACTGGCAAATGCTGCCCGAATTATACCTGAAGCAAAATGACAAAAAATGTGTTTCATGACTATTTGGGACACCCTGGGTATATTTTTGCTTACATTCCACCCAGCATTTCGGATACTCTGCCACTTTCTGCTCTCTTGGCACTTTTGGTGAAAAGCTAATCTGCGTTTTGGTGTCTCGATGGTTCTACTCTGTGTGCAATGGAAATGAAGTTTAATCTCGTAAATTGGTTAAAAGGAGACTTTGGAGCCACCTTTTGCGACAGCAGCACTTTGCCATTACTTGAAGCACTTGGGTTCACTTTTAAAGTATTCGAGCCGATTAATGATGTGGTAGTGAGAACCCTCTTTTCAGGAAAATGTCCTTGTCTATTTTTTTTTTTTTCGGAGCTTGTCTCCCGCACTTGACCCGAAAGCCAATCTCGCGAAGCTCGTCGGGTAGAACGCGAGCTGCCAACCTTGCCGTCACCTCGGCGAGGATGAATGGCGCCACTCACTCCAAACTCCTCTCCGCTATTTTCCTCGGCTTAAGGCTCCATTCTGCGCTCCCCTGCCCTCATTCTGGACCGCTTCACTTCGGAGAGCCCGGAGTTAAGAGCAGCCTTGTGTCATTAAAACGCCGCGCTGAACTGAAAGCCAGATCGTTATTACCTAGCAACCTGTATTAAAAGGACGATATTTTATCCGTCGCAAAAATAGCAGGTGGCCGCCGGTTTGCCTTAAGGATTCAAAGGTCTCAAGGCGGCGATGAAATCTGACCGGTTTAAACAATTAATGAGATGAGCCAGCCCGAGCGAGTGGGGATCTCGCTCGCTATGGACTCATTATCCTCTCTTCAATTTAATTCAGTCACCTCCGCCATTAGACTGCATCTACTTTTTGGTTATTGCTCTGTGTGCTCCATACTTGATCTTTTCCATTACAAGACTGTTTACGTACCTGCTAACATAATGCCGGCATTCTTTTTTTTCCCTTGCGAGTCGTAAATGAAATATCACCAGAAGGGTGTAGAACGCCCTCGCATCTCAATGGACTCGGACCTACGCCGTACAATTCATCGGATAGCGTTACGTCATTTTTGAAAAGAAAAAAATGACGCGTAAAAGCAACAAACTCAACCGACAAGAAGTTGAAGTAGATGAAACTAAAATGGAGTATCACCCTTACTTTCGAGCCAAATAAAAAAAATGGGGGGAAAAGAAGAAACGCAGCAAAACAAAAAGAAATGGATGTGAATATTATTGTCTTATGCGCTATATGCAAATTTATTTGAACACTTTGAGACAGTAATTCACGCCATTGTCACATCCCGGCTGGATTACTGCAATGCCTTGTACTTTGGAGTCAGCCAGTCCTCCATTAAGTGCCTTCAGCTGGTCCAAAATGCCGCTGCTCGCCTCTTGACTGGTACTCGTAAGAGGGAGCATATAACTCCCACTCTGGCATCCCTTCACTGGCTCCCCATTCATTTTAGAGTTATTTTCAAGATCCTCCTCTTTGTTTTCATTCATTCATTCATTCATTCATACATTCATCTTCCGTACCGCTTGATCCTCACTAGGGTCGCGGGGGGTGCTGGAGCCTATCCCAGCTGTCTCCGGGCAGTAGGCGGGGGACACCCTGAATCGGTTGCCAGCCAATCGCAGGGAACACAGAAACGAACAACCATTCGCACTCACACTCACACCTAGGGACAATTTAGAGCGTTCAATCAGCCTGCCACGCATGTTTTTTTGGAATGTGGGAGGAAACCGGAGCACCCGGAGAAAACCCACGCAGGCCCGGGGAGAACATGCAAACTCCACACAGGGAGGCCGGAGCTGGAATCGAACCCGGTACCTCTGCACTGTGAAGCCCACGTGCTAACCACTGGGCTACCGGGCCGCCCCTCTTTATTTTAAAATCTCTAAATAATCTCGCGCCACCTTACCTCTCTGAGCTCATCCGCCCCTACACACCTGCCCCGGCGCCTCAGGTCTGTGGACCAGTCTTTGTTAGAGGTACCAAGAGCTAAACTGAGGCTCAGAGGGGATCGAGCCTTTTCTGTTGCTGGTCCCTCTCTCTGGAATGACCTCCCGCTGAACATTCGGCAAGCCTCCTCGCTGCCCATCTTTAAAGCCCTCCTCAAAACTCACTTGTATTCTTTGGCGTTCGACTCGGCATGATTTGTCCTTGATTTTACTGTTTGGTGCTTTCTACCGCCTTTATTACCGATTCGTCTTACTGTTTATTGTGGATGTTAAATCGCTCCATGTACAGCACTTTGTATGCAGCGATGGCTGTTCGAAAGTGCTCTAGAAATACTGTTGACTTGACTTAAAAAATGAATAGAAATCTGCTTAATGACTTTGCTAACGTTCATACTACCCTGTATACACTGACAAAAAAAGCCCTGGGCCCCCCCGTATCTCCGCAAATTTCCTCAGGGTGGGCTCGATCTACTATTTCAGAACGGCAGGCCGAGTCAAACAACACGACAGTGGACAGACTGTTCACGTACACTCTTCACATTTTGTGAAATTAGCAGCGAACAAAATATTTTACTTTTTTCATTTTGCACTCTCGAGACCCAACTATTTGTATTTCGAGCCATGAAAGAGTCAATTTTCCGTACTATCTTCCGTTTAATTTTGGCATAAATATATGGCACATTAGAGGCGCGCAGACCATTCAATGAAAACAATCGCCACGGCGGCCATCGGAGCAATATAGATGTCGTCTGTGTTTCAACCGATGGCAGCCAACCAGGCGAACCCGAATGTGATGTCAATTTGTTCCAAGTGTTCAGATCCGGCTCTTCAAAATACATGGCGGAAAATTATAATTGGCCACAGTTTGATGTCAATCTACTTCAACTTCGGTTTGGCAGATTGTTTAAAAAAAAACAAAAAAAAAACAAAGCTGTTTCATGCCATTCCTAGTTGAAGTTTACCATCAAAGTAAACAAATGAAAGAAGTACAATAACAACAAAAAAGCAGACTCTATGTTGATCCATTTTGTTCATGTTCATTTTAAGATTGATACTCATAAGCTCCGAGTGGCATATGTTTCTGCCACTTTTCTCGATTCATTAAAAAAAAAACAAAAAAACGACCTTGTACCAACTCAGAAAGTCTGTAAGACTGGAGTCCATAATTTTCTTCAATTCCGTTGCTGTCACTCAAAGTAGTTGTGAGCACAAAAAGCCCAACGGATCGTTCAGTGTAGCTCGGGAGAAACACGCATCACTTTGCAACGCCACCGAGGTTAAAGTTAAAAAGTGACAATGCATCGTGAAGTTTAATTACTTTGAGTTTACTGTGTGTAAAAAAAAAAAAAAAAAAAAATTGCATTTAGGGAAAAAAACTAAAATAAAATGACAGAGATATTTCAGAGCCCTGAAAATAATCGTTTATGAGGGAGATGCTCGTGTTTATTGGTAGACTATAAAATAAAACTTGCCCCATTTAACACATTAACCACTCTGAACGATGTGGAAACTTTTTTTTTTTTTTTTGGTCTCTGTCTTGATACAATTTATAGTGCTGATTTATTTTTTGGGGAAATATGCTGCGAAAGCCAGACTTGTAAAAATTCCACCAAATCTAATTAGACAAATTTAAATCCAGTTTATTTGGAGTCTGTCCGCCCACCCTTATGAAAACCATTGCCAAGCCACTGTCGTTTTATTTCTTTTTCTTTTTCTTTTTTTACTCTTTTTAATTGCATACGCTCCGCATGGCTGATCAGAATGCACCATGCCAGACTCGACTCTCACTCCAGCGAGACGTGTTTGGCTTGCTTCACAAAAATACAGCAGTGCCTTGAGATGCTAATAAAAACAGCAAAAAAAAAACATTTGTAGTGTTTTTCACAAGTTGTCCTGATTAATATTGTACTGTTCTAAAAAAAACATACAGCAATGACCTCAAGAAAATGTAAATGAATGAAACAACTTCTGGTGTGCGCTCCCCTTGGCCACCTGGGGGCAGTCTAATCCAGACAGCAGTGGATGGAGATGGCCACAATTACAGTACCCGCGAAGCCGCAATCATATTAGTTGCTCCTCACAGAGGATAAAGAAAACAGCGGTGCCGTAAAATACACATTTTAATTTGTTGCCTTCCCGAGCTCATGTCTCAAAAGTCCCACATCTCAAATCATTGTTCACCATTCAAATAAACGGAAATAGAATTAATCCGATCCACCCACTAAAAGACCAAAATGTTAAAAATATTCAATATTCCAAATACTGCAGTAATAACATTTACTCTCCACATAATCTATAAACACAGACATTTTGAACAGAAAACACAGATTTTATTGTTACTTTCTCGGTTTCTTCTTCTTCTGTGAGGTCGTTTGGCAGTTGTCAAACCAGTTAAAAGGCACATTACTGCCACCAACTGATATTGTCCTGCCACTGCATGGAAACCAATGATTTGATGGTGGGGATCTGAAGTACGCTTGTATCCCAAGACAAAAAAAAAATTGGCTTGTATCTGAAAACAAATATCATAAGTCAAGGCACCCATGTGTGTAAACCTACGGCTTTTGTTATCATGTATGATATGTTCATATATGTCGTTCCATCATTTGGTTCAAATACCCGCTGCATGAAGGGTTGGTGTGCTGATGCTATTTACTTGCCCGTCTGTGGCATTTTGCAGTATGTATTAGTATTAAGCCAGCAGACTTTGAGGCAAAGTTATTATTTTTCTTCCTTTCTTTTTTTGTGGGGGGTGAAATACAGATCATGTGGTTTGTTCTGTTCAACTGAGAATGGCAAGAAAGCATTTTTTTTTAGTATTGAGCATTTTTAGAGGGATTTGAGTTGTTCACTTGCCACCAACTGTCCGGACGACGGCTTGTGTGTCAAAGCAGAACGGTAAAAGCAATTAATACCAATTTTCCATGTATTTTTTTTGGGTTTATTTCTGAACTCCATCAACTGCTCCTCCCCTCATTCGTCCGACCAGTGCATTTATAAAACTTGGGCTGTTCCTATTTTTGTGAAGTGTGTCGCAAAAACAAGGTGGAGAGCAACCATCTGGATGCCGCAGTCCCCCAAGTTGATGAAAACGAGTGAGCGCGTGTAAACGAGCATGACACACTGATTATCGCGTTTTCTATAATTTCACGCAGATGTTTCATTAGACGCCAAACGGTTCCCCGTGTCGCGCGCGGTGGGTATTAAACTGTATGATCGCGTCCTGATATCATGATTGCTGAGTCATCAATATGTAATTAGAGGGGATCTGGTGGGGGGGGACAAAAAGCCGGATTAGCGTACAACACCTGCTCCTCCCAAATTGGAGAGCAAAAGAAGAAGGCACGGGTCTTTCCTTTGAAAATCGCGACATGCACATTGTCGCTTCATGTTTTATTTTTTGCCTCTTGCAGTATGTTACTAAAAATAAGCCAAGCCGCTTTGAGAAACTCCATTTATGTTTGTCCGCAAATTACAGCCTTTGCGATTTTAGAATCGCGTTCTACAACGCCGTTGTTGATTTGAATTTGAATAATTGTTCAGCCCTTCCACAAGGTGTCTTTTTGAAACCACTCTGTTTTGATATGCAAATGAATCTCGCAATTACCGTGTATTGTGTGGATAAACGGTCAGCATAATTGCCCGTGCGCCAGATGTAATTCAATTTGTGCTCACTTCGGAGTTACCGCTTCCCTCGGAGGGCCGATGTGAAATCTTATTTCTTGCCCATGACAATTTGTTATTTGGGTACAGATTTCAGGAAGGATCATTAAAAGTTGACGCACATGATTTGCTCCCGCGGGCCACATGAAATGACGTGGCCGGCCGAATCTGGCCCCGGTGCCTTGACTTTGACACCTGTGCTCTAGAGGAAGGGGGTGTTCAATGTTCAATGGCGCTTGCACCGTTTGCATGCGAGCAAAGCTGCCTCGTGCGGTTTTTTTTGGGGGGGGGGGGTCACACGCAGACACGCATTCAAGTAGTGTTTATTTCATCCTTGCTCATCATAAAACCACAAGTTGAAAATGTGATCTTTGAACCATTCTTTGTGGCATTATCGAAAAATGGACTGCTTCCGTGCTAGCTGTTTTAGCCCATTTATGGAATTTGGCATTATCTGTTAGCATTGAGCTAGCAGACTTGCTTTTAGCTAAATAGAAAATGTGGAGAGCTTTGGTTTTGGTTTATTTTTACAGTAAACCTCAACTGGGGGTGGCAGTCAACAGCTCAAAGGCACATTTGCCCCCCCCCCTTTTTTTCTTTATTCCAAAGAAAAAACATGTTATGGTCAATTTTCTTGCACAAAGCTTAAGATATGTGGACATGATGGACTGCTTTTGTTTAAAGTGTGAAGTTTGTGCCATATTGAGGCTTTAATGGACTTCCTCCGGGTCTTTGGTGATGGTGGTACATTCACTCAAGTAGCCATCATGTCCTCAAGTCATCAGACACTTCAAGCTTGGTAAAACCTTCTTGTGTAGTCATCCTTACTTTCTCGCCCTTGAAAAAGTGAGACACGTCACTGCTATTTTTGCTCATCATTCTGGATCGAGGAAAACAACTGTGGTACTCACACCCTGGACACTCAATGAGAAAGCCCGTTTTGGTGCGAAAAATAGCAAGTCGCGGCAGCTTGATCAATATAGCGCGTTTCATACACAACGAATGTTATTAAAAGTACCAAAATGACTTGATTAAAAAAAAAAAATCAAATATGGGGCTGACTTTGCTTCTGTTAGCAGCTTGTTGCATTTATGTGCAGCACAACGGCTAAATGCAGCTTCACCATATTTGGTTCCAACTCTGTTTTCTATCGTCTGACCTGATTGTGCAGATCTGAGAGTTTATGGTCTGTTCAAAAGATACAAACAACGGCAGTTGAATAATTACTTTGTGTCCTCAAATAACGACCTCCCCCTCATTTTTTTTGGGACCAAGACAATTGCTTTCAATGCAAAAGCAATGAGTCCCGGGTGTCAGACTTTACAATCTGGTTCCTGGCCCTTACGCCTATCTGGTGTCCCGCCTCTGATTCGATGTTGAAAGTTGTCAAATTTCCCGCTCGACCCGAACCACCCCATTTGTACTTTTCACCCATTGTAGCTGTTGAGAGCTATTTGTGTCGGGCTCTCGATTTGAACTCTTTCAGGGACGGCGGCTATGACCGCTGTCTGCTTATCATGCTAGCAGGTGACAGGTTATCATTATTGGTGCATGAACGGGTTAAGTGAGGCATTTTGCCTTTAAACTTTGAAAAACTAACTTGGAATGATGAATTTCAAAACTATTCCATACCGCACGTTGCTCTCTGCCGCCTGACTTTCAAAACCTTTCTGACACTTGCCCGACAAGTTATTTTCGTCCTTCTGCAATTTCACAGCGTACGATAACACGGAGAATGACTTATTCCTGACAAAACAGCCTGTTCCGATACTTTGGATGCCTTTCACGACAACTCTCGACCAACTCACAAAGTCGGTCCGACATTTATTATCAAAAGAGCTGCCCCCAGGCTGTAAATCAGAATGGCATCTTGGAATTGGAAGCTGCAGAAGACTCGGATACAACCGGAGCTCAGTTCTGACCTTTACTAGGTAGCGCTGTAGCATTTAATTACGTTTTCAAGACTCATGTCCCAGTTTTATGAGTTTATACAGAGAGATGAAAGGCTCCTGTTTTAAATGTGCACACTACTCCTCAAAAATTACTGCCGTTAAACCTCGCCCGCAAAATAGGAACTTTGCAACAGGTTCTCATTTAGACAATGGTTTATACGCAACAGAGTGAGAGGCCTCTTCTCATTTCGATTATGATTGACATGCCTCTTAACAGTTCAGTACTTCACACAAAAAAAGCCATCAAAAACACATTTTCGGCAACCAGAGTACACAAAAAGCTTCTGTTTTACACACACTCGTAAAGTAAGCCAGGATGTGTATGTGCTGTAAATGAGATCAGTGACGGATTGCAAGTAGTGTGCCAATCAAATGGCAAAAACTGAGACAGTGTCCTGACAAAGTTTATTTCACGTGGAGGCCTTTAGTTGTAAAAATGAAGCTTAGCAATGATATTCAACAATATTTCCAGTACATTTCAATTTATGTCAAGTGAAAATAACAATTTGAAACAAAATAAAACAAAGAGAGATCAATATAAATCATTTCAAACCGTGTTCCACCATTAATGTGACCAATAAACTGGATACATTGGGGAACCCCCACCCCCAAATTTAGAGGGGAATTAAAAATCATATATAATTAGGTTGTTGTGTTTTCAAGTGTTTTCTGATTCGTATTCAAATTCATGTTAGCTAAATGAGTCCTCACACATTTAATAACCACTTAACATGCCTCTGAGTAGCCCCAAATAAAGTTCTGATGTTCTAGTAGGCTTTTCCTTTAATGGTCAATCTTACCTGAACCTGAAATTTGACAAGGGTGTGTAAACTTTTTCTATCTACTTTAAACGATTGAGAACCCAATTTTTAAAATATTTTACAGGCATTCTTACGCATTAATACAAGTCCTCATGCAAATTAGTGTTCAGTCTGGTCCCTTCAATCCACCGGAATGTCATTATGTATGACTTTGGAATCAGGAACGGACGTTTGCAATCTGGCCATGATAGACGATTCCCGAAACCGAATTATCCGTCCAGTCGTCTGACGCAGAAATAGGGGATCGTGTCCCTCATGCTGAAATTAACCCAGTTTTGGAGAAAGTTAATTTTCAAGCTTGTATTGATAAAATGTCTTCTGGGGGGGAGCATGTGCGTGCCCGTGACGAGCATATTCATGGTAAGCGAAATGATCAAAGATGTTTCATCCATAATTGCGTCATTTCGAAGCTTTCTTGGAGAGCTTTGGACTAAATGAAATGAATGATGCTCGTTGGCGCAAAGACACAACACATATGTTGCATCTTGTCAACATACATCAACCGTAATTACAGCCAATTAAGCATTTGGGAAGCTTAGATGGCTTTAAGACAACACAACTTCATTTGGCCGTGGGTGTAATACGCAATGAGATTTTAAGAATGTTGCGCGGTGCGGAGTGTAGCAGCCCCTGACAGCTGGTACGCATGTTTTTGCTGCGTGAGGTTATTTGGGCATGAAGGCTGGATCAAGAAATTATATGTTTCATCAGCCGGGATAATTGAGGTTAACAATGCATTACAAAGAAAATGAATGGGGGAGGTGGGGGGGCAAATCAACAAAACAACAAACTCTGACGCCTTTCTACATCTACTTGAAAGAGCGGAAAGGCTTCACAATTTAGTGGCAACCATCTGTCTGGGCGATGTCCTTCCGAGTGGGACTGATTATGGAGGGACTTCCCTTGTAGGACTTTGTCAAAGTACGTGCAGTCACCTGGCCCACCTCATATTTCCTGTTACGTTCGACCAAAGTTTTTGCCCATTGGTGAGGTCGGTGGCTCAAATTTTCCTTGAACTTTCAATTCTTGAGTTGTGGTTAGGTTGAGTTAGTGACATTGTTCCCTCTAAACTATGCGGGGGAGACAGCAGAGTATTCCCACCCCATTACTCGTTCCAGGAGTGCGACCGAGGGTGCGCACCTCTTTGTTCCACGATAGTGTGATGCATACGTTGACACGCATTCACTCACACTCACCGCAGACAAGAGGCTGTAAGTGACGTGCGATACGCTCATTCAGGAAGTCCAAATATGGACATAGGTTATGAGCCCCTTGAATGAAGCTCTTTCGCGCATTTCAAAGGTCAGGTGACTAGGAATTTTTGCATTATTTATGAGCGGACCATGTGTGACCATAGTTATGCCGACAGGCTTGATTACCGTATTTTCCGCACTATAAGGCGCTTCGGAGTATGAGGCGCACATTCAATGAACGGCCTATTTTAAAACTGTGTTCATTCAGAGCGCACCGCATTATAAGGCTCATCGAATCTAAGTCACAAGACTGGCTGTGGTTGCGTTAGGCAACCACTAGAAGGAGCTACGCTAAAGGGAATACAATACAATACAGCTTTATTTATATTGAGCCCTAGCTGCGGTTGCGTTATTCATCCACTAGATGGAGCTATGCTGAAAGGAATACGAGCGCAGAAAGGAGAGAAATATTTTCATTTCAGAAGCAGAATAAGAGCTATGGCCAACATGATTTACGTTTTCATGTAATAAATTGTTAGTACTGTCATTCAGCCACCATCAAATGTCCTGGCCTTGGACGTTCACGCAGGCTTTGTAATCCAGTCTCATTTTCTTATCTAAAGAAGTTCTAATAAGATCATTACGGAAGGATGACGAGTCTACTTTGTAAATTGTAGTCCCACATTGCGTGGTACAAATGCTTTCTGTTGGAACAGAATGACTCTGCATTGCGGGGGAGAAAAAAACTATTACGACTTGCCAGAGTAATATCAGCGATGACTTAAATGTGTAATTCTGTGCAAAAAATAAAAAATAAAAAGACGACAATTGTCATAATGAAACAGCAAAAGGGAGCTGTTACGACTCCCACATTAAACTCTACAAAGAAGCATTTTTCAAAGATTGGTTCCCTTGTGCGGTGTTTGATTATACCGCCGCTTCCCCTGATCGCATCAGGCAAACCAAACAGCAGGGCAGTCATTACCAGAAGCATGCAAATGCAGCAAATCCTGATGATAACGCCGCCGCCTGGGCTCCGGCTTGAGGGTGTCGGTGACGCTGCAAAAACAAATCGAGCGCCTCCTGAAATGATAAACTCTCGTGTTTGTAATTCAAGTGAATAAAAAGACAAATAAATTTGGGACGGCGCTAAAATTCAACACTGGTTTGACACAACAGCAATCGGCCCACAAGTCTTCCATTTTTTTGTACGCTACCGTCGTCCTCGTGAGGACATTTTGCGCCAGAGGCAGGGTACACCTTGGACTTGTCGCCTAACCTCTCGCGGTAATTAGCCAACGTTTCTGTTTTTTCAGCTACTTTTGGGGGGGGGTTGACATTCAGATATTAAAACTCATACACTCCCAATGACGTATTTAGATGTCTTTCCAGACGCCACATATTTAATCACAGCTCCTCAGACCCTTTTTTAAGTACAGTCAATATGAAATGAGGGCCTGGGATTGAATGTGTGACATCTGAAAAGACATCTAAATACGTCTTTGGGAGTGAACGAGTTAACAATTGCCACATGAAACACAAAATATTTTTTTTCCATTGAATACAGGACGCACGGCGATGTAATTATCAAAATTCATTTAGAGGAACTGAGCCCCAGCAACTGGTTCAGGTATGTCGATGACCCAGGGGTCACGATCAAAGCCTGCCAAATAAATGTGTTTACTGTACACATCAACTCTGCGAGCAGGGAACATCCCTTTCACTTGGGAAGACATCAAAGCCAAAACACATGTTTTTGGACTGCAAAGCGTGAGTGTGGAAGATGAGCCTCCATGTTAAGGTCTCGATAGAACCTACCCACTCAAGATCAGTACCGGTCGGCACTTTGACTTCAGTGATCCTCTAGAACAGAAGATGGCGTTTATCAGAACACTCGGGATCAGTAGTCAGAAAGAGCAAACGTAAATCAGGAGGTTTCCTAACAGAGGCATATATCGGAAGACTCTGACCAGAAACATGTCAAACACTTAGCTTTCAGTGTGTGTTTTCGCCATTGATCCGAATGACGCTCTCTCTCTTCCCTGAAGTTTTCTCGTTCTTCTGTCAAGCTCCAGTTATTTAATTGATGCACTCATCTAGCCACTTAAAAGTCTAGTGACTTAGCGGCGCTTTGAAAAACAGCCTTCAGCAGGAGGGAAAGGGCTGTCCTAGGTGGTGGCGGACCTCTGGTCAAGACAATCAATGGCAAGTACAAGGTTTACCACCGCCGCCGCCTTCGGGCGAATCATTCATGGCCCTGCAAAGAGGCTTGTCTGCCGAAACGCGACTTTATTAGCACGCCGCTAAAACCGGACACGTTCACATCAACAATGATGAACAATGTACGAGTTCCTTGTTTAAATTTAAGTCTTATTATTGATTATTGTGCATCCGGAAAAAAACAAAACGCTACTTGCATTCCCAGACACCAGCGATGAAAGCGAGACATTTTCTCCAGCAGCTCTTTTTTTCGAACTAGACAATTAACAACTCCCTCAAATGGAAGATTCCCTTTCCTCAGCCGCCAGGAAGAAATTAATTATTTATGTCCTTGTTTATCGCAGTTGCTTGTTATTGATTATACTCGTGTAGCTTGTCCTACAGGAGACACATTCCTTGTGTGTTCTACAAACTTGGCCAAGAAAGATGATTCTGATTCTGATAAAATGGATATTAACTCCCTGCATACTCATGGTTCGGCATTTGCAAAGCGGCCTATACAATAGGGAAATTCTGAGTGATTTGGTGCAAACTTAGAACTATGGTGACGTCGGATGAGGCGCTTCAGTTGGATGAAACAGGTTTTTTGCTGCCGCCTCGTGGCACCTTTTTCCAAGGATCAATGTTAAAGTGAGTTGAGGAGATCCGCGCCAAAAAATGTGCTTTTACCACCATCTTGTGGCAGCTTGCTTCCAAGGAACTAAGTTGTAGTCACTGGAGGAGCTCCATGCGCTGAATTGAAAGCAATCTCGGTTTCAGGCACGGTTCTGGTGGAGAATATGCAGATCAATGGCCGCGCCCAGGACCCAGGCAGAACCATCTCGCTGACTTTACTGGACAACTACGACTACTGGGTGATACTGGAACCGACACGACAGAGGCTCTACCTAAACAGCACCGGCCGCGTTCTGGATAGAGATGTAAGTATGCACACTGCATTCGTGTGGCTGCCAAAATATTAAAATTCACTCGGCGTGCCACCCCACCCCCCTTTTTGTGTGTGTGTGTGATTGTTTTATATAGTTATTTTTTGTTGTTGTTGTTGCATCAAAAAAAAATATTTGCCTCTAGTATGTAAATAAGAAGCGGCTCTCGTTTGGGCTCATTTGCATTTTAGAAACATTGGTCTCTTTGTGCCCTGGGTTAGGGCTCTTATGGTTGGTGATTAAAGGTTTATAAACACACATTTATTTTTATATTCATCGTAACTGAAGCCTACTCTTTATTGAGGTCATCAATTCTTAAACCCCGAGAACAGAGAGGAGCTACTAAAATTAAGAATAGATTAAATGGAAATTAATAGCCACACATGGTTGTTGCGTTAAATTGTCTGGCCTGAGGTTTTGTTGTTGTTGTTGTTTTTTTGTTTTGCTTTTTTAATGCTCTGGCCATGCTTTAGAGGATACATTGGATTCATAGTCGGGCCATTCTTTTTGTTTTTTGTTGCACAGAACACAGGTCAAAGGGCATCTTTGTCGGATAAATGCCATTCAGTACACAGTTAATCTTCCTTTTAGCTGGTGTGATAATTGGAGGCCTGATGGATTTGTTTACCTTTTATTATGGACTACGAGGTGGGTAAGAAAAGCTGGCGGACCGGTGTGACAAAAGATGTGTCCTCCGATGACATCCCCAAAATAATAATCTCATAGCAATTTTCGTCCATGTGTCACGGTCTCCTGTTTTCTTTCAATGCTCCCACTTGTCAAACAGCAGAAACAGATGGACACGGATGCATGACGTATGTCACGGAAGTAGGTCGTTTCTCAACAAAAAAAGGGGGACATTACCGACTTATGTTACTCTCGTCAAAAGGCAAAAACAGGAAATAGAAACCTGCCACAATAAAATGGCAAAACGGCCACTGGTGATCATCGCAGCTCATATTCAGGAGCGCTGCTTGGTCTTGCAGCTCTTCTCTTAACCATTTTCCTTGATTTTTTGTTTTGTTTTGTTTTCAAAACTTCAATGGTGGCCTAAGCTTTTGTAGCATTCTAAATTCAATGCACTGGCAAATAGGAGTAATCGCAACATGAGCGTCTCATTCCTTCATTCCGATTTTTTTCTGTCATTTTGTCGTCACTTTGACATCCATCTTTCCAGCTTATCGTGAACGGCCAGATAAGAGAGGTCATAAATCAAATTTGACATGCCCGATAGTCTGAATTAGCGATTTGCAATTTTTCGACTAATTAAAGCCTTTACACGTAGATGGTCAAACGGGGGCGAAAAGCAATTATCTCTGACAGTGAGTGTGTAAGCATGTCAATCATTAGATTAAAAAAAAATGTTAGGGAATCACTGCTGGCTTTTTGCCCATGACTGGATTTGCCATGGCCAGTCAACTATATCGCTGTTTACAACGATCTCCACTGTTGCTAATTCCAGATGACGCGAGAATGTCATGGTCTGCTGCCAACTTGCCAAAGACAGTACAAGGCTCTTCATTTGACAATAACTTAATCATAATTCATCAAAAGCAACCAGCATCCAGATTCGACCTCGATTCGACCTTTGCGGATCCTCACGATCCGGATGACTATGAATCTTCACACAGATAGAGAAAACTTGTTTTTAGCAGGCACATTGATCTCGTTTTTGTTGATGTTGTGTCAGTAAGTATTGAACAAGGTGATACCCGATTTTTTTTTTTGCGAATTAACATTAGATGCTCCGCTACTAAATGACATCAGAAAATATAACATATGGCCCCACACTTTGCTCACTCACTGTTTTATTTTGGGGGAGGGAGCGTCTTTTCTATAATCATGGGTCTCAAGAAAGCCGAGAGGAAGAAGCAGAGCATGTCTTTTGAAATAAATCGTAATCACAGAAAAACATGAGCAAATTTTGCACCTAGGCAACTTGCAGTCCGAGGCTCATGATGTACTTCTGCAATGTGCACTTTACCGAAGCATCTAGTGGATGAACGCTAGAAAGAAATAATCTTGTCGTTGAGGTACTGCTGTCTTTAAACAAAAAAAAAAAGCCTGCACAGGCTTACTGAAAATCCCAAACAAACAAGAAAAATAATCATTTGTTGGCCGCGCATGACAATTTAATAAATGGCTGCCTCGCTGAAATGTCACAAATGGAGTTGCTTACACAGATAGCGCGCCAACGTGTATGAAATTGCTGCTAATGAGGGAATGGATTCAGACGTTTGACAACAAGAGAATGTGAAAATGCCAATTGCGTAGCCCAGATTGATAGGCTACACTCAGGAAAGTGTCTGCTTTCAAAACAAAAGGAATTTGCGCATTTGCTTCTGATAACCCGAGGCTACTGTGAGAGCACAAGGCGTCGGGCATTAACAAATAGTAACTTCCTCTTTCAGCCTCCCAACTACATCACCACCATTGTGGTTCAAGTCCAGTGCACAAACGAGCTGGTGGGGACCGTTATTCTGCACGAGGTCCGGATCGTCGTGCGGGACCGCAATGACAACACGCCGCGTTTTCAGCACCCGCGCTACTACGTGGCGGTCAACGAGGTAAGGGCGCCGCATGTCAAATTAAAGAATAACAAAATGAGGGTCATCAAATTCTTGGATGGCGGCCCGGTGGTCTAGTGGTTAGCGTGTCGACCTCACAGTGCAGAGGTACCGGTTCAATTCCAGTGCCAGCCTCTCCGTGTGGAGTTTGCATGTTCTCCCCGGGCCTGCGTGGGTTTTCTCCGGGTACTCCGGTTTCCTCCTACATTCCAAAAACATGCATGGCAGGCTGATTGGACACTCCAAATTGTCCCTTCGGTGTGAGTGTGAGCGTGGATGGTTGTTCGCCCTGCGATTGGCTGGCAACCGGTTCAGGGTGTCCCCTGCCTACTGCCCAAAGACAGCTGGGATAGGCTCCAGCACCCCCCCGCGGCCCTCGTGAGGATAAGCAGATCCGAAAATGAATGAATGAAATTCTTGGACACTTTGCCTGCAACTATGAAATTATTTACTGACTGCTTACAGAGTTCTGCGGATGATCGTAGCTCAGCCTAAATAGTTGCGAGTCAAACGACCAAGAGTAAATTCTGCTTCACTTGTTTCAAGATGCAGTTAATCAGGATTCAGTATCACGTGTTCGACGCAAGACTCAAGCGCCATTATCATCTCCGCCGTAATCACATCATATTGTGAAGATGGGCCTCATGTCGGGGGCCATGTCGCTTCTCCCCAAGCTCGAAAGTCCTCGACGCTCAGACGTCTTCATATTGTTCTTTCGCTTTGGTGCCTCTGTCGTGCAAAGAGGCTTTATAATTGCTTTTTCGAAGTCCAATTTAAATGAGGAACAGCCTGCAACTGTTATTAGTGTAAATGCCAATACAACGAAAATGAAAGCCGCGAGGAACAATTTCTCATATACTCTTTGAAATGATCGTGAAACTTTGACGTCATGTGCCACCCGCGTTAGCTGGCGCTAGCAACAACAACCTAAAAAAAAGTCAAATTCTCACTGCCCATCAGTCTCGGTCAGCGGTCCTCAATCCCCGTACCAAATGACCCACGGACTGGTACCGGTCCACGTATCATTTGATACCGGGCCACACAGAAAGAAGAAAGAACTTAGAACACCTCAGTTTTATTTAACTATGAATCTGAAAGACGTTTTATTTTGAAAAGTTACAGGATTCTCTGTTACATCCATCTACAATGTGTCACTCTTTACGCGGGTCAAGGTGCGCTTCTTGATCACGTGATAGGTTACCGCTAAAATGAAACCCAGGAGCTAGCAAAATGAGTAAAAAAAACAAACCTCTTTGGAAAGGGGAGAAAAAGTGTGTTGTTGAGGCTCTTTACGGCAGATTCCGTCATAGGATTTTGTCCTTGAGATGGCTGCTTCTGACGAAAACATGGCTGACTTCCTGTTCAAGGATACACGCACTTTGGGAAGTTTCCAGGCATGTTGACACCCCTCGTCCTGACCACCATCGCTAAAAAGACGATTCTTTTTTTTGAACAAAGTTTCCTGGAGGGCCTATTCATCCTGATTTTACTCTCACAGAAGAAACTCCTCCGTCACTTGCTATGTCCATATTTGCTCCCTCTATTCAATCTCTTGCATGTGTTTCATTTGCCATCAGTATGTTCAAGCTGTGTGGGTTCAGCAGACCATTGTACACATATGCTCCAACACGCTGCGGGTCCCGCGGCCCACCCCCCCTGCAACCACAGCGTCGGACGCTAACTCCCCCGCAGGGTTGTGATCAATCTCCACTTTTGCCTCTCGCGTTATGCGCATACGCTCAAGGTCCAGTGTGTGATGGTAGCGCCGTAGGGTGAGTCACGGCGCGCAAACGTTATCCTTTGGCCCGTGCCGTGGGCTCCGGGGGAACCACGCTGAGTCGCATACTTACTTTTATTATTTTGTCAGCAGTGTGCATAAGCCCTCAGCTACGGCCCCGCTGCTGACGGCTACGTTTTCCCTTTTTGACTTGCTTGCCCGTGTCCGCTAATGGCAATGACTGTGCATAGGCGTTCTCTTAACAACAACAAAAACAAACAGGAGGCTGAAAGAGCTGCTGACGTGACTTTGCCCCCCCCCCCCTGCCCCACTCATATTTTTTTTTCACCTACAGCTCACCCCGGTGGGAACGACCATATTTACTGGCTTCTCGGGAAGAAATGGAGCCACCGACATCGATGATGGGCCAAATGGACATATAGAATATAGCATTCTGTACAACGCCAATGACCCAGTACGTATTACCCCTTTTCTACTGGACTTATTGGCTAAGAGCCAAGTGTACCGAACTGGCCCTTATTGTCGTGCCAAACGCAAGTCTCGCGCAAAGCGTGCTCGAACAGAGCCCAGTCTCTTGGTAGTTTCATAGACGTGTGTTCAACGTTTGCGCCGTTGTGGGTGTGAACACGGCCGATTTGATTCCCAGCCAGTCGAAGCGGTTCCTCTCTTTAAATTCAGCGACAGAAAGGCATGCGGTCTACAGAGTGGAAGAATCTCGGACTCGCAGTCCGTGCAGTAGATCGGCACATGCAAAGTATGTTTCTACGGAACTAGAAGAAACCCGTCCTCTTGCGGACGATGTAAAGTGGGCTGCTGTGAAGTGGTTACACGGAGATCCCCGTCCAGTCCAAGTCGTGCATCTGCGGTGATTTCAGCGGGTCTAAGTGCAAGTCTACTTGCTGTCACCAAATTGTCAGTTGCGCCGGGGGCGTGTCATAGAAAACAACCTCAGTCAGCAAAAACGTATCTGCAAGACCTCTTGTCACTCTAAAATCACTCAACCACAACTTGAGCAGTCATAACCCAGTTGACGTTCACTGCTGCTATCACACGGCGGCATATCTGAAACTTGTTTTCAGTTTTGCGCGGTACCATTTTGAAGTGCACAACCGACACCCCCAGAGAGAGCCGAGTCACGCTAAGTTGAGCCGGTCGAATGGCGTCGCGATTAACCTTACCGGACTCCCTCATCCGTCGCTTCCTAATTAGTCACGCCTACCTCATTTCCTGTCTTTTATGCTGCTTCCTTGCAGGAATCCAACAGCACAGTGAGTGTGGCAAACACGCTATCGGGACACATTGTTCTAGCTGAGAGGCTCAACTATGAGGACAGAACACGCTACCTGGTTTTGATCCAAGCCAACGTAAGTGATCCGGGTTCTCGTTTCAAGTGGAACCGCTGTATAAGTGCTCCATCTTCACTCTATCCGAAAAGGGATTTTCATGCAAATGTTCACTTGCTCTGAAGCATGTGATGCTTCTTCAACTAAAAGGTCAATTAATTTTTTTTTTTTTGGGTGCCATAACATCGGGAAAAAGTAGTCGCCTCCGCTGGAAGGTTATATGATGGTTGTGGGTCAAGCAGACAATTTAATTTATCACACCTTTAACATACAGTGGGTGTCAGATAAGAAGAAATGAAACAATCACATTTCCCCCTCAGAAGGTCAAAGACGGGGGGGGGGGGGGGGGGTTCGCCAGCCTCAAGCTCATTGATTTTACTGATATTTGACCTTCAGGTGATTGACATGCATCACATGACCAGAGCCCCGATGTAATATGAGTGACAGTCATAAAATATGCGCAAAATAAAAAATAACCCAACATAATTAATCCTTTTGCAGTCTGGGCTGCATTCAAACATGGCTCAGACTGCAATAATTCTGCAGCAGAATCACTGATTTTTCGGGCTCATTGTAATTTAGTTTTAGATGTGCAATAAAAAAATGGGAAAGATTGATCAATTTCATTTGATGGAAATGAAATATGAATGTAACGCATTAGATTTAGATTGTGTTTTTCACGAGCTGAACTGCAAGAACTGAGAGCGCAAAATCTAAATCAAATAAAAGTGTTTTTTGCTCAGTGTATGTAGATTAATTAAACAGCTTTTCTCTTTAAAGTATTTGGATGACGTATTTTATCAAAACCTCTTTGAGATGCCAATTTTTGATTTTTTTTTTTTTGGTAGCGGTGAGGTAAAAATAATCAAAATTATAAAAGATAAACCACAACAAAATGTCACTTTGTGTGTTTAGAATGGACATATCACTTTCATTCTATTTATTATTTAAATGAAATACTGAAAATAATGTTTTCCATTATATCCAGTGATAGTTAAAATTGATTTTTACATTATTTGTAATTTTATTCTCTATCCTCAAAGAGCCGAACTGCAGTATATTCGCGACCTTTCTTTATATATTACTTTATTAGCCAGAAATAAATATGTTTTCTGTTATTTATTTCATTTGTTATAAAGGTCACCTCCACATTATTTAAACAGACATCAAAGTTAGAAATATACTTGCATTATTTTTTTCTTAAATAAAATGATTGTCCATATTTAAGCAGTATTTGATTGTGTGTGTTAATCATTTTGTGGTCAGCTTTGCACGACGGATTTGATTGAAATGCTACTTAAGGAGGTATAATGCCCATCTCTGTGGAGCACATGTAAAAAACAAGTCATCCTAATGATGCTATTAAAGCAAGCCAAACTCATCGATGATGGCATTTGTACACGCTCGCCCTTGGCTCCTAGATGGTAAAATAAATGACTCCGGCCGGGCTCCATTCCAATAAATATTTCACAGCCGGGGGTCTGATTTCATTCCAACATACCGATAAGTCATCCCAAGAAGTAAACTTCAGAGATTAAACACATCACATAGAAGATTTAAGCTCCAGCCGCTGATGGTCATTGTGCGGCTGAACTTATTTTCTTTCTTTCTTGCTGACTGGATGATCACATGACACAGCTTTTCACAAAGCTCCACTGGCCCTGCGAGGCTCTCCCGAAAAAGAAATGGAAAGGAAAGCCTGCTGTTTACAAGAACTCTCTTGCTGTGTGTCAAAAGTTTAATTGTGCTTGGACTCTGTGAACTTACTTTTCAAGTGCTCGCCTCGGTTCTCGGGGTTAGCTGCGAAGAATCGCTTGTAGGTTCGGAATATTGCCGTGGGAGTTAAAAAAAAAAGCCCTCATTTATTCATGTTTTATTCAAGGATGACAAAAACTATAGGCTACTGCATAAAATATTTTAGCTGAGCAATGCGACAACTCCCTTGCGCTTACTTGCTCACCTCTTCAGGCTTTTTCACACTGCACTTAATAATCCTGGTGAGCACCGCACAAGCCCACACGTGTCCTAGTGCAAGCTTGCCCAAATTTGCAAAGTGCTAACGGAGCAACACACCGGGGGGGGGAGGTAAGAGCTGCTTGGCGTATTGCTGTTAGCACTCTGACATCACTCCGCCAGACCCTCTCGTGTTCGATGCGCCTTCCGATTTCACACCGACTTTGCTCTCGTGTTGAGCATTTTTCAATTCGGAGGTGCAACGCAGGGCGCGCTTTCATTGCAGGTGGCATCGCGACGCCACACAGTCCTCGGAGCATATACACAATGGAATGGGCGGTCAACAGCGCTGCGCGTTGCTAAGTATACCGTGAAAAGCGCTTCAAACATACCGGCATACTGTAAGGGCACTTCAAATAATTTTACAATACAATTCAATACATGCTGATTTATATAGCGCTTTCACAACAGCGGCAGCTGTAACAAAGCGCTTTACAAAACAGTTAACATAAAGTAAAATAATAAACATAACATAAAACACGGACAGTCGTGCAGTCCTAACCACTTTGTTGTTTGAAGCAGTTTGAGATGAAAGAGGAGAGAATCAAAGTGTCCTTTAACCAGTGGATCAGAGACGTCATGCTCAAAATGTGCACACGTCGGCTACAAGCTAAGTTTCAAAGTCAACAAGAAGCTGTAGCATCCATTGACGAAAAAAAGAGATTGGTTTACTTCTCCTGTCCCATGGAAATCCATTTCAATTCCAAGCGGCGACTCACGGTTCCAAATACGCATCGGCGCTCTTCGCCAACGCTCCTCTCTCCTCATCCTCAACTTCAGCGGCCATCCATCCAGCCGCACCAACGCCAACTGCGCTGACATAGCCACTGAACAAATCGGGGTTGTGAAAAATGCTGCTCATTACTGGCGCAAAAAACACAAGCGCCCCAGGTCTGTCCAGCACCGACAGTCAATGGCGCCGACATTCCTCCCAATCAAAATCTGTGCTGGTACAGGCGTGCTGCCGAGAAGGCGCAACCACCAAGCACAGATACTGCTCCTTTGACGAATGTCGTGGCCAAAAAGCGCTGAATTTTATTTTTTATTTTATTGCACTTTAGTTGTTTTTAGCTGTAATTAATTAGTCTTGACTATAACATATATACATAAATCAATATAGTGCATCATTAACCATGTATTTAAATCTGTAATTTCATTAGGGGGTGCATCTCTCCATGACTATTTGTTGCATATCTTCATAGAGCGCAATACAGTTCAAGGATTGCTTTGATCTTGAAGTGGGATTATGATTCCATTTGATACATTTCGGTTCAGTTCGAGAGACTCTGATTTAAACGAGTCGCTTTTTGTCATCTTTCATCCATGAATGCACAGGTTAAATATCCTTCAAAGATGCGGTCTGTCCTTTCAATAATAAAATAAAATACTTATTCGATTAAGAATCTCAATGTAGTCCGGACTACGGCCCGGTAGTCGAGTGGTTAGCACGTGGGCTTCACAGTGCAGAGGTAGCGGGTTCAATTCCAGCTCCGGCCTCCCTGTGTGGAGTTTGCATGTTCTCCCCGGGCCTGCGTGGGTTTTCTCCGGGTGCTCCGGTTTCCTCCCACATTCCAAAAATATGCATGGCAGGCTGATTGAACACTCTAAATTGTCCCTAGGTGTGAGTGTGAGTGCGAATGGTTGTTCTTCTCTGTGTGCCCTGCGATTGGTTGGCAACCGATTCAGGGTGTCCCCCGCCTACTGCCCGGAGACGGCTGGGATAGGCTCCAGCACCCCCCGCGACCCTAGTGAGGATCAAGCGGTTAGGAAGATGAATGAATGAATGAATGAATGAATGAATGAATGAATGAATGTAATTTAAAGTCCAAAGATTTGATTCAGCTTGATTCGATGCATTTGCATCTGTGTTAGACCCCTTAATCGTTACAAATGTTATTTTGTGACGCGGCGCTAGTATCGTCCGCGATTCCAAGCGATTGCTCTCAACCAGCTACCCAGAAGTGTTTGGATATATTCTATTTGGAGTATGTGCACCGCCAGCTCACAACTCAACGCCTCTCCAGGGAGTTCAAAAGGTTGACACCCCAAATCGATTGTTCCGCTTCCAGGACCGGGCGCCGTACCCCCCCAACAGACGCACGGCCACCACCACGCTGACGGTGGACGTCCTCGACGGCGACGACCTTGGACCCATGTTCCTGCCGTGCGTTTTGGTCAACAACACACACGACTGCAACCCCCTCACCTACCGCGCCGCCATTCCCGAATTCACCGAACCGGTAAGAGCCGACGGGCGTCGCCAAGCCTCAAGGTCATTTGAACAGATTACCCCCATTTTTTTTTCCCATGTATATATTGCGCCGCTGCTTTTGGACACTATCATAACATTTTTTTTTTGGTTTTCATTTTAGCCTCAATTTTTTTTTGTATGGCGGTAGAACGCCACTGTGTCTGCGAGGCGTCACTGTGGTAATTCCCGCGGCAATTTTCCAGGGTGTTGGACCAGCAATTAGAGCTGATGGGCTGTGTTGGATGACAGTCAGACACCCGCAGAATGCCCAAGTGCAAGAAGAGTATCCAAAACGATGACAAAGTGGGTTACAAATATCAAATAAATACTGAGAGGCAAGTTTGATTTCAGTAAAAACGCCACTCCTTTTGAATCTGTGCGGTTATCAAGTTGAATCGCAATCGTGGACGTGATTAGATTGACCTGCGTTGAATTAGATTGATTGGCCTTAGGCGAGGGTAATCCGGATTGGATTTACCGGGGCTGGATGCCTTGTCTTCAAAACATTCTCATTGGTCTGCGAGACAAGTTTGGATGTGTATCTCCCCTCTGCTTGACTCCAAAACATGTTGTTGCGAACCAGCCACAGTTGATTATTCCAAACGTTTCCCTTCAGCTGAGCCTCATGTGTGATGTCCTGTATAATTCATCATAAAAGCTTCGCGCACTGCCAAGTGGCGGCCACGGAAGCGGAGGCTAATTCTTCCACTGCAAGAAAAGCGAGGCTTTCTTTCCCCCCCCCCGCCCCCCCGTCGTCTTAGTGCTTGTTCTTCGCCTCAGCGCCGCATGTGACAAGACTTCCTTAGCTGTCCATTATGACTGAAGTCATAGTCATGCTGAATGAGCCGTTTCTTTCCGCATAGCAAAGATGGGATCGAGTCTCTCGTGTGCAAGTCCCAAGTACGTCTAAAGTCGTAACCTTCAAGTCTCCATCCATCCATCAATTTTCTGAGCCGCTTTATCCTCACAAGGGTCGCGGTGGAGTGGGGGGGGGGGGTGCTGGAGCCTATCCCAGCCGTCTTCGGGCAGTAGGCAGGGGACACACTGAAGTGGTTGCCAGCCAATCGCAGTTGAATTTCGAGTATTCAATCAGCCTGCCATGCATGTTTTTTGGAATGTGGGAGGAAACCGTAGTACCCGGAGAAAAGCCACGCAATCCCGGGGAGAAGGTTATCAGGTTACAGAGTGCACGAAAGGGTTCATGCAAATCTCACTTGCAGTATAAAAAAGAGAGAAGACCAATGAGGTCAAAGAATCACTAATATTATTCTTTGACCTATTACTAAACTATTACTACTTACTTAACTATCGTGCAAGTCAGGACAAGCCTACTCGAACATCCGAACTTGATCAGATGTTCTCCAGAGGCGCTTTGAGTGATGGCAGTTACGTGCTGACACCCTGTTGACACGAAATTGAATGTAATGGGTTCATTTAGAACACAGCCACATCCCCAGTTTGCAACTAATTAAGTAACGTTACCTAATCTAATTAATGAAAGGGGGGAAAGAAGCAAAAAATGACAGGAAAACCACCTTCAAAAGCTGAACTTTACTAAGCCTGATCAGAGGCACCTTCATTTGTGGCATGCGTGTGATGACTCCCCATTTGACATGAATTTCAATATGATTGCACAGCCACGCCCCCAATTTTGGAACTAAGAAACTTAGTGAAAGTCAAGTAAGCAGAAATGACCGGAAAAGCCTCCTTGATGAGCTAAACTTTATTTAAGGTTCATCAGAGGCACTTAAAATGACGGCAGATGAGTTGTGCTGACTCCCTAAGTTTGAATTTGATGGGTTCATTCTGGACATAACGACAGCCCCAGTTCGTTGGGATAGCTTTTATTTTTTATTTTTTTGTGAGTTACACACTATCAGTCAAACGAATGGTGGAAAAGGTTTTGAATTGGTTTATCTTGGTCTCATTTTTTTTCATAAAAAAAGGGGTGTGCAGACTTTTTATATCCACTTAGAAGTTTTCAAATACAATATTGCAATACTACAATACTGCAATATGTTGCAGTAACTTGTTAGAAGAATCAGGTGAGGATATTTTGAAACAGCGCTAATATATAACACACACATTTGAATTCTTTTTGACAAACATTGAAAATAGGCGTATGTCATTCTAATGACCAATTTAACACCCGAAAATGATCAGCAACCCCCCACCCCCCACCACCACTCAGTTTTTTTCTTTTCTTTTTCCAAAGTCGGAGCAGCATGTCGCCCCACCGAGAGCTTTGTCTCCTCATAATTGATGATTGCATTGTAATTAATCACAAAGGCGAACGGCTGTTAAGTTGACGTGAAATAATGCCGGGCTCCCGAGTCCCGTGTTATAATGACCACTGGAGGAGGGTATTATAGCTAATCATCATTGTGCCGAGCAAGCGGGGGGTGTGGGGGAAGCTGAATTTAGCACACCTCCAGACATTGTAAAAGCGAGAGGGCTTCTTAGGGAGTGCTGTGAGGATTACCCCGGAGCTGTGGGATATAAATATACACCCTGGGGGAGAGATTTTGTTCCCCCGGGCAGGCGTTTATGGAGAAGCATGTGTCTGAATAAGCGAAGCGACCCCCCCCCCCCCGCCCCCCCTCCCACTCACCTGCACAAATAGGAATGCTCTTTAATTATGACGTGCTCAACATATTCCCCTTTAGCTCAATGTTAAGATAGAGCGTCACATTTACAGCTGCTTAATTACTGCCCATGATGTCCGATTGTGCCCGACTGGGCCGTTGCACATACATTAATCTCTTTATTTGCAACGCTGTTGCTGCAATGCGTCGCAAAGCATGCTAATTGGAAAACTCTCTGCGGGGTGGTTCACTAAGCGCTCTATAAGTTGTGCACCTGCCTCGTTTTTACGCCGACATCGATATTTCCCATTTCAAGTTAGGCAATGCGTGTAAATAGCATTTTCTCCTTCCGGGAACACCAATACGTTGACATTTGGCGAAATCCGTTAGTAGATCAACCGGAAAATAAACCGATCACAATATTGCTTTTCCTGGTCTTCTGGTTGATATATTATTGACGTGAGCAGTCAAGTAGTATGATGGACTTGAGACGTCCATGGGTGTGAAAAGAGAGACACATTTAGCATCCAAATACATTGGTTATAATTTATGAGAATTTTATATGTGTATATATATATATATATATATGTATACACATACATATACATATAGGGCGGCCCGGTAGTCCAGTGGTTAGCACGTCGGCTAGTCCAGTGGTTAGCACGTCGGCTTCACAGTGCAGAGGCACCGGGTTCGATTCCAGCTCCGGCCTCCCTGTGTGGAGTAGTTTGCATGCTCTCCCCGGGCCTGTGTGGGTTTTCTCCGGGTGCTCCGGTTTCCTCCCACATTCCAAAAATATGCATGGCAGGCTGATTGAACACTCTGAATTGTCCCTAGGTATCAGTGTGAGTGCGAATGGTTGTTCGTTTCTGTGTGCCCTGCGATTGGCTGCCAACCGATACCAGGGTGTCCCCCACCTACTGCCCGAAGACAGCTGGGATAGGCTCCAGCACCCCCCCACGACCCTAGTGAGGATCAAGCGGCTCGGAAGATGAATAAATGAATATATATACATATGTGCATGTACCTATTTACAGCATATGATTATATACATATATGTCAGTGTGTACTGCTTTGATATACAGTATATCATGTATATTTTGTATATCATGTGTGTATATATTTGTATCTGTAATCTTCTATTATGACGGATGATTACCGTCAAACTAAACATAAAACAAAGAGAATTACTTGCTGATGATTGAATGATTGCAAGCCAACAGCACACCCTGTTTTGCTGTAGGGTCATATTTATTTTGTATCAATCAATTACAAATAGTATCGATATCAGTGTTAGTGATAGCGTGGCGAGATTTGCATAATAATGGAGTGACATCAAATCTCGCCGTGTCACACACTGCTAACAGCTTTTGGTGCCAATACCTCAGTCGCCGTATCATGTCTATCCAGTTTTGATGGAATTTAGCAACATCATTTCCAACACAACTACAAAGAGGCAGATGAACTCTATATGCTTGCGGTGATGGCGACCGGAGGCACTCGCGTAATCCTTCCCCAGTACAGACGAGAGCGGGATAACATTATTATGAGGAGAATATCAGCGGGCGAAGCTTCGGGCTCATTCCGTTAAACGAGGAGGCTTTCTTTGTTGACTCTCTTTTCAAAGGAGCTGAAATCTGATACAGACACCTAAAAAAATAATAATAATAATCTCCCAAAACACGACTGAAATAAATAATCAAATGGCATTCTCATACAGAACAGACACGGTCTTGCAAAAGTTGGATTCTCCGCTTAATGATGCACAAAGTTATTTTTGGAATTTCCTCTCTGTCGGAATGCTCTAGAGCAGCGGTGGGGAACGTTTCTCTCATCAGGGGTCCATTTCAGTCCAAAGGCCATCGTAAGTTTATGATGCAACGAACAAACTAATGGTTGGAAGACCCTGAAAGGATAGCGAGCTAATCACAGGGCACACAGAGACAAACCGTTTGCGCTCACAATCACATCGAGGGACAATTTTGAGTCTTCCATTAACCTGCCATGCATGTTTTTTTGAACGTGGGAGGAAACCGGAGTACCCGGAGAAAACCCACGCAGGCACGCGGAGATCATGCAAACTCCGCACAGGAAGGCCAGAGGCCAAATCCAAATTCGCACCTCCGCACTATGAGGCGGACGTGCTGCCATGGTGATAGACTAATTTTTATCACAAAAAAACAATTGTGGATGTAGAACTTTCTTAAACTTAATTTGACCTTCTGGAAACCTTGGAGTGCAGGTCCGACCACAGCGCCAGTTTCTAGCATAACGCGTCATGTGCAGCCAAGTGGTTCCGTGTTTCTGCACCTGTTGCGCAACTTGCTGCTCTCCGACAAGGATTTGAATGTCAGAAGTCACAACCGCTCCAATTGAAATTGATATTTTAACAGCTTCATGATGCTGTTTGCATTTTGGCGTCATGCGACCCAGACGACACCCAATGACGATACCCAAGTTGCCGTTTCGACGCTTTGTGTGCCGCAAAGTGTCATCAGCTTCAGTTTGTTTGTTTTTTTTTCTATCCACTTCACATCTGTTCCTCTGAGGTTCTGCTCCAGAGCTTTTCTGGCCTTACATTGGTAGTCATGTTTGACCCGCATAATCTCTCTACTTCCCGCAGAGTAAATTGAACCCCCTCAATGTGACCCCCCCAATCCGGGCGGTGGACATGGACAGAAACATACAACCGCCGTCAGACAGGCCCGGTGTGCTTTACTTCATCCTGGTTGGTAAGGCCATCACGTCCCCCCCCCGTCCCTGACATTGATTTTTACTCATTTAATCTTGCTCACCTCTGCTGCGACGACATGCTTTGACTTTTGAAACATCACTCTTGCCGCTCTTTGCCGTGCCGTAAATGTTTTTCTTTTTTCTTTTTTTCTTTCTTCATTGCAGGCCATCCGGTCACATATCCTCAGTACTTCTCCCTGAACAAAACCACGGCGGAGCTGCGCGTCCTGCAGCCCATCAGCAGGGACTTGTATCAAAGGTTCACGCTTATTATTAAGGTGAAGGATGAATTCTAATGTGCTCATCAATGTTGCATCAGCCAAGTCGGAACCGCTGTTCGTTTTTGCTCGCAGATTGACCGTGTCACCTTTGATCGAAAGGATCAAAAAGCAACCCTGCATCGGGCTTAGCGTTTTCCGTGCTGTGACTTTGTGTTGTTGTTGATGTTGTGTTGTTGTTGTTGTTGATGTTGTGTTGTTAACTCATTCAGTACCAACCAATTCTGGACCAAGTCTGAAAAGACGTTTAAAAACGTCTTTGGGAGTGAATGACTTAAGAGTGTATTTTCCGGTGCTGATTCAGTTTCTGTACCAGTCTGGGGGTTTGTTTTGATCTTCGTGCTTATCCACTTTATCCACTTTGTATCACAGGGTTACTATTTATTTTTACTACTATGGTCATGAGCTATGGGTCGTGACCGAAAGAACGAGATCCCGGATACAAGCGGCCGAAATGAGTTTTCTCCGCAGGGTGTCCGGGCTCTCCCTTAGAGATAAGGTGAGAAGCTCGGTCATCCGGGAGGGGCTCTGAGTCGAGCCGCTTCTCCTCCACATCGAGAGGAGCCAGATGAGGTGGCTTGGGCATCTGATTCGGATGCCTCCTGAACGCCTCTCCGGTGAGGTGTTCTGGGCATGTCCCACCGGGAGGAGACCCCGAGGAAGACCCAGGACACGCTGGAGAGACTGTCACCCAACTGGCCTGGGAACGCCTCGGGATCCCCCGGGGATAGCTGGAAGAAGTAGCTAGGGAGAGGGAAGTCTGGGCTTCCCTGCTAAAGCTGTTGCCCCCGCGACCCGGCCTCGGATAAGCGGTAGAAGATGGATGGATGGATGGTTACTATTTATTCTGGTTCTGGTCTAGTTTCTATCCAGGTATTAGGATCGGCCCTTGTCCATGTTAAACCAGCTTTAGTTTTTATTCTGATTCTGATCAGGTTTCTATTTTGTTGAAAGGGTTAATGTCCGTGTCCAGCTTCTCTATCCCAATGTTAAAATTGCTTTCTGATTTATTTACTTGTGAGTGATGATTTTGGTGCTGATCCGCTTTGTCAACCCAGCGTAAAGGTTTGTGTTTATTCTAGTCCTGATCCAGTTTCTATCCCAGTGTTGGGGTATTGTGTACCCTGGCGTAACTCCAGTCTTTGTGTTGATACGGGTTCTGGTCCGGGTGGTCTCACCGTGTTTGTATTCATCTATATTCTGGTGGTGGTTCAATTTGGAATCCACCGGAGGTTTTGTGTGTTGTCTGCGATCAGGATTGGTGTTTATTCTCACATTTTAACCTCACCTAAAGAGTTAGTGGATGTTCAGGCTGAGTGATGTGGTTGGTATTACGGTACCGGTCCAGTTTGGAGTCTAGCGTTGGATGAGTGCATTCCCAAAGTGCTGGTCCAGTTCATGTTGAAGTGTTTCGGATTAGACGTTCTTGCAGTGCTGGGGAGGTTTGTAACCTGGGGTATGATTTTTAAATTTTTTTACATTTTTTTTTTATGATTGCTTTGAGTTGGCCAGTCCAGCCGTTCCACATCGATAGCCTCAATGGCTGAAGGCTGTCTTACCTTATCTCGAGCCACGCTTCGGTGATCGAGTCAAAGTAGATGTGACGATTCATGGGAGAGGGAAAAGTCAGCTTCTCTGAGCTGAATCCTAATTTCAACCGTTGGAACCCCCGAAAAGATCAATTTGCTGTTTACTGTGAAGGATGGCTTGAGAGGAAAAGGCGGACGAAGGAACACTGGGAGATGCATGAGCAGCATGCTCGGTGTTGTGGTGGACAGAGATTGAGTGGTGGGAAGCACATTTGCGAATGGTCGCTGAGGAACCAGTGTGAAAATGAGCCACGGGTGTCTTGAGAACGCTCCGCATCAAAACACAACTCGAGGCGCTGTGCCTCTGAAAACGGAACAAATGGAGTTGTACACACAGACAAGTGGTCTTATCATACACCGGGAGAGGAAAACAAAACGATCTACGGTGACACTTTAAAGGATGACGCGATTGGGAGACACGCAAGCAAGCGATAAGCAATGAATCTCCCGGAGGTCATTTACTGCCGCTTCCCAGATACGGCAAAACCCGGCTAAAGAGTAGACTCTCAAGAGAACACTGCAACCCTGCACCACCTGTCTGTCTTTTATCAGGCTCAAATGTACTATAATGTTGAGATGGCACACGCACTTTATCGGTCAATGACAGCTATTTTATCCGGGGTGGTTTTTTGGGGTTTTTTTGTTGGTTTTTTTTTTTCCTTTCAGAGAGCACGTTGGATCTCCGGGTAAGGAGAGTATGGGTGTAGGCAGACAGTCAGTCCTGTGTGACCTTGCGGTGGCAGTGAAACCACGTGGTAACGTCCTCTGCTAGCTTGAAGGCGGAATAACCGGCGATGTGGAATCATCATACGCACACTTTTCAACAATTAGCACCACCCTTAGCCACATTTGAATTGTCACTCTGCCTGGCAAAATTGAGCCCACGTGCGGAATTGGTCTCGGATCTCTTTTTTTGCGGGGGAGGCCAGGGGGCAGTCATAATGTCTTCTTGGTGCGGGTGGTATGGTGGTCGCTAATAGGATCGAGCAGAAATAGGACATTGCTTCAGTTTGATCCGATTGCGCTGCTTCCGAGTCACATTTTGGGGATACACGGACAGGATGACGCGCGTTATAAAAATCGATCGAGCTGCAATCGAAAATGGATTCATGGATTCTCACGGTGGGTTGAGCGAAGCTCCGTGGCCCGCTTTTGCAAGCCCCACGTTGCCAAAATGCATCAACAAAATCCCAAGTCACAGTTGGAATTGAATTAAGTTTTCCGCAGCCTTTTTCAGACTCATCAAAGACAGGCCGGCTCGGTTCCATTGATTGTGAGCGATGTGCGTGCGCAGACTGTTTACGTGTGCATGGAAGCCTCTTTGCCTTGTGGAGTCCAAGCCTCCAATTAACAGGACCGCTCGCCTAAAAAATGGCGTCGGTGCCAATTATTAAGGTGGCGTTCGTCGCTGAATCGCTGATTAAATGTGCCCAACTTTTTTGCGTCATTTAAATTACATTCTGAGGAAGGATCGCGTATCGTCCTCCCCGCCTTTATTGAAGCGGCATCAATCTTTCAGTGCCTCTACATACGTCTAAAACTAAGCTCGCCGTCACATATTCAAGACCCGCCCCCTCCTCACGTTCATAAAAATAATTCAAAAGACTCTCATTCACTCCATGCGCGTTTGCATTCCTTAAAATATAATTCTAAAACACATTGTGAATGGATTTGAACATCTCAGGCATAAATTGTATGTAAAGATAGTGTGTGCTGTCAATGTCCGAGATTGCAAATTGGCAGCAAAGCACAGCATCAGACGAAGCTAAAGCTCCTCTTTTCAGTTCACCATAGTTGCTTTGCACCGAAATTCCACTAGGTGGCACCAAAGCACTAGTTTTCTCTTAGACGGGTCTGTGGCCTGTGTAAATTAAGATTAAGATTAACTTTATTTGTCCCGCAATGGGGAAATTACAATCAGACTTCAGAAAGGAAAACGCTGGGTAGGGAGAGGGAAAAAATGAAGCTCTTCATTTAACTTCAATATAGTTTATTTGTACCAAGATGGTTCCAAACTACTACTTTTCCTTTCTAACTGAAGCTTCTCCCCTCAGTTAAACGTAGTTTCTTTGCACCAAGATGCCATTAGATGATGCGAAAAACTGTTCTAATAGACAGGGCTTGCGGCCTGTGTAAATGAAACTCCTCTGGTAACATCAACATAGCTGTTTTGCCCCAAAATGCCACTACGGTGCCAACGCGATACTTTTCTTTGAGACAGGCTTGTGGCCTTTCTAAATGAAGCTCCTCCGGTAATTTCAACATAGTACAGTTGCACAACGATGCCACTAGATGGTGCCACAGCACTATTTTTCTTTTAGACAAGGCCCGTGTGTAAGTGAAGCTCCTCCCTTCATTTTCACATATTTTCTTTGCACCAAGATCTAACTGCATGGGGCCAAAGCACTAATTTTCTTTCTGACAGTGCTATGGCCTCTTCTTTCACTTTGACATATTTTCTTGGTCTCAAAATACCACTCGATATTGCCTAGGCACTATTTTTACAGAGGGTTATTGCCTGTGTATTTGATACTCCTCCCCTTGCTTGGACACATTACCAAAGCAATGCTATTATTCTAAACGGGAAAAAGTTTTTCAACAAAAATAAAGGATAGGAAAAAATGATTGAACTCAATATTGCGTTTTGTTCTCAGGCCGAACAGGACAACGGCCACCCACTGCCGGCCTACGCCGACCTCATCATCGAAATCCTCGACGAGAACAACCAGGCGCCGTACTTCCAGTTTGTCACCTACCAGGGTTACGTGAGCGAGTCGTCCCCCGTGGGCACCACCATCTCGGCCGGGGTCAATCTCACCACGCCGCTGGAGATCGTTGCGCTGGATAACGACGTCGAGGAGGTAAGGATCGTCTGCCCTGCAGCATCGACTGATGATGGCCAATGCCCTATCAGACATGTCTGAAAAAATAATGATGCATATTCATCCTGCCTCCATGAGTCATTTCCCATGTTTGTCATCATTGTAGCTGGCTCTTGGTGATACTCCTGTAGGTAAAAGAGAGGCTTTCAAAAAGCTGCGACGCACAACCATTTACAGAATTTTAAGCATGTCATGGGGATGTCCTGAGTATTTACACATATTGGTGATGACTGCAGCACAACCCGAATGGCTTCTTCATTCATGCCAGTAAAAACTCCTAATGACACTCTGTTGAATCTGCATTTGAGTTCAGTTTGGTTTAGTGTGCCGTGGAATGTGCAGTATCTACCACGGTGACACTCATCTGATTAATAACGGGCAAATTTAGCGCCAGATAGTAAATAGGTGATGATTCATTTGCTGGCTAATGAAGCCGGCGGGTGGATCTGACTCAGGGCATCCCTCCTTCCTGTGCATGGGGAAGCTCTTATTGACTATTGACGATTGCAGTGATAGAGATGCTCAACTGACACTTGTTTTTTTTTTTTTTTTTTTTTGTACGTCCACCTGCACAATCCAATGACACAATAATGCGCAGTCACTTGGAGTCACTTGCTAAAGCTACTACAACGCCCGTACTACTTAGCACTCGTATTAGTTGCCGCTACTACTACACTTCCCAAACACATTTCTCATGCCATTAAGTAGATTATGGCACATTCCGTTCAGCCCTCCATCCTGAGCTGCTCGCCAGCCAATCACTGAGTATTATAATGTTGCTGCTGGATAAAAATAAAAATGAAAAGAACAACCTATGCTAATTAAGAATATTGAATGAGTATGAACAAAAGTATCCCAAAGAGGTAAGAATTTAGTTTGTGGTTACCGTATCTTCTGCACTATAAGGCACACCTTCAATGAATGGCCTATTTTAAAACTGTTTTCATATATTGGGTGCGTGCATTATACGGCGCATATAGTAGAAGCTACGGTGGTGGCTGCGGTTGCATTATGCATCCACTAGATGGAGCTACGCTTTAGGGAATAGAATATAATACAGGTTTATTTTTCCAGAGCTTTCTCAATCGCTGCAGCTGGAACAACACATTTTACAGAACACTTAAAATACTACATCCAAGAAATCAGAACACGGATCCATATATAAGGCGCATCGCATGATAAGGCGCACCGTCGGCTTTTGCGCCAAGTCGAGATGAAAGGTCCTGAGAGTTCAGCTTTATTTATATAGAGCTTTCACAACCGCTGCAGCTGTAACAAAGACAATTTACTACGTCCAAGAAATGAGAATATCGATCCACATATAAGGCACATTGGATGCTAAGGCGCACTGTTGACTTTTGAGAAAATCAAATGCGTATAGGTGTGCCTTATAGTGCAGAAAATGCGGTGGTTTAGAGCTGCACTGCATTTGTAAGTCTATTCAATATTAAGTGACATAAAGAGGAAAAATGTGGCAGATTATTAAAATAACATCTCTGCAAACTGCGGCAACATTATGGACACAGCTCTCATTCTTTTGTGAAGGTTTACCTTTTATCGAGTGCAATATTCTGAAAATGTCAATGTAAGCGTGGGTTTTATTGGAGTGTTTTGCTGTGCTTCAAATACTTTTCTGGCATTCAGAATTCCTGCTGTGTGTTGTCAGCGGTCAAAAGTGAACTTTCCGGCATGAGTTTGAGAACGTAATGGTCTGTTTGTGAGATCCGAGGACCATATATCTTCCTCAAACAGACGTCTGCCGTCCTGCAGTTCACCTTTCAAAACAGCTTTGTTTCCATGCGTTTCAGGAGAAAATGTGATGTGTAGAGACGCGGAACGTAATCGATAACCCTCTCTGTTGTGGTGTTTACCAAAGCAGGCAGACAGACGCGAATCGAACGCGCCGATGACCACAACGGTCGTGCAGACAAATAAGTTGGGCGCTTCTGCGAAAGCTATTGTTCATCACCAGCGTGCATCTTATTTTATTCGACTTTGTAAAAGAAAAAAATAAGAAAAAAGGAAACTGGAGGTGGTTGTTTGAGTAAAAATCATTCTTTTATTGATGTTGTCATGTTAAAAACACATTGATCCATCCTTCCTCCCACTCCTCACGAGGAGGAGTTTGCCTTCCTCAGCCTTGGAAGGGAGACGAAGCTTCCATTTGGCCATGGTAACGCATTTCTTGTTATATTCCATATCTCCACGACTGCAAGACTCAAGACCCCATGTTGAAGATAACCCTGGACGACTACACGACCATCTTCAGTCTGACCCCTACTGGCATAATCCGCTACCTGAGGCTGCTGAAACCCGTCGACCGGGAGAAGCAGATGACCTACACGTTCACGGTATGCTCCGTTCCTACTGGGCGCAGTAAATTACTGCCTACCTTTGACCTGGATCTCCTTTTGTTTGTTTGTCGAGTCGATGGTCAGAGCAGACGGAGTCAGGGGCAGGCGCGTCTGGCATAATGGAAACTTTCTTAGCCAATCGAGGGCAATGTACAGTATGTTCTCGCAAATGTGTCAAGGCAAGGCGGTTTTATTTCTATAGCACATTTCATACGTAAGGCAAGCATTTACAAACACAACAGAGAAAAGCAGAGAAAACAGAAGCACCTTATGACGACCGCCATACACTAACACCATTGAAAAAAACGGTGTTGTGTTCAGAAAGTGGATCTTTTATACACGCATTGAAAAATGAAAAAAAAAATCTGTAGGCATAAAAAGCAGGATTAAAGATGATTTCACGTTCAATTTTCAGCAAAAATTAGAATCACCTTATAACAAGCCTACTTCTTGTTGAGACTCTTATCTCCATTCTACAGTGTTCAAAAATACTGTGCTTTCCGGTGGCCAACAGTGGAATTACATGAAAATAAACATGTCTCAGAACTAAATACATTACATTTAATTTGTACCGAGCTCATATGATTTACAAAATGCAGCCCAACCGTATTTGTAAAAAAGCAATTAAAAATTCTAGTGTGCCACCTTTAAGCCACAAACTTATTTTAACCTGTGCCACTAGCACTTAGCCTAGCGGGCGGCTAACATCATTTTATCTACTTGGACCTGACTTGAAAAGTTATGGTGTCAAGCTGACTTTTTTAGTTAAAAAGAAGCCAATTGTTTTGTTTTCTTTTTTAATTACCAGGCTTTAAATGAGACGAGCACTTGGTCCAGTGGGTCCGATAATATGAAGTGGTGCCTCATCAGAAAAAAGGCAAAATTGGGTATAGAATGATTCGATGAGAATTGATTCTCTCATTTTATTTAATCGCTCAACTCACCACATTTTTCTAATGTCTCTGCCAAATCCTGATGATCAGCGCAGTCAATATGGTGAGCAAAAACCCCCGAAAGAAAAATCCATTTAAATCCTTTTTGATTCATTTACAGGTTGTCCTGCAGGTGAAGCTTTATACGAGCAGCGTTAAAATCACTCCTACATGCTGCTCGTAAAGTTCTCAATTTACTAAACACATCCTTCTCCTGACAGATTAACCTTGCGTCAAAAGCAAATATGCAAAGCATGTTGTCATAAAACTGCACTCACTTGGTTTATTGCACATACAGTATTCATTTAGCAAAGGGCAGATGGGAAAAAGCCCGTTGCAAAAGAGCATTCATGTTCAAATATTTGCATTCTGTTGTTATTACTCATCGGCTACATAGGGGCCAATCTGATTGAAGCGTTGAATAAATTACGCAGTTTCAGTTTGACCAGAAATTTGTTTGCACTTTTTTCCTTCTTTCATTGATTTACGGCTAGTTGTGATAAGACTGTGACTATAATCATCAGGAATACAATTTTTTTTTAAATATGTACAGTATGTGAAAAAAAATAATGTGACATGTCCATTTAATAAACTTGCATATATCTCCTCCATCTGGAATGAACCGGTCCTTCAATGAAACTAGTAGTTCAATTTAAAGCTTATTACAAAGAACAATAAATGGATGAATGTAAATACCATATCTACTCACAGAAATCTGAAACATGTCCTCATCTCATTTTTTTTAACTTTAACAAAAAAATGTGAATAAAAAAAAAAATATGGATATATAATCCTAAAATATTAAATACATAATTGTACATATTGTATAGATTTAGTTAAATATGGATACATACATAGTGTATGAATTGTTATGATTCTAAATGATATAAACGTGATCTTGATATGAGAATTTTAAGGACCAGTGTCTGGTATCAGCGCCATCTGTGAGTACCCAATACCTTATAAAAAGGCTGTTCCCCCCCCCCCCCCCCCCTATTGTCAATACCTGTTATTGGTATTTGGCCGCCACTAAATATAATCTTCCTAACCGCTTGATCCTCACTAGGGTCGCGGGGGGTGCTGGAGCCTATCCCAGCTGTCTCCGGGCAGTAGGCGGGGGACACCCTGAATCGGTTGCCAGCCAATCGCAGGGCACACAGAGACGAACAACCATTCGCACTCACACTCCCACCTAGGGACAATTTAGAGTGTTCAATCAGCCTGCCATGCATATTTTTGGAATGTGGGAGGAAACCGGAGCACCCGGAGAAAACCCACGCAGGCCCGGGGAGAACATGCAAACTCCACACAGGGAGGCCGGAGCTGGAATCGAACCCGGTACCTCTGCACTGTGAAGCCGACGTGCTAACCACTGGACTACCGGGCCTCCCCTAAATATAATCATCATGTAATATTTAAAACACTAGTTTCTCAACCACATCACTAATCCTAATACTGTTGAGCCCCAATAAACAAATATACAACAATAAAACAATAAAACTGTCTTATTTTTGTACAACCTGACAGTACAAATCTAGATCTCAAATCTTATTGTGGTGATGCATCTACAAGCCTGAACCTCCTTTAAGGTCATTTCTGCAGCACCTGTTTGAGATTCTCTCATCAGATGTGTAGTCATCTGTCTCGGAAGGCCACGGCAAATCGACCCCGCAAATATGTGTGTCGTCTGCACAGATGGTGGCATCGGACGGCGTCCAACGGAGCGGCCCCGTCACCGTCAACATCTTAGTCGTCGACGCCAATGACAATGCGCCCACGTTTGCTCAAGTGTCCTACAGCGTGGACTTATTCACTGACATGCAACCCGGGGAGACGGTGCTGCAGGTAATGAGTCCGTACAAAAACATTTCCGCCCGCTGGTACGATTCTCTCGGCAACCCGCGACCACTTTAAAATAGTTCTGATTGTATACTGGTTCACAATGAGTGAATAGAAAGAAAATGTGTCTCCAGCTGATTTTTGATTCTTTTTTTTTTTTTGTTGCTCTGACTTGCGAGCAATATGGTGGCTGTGAACTCAACCGACTTTTCCGCCAGCAGCATGTTGGCTGATAGTGAACAGTTCTTCAAAAAGAGGATTTAGTTGTGTCTTGCCACCTACAGTTGAAATTGACTTTTAATCGGAACTAAAAACTAAGAAAATTACACACGGTGTGTTTAAAACAATCAATTAGTGTTCCCTGAAGATTGGCTTGCTAGCTTCATGTTCACATTGAATGGAAAATGTCAATCGCAGCTTGCGTTGATCGTCGCGGTTTTAAAATCCATTGAGGAAAAGATATTAAACACTAAATATTACCCGACCTTACTGAGTAAAAGTAGAAGTAAAACAAGTCCAACTCTTCTGTTTTTGTGTCTACATGCCTGGATTATAGTGCCTCCCGGTGGCCAAGGCAGGCACAGCAGAGGGAGTACGACAATGAATTGAATTACAACAAAATCCTTATCCAGCTGTATGAGTGGCAAAGAGTAAATTTTCCAGGGGTGGTGGGCGGGGGGGTAGGGGGGGTCAGCGGGTGTCGTGGTGAATTGTTTTGATGGTGCATTGATTTCTGAGTCTGAATTAATGAATTAAACCCGTATCTCAAGGCACATTTTTTTATATTACTCGGTTACAGCAAAAAGCAATAGCCAGTCCTTTCATGACTTTTTCTTTTCGTGCATAATACTCCAAAATGAAGTTACCATTAGCAGTATTGAATTATCCGAGCCAAGCACAGGGACCTATTACAGCGCAAGAACACTTGTTGCTGTCTTTTCGACCGTATCATAAACAACCGGAGGATGCCCCCTCTGGGATTCATCGCGGCTGTCGAGGGGCAAGCATCCATGCTGGATGACTAATATTGTCTTTACGCACTCCGGTTTGAAAAAAAAAAGGAATCAATAGGTCGTGAGGTTTGTTTGAGATTCGGAATGTATATAGGCAGTATGAGATTACCAGAGGTCGACAAATGTTTACCACTGGCACTGCTGCGTGCAAGTGCATTATGTAGACAGCTGTAGGGGGTGGCAAGGAGTAAATTGGAGCCAATTATTTATTCCACGCTGTGCAAAAGGGCTTTATGGTGGAAAATAAGCCAATGGCACAAAAGCCGCACTGGCTAGTTAAATTTAATGTTCATTTGGCCTTCAGTGGCGGATTTATTTCACCCCTATCTGGTCACAACCATAAATATGAGGCCGTCTAACATTTTTATTTTGGGAGGCCGATTTCAATATTTGGCAGAATAGAATTCTGACAACCGATGAATCATCTGAGAATTAAAAAAAAAGATAGTTAAATGAAAAGAATGAATAGAAGACCTTTCTTTGTTTGCTGCAAGCGCGTCCTAAAAATGTGAATCCGTAACACCGTTCGGCTAAATCCACTCATGCGGAGACTTCAATCTTTTTCATTTCCTCTCCATTCGTAGTTCGACTTTGCTCGTTTGTCTTTCTGTCCGACTCGGAAAGGTCGAGTTTAATCTGTTTTAAAAAAGAATGTCCGTTTGGCCTCCGCGAAATGAGGCCAGCGGCCATGGCGTGTTCGGCGTGAGCGCTTAACCGGATTTTATAAGCCCTTTATGAAAGAGGGTAAAAAGCAGGCAGGTTCTCTCGGGCTGCTGCTGATGTTTTATGTTTGATGCGCCGACTTGTATGTTAAAACAAGGTGCGCTTGGTTCAGGAATGAAAATTCACGAATATCCGGACTAATGCGTTTGGAAATCAAAGCGAGAACCCGAGCTTTACGCTTTCATTTCAAAAGCGCACGATCCATTTTGGCGCCATCCAAACTTTTATTGAGCTCGAATCTCAACAGGCTGCGAGGATTTATCTTCAATGCAACATCTATACCTTTAATGATGCAGAACAAAGCTCGCTTTTCTGTTTGGTAGTACCCTGACATCAAAACCGGTTCAAGTCATTTCCACGCTCGAGTGGCTTTCAAAGTGTCGAGTTGATGCGCCTGCTTCTTTCTGTCTTCCTTCGTCAAAAGTTAACGGCGGAGGACGCTGACGAGGGACTCAACGGACTGGTGACCTACGAGATCCTGGCCGGGGCTCAGGGACACTTTGTCGTTAATAATCGCACGGGTCGCATCACAGTGGCACCCGGCGTCACCCTCGCCGTCGGACGATCCTTCGCGCTGACCGTCAGGGCGTCCGACAACGCGCCGGTGTCCCTGAGAAGGTACGCTCGCATGCACGCAAATTCCAACGCAGCACTCTCAAACTAAATAAACTGAAAACCTGCGCCAGGGTTGGATGGACAGATGGATGGAAGGCTGGCTGGCGCCGTTGTCATAGTTCGGGATTTTAGTGAGTTATTATTTATTATTAGTTTTATTATTTAGTTATAAATTTATTATTATTATTATATTAATTATTATTAATATATTATTATTAATATATTAATAATATTATTAATTTAGTTTATTAATATTATTATTTAGTTTCGACTCTTGTTTTTGGATTGAGTTGCTCTTAATTGGTTTTTAGAGCAAGCGTTTGGAGAGTTTTTATTAGTTTTAGTATTAGTTTTATTAACATGGAGTGTTTGAGTGCAAAAAAAATAAATAAATTAATAAAATAAGGTCACAAACGATTATGTAATAAAGTATGGCCTTCCCTTTTCTGTACGGTTTTACAGCACTACCAAAATGAATCTTTTTTTTAAATGGATGCATGATGACATTCGTTTTATGGACATTTTTTGAGTTGAATTAATTTTGTTAGCTTTTGCTAACTGTCATCACCTTGTTGTTGTTGCTGCTACAGTCAAACCTCGGTTTTTGAACGTCTCTGTTCTCGACCAAATCGGTTTTCGAGCAAAAATTTCAATTTTGTATTTTTTTTTTTTTAATGCCTCGGATTACGACCGAAAATCGGTTCTCGACCAAACTGAGCGCACTTGAATGCGCCACTCGACTCCTCTCGCCTTCCTTAAATGAAGCTTCCTCATGTAGCGTTCCATTGTGAGCAGCCGAGTTCAATAAAGATTATTTTTTCCAAAAAAAGAGCATGGTTTTGGTTTTCGAGCAAATCCGTTTTCGTACAGCCTCCTGGAACGGATTATGGTCGAAAACCGAGGTATGACTGTATTTTTTTTTTCTTTTCTGTCCTCTTGCCAGGAGCTCCATCACAACCGTCTACATCGAAGTGTTGCCACCCAACAACCAGAGCCCGCCGCGCTTCCCCCTGCTCACTTACAACCTGGAGGTGAGCGAAGCCACAAGGATCGGCGCAATTCTGCTCAATCTGCAGGTGAGGTGTTGATTTCTGTATAAAAACATCATTGTGGATTATTGAGACTCACCCGACCCAAACCCCGAACCCTCTTCCTTATCATCCAGCCATATGTTGATCCTCAATTCGGTTGCTCAGCCTTGCACCGTTGTACGTTGTCGTCTCCCTCCAGGCCACAGACAGAGAAGACGACCCCATCGCATATCGCATTCTGAGCGGAGATTCGCAGAAGGTGTTCAACCTCTCCGAAACGTAAGTCTGCAGCTTTGTGTACTGGCTTCGGGCGAAATCTGAGATCTAAAATGGTGTTATGTGCAATGGTGTCCGCCGGAGATTGGTTATTGAGATTTATTAGTTGGAGTGTGGTTACACTTGGACAATTACCTGCTTTGACACACCGCAAAGCATCCCAATGAGACAGCCGGCGGAAAAATTGGCAGTCCAGGAGAATTTCAGTGAAGGAGCAGTTTGAGCTGCTTGCACCGCAACTTTTCTCCTCTCTGAAACCGCCCTCTTTTCAAGAGCCTTTGCCAATGCCGAGATGAGCACAGGACAAATTGGAAGCCTCAACAGGCTGACACGAAAGCAAAAAGCTTCGATGGAAAAGCTAGAAAAATGTCCTTTTTTAGAAATGGGTACAATGGTGCAGGCTAACAAAAACTGGGAAGTAACGAGTAGCCCCGTTCGGCTGGTGTGTGGACTGATAATGAGGGTCCCGGAAGGCTGTTTGGGTGCAGCATGGAAGCTATGCAGAAATAATCCAACTGCATATATTAAACCTGAGAACGGACCAACTCTTAAAAATGCCACTGTGCGCTTTTAGTCCCTCCTGGGACATGAAGCACAAACTGAAGTTTCCCACCAGCCACGTTCTCTGACTCAAAATCAATATCGGCAGAAGAAGAAAAAAAAAAAATCCTCCATGCTCTGCTGCCTGTCGCGTGGCGAGGAAAGCCCATGAAATATTAAGGTGCCATTTTACCGTCGTGTAAATGAGGAAGTCCATTTCGAGGGTCAAGACGCGAGGAGACTTGAGCTGCCGGACTTCCTTGTGGATAGCGCTATATGCCTCAAAAGTCACTTTTATTTCTGTTGTGCCACCAAACAACAGAAGTTATCTAGAGAGGTGAGTGAAGTAGCCACAAATTATATTCCAATGAGAGTGCCAGATTTGAATTTTTATTGCCTTAAGTATCGGTCGCTGGTATCGTCAGCTTCCACCTGACCCCATACCATAAGCATGATACCGATGCCTGTTGTCGGTTCTCACCCATCGACTGCGTCATAGCCCACTCACCTGACTTCAGTTTCACTAGATGTATTGTCGTCGTTTGTTTCTTCAGGGGTCCTGGAATTTACCGGCAACCAGTCCAGAATGAGATCTTTATACTTTTTCCATTAAGATTTTTATATAAGGTTTGTATTGGAACTCATTAGATTGTACTGGACGGCCCGGTAGTCCAGTGGTTAGCACGTCGGCTTCACAGTGCAGAGGTACCGGGTTCGATTCCAGCTCCGGCCTTCCTGTGTGGAGTTTGCATGTTCTCCCCGGGCCTGCGTGGGTTTTCTCCGGGTGCTCCGGTTTCCTCCCACATTCCAAAAATATGCATGGCAGGCTGATTGAACGCTCTAAATTGTCCCTAGGTGTGAGTGTGAGCGTGGATGGTTGTTCGTCTCTGTGTGCCCTGCGATTGGCTGGCAACCGATTCAGGGTGTCCCCCGCCTACTGCCCGGAGACAGCTGGGATAGGCTCCAGCACCCCCCTCCCCCGCGACCCTAGTGAGGATCAAGTGGTTAGGAAGATGAATAGATTGTACTGCTAGCTGCTAGCCGCCGCCAGCTAGCAGCTGGCGGCGGCTTGAATGCTAACAACAACTAGATATGTTGTCTTTGGTCGGCAATGTGCCTGAAAGTTAAGTCGCACGCTTATGAAATAGTAGTGATGTTTGGAAAATCAGGATGTGGCCTTAAACGGCGGGGGCCTTGCCTGGTGAGTGACGTGGGAGTCAAATGATAGTGTCGGTTTGGCTGTTGTAAAATGTTCGCCAGTCTGGGCATTGAGTGCCTTGGCAACAGTAGCTGTGCAGCTATTGAATGAATCTGTTTAATGTGCGTGTATTTTCTTTTTGTCGGTTCAATCAAGTGCAGCGCTGGCTGCGTCTATTCCTGGCACATCTGATCATCTCTTATGGTATACGAAAGTAGCGCAGCACGGCGGGTCGGGCTACGTTTTAAAATTCTTCACAAATGGCCAAGCAGATGCCGATATGGCAGAACTCTGAATGAAGACTGATTAGCTTCTACTCTTGTTAAGTTGTGCATACAACACACCCACTGAGGTTTGTCATTTTTCAAGCCTTAAATTCTGTCCCGCGAGATTCTCGCACTGCTGCATTTCCAGACGACGACACTCTGCGTATGCCGCTGCTTGCGTTGAGCTATTATGAAAAATGAGCACTCCAGCCCTTCTGTTCTTATCAACAGCGCACGTTCCCCTGAGAGGGGATGCGAGAGATGGTCGCCATAGCAGCTGAGCTAAGAGAGCCATGAAAGCAAAGTATTTGGAAATGTATTTCAGTGAGAGCCATATATACAGTGTGTGTGTGTGTGTGTGTGTGTGTATATATATATATATATATATAATATGGGGCGGCCCGGTAGTCCAGTGGTTAGCACGTCGGCTTCACAGTGCAGAGGTACCGGGTTCGATTCCAGCTCCGGCCTCCCTGTGTGGAGTTTGCATGTTCTCCCCGGGCCTGCGTGGGTTTTCTCCGGGTGCTCCGGTTTCCTCCCACATTCCAAAAACATGCGTGGCAGGCTGATTGAACACTCTAAATTGTCCCTAGGTGTGAGTGTGAGTGCGAATGGTTGTTCGTTTCTGTGTGCCCTGCGATTGGCTGGCAACGGATTCAGGGTGTCCCCCGCCTACTGGCCGAAGACAGCTGGGATAGGCTCCAGCACCCCCCGCAACCCTAGTGAGGATCAAGCGGCTCGGAAGATGAATGAATGAATGAATAATAAGCCTCTGAATGGAGTCTTTTCAATAATTTTTTTATAATACTCACCATTAAGGTGATTTTTTTTTCCGTTCGTCACGATTGCTAAAGATCCAGCGAAGCTCGCGGAATTACTGTAAAGTCAGCTTGCCGGGTCCATACGCGGAGTTGCTGCTGGCTAGCTTACACCCTGCTCAGTAGCTCGCACGTTTCCTTTCTGCTGTCTCCCGCAGGGTATTTTGATGCTAACGTAGCATGGCGCGTGTCAAAGTGCCGCTTCACATTTGACCGTTTCTTCGATGGTATTCTGTCATTGCAAATTAGCCACACCGCAGAACCCGTTCCCTCCACAAAGGCGAATCCTTTAGTCCGTTCGTCCTGAAGTGTACCATATTCGTCGAAGGATTCGCTTTGAGCTAATGACCGAGCGGGCTGATTCAAAAGGGGGCGTTTACCTGTTACCAAGCAACGGCCAACGTAGACCAGTATCATCCAATTGAAATTGCTCCTGCCGCCAACCGCCGCCCTGGACAGGACATGAGAAGTGAAAAATCGATGGATGGATTAAACAAACGAGAATATTTTATTTTATCTGCGAGCCAGATGCAATCATCAAAAGAACCGCACTTGGCTCGCCAGCCATAGGTTCCCGACCCCTGCTCTAAGGCCTCGTCTGGGATGGCGAGCAATGTTAGATGTCTTGCATTCTAATATATTCTTGTACTTATACCAGAGCAGAGGTTCTAAGTGTGTTCAGTCAATGTAAACCGCGGCCGGTTGATCAGATTCCTCATCGCAAAGAGACCCATACTGAGTCGCTAATGGTGGCAAAGATCATAATTCAAAGACACGCCCCGTCTAGTGTGGCCGCTGAGCATGTCCTTCTTTTTATGACCACATTGTACCGTCTTGTGAAGACTATTTCCAGCAGGATAACCGTAAATTAGCCGTTTCCACATATGCGATAGAGGAATCATCTGCTACGTTCACAGAAAATGACTTATCTGGAGGCCGGAGGTTTGATTGATGCCGTCTATGTCTCGGTATCATATCATACCTCCACGCTGTATATATTGATCCACATTCTTCCACGACATCATTTATCCCCGTAAATCTGAACAATGGTCAATGTATCATTCCGAAATGTGGGACACAAGTCAATTTATGGCCATTAATCCTGTCTGAAGTGAATCATTAGCATGACAGTTGTACATTCATCATGCCAGGGGCCTTTTTTTTTGTTTTTTTTTGCTTAAACCGCCCCCTCCCCTCCTTCCCTCATTTGCATCTCATCCACCGCCAATAGAGCATCATCTGCTGAATTACAGTATCTGTTGTCTCGCTTTTTCCCCACTACAAATGTGGAGCCGATCAATACTCAGATTTGGATGAAGAAAAAAAATCATTCCTTTTTCACTTAAATACAACCAAACATAACAGACAGCACTGAAGGTACTCACTCATTTGTCAGAAAGAGGAGTCGCTACTACAAACAAACTCATGCTAGCCATGCTGGTAAGCTACTGCGCTAGTTCTCTGCCTCACAAACGAGTTTTTAATATTTCTTTCGCTGCCAAGAAATGGAAGATGATCGGAAAAAAAAATCACAAAAGAAGACTCACATGGCTCTCCAAATACGATGTCATGCGTGCTTGCGTTAAGCTGTTTGTTACTCCCAATGTATGTTTGTATGTGAAAAATGACACACGGAATAAACGATAATAAAACCATTTTTAAAGACCGAAATGTTTAGTCTAACCAAATAATTTTGAATGTAAAATGCCAAAGATTTATGTTTTGGTCATTGTAAACCCGCATTAAAAAAAAAAAAAATAAAATACAACAACAGATGCAAAAAATAAAATAAAATAAAAAATCAGTAAACACACCATAGACTGACTGCCTCGTGTTTGGTATAATTTTAAAGCCTGTTTAGAGACATTTTCAAACACAGTACATGGTATAAAACAGGTCATTTTGCTTGTTACTTTATTTATGACAAGTACATATCGGTGCCCTGGATTTAGAGCTACCTGGAGCACAAGTGAAGAATATAATGACCAAACGCTATTCATGAATAAAAAGGTCACTCAGTTAGTCACGTGTGGTCCACAGCAGCCTTCAATTTGAACCGTAAAGGAAGAGAACAGTACGACGGGGAGTTGCGGCAGTCATTATTCTCCTTGCTGGGTGTTTCGACCATTTTGTTTGTGCTCCTGGCAGATTCGCCCCCGGGTTCCATTGTTTTGTGCGGCGCCGTGCGCCCGTGACTGTTTGTATTAATGCACTCGCTCCCGCTGCCATGTTTTACGCCACCATGTGTGAATGTGTGCAAACAAAGATAATTCGGCGCGCCGCTCTCGGGGAATGCGCAGGATGCCGTGTGGAATGCTTCCCCGCCAGAATGTTGTCGCTTGGTGCACTGCAGCGACTTGAAGCGCAACATGTGTGTTTGTCGTGCGTCTGGGTGGGAAGCGCGGTAAAGTTTAAAAGACCACCTGCTCTTTTTTCCCCAGCGGCCGTGACTTCATGAATGTGTGTCTAATCTGTAAGTAAAATACATTTGGATGGAAGCACACGTATGACGTGTCGATGTGCTTAGAAGGGACAAATAATGCTGGAACGAGGATGCTCGAAGCTTTTGGGTGCTGGTTGTTTGTGAAGATGCGTCTGAATCGGTGGAATTTAACTCTTCGATTTGCTCCACAGGATTGGCCTTCTCATTTTGGAAAAAGCTCTCGACAGAGAAACCAAAGAGCTCTACCGTTTGGTCGTCACCGCCTCGGATGGCAACCCTGGAGGGGTAAGGCACAAAGCCGCCTATCGTTGTCCTTGTCATGTCGAAAGATGAGCTGAAATTTTTGACGTGTCGGTCAGCGCAAATGTTCCTTTTCGGTGAAGACAATATTATATTTTCTGTTTTTTTTTTTAGAGTGTATCCTACAAAATTTGGCTCTTGATGATGTCATCATTTAACTCATTCACTCCCAAAGACGTTTTTAAACGTCTTTTCAAACTTGGTCTAGAATTGGCTGGTACTGAATGAGTTAAAAACCATCAAATTATAATGCTCTTGTTTTGTAATGAGCAACTTTTTTTTTGTATTACCAAAAATGAAAGTTTTCTTCTCATCATAATTAGCTTTTTTTTTTTTAATGTGTTTTTGAAAAATCAGTTTTCTAGTAAAATTCTGGACGACTGATGAGCCTCAATTATTTATTTATTCGTTTTGTATTATCTGTTTCCGTACCCCCTCAACCTTCAGATAAGAGATCGGGGACGCCTTAAATGTATTTCTCTTAATTTAATTAGACGTCAGCTCAGTTGGCCGTAGTTTGGTCAGCTTAAAAGTCTGATCGGAAGCCTCTCTTCATTCTCTGGGAGAGTGATGATGAATACATCTGGGGTTTTTTTTGCTTTGCAGGAAAAGTGTGGGGAGGTGGAAGGGAGGGAGTGAGTCTATTCATCTCACTTTAGATGGACAGATTGTAGAAGCCAATAACCTTTACCTATATTGTGCGAGGTTTAAATCGGGGCGCAGCGGATCCAAGCATCTCCGGCACAACATAAATTGCCGCTGTGACTCGACTGTGTCAAATGTCAGCGGCGGGATAAAAAACTGCTGCAACAGGAGAGGAGTTCAAGGAGGAAGTGTGGTTGAAGGAAGAACACGTGAGTCGGCTTGGGTTCCCACTACGGACCGAAGTAGACCTAATACGCATTCTTAAGGTCTGCCGTCGGTTGACCTAGCAATGCCAGAGACGGCAAAGTCTGGAATTCTGAATCTCAAATAGAGAAAAATGGACTTCGGTGTCCTCACACAAAGCGGGTCAGACAGAATTGTTGTTTCTGAGCCATCCGTTCTGATGACGCTTCTCTTTGACAGTCCTCCAAAGTCCAATAGGTTGCCGGTCCGGCAATTACAAATTCCGATTTCACGAAAAATCATACTTGAACTCCTTGAACAAATAGCTCGTTGCCCCTCCTGACGAAACCGAGAACTAAAGATCGCTTTCAGATTCAAGGTGAAACGTCCTCAACAACCAGGAAGAGTCATTTGGGGACTACCATGACCTGGTTAACTTCTGCACAGACCTACTGACATTTAGTAGTTTTGCTCTAAAACCTCCACCTAAACTCTGCACTCTCCCTCAGCTCAATGAACAAGAGACACATTTTCAGGTGCGCTTCACTTGATTTGCAGATCGGCGCCATCAGACACCTTCATAAAACACTTTGAAAACTTGGTGCGAGCCGGAACGCAATATCAGTTCCCAAGATGAGGAGGAAATGTCTCTTATTATACTTAAACACTTTGCTTGCCAAGGGAGGTAAACCGAGATCTCAACTTAGTTTCTTACACCTTTACCTTCACGTACAAAGCCTCAAACGTCAACCGCAGAAGGATGAACATGTATGCAATTACATACGTAGGTAATTTTTTTTCCTCTAAACTCTCAGGACCTTTCATCTCGACTTGGCGCAAAAGACGACGGTGCGACTTATCATGCGATGCGCCTTATATATGGATCCGTGTTCAGATTTCTTGGATGTAGTATTTTAAGTGTTCTGTAAAATGTGTTGTTCCAGCTGCAGCGATTGAGAAAGTTCTGGAAAAATAAACCTGTATTGTATTGTATTCCCTTGAGCGTAGCTCCATCTAGTGGATGCATAACGCAACCTCAGCCACTATTGCTTCTTCTATTCTGTGCATCTTATATATGAAAACAGTTTTAAAATAGGGCATTTGTTGAAGACGCGCCTGATACTCCTTACAGTGCGGAAAATACGATACTTAACTCATTCACTCCCAAAGACGTATTTAGACGTCTTTTCAGATGCCACACATTTAATCCCAGCTCCTCATTTTATATTGACTGTACTTGAAAAGGGTCTGAAAAGGCTGTTTTCAGACCCTTTCAGACCTTTTTCAAGTACAGTTAATATCTGAAAAGGCAATTTTCAGACCCTTTCAGACCCTTTTCACATACAGTCAATATAAAATGAGGAACTGGGATGAAATGTGTGGCGTCTGAAAAGACGTATAAATACATCTTTGGGAGTGAATGAGTTAAGACTGCATGCCATTTAAAGGCGTTGTGACACGGAGATGATTAACTAAGAGGAAATTGACCAACTTTATTAACCTGTTAAGAACGGACATTTTCCGTACTTCTGGCACAACTCGCACCAGCTCTAGTCTCTGTGGCCAATTCTAAAATCCGTCTCCGCAGGTAAGAAGTCTGTAATACCGACTGCCTTGCAGGCTCAGACATCCGCCGGGATAACACTTATTTTTTTCCCCCATTGCCCTCGGCTAACGCACTACATGAGTCCTAACAGCATGATCTTATTCACTGCTTCCGGTCAGGCTTGTCACTTGAAAAGCCGACACGTGGAAGGCCTCCCCTGCGGCCTATTGGATACAACGTAGTACTGGCGTTTGACTTTAAATAAATAATAACCGCTCGTTAATCAGGCTCTCGACTCTTGCGGCTTTGATGAGAAACTTCACGCCAGGATGGTGACACTAATTGGCTCCAGGTCTTGGGCAAAGTGAAGAATAAATAGAGCCTGTCATCGCCACGCTGATGTTAATGGTACCCCCGCTAGTGTATCCCACCGTTGCGGCGGATCAAGTGGGCCTCATATGTGACGGTTGCCAGCATGTCAGCTCCCACGTGAATGTCTGTAATTAAGTCCGAACAAAGCAAACAACAGTTGCGGGATGAAGCCCCGAGAGGACTGACGGCGAGATGGAAGAACTAGATCGTTTCCTCCGGGATGGACGCCGCTCAAGCGCCGGGGGCGAACATCAAACGCGCCGTCTGGTGGGAAGTGTTGCGAGGGCCGACCAATCCCACTTCGTATACCGTCCCCTTCTGCGGCGGAGCATTTATTCCATGATTAGCATACGGTTTCGTTGCCTGTCAGTCATTTTTGCCGACGACTGCCACGGGTTCCGCAGTTCTAAGCCAGTGATTTGCAGATCAAGAGTGTGAGTCGTACAGCGTTTCAAATCACGTGGAGGCATTTCAAACAACGTCCCAGTGGTTGTGAATTAATAGAGACTCTTGGGCATCACAAATGAATTCCTTTGATTGAGTTTTGCCAAATCCTAGCCTATCCCAGGTGACTTTCTGCAAGGTACCCTTAGGGCACACGTAGAGGCAAGACAAGGTTAGGCAGCTTTATTTCTATTGCGCTTTTCCTACACAAGATAACTCAATGTGCTTCACGCAAAACAACAAAACAAGGCAAATGAATACAATGAACGGATTGAGTTGTGTTTCACGCCTGTTGTTGATTTCTTTTGAAATGAATGCAAAACGTGGATCTGCATCCCTCCCCAGACGTCAACGACGACAGTCGACATCGTCGTGACGGACGTCAACGACAACGACCCCGAGTTTGACCCCGCCGCCCCCACTAACTTCACTGTCCGAGAAGAGGAGGCCAATCTGTTTGTGGGACAAGTCAAAGTAAGTTGTACGCGTCAGGCGGCGCAGTTTAGTTCCCTTTTTTCAGTCTTTGGCGGTTTCCCTGCTGCCATCGGGCTGGTTTTTGCTGCTTGAACTCGGACTTGAACAGCGATCATGGATCATCACACTGACCCTGTTATGGGTGCTTTAAATGACTCATCCCCGGTTTAATGATGAAACCATGAACGGATCTGCAAGAATTAACGTCTACGGCCACCAAATTGTCGATGTAGCAATAAAATCAATTGGTCTTGGTTTTATCGCCCTTCTTCCCCTCAAGAGTCACTGCCCCGTTCTGCATAGAAATTGGGAATTCATCTCGCAATGAAGATGAGGAGCGCAACGGATAAATCTCGTCTCATCGTCGACGGATAGTCCCTTTGATGTTCAAAACGTCATTTTATGAAAGAAATCGGTGGACTGATCGTCAAGTGTCGCCACCTCGGTCCAAAGGATCGATGGCGTAAGCAAACAATTAATTTCCTCGAAAGAACTATTGATGTTGCGCTTTCCTAAAATGATCATGAATTCAGCTGTTGTTCTAAATCACTGGTGTGAAACTGGAGGCCCGGGGGCCAGATCTGGCGCGCCATATCAATTTATGTGGCCCTCGAAAGCAAATCAAACATGTAAACTTCCACGATGCTGGCTAAAATCTCATATTTAACAAATGAGAGAGCCATTGTAAGCATTTTCTTGTTACCAAACACTCATAATAGCTATTTAAACAATAGTTGGATAAACTGTTATTCTTGACGTTTTTATGTTTTCAGTCATCACAGCCCACCAAGGGAAACTAAAATGTGGCTCTTGACAAAAATGAGTTTGACACCCCTGTTCTAAATGATTCATTTCACTTGCACCAGACACACATTTATTTATTTAAAAAAAAAGGAAACTTTTTTTTCACTTTAGATGCCATTAACGCTCCTCTTCTCACCCAAGAAAAGCAATTTAGATATTCACCCGTACCCAAAGCGAACTGAACCATAACCTTCAAACCAAGGTAGATACTGTTACCATACCACCGAACTTTTAATGTCAGGACTTGCCCTTTACTTGGATCACATCTTCACATAAATCAATAAAAAAATAAATATAAAAAGAAAGGCCTCCGACGGTTAGTTCAGTCACTTGTGGGACGCGGCGGCTTTCAATTAGAAGTGCGGTGAATAACGCCGTCCTTATTCTAGTCTGGTGTTCCCATGCTTTTTATTTGTGGTCTTGGCACACTCTCTCCTGGGTTCAATCGTTTCACGCGTGTAACAATGCAACCCCGCCGGTAAATTGAGAGTGCGACGATAATGAGTCCCAAAAGTGGCGCTGCACAAATACAGACAATTCTGCCAAAATTTGAGCCGTTTTCTACCCTCGCGATGAGAGTCTGCCAAGGCCCGATTATTGGAGGTCTCTGGAAAATCATCCTGAGCAATTATCCTCTGCTGTGGGTTGCATTATTAGTCATTTTTTTCCCCCTCCCGGAACCTATTTGGATTGAACTGTTTGCAAAAGATTGGTTGAAATAAACATTCGTTAAAATTACATCCATTTTATCTGTTTTCATAAATAGGCACATGGAATAGGAGCTACAATCGTGGCCGCGGTTGCGTTATGCATCCACTAGATGGAGCTACACTAAAGTAAATACAATACAATACAGCTTTATATAGAGCTTTCACAACCGCTGGAGCTGCAACAAGGCGCTTTCCAGATTTAAAATACTCCGTCCAAGAAATTAGAAAGCTGATCTATATATAAGGCGTATCGGATTATGAGGACCACTGTCGGATTTTGAGAAAATGGAATGCTTTTTAGGTGCGCCTTATAGTTTGGGAAAAATATATAATTTTTTTCGGTGTTACTCTCTGTAAAAAGGTTGACAATTCTCAAGATTGTACGCAAAAACACGACATATACAAATGAGGATTTCCAGCCATTTAATGCCTCCGTTTTCTGAGGCTCCAAAGTTTGCTGCTAAGATGCAAAATTGGAATTAACAGGCATTTCCTAATACTTGGATGAAAGAAAGACCCTGACTTTTTGAAAGCAAAGAAAGGGAATGTTCTTTCATGGCCGAGTCAGCCTCTTGATGTCCCGCCAACAGCGAAATGCGTCTGACTTACAGAAGACAAAAAGTGAAGTCGGCACGACCCACAGTGAAGGCCTTTATTTTGTGAAACTTCCTTTGAAATGAAACTTGAAACAAGAGTAGACTCCTTGTTTTCGGCGGCGATATAATTATGTGTGCATTGCTCAGTTCAAACACAACAATCTACCGGGAAATGTTAGTTTATAAAGTGTGAAAAACAGACGCTAAGAAAGCCACGTTGCCTTTTGACTCTCATCCGAAATGCGTCCTCAAAAAAGCTGTCCCAAATCTCCCTCGTCTCTTTAGCCTCTCCGTCCCAGTAGGCAAAACACGCCGTGCTGAGCCTTTTTAAGCGTACAGTGCAAAATGCATTCACGCCGCAGACGTCGCAGCACGCAGACGCCAAAGCCGAGGCTGGAGATGAGCTTGATCAAGAGGGCGTTTCATCTTCTCCGCACAGCGCACTCCTATATAGTAATTTTGCTGGCGTAAACACACGACAATCAGGTTCGCTATTTGAGAAATCCTTTCCAAGCGGTCACGCAATCTACTTTTGCACAAAAAGTCAAGAATGGAGGCTTTGTGTGCCCGACGTGCAGCCGTTCACCAAGGGCACTTTCCATAAGAAGACATATAAAGAAAGTACAGTTCAAATAAAACGCTGATGCTAAAATCTCAAGGAGAACATTAAACGGCATGTCCTTAAACTTTACAATGCGTCAAGGTGGTCATACACTCAGTTTTTAACTACTCGACTCATTTTTTTAGATTCTTTTTTATTTTAAAGCACTTAATTGCTTTGGACATGAAAAAAAACATGATTAAGAATTTGAAAGCAGTTTGTCCCAGAGATCCTTTGGAAGGTATCATCTAACACAGGCATGTCCAAAGTCCGGCCCGGGGGCCAAATCCGGCCCGCGTTCGAATTTCATCCGGCCCTCGGCCCCTGTCATAAAATCAGTGCCGTCTGGCCCGCAGGTTGGGCGCAATGGAACACGTGTTGCATTGACTGAGGTCTCGTAGACTGGTGAGTGATGTTTCATAGAGTACTGCTTCCCTCTAGTGGCTAAATGAGTAATAGCATTTAGACACTAGAGGGCATCACTAACGAGTTAACAAGACATCACTCCGTGTTTATATTGACTGATATGTCATATTTCAAATGATCCTTGCAGTTGTGGATATGTGTATTGCTTGTTCATTTCCCTGTTGTTCGAGTCAAAGGTTTTGTGACTATTGAAAAGTCATGGTGATACATCTTATGTTTCAAATCAATCAATTTGCACTCAGGAGACTTCTGTTTAAGAAAAAGTCAAGTGAATAAGCAGTTGCATGTGATATACCTGTTTCAAATGAACCAAAAGAAATTCTTAAGATTGTTGAAATTAAAATAAAAATGGAAATGTGAAACAGACTGGCTTACTAAAATTTGTTGAACAATATTGTTGTTCAATATAAAGAATGTCAGCCAAGGTCGGCCCCCCGACATTTTACCACATAAAATCTGGCCCCTTTGGCAAAAAGTTTGGACACCCCTGATCTAACACAACCGACACAGATATATTTATGTTTAGCTTCTTTGCAGAGCACTCAAGCATATTTATGCAATGTTTCAGGAAGTATGTAATAAAACTGAATATCATTTTTGTTAGCAGTGTCATGCAGTAACTTGAACAATGCTAATGGGAGCGATAGCTCTGATTACAAGACGGTGGATTACATTTGTGAACTAGAGTTTGAAAAAAAATCCTGTTACCATCTGTAGTTTATGTTGATAGATGTCACAGTCACATTGAAGTCAAATAATCTTATTTCTGTAAATGTCATAGGAACGTTTTTAAAAAAGATATATTTTCATGGAGGTCTTGCAATTACACCACATACCAGTAGGGGTCCGTGGACCCCTGGTTTAGAAACACTGATTTAATATTAGGCAACTGGGCTCTTGGTTGTTCAATTTATTTTATGTTTTGTTTGTTGCGTTTTGTTTGAATGAAATGTTTAAAAAAAAGACTATGCTATCTGGCTAACAACCTGCAAACGCTACACAGGAAGACCGCAGCTGAGAGTCAAATCCCGAATCGCTCGAATGTGCTTTCCACTTACTGACTGCGCTGTGCTAATTTTATTGTGTATACCTTGACTTACAAGTTCACATCATTCATGACCATGCTTGCAACTTAAAAAAAATTCACATCTCAAATCAATTTTCTTCACTGAAATGAATAGAAATGCCATTAATCCATCCCAGATCCCCCCAAATCATGAAAAACGGTCCTCAACGCTGTTGGACTATAGTTAAAAAAAAAAAAAAAAGAGAGAGAGAAAGATTTGGCAAAATATTTGTACAAAGAAAAAAAAAAAAAGGAAAATGTAAGCACAAAGCGCACATCCCCAACGTGAACTGAGGGCGGCTGGATGTTGTGAAGTTTGCTAACACCACTTAGCAGAATAGGATGAAGGTCAATCCTAAGTCAAATTCTGACTTTCACAGAGCAAAATCAATCAATGAATAAACAAATCGCTCGTATTAATTATTTGGTGTCATTTTTATCACTGAATTATCTGCACCATTGGCATTTTGTGTTTGTTTATTCATGAGCAGGAATATGCTGCAAATCATATTCCATAAAACTTGGTGCACAGGCCAAGAAATATTGGGGCTGTTCCAGAATTATTCTTTTTATTGTTATTATTTTTATCATTCATTGCAAAGCATGTTTTAGGCATTTTGTTTTTCAGTGACTGATGCATGAATTATGATGGCTACGTTCAGGCGTGCGCGTACAGGAAGCCGATGTCCAATTTGATACCCTCAAGCATGCACGAGTATTGATGAGGCAACCAGCTCGCTCTGTTTTCCTTTTTCTTTTTTTTTTTTTAATGTTTATGCTTGTTTTTTCACCGCAATTGACTTGAAGAATAGCTTGTTTTCCTATTTGGATTAATTCAGAACATGTCCCGAGCGATAAAAGGCAGGCCCTTGCGTAACCCGGAGCGTCTTGCCCTTTTGAACCGGCGCACAATTCGTCACAAGGACTCACATCTCCCAAGTGACAACCAGGATGAGAGCCCAAATTGCGTGAGGGTTGTTTCAGCCGGCGTCTGGAGGCTGTGTAAATATGCAAGGTGTTAGAATGAAAAGCCTGGCTCTAATGGATCGTGTTCTGGATCAGATTAAACACAAAAACATCTGCTGTCAGCCTCCAGGCAAACGCCTTTCAATTTTGAAACGCGCTGCTCATTCGCAGTGAATATTTAGCGCTTTGCGCTATTAACGGCGTATGTCAATAGTCTTACTCACAGTTTATGTCTGGCGAGTCAAAAGGGAAATTAGGTTATTTGTGACTTTGGATGTATTTTTTTTGTTGTTTTTTTTTAATCCCGGTGCTCCGGCATGCGTCGCATCATTGACAGCTGACAATTGAGGCGAGGCAACGGCAAGGCAGATTTTGTTTTTTTTTTATATCACGCATTTCATCTCCAAGGTTGCGTTTTTTTTCCATAATTGAAAGTTCAACGTTCAAAAACGTTTACAAATAAAAGAAGTACAGACCTCTAAAAAGAAAGTATGGAAATAAAAGGAGCCTGCCAAAATTATGAGAAGAACGTACAGTGCAAGGACGATATTTTAGGAAATTCATTCATTCATCTTCCGAGCCGCTTGATCCTCACTAGGATCGCGGGGGGTGCTGGAGCCTATCCCAGCTGTCTTCGGGCAGTAGGCGGGGGACACCCTGAATCGGTTGCCAGCCAATCGCAGGGCACACAGAAACGAACAACCATTCGCACTCGCACTCACACCTAGGGACAATTTACACCGTTCAATCAGCCTGCCACGCATGTTTTTGGAATGTGGGAGGAAACCGGAGCACCCGGAGAAAACCCACGCAGGCCCGGGCAGAACATGCAAACTCCACACAGGGAGGCCGGAGCTGGAATCGAACCCGGTACCTCTGCACTGTGAAGCCCACGTGCTAACCACTGGGCTACCGGGCCGCCCTATTTTAGGAAATTGATTTTTTAAAATGTTTCAAAATACCAAAATCATAACAAGGAGGAATCATAATTTTCATCTTGGATTTGAAAGCATTTACACTGGGGGGGCTCAGTTCACTTCTGTTGGCAGCCTATTCCATTTACATGCAGCATAACAGCGAAATGCTGCTGCACCGTGTTTGCTTTTAACTCTCTGCTCCACTAATTGGCCCGAGTCTGCAGACCTCACAGCCCCTGACTGAGTTTATATGTCATTTGCATTTCTTTCATTTATTCAGGACTCAAACCTTTCGGTGATTTTTATTCCACAGCTGACTGGGAGCCAGTGTAAACACATTTGGGAGGTTCGGGGGGGCTTTTGGGATAATCTAGCCTTACTGTGTTTGATTGGAATTTAGGTCTGAATTTTGCTACGTGATTTTTACCGCTTTTTTTTTTTTTCGATAATCCAGTTCATGGTTTCAAACAAGCATGGTCAACCTTGTACAATCATTGTAAGAAAGTCACAGTGGGAGTTTGGCAACATGTAATTACAGTGGACGCAAAAGGCTGCAGCCGAACCTTCTCGTCTTTTATCCTCGCAGGCCACAGATCCAGACGCGGGGGCCAACGGCCAAGTGAGCTTCCGCATCGTCAACCACCCCGACTTGTTCGTCATCGCCGCCAACGGCAGCATCTACACCCGGGTGCCGCTCGATCGCGAGCTCAGGGACAGCTACGAGCTGGTGATCGAAGCCTCCGACGGGGCCGTGGACCCCCGGCGCACCACCTTGACCCTCACGGTGCAGGTGACGGACATCGACGACAACAGCCCGCTGTTTTCTCAGCAAACGTACGTGGTGAACGTGCCCGAGAACAGCCCCGTCGGAACCGTGATCCTCACGCTCACCGTAAGTGTGTTTGTGTGTGTGTGTGTCCCGTCTTCTGTTGTATTATTCAGCATGGAAGCTTGGAACAAACCGTTGCATGATTTAACCCGGCTTTTAATTTCAATGCAGACTGTTTGGGGCAATGCTAGATGTAGACCGCTATGGTTTATAATACCGCATTAACGATATAAATGAAAAGTTAAAACTTTTGCTCAGCATTGTTTTAAATTCAAAAAAAAAAAAAAAGTGCAGGATACCCCCTCGTACAGCCGATCAGGTTGTTCTTTTTAAAAAAAAAATTTTAGCACTTGGCGATTCCAAGGAATGAAAATGGTGTATGTATTCCAAGTAAATTGGTCTCATTGGAAACAATGGGAATTTAAATAATCCGTTCACATCGTCCAATTGGATCTGTTTTAAATTAACGTTTAAACATTTGTCACTGTCATACAAGGATAAAAAGAAGTTCAATACAACCAGTAACGACAACAACAACAAAAAATCACTGATTACAGGGGAAGAATGAGCGGAGGTGCTTGCGAAGTGGGTCTCTTCACATTTATGTTCAACCCAAAATGAATTTAATTGCTCAAAACTGACTTTAGATAAAGCTCAGTCTTGGCATGACATGTAAAAAGTGAGTCGACTTCATTCATTTTTTCTCTCTCTCTCTTTCTTTATCTATATATGTGAAATACGTACACGTGTGTGTGTGTGTATGTGTGTGTGTGTGTTGCGGCAAAATGCTTCCGTAAAGAGCACTGGAGTTTGTGCTTAACGCCGGCAAATGTGAAACGCGAAACGTGGCATCGAACATACCGAGCAAACGGATTGGAGGGATGAGTAATTGCCGGCGTATTGTAAGCGACGATTTGCACAGCGGTCGGAAGGGCGAAAGGATGATTGAGTGACGTGCACACTGTGACTTTAATCTGCCTCAACGGTGAGCGGACACTCGCGGGGTGATCGCAAGACAATCAGATCGGTCGTATCTCCACGTATATTTCTTGAAATGGAATGCATGAAGGACTCTTGTGCACGCGTTCATACATTTATGCTCCCTATTGCGCATGATTCATACATTTACGAGGCGTAACTTCATCCCGTGAGCACCAATACGCAGTAAGCCTCACTCCGATGTCAAATAAAATCTGAATGTGTTCAGAATGTATTAGTCTGCAGAGCTCAAATAGCAGCATGCATATTCATTACGTATGCATAGGGCTTAAATATACAATACGGAGCCCCCCCACACGCTGCCCTTTACTTGAACCCCTTTACTACACACACATACAGACATACATATAAATAAAAATATATATATTAATGATACAGTAAGTGCTACTCAAACTTTCTACAACATTCTACCTCCCTGTCCGAGGACCGCCATGAGTGAAAATGTCTGTTTGCCCCGCCTCCTTGTTCTGCCTCTCTTCATTCATTATAATAGTGCCTGTGGGCGGAGCTTTGGGGCGGGCTCACTGTGATTGCTCGTCTGAAGTGTGAAGAGAAAAAGTGAGCGGCAAAATGTAAAAAAATAAATAAATACAATAATAATAAAAAGAAAGGAAAGGAAAAGGGATGGTAATTTCACTCAGGGAGGCAGTACTTCATTACCAAAACGGCAAAGGAGCCCGTTAGGGTGTGCGGATCACTGCGTGCTGCTTATCGGAAGCTAACGCAAATGCAGAGAAACTCGGGCGCAGAACCTCGGTATTCTGCAAATGATCTGCACTGCGACGTCGCAATCTTACAAAATTCGGGACATTCTGACATTCTGAGAGGACACAGAAGGTTGACTATGTTGTCTATTTTCTGTGTTCATATACCAGCAATTAGTCCATTAAGTGGACTAATTAGTCAATTAGTGTTGAGCCAAGGAACACGTCACAAAAAGATTTCCTGCCTTTGGCCGCGTCATTGGTTCTGCCCGCCACCGTACGTCACCGGCGGAACAAATAGACAGTAGATTTGTAAATAAATAATAAAAGGGCCCAATTAAGAGATTCACATGAACAGTCAGTTGAGCGGTGTGCGCTTTCCTTTGCATGATGTGATCCCGTGCTGCGTTCCCAGCGCCGCAGGACATGTGGAGGTGTTATGTAATGTACCGCGGCCTCAGTGAGTGTCAAAAGCCCTCAAGCATATCAGTGAGTAACACTGGTTGCGAATCCCCTTGAGGGAGGAGCTCCACTATTCCATCATGCTACAGTGATGCAATATCGCCTCCGGTGGAACAAATCAGAATTGCATGTTTTTCATGTTTTCACGCAGTATCTCTTTTGGGGTTAATTCCCCCCTCCTTCGCATTATTCTCTGCAGGCTACCGATTCAGACCTCTTCTCCAACGTCACCTACCGGATCAAGTCGGAATCGGCCCGCGGGCTCTTTTCCCTGAACGCAATCACCGGAGAGTTGACAGTGCTGCAAACTCTGGACTTTGAGGATCTGGCTGCTATGGGAACGGGAGCCTCGTACACCTTCACCGTGGAAGCTGTCGACCAGGGAGGCGTCACGGCCCCGGGGCAGGCTACCGTCACGGTCCGGATCACGGTAAGAACTGACATTCATCCCTGCCGCAAGCTCTCAGAGCAGTGTCATAGATTTCAAACCAAGTCAAGTGAGGAACTCTCAACTCAACTTAATTTTATCAACAATTTTTGAAAAATAACCACACCTAAAGTTTAGGGTTGAATTAGGAGTAAATATAGCTCGAACAGTAAAACACACAATAACACTGGTCAACACATTTTGAACGGTATTTTTCTTCTGAAACACGATAAATAAAACAAAAAACAAAAAAAATCGAAATCAGTTTAATAACTTGATTAATATTTTCAGGGTCACCAGATTTGAAACATGTCTAAGCTTGTTTTAGAACGTAATGATCTTCAATCGAATCAAAACACCGATTCGTTTTCCGATTCATATCACGTGTGTCGTCGTCATCGGCAGCCATCTTGTTACCTCTGTGTCCTAGACGCATAATTTTCCTGCGGGACGCACAGTTCCAAATAATGTGTGTTTTTGTGAAATTTCTCGGTCAAAAAAAAAAAAAAAACAAACCCCTACGGTACATCCTTTTTTTTCCAGCAACGATCGCAGTCTGACAATCGCCGCCATTGTTGTTTTGATCTCGCGTTAAGTAATCTTGCGTGACGAGATTTCCGTTCTCGCGAGACGAGATTGGCGAGATTGACGAGATCGGCAGATGATTGCCAAGTTGTGTAACGTTAAAACAAGTGTTGCGAAAGTTTATTGCGGAGATATCACAGAGGAAGCAGCTAAAGTTGGATCGTTTTTTGCGATAATAAGTTGACTTTGAAAAAGCCTTGCATCATTGCTTTTTTTTTTTTAACAGAGTAAAGAGAGGAGAATTTATTAACTCAAAGACTGAACCATGGGATAAAATAAGAACCAATTTCTCAAGCAAATCTTGTATGCCTGAATTATTTAATTTTTTGCAGCATTTGTTTATAAGTAATAAACCTTTTATTAATGTATATTGTTGTTTGTGTTATTATCATATGCATATGCAATTTCAGAATTCGAAATTTGGAACTCTCTAAATGCATACTGGGGCTCATACTTTTCTGATCAGCGAGTCCCTGGGACTCGCAGGGCTCAAACTGTCAAATTATCACTGCACCGCTAATCGATATTTCGTCCATAGTGCCAGCTTTTGATGGGTGGCTTTAGAAGGTAGTCGAAGGTATTTCCTCTGTGCATTTTTTCGTCTCTCAAATGTCTCTTACAAATTCCTGGTGTTTTCCAGTGTTTGGTATGGTAATGTTCAAAAATAACACCACAAAATCTTGCATCAAAAGGGCAAGCATCCCTGCCATGAACATTTTTACTTTTGACTCAAAAATGAACAATTGAATAAAACATGCCGGAACCCGGGATGCACTTCATCTTGTTATATGACAGAAAATCATTGCGGAGAGGATATACTGTATATACTGTGTGTGTGTGTGTGTGTGTGTGTGTATATATATATATATATATATATATATATTTTAGGGCGGCCCGGTAGTCCAGTGGTTAGCACGTTGGCTTCACAGTGCAGAGGTACCGGGTTCGATTCCAGCTCCGGCCTCCCTGTGTGGAGTTTGCATGTTCTCCCCGGGTCTTCGTGGGTTTTCTCCGGGTGCTCCGGTTTCCTCCCACATTCCAAAAACATGCGTGGCAGGCTGATTGAACACTCTAAATTGTCCCTAGGTGTGAGTGTGAGTGCGAATGGTTGTTCGTCTCTGTGTGCCCTGTGATTGGCTGGCAACCGATTCAGGGTGTTTCCCGCCTACTGACCGGAGACAGCTGGGATAGGCTCCAGCACCGCCCGCAACCCTAGTGAGATCAAGCGGCTCGGAAGATGAATGAATGAATGAATAAGAATTTCTTTTGGTTCATTTGAAACAGGTATATCACATGCAACTGCTTATTCACTTGACTTTTTCTTAAACAGAAGTCTCCTGAGTGCAAATTGATTGATTTGAAACATAAAATGTATCACCATGACTTTTCAATAGTCACAAAACCTTTGACTAGAACAACAGGGAAATGAACAAGCAATACACATATCCACAACTGCAAGGATCATTTGAAATATGACGTATCAGTCAATATAAATACGGAGTGATGTCTTGTTAACTCGTGAGTGATGCCCTCTAGTGTCTAAATGCTATTACTCATTTAGTGAATGCTATTACTCATTTAGCCACTAGAGGGAAGCAGTACTCTATGAAACATCACTCACCAGTCTACGAGACCTCAGTCAATGCAACACGTGTTCCATTGCGCCCAACCTGCGGGCCAGAAGGCACTGATTTTATGACAGGGGCCGAGGGCCGGATGAAATTCGACCGCGGGCCGGATTTGGCCCCCGGGCCGGACTTTGGACATGCCTGTTCTACAAGGACAACCAAGTTGTTCTACCAGTACATTGAATTGCCTTAGTAGTGAAGACAAATGAGTCTTGCTTAGTAGGTGGGCCTTACGATGGATATCAAAGAAAACAAATAAATGCTCAAATGGCTTTTCATGAAACTGTGGTAAATCTCTGTGGAGCTCATCGGGCCGACCCGCCAAACGGCAACCTGCCGAGTGGAGTTCGTCCTTCGCCAAAGGGTCAACTTTCTTGCCGACTACACCACCGACCTACGTTAGATTGGCAAAAACAGATCAATCTGCCCTGCCGATAATCAAACCGCGGTCGGCTGTTTGAAAATACGTGCGTCTCTGTGACCGATTCCTCTTCTCGAATAATATCTCCGGAGGGCTATTTGAAGTCTCTCCCGTTTGATTTCCTCTCGTATTGTTTTGTCGTTCGCGCATTCGGAGGACGCTCTGCGGTGCAGATTGTCCTGTGTGTCCTCGGCTTCGGAATGAACTCGTTTGATCTGGAGTGCTGATCACACACACACACACATAAAAAAAACACGGGTGGTTCATTTTGTCCCGGAGAAGCCTTTATGAATCATTCATACGCAAGACTCACAGTCGCAACAATTGGAAAATAACCACAAGGTAATGCGAAAGGAAGATTAGGCCGAATGATTTATTTATTTATCTTTTCACGATTTCCATCTCACGGCTGAGATTTCAAGCTTACGAAGACACCATTTCGAATACACGGCCAAACTTTCGCACTGACCTGTTGTGCATTATTAACAAAAGGCCTGTTATTGCAAGAAGTCTCCATGCCCCCGCGGATGTGGAAATCACGATCGCCGCATCTCGACAAAGCCGCGTAGGTCGTTGCCTTTGTTGTGCTAATGCGGACTCCAACTTTGGTGCCAGCTTGTGTATTTGCCCAAGTTGTTTGGGTTTTTTTTTCCTTTTTGTAACCACAGCGCAATTTCTCTTGGTTTGAATTCAATTCTTGACACATTGGAAAAGCGGCTACGGCCTTTTGCAATTTGTAGTCTCTGGTCAATCTTGAGTTCCAAAAGCACGCAGAGATGATTTCACACGGAGGAGAAAATGAGAAACAACGAAATGTCTTTGGAGAGCCAATCGTGAGACCAAATAAGAAGAGCCTACAGCCTCCAAAATGACGTCTACAAATATCAGCAGTCCAACGTAAAGTTGCTTCAAGTGATTTTCATGCTGCGCATAACACGGCCTCGGCAAAATGAGGCAATAAAGAAGCCGTCTCCAAACTGCTAACAAAAACCCTTTGAATACGTTCCTCTCAATTGCAACATCCTGTTTTTGTGATTCCATGATTCAATTTTATTTTTGGTCTTTGTCTCTGCAATTCTTCACTCACCCCGAAAAAAAATGCACTCATTGAGAAGGCGCCACCATATCTTGGCTCTCTGCTCGCTATGTTACTTGTCTCAATGTACCGGATCTATTTTTTTATCAGGTTAGCATTATACAATTGAGAATCCGTTCTTATCGCATTTTTCTGGACTATCGAGTCCCCTGAACAAATTCCGTTCAGTTTCAACGTGGTATTTGCAGCCGTGTTTCTATCCTGCCATTAGCGATCTTCATTCATGGCGTCTCTCTCCTTCCTTTTCAGGATATGAACGACTTCTCCCCCGTCTTTAGCCAGCCCTTGTACAGAGGCATGGTGGCTCCCAACGCTGAGAAGGGGACAGTCATCACGACTGTGTTTGCAGAGGACCCTGACCCAGCGGTGAGTATATTAATTTGTAAACCTTCATGGAAAAAAATTGGATTAGCTCGAATGGAGGGAAAGACCGAAATATATTTGAACATAATCCAGATTCAAACAACGAGCCCACCTGTCCACAGCAAACAGTTGGCATCTGGTCCGTCACACCATCTATCTCTGATTGGTTGTTTTTCCTAAGGCGTTGGTGGTTTCTTAGAGAAATAAGATGAGTTGTGTTTTTAACAGATATAGTTTCGAAATGTCAGCGTTATACTGACAGTTTTAACGAATGTGATGCCGTATTTTCCACACTAAAAGGAGCACTGGATTATGAGGCGCACGTTCAATGAATGGCCTATTTTGTCTTTTTTTTCATATATTGGACGCACCGCATGATAAGCCGCAATCTACAATGCATCCACTAGATGGAGCTGCGCTGAAGGAAATGCCAACACAACACTCCACTACACTACACCCTGATTCAAATCGCGCCGATCAGATGTCAGTAAATCGTATTTAATAAAGCAGCGACACAGTTCACTTAACCAACAGCAAGTTATAGCACTGACTCGTTCACGTTGAACTCTCTTGCCGCTGCTCTATTTCCGTGTTCAACTGCCTAACTGATCGTCTTAAGTTTGAACTCTGCGTTGTAAACATGTCTCTAGCAAGGAGCTATTTTGGGGTTGACATATTACCGTAATGACCATATAGAAGACGCATCACATTTTATGGCGCGCTGTGAGCTTTTAAGAAAATGGAAGTGCGCCTTTTAGTGCGGAAAATACGGTAATTTGGGGGCTGGGGGTTGGGGGGGTGGGGGGAAATGACGAACTCTCTCTTCAATTTAGCATTCATGTTTTTGTACTTCACGGAAAGACTTCATTGCTATATTTGAAGGAAATTTCAATCACAAGTACTGTACATTGGCTCAAATGCTCAAATTTAAATGTGTTTTCCATGTTGTTCTGCTTATGATTTATTCAACAAGATACCTTACGGTTAAATGCCCAGTGAAAATTTTCAATTTGTACTATTTCCTGCAATCCCCAGCAACCATTGTGTGGAAAAGCACCGGAAATTATCCACACCTCTGCTCTCTGAGATAATCTCCCGCTCACCCCCGACCTGTATGACAAGTACTCTCGAAAATGCATTGGGCACATGTTTGAATAGTGACCACAGGCGAGCTCCACGGCGCTCGTTGACGCCGACTGTGCATTTCCTAAGTGCGGCGTCTATACAATGTGGAACAAAGCCAGCAACCCACGTGTGCTTTTTTTTTTTTTCTTCCATGAACACATCTGAAAGAACGGCTCGGTGAGGTTTCGCTTCCTCACGACACGTTGCTCTTTCAACATCAGACGTTCTCATTTGTTCGCTTGTTTCACGCCAAGCACTTCAAAGTTCCTGCAAGCCTGCACGCTTTCATTTGTGTGTTCCGCAGGCCCCCCCCCCCCCCCCCCCCTCCTGCCTTACCCCCCCATGTACGCACGCATCTCCATTCTTCCTCACCGGCTCGGCTTTGACTTGCATGAGTCACCACCAGCCGTTAGCCCCTGACGGTGTCACACTTCAGAAAATATACATGCTTTGCAGGGGTGGGGGAGGGGGGGGGGGTTCACACTTTGGTGTCTGTGGAGTTTCTCCCAAGAGTGGAGCAATAATGACTTTGGTCTATTTTCTTCTGGAATCCATCAGTCACGAAGCGCAAGTTTCACCGTGGCAGCCGAGAAGATGTCTGCCGCGCGTCGGTAACAAAACATTGTGATGAAAAACATTGAGTTTGAGCGAATGTTGTTTGTCACTCATTACAACTCAATTTTTTATTTGACACTCCCTTCATACTCAGTGACTCATCGTCGTTGTTCGGGAATCATGAAAGGACACTCACAAGGTTGTTTCCGTCAGTCTGGGGAGTCCCAACTTCCATTTCTTTTAATTATCAGCAGCCGTTCATGCTTGTGGGTTCTCACAAAGTTGGATTTGCACCTTGACCCCGGGGCAGTCCCAACTGAGGGTGCTAATGTAGCTCACATAATCACTGTGACTCATTCAACCGCTGTAGCACCTTGGATGTTTTTTTTATTTTATTTTTGGGTCACTCTTGATGTTTGACCCCACGACCCATTTTCCATATCGCTTATTACGATGCGAGTCTTGTGGTAGCTCACAGACTTCCACATAGCGAAACGCGGGGTGGCACATTTAAACTGTCATGCAAGGTTCGGAGTGACGAAGAATTGACACACTTGCTGATGATAGCTTGAAGTTTCATTTTTCATAGCCATTTCCAAGGTCATTAAAAATGAAGATGACCTTTTTAGGGGCTTGTATATCAAAATATTGGTGCCTCATTACACCTGGTCCCCATTGAAATGCATGAAAATCCATTCCAGCCTTCACAAAAAGGTCCTACAAATTTATAGCGTGGTTTCAAACAGTGAAATATAATAAAAGATACGATCATACGGTAATTAGCAGAAAAGTTGAGCACTGAATAATTTGTGCATCGTGATTCAGCTATGCCTTGTGATGTGGGCGATTTTGCCACGTGGGGACATTGTAATACAGTCGTGCAGACACAAATGAAGAAGACTCTCCCGTAAATGACTTGGTACACTGCATTATTTGTAAGCGTTTTTCACAGAGGATAAAGAAAATATGCCTGTTTGTTTGTCTGTTTACATGTGTTGATGCGCCGTTTGTGTTTAGATCCCTTGCTGAAAGCGTTTTGACTCTGCTACGAGTGATGCTATTTGTTAGCAGTTTGCTTTATGTATTTGCACGAAGCTCGCAGAGGTCAAAGTTATACTCGCGCTGTATTCTATCTCCGCTTGGAGGAGTAACGATGAATCCCACTTGAGTTTGAGGCAGGACGCATCACGCTGCAATATGATTGCCTGTTGTCATCCAGGCGGCAAGTATGAATTGTCTTTTATACTGTTCCCGCGTGGCCACGGCGCACCTTCCAGAATGAGCAGCAAAATCTGCATTGAATTGAATGAGATGGAGTAACATTTATGCGATATTTTACTTATGTCGGTATAATATCGAGCGCTATTTTTCTCCTCTTTGGGAAGTTGGAACGGATTAATTCGATTTCCATTTATTTCAATGGGGAAGGATGATTTGAGTGTTTGCATGGTCAAGAAACCAAACATCTAAAGGCACCAGTGTGCATTTCTCACTTCGGAGCAGGTTTTCTTTTATTTTTTTTGCGGAATTCACCTGACTCCACAGGCTCTATGTTAAATTCGAATCCTCTTTCCACTTGCCTCTGCCCAAGGCATATGACTCTAAAACAACCTTTTCAAAACCTCCTTCGATATGAGAACACAACCCCCAGCATGTCGATGTGGTCGGCATACGTGAACGAATGAGCCTGTGACGCAAGCGGGGCTTTGACTGACACACCAATTCGATTTCCTAACAGGAGTGGACTAACCCAGTCTCTTATTGACCTGGGGCTCAAAGCATTTTAGTGATAGAGTGCCCGTCAAAGGCTAATACAATATGTATCACAGCCAGACGGTGTACTACGTCTCTGTCAAAAGTTCTGAACAGTTTGGACCATCCCTGTTAGCTTTGTGGGCAGACCGATATCTATTCAGTTTACACCTCGGGAGAAATGATGCCAGTGATGTCTAAAGGACTGTGTTTTCATCTAGTGCTCCATCACTCTGAATGTGATTACCATGGAGACAAATGCTCCTGAATGCATGATTCCTGCTGGCTAAGTTTGAAAGGTCTGTTATTGATGACTGGGGGGGGGGGGAGACATTGCGGGAGAAAATATACTCTTACTGTTTGGTCGAGAGCCGCCTATCTTTTCATAAAATGCATGTTTAATAAGATGGAGTGGGGTGGAAGTAAATTGGGTTATTTAGCGCTTAACATTTAATTTCCCTCCCTCACTTACTGTAGATGTGAAGCCATCACAGATGCGCTTCTTGAGTACCCAACAGCCATGAATTTTATTTCCGCCATGGTAATAGAATAATGTGTCCACTGTGAAGCATTAAAAAAACAAATTAAGGAAAGGATGTAGTGTATAATACTTGTTTGTTGTTGTTCAACTTTTTAAATATTTCGAAAGTACTTTTTGCTGGAGCTACTTATATCTAATAAATGTTCCCTTTGCAATAGCCATACATACACCAGCAGTCGAAGGGGGGAGGGGTGAGCAGCTTTTTAAATTTTTGCATTAGACGGGATCAACCCGTCCAAAGAAGCAAATTTTCACAGGGCAGTAAAATGTGTGCTTAAAAAACAAACAAACATGTTTTTGTTTGATACTTGGCACGGTGCTTGACTGGTTAGCACATCCGCCTCACAGTGCAGATGTCATGGGTTCAATTCCGGGCCCTGGCCTTCCTGTGTGCAGTTTGCATGTTATTGTGAGTGCGATTTGTTGTTTGTTTATGTGTGCCCTGCGATTGGCTGGTGACCAGTTTGGGGTTAAAAATGTGTTATTTTTCTTGCATGGAAAGCTCCACGGGCTTGGGAAATGATTTTGAGGTCCATCATTCTTGATGACAAGTAAGAATGATGCCTCAAATCAGGTGTAAATAGAAAAATCATTATCCCAACCGGAAACCAAGACAGGAGCACTTTATGAGTGATTGATAAGGGATATCACTAAGCGACCAATCTGCTGAGCGATGGCTTTTTTTAATCCAAGAGACATCCGGACACATTGGCACATCTACAACTTCTATCAATATGACGGATGTGACTTTGTAAACAGATAAATATGTGGTTCGAAAAATACCCTTTTAAAGTGGTTTTATCAGTACTAGCTGTGAAAATTGGCCATTTGTATCAGGGGAATAATTTGATGATTGTAAGTTAATGTAAAAAATAGAACAATTATGTTTAGATCTCCAGCAAATAGTCAGACTAGGCGACGGTGATGCTAGCAAATAGTCTGACTATGCTACAGTGATGCTAGCTTGCCCGTTCCTGTGAGTCAGCTAACTGACTAGCTTCAGATAATGATTCCCCCTGTTCGCCGACCTCAAACGTGGACATAAAACTACCTGGATCACTCCCTTTTATGGTAAATAAACTGTGAACTCAACTGGCACTAGTTTTTATGAAGATTCAGAGACATCATCTAGGCTTCTGGAGCATTGTTATGCTAGTTGATAACTAGTTATGCTAATCTGATTACATTTTGTGGTAGCGGTATTTACAAACTGTTTAACATATGTTTTATATAAAACAGTTTTTGCAGCGTAGCCGTACTATAAATGGAAAAATGTACTGCATTGTAAATGTTAATGTGAAAATTTGAAATGTTCTTTCAGTGATCTTCGCTCGCTTTTCTGTCTGCTAACCAACCATTTTACAATGAAGTCATGACAAATTAACGGACAAATACCAGCAAAATATTTGGCCGATTTAGACGAATATTTAGGATTTTTTTTTTTTATGTAGTGTTAGTCATAAGAATTAAAGGACTAAATGTAATGTCATGGAAATTACAGTGATGCTTTAGACTATACTGAGATGAGCACTCCAGCAACTGGTCTGACTCTGCAACATGGATTTCGTGAGCTAATACGCGTGCTGAAGCCAATGATTTGCATTATTTATTGATGACATGTAATCAGAAAGCAAACAATAAAATATTGAGTTGATGAGATTACTCTGGCCGGTATATCATGTGTACATAATGCTAATTTGACCAAAGCGGCGGCCATTATGATGGTTATACGAGACAGTGCAAACATTATTCTTGAGTTTTATTGTTGATCCACTCTGACAATCTTTTCCATTGTCCTGCAAATCCCCCTTGAGAAGGTCTCCTATCCCCATAAAAACAAGTGTGTAAAAAGAGCCCCCTCAGGGACATGGTCATGCTCTATCTGTTGTCAATGTCGTCTCCAGGCTGGCCATTCCTCTAGGCAACAGATCTTATCGAAAGGGGGGTGGGGGTGGGAGGGAGTCCATTATTAAAAGATCAGTTCTGTCCTTACGCAGGAAAGTAGTCTACGGAAAACTATGAAGATGATCTGCAATTGGGAAGTGTGTTTAATCTTAATCCAAGTGTCACCGTTAACGCTCGGCGCCGACTAATTATTAATGCGAGTGATTTATTACGGAGACTGTAGGGATGAATTTATCGGTACTAAAAAATGTTTCCCACTTTTTCAATAACATTGAACTCAAGAACTCTGAATTCATCAATAACATTTGATTTATACAAGGAAGTGCAATCAAGGGCTGACGGTTAAGAGCAATGAGATGGGGAAACCTTTATACAATTCATCATTCCGTGTCTTCCTTTATTTGTTTATGATTATAATTTTTTAAGCATATTCAGCAAAAGTGTTTCAAAATTTGCAAATAATCCAATAATCCCTTCATATTTTTGTACTGAACAGCCAGAACATGTACCTCCAGTTAGCAACAGTGGCTTGACCTCAGAATTTGCTGTTTATATATTTTGGGGTCAAATTCCGAATTTTAAACTAATTGAACTACAGGTTCCACTGTACAAAGATAAAATGAAGACCACCTTTTCTCTTATTCAACCTTCTGAATATCCAATTTTGGTGGAACCTGTGTTCTACCTGTGTGGTCCAACATTCATTCATTCATTCATCTTCCTAACCGCTTGATCCTCACTAGGGTAGCGGGGGGTGCTGGAGCCTATCCCAGCTGTCTCCGGGCAGTAGGCGGGGGACACCCCGAATCGGTTGCCAGCCAATCGCAGGGCACACAGAGACGAACAACCATCCACATCCACACTCACACCTAGGGACAATTTAGAGTGTTCAATCAGCCTGCCACGCATGTTTTTTGGAATGTTGGAGGAAACCGGAGCACCCGGAGAAAACCCACGCAGACCCGGGGAGAACATGCAAACTCCACACAGGGAGGCCGGAGCTGGAATCGAACCCGGTACCTCTGCACTGTGAAGCCAACGTGCTAACCGTGTGGTCCAACAGTTGCTTTGTTTTCGAGGGCTCCGGCAACATTTTGTGACCTCCCATAATCTCCTTTTTCTGATTTTTGTGCGTTTCAGGGCACTCCAGCCAGTTTTGTGCGCTACAGAGTAGACCAAGACAAGTCGCCGTATAGCGGTAGCATCTTTGATGTGGAAGAAGTGACCGGAAGGATTGTCACCAAGGTCAACCTCAATGAGGAACCCAGCCTTACCTTTAAAGTGAGTAGAGGCGACAGCATTTATACAAGACAAGATTTATTACAAGACTGATGGATGGACAGATGAAGTGACGTTATTGTGATTGAAATTTGTTGCCATTGTCGCGAAGAAATGACATGACAATGCAGACCAACTTCTCTCCAAATATCCAAAGGTAATTTCTGTCGACAGACAGAACCCGCACTAACTCCGCAGTGAGAAGTGGATCTAAAATATCCAAAGGGAGAACAAAATCCAGAAAAATCCAACCTGTCAGGGATCCTTTCGGCTTTCTTGTGGACTACAACTTGGTCCACAGAACACCACGTTGAAAACTATTACCCGTGTCGAGAAAAAATATTTTTCCCAAATTGCCAGTTACACTACTGAGATGTCCAAAAAAAGTGGGTTTTTTTTTTCCCCAAAACAGTTAGCACATTTGCAGTCAGTCGGCAAGTTGACCATTTTTGAATGTCAGGCTCTTTAACCCTTTCAGAGACAGCGGTTACTAGAGTTGAAATGTTTAATCTTAATGTCACAGTTGTGCATCATCCACTACAATGAAAACCTTTTGTTGTGTCGCCATCCACTGCCATTATATTTTTTTTCCCATGCCGAAAGACAAACAAAAAAATTCTGATGTAGGTTATCATTATTTTTAGTTCATGGCACATCCGGCCGGCACTTTGAAAATGTGGCAATTAGTGGGTCACAAGCCGTGAACCTCACCATGAACGCACGTCACTGCTACATAGTGATGATCCGATCGAGTTTTTGGACCGGCGCTACCTCTTTATTGGATATCATTTTATCCTGGCATCCACAAGCAGGGATTGAACACTCGCAGCTTGTTATATCAGGCCATCATCACAAGGTGACTTGGCCTGTTTATTTGGTATTTTTAAAGATGTTTTTTTTTTAAAGAGAGAAGCAGGCACTCTCAGGATACATGGTTGTAATGAGACACCGGCTCATTACAACTCAGACACTGCGTTGCGACAAAAATGTTCCCACTCCTTCATGTGCTTGTAAAACGAATGATGGTGGCTGTTGTAAACAGCGTGTAATATCTGACCACTGTGTGTGTGCGTGCGTGCAGTTGTTTGTCATCGCCTTTGACGACGGCGAACCGGTGAAGACGAATAGCACCTTGGTGGAGATCACCGTCCTTCAGCCCTCGCGCATTCCCATCTTCACGCAGGAGGAGTACAGGTGGGTGCGCGTTTGTTATGATAGTTGGACGTGCTGAAAATCATAATCGCCTGCTTCAATTTGCGGTTAACAGCTGCTTGCTATTTAGGTGGTTCATAAAAGTCTCTTTTGAATTTGAGGAATTTATTACAAAGGCAAGTTGTTTTATTGTAATCAGTGGTTGGTGAGTTGTTGGGTGCTGCAGCTGCTATCCCAGCTTTTTTCGGCTAGTAGGCTGGTGACACCCTGAACCGGTTGCCAGCCAATCGTAGGGCACACAGAGACTAACAACCATCCGTGCTCACCCTCACACCTAAGGGACAATTCGGAGAGTTCAATCAGCATGCCATGCAATGAGGGAGGAAACCGGAATACCCGGAGAAAAGCCACGCAGGTGAATATAGAAACCCCACACACAGGGAGGCCCGAGCTGGAATTGAACCCGCTACCCCTGCACTGTGAGGTCGACGCGCTAACCACTAGACCACCGGGCCGCCTGTTCAAGATCCATCATCTTTAATATAACCAATCGTAGGGCACACGGAGACTAACAACCATCCGTGCTCACCCTCACACCTAAGGGACAATTCGGAGAGTTCAATCAGCATGCCATGCAATGAGGGAGGAAACCCGAATACCCGGAGAAAAGCCACGCAGGTGAATATAGAAACCCCACACACAGGGAGGCCCGAGCTGGAATTGAACCCGCTACCCCTGCACTTTGAGGTTGACGCGCTAACCACTAGACCACCGGGCCGCCTGTTCAATATCCATTATCTTTAATATAACCAATCGTAGGGCACACAGAGACTAACAACCATCCGTGCTCACCCTCACACCTAAGGGACAATTCGGAGAGTTCAATCAGCATGCCATGCAATGAGGGAGGAAACCGGAATACCCGGAGAAAAGCCACCCAGGTGAATATACAAACTCCACACACGGGGAGGCCCGAGCTGGAATTGAACCCGCTACCCCTGCACTGTGAGGTCGACGCGCTAACCACTAGACCACCGGGCCGCCTGTTCAATATCCATCATCTTTAATATAACCAATCGTAGGGCACACGGAGACTAACAACCATCCGTGCTCACCCTCACACCTAAGGGACAATTCGGAGAGTTCAATCGGCATGTCATGCAATGAAGGAGGAAACCGGAATACCCGGAGAAAAGCCACCCAGGTGAATATACAAACTCCACACACAGGGAGGCCCGAGCTGGAATTGAACCCTCTACCCCTGCACTGTGAGGTCGACGCGCTAACCACTAGACCACCGGGCCGCCTGTTCAATATCCATTATCTTTAATATAACCCCATAGAAAGAAGTCGAAAGGAGTGATATCTGCTAAACGCGGGTGGCAAGGAATTGGCCCGTCCCTCCCAACACACCGGTCTGAAAATGGTCCTTGTTCCATTTCACAATAAACTGGTCCACGGCGCAGAAATAACGGTGAGAACCTGACTTGCTTTTATTGATCAATATTATTATAAAGAGGCTTTTTTGGCAGGTTTAAGCATCGACACACTATAACTGTCAGAAAGGTCAAAACTTCTCTTTATTTCTCTGGGATGCTGAAGGGGGACTGCCACGCAAGGCGGCGCGCGTCCAAGCGCGGTCCGACAAAAGGCTGATGTTGCAGTGACTCAGGAGGGAGTGCGCACGATGATTTATAATTAATCTCCGCATAGATTATTAACACTCCATCTGAAGCGGCTTTGAAGCACTCGCCGGTTATGTGCCGGCGCCGCGTAATGTGCCGCGTCGCATACTCGCAGTCGGCACCTGTCTGAGGCGATTCCCAGTCGGCCGAGGCACCGGAGGACTGACGGCTAAAGTTGGCTCCGGCAGGGCTTAATGGGAGAGCTCGTTTTTAAGTGGATTGATTTTCGAGCTTGGCGTGTCACTCAGCGTAGGCAGACGAGCCGCCGTAACTGAATTTGACGTGTTATTAATTCTCGGATAGGCAGGATGAGGCATGACACAGCTGTCGACACAATGACGGAGTTGTGAGCGTCTGTGCGCAAATATGCCCATCCGGCATTGTTTGGTGGATTTTCTCTACGGTTACCGGTCCCAACATGAGGTTACACCCGCATGCTCGAATGACATATCCTACATGAGAGCTGTACCTCCCCCACCATCTGCCTTGACTATAAAATGCTCGGCTACGGATGCTTCGTGCTTCTCCGAAGTCAGCGCTTGACAAGCATCGCTGCGGTTAATCGCTTTTCCATTCATAGGAAAGGCGAAAGGTAAAAAAAAAAAGTATGAGATATTATATCGTTACATGTTGGAGCACAGGCGGCCCGGCAGTCCAGTGATTAGCACGTCGGCTTCACAGTGCAGAGGCACCGGGTTCGATTCCAGCTCCGGCCTCCCTGTGTGGAGTTTGCATGTTCCCCCGGGCCTGCGTGGGTTTTCTCCGGGTGCTCCGGTTTCCTCCCACATTCCAAAAACATGCGTGGCAGGCTGATTGAACGCTCTAAATTGTCCCTAGGTGTGAGTGTGAGCGTGGATGGTTGTTCGTCTGTGTGTGCCCTGTGATTGGCTGGCAACCGATTCAGGGTGTCCCCCGCCTACTGCCCGAAGACAGCTGGGATAGGCTCCAACTCCCCCCGCGACCCTAGTGAGGATCAAGCGGCTCGGAAGATGAATGAATGAATGAATGTTGGAGCACAGGCGGCCCGGTAGTCCAGTGGTTAGCACGTCGGCTTCACAGTGCAGAGGTACCGGGTTCGATTCCAGCTCCGGCCTCCCTGTGTGGAGTTTGCATGTTCCCCCGGGCCTGCGTGGGTTTTCTCCGGGTGCTCCGGTTTCCTCCCACATTCCAAAAACATGCGTGGCAGGCTGATTGAACGCTCTAAATTGTCCCTAGGTGTGAGTGTGAGCGTGGATGGTTGTTCGTCTGTGTGTGCCCTGTGATTGGCTGGCAACCGATTCAGGGTGTCCCCCGCCTACTGCCCGAAGACAGCTGGGATAGGCTCCAACTCCCCCCGCGACCCTAGTGAGGATCAAGCGGCTCGGAAGATGAATGAATGAATGAATGTTGGAGCACAGGCGGCCCGGTAGTCCAGTGGTTAGCACGTCGGCTTCACAGTGCAGAGGTACCGGGTTCGATTCCAGCTCCGGCCTCCCTGTGTGCAGTTTGCAGGTTCTCCGCGGGCCTGCGTGGGTTTTCTCCGGGTGCTCCGGTTTCCTCCCACATTACAAAAATATGCATGGCAGGCTGATTGAACACTCTAAATTGTCCCTACGTGTGAGTGTGAGCGTGGATGGTTGTTCGTCTCTGTGTGCCCTGTGATTGGCTGGCAACCGATTCAGGGTGTCCCCCGCCTACTGCCCGAAGACAGCTGGGATAGGCTCCAGCTCCCCCCGCGACCCTAGTGAGGATCAAGCGGCTCGGAAGATGAATGAATGAATGAATGTTGGAGCACAGGCGGCCCGGTAGTCCAGTGGTTAGCACGTCGGCTTCACAGTGCAGAGGTACCGGGTTCGATTCCAGCTCCGGCCTCCCTGTGTGGAGTTTGCATGTTCTCCCCGGGCCTGCCTGGGTTTTCTCCGGGTGCTCCGGTTTCCTCCCACATTCCAAGAAACATGCGTGGCAGGCTGATTGAACACTCTAAAATTGTCCCTAGGTGTGAGTGTGAGTTAGAATGGTTGTTAGTTTCTGTGTGCCCTGCGATTGGCTGGCAACCGATTCAGGGTGTCCCCCGCCTACTGCCCGAAGACAGCTGGGATAGGCTCCAGCTCCCCCCGCGACCCTAGTGAGGATCAAGTTGCTCGGAAGATGAATGAATGAATGAATGTTGGAGCACTTCCACAATAACACCGAGGCGGGCAAAGATTTTTTTTCTTTTAATCGATGAAAGAGGGAGAAGTTTGCGGTTCACATTTGTGCTACTGGAGTTGCTGCCACCGACGGCGTCTCTAAATCCCAACGCCAGCCCCACTTCCCCGACGCCGCTCAGTTTTATTCGTCCATCGATGGAGCAGCACAATGCACAGCTGGCCTGATCATTGATCGACACTTTGAAAAAGCTACGGTCGCCCGACCCTCAAAGAAGGTCGGGACCGGAAGCTCGCTTGTCCGCGGGGGGCCGCCGTCGGCTTCAAAACGGTGCAGAGTGGGCCGCAAGCAGCTGGCAGCGACTGCAAATGATGAGCCGTGAAAAGCGTTAAAGGCCAGGTGCTGGAGCTTTTCTCCTGCCTGACCGCCGTCTCTCCTGCTGAGGGTGTCTAATCTGCTCGCTCTTTTAAACCGAGAGCCGGCTCACCCCGCAGCCGGGCGATTTCCCCCCCCCCACCCCCCACCCCTTCCCAGAGAGAACAAGCCGCGATCACAAATCACGGTGTAAATGTCCAGAGACGCTCACGTCTGTCACCACGCAATGCAGTAAGTTATATGAGCAATCGGGTAAGTTATGCCTGCAGCTCGGGGTTGGCGGGGGTTGGGGGGGGGGGGGGCCACACAATCAAAACGGCTCTGCTGGGTTTTGGCCGGCTTAATGATTTCTGCCCGGGCTTTATGGTCGCTCCCGTCCATCTGTCAGAGGGAAATGAGAGGGCCTCCTAGTCGTTGTTAGCTACAATAAATGCCTCCAACCGCTGTTTATGCTGCAGTGGCACACCTGCCATTTGTCGCGGAGCTTTTGAGATCATCGCAGCGTGAGCTGTTTATGTAAGCGGCTCGTAAAAGAGAGTGCGATAAAGTGGAATGTATAGCTGTTATGTCATTTTTTTTAGGGGATAAAAAGGGGCTTGTTTGGGATAAATGGTTCAAATTGGTTTGCTTGTATAAATGCACTCATACAAATAAAACAATGTCCTCCGCGGTGACACCAAGCGGATCAATACATCTTTTTTAAAATCCGTAATTAGAACAATAATCATTATCATTCATCAATTTACCGGTCGATCTATGTTCCAACCCTCATCTATGGTCACGAGCTATGGGTCGTGACCGAAAGAACGAGATCCCGGATACAAGCGGCCGAAATGAGTTTTCTCCGCAGGGTGTCCGGGCTCTCCCTTAGAGATAAGGTGAGAAGCTCGGTCATCCGGGAGGGGCTCAGAGTCGAGCCGCTTCTCCTCCACATCGAGAGGAGCCAGATGAGGTGGCTTGGGCATCTGATTCGGATGCCTCCTGAGCGCCTCCCCGGTGAGGTGTTCCGGTCATGTCCCACCGGGAGGAGACCCCGAGGAAGACCCAGGACACGCTGGAGAGACTATGTCACCCAGCTTGCCTGGGAACGACTCGGGATCCCCCGGGGAGAGCTGGACGAAGTAGCTAGGGAGAGGGAAGTCTGGGCTTCCCTGCTAAAGCTGTTGCCCCCGCGACCCGGCCCCGGATAAGCGGTAGATGATGGATGGATGGATGGATGGATCATTATCATCCTACAGAAGCACTACGACATGTTCTTGTCAATAATATTCCTTCTTATCCTCTTTCTCGTTCACTTCCTCTGGTCCATGTGTGGTCCACACCGCTTCAACAAACAAACTTGTCACCATTTGAAGAGGCGGACTAACCAATTATGACTTTGAAGACATCCGTGATGCGAACATACACCTTAATGGCACCTTTTTTTGTTTTTGTTTTTTTGTTTTGTCCTAATTTTTGTCCAGTTCTGTTTCCAATTTGTTGGGGGGGAAAAAAACAACCCTCTGTTGTACCGAAATTCAAAAGCAATAATCTAATTGTCATTGATCAATATTTGTTTCTGGCGACCTCACAGTGCAGAGGTACCCGGTTCTATTCCAGCTCTGTGCAATGATGACATTTACTCATCATATAGTGTCGCATTTTGACTTTTGGCCGCTCCTTTCCTCTCAGCGAGGAAACTCCCACACCGCCGTTGTCTTATTAAGCCGTCTGTCGCAACCGTGTTGATCGACATCTACGCGGCCTGCGGGGAGGCGATGAGTGATGGATTTTTTTTTTTTAATTTCTTCTTTTGAGTTCATTGGCGGGATTTACTTTTCAGCGCGTTACCTCATTCCATCTCGTGGCGTGGCGTTGGAATCTGGTTGCAAACCTCATCATCATTGTTAATCACCACTGCCAATGACATGGTTCCAGTGGCTGGATTGTAAAGTAATTGTTGGCTGAAAGTTTTGCGTGGCGGGAGGATGTCAACTTTGGGGAGGCTTGGGGAGGTTTCTTTCTTTCTTTTTTTTTTCACAAGAATTATCTACTGTATAATAATAAAACTGTTGTCCAGAGGGGGGGAAAAAACAACAGCATCCACGATGGCACAAGCCATTAAAAAAAGGGGGAAAAAAAACATAGTTTTTGGAGGTTTGGAAAGTTTTCCAAATTCTTGAACATGTTCAAGACCAAAATGCTTATGAAAGGCCCCAAAAGTCATTTTTAAACTGCCTGCCAAAGTTACGACCGTTCAGCCTTTTTTTTTTTTTTTTTCTCCCGGCTTACTGATAGAGTAGACGGCACTCCCACCGAGTAGGGAGTGAACAACATCATCCCGCCGATACTAAACTTTTATGAGGGCAGCCTCAACACCGCAAGACAAGCGTGACGATCGATGCCTGTGTCATGATTTAATCAAAATTTATAGTAACACTCCGCAAATTTCTATCCTGATTTATATGGCAGTTTGCTTTCAGACCAGGTCAGAGTTGAAAACCCAAGTACGCCGATACCAAGTACTGATACTTGATAATGTTATTGTTCTTTATAATTCTGATGAAACTATGTTTTGATTAAAAAAATAAATAAATTAGTTAAATTAGAATAAGTACCCCCCTCCACAAAGTTTTCCTGATTAAAAAAAAAATAAATAAAAATCAAATTATTGTTTTACAGGCCTGTAGTTTGTAACAATGCTTTCAAAGAACCATCCTATGCACTTTATTTTTAACCATCTCAAAGCGCGTCTTCCTAAAAGATCTCCGATATTCCATTGCGAAAATACACAAAGGATACAGAACACTTATCATCCACCAATGTCATTTCACTCGAAATATGTTGTTTTGTTTCTCCGTCTTTTGCGGCTGCTGAGGATAGCTTTTGTTGCCATGACGACCAGGGGGGGTCGAGCGAGAAGCGTTTCGACAAAGCCCGGGGGCTACCGAGTGATGCCAATTTAGTGACTTACGGACCCGTCTTGCGACTATATTCCCCCCCCCCCCCCTCACCCCCCACCGCCCCAAAAGAATAGGACATTAAGGTGGTGCAATTACAGGCGCTATCAGCGGCCGCAGTTCCTTCTTTGTGCATCCGGTCCTGAGTCACCGCCGTGCGTCCAGACTGCAAAATGAACGACGTCTTCGCAAAGCCACCACGGGCCACTTTCAGCAGATGGCTTAAAATGAACCATTAAATTTAATTTAGCAGGGTGGAAGTGCAAGACCGATTGTTCAAAGACACGTTTTTTTTTTTTTTTTTGAAAAATGAGGATTTATTTGCCTGTTTAATTTCACACTTGATGCATGGGCGGGCTCTCCATAGACCCGATTCTTTTACATCCCAGCCATTCATTCAAGCCAATTTACAAGCAGTTCTTTTTAATTTCTTCAGTCTGACACGAGCCATATGTGACAACGGGGCCGTAGCCATCATTTAAGAAACGAGGGGGTGCATTATTTTGCGGGAGTCAAGCAACTTTTATGAGCAAATTACAATTTTTCTTGCATCTTCTCTGCGGAGGCCAAATAACAAAATAAAACTGTCAAACCTCGGCGGCCTTAAAACACAATGACAGTCAAGCGTACGAGGCAGATAATTAAATGCCCAGTGGCAACACCGAACGCATAAATTCTGTGAAAGCCATTTGCATCATTTTATGAAGTCAAAATCCTCCCAATTTCTGCCGCTCAAATGTGCACAATTTCTGATTTGCTTTTTTAGACCGAACACTTATTTTTTTCAACAAAAGCAACATAGAAAACATGCCTTTTTAATTAAAAATGTATTCCAATAAAAATGAATCGGTGGGATTTGTGGGCTTTTGTTACCAGAGGGGCGGCCCGGTAGTCCAGTGGTTAGCACGTCGGCTTCACAGTGCAGAGGTACCGGGTTCGATTCCAGCTCCGGCCTCCCTGTGTGGAGTTTGCATGTTCTCCCCGGGCCTGCGTGGGTTTTCTCCGGGTGCTCCGGTTTCCTCCCACATTCCAAAAATATGCATGACAGGCTGATTGAACACTCTATATTGTCCCTAGGTGTGAGTGTGAGCGTGGATGGTTGTTCGTCTATGTGTGCCCTGCGATTGGCTGGCAACCGATTCAGGGTGTCCCCCGCCTACTGCCCGGAGACGGCTGGGATGGGCTCCAGCACCCCCCGCGACCCTAGTGAGGATCAAGCGGTACGGAAGATGAATGAATGAATGAATGAATGTTACCAGAGGAGTGCCCAATTTATGTCAGCGGCACCTCCGGCGAGATTCAGCTTGTTAGCGAGAGAATAATGTCTCCCTGTGGGCGAGCCCTCCGGGTGCCGAATGATTTAGTCGGCCGCTATAAAACATGCAGTCCGCTGTGTGTGTTTGCGCGATGTCACGGTGCATCGCCATCCAGGCCGCTCCTGTGGTGTGTCAGGCTGACCCGGTGGTTAATAGTCATGATGATATTGATATTGATGTTGTGAAGGGGGGTGGGGAGGCAACATGCGCAACGAGAGCTGCACAGCAGTCTTGATTTCTGGCAGCCATTTTAGTTTTTGTCTTATTCTTTTGGAAGAAAATTCCGGATTCGTCAGGGTGATGTTTATTGGCATCTCTTTATCGGTGGAGTAAAGGAAAACTCAAAAAGGTTCTCTTATCAGTAGGATGAATAATTCATCTACATTTAATGAGAATTTATTATAATTAAATGTTGTAGCACATGAAGAAAATGGAATGACCTTCACTATCAAAATAGCAGCACAAAAATAAAATACAAGAACTTTAAATCACACGGGTGGCCCAATCATCAAGTGATTAGCGCGTCGACCTCACAGTGTAGAGGTCGTGGGTTCGATCCCGGCTCCCGGTCTTCTTCCTGCGCGGGTTTTCTGCGGGTACCCCGGTTTCCTCCCGTATTCCAAGAACATGCATGGCAGGCTGATTGAACACTCTTAATTGTCCCTGGGTGTGATTTTGAGTGCGACTGGTTGTTCATCTCGGTGTGCCCTGCGATTGGCTGGCAACCAGTTCAGGGTGTCCCCTGTACTGGTTGCCAGCCAGAAGACAACTTGAATTAGGCTCCAACATGCCCCGCGACCTTTGTGAGGATAAAGCGGATCAAAAAATGGATGGATGGATATAATCACACGGTGAGCGCTAATTAGCACACATATTGTGCATCCAACAAAATGGATCGCTAACGATGAGTAAAATGCAGGGTGCAAAATCTCTAATATTTACAGCTTGCACAGCACATAGACAACTCACATGTCCATAACATACCACCAAAAAAAAAAAAAAAAACAAAAAACAATGGAGCAATGAGAGAGATTTTTCAAGCAAGTAATACAGTCCCTATTTTTCGAGTGCGCCAGCTAAAGACAAACCTGTTTGTTGCACACCCCTTGCTGTACACAAAGTGTTATCTAGCTTCAAAAAAAACCCCTACCACTGTTATTTCTTATTTTCTTGATAACTTAAATTCGTCACTAATAATAATAGTAATAATAACAATCAATAAATAAGTGCTGAAAGTGTCTTGTGACTGTCACTCTCCGTTTCTTGCCCCACTTTTAATCAGCGGCGTACATGTAGCTCACTCATTGGTAGAAGTTTGACTCACAGCACAAATATAAAAAATATATACAGTATATATATATATTCCAAGCGACGGCTCATTAAAAAAAAAAAAAAGATCATATTTTTCAATTCTGGCTCATTACTCGTCCGCATTCCCAGGCTCTCTGCAGGTACTTAAAAACTATTGAATTCGATTTTACCACAAGTGCAGCCCTAATTATCCTTAAAAATGACCCCCGAACATTAAATCCATTGTTCAAGAGTCTTGAAAATGCCAGACCCAATAAACAACTTTTTGAAAACTTTGTAATTACTCTGCAATCACCGTACAACAAAAACGTGTGAAACGTGTTTTACAGCCTCGTGGCCGCATTAGTGAATGAGGGCTGTTAAATTTGATCGATGCGGCCTTAAAAAAACGATTTGTGAAAAGTCATAAATGTGTCTTCCCCAAAGCTGCAGGTACCTGGATTATTTTTTACTCCTGGAATAATGTATGAGTACATCACATGTTTACGTCTTTATACATTCATCTTCCGAGCCGCTGGGGTGCTGGAGCTGGAGCTTATCCCAGCCGTCTTCGGGCATTAGGCGGGGGACACCCTGAATCGGTTGCCAGCCAATCGCAGGGCACACAGAAACAAACAACCCTCCGCACTCACACTCACACCTAGGGACAATTTAGAGCGTCCAATCAGCCTGCCTTGCATGTTTTTGGAATGTGGGAGGAAACCGGAGCACCCGGAGAAAACCCACGCAGGCCCGGGGAGAACATGCAAACTCCACACAGGGAGGCCGGAGCTGGAATCGAACCCGGTACCTCTGCACTGTGAAGCCGACGTGCTAACCACTGGACTACTGGGCCGCCCACGTCTTTATACATTTTTCATTATTATGATTTTTTTTGTTTTCGTCAGTTTTTCCCAATGTTTTTCTTTGCTACTTTTGCATGTGCAAAAAAACAAACAATAAAAAAAAGTGTGTTTGTGGCACACGGACGCCTAATTTAGTTGCCGTCTCGCATTCAACCTGAACTGTGAGGCAGGTATGCTAAGCACCGAGTGTCCAACCGGCTGCCGTTTGCAGAAACATTTTCATAAATTGACAGATTTAAGATTTACATTTTCCGGAAGCCCCAACTGTTCATATACATGCAACATAAAAGTCCATTTCCCGTATTATGTGCCCTTAAAATGCCGACGTGTAGCTTTTAGAGCACATGCAGCAAAATTGCATCCTTTTTCCCCCCCCCTGCCTCCTCACTAATATTCGTCACAATAAAAATCAGCTAAAAAGAGAGAAGTCGTGAATTATTCTAAATTGCGTGATAAAATATGCCTCGCCAGAATTATGACAGCGCAGCAGAGCTCATTTCCCCTCAGCTACCATAGACGAGAAGTCATCCCAAGTTTCGTGCAAGTTTATCTCCATTTTACCGACGCAAAGAGGCGGTTAATATTTTAAATATAATAAGTAACGATAATTCACGCGATAAAGTGAAAATTGTGGAAGAATATCCCCAAATGGTTTTATCCACCCTTCCTGCATTATTTATTTCCGAACTCTCCGCATTTCCATACAAGATTACATTTACATTTCCTCATAATGCTGTTCATTATTCTCATTCTTTTTATGTATTTGGTCGGCCGGAGTGAATTACGGGTGCGGGCAGGAATCTACCTCGCCAGACTTAAGACGTATAATCTTCGTGTGGAATCAGAAATGTACTTTGGATAGCTCATGTTATATTTTAATCAGCTGGACAGCTAAGTAACATTTTCCTATTTAGGATTTTTTTTTTTTTTTTTTTTTGCTGCTTGTATTATTTTTTTTCCCCTCTACATGTACAATTTTATCATCATTTCTTAGTATTGCGATATGCCTCATTTGTATACTTCAACTGTTGGAGACACCAAATCTTTGCTTGAAAGCATCTGTTTGAGGAAAGGTGACTTTTGGTTATCTAAGCAATTTTTATTTTTTATTTTTTCTCTTGTGAGCATTGAGAAAGCTGCTTGATATTCAACCGCAAAATGTTTTTTTTTTCTTTTGGCTTTCACATCAAAATGATTGAAGATTGTCAACTTTATAAAGCAAGTGAACTTGTCTCATTTCTAAAGCGGTTTGACTCTCTTCAAATTTGTCTGGATCGTTCTCGCCCTTTGTTTTCATTAACCCTTTCAGGGACAGCGGTCACGACAGTGGACGGCTTATCGTGTTACAGGGTGCATGAACGTATCTCAACAAATGCACGGATTTAAAAGAGCTATTTTGGATGTTAGGCTGTGATTCTCATTCTTTAAGTGTAGGTAAATAGAAAAAAAAGCGTCACGCGTTATGAATACGCAGACACTCTGGAGACGTACTAATTTCATACCAAAAAAAAAAAAAAATTCCCAAATCTTGAGTGTTTCTTGTTTGGTTTGGCTATTTCCAGCTATCAATCATGGTCCCACTCGTACTGCCATCTGGGACCTTTTGTGTCACTCTACCATTTGCCCTCCAGCAGTCCGAAATTGCTTTGTAATTGAGTGGAATATTTTATTAACGCCAACACTACAACATTTTTTTTTTTAAAGGTCACTGTGCTAATTGAGGTGCAGAAGGTGTAGAAACTGGTCGAGTTGGGGGGGGAGGGGGGGGGAGCTGGGGAGAGATTTACCACAGTTTCATGAAAAGCCATTTGAGCATTTATTTGTTTTCTTTGATATCCATCGTAAGGCCCACCTACTAAGCAAGACTCATTTGTCTTCACTACTAAGGCAATTCAATGTACTGGTAGAACAACTTTGGTTGTCCTTGTAGAACAGCTATGTGCAAAGTCCGGCCCGGGGGCCAAATCCGGCCCGCGGTCGAATTTCATCCGGCCCTCGGGCCCTGTCATAAAATCAGTGCCGTCTGGCCCGCAGGTTGGGCGCAATGGAACACTGCTTCCCTCTAGTGGCTAAATGAGTAATGGCATTCACTAAATGAGTAATAGCATTTAGACACTAGAGGGCATCACTCACGAGTTAACAAGACATCACTCCGTGTTTATATTGACTGATACGTCATATTTCAAATGATCCTTGCAGTTGTGGATATGTGTATTGCTTGTTCATTTCTCTGTTGTTCGAGTCAAAGGTTTTTTGACTATTGAAAAGTCATGGTGATACATTTTATGTTTCAAATCAATCAATTTGCACTCAGGAGACTTCTGTTTAAGAAAAAGTCAAGTGAATAAGCAGTTGCATGTGATATACCTGTTTCAAATGAACCAAAAGAAATTCTTATTCATTCATTCATTCATTCATTCATTCATTCATTCATTCATTTCATTCATCTTATGAGCCGCTTGATCCTCACTCGGGTCGCGGGCGGTGCTGATATGATATATGACACCCTGAATCGGTTGCCAGCCAATCGCAAAGAAATTCTTAAGATTGTTGAAATTAAAATAAAAATGGAAATGTGAAACAGACTGGCTTACTAAAATTTGTTGAACAATATTGTTGTTCAATGTAAAGAATGTCAGCCAAGGTCGGCCCCCCGACATTTTACCACATAAAATCTGGCCCCTTTGGCAAAAAGTTTGGACACCCCTGTTGTAGAATGAACGTGCCTGACTTGTAATATTTTGACTATTGTCAGTTGTGGCTCATTATCACACAATTATGCTATTCTGCCGCAATGACACTCCGGTAGAAGCAGATTCTATCACGTGTATACTCGATATCTAAAAAGGCGGCATGTACTGCTGACTGGCCGTAGGTATATTACGGCAGATTCTCCGTTGTTTATAGGTATTCTTGTGGTGAATGAATGAAGAAGCCTGAAAGCAGTTCAGAATCAATGGTGATCTCATAACGTGACAAAAACAAAAAAAAGTAAAGAAAATGCATCATCCGCACTGGAGATGCTGGTTATGAAACGCTTTAATGTGTTCAAATCGCTAGCTATTTGTTTTTATGGTCGAATATGGCTGAAACAATTGTACCCTGACCATCATCGCGGGCCAGATGGAACATACTGCTGATACGGAGGGAGGCGCCTTGGAGTTTTTAATGCTCCAGGCCCTCATTTGTGCTATCTCATTTGTGCGCAAAAAGTTAAGATACTCGCACTCAACTCAGATCGTGAAGAGCTACTCCTCGCTTACTGTCAAACTAAATGAAAACAGAGAATGACACCTTGTGCTTTTAAAACCACGTGAATTTGCCATAGCATAATGCTAACACAAAGCGGCAAATGCAATAGAAGGGCAACTGAATAGCATAGCAAAAAGATATTCAAGCAATGAATAAAAACACTCGCAGGCATTCTTTATCCTCTGCAAAGAACAACGAACATTACTGCGACTTACTGAGTAGCTGAGACTGTTTCCATGTATATCGAAAAGTCTGTATTATACTGCCCCCATCTGGTGAAGATGGATAAAAAAGGCAAAATTGGATTAATTCCTTTACGTTCTATTGAAATATATCTTTACTGTGGTTGTATAAAAGTACAATATCACGGGGTGCGAGTTTTCATATTAAAACCACATTTGAAGCAGCCTTTTGTTGGCTTTTGATATCCGTGTGCGACGAGTGTGGTCACAGACTGCGTGAAACTCCCAAGGCGCCGCCATATTGAGTGCCTGTCATTTGTTTTTATGTTTCTCCCTATAAAAAGGCATTGCTGCAGAAATCGCAAAGATGTACTCATCCCTCTCCTCCTTCCTGAGCTGCCGTCAGTTTTGATTGCTTGAGCTGAAAATTCTCTCAACAGCAGAAGTCAAGCTCGTCGGTCTCCGAGCAAACGTGCTGACACCGTACCGAGTTTGCCATAACAACAAACCCTGTCATACGTTATGTGGCTGAAGAGTCATTCAGATCGTCCGCTTCTTACAATAATTACTTCACCGTGTCGGATCGCGTTAGCAAGGGCCATATGTGTGCGCGTTCACGACGATATGGAGCAGAGAGGCTTGACACAGTAAAACGCTCCCCCCCCCCCACCTCCCATTGCGCGTGGCAAAGTTTGTACGCCTCTGCCTCGTCTCGTAAGCGTCACGCAGCCATTGGGCCCGAGGCGAGCGCGCTTGGCTGACACCTGTGTGCCGCCCGCGCTTTTCTCGGCGTGTCGTGTTGACACCAGGACTCTCTGCCGCCACTTGTAGACATGTCTTACGTGTGTGTGTGTGTGTGCGTGTGTGTGCGTGTGTGTGTGTGTGTGTGTGTGTGTGTGTGTGTGTGTGTGTGTGTGCGGTTTATTGCTATATATATTGTATATATATACAGTATATACATTCATTCATCTTCCGAGCCGCTTGATCCTCACTAGGGTCGCGGGGGTGCTGGAGCCTATCCCAGCTGTCTTCGGGCAGTAGGCGGGGGACACCCTGAATCGGTTTCCAGCCAATCGCAGGGCACACCGAAACGAACAACCATTCGCACTCACACTCACACCTAGGGACAATTTAGAGTGTTCAATTAGCCTGCCACGCATGTTTTTGGAATGTGGGAGGAAACCGGAGCACCCGGAGAAAACCCACGCAAGCCCGGGGAGAACATGCAAACTCCACACAGGGAGGCCGGAGCTGGAATCGAACCCGGTACCTCTGCACTGTGAAGCCGACGTGCTAACCACTGGACTACCGGGCCGCCCCAGTATATACATATATTATTTTACTCATCTTCTTTTATCTATATATGTATATTGCGCGTCGTCCCGCACGCGGTCTGTCCTTCCGTCTGTCCCTTTTCAAAACGTACCTACTTTACCGCGCCGCTGCGCGCCGCCACTGCGCCGCTCAGGCAGTGTCTCACTACGATCGCGCGGGCATCTTAGCGAAAAAATGTTGTCTACCCACAAGCATTGCAATGAAATTGTTAGTTATTTAGTAGAGCTAAACATCTCTTTATTTTCGCGATAAGCAATGAAGATGAACAAAAAGTTGAACCAAGCAACAACACTTTTGTGGGCCGAAGGCCCACCTTACCAGCCTTCCGCAGGAACTAGCTGATGAGCCGCCGGGAGGGCGGCGAACCAGCTAGTTTCAATATAAAAGGACTAAAACGTGACTTTGGGTCTCGCAAAGCCACATTGCAGTTGGAATTGCAGTGGCGCTTAGTGATGAGGGATTAGGGGCATGTTGGCAAGTGCCCCACCAGATGCGACAACTCAATTTGATTTCATTTCAAAACAATCCAAATTTGTGGTACCTTGACCTATGAATGCCCACATTTTTCTGAATTAGTTTTTTATTCGCCACTTAAAATCATTTTATCAAAACTATTTTGCTTGCTATTTTGTTTTATTCAATTAAAAATGAAGGTACCCTGTGAATTCTGGCCAGCAAAACTAATCTTAACAATTCTGTGAGTACAAAGTTGAAGCCTTCAAGATTGTTGTTGTTGTTGTTTTTTATTTATAAAGCAACTACAACAACAAGAAGGCCATATTAATTTTAAAAAATCTTGCCTCTTCGGTTCAGTGCATTGCTGTTGATGAAATATCTGAACAGAATAATACAAAACCCTGAAGTTTTTGTGCTTTGGGATGGTTGTATCGCGATAAGAATGATTAAAAAAAAAAAACTCCACTGTTCAAGTGTACACCAGCTCACTTTCTTTCCTGCAAAAGAGATGTTTTTCTCATCCCCCTTGTTATATATGAAACATCTCTCCAGAAATCTCTCTACCTGGACCTGTCTCTTGGTGTTTTGTAGCAGCTTAGAGCCCCTCCAACAGAAGGACTTTGTCAGGACTTGATAAGAGCTTGGCTTCCTCCTGGCAGCAGCAGCACGCCGAGGCCCTTCCATTTGCTCGCTATACACACACACACAGCTTCTCATATCCTGTCAAAGAATAGGAAATGGGGGTGGAGGGGATAGTGTCATTTGGTCAGCACCCCTCGCACCAAAGATTATGCTGTGTTGTCGCAATGATGAGAACGCCTCCCTCAAAGGATTCCGGGAACGCGGCCGGCATCCGGTTGCTCGTCTAATCTCGACCGTTGTTAAAGCTCCGTACTTTTAGCCAATTTGCGTTTTGCCGCCTTCAAAACAACAAGCGGGAGAACTCCCAAGCCTGTTATAATATTTTCGGAAAGTAATGCGGCGTGACATTTGATTGGAGCTCACGTTCTCCTCGGATGCGTCCCCAATGCGCTTCTCTGACTGCGGCTATTTTTAGCTCCGATCAATCAGGTGGCAGCCACTAACGATTTAATTGTCACGTTATCAAAGACGGATTGAGTATAAGGGGGGGGGGGGTCACTTCTCTTAACGCAAGTGCCGTCAAACCTCATTACGACGTACCTCGAGGGACATAACACATCTGACAACATTTCCAAGAAAATGGCCCCCGACTACCATGTATAATAACAGTACGAACATATAATCCGGTATTAACATGTCATTTACAAATACGTGTATGCGGTCTGAAGAAAACATTCCGTCAGCAAATGGAAAAGTGGCTTCTCCGTTTCAGGATGTGCGAGGACTCATTATCACCAAAGGAGGACAAGGTGTCCCAAACGAAGCATTCCAAACACGTAGCAAAAAAAAAGAGAAAAACACAAGATTAACAAGCTAGGCTAGCAGCTAAGATAATATAAAAGAACAGCAAAACATCAGAATAAGTGCTTAGGTGGTCTCGTTATCTTTTCATGGCAGAGCATAATCGGCTATGAGCAGCTCAGCGGCTACGCACGGACATTCGAAAGCCCGAAATGGAAAACTATGTTAGCGTATCGGTTAGCAAGGATGGCTAAAAGTATATTAGTGCAATAAATCCTGTAACTCTCAGCTGTTATTTGTTGTTCGTCTACACTTTAATTTGGGGTTTTGAGTTCAATCAGCGTTCTCCAAATGACATTATATCTTTGTTTTTCTTTTGACATCAAAGCGTTGATCAAAATTAGCTTTGCTGTTAGCCGCTCGGAAACGCTTACATTATAATTTTCGCACTGATGTTTATGTCGCCCTGTGTACCATTATTGTGAAGGCGTCCACCTTGTTGCTTCTAAAACAACATTACGAGCAGTATGGATGTCATCTATAAAGGAAGGAATAGCAGCTGTTCGACTGCCACAATGTTGTCAGGGGAGCAGCTAGCTAACAAAAAAGTTGGGAGTTTGGCTTTCGGGTGAAAATTCAGAATGAACCTCGAATGTGGATTAACTTTTACAGGTCAACCGAACCTTTTCTAAACTTTTAAATGCACACTAACCAACTATTGGATATTTCAGCACGCTTTGCATAGCTTGCTGCTCCTTAATGAGGAGCCCAACGGCAAAGTTCACGTTTGTTGCAACCGTGAATGGACCAACGCACTTCCAGGTTCCGTTACAGTTGCTATTTTAACATGGGGGGGTGGAAGGGGGAGCCATGGTGGCAATCTGCAGGCTCCAACGGAGATCGACTGGAAAAGTCACAAGCGGGCTTTCTTGGAAATGCCGCAGAAATAGACTTGTTCCCTACCGGGGAATAAAATTACTTGCGGAATTACTCTGAAAACAAAGTTCCTCCCCGCTACGATCTCTCGCTTCATATCGATTAGGCTCTCGACTTCAAGCCACGTTCATTTTCGGCTCAATAAAAAGCAATAAATACTCATTTATAACTAAAGCTGCCCCCCCGCATGATGATAGGTTGGGGGGGGGGGTGACATCTTACCTGCGTTTGCCTCGAGTGCTGAGTTCAACCCATCGTGTGGTCTTGCCCGGACACCCTGTTACGCTACGCTGACTGATTTGCGTCTCGTCGTCTCATCTCGGGCGCTCTTTTCGATTCTGCCGTTTCAACGGTGCTCTATCGTTGAAAAGTTTGACATGCGACGCACTGTGAAAAATCTCCGGAGTGTCTGTCCAAGTTTTTAAATGCCTGCGTATGGTATAACCAAACTTTTTGCCAAGAGGGCCAGATTTTATGTGGTAAAATTTCGGGGGGCCGACCTTGGCTGACATTCTTTACATTGAACAACAATATTGTTCAGCAAATTTTAGTAAGCCAGTCTGTTTCACATTTCCATTTTTATTTTAATTTCAACAATCTTAAGAATTTCTTTTGGTTCATTTGAAACAGGTATATCACATGCAACTGCTTATTCACTTGACTTTTTCTTAAACAGAAGTCTCCTGAGTGCAAATTGATTGATTTGAAACATAAAATGTATCACCATGACTTTTCAATAATCACAAAACCTTTGACTCGAACAACAGGGAAATGAACAAGCAATACACATCCACAACTGCAAGGATCATTTGAAATATGACATATCGGTCAATATAAACACGGAGTGATATCTTGTTAACTCGTGAGTGATGCCCCCTAGTGTCTAAATGCTATTACTCATTTAGTGAATGCTATTACTCATTTAGCCACTAGAGGGAAGCAGTACTCTCTGAAACATCACTCACCAGTCTACGAGACCTCAGTCAATGCAACACGTGTTCCATTGCGCCCAACCTGCGGGCCAGACGGCACTGATTTTATGACAGGGGCCGAGGGCCGGATGAAATTCCGGCCCGCGGGCCAAATTCGGCCCGCGGGCCGGACTTTGGACATGCCTGGTATAACATGACGGTAACAAAAGCCGTACTCAGATTTAGCATGAGACGGAAGGGTGTGATTTAACTTTTAATTTGTGGAGTGGGTGTATGCTGTTTAGTTTGGTCGCCTTGGCTCCTCCAGCCGCCTTTGTCAAACAACATCTGGAGAGCAAGGTTGAGTGAAGCAAGGGTGGCATCGCGCCATTCATTTGCAGTTCGGACACCTCCTGCTTTTGGATTGAGTCTCTCAATCTCCAAGTCTCGAATAACGCCACAAAAACGTTGCCAAATTTGCTGTTTGTGTTTGTTGGAAAAATAGTCGGTGGGTCACAAATGAGATTAGCATGAGACACAACCGCGCCCCCTAAAATGGCAGAATTCCATTTTCTGCCATTTTAGGCCACTTTTTCTGCCACTTCTGCCACATGTGTGGTCAGAAGTGTTCTTTATGTTTTAGCAAAGCACATCAGCAATGTTTTTTTTTAATTTTTATTTCATTCATTTTAAGATGCGAACTCTAAATTGTGTTGAAAAGGGGCATTATATGTCTCGGGCACATATTTCCAGATTTACCCAACATGCTGAATGAATAATGATCAAGAGTGAGTCATCTTGAGTTTGCCTTCAGAGCTGATTGGTATTTTACAGCTTAAGCATTTATGCAAGGCCTCACAGCAAACCAATTTCCTACTGAAAGGAGTACAGTGCATCGGAAAAAGACACACAAGAGTTAAAAAGGGGGTGGGGGGTGGATAAATGACATTGCTTCAGTGCTCGCCGGAGAACAAAACATAATCTTTTAGACAGTTGGCAGGTGGAACAGCCGCAATGTGTTTACCTGCCGCAAAGTTTTCACAACAAAAAAGGGATGAAGGAAGTCATCAGAAAGTTCCGAAACAATCTCTATCCATCCCGCAGTCTCCGAGAGACAAACCCCCCCCCCCTCCACAAGGACACGGCAGTGAATAATATCAGAGGCCCGCCAGAATCATACAGCAGACCGTTTGTTTCACCCCGTGCTACCAAATGAATGAAATTGATGTGCTCGCATAATATATTGCCCTGTTATTGGCGTGTGAATAATGTGCTGTTTGGATAATATAAATGACTTGCATTTCCCGCTCGGTGCACCATTGGGCCCCAACATTGAATAATTGCTGCTTGGCATCCAGGGACGGGATGGAGTGACGCGCGCCTCTGTCATAATGGCAGTCGGCTTATGAATGTTGCCTTGACATGATGAGATGACGTGGAACGCTGTCGGAAATAAGCCCGGACATGAGTGTGATTATATTTAATACGTTTGACTGATATAAATGATTTTCATCCCGGTATCTCATGTTCAATTTATGAGACTTTTGACATACATCAGGCAACAGAAAAAACACATTTTGACAGTCGTACGCAGTCTCGATCAGAGGCTAAGGATGCTAAGTGCTAATGAATGAAGGTAGCCAGTTTGTGTGAACAGTGTCTTGAAATAAGCATAGCCCGATCTTTCTACTGTGCTGTTGGTTCACTAAAAGCACAATTCTGAACAGTTTTATCAACACTGACGCTAACACATTATGATGTAAAGTGCGACCCATCAACATCAGAGCATGGCAATGGCAGAGAGGCTGTTATTTCTTCAAACCTACAGTGTCATATCATCAAGGTGTGACCCCATTATATTATATTATACCAGGATGGCTAACTGGGGTCCCAACTGGACCACCAATGACAGGCGCTGTATTCCAACATAAAAATGCACGTATGTTGCCGTACAGAAGTAAACATTTGATAAATGATGCGACGAGGCAACTAAGCTAATACCCGCTAATAGCTATCCGATCCGTCTTCTGGGCTTTCCAGGCTGGTCCACCCATGGCGGGGACTCTTATTTTAAAAGATACAAATGCTACTTTTATGTATGGAAATATGTATGTTGTTGTTGTTGTACAGATGTAAACGCACATTCCATAGAAAGATATGACAAGGAAACTAGGCTAATACCCACTAATAGCTAACTCAACCTAGCTAACCAATCAGTGTTTATAGAGATGTCCTTTCTGGTACACCAGTGGCAGGGATTCCTTTCTAAAATTAAAAATGCTCTATTTGAATGTGGAAAATAGGATCTTTGTTATACAGGAATCATTTTGCAATGCATCAAATAAACTAAACTAATACCTGCTAAGCAGTGACTGAACTGTTTGTTATGAGGCGTCCTTGCTGGTCCATCAGTATTATCGGGTTGAAAAAAAGAACAACACCCCCCCTCCCGACACATGAACAGTATTTAAGATTTAGCAGACCTGTCATCTGTTAAGATGAACTACATCGCCCTTGAGCCTTGTAGAGTCGAGGAAATAAACAGCCACTGTATGAGTAGTGTTAGCATTGAGGCTAGCACAACACACACTGAGAGGTATCCTGGCTGGTCCACCGAAATTCTACACAGACTACAACAAGATGTTGTTCTGATCAATTCTGTCTTCCATCATTGGATGTGACAGCACCCCCCCCCCCCCCCCCCCGTCCAGATTTAAAGATTGTTTGTTTTAGTGTTCCATTTCATTAAAAAGAAAGGCATGTCAACCGTATACTGTTGGCAATGCAAACCGGAGGAAGCTCTTACCGTATGTTGCTCATGATGAAGACAGGCAGGGCCGTGTCACTGAAGGGTGAGCTGTGTGCATTCTGGGGCTGAATGTGTGCCATCACTGTGATTAACATTGAAGCCAATTTTAGATTTCCTTCACACCGAGGCGATCATTTGGGAGTTTAGCACTGATAAATGTTGAAAAAGGTGTAATTAGCGTTATTCATGCTGCTCTGCAAGGAGTTCTGGCCGGGGGATATTTTTCCATACGTTCTTTCAAACCTTCCTCCTCCTGAACGTCCCACCTGACCTGCCTTTTATCGCTGCATCTGCTCCATACTAATGTTTTTTTTTTCCCCACCCTGGTTGCATCTCCTTGGAGAGAACAAGCAGCCTCCATTATCAAACTCAAACTGCCTTTGTTGCAAATAACTGAACAGTAATTTGTGATTTCCCCAAAGTGAGTCATGTGCTTTAAAAGGAAAAAAAATGCTCATATCTATATAGATATAGATTGATAGATAAGCATGGTTTTGCGTTCATAAAAATATAATGAAATGTACAAACAAGTTGTATAATAATAATAATAATAATGTATATGAATATTTTTTTAAATGGACAGAGCCCATAGAATCATAGTAGCATTCAGTTATAGAATTTAAAAAAATCTAATGTAAATTGTAATCTTTTACATACAGCGATAACACTGTTCACTGTTCAAAAAAAATGTGCAGTATGAAAATTGAAATAAGAAATAACAAAGAAATATATGACTTATATGACTTATTATATTATCTAAATAAATAGAGGCCACATATAAATATAGGTCAATTAGGGATAAATTTAATAGCCCTAATAATAATAATATTATTATTATATATTATTAAATATAATATATATATATATATATATATTTAAAATAATATTTTAAATATTAATATTACATAAAGAAGAGCAATAACACCGCTCAATTACAGGCATGTGAAAATAATGTGATGAAAATGACTATGGTGAAGAATTTATTCGTATCAAAATGATCATGGAATGATGGCAGTAAAAAAAAAAAAAAGAAGAACATATTCCATCAAACTTTTTAATCCATACTGCATCCTGTTTACTGGAAATAAATCTAAGAAAGCTTGAAAGTCATGTTTATGCCAAGCGTACTGATCAGTGATGCTTTTTGAAACGTCTCCTTCATGAATCAAGGCATTGCAGTCCATCTTTTTTTTTTTTTAACCCACCAATGCTGATGTTTACTGGATTTGCGGCAGCATCATCGATCCCTAAAATCTTCACGTAATTCATCTTGGCATTGACGTGTCTCCGCAGGTTCCCACCCGTTAGCGAGCTGGCTCCGGTGGGTACGCCGATGGGGACCATTCTCGCCGCTGCTATCAACCAGACCATCTACTACTCCATCATGGCGGGAAATGATTTAGGTATCTTTCTATTGCCGCTGTCTTTGCTACATTCCGCTTGCAAACCACCGCAAGATGCATCAACATTTTATTTCAAATACTGCAGTGCCAGTGCGGCCACAAAGGCGGCATTCGCCGTGGAGAAGATCGGAAGAAATATCTTCGTAAGCAGTCGATTGATCGGTGTTTTCGGTGCACACTGAGCGAGTCTGAATTTCAAGTTCTGCCTTAGATCAAATCAGCACAGTAACAGGATCACATAAAGGACATGGCACATTCATTTCAAATTCTGTTGACTCTGTCTTAAATATAAAACTGCATTCACAATACAGGCGGCCCGGTATTCCAGTGGTTAGCACGTGGGCTTCACAGTGCAGAGGTACCGGGTTCGATTCCAGCTCCGGCCTCCCTGTGTGGAGTTTGCATGTTCTCCCCGGGCCTGCGTGGGTTTTCTCCGGGTGCTCCGGTTTCCTCCCACATTCCGAAAACATGCGTGGCAGGCTGATTGAACACTCTAAATTGTCCCTAGGTGTGAGTGTGAGCGTGGATTGTTGTTTGTCTATGTGTGCCCTGCGATTGCCTGGCAACCGGTTCAGGGTGTCCCCCGCCTACTGCCCGGAGACGGCTGGGATAGGCTCCAGCACCCCTGCGACCCTAGTGAGGATCAAGCGGCTCGGAAGATGAATGAATGAATGAATTCACAATACAGAGTCACGACAGCTGCTAAGTAGCAACTGGTCCGAAACTTCCCATCGGCAACTTACCGTGGAAGCAAGTTGCATACACAGAATTGTTTGTCCTTTGTCTGTCCTGGAGTGGAAAACAAAGCGGTGTCATGTTTGCAAACCCAGACTTCTCGCTTGTCACTTGGCAAAACCGGCCGAGCGTAATTAGTCCCCGTGAGAGCAGACAACCCGGCAGGTGTGTGAATTTAGTCGTGTTTCATTGCCGCGTTTTTATTTCTTTTTTTCACAAAACTTTTTTTTTGCTGTGAATTATATACGATACACTGCCGTTAGAATATTGATGACAGAAACATAACATATATATTTTAACGCTTTCAGGCATCATGTAACCCGATAACATGATCAGCTGTCCACTGTAGTGATCGCTGTCCCTGAAAGGGTTAAATGGGTGATGTAGAAGCTTGCGACCAACGTGCATCATGTCACATTAGTTAAGTTTTTTTCCCCCTTTGCAAGTAGGCAATACACACAAGTTGACAACGTTCAAAATTATTGCTAAAGTACGACTACTGAACCAAGGCGATACCTTTGTTTTTCTCACTCCCCGCCTCTGCCCGATTCACGATATAGATATATTTTTTGCCCGGTTTTGTTTTGTCCATTTCAGTTGGCCTCACACGCCCGCGCTCTTGTTTGCTTGCAGGACATTTCCGTGTGAACAACAGAACGGGCGTCATCTCCACCGCCAAGCCGCTGGACTATGAAAATGTGACCAGCTACGTCCTGAGGGTGCAGGCCGACTCGCTGCTGGTTGTCATGTCCAACTTGCGCGTCCCTTCGAAAAGTAAGAACCGTGTGTCTGGGAATGCGTTTGCATATGCGTGGGGCTGAAATCAAATCTTTTTTCTTCGATAGTCCTACAAGGATGAAACTACGATTGCCTGCCTAATAGGCTAAGCCAAGTAATTTTTGGCAAAATAATAAAACAAAGTGACCCCGACACAAACAATAACAATATTGCTTTGACGCCATTTGTTGGCCTCTTGGTGCCAAGGAACTGTTGAAGTTAGTTGAGGAACTTCATTGATATAGTGCAGATTTTCACCAGGTATGAAACATGCACGGATTCACTGTAGCAAAACTGATTTGAGTCCTATTGACGACTACAATGTACCTACGTTATAAGGGATCATTTTATAGATATAATTTAGATTATTGCCTATTACAGCGACAGCATCAGCAGAAATCGAAAAACTGACAAGTCTCTTGACTTCAAAGCGTATTCAGTCACTCATGAATCTCATGTAACAGACACAGCACTCCATCTTTTGATCACGAGTGACAAGCGACAGCTAGCCCTCCGGGCGACTTGCGCGGGAAGCTAAAGTAGCAGTCACACCAGTCACAGATGTAAATTAATTGTTTGTTCACACGCACAAAAAATTTTAAAAAATCTAATTGCCAAGAGCAATTGAATAAAAATAGCAACTCAACTCGCCACGCATCCTAATTTAGACGGCGCTTTCGCAACAGCTGCAGCCGTAACAAAAGGGCAACCTAGCAAAACAAAACGGTGCTCTCATCTGGCATCATCCTCAATTACAAACATTTTTTGTGCGGCCGTCGATTATATGCAGATTCAGTGGGGGGTGGAGGAGTGAGGGGGGGTTGTGTTTGCTGTACTGCACAAATTCAAAATGACCATCCGAGGCTAGTAAAAGTTTAATCATACCGATGCGATCTTTCTCTGCGACATCCTGCCAAATTTGATCAAAACGTGTCACAGTTTCTGCACTCGCAGATGATCTTTTCGCTGACACGTCGACGGTCTGCCATGATTACCTGTTTCCGTTTCCTTCAAACTAACCGGTTTCGGCGGGCGGATGACATACTTGACGTCTTTTTCCAGTCCACTCTGGCAGCTGCTTCTTGAAATGCAGCTTTGATGATCACTTGTCAGTCGGGCGTCTTTGTTCACCCGCATACATATTGGCTAATTTTGAATTTTGACTCTCGGCTTGGCATTCAAAATCGTGGAATTTTGACTCCTCGCGGGGTTGTTTATTTTCCAATAGTCAAAGTCAACTTTGCTGTCGTCAGAGGAACGCTGAAACCGCGCTGCTTGACGTCCGCATTTCAACCGGAATCCATCAACGGGTTCACAGTTTGCTAATGAAAGCTAATAGCGACACAAGTGTTCGAAACAAACGTTCCCCGAAGAATAATCGATGACCTCCTGTATGTTGCTTTGCCTCGGTTCATCTCTCAAATGCTAATCACGGGAATTACAGATCCGTAGATCAACAGTTCCGCAGATCCTCACGCTCGTGTCTTATCTGGCAGAGTCAAAGTTGCGAGCTTTCATCGTCGAGATACGTCCGCTGACATTTCGTCCTCTTTTGGCAAAGCACCATCAAACGGACGTATGAATATAATCGTGATCAGACGGCGGCAAACGCGTCTTTCTTCTTGTGAATGACTTTGACTTTGAATGGCTCTTTTTTTTTTTCTCCTCTGTAAAATCATTCAAAATCAAAACTGAAAGTACAATTTTAAGAGGCATCTTGACAGTCGTACATGGCGCTCTGCTCTACTGTATTTGATTCGGAGCAGTCGGATTTTCAGCTCAAAATAGGGGAAACTGCGCCAATCAAGTTGTATATACCGTTGATCACAGGTGTCAAACTTGAGGCCTGGGGGCCAGATCCAGCCCGCTAGGTCATGCCATGTGGCCCGCGAAAGCAAATCATGTGTCTACTTGCTATAAAATCTGTCCCAATTTGTCAAATTGTCATGTGTCGTGAATAACGTTGATATTTTGTGACACTGTTTACACTCACTTGTACAATAATTGAAAAAATTAATGTAATTGACCTGAACGATTTCAGAACTGGTAATCTCTTAATTTGTTGTGTACAAGTAATCATTTTGTGGTTTCACTGTCATAACGGCCCTCCGAGGGAAGACGTCGTAACTCCAAATTGGCCTGCGACTAAAATGAGTTTCATACCTCTGCCGTAGATCAATAATCACTCAGTTTAAGCTGTGACTGGGAAATGCAATAATCAACTTCAAGCCCGGTAGTCCAGTGGTTAGCACATCGGCTTCACAGTGCAGAGGTACCGGGTTCGATTCCAGCTCCGGCCTCCCTGTGTGGAGTTTGCATGTTCTCCCCGGGCTTGCGTGGGTTTTCTCCGGGTGCTCCGGTTTCCTCCCACATTCCAAAAACATGCATGGCAGGCTTATTGGACGCTCTAAATTGTCCCTAGGTGTGAGTGTGAGTGTGAATGGTTGTTCGTTTCTGTGTGCCCTGCGATTGGCTGGCAGCCGATTCAGGGTGTGCCCCGCCTACTGCCCGAAGACAGCTGGGGTAGGCTCCAGCACCCCCCGCGACCCTAGTGAGGATCAAGCGGCTCGGATGATGAATGAATGAACTTCAAATAGTGGTTTGTCTATGTGTCAGGAACGTGGTTGTCGGTCACGGTGATGTTTAATCCACAAAATCGGCCACTGCTAAACACACTGAGTTGTCTTACGTATAAAATGTGATGTCAATAAATACAATTATCTTGCCTTGTTAACAGAACGTATTTCTTTCGTATTTGCATGTATTTTATCGGTTTCAAATTTAATATTTCTGATTCTGTATTTTTTTATCAAGTACTGGTACTGGGGATAGGCTCCTACTCAAATATATTCGAAATCCTTGTACTTATCGGCGGTCCCAAGTGAGTACCTCTGTTAGTGATGCTGTGGGTTCCACTTTCTTATAAATCTGTGGTACCATCGCCACCATAAGGCAATTTGAAAAAGTTCCTGTGGAAACGCGTCAAAAGCCTTGGCGTTCGGTGGAGGCACAGACCAGCGACAGCCTTTGTGGTGAACACGCCGTTTTATGAAAGCAATTTGTTTACAACATCAATTTTTTACTGATGTTGAAGAGAGCTTCTTGTGGGCCTTTAAACCGGTAAAACTCCTGCACAGTGCATCATTTCCATTCGAAATCTTGGCGAGGACAGGTTGGAAAGAGGCAATGTTTCCATGAAGAAGGGGAGAGCAGGAGAGAAAGTCAATGGACCCTCATTGCGCATCCCCGAGGGTCCTTCCTCTCTGTCTCACAGCTTTTGTGGCTGTAATCTGATGTGCAGTCCGTGTGCGTCCAAATCCCCTGGCGCTCCCTGCGCTACAATGCAACATGACTTTACACTTTTGCATGCCAGAAGAAGACAAATGGGATATGACGGGGTTTTTTCCCCCCCCTAACCCAGACTGTAAAGGTGAATAGATTTTTGCCAGTGTACATAATTCAAGGCTTGAAAAACATCAAATTAGCATTGTGCGCCTTATTAAATCACACGCAATAGCAAAACTGAGTATCAAGCACCGAGAAGTCCCCAAAAAAAAAAGCTTTGCTGAGCTACTTCGCTTATGTCACCCACCATGGGTAGTCGGAAGTTGAGTCGTCGCTTGCCGCTACTTATGCTGTATCAGCTAGCTAATAACAAGCGTCGGTTGGCTACTGCTGCACACATTACAGAATTACTCCAAAGTCATTAATCATTGCCTCCGTGGTGGCGAGTAAGCTCCGTTTTCTGACAAATGTCATTCTGACGAAAGGAGGAGCCATGCTATGCTAATTGCCAAGCTAGCTTCAAATGGACACAGCTAGCGCGCCTCAGTTAAGTGCTTGTTCGTGTCCACTTTTCACAGATGTCTGGCCGTAACCGTGCGCTACGCTGTACGTCAGGCAGGAGGCGGGGCCTATGAGCTGAAAAGTATCAATAAATTAGTGTAAAATATTTTGTAGTTATTTGTTAATTTTCACAAGAGACTCCAAATAAAGTTGGTGATTTGCAAATTAGCATCGCAAAGAAAAAAATGCATTTGCATTTCCATTTAGTTCAACTGGAAAAGTTGATTGATTAACAAGCTTGGCAACAGACTTCATCAAATTCTTAACGATCGCTCAATTTGTTTGGGCTGACCGTCAAATAATTCTTTCCGTTATTTGCATTTTTTTTTTTAATGATGGCCTGTCGAAAGTTTTAGTTAGCGTAAAGTTTTCCAAGATGGATTAGAGTTACACCTCCGCTCGCCTCGGATGATATTTCATCATTTTGACGAGTTCAGTGAGAACTCAACATCCCCACTGTTTGCTCGGCGAATTTCAATTGTTGATTTCCTGATGTGCTTATTGGGGGCAAGAGGAGAGCCGGGGCTCCGCTCTGCATTTCTTGCGCGCGTAATGTCGTCATTGATCAAAGCAACTCGGCCTCATTATTGACTCTTAATGCCTTCGGATGAAACCAAACGAGCTCCTGGCGCTCGCGTGTGCTTAGAAGCAATCTCCAACTAAGATGAGAGCACGTCGCCGCTTGCCGCGGGCGGCCACCAATCTTTTTAACGGCTTAAGAACTATCTGAAGAAATACGGATGAAAATGACCACCGAATGGGAGGCACAGACTTGAGCTGCCACATGTTGACTTTTTAACGAGTCAAAACGGCAAAAGAAGCCTACGAAATTGAGAGAACACCCGTATGTCTTGATATTTATTTAGCATTTGTGAAACTTGTATTTAATCAGACAACATTGTTAACAATTGTGATTTTAATACAGGCACATTGATGATGTGGAATACTTTTTCTTAACATTGCACCCCCGCCACCCACCCACCCCCATGACATTTTCATAGTGCGCTCTATTCCACGTGGCGTAATATTCCGGCATTCGGGCACTTGTCATTTTAAGTGGCGGTCCAGCTGACGAGCGTGGCGAAATGAGAGTGACGCGAGCATTTTCACTTCAAATGGTGCAACGTTCGATCAACGGTGGTTCTGATTATCTTTCGGGACGTGTTGATTCAGCCGCCAGTGACGGGCGGCAGATGGGGGGCCCATCAGTGAGGGAGCGAGTAACCGATATGTCATGTCATGATGTCGGAAGACTTGCGCAAATGGGTGGCGTTGGTAGAATCAGAAAGTTTGGATACATTTCAACTGTTTATGACTCAACCTGACACCCCCTTGCCCAGTCCCCCAAATGTTTGTAAATGTGTGTTTCTAAAACGCCACAGTGAAACTCCTCTACAACGAAACCTACATGGTCAAAAATACCCCCTAGTGTGAAAAAATTTCATGCATGAAAGCCATTCCCACTTTTCTGCTCCCCCAACAACGAAAAGTCCCACCATTCCGTTATAGAAAAATCTTTTTCTCTCCTCTTGCCTCGCAACGAGATTCGCTACAACGAAAACAAGCCTTCCGCAAAAGTCTAATCCAACCTCAGCATGCCACGGCGACCTCTACTGCTTCGTTCGGAAACGGCAACAGCAATCACCACACTGGCTTATACATGCGCAGTAGTACAGGAAGTATTTATTTCAGACGCAGCACGTACTGCATGTTGCATTGCTAAAATGGCCACAAAATGGACCTTTGCATACCGAGGAGTTAAGAAAAGAAAAGCTTGAATGCTTGAAGATGGGATAAAGGTAATAAAAATGAAAGATGGAGGAAGCAAAATAAGATATTCCGCAAGAAATTGATGGAAGTGAAAGTAAATGCTGATCGTAAAATTTCGCAATTTCTTTCCCTTTTTCTCTTTCTACACTGGCTATATGAAGCGCCAAATAAGTGTATGCTCATACTTATGCACTATTGGAATAAAAATAAAAAGTACACATATACGTTTTGTATGTGCGTTCGTGTTATAAAGTTCACAACAGTGAAAAGTCCCCTGTTGTGAAACATTTCTTGCTGCAAACATGATTTCGTTGTAGAGGAGTTTCACTGTATTGTCTTGTCGCAGCCAACACGGCCAAGGTGTTCCTGGATGTGCGCGATGAGAACGACCACCCTCCCGTCTTCACCAGGAAGCTTTACATAGGCGGCGTGACCGAGGACACCAAGATCTTCAGTTCCGTGCTCAAGATAGTGGTGAGGAAAAATATTCGCTTTCCCATCAGCGTGCCTTCAAACCCGCTGCTACGCTTACCCGGCCTTCGGCCCTTCTGTGCAGTTTTCTGTCCACCCGCACATCACCCGTAACACAATTTGCCTCACTGTCATTCCCTTCGATGTCCTGCTCATAGAGGAGTGGCTGGACATCTTGCCTTGCCATCAAGACGACTTGTCTTTGGCACACAAAACATGCGGCATACAGTCTACATTATGCGTATCGTGTTTTTGATGGTAGGCTAAAGCAAACAAATAGCATCGGCGCAACACATGTAGACAAAACATAATAGAACATTTTTACTGCAGTTTACGGACAGTTTGCGATTGGCAGATTCATGTTCGAGCCAGATATCTGTTACACTGCCCCCATGTGGCCAAGGCGTACACACCAGAGGGAACAGCACAATGGCCATTGAAAAATGTGGCAAAAACGATTAAACGCTTTACTTTCTATTTATTATTTATTTTTTCAGACTGAAACCGATCTGCACTGCATTAATTTTTTTGTTTGCTTTCTTTTAATGAGCACTTGGCATTGAGTCTTCATCGTCAAAGTCATGAGTCAAATTGTATCGTCCCTCGATGGCACCGATTGGCACCCTTTCCTCAATTCTTAACCCCAGGCATGTCTGTCTGTGGCCCTCTGGTGAGGCCTTCTCGCTTCTTCCACTCTTCCATCAATAGAAAGAAGGAGGAAAAGAAGAGATTGCCGCTATTTATCAGTGTCAATTGCGACACGGGCGAGAATTGATATCTTTTGTTTGAGCTCAACCGCCATTCTGAACTTTTGCCGCCCGTTTTTTTTTTTTTTCCCTCTGGTTTGGCTTTCCATCACATTTAGTCGATGGACTAGCTTAATGGAATGTAGGCTGGCTATGAATTGTACGCTTCTTTTGAATATGCTTTTTAATGCTGCCTTATACTTTCTGAATAATTAAATGACCGGCGGAGAAAATGCATGAGGTAGAATTTAATCATAAGAAGAAACATAGGCTTCTAAGTAATCTATTACAAAAAGTCCCGGTGGAACAATTTTGCAGCAGCCAGGTGGAACTACGTGTGATGGAGATAACACAAGAGCCTGCGGCTGCGACTCTTTTCCGTCAGCCACTTAATGTATCGCCTCGGCACCTGCATCAGAGAGAAAAGAAAAAAAGCAATTATCTCCATCTCCATCACTTGGAGTCTAAATGTTCTTTTTTTTGTTTTGTTTTAAACAGCTCGACGTTAGTTTTGTTCATTCTTCCTGTTTTTCTACGCCATCCCCTCCTTTAGAATGACATCATCGTACGACATAGAGGAATTAATAATCAATGCTTGAAGCCCCCCCCCCCCTCCCCCCACAACTCTTCAGATCATTGAATTGCCAGGCCCTTACAAATCGAATGCAATCCGTTCCAGGAGGCTCTTTGGCCTTCCCAATTGGAATCAATTTTCTCTTGAATGAATGCTTTCCAAGGATTGAACTTTTAGCCTCATTACAAAACTTTGAAGAGTAGTGGAATGTGCGAGGGGCAGTTAGTGCCCGGAAAGAGACTAAGAGCATTTTCACTTGCGGGGTGGGGGGGGCAGAGCTTCCTGACTCCACACCCTCGACTGGTTGCCAGCCAATCGCTACAAAGTCATTAAACTGTCAATTCTTTTGAAATGTTTGAAACCCTTTCATGCACCGTGTAACCTCATAACATAAAAAACTGTCCACTGTAGTAAACTTTGTCCCTGAAAGATTTAAATATATTTTTAAAAAATGAGAAATTACTTTCAAACTTATTTTACATTCAAAATCACATCATTTACACAGCAAAATTACAAGTCAATTAAAATTTGACATTTTCTTGTCGTTGAATTGTAATTTGATTTAAAAAATATATTATCGTAGGGTAAAATACTGTGCATCAGCATCAAAATAACATTCCAATTAATATTGTCATTTTTATTACCCAAAAATAAAATGAAGTACATGAAATCAATTAAAATTGTCAAAACAAATGACAGTTTTTCTTCCTTTCCAAATGACATGACAATTGCATGTGAAATGTTCCCATTACAGAGCACAAAATTCCATTTCAACTCAATCAATTACAATTAGATTGTCGTTGTCAAATTGAAATTGCACTCAAAATTCAAATCCAGTAAAAAGAATGCAAAATACTATTTAATGAAAAAAAATTCTACTTTTTTATTATTATTATTATTCTATTTTTTAAGGCTACCGATCAGGACACCGGGAACTTCAGCGCCATGGCGTACCGTCTCATCATCCCGCCGACGGCGGAAGGCCAGGACAGCTTTGTAATCGAGACGTACACCGGCGTCATCAAGTCGGCCATCATGTTTCGAAACATGCGCAGGTCTTACTTCAGCTTTGAGGTGATCGCCACCGACGACTACGGCGAGGGTCTGAGCAGCAGCGCTGACGTGGTGGTGAGTCTCCGCTTTTCGGGAAATAGACTTGATGTGATCGTTGGGGTTGGACAGCTTGAGGCTAACGTTTTGGCTAACGGATGGTGTTGTTAATGAGCTTGTTTTTGTTTGGAACAATAGAAAGGCCCAAAAAAGAAGCCCGATAGTAGGCTAGGGCGGCCCGGTGGTCCAGTGGTTAGCACGTCGGCTTCACAGTGCAGAGGTACCGGGTTCGATTCCAGCTCCGGCCTCCCTGTGTGGAGTTTGCATGTTCTCCCCGGGCTTGCGTGGGTTTTCTCCGGGTGCTCCGGTTTCCTCCCACATTCCAAAAACATGCGTGGCAGGCTGATTGAACACTCTAAATTGTCCCTAGGTGTGAGTGTGAGTGCGAATGGTTGTTCGTCTCTGTGTGCCCTGCGATTGGCTGGCAACAGATTCAGGGTGTCCCCCGCCTACTGCCCAAAGACAGCTGGGATAGGCTCCAGCACCCCCCGCGACCCTTGTGAGGATCAAGCGGCTCGGAAGATGAATGAATGAATGAATGAATGAATGTTTGTTTTCGAGATTTAGAAAAATATAACGAGCACATGGTGACTCTTCGCTAAGCAACACGATTAACTTACCAAGCTGACTATCTACTGAGAACCTCTGAAAGCTTTTTTATCATGAATGGAAATTCCACCATAACAGATTTGGACAAGTTATGCTTGACAACATCCAGAATGAAACATTTTTAGATCGCACCTCCTTTTTTTTTTTTAATTGATGTCGATTCAAACTGTAGATGATCCACCTGCTGTGTCAATATATTTCAATATATTCGGTTGCATCAGAATGCTTTTACCGCATGGCATTAATACCATCCATCAGCGCTTGTTCCCTTTAGAGTTGCTGCAAGGGAAGCTGCAGACGATGCTAGTTAACTTTGTGTGAGCGTCACGGAACGTCCCGGACTGGTCGTCAGCCAATTGCCTGACGGCATTTATTGCAAGTGGCCAATTTGAGAATATCATGCACCGTGCATGATATTCTCAATTTCTTCCCAACTGATTTCCCGGGTCTTTCGTCTGGACTGTGATGCTCGCAGGTGTCTGTGGTCAACGCGTTGGACATGCAAGTTATCGTGTCAACCGTCCCGCCCACGTTGGTCGAAGAAAATAAAGACCAACTCATAAGGTGAGGACACATTTCCCAGCCGTCCGTTTTCTGCGTGCACTCTGCGCGCGCATCTCAAATAGCCATTCAGATTCATTTCAATGTTATTCATTTTTTTTTTAATCCAATATGCGTGGTTTTTGGAAACGTGTCGAAAGACCACGCGAAAAGGCCCACGGTAGGATTCAAACCCAGACCCTTTTGATTGTGAGGCGGGCACATGAACCGCACATCAACCGCGCCACAAAGGCAATAGTATGAGACAGGCATTTGGCTAACTTTTCTTTCTCGCAGTAAAATTAACAATCGCTCTTAATGGGATGGGAGAATCTCTCTTTCAGGGTTCTGAGCTCTTGTTTCGAAGGCAGAGGCTTGGCTGGTACAAATAGCTCCGTTTCCCCATCGCCGACGTCACGTTGTTCTTTGTTCGATTCCACAATTAATCAGCAGTAACACCACCAAATGAGTACAAATCGAATGCCATTCATCTTCAAAATTCAAATCATTTCAGTCCTGATTTTACGAGGAGACGTTTCCGCGTCGCCGCCAGGGACGGCGAACACGTTCCCGGCAGATGCATCATATCGCCACATCCGCCTTCAATCCAATCAGTATTTTATTTTCCAGAACATTTGCTCGCCCTCCAGTGTGACTTCCAGTTAATTGTTTTCCTTGTTTGAATAGACAGCTTCGCCTGGCGGAAAACAAAAAAAAAAAACAAATTGCACTTTCTCAACCGGCTCCGCCCTCAAGGATATGAGGCAGATTAGTTTTAAGGAGGCTCCTAATTCACCTTATAAATTTACCACCGGAAAAATGACTCGTCATAACACCGACTCGCCAAACTAAAACTCTTCTCTAGCTCTTAAATAAATATCAATCAGCCGAGTGAAGGCCTTTGCTCGATGACCCACTCGAGGGGGGATGATACAGTCTCTTCTGTCCCCCGTCCAAATTATTTAATGACAGCGATTCGGCGGCATCTCCTTTGGCACCTGGTGAGACTCGCCGTTTTTTTGGCCTAATGAGGCAACGTGAAAGGCAAACTGATTTTCAATAGCTCACCGTGTCTCGCTCATACATGTTTTGACCTAGAGATGCACATCTCAGAAGGGCCACCGGGAGGTGGGGGGGACATTGACGTTGTATCGGCGTTGGCAAAGGCAACTCGCATCCTTCCCGTCCTGCCCGAAAAAGGATCATCGGGGCCCAAAATCACAGCACGGTCGTTGCCAGATTTGTTGGATCCGGCCGTGCCAGAAACGCTTAATTGATTCCGAAGCTAATGGGTGTCTGATGTCTTTTCTAATCGCTCTGTTGCATTCCCCCCCCCCCCCCCCCCGCCCCGGCCTTTTTTTTAATTGCATTATGGCAATTTCCAGTATCCTGGAGCGTCACGTCCAGGATCAGATCCCCGGCGCCAAGGTGATTGTGGAGGCCATCGGGCCGCGTCGCCACGGTGACGGCTTTGAGCTGGAGGACTACAGCAAGTCGGACCTGATGGTGTACGCCATCGACCCGCTCACAAACAGGGCCATTTCACGCCAGGAGCTCTTCAAGTAAGGCGCTAAGATCATTTTTGCCTTTTTTTTTTTGCATTCCCATTCCAGTCAGCTCAGGTTGCTTGAGGCTCTTTCAGTACACCGAGCAGCAGCTATTCATGAGCTCCTTGACGTTTGGCTGTTAGGCCCTTTTAAACGATAGTATCCTGACAGTTGCCATTCAATGGCGATGGTGGATTTCAGACTTTTTTTTTTTTCTTTCCATTTCAAAATTTTTCATTGGGCAAGAAAAATGAACATAAGTCAAAAACCAACCTGAACAGCTAACTCCAAAAGTTAAACAAATTTATGTTGCCCTGGCTATATATATATATATATATATATATAAAAAAAAAAAATCCTCATCTCACCCCTCGGGTGGTGTCCGTCCCTCATTCAGCTCGGGTCCTCTACCAGAGGCCAGGAAGCTTGAGGTTTCTGCGCAGTATCCTTGCTGTTCCCAGCACTGCACATTTCTGGACTGAGATGTCCGATGTTGTTCCCGGGATCTGTTGCAACCACTCATCTAGTTTGGGGGTCACTGCCCCGAGTGCTCCGACCACCACAGGCACGACTGTCACCTTTACCTTCCAGGCTCTCTCCAGCTCCTCTCTGAGCCCTTGGTATTTCTCGAGTTTCTCATGTTCCTTCTTCCTGATGTTTCCATCACTTGGGACCGCTACATCCACTACAACGGCTTTCCTCTGCCCTTTATCTATGATCACGATATCTGGTTGGTTCGCCATTACCATCTTGTCAGTCTGGATCTGGAAGTCCCACAGGATCTTCGCTCTGTCATTCTCCACCACCTTCGGAGGTGTTTCCCATTTTGACCTTGGGGTTTCCAGTCCATACTCCGCACAGATGTTTCGGTAGACTATGCCAGCCACCTGGTTATGGCGTTCCATGTATCCTTTCCCTGCCAGCATCTTACACCCGGCAGTTATGTGTTGGATCGTCTCAGGTGCCTCTTTGCACAACCTACACCTTGGGTCTTGTCTGGTGTGGTATATCTGGGCCTCGATGGCTCTGGTGCTCAAGGCCTGCTCCTGAGCAGCCAGGATGAGTGCCTCTGTGCTGTCCTTCAGGCCAGCCCTCTCTAGCCACTGATAGGACTTCTTGAGATCAGCCACTTCAGTTATGGTCCGGTGGTACATCCCGTGTAGGGGCTTGTCCTCCCATGATGGTCCCTCTTCCAGCGCCTCATCTTCTGTTCCCCATTGTCTGAGACATTCTCTGAGTACGTCATCCGTTGGAGCCTTCTCCTTGATGTATTCATGGAGCTTGGATGTTTCATCCTGGACAGTGGCTCTCACACTCACTAGTCCCCGGCCTCCATCCTTTCGGCTTGCGTACAGTCTCAGGGTGCTGGATTTGGGATGGAACCCTCCATGCATGGTTAGGAGCTTTCGAGTCTTAACATCCGTGGTCTGAATCTCTTCCTTTGGCCACCTTATTATTCCTGCAGGGTATCTGATCACTGGCAGGGCATAGCTGTTTATTGCCCGGGTCTTATTCTTGCCATTGAGCTGGCTTCTTAGGACTTGCCTCACTCGCTGGAGGTATTTGGCCGTAGCCGCTTTCCTTGTTGCCAGTTCGAGGTTGCCATTGGCTTGTGGTATACCAAGGTACTTGTAGCTGTCCTCAATGTCTGCTATTGTTCCTTCAGGGAGTGAGACCCCTTCAGTGCGGACTACCTTTCCTCTCTTAGTCACCATCCGACTGCATTTCTCAAGCCCGAATGACATCCCGATGTCGCTGCTGTAGATCCTGGTTGTGTGGATCAGGGAATCTATGTCCCTTTCGCTCTTAGCATACAGCTTTATGTCATCCATGTAGAGGAGGTGACTGATTGTAGCTCCATTTCTGAGGCGGTATCCATAGCCTGTCTTGGTGATTACTTGGCTTAGGGGGTTCAGTCCTATGCAGAACAGCAGTGGGGATAGTGCATCACCTTGATATATGCCACATTTGATGGACACTTGGGTAAGTGGCTTTCCATTGGCTTCAAGTGTGGTTTTCCACATCCTCATCGAGTTCGCAACGAAGGCTCTGAGGGTCCTGTTCACCTTATACAACTCCAAGCATTCAGTGATCCATGTATGTGGCATCGAGTCATAGGCTTTCTTGTAATCAATCCAGGCTGTGCACAGGTTGGTACGTCGGGACCTGCAGTCTTGTGCGACTGTTCTGTCAACCAGGAGCTGATGTTTGGCTCCTCTGGTATCTCTACCAATGCCCTTCTGTGCTTCGTTCATGTATTGATCCATGTGTCCACTTATCTTAGCCGCAATGATGCCTGACATGAGCTTCCATGTTGTGGAGAGACAGGTTATTGGCCGATAGTTGGATGGGGCTGCACCCTTTGAGGGATCCTTCATGATCAGGATGGTTCGCCCTTCGGTTAGCCATTCTGGGTGAGTCCCATCCCTCAGCAGCTGGTTCATTTGTACTGCTAGGCGCTCATGGAGTGCTGTGAGTTTCTTTAGCCAGTAGGTGTGGACCATGTCCGGGCCTGGTGCTGTCCAGTTCTTCATATCTGAGACTCTTTCCTGTATGTCTGCCACTGTTATGGTAACCGGGTTCTGTTCAGGGAGGTTGCTGTGCTCCTCTCTCAGGGTCACCAGCCATTGTGCACTGCTGTTATGTGCAACCTCCTTCTCCCATATGCCTTTCCAGTACCTTTCAGTTTCCAGTCTTGGTGGGTCAGCTCTGTTGTTAGGACCCTGCCACTGAGCGTACACTTTCGCAGGTTGTGTTGCGAACAGCCTGTTTATTCGTCTGGCCTCATTCTCTTTCGTGTACCGCTTTAGGCGACTGGACAAGGCTTGGAGCCTTTGTTTGGCAGTTTCGAGTGCTTCAGGTATGGTCATCTGGATGTACCTCTCGGGTATCGGCCTTTTCATCACACCTCTCTGGGCCTCCGTTAATTGACTCACATCTTTCCGGGCCGCCTTGATCTTAGCCTCCAACCGTCTTTTCCATGGTGGGTAACGCATCTCATGGCTTCCATGGTTGCTCTTATAGCCCAGAGTCTCCAGGATCACTGATGCTGAAGCGTATATCAGCTCATTGGTTTCTGTGATCGTTACGGTAGGGATCGCCCTCAGTGCTGCATTCACACTTTCCATGAGACTTTCAGATGGTACTTCACATAGCCGTTGTAATCGGTTTCTAGGTTGCCCCGCTTTCATTCTCGCCATGATCTTAGCTTTCAGGTCAGTTGCTGCCTCGCTCAGCATTTCATTCATTGGGGCTGGCCACCCAATCTCATCATCTGCATTCATTGGGGGTTGCCTCCCAATCTCTTGTATGACCTCCTCCTCTGATCTGGCAGCCTGGGGCCCTTCACCATGGAACCTGCGTTGTACCTCATCAATCTCAAGTTGTGACAGCAGTTGCCGTTTGTGGATGTTGGAACACTGAGCTACTAGTTGTTTCGCGGTCAACCGTGACTGTGGGTTTCGAAGTAACCATTTAGCCCACATTCTCTGCATGTAACCCCTCTGACTAGGGTTGCTTGAGTAGTAGCATTCCAACAGAGCCATGTTATCGTATCTCGCCCATCTCCGCTTTGTTCCAGTAGCCCATTTTTCATCAAGGTGCTCTGGTTCCCCAGCACCTGACGCAGACCTTGTTTGGCCGGGCGACGTCTGAGCCGGCATGTCATTCGTTTTATTGTCTCTCATCATTGTATGAGGTAGGCATTAGCGTGAAGGATCTTGCCCAAGGACCCACACTGGATGGTGTTATGTGCTCATTTTTGCCCCAAGCGGGATTCGAACCACCGTCTCCCGTATGCCAAACCGATGCCTATATATATATATATATATATATGTATATATATATATATATATATGTATATATATATATATATTGCGCGTCGTCCCGCATGCGGTCTGTCCTTCCGTCTGTCCCTTTTCAAAACGTACCTACTTCACCGCGCCGCTGCGCGCCGCCACTGCGCCGCTCAGGCAGTGGCTCACTACGATCGCGCGGGCAAAATGTTGTCTACCCACAAGCATTGCAATGAAATTGTTAGTTATTTAGTAGAGCTAAAAAAATCGCGATAAGCAATGAAGATGAACAAAAAGTTGAACCGAGCAACACATTTTTGGTCCGAAGGCCCACCTTACCAGCCTTCCGCAGGAACTAGCTGATGAGGCGCCAGGAGGGCGGCGAACCAGCTAGTATATATATATTTTAGAAAAGACATTATTTTCCATTCTATTTATGATTTGTACTCGGTGCATACGTTTCAGGTCTGTTCTCTCAATCGCTCTCAAACCAAGCGCCGATACAAGATTTCTTTTTTTTTTTTTTTTTAGCTTTGCAACACTCTCGAAACGTTTTTCCCTCGCCGCCAATGACATGTCATTTGCGACAATTCATGCCCACACTATTTTCCCACAAAAAAGATTGGTCCCATTTTTTTTTTCCTTTCACAACCACATATAACAGAGCCTCCAATTGTCTCAAGGGCTTGAGCATACACCAGAAATATATTCCAATTGTTTTCTTAGAGAATGTATCAGTCCAGGCCCTGTTCTCCGGCATCTGTCTGACACAGCGTGATTATGCTTTTTAAAAAATATTTATTTTTTTTGCCTTGTAGCACAGCAACACATAGCAAATTGGTCACGAGACATTTTTCTTCCTATCAGGGTAAAACAGGTTGACAGTTGAGGACAGATCGAATCCACCCCCCCCCCCTCTTCCCCAACCACCTCCCTTGTACATAAAGTCCATAAGGATCCTATCTGAATCAATTGGAACAGGTCATTCAGATCCAGTTTTATCCGAGCAGCCTGACGTGCCACTATTATTCTACTTGTTATTATTATTATTATTCTCACTGTGTCAAAGGCAAAGTGTTTTATTTGCAACACCCGCTTGTGCTTCAATCGAGATTTCTCGACGGGAATGTTCTGGAAATCAACAAGGAGTTCCAGCCTTACCTTGGCGAGGGCGGCCGAATCCTGGAGATCCGCTCGCCGGACATCGTGGCAAGCGTGAAGAAGGCCGCCCAAGCCGTGGGCTACACGGAGGGGGCTCTCCTCGCTCTCGCCATCATCATCATTCTCTGCTGCATCCCCGCCATCCTTATCGTCATGGTTACGTACAAGCAGTGAGTACAACGCGCGCCAGTTTTCTGCCGGGATCACAAATAATGGGAACAACATTCAGATCGAGCCCTTGTTGCTCTGCGGTTGTTGTTTTTTTTTACATGCTGACTGCGCACTCTGCTGGCCTCTTCGCCGCGATGGCGCTTTTGGGAAAGCAAATTAATGACTGCTCATTTGGAACCAATATCTACACTCGGTTGTGACCGTCAAAGTGTGTCGTCGTGCTACTTTGTCATATCACAGATACACACAAGTTCACAAAGAATTAATGGCATGCCTTTTTGGGTATGATTTCATGCAAGCCGGCTCGGTTTTGGAGTGTTTATTGTTGTCCTTGCATTGGGACATACGGTAGATATGGACACGGAATTCATTGAGTTGATATTATGGCGTGAACTAAAACACATTTCATATTCTTGAAAAACAATTAGGATTTTTTTTTCCCATACAGGTCAGTCATTATATACAATTTATGGACATCAGATGCCTGCCCCCATTTTTGAATTTGAGTCAAAATAATGGCCAATGACTTTTTTTTTCCCTCTCTCTCCCTCCCTGTCTTGCTCCTCCCTTCCGATTGTCCTCCATCAGGTTCAAAGAGTAAGTAATTATTTCCGTTACCGATTTTTGAAAGTTCCGCTATTTATTCTGCAGCTGCAAAGATCAAGTAAGTGTTGCAGGTTTGCCTTTTGTGAATCATTCATGAGCTATTTCAATAGGATTTGTTGTTGACCGTACACAGAACACACACTGATTGATGTCTGTGGCGACATAATAAAGTGTTCACGGGTAAGCAGGTTAACGTTTCATTTACAACAAATAGTTTCTTTTCATGCTTGAAAGCTCATTAATTTTAAAAGGCGGAATCCACTTAATGTCAGCTGAGCTTCCTGATTATGGTTAATACCCACACGCTAATATGCTTTTAATGTCTAATGTGTTTGCTCTGACAACGTTTATTTGCTGGGAAACTGTCGATGCTTTCTTTAAACAGGCGGCAGGCCGAGTGCGCCAAAACTGCCAGGATTCAAATGGCTTTGCCGCCGGGAGGCAAGGCAGCACCCACCAGCGCTGTGGGGGCCAACCTTTACGAAGAGCTCGGGGATGGCAGCATGTGAGTCTCCCCTGCCCCCTATTTTTAAACAACATCCTATTAAGTAGTAAATAAAACCTCCACCACCACCCCCTCCTGGAATTTCACTCACTCAAAACAAAAAATGACACATTGCGTGTTCACCCTTTCTTTCAAAACACCTACAATTATATACCTCGTGTTGGTAGAAAGAGACTTAGTCGATTTTTCTTTTGCCTGTTTTCAAAAATGTCATAATTTGATAATAAGCAGTAAACATGTACACTATATATCTATTTCTAGATGCATCTATAATATAGATATCGAGCTAGCTCGCTAGCTAGCGAGCTAGCTATGCCATAACTAGCTAGTTTTCTAGCTAAATCAATTTCAATCATTAGCTGGCTCTATCTAGCTCTGTATTTGAAACACACATGATACACCACCGCAAACTACAACCTCTACAATAGTTTTATCAATAGTGTCAATCAAAACTGAACATTATTATCGCTTGAATGACTTGAGTTATGTAAAACAGCTGTTGTTGCGTTAGATGTGTGTGGGCCAACCTAATATCGTGTTTTCTGAGTGTAAAAATATGAGCAAAGTAAGTGGTGACGGTTCATCCAATTAGCCTGCGCAGTGAAACGCAAGTTTGTTGTTTCGGGGGTTTGTTTTCAAGTTACTCCGACGTTCTGCTTTGTCAGCTGGTTTGCAACCTCTCTGATTGGTTTGGCTCGACTCCCGCGGGCTCCAAACGTTTGGACATGTGAAGTCCCTCTGTCGTGGGCAGGCTTGCTCGTGGCATATCTGTCCATTGTTCAGTCACAGAACGTGAAAAGAAGCCTTACAACGCATGCCTCCACTTTGCTCCGGAGTGACGTATTAAGCGTTTTCATTCTGTCGACTGTCACCAGTGGTCCTGAGGCCACATCACCTTTGCGTTACCTCACACCTTTGTGAATTGAAACCCACATCCAGTCTCTGCCTTTCTCATCTTACCATCTGTGTGTGTTTTCTGTCCTTGCCATCATGCCCCCCCCCCCCCTGTCTCTATGGATTCAGACTACAGTAAGTAATCTCCACATTAAAAATGCACAAAAGCCATCACAGGAGCCTCGATTCCCCTTGTAGCTGATAGCTTTCAGGTATGCTTTTGATTAGCCGTGACCTTTTTGTAACGTGGACCTGAAGGGGGAAAGCCTTTTATCCCACGTATCCAAAGGATTCTCCTCGAGCCTCTGCTTCATCTCGTCCTCCCCTCACATCTCGCAGTGTTTTGGGCAATGACATCGCATCCTTTCCAGTATGGAATGATGCAGCTTTTGAAGCAGATCCTCAAATGTTGCAGATGATCCATGGCGGCTGGCAACTTTTGATACATGAATGGTCCCGATAAGAAATAATGCAAGGAAAGTTAATCCATTCCAAGGGTGGGACTTTCTTTAAAAAAAAAATACAATTTAAGGATCTGTGCTTTATATAAGATTTAAATAAACGGTACCTCTGTACGGTATCTTACAATTGCCAACTGCCAACTTCTACAATGTGGCATAGTAATTTCACTGTATTGTTTTTTTTGGCAATTTGTATAGATGATGCTTTTAGTCTACTCAAATAGTCCGTCATCACTCGTAACCCTGGAATCAAACATTAGCGTTTTTTCCCTTGCCCCTTTCGTCTCAGATTTTCCCTTCCTGAAAGCCTCCCTGTCAATCGTTTTCAAGTCTTTTTTGTCCTCCCTTCTTCTTTTGCACCACCCGCTCCGGATCAGGGCTAAAAAGTCCGTCATTGAGGAGGCCGACCACCAAAGGATTCTTAGTACCTTTGCCTGTCGCGCCCTCGCGGCCCACAGCAACGGAGCGCTTCACGTCAACCTGCCCAAATCGGAGAGCAACGTGACTTTCCTCTCCGACCGCAACCCGCTCACCACCCACAACCCCGTATATAATGACAACGGTCACCTGGGCAGCCCTGACGTCTTCTCGAGAAGGAAAGGCCCTCCCGAAAATCGCTTCTCCTTTTCGGCTCCGTATTCCGAATGGTCAGGCTGCGCCTGGACGATGCCAGCTCGTATTCACGCCGAGGCCAACGAGGCGCCTCGGAGGCAAGCGCTCATGGATCCGTCCGACTGGGAACTGCAGATCCTCCAAGCCGCTGTGAGACACGGGCAACAAACGGAAGGTTCCGGCGTTGACGCGATGAGTGGGAGCTTCGAAACCAAAATGTCCGTTCGCGAGCAAGCCAGGCAGTTTGAGCAGCAGGCCCTCCTGCAAAACGGCCAAGGCTCACCGTCCCCGATACTTGTCCGGGACCAAGACGGCACTCACGTGCTGGAGGTGTCCTCGGATGCCCTCCTGTCAATCATGGACTACCCCTCATCCTTTGGGAGGGACGTACCGCCAAATATCGTCGTAACCCAGGGAGACGAGTCCTTGTCCCTGCCGAACCAGAGATCCACTCCGCCCGTCCTCAGGAAGTTCAGCTCCTGCCTCTCCAATTACGTGACAGCGCAGCCGTGTCAGATCCACGTGGAGATCATCCCCGACCCACCGGAAAACCCGCCGCCTCCTGTCCCGGAGCGTCCCCCGTCTCCGCCCTCGCCCTCTAACTCCCCGAGCCCCGATCCGCCTTCATTTCCACCCTCCCCCCCTGACTTTCATAAATGTAGCAGTAGCAATCAGGCTTCCCCCTCCCCCCCTCATGTTCACTCTCAGGTGTCTCCTCCTCAAAGTCACAAAGAGGTTGCCCCGCCCCCTCCGCCACCTCTCCCTCCCCCGCCGTCGCCTTCCATCGACCAGATCCGCCCGGCCGTTCAATTCGTCCCGACGTCTTTGCCGCCCGTGTCCTCGCTTCGACCCGTCGCGGAACGCAAGCTGAACTCCCCCGCCGCGGCGTCGCGGGCAGAGACCGGCAAGCGGGAGCTGAAAGGGATCCTTAAAAACCTCCAGAATCTGGCCGACATCGAGAGGTCTGTTGCCAACCTGTACAGCCAAGTCGACAAAAATTGCAAGGTGCCCAAGTTGAACAAGAAACCGCAAGTGACTGAGGATTCCGAGGGTGCTGACAAACTGCGTGAGTCTGATCTCAGCGCCGAGCCGAGCGGGCCAAAGCCCGACGCTCGCGGCTCTGCGGTCCAAATCTGCTCAAGCGTGAACGCCGCTGAAAGCGAAGAAAGCAAACCAAACGCGGCGCCCGAGCTTCACGGCTCAGACGTTGCCGAGCTCAGCGAACCCTCTTCGTCACAAACCACAGTCTTCTGAGTCGTTTTTTCCTCTCTCTTTCTCTCACTCTCTCTCTTCATCTTCACGTTGTTTTGAATTTTTCCACGTCCACTCTGTGTCTCTTTGTTTTCATGTTCTTTGTTTCTCGCTTATGGAATTTTGCACGACTGGTAGTTTGGCATCAAGTCAACATTTTCGGTTGTGTAGTTTTTTTTTTTTTTAAACATCTCTATGTTGCTGTTGAAAGCCGCCAGCTGCCAAAGACGGTGTACTCCGCTTTGCCGCGTTGATTGTACTTTTATAGGCTTGCATTGCTCCATAAAAGTTGATAATAGTTGTCTTCTGTCAAATTGCAGTTTTTGAATAACAGCCATCGTCGGGTTTGTTTTTGGTGACCTCGAAACTTTGACTTCTGAGTGCGGTCGACCAATCAGAAGAATGGTGACCCCCTCTGGAAGGAAAATAGGGAGTAAATGTATATATATATTTTTTTGCTACTTTTGCTGCATTAGGTCCCATATAAATATACAAATAGGAATAAATATTTAGGATACCGGGCGGCCCGGTAGTCCAGTGGTTAGCACGTCGGCTTCACAGTGCAGAGGTACCGGGTTCGATTCCAGCTCCGGCCTCCCTATGTGGAGTTTGCATGTTCTCCCCGGGCCTGCGTGGGTTTTCTCCGGGTGCTCCGGTTTCCTCCCACATTCCAAAAATATGCATGACAGGCTGATTGAACACTCTAAATTGTCCCTAAGTGTGAGTGTGGATGTGGATGGTTGTTCGTCTCTGTGTGCTCTGCGATTGGCTGGCAACTGATTCAGGGTGTCCCCCGCCTACTGCCCGGAGACGGCTGGGATGGGCTCCAGCACCCCCCGCGACCCTAGTGAGGATCAAGCGGTACGGAAGATGAATGAATGAATGAATTTAGGATACAGTAACGTAAAATCGTATTTCGGCTTTTAAACCAGAAATATGTTGCCAAGAGCCATAGTCTAAAAACATATTTTTTAATTGAATCTTTAAAGACAAGAGCTGGATAATTATGACGATTGCAGATGTGAACGCATTTCCTGTCTGCAAAAGTGAAATTAGCCAGAAGGGAATCTACAGTATTTGATTCCACTTCTTCAAAAAGATCCAAGAATTACCCATAACTCAAGTTTTTCCCAAAGGCAGCCAGCCGCGTTTCTCGGATATGAACTCGTAAATATTCAAGACGCGCGGACGGTATTCGCGGTAAGTAACTCAAAACTACGCGCAATGCGCTATATTCAAGTTCAAGCTCAAGTCAACTTTGTCAAATGCGTTCCATGTGCAACATACAGCACAGATGAAATGTCTTTCATGTCTAATAATCATCACGATATCTGCATCACGTCTCTGATCTCATCTTGCCTGTTACGCGGAGTCTTGAGAGCAACAAATAATGCAATATTCATGGGACCGTTTGTTTCACTTGCAAGTTTCCGTTCTCAGGAAAAAAAAACATACACGACAATGTCATGTTGTACCGAGCGAGGCAGCCGGTAACGACTCGTGTTGCAGTTGCAGATCCAATCACGCCGGGCGCTTCCCCTCGGCGGGCTGATCCCGAGTGAGGCGACCTCTGGCGTCTCTTGTCAATTCGCATGTCTGCACAGATCCCGCCAGCTTGATAAAGTCGTCAGTCTGATGTTGCGCGGCACACTTGAAAAGGCTAATTACAGAACCAATCAATCTCTGAGCGGAGAGTCAGAGCTGCTGCCCGTGGGACTGTCAAGTACATTAACTCCCCCCCCCCCCCCCATGCCCCCCCTCTTGCTCTCTTTCACACTCGATGTATCCCATTTATTTGTTTCCTTCGTCTTCCCACACAGAGAGTCCTTTCCAATCCTCAACCACCGTCTTGTTCATCTCAGGATGATCGCTTACCTTTTCACTCCGTTGCCTGCAGCACCACTCTTGCGGGGAGAAGGGGGGGGGGGGTGCGGAGAGTCTTTCATTTCCGACAGTCTGAAGCCAGCGCTAACTGCCGTTTTGATGCCGTGGCCGTTTTGCTCGTGTAAATAACAGGAACGATGAACCCGTAAGCAAGTCTAGACACAAGAAATGCAAATCTCCGGGCCAACCTCCACCTTCCACAAATATTTGATTTTTTTTTTTTTTTTTTGTCGATATCGGAATTCGAGCCTGTTGCCACTACCGGTGCCGTCACAGCTGGTGGGTGGAGAGCATACTCAGATGATAGATAGATAAATACTGCTGGATGGAAATCGAATTGCTGAAGGTAAAGTGCTGATGTGTTATTATTTTTTTTTTAATCTCGCAAATTAGTCCAGAGCTTTATAGGCCACAAGGGGGCCGACAATATTGTATTAATCCTCGACCCCCCCCACCTCACTTGACCTCATAGATGCACATGACATCACATCCTATCCAACACAATGGGACGTTTCGACAACTGAAACGTCTCTCAAAGTGATATAAATAAATATGATGTGTAGTATTTTCTCACAAAATAAATATCTTTTATTATTTATTTTATTTTATTTTATATGTACATATATATATTTATATTTATTTTATTATTTTATTTATTTTTAATTACCGCATCAATCAAAACAGCTGCGCCAAAAAATAAATAAAAATTCTGGTTGTATGAATTTTGGCTTTCTTGGTATCGGTGGTTGGTATCGGCAGCCTCCACCAGACACCCAATGCTCTCAAATAAGGGCGGTAACAGCCCGATATCGATATCTGGTATCGACACATGCCCCTCCCTAATCATGTCAAGCATTACGGCTATTCATCAGCTTGGTCAAGTATCGCAGAAGCTCACAGAAAAGTCAAGAGGTCATCCATCAAAAAAATAAATAAAAATTCTGGTTGTATGAATTTTGGCTTTCTTGGTATCGGTGGTTGGTATCGGCAGCGTCCACCAAACACCCAATGCTCTCAAATAAGGGCGGTAACAGCCCGATATCGATATCTGGTATCGACACATGCCCCTCCTTAATCATGTCAAGCATTACGGCTATTCATCAGCTTGGTAAAGTATCGCAGAAGCTCACAGAAAAGCCAAGAGGTCATCCATCAAAGCCCACTTTCATCTTCATATCTGCCTGGTAGGCGTGGCCCGCTGAAAGCCCGCTCGCCGGCCCGCCCCTAACAACACTTTACAGCTCCCCAGACAAAACTCCCCCACCCCCACGGCCGGGTCATATATGGGCCTGCCGGTGAAGTCGTTAATTGTGACGCGCTCCCGGAAGCTTCCGCAAATCCCAGTCCGCCGGCTGTTCGATATTGACTTGTAACGAGCGCTCTGCAGATGCATTGTTGCTCGAATCAGCCCCCCGTGATGGATTTGAAGATTTACAGGCTTCATTTTAGTCCAAAAACACAAAGCGCATTGCCGCCTGTCGAAAAGGATGTGGCGCAATATGTGCACCGCGATAACCGAGGACACTTTTATTAACTTTGTTTGAGTTATCATGCCTCCCGGAATCGCAGCGCTCGTTTAATATCTGCTCGGAGATTATCTAGGAATGGCTGCGTCGACGGTTTTTGTTGTTTTTTCTTTTTTTTTTTTTTAATTTTCCCTGAATTCCAATCTACCATCTCTCTTTGATATGTGCATTCATTGTTTTTTTCTGCTCATGTTTGAATAAGATAAAGGAGAGGGGGGTGCAGGGGGGGTTAACCCATACCAGTGTGATAAACGGGCCTGGGGCATCTTTCCCAAAATATCGCAACGTTGTAACTGCCATTTTGAAAACGCAGCAAGAACAGAGATACGCCATCTATGTAGACCAAACATTTCATTTATGGCAAATGTCAATTTCAGTCGAAGTCATTATTTGTCCTCCCCTCCCCCCCACCTTTTTTTTTTTTTTGCGGCACACAGGAGGCGAGGGTACGGGAGACAGGTGAGTACGTGCATGTTGTGAGGTGGCCCTTTTCATCCGATCATTCTTATCTGATGATGGGAAAATGTCGAACGAGCACAAGACCGCTTTCTTAACGACACTTCCATTCGACTGTTTCTGCTGCCATCTTGTTCAAATAACTGGTCCAATGAAAAATAGGACCAGTTTGCAACGATTGGATTGAATCCCAATTTCGTTGAGAGGTTCCAATGCACAAAATAATGTGCATTTATTTTATTTTTTTCGAAATAAGGGACAGCGTATCATGTTATCAGGTTACAGGGCGCGTGAAAAGTTTGAATCTAAAATGTTCAAGTAAGGGCGGCCCGGTAGTCCAGTGGTTAGCATGTCGGCTTCACAGTGCAGAGGTACCGGGTTCGATTCCAGCTCCGGCCTCCCTGTGTGGAGTTTGCATGTTCTCCCCGGGCCTGCGTGGGTTTTCTCCGGGTGCTCCGGTTTCCTCCCACATTCCAAAAACATGCGTGGCAGGCTGATTGAACACTCTAAATTGTCCCTAGGTGTGAGTGTGAGCGTGGATGGTTGTTCGTTTCTGTGTGCCCTGCGATTGGCTGGCAACCGGTTCAGGGTGTCCCCCGCCTACTGCCCGAAGACAGCTGGGATAGGCTCCAGCACGCCCGTGACCTTAGTGAGGATCAAGCGGCTCGGAAGATGAATGAATGAATGAATGAATATATAGGGGTGGCCCGGTACTCCAGTGGTTAGCACGTCGGCTTCACAGTGCAGAGGTACCGGGTTCGATTCCAGCTCCGGCCTCCCTGTGTGGAGTTTGCATGTTCTCCCCGGGCCTGCATGGGTTTTCTGCGGGTGCTCTGGTTTCCTCCCACATTCCAAAAAACATGCGTGGCAGGCTGATTGAACACTCTAAATTGTCCCTAGGTGTGAGTGTGAGTGCGTATGGTTGTTCGTCTCTGTGTGCCCTGCGATTGGCTGGCAACCGATTCAGGGTGTCCCCCGCCTACTGCCCGAAGGCAGCTGGGATAGGCTCCAGCACCCCCCGCGACCCTAGTGAGGATCAAGCGGCTCGGAAGATGAATGAATGAATGAATGTTCAAGTAATTCTCAATCAATTTTTCATTGAACGGCAACAGCATCACCAAACATGATGTCCCCCCCCCACCCCCCCCCCCCCACACACAAAGGTCTATGCTTGTCATTTCACATTTTAACCCTAAATGTCAATTTGACATCACGCCGTTTTAATTCAACGACCTTCCATATTCCAACTCCTTCATGACGTATCATTTTCCTCACGAGCTGCCCGCGGACGTGCGGCAAAAGTACTCAAACTCTGTCAAACCCCGTTTGTGTCTCTCCTGGCGATCTTCCTTTTGTCTTTTTCTTCTTCTTCTTCCTCATGGCCTGGCCACTAATCACTGGCAGCATCAGCAACTGCTGAGACCATCTCTGCTGAGACCCGAGGTAGAAATGCTGCCCCTTCTTTTTCCCCCCTCCCCGCCCACCCTTCACTTGCCCCGTTGTCTGATCCACGTCCGTCTTGTCCATTGCCGCTCTTCCTCCTACTCAGGAATTTCTCTCTCTCTCTCTCTCTCTCTCAAATGCAGGAACTCTCCATGGAGTCCGGCATCGACCCCGGCCAAGACTACTACGCGCAGGAGTACTATAATTACGATCAAGGGTGAGCATGCAAACCTGCTGTTCATCTCCTTTCTCGGGACAACTGGAACCCGCCTCTTTTTGGCTCACTCCATAACGAACGAATCAGGCGCGTGGCGATTACGTCGTGACTAAAAAAAAAGTGCAGAAGTGACCTTGAAAAGAACTAAAGATGCGATCATATAGATTCTGCCGAGCAATCGCAAGCTACAAGTGAGGAAAATGACTTGCAAATTGCGAGCGGAGGAGCGCTTTCTCCAACGAAAAAAACTTGAATACCTTTTTTTTTTTCCCAACGTATTTCACTGTCATACAAATGTAAAACGTTAGCATCCATTTTCTTGAACATGTGTCTTCTTTGGGGGTCACAGGTGTTTGGTGCAATTCCAAACTGTGCGAGTTTAAGATACAGTAATTTGATTTGATAATTCCTAAAATCCCCCCCACCCCACCACTACCACCACCACCAAAAAAAAAGCATGGCCTTAATGAGACTGACCAAATGTAGTCTTGATACCTACTCAGGCCCTAAAATGGCCCCGACTCCCCGTTCAAGCAGAGACCCCATTTCTCTTCAAATTGAATCAATGATGCTTACTTGAGTTGATCTCATCGAAATACGATGTCGGCTTTCTGATTAGGGAGCGTTTCAAGTTGCCAATTACACCTCCCGCATGGTATGAAACAGAGAAAACAAGCGACCGCAAGTGTAACAGCTGCTGGGAAAACGTGAGCAGGTGACTCCTTCGACTTCGGCGGGGGGGAGGCGGGGGGGGGGGGGGGGCAAGGCAATTGGCTGCCTTTCACGTCGTTGAAAGAAACTACTGACGCCCGCGTCGCCAATTTGCTTTGGCTAATGAGTGTGATCATCAGTGAGACGAGATACCTTTTGATCTGTATATATTTGCGAGGCGCTCCACAGGGCGAGGCTTAAGTTTTGTAATCCGGCAGTCCAAGTCCTTGCAGTCACCGCCACACATTTTCCATCCCCAAGTGTTTTAATCAGCTCATGGGAATTATTTTAATTTTGTTTTGCCGGCACGCACCGTTGCCACTTGAGCACGACTGCATTCTTGTGATTCACTTGATTCCTGTTTCAACTCTTAGCAAATATGTTTCAGCCTCCCCAATAAATAATAATAAGAATAATAGTCATAGCGGGCGACCCGGTAGTCCAGTGGTTAGCACATCGGCTTCACGGTGCAGAGGTACTGGGTTCGATTCCAGCTCCGGCCTCCCTGTGTGGAGTTTGCATGTTCTCCCCGGGCCTGCGTGGGTTTTCTCCGGGTGCTCCGGTTTCCTCCCACATTCCAAAAACATGCGTGGCAGGCTAATTGAACACTCTAAATTGTCCCGAGGTGTGAGTGTGAGTGCGAATGGTTGTTCGTCTCTGTGTGCCCTGTGACTGGCTGGCAACCGATTCAGGGTGTCCCCCGCCTACTGCCCGGAGACAGCTGGGATAGGCTCCAGCCACCCCCGCGACCCTGGTGAGGATCAAGTGGTTCGGGAGATGAATGAATGAATGAATAGTCATAGCTCTTGGGCCGATGCGCAAAATGACGTGCATTTCCTGTTTTGTGTCGATCTGTTTCAAAGGTATGACCTCCCTCAGTATGGCAGTCGGAGGAGGTTGATTGCGCCGATGTACGATGAATATGGGGAGGCCATTATGGAAGATGACCGTTATTACTACAGTCCGCATGGCCCCGAGGTACCCCGGCTTCCCTTAAATGTCTCATCTCGTGCTCTTTTATGATCATCCAAATGTCACGCGTTGTTTTCATAAAGTGCGTACAGTTTATTATTGAACCAGCTCCGCGGCGGTCCAACGTGACAGCGTCATCGATACCAAAGGATGATGAATTGAATATCGCTATCTTAGGGGCGAGGCCGAGGAAGGGGCCGTGGCGGCGCGAGGGGCCGAGGTCCACCAAAGAGGGTTGCGTTTGGGGATGAGGAGGGAATCGAGTCGGCTGAACCAGAAGCTGACGCCGAGCCCTCCAAGGCTGCCAAGAAGCTGAAATCTGTCATCAAACTCAGCAAACTCCTGGCAGTCAGCAAGAGAGGAAAGCAGGCGTCTGCTGCCGCTGGCCCGTCTCCATGGAAGAAAGCCAAAATGCTCAAGATGTTCGGCGTGAAGAAAAAAGATAAGGATTATGCCAAACTGATGTCGGCCCGCCGTATTGACAGTCTGGAGAGTCTGAGTGATGGGCCGTCACCCGCGGGACCCGTCGACAGAAAGTCGGGCGCTCGCAGCCAGCTTGGTCAAGTTTTGAAGAAAATCAACATCGGTAGGAAGTTGCAGGCGCGGAGAAAGTCGCAGTTGAGCGCAAGCGTAACTGGCAGCGAGAGGGATGAGGAGGCCTCACAACAGACGAGCGAGGAGGAGAAGAAATCGAAAGTGTCCATTAGCGTGACGGAAAGTGAGCCAGAACCGGGCACAAGCGGGAGCTCCGCGAAGGACAAAGGCTCAGATGAGGAGTCCTCGGAGAAAAGCAGCATGGACACGGAGTACCTGAAAGTGGATTTAGATCGGGACGACGCCAACGAAAGCACCGTGGACTCGGAAGAAGAGCCCGATGGAGACCTGGCGGATTCGGATCGCGAAAGCACGTCTGACGGGGGAGAAACTGAAAAGGGATCAATTCGTGAGATAGAATCTGGTACCGAAAGAGAGTCAACATCTGAGAAGCCGTCAGGAACGGAGAAAGAGTCGGAAACGGAGAAAGAGTCGGAAACGGAGAAAGACTCTGGATCAGAGCAAGAGTCGGAAACAGAGAAGGACTCGGGATCAGAGCAAGAGTCGGAAACAGAGAAAGACTCCGAGTCCGGATCCATCCAAGCATCTGGTTCGGAGAAAGGAACAGGGACAGCAACAGAGAAGGGCTCAGTATCAGAATCAGATGAGGAGTCGGACGAGGAAGAGACCGCCGGGAGCGCCAAAGACAGTAGCTCCACTGCCCGCTCATCCATCAGATCGTCAGCGACTGAGGCTAGCAAGGCGAGCGGTGACACCGGCAGCGAGAGTCGACGGGGAAGTGGTAGTGTGAGCGGAAGCAGGAGTGAGAGCGATAGCAGGACCCTTAGCGGTCGTGGAAGCACCACAAGTCAAAGTACAAGCACCCGCAAATCTGGCTCTTTATCTGGTTCAAGTGTGGGGTCATCGCAAAAGACCAAAACGTCAGCAAGCACGTTGATGTCTGAGAAGTCCGGCGAGGTGCTTAGCGAAGCCGAATCAGGAACAGGAACAGTCAGTGAGACCGAGTCAGGGTCAGCCAGTGAAGGCTCTTGGTCTAAAGGGTCTGGACAGAGAAAAATATCTGGTTCAGACTCCATCGGTGGGTCATCCAATGGTAGTCAGATGACTGAGGAGAATTCCTTGAGCAGCAGGAGAAGTTCCTCTGGTACCGGGTCCACCAGCGGCAGCCTGCGCTCCCGAAAGTCCATCCTGACACACAGGACGGAAAGCACAATCACAGAGGAGAGTGAGGAAGAAGCATCGGCATCGGAGACCGCAGACGAAAGCAAAGATTCAGCCGGCGACGTCAGCGACGAGGCCGCGTCGTCCGCAAGGTCCAGCGTGGCGTCCGCAGGCCCTGCGCCATCCGCCCCTTACGCCAGCCCCTCGTATCCCTCCGACATCAGGAGCGTCAGCGGCACGTCCGAAGAGACGTACGGAGGATTGTCGGCAATTACCGAGGTTGATGAAGACGCCATCTCCACGGAGAAATCTGCTTCCGAGGCCAGTAAAGACACCGGAGAAAGCGAGGCGACGTCAGACGGCGATTCCGAGTCGGACAGGGACCTCACGGCCTTCTAGAAAAACACGATTGTCGCCGTCAAGTAAGAGAGCATCGGCGATCGACTGCACGGGAGTGAACTCTCGAGTGCTTTCTTCTTCTAAGTGTCTACAAGTTCACTTCCGCTCTGCCACTTGACTGCCGCAAAATTTCTCTCCCATCTTCTGAGTTTGCTTTAACATCTCTTCTTGATCTTTATGATTGTGTGAACGCCCACAATCCAGGATTATTCTTGAAATTGGCTCCATGACCAGTTCTGAACGCGTTGACATTTTCTGCAAGATGAACGGTCACGGTGCCAATGATGAAAAAAACATTGCCTCGAGATTTATAAAACACGGAGGACCAAGTCGCATGGCGCCGCTAATTGCTACGGGTTGAACCACCGCGAGAACCTCGGCGACGGCATCTGTCAGCATTCCTGCGTACCGTTATTTTCCGCACTAAAAGGCGCACTGGATTATGAGGCGCACCTTCAATGAATGGCCTATTTTGTCATTTTTTTTTCATACATTGGGCACACCACATTGTAAGACGCAATCTACAATGCATCCACTAGATGGAGCTCAAGGAAACGGCAACAGAACGATCAGATGTCAGTAAAACGTATTTAATAAAGTATCTACATCAGATTTTAAGGAGCGCTGTGAGCTTTTAAGAAAATGGAAGGCTTTTAGGTGCGCCTTTTAAAAAATACGGTAATTCATAAGGGACACCGCAATTTCGTGTTTGGTGATATTTTGCACGCTGCAGTGTGTCGAGTGTGTGCTGCTTTTGCGCCTGTGTGCAATCCTCCTCCTCTTCCTCGTGGTATTCCGCACGAAACCACGCGTGAAACTGATCCGTGTTCCTCTTCTCAGCTGGGGAGAAAGAAACGGACGATGCCGACGGTCGATCGAGAAACCGAGTCCACCTCCACGGGAGAGGAGAGCTCCAGCGAGACGCAGATGTGCCGACCGCCCGGCGGCCACGGCAAAGTCAACGGGAACATCTACCTCGCTCAGAACGGCACCATTGTTCGAACCCGACGGACGCCCCCCCACCACAACAACCTCAAGGTGGGTTCCCAGTTTAAAAAGCTGGACAAGCTGGGGGTGACTCACGAAGAGCCGTCGCCCATCGTTAGCGTCGAGGGCCTCGACGCGGAGAACGGGACGGGTACGTGCGTCCCCTCCCCCAACGCGGACGTCAGCCTTAACGTCCGGGCCTCTTGCGGCTCGCTGAGCTCCAGCCTGAACGCTCTTAAAAGCTCCGCTTCCAAAGCCAGTCTCGGCAGAAACGGCGGCGGCGAGGAGCTGGAGACTTCGGTGGACAACCGCAAGGACGCCAGGGAGACGCTGCCGGCCCACAGCGATCACGCCGTATCGGACGAGGAGGAGTTGTGGATGGGACCTTGGAACAACCTGCACATACCGATGACCAAACTCTGACTCGTCGGGCCTGAACGTTATCTTGCCTTTCATGTGTGATTTTTGAGTTTGGGCATTTCACAAATAACTGCGTGCCTCGACTGTAAAATCCCTCACGTTCCATTAGTTTTTTTTTTTCCATTTCTATTGATTTAACGACGAGTCAACAAAGAGCCGCGAGGCGTCGAGGGCGCCTTTTGTACACTCCGATGTGTGCGGATCATTCGTCTTTTTTGCTGAGCGATTGCTTCTTTTTTTTTTTTTTAATTTCGTCACATCAATCACCTGGTAAAGATCTTTTACGCGTCACAGTTTATGATGAGATAAGTTACCAAAACGTGGCTACGATGCGCTGATGTTGAAGAATTATTTTAGAGGTCGCTCACGGAGATTTATAAAAAACAATCTATATATATCTACAAAATTATTTTCTCGATTTTCTATCGGATAGCGATGGATGCCATACGTTGATCGCTGTTTTTGCCAGCAGTCGACGAGTGACAGATGGCGTTCTTTTGCATATTTTTAACGACGGGATCGATTTCCAACTCTTCATCAATCAAATGTGAGCGGGGCGAAAAAAAGGACTCGGGTGCTTTCAAGTGACATGTGAAGCGTCGACGCGAGGCCTTGGTTAATTTCACTGCTTTCACGCCCTCGGAAGCCGTGGCTCGCACTTTGGATGTATGCAAGAGCGTCTTTGTGACAACGGTTGGAATCTTCGGAGTGGGTTTTTTTGTGGTGTTTTTTTTCCCAATGTGACTTCTTAAATTGCACCATTGAGGGAAAGTTGAATAAAAGGATGCACATTGGCACCACTCGGCGGTAATTTCGTGCTCTCGCTTTTGTAGCAAGTCACCAAATTTATGCTGGTGCGTCGCTCGAGTACCAGCAGGAAGTGCGAGAAGGGCGGAAGGTGGGGGTGGGGAGGGGTCTCGATCTTTTAACTTAGCTGTCTGTCAGACGGCACCAAAAAACAAACAATGTATCGCTTCGGTAGATTCCCCTTGATTTATTCCGCGACATATCCGACATGTGGAGGATGACATTAGCCTTTTTCATCCGGCAGTCAATCATAACCAAAAGCTCTGCCAGTCAAGTCGGCGGGGACGTTTTGAAGACTGGCGCTCAGAGAGCAGCAGGAGACTGAGCGCCAATGCGGAGTTGCTTCAAAAGAGCCAGGCTGCAACTAGGTCAGGATCGGAACCTTGTTCGACGCCACCACCAACGTCGGCGCAGCATGTCTGCTCCTCTATAAAAAAAAAAAAAGTTAAAATTTGCCAATTGTGGGCATGAAACGCTCTTTTTCAGTAGACCAGATGTCACAATAATCAATTTGGTAATTCCGATATCACGCTGAGGGGCGAAGGCGCGTTCACATCCGGATTCGTTCAGATGTTCTCCAGTTATCCGCCAACAGTTTTTTTCTTTTTCTTCTTCTTGGAAAATTTAAATGCGTTTGCAACAAGAAAAAAGTCGATGCAAGCATGTGGAGAATGTTTGTCAGAACATAGGCGCCCTTGAACGAACCCGAATGAAACTGCACCTTCGCAAAATTAGCGTCTCCAAAAAAATGGTTCATGAGAGTTTTGGTAAATTGTTAACAAGAAAATTCTTCCAATTTGTCACTTATTGTTTACATTTTAGAAGTTGAAAGTTTGGTACAAATTTTAGCAATCATTATCAAAGTTAACATATTTGATTTGCTTTCGCGGTCCACATAAAATGATGTGGCGGGCCATATCTGGCCCCTGGGCCTCGTGTTTGACACCAGTGCCTTAAGTGATCAAAAATTGTTTTTGTTTAATTGTTGATCGGCGAAGGAAAAGGACATGCTACTGTTTCATTGAACTCTCAACAACTCGATACTACTCGCATTCGCAATAGATACGACTGTACTCAATTTCACACTTACGCTTACAATTTGGAGTCGTCAATTAACAGAAAGAGCGAGATTATGTAAATTCCATACAAAAAGACTTGAGTCCAAAAACAAAAACTGACAAAGACAAAAGCGCCCACCGCATGCTTCACCGCGCCACTCTCAGCCCACAACTTTATTTTTGTCCCTCCCAATTGGATTAAAATGATCCTCCCGGGTCCGTCGCAGGATAATATCCCCCATATTGTGTCTCTTACCGGATTAAATGACGGGCATAAAAGCGAACACGTCCCAATGCTAATGTTCTTCTACAAAGAACCTTGAATCCGATGTTCCCGCACAAAAAAAAAAAAAAAAAACAAGATTAACGTCTGGGTTGTATTTGTTGTTGTCTCAAAATGAGATTCTGGTGCCGTAATGTCTAACCCACAAGGGTACAGGAGAAAAAAAAAAAAAAAAAAGAAAGAAGTCCAGACTTTTGACACAGCCTCTGCACATAAGTTGGGAACGAATGCAAAATCACCAAAGAGGCGTGACTTACACAGCTCAGAGGCCGGCTTCAAATCTTGCAAAAAAAAAAATCCTCCCGAGAACGGCGAATTTCATTGAAATCCGCGCAAACGTTGAAGCACACTTTAAATTTGGAAACCGGCTGCTGCGGCGTTGTCAATGCGCGGACCGCTGTCGACATTTACACTTTGAAAGTCGAGCGTGTTATTTTATTTCTTTATTTTATTATTATTAAAATAAAAATATATTATTATTTTATTCACGGCGGCCCGGTAGTCCAGTGGTTAGCACGTCAGCTTCACAGTGCAGAGGTACCGGGTTCGATTCCAGCTCCGGCCTCCCTGTGTGGAGTTTGCATGTTCTCCCCGGGCCTGCGTGGGTTTTCTCCGGGTACTCCGGTTTCCTCCCACATTCCAAAAACATGCGTGGCAGGCTGATTGAACACTCTAAATTGTCCCTAGGTGTGAGTGTGAGCGTGGATGGTTGTTCGTCTATGTGTGCCCTGTGATTGGCTGGCAACCGATTCAGGGTGTCCCCCGCCTACTGCCCGAAGACGGCTGGGATAGGCTCCAGCACCCCCCGCGACCCTAGTGAGGATCAAGCGGTTCAGAAGATGAATGAATGAATGAATGAATAATATAAATCCAATGAAAATAATTGAATCAGCGATATGATGTTTGATCCTCTCCGGGGGTTGCTAGCCTCGCTACAACATCCGAAGCGCGTACCGCTCAAGTCAACGGGTAAATCGTCAAAAGGTCCGATTTTTACGATTGGATTCACCCGTGAGTGGATGCGGTTGACACGTTGGCGAGCGCTCGTCGCACCACCTCCACTTTTCCAAGCGTTCCGACTAGGCGCCACTTATCCGAAGCTAACCTGACACCATGGTCGAAAATGGGCTGATCTTCACCCAGCCTGCTACTAAGTCGTCGCTAGTCAAACTCACAAGACACGTTTTTGACCTTTTTCAGTTTGTCTCCAACACTTTTTTCCCCTGGAGCGAAGCCCTTGAGTTGCGCTTCTTCTTCAGACATCCGGTACGCTTCGTCTTCCCGGCCCATCTTTTAATGTCAAGGAGATGATCAGAAATCCTCAAAGTGAAGCAGGAGGAAAAAGGCTTCAAATCTGTCATCTGTCATTAGTACTTTGGAATAGGATTGTTCAATCATTTGATCCTATGGGGACCACTTGTCTCAATATTTATGACGAACCAAACATTGCAGGCTTGATCCTCTCGGCCCAATTTCAAGGATGCCGTGAGTATCGTGGAGTGTCACAATTTTTTTTTTTGGGGTGGTGGAGGGGTGTTGAACTGGATCCCATCTCATGTCGAAATATTGAGCGGCGTGCCTTCTCCGCTTTGAACTATTCCCTGCAGCCCTTGCGACGGCAGCAGGGGGAGTCCGGGCGCGCTCTGTTATTAGCAGCGGAGCCACTTCTGAGGCTGCGACACTCGCGCGCGTTGCCGTAAAAGGCCAATCGCGCGCACAAGGCACACGCTCGCCATCTGCCGTAGGGTCATTTCGTTTGAGTGCCGGACTCGTGGCTTCTTCTAATTTTCATGAACGCGCTCAGGCTTTTTCTTTTGAAGGTAAACACACTGAAGGCTTTCCCAATTCTGCGCTTTGGCGCGCATGCGGCGCGGCGGCGAGGGACGCTGGGATGCTCTCCTTATGTCGTGAGTATTTTCCGTGCTCCCGTTTCATTCATTCTGGCTTTGAAAGGCAAATGCTGAGTTGAACTGGTTTGACTTCAAACGACAACCTCGAGGCAAGTAGGCGATTCATTAGGTACACCTGCACAGTCTATTGCGGTCCAAACTAAGAAGCACTTCACTTCACAAATGGCACTAGGATGCATATATTCTTGATCATTAGTGAAGAACCACTACTATTATTGTATCTTACTGAGTCACTGAAAATAGCCGAGTTGAAACTTCTTTTGGCGGCGTGATTGTATTATACTGCCCTCTGGTGGCAGGTTTTAAAAGACGCCTCGATGAATTACTCGTGCCAGACAAATGTTATACTCAATGCCCCTTGACATTTTTGTATACTGAGACAGTGGTCACCCGAGGTTCGCGTCCCCCAATCAGCCCCCCCCCCTTGTCCATTGACATACCCCTGTGTAAAATATTAATTGCATTCAATTCAATTTGTAATTGTAATTTTCATTTGTGAAGCAGATTACTAAAGTTTTTGGTTTTGTCAAGAGGGCGGATGTCATTTGTAACCGATTTTTGTGGGGGGTGTTCCGCTCCACCCTGTTGACAGCTACTGAAGGATTCTTCAGATGCTTTCAATCAATGCTAAATTCCTCAAAGGGCCCTAACTTGATGAACCGCACAAAAAAATCAATTTCATAAACATTCGGTAAGTCCTCTTCGGGGCATGCGGAGGGTTTTTAATTTTCCCACTGATCGATTTGACTCTGCCCTTTTGCAGTGGAGGCCCCGCGGCTCCAGATGACGCTGGGGCACACTTTGTCGCCCCTCTGCACATCATATCGCTCGCTGATTACATTTGCCTGTGGTGTGTGACCCGGTCCATCTTCACGTGGCGCAGATGGATCGGAGAACCAAACGTGGTTAACGCCTCAAGTGCAGCTGAATTCATCACGGCTCGCGGGAGTGATGAACACGAGTCCCCCACAAAAGTGGCGAGAGTGAATTTAAAGGTGAGAATTGCTGTTTTTCAAACAAGGAGCCGAATGGCATTCCTTTCTGTGACTCCTCCAGTCTCCGGTTTAACCTGCCGATGACACTCCACTACACTATGAACTTAGTGGCCACTTCTCTCTGCTATCCTTTATAGTGTCATCAGCAAGTTGCAACTGAGAGACTGGCAGAGTCACAGAAAGGCACAGAAATTAACTTAACTGATTGAAATAACTTTTGGCAAAAAAAAATCTTAACATACAGTATACATCACATTGTAATATTTGTGATTGATGGAATGCAAATTACCTTTTACTCATCCCTCTATTGGCAACCTTTTAATTAAATCAACCGGTAAGATTTTTTTAAAGTATTGTTATTTGCTCATTTCAGATTCTCGAGTTAAAAATTGAGAAATGTTTCGTATCATAAGACTGAATAAATGCATCGCATGTAGGAAATTATATATTTTTTCAAATTCTATAAAAACATATAAACGTTCCTTATTTATTGAATGAATGAATGATGTGTGTATATGTTACATTATTGTTGTTTCAGTAAACTGAATAAACAAATTTTATTTTAAATTGTATTTCTAATTATCTATTTAAATAGGAAATTACGTTTTAAAAAGGTACCATGCAAATTAAATTTGTATATAATTATCTGTTTTAAAAAAAATAATTTTAATATTACAAAAAAAATATGTTTCACAAAAAAAAAAGTACTGACTGCACATGCCAAGGATTTGGGATGCTGACGTTTCCCCGTGATGCCCACTAGATGGCGCCTGCCACCCGCAGCAGTGTCACGCAAGTGAAGTCAGCAACTGTGCAGGAATGAAAATAGCTTAAAAAATGTATCATCATAATAAAATAAACAAGAAAAGAAAAATGTGTGGCGCTGTCAGAGCTAAAGTGCATATTTGCTTGTGCTCTCGTGGGACATTGTAGCATACTTGGTGCAAGATATACGGTGCGGCTTTATTAAACCACTAAATGGGGACATGCTGTAAGCGATGATGCCGGTAATTCTCTTGGACCCAAAACGTAGCCGTAAATCATATTTTTGTATCGCATGTTATGATTTTCAGCGACTCTCTTCTTATTCCATCTTGACTTGTGGGAAATTCCGATGGGATGCTACTTTGAATAGAACTAAAACTCCACTAAAACTTTTTTTTTATTATTATTCTTTCCGTCCAGGACAGTGTTGGCATCCACATTTTTTTTTTTTTATAAACTGTATATGTTTTCATTCTCCTCGCTTGTTGGCACACGGAGGACAACAGATCAGCATCTATTTTCGGGAAGGGTGCCGCTTAAGCAGAGGGTACGTTGAAGTCCATCATCATCTGCTCATTTCCCGCGGCTATTTAAGAGCAGGCTTCACTAAAATAGGCACAGGCCGGGCTGCAGATGCAGCTATCTTTGGGGGGGGGGGGGGGGGGTATGTTTCAATCTCATTTGGGCAGATTAAAAATGCTCTGCGAACGTTTTTCTTTTTCCTCTTTCAAAAGTATTTTTTTTACCTGATTAAATGACTACCGGCGGTATGCTGTGCTAGTGGATAGAAAGTCTGCCTCGCAGTTTTGAGGTTGTGGTTATTTTTTTCTTCTTTTTTTTTTAACTTGTGGCCATGTTATAAAAACTAGGGGACTGACCGATAGGTATTTATTTTTATTTTTTCTTTCAGGCGTCAAAATGACCCATGATTGCTGCTCCCACGAGGCACTCAAAAACCTAAACCACATCCAAAATACAAAAACAGTGTCCTGTCATGCAAAATTATTTGGATATATATTTTTGCTCGTGTGGGAAACTAACCTAACAGAAGGTTTGAACACCTTACGATCGTCCACCCCCCCCCCCCCCCCCTCCCCGACGCGTCGTCGCCTCTCGTCTCACGTTGCGCCATTCCGCAGCGGCATCCCCCGAATCAATTAGGAACGCGGCGGCGACGTTATTCCAGACATCAGGCCACCACTTTAATAGGGTGAATATGCTTTTCGCTCCTTGTTGATTTTTTTTTTACAAGGGTGCGCACGATGGGAGTTTCTCACCAAACAACCCTCATTGGGTGTCACGCTTGTACGTGGCCAGACTTGTCCCGTCTGCCAGCGTTTCAGCGTCCGCCGCGGTTAACGTATAATGTCAATGCAGTAGGCAGCCTTGTTAAAAGGCAATTAAGGCAAAATGATTTAAACGGCATGCGGTTTTGGGGCACCAGGGCACCAGCCAGCCCGAGGTGTGCGCGCCGCCTCGTTTTCTCGAAATGAGCATTTTAGTCCCAAACCGCCATTTGTGCCAATGTCGCTCAAACCGCGCGTTCCCACACCCACTTCGCACTTGAGTGGGGTATGTGCAAATGCTCACATACCAGATGAGTAATTGTTGGGTTTGACTAGTTTTTTGGGGGGGGGGGGGGGGCAATATTAGCTAGCTACTACTATTAGCTACTATTAAAACAGTAGCTAGCTTGTTCAAATAACACAGTCTAAGATATGCTCCTGATGTGTGTAGACAGGGTTCTGTTTTTGTGTGTGTGTGTGTTGTTTGAGTTCAAATGAGCTAAGGTTAGTACCGTTGTTAGTAACAGTTGATTGACAGTGGACAGGTTATCATGTTATCAGGTTATTGGGTGCGTGAAAAGGTGTATAGTGTGAAGTTTGAGTTTAGTGGAGTTCAGTCGTCTGAACAGGATTGTTTCAGGGTTACTTAAGTTAAGGCTAGCGAGGCTGAAAATAAGCGGTTTCACACAGTTGTTTGCTAGACGTAATGTCCCTTTTGCGCCTCATAAAAACACAGTGACTCGCAAAAACTGAGAATCAACCACTGAGGCATCCCGAAAACTTGGCTGGGCTACGTCGCTCATGTCACCCAGATGAAAGCGTAGCTCAGTGCTAGCTAGCTAGCTAGCTAGCAAGGAGCTTTGTCTGGCTACTGCCGCACCACACGCCATGTTGGGGAGTCGGAACTACGTTGAAGCGGAGAACATCCAACTTTGAGCAAAACAAAATAGCAGGCCAATTATTACGTGTTTGGAATCTGGAGAGAAAATGTTCAAGCTAAACAAAAGTGTTTTAATATCGTATAAAATGTTTAGAATACGATCAACCACGAACGCCGAGTTCAGCCCCGTTGCTTGGTGTGCGGCGGGACTTTCGGGTTCGGTTGCTTAACCGACGCAATTGGGACGAATCCTGTGGGAGTGCATTTGTGCTTTCGCAGTTTGGACAAAGCGACGTGAAGATTAAACAAATTACCAACGAATGCCTTTCGGCCAAACTGGCGCAGTTTGTCTTTTGCGTGAAGGCACTTTTGACGCAATCAGGCCATGTAAGCTACGATTCTGAATTGGCATGCTCATGTGTTCTTCTCATTTCGTGAGGATCAAAGCATCGCTTCCTTGGAACCTCGTCTAGTCACTCGTCCGCCTCATTTCCAAAGCGAGAGCTCATCCCCAAGTCCACGTGATGAGTTGCCCTCGTAAGTGTGCCTCCGAGCTGAGTTTCCAGTGGCCCTTGCGCTAGCCGATGGCAGACTCCGTTTAGCTTTTGGCATGTTGTTAGCTTACTGTGTGTGTGTGTGTGTGTGTGCGTGTGTGTGTGTGTGTGTGTGTGTGTGTGTGTGTGTGTGTGTGTGTGTGTGTGTGTGTGTGTGTGTGTGTGTGTGTGTGTGTGTGAGAGACAGTGTTGGTACCAGCCAGACTGCTTAGATGTGGTTTGCAACATCTGTGTGGTCCCTAACTCCAGAAGAAGACAGAGACTGCAAGGGAGGGGCAAACGGGACCCCAGGACTGCTTTAAGAGAGACGCCCCTCAGTTTTTCCAACTCTGCTGTCATGGTGGTGTTGCCTGAACGCAGCCGAGGAAGAGTGAGAGTGTCAGGCCGGAGCGCACGTATCGAAATGCGGAGGTATGGATGAGGCGGGGTAGGGGAGGGGGTGTCCGTCCGTCTGCTCGATGACTTATGAAGCCAAAGTGACGAGTCTGGCGCTCGAATGGGGCTCGCTTGGCATGGGGAGGGACGAAGGGGCGTCGCGAAGGAGCCCCCCCGTCCAAAAACCGCAGGCCCCGCTGCCCGAGTGCCTGCGTGTGGTGTTTATTTAAGAGGCCGTTTAACCGCGTCGTGGTCACTGCGGTGCACTGACACAAGATGACAGCAGCCTAAACGTCTTGCCCTTTCAATCCAACGTAATGGTCGCTAAAGCGCAGCGGAGACAGGCAGCGGGATTGGCGCCTCGGTCGCGGGCCCACTGAGTGACACATCAGCGTACAAATCTATGGCCCCCGAATGCGAATGGCTTTTTAATATCTGTGTCTGTGGCGTCTGGGACACTTTGGATTGCCACCGTATGGCTGGCAGGGCCGAAGAACAGCGATTTAATGTCATGTTTGGGATGTTTACGCCCTGCCAGAGCCAAATTCTTAATTCCAAACCTGCAATTTGAATTTAAGAGTCTTTTTTTTTGTTTTTGTTTTGTTTCTTGTTTTTCTTGGTACATACTCGTCAGACTATAGGGGACAAAACAGTCATTTTGAGGGGGGCGGGTCGTTTACATGAAGCGGCATTTAGAAAATGCGTCTCCCGAGTGTCCATTTTTAAGAGCAATAGTTTCCGCTTTAGTCTTAAATGCTGGTAGTTTGTGAAAATGGAGTCTGGGCACGTGTTTGTACGTCACAGTCAAAACAGAATTTGCCCGGCGTGGAACAGTAGTAACCTGACTTGAGCGTTTTTCGCACTGCACTTAGCACGGCGCAGCTCACTGTCGTCAAATCCAACGATTGCGTACGTGATCAGAGCCGTGTACCATGGAGTCCAAATTTGGCATATAGATAACAGGATGAGGACAGTAAAAAAAAGAAAATAATAATAATAATACTAACAATAAAATAAACAAATATACATGTGGTCTCTTGGTCCCAAGTTTTGGTCACAAAAAGACACTTAAACCTCGTGAGGGTTTTTTTTCTTCCAAAAATGATGTCTGCTAATTTAGTTTTTATTAGTTTTAGTATTAGTTTTAGGATTTTTCTTCATTGAGTAATTGTCGAGTGTCATATGACCAAAAAAAAAAAAAGACCACAAAAAGGGTTGTGAAATAAAATTAAGTCAACTAAAATTGTGAAATAACCTTTCGGCATTCCTTTTTTTCTGCATGGAATTGTAATTATGATAAATATGATATAAATATCGACCTGAAAGTTCATTTTTGAAACTGATGGAAATGAAGGACATTTTGTGGGAATTATAGTTAGTTTACCGGTAGTTTTAATTAGATTAATTTTTTTTTTTACGAGTTGTTTTTATTTTGTTGTTTGACCGTTTTTTTTTCTTTTGTGTAGTTTTAGTTTCAGATTTTACATTTGTTTTTGTTAACTATACGAACCTTCACTCACAGTTATACAGCGTTGATCCTCTGCGAAGAATGACTAATATCAGTGCTGTACTGATGAGATGAGAGGAGTTGAGATGTCTCGATGAACAGCATATCGCCGGTGTCGGGCCGAAACCTCCTATGTTGCAATTGCCTATTCTTTTCCAAATCTATATTTCACATATGAGTGTATCCTTCTGTCTGCCTTATACTGCCCCCTTGGGGCCGAAGACTAGCACACCAGAAGGCGCAATGACCATTCAGTTGCAGCGAAAACTGTTTTAACGCTATTGAGTTGTGTAAATTCTCTATGTTTTACTTAAGTACAATAATTTGAAATGCTATTTTTCTCCCCTATGCTGTTCTGAAAAAATAAAAAATAAAAAAACACCCCCAAAGAATCAACTTTCCCATGATCCCTAGAGAGCACAAAGAGTTAATCTGTCTCGTTCCTTCCTGCCCCTTTGGAGCTCTGCGGTGAGTGAATAGCACATGTGACTGTTATTGAGCAAATTATATGCAATATGAGAGCAAACATTAAATAAAAAAAATTAAAAAAAGAACAAGCTGCGTAAACACACCATTCATAGGCGCATACCATTCCGTGCGGGCCCGCCAGCCGATGCAATTAGATGTTTTCTGTAAGGAAGGAGAAGATTATGATCCGTGCTCGACCGCCTGGTGTTTTTTCCGCATTAATAATCCTCGTGTACAATCGCACCTCGGGGACGAGGAGGAAGTGGGCCGCGAGACCGCAAATCCCCCCCTCCTGACCCCCGGATGCTCCACTGTCTCTCCTGCCGAGTCACCTGTCGCTACCTCCGCCCAGTTGCGACACGAACACTGAAAGGCTTCTTCGGTTGTGCGTGCTTGAGTCCTGCGCAAACAGACAACAGAGCGCATTCATTTGGGCCGCGTCTTTGGCACTCATCGGCCTGTTTGTACTGCAATTTCCTCCCGACTCTTATCCGTGTTTTGTCCACTGTCATTCCGGCGGGATTATGGGATGCTTTCATCATGCGGGAGCATCCACTCGAGGAGGGGATGGGGGGATGGGGGGATGGGGGGGGGGGGGTAGGCAAAGGAGTCGGAGTGTTTTGCTCCTCTCATCACACACGCTGTTATCATCACATGCCGTAATGAACACGGGCTCGGGTTATAAGTGGGGTTAATTATTATTTTGTCGCTCTCCGTGTTCCCCTTCTGAATTGTGGAATGGCATTTTCAGTTTGTTTGGTTTTGGGGGGGGGTGCGCTGGTTTTGAAAAAGCATGTGGGAAACAGTTTTTTTCAATTCCAGCTCCGGCCTTCCTGTGTAGGAGTTTGCATGTTCACCCCGGGCCTGCGTGGGTTTTCTCCGGGTATTCTGGATCCGTCCCACATTCAAAAAAAAGCATGGGACGCTGATTGAATCCTCTAAATTATCCCTGGGTGTGTTTGTCTTTGTGTGCAAATGGTCATTTGTCATCTCTGTGTGCCCTGCGATTGCGGCTGGCAACCGGTTCAGGGTGTCCCCCGACTACTGCCAGAAGACAGCTGGGATAGGCTCCTGCGCTGGTTTTGAAAAAGCATGTGGGAAACTGTTTTTTTTCAATTCCAGCTCCGGCCTCCCTGTGTAGGAGTTTGCATGTTCTCCCCGGGCCTGCGTGGGTTTTCTCCGGGTATTCTGGATCCGTCCCACATTCAAAAAAAATGCATGGGACGCTGATTGAATCCTCTAAATTGTCCCTGGGTGTGTTTGTCTTTGTGTGCAAATGGTCATTTGTCTCTGTGTGCCCTGCGATTGCGGCTGGCAACCGGTTCAGGGTGTCCCCCGACTACTGCCAGAAGACAGCTGGGATAGGCTCCAGCACACACCCAGCGACCGTTGTGAGGATAAAGCGGATCTGAAAATGGATGGATGGATGATTTTCAAACGAGGCTTCACTGCATTCCCACCACCAATGGACCCATGTCGGTCTTTGCAGGCAATAAGTCAGATTGTTATTCCATCTCTACGGGATAAACCGTCATCAAGTGGCAGTTTTGGTGACTGACTCTGTCGTGCTATTGTCCAAGCGGTCGTGCATTATGACATCCTGAGCCTCATTTGTCAAGTATTCAAGCACCGAGATGTCTTTTTGTTGTTGTCGTTTTTTTTTTTTTTAATGTTTCCAACATATCCGAAGACCACAATTTACCGCTTTGGTCGCACATACTTGCGCATGTTATTATGTTGTTATGCTCGCTTGCGGGCCAAAGACCATGAGAGGCTAAATGACAACAATTGAGGTTAAAATCAAATAGTGGATTTCCAATGCAGCTCCACTTTTTAAAATCAGCAGCGATGTCATTTGGGGAGAAATTACAACCTGTAATAGAGAGAAAAACAACATGTACTGGCCTCAAGTATCTTGGATCAGATATCCAAAGAAATCATTTATACACTGACGAGAGTACGTTAGTCACTAAATCATGCCTGTCAGCATCATCATTGACTTCGTTTTTCGTTTTTGACCAACTTGCATTCTTCAGAATTCCTTTTTATTTATTTATTTTAATCATTATTAGTATTCAAAACGCTCAACACCAACACCACAGAAGAAGAACTAAAACTAGTCAGAGTGTGTGTGTGTGTGTGTGTGCATGTGTGTGTGTGTGTGTGTGTGTGTGTATATATATATATATATATATATATATATATATATATATATATATATTAGTTTTAATTAGATTAGTTATTTTTTACGACTTGTTTTTATTGTGTTGTTTGACCGTTTTTTTCTTTTGTGTAGTTTTAGTTTTAGATTTTCCATTTGTTTTTGTTAACTATACGAACCTTCACTCACAGTTATACAGTGTTGATCCTCTGCGAAGAATGACTAATATTAGTGCTGTACTGATGGGATGAGAGGAGTTAAGATGTCTCAATGAACAGCATATCGCCGGTGTCGGGCCGAAACCTCCTATGTTGCAATTGGCTATTTTTTTCCAAATCTATATTTCACACACAATTTTTCCCAAATTACTGATCAGTCAAGTGTTGAAAATGAGGAATGATTTTCGGTGAACGAAATCATTCCTCATTTTTCCATGCCGGCGTTATCCTTCTGTCTGTCTTATACTGCCCCCTTGGGGCGAAGACTGGCACACCAGAAGGCGCAATGACCATTCAGTTGCAGCGAAAACTGTTTTAACGCTATTGAGTTGTGTAAATTCTGTATGTTTTTCGTAAGTACAATAATTTGAAGTGCTATTTTTCTCCCACTTATGCCTGTTCTAAAAAAAAAAAAAAAAAACACCCCCAAGGAATCAACTTTCTTATGTTCCCTAGAGAGCACGAAGAGTTAATCTGTCTCGTTCCTTCCTCGTTTCTATATATATATGTGTGTGTGTACACACTTGTTTTTGTTTTTAATTCATTGGGAACTTACGTTGGTTTCTCTCTTTTCCACTACTGTAGTGATATTCTTATTCTTTATGTATTTTACGTGATTTGTGTTTTAAATCCAGGTGCACTTTTTAAAAGCTGCAGGTATTTTATTAGATTTTTTTTTTTTTTTTTTACGTTTTCAGTATAGCTTTTCACGGGACAACACTAGAAAAAGTACCGTCCCCACAGCCATCGATGTCTAAAGCTGCTGGCGAGAAAAGTATTTGTGAACATGTCTAAATTGCACATACATTTTCCGCCCCGTCAGGTAATACAGCCGACGGTAAACGTCTGAAGAGAAACTGCAAAAGTTCAGTCGTGGCGCCAATCACACTCTAAAAAAGAGGCCAACTGATGTCAAATAACCTCAGCGTGGAAGATAGTAAAATGTTGGCTTCTGTGCGCAGGCTCCAACGTTCCGCCACGGGCGATTGTCAGCGACGTCCATCTGCAAGTTCTTAGAAGGAGCCGTCAAGAGAAGATGAGAAGATTAAGGTCCCGTCTAGACATAATCTGCGGTTAGTGGTGTGTTTTCTCTTCGTATTATTTAAGGCTTTTGGGGAGGCTAAGATTAGCCTTGGTCACTTCACAGAGGCCACTTGTGGCTATAATCTGCTTTGGAGCGATGCGGGGGGGTGCATTTGTGATGATTTCTCACAAATGATATGCAAAGGCATTACACTTACAGGAGAAAGTCAAGGTACAACCGTTCGATAGGAAAAAAAAAATTAATGTAGCAGTTTAAGTCACGGTCATAAAAAAAAAAACACAGCCGGCCATACTTTTCCCCTCCTTTGGTTGTTTGAGACGGCGAGGGGCTCCGACATGGCTCCTTGAGGGCCTTCGAGACTGCCAGGATATTAGGATTATGGGGGGGGGGGCGGTTCCCTCTCCATGACTGATGGTACAAAGTGAACCAGGGAGCAAAGGAGTCTGCGTGGCGACTTTACTCTTCAATCAGACGTTACGAAAATTGCCACTCGTGTCAAAGTGGACGTGTTTACCCAAAGCAAGAGAAGAGTGAGCCAGAGCTGATGGCGAGAGACGGGCGAGTCTGGCAACCTTTTTACACTCGCGAGGTATCTCAAAGGAACAAAGTTACTAAAATGGCCTGTTTTTTCTAACGCGCTTGTCCTCACAAGGGTCGCTGGGCGTGCTGGAGCCGTTTATGGACACAAAAATCCAAACATGATTCAAAATTTGCTGTTGGCCAGTGTAATTAGACAGAATGTACAGCGTGATAACTCAATGGGCATTGTGCCGCTGCGTCTGGTGTGAGCACCTTGGTCACCAGAGGGCAGAATAATCCATAAATAGCACACGCGGAATTGATGAAGACGCTAAAAGTAAACGTCAAACAAAGAGAACGATGCCCTTTACTGGCTTACAAACGGATGCTAGCTTAACGCTAACAAACGATGCAAAACGCCATCGAAAGGCTAAGTGAGCTAGCATTGTTTTTATTGTTTTGGAACTCAAACAAAATGGCGACATCCTGCGTGTACACAATGCTCGCAGTCTTATATTCTTTTTTTGTCATCTGTGAAAAATGATTCCTACTGCAGCTGACTGAGCAGCTGTGACCTTCTTCAATGCGCACATTTACCGCTTTGAATTTCAATCATCTGATTTCAATCATGTCTCGAATGTGGTGAAAAGGGAGTGGCGGCACGCAGCCCGTTGCTCGCCAGGGAACAGTAAAGCGACATCACCATGAAACTGCAGATAATTGTTCGGTGCAAAGACAAGCTGTCATCGTGTAAAAAAAAATAAAATAAAAAATATGTGAGTGACATCAGCAATTTCATTGTCTGGGTCTGCGCTCACAAATGATTCACAGGCCACGTGGGCCCCCCAAAAAAATCGAAACCTCGTGTGTGGGTGTGTGCTTGGTAAGCATGGTGGTCTCGCTGTGGAGCTTTGCGACGATGCGACAGGGGGTGGGAGGTGTGGGGAGGGGGGGCTTCTGCCGCCCGCGCCGTATATCGTCATGTGTGCATTAGTTGAGCTATCAGCCGCGGAATGGGACCGGCGCACTTTTCCAACTTGCGTCCTGTACGCATCACGTTTTGGCAAGCCTGCGAGGATTTGAAATTGCTTCCAGTTTAAGGCAATTTGCTTCCCCAAGATACACAAAGTGTAATCTGAATGATGAAATGGATATCCATTCCACAAGTCTTCTGGTGCGGGTGGGGGGAGTTGGGGGGGGGGGGGGTTCAGCCACACTTCATAAAATACACAATCGAGTCCGTCAAGTCTGGTTTACCAAACCCAAAAGAGGGAGGAATAAAACTTATTTGTGTGGGTTATGAATTGTTTTAATTCAAGATTATTCATTCAATCATCTTCCGTACCGCTCGATCCTCACTAGGGTCGCGGGGGGTGCTGGAGCCTATGCCAGCTGTCTCCGGGCAGTAGGCGGGGGACACCCTGAATCGGTTGCCAGCCAATCGCAGGGCACACAGAAACGAACAACCATTCGCACTCACACTCACACCTAGGGACAATTTAGAGTGTTCAATCAGCCTGCCACGCATGTTTTTGGAATGTGGGAGGAAACCGGAGCACCCGGAGAAAACCCACGCAGGCCCGGGGAGAACATGCAAACTCCACACAGGGAGGCCGGAGCTGGAATCCAACCCGGTACCTCTGCACTGTGAAGCCGACGTGCTAACCACTGGGATTATTCATTTTTTAAATTTTTTTTCTTAACTTAATTTATTGTCCGTATGATTTAATTGCCACATGATTTATAGACACGTTATAGTGATATTGTAATTAACACATTACTGAGCAAAATCATTGACATAAATTGGATGAAAATATTTCGATATTTTGTCAGTGTTGAATTTGTATGTCATTTTTTTCATACATTAGATGAATAAAAAAAATACGAGTTATCTATTACTGTTAAATTAGTTTTTAAAAATACATGCATTTATTTGTATTATTTATTCATCAATGCGAATTTTCCGTAATTTGTCGTCTGTGGGAATTGTCCTTTTGTTTTTCTTTTTCTTTTCTTTCCTCACAAGTGTACTTTTAACAAAAGTGGTTCCTATATTTTCTATACGTGCGAACTAACACCCCCGCCCACCCAACTCCCCCGAAAATATGAAATGATTGATAAGGTTAACACCATGTGACGTCATGCCACTGTCGGTGGTGGTGGTGGTGGTGTGTGTGTGTGGGGGGGGGGGGGGGGGGGGACTGCATTGCCTGGTTTTGGCATTGAGGGAGCCAAACAGCCTCATCTTGACTGACAGGGACAAATTCGCATGACGGGAAATTGACATCCACAGAAGACGCACAGTAAAGTGGCCTTTATAGTCACTCGTCACATTTTCATAGTTAGGATCAAACGTTTAACACTTTTCCCCAATTCTGAGACCCGCAAAAATATATGCTTGTGCATTTCTTCCCTTTTGCAAAAGGAGGTGCATCATATTTCTGTGACTCCGACATAAATCAGCCCAGTCAGAGATTTGCGGCTCACCCTCACGTCTCCCCACAAGCGAGAGCCCTGGTAACGCTCAACTCGATAATTTATCGCCGCATGCTCTCGGCTGTCAAAGAAAGGAAAGACAACTTTTTTTTTTTAATTTTATTTTAAATTTTGGGCCGATAGTTCATCCTTTCTGGTCCCATTCAGTTAACATGTCTGTAAAGTTGGCTTGGTTGAATTTGGAAATAAATAATAATAATATATATATATAATAATAATATAATAATAACAAATAAATCCAGCGAACAAAAATCAGGTGGCATTGCTTCTCCTCTCTTATTAGTTGCAAGAATAGCAACAAGGTTTGGTGAGGCGGAAACGACAGGAATAATGACAACGTGAAAGTAGTACAAAAATGGGAACTGTTCCACTCATTTGAAACTAATTTACTGCCAGGCTCCTAAAATGCCTCACAAAAGCCTCTTGAATGCATATTTCCTCAACTAAACTCGGTATGAAATGTCCTTTCTAAACATTAGTTCCTCTGAACAGGATTTGTTTGGACTTTTTTTTTAATGTGTAAGGGGAGACATTTTATTTTCCCTGTTGCTTTTCTTTTCATTTTTAGAGTGAGCATATCTACAGTGAAATGAAAACAAGCTCAATAATGTCAAAATCTGTACAACTCGATGGAAAAACATTTACTCGAACAAAAAAAAAAATGTCCCAAACACATGGTCTGATGGAATCAAGCTGGAATCGAGCCATACTTCTGCTATTTGAAAAAAAAAAATTGCCTGAGGAATGAAATATGGTTGGTGACATTGTCATGCTTTGGAACTGCTCTTCTTCAGTTGGAGGCTTACATAAGAATTTCAAACGCTTCCAAATGGCGCTCGGCGTCGGCACAAAAACTTCGGGCTTCTGCTAGAAAGCAAAAATAAATAAATAAAAATGTCAGGAAAAGACTACCGGTACTTGAAGAACTGAAGTTTCAAGGGATAGATGAGGGTGTGCACACTTACGCAACCACACTTTTTCGGCTGCTAATTTCGACTTCCCTCCTTGAAAAGTGAGCTGGGTACAACTTTTAGATTAAAAATGGAAAAATGACACAAACCTAGCATTTGAACAGGGGTGTGTAGACTTTTTAAATCCGGTTGATTTACCCTTTGATTGCCTTGCTAAATTGAATGTCACACCAATTATTATTATTCTTTTTTTTTTTTTTTATGTGAACCACACAAGCAGAGAGAAACGCTTAATCCAGCGCACTGGATTTCTTTCACCCTGGTGAGAATCTTGAGGTCGGCCATTCCCGCTGCTTGTGACACAGACAACAGCAGCCTGCCCTGCCCGGCCCAACACGACACAACTGTCTGTCAAAGTTTCCAGCAGCCGCTGGTGTCGGCGACGGTGAGTGCGGATCTGGTAGTGATTACCGTAACGGAGACAGTAAATCATGACGCAGCATGAAACCAATTTGTGGTGCGGAAAAAAAAAAAAAAAGGGACCCAAGCCTGGCTGAATGGAGCCATGCTCAACTAGAAACGACGCGTTTGCACACAAGCGAAGCTGTCTTAGTGGTCGCCGTTTTGGAATGTGACGAATCGTCACGTTTGGCGGAACCATGACAAGTGACAAATATTAATAATAATGTTATTCATCTCAAATATGTCCTCAATATCAATTTGTTTGTGGACCTAGTCAGACTTCCTCATTGAAATGAATTGAAATCTTATTATTTTGTTCCAGCCTGCCAAAAACGGCACTTTTTTTGTTACATCTCTAATAAATAACACTGTTTATCGTTTATATATTCAACTTACTGACTCATAACATAAACATTATTTCATGATTTAGTCAACTTTATCTTGCGGGTGTTTTGCAAAGGGCCATCGAGGATCGGAGTTTGACACCTGTGCAATACACATATTGCATTGAGATAAATTGTGACAAACCAAAATGGCCGACTTCCTTTTCCTTTTAACTTATGGGCTCTTGGGACTTTTTTGCGTCCTTTCATGTAATATGTTCCCACCCGAATTTTGTGTTGATAGGGCGAATTTTTTTTGTCTAACTCTGCAGTGGGGTGGCCCAACCTTGGATTTGGGAATCATACAATACAGGGGGCGTATATTTCCATTCGGATTCATTGTTTTAAATCAACATGGCCAACTTCCCATTCATTTTCAAACACTGGTTCTTGATTGGTGGTCTTGTTTTATTTATTTTTATTATTGAATGGTAACACTTGTCCATCACATTTAGTATTGATCAGGGCTAATTTTTTTTGGGCATTGAAGTTCACTTTTGGCGGCCGGGTAGTCCAGTGGTTAGCACGTCGGCTTCACAGTGCAGAGGTACCGGGTTCGATTCCAGCTCCGGCCTCCCTGTGTGGAGTTTGCATGTTCTCCCCGGGCATGTGTGGGTTTTCTCCGGGTGCTCCGGTTTCCTCCCACATTCCAAAAATATGCATGGCAGGCTGATTGAACACTCTAAATTGTCCCTGGGTGTGAGTGTGAGTGCGAATGGTTGTTCGTCTCTGTGTGCCCTGCGATTGGCTGGCAACCGATTCAGGGTGTCCCCCGCCTACTGCCCGGAGACAGCTGGGATAGGCTCCAGCACCCCCCGCGACCCTAGTGAGGATCAAGCGGTTAGGAAGGTGAAAGTTCACTTTAAGACACCTAAGAAACAAGTTTCCATTTAGATGCATTTCATGACCACCAAAACGAGCACGTTCTTGGTAATTTTGAGACCTGGAATTTCAGAGACTTTTTTGAACACGCTGTGGTACACAATTGTTTGGTGATTGGGCTCAAAAAGTGTTACATTTTTCGCCGTGGTGCCACAAGGTTCATGTTTGGGACCCCTCAAGTAACGACCTTTTCCCCCCAAATTTGGTGAATTTTTTGGGGCACGTAGGGGCCAGTGGTGACTCATTAATATCGCAAACATTCCCGTGCTGCACAAAAACTGTTTAGAGAGGCACTGTTTTGTTTCCTTCTCTTTAAAGCAGGTGTGTCCAAAGTCCGGCCCGCGGGCCAAATCCGGCCCGCGGTCGAATTTCATCCGGCCCTCGGCCCCTGTCATAAAATCAGTGCCGTCTGGCCCGCAGGTTGGGCGCAATGGAACACGTGTTGCATTGACTGAGGTCTCGTAGACTGGTGAGTGATGTTTCATAGAGTACTGCTTCCCTCTAGTGGCTAAATGAGTAATAGCATTTAGACACTAGAGGGCATCACTCACGAGTTAACAAGACATCACTCCGTGTTTATATCGACTGATATGTCATATTTCAAATGATCCTTGCAGTTGTGGATATGTGTATTGCTTGTTCATTTCCCTGTTGTTCGAGTCAAAGGTTTTGTGACTATTGAAAAGTCATGGTGATACATTCTATGTTTCAAATCAATCAATTTACACTCAGGAGACTTCTGTTTAAGAAAAAGTCAAGTGAATAAGCAGTTGCATGTGATATACCTGTTTCAAATGAACCAAAAGAAATTCTTAAGATTGTTGAAATTAAAATAAAAATGGAAATGTGAAACAGACTAGCTTACTAAAATTTGTTGAACAATATTGTTGTTCAATGTAAAGAATGTCAGCCAAGGTCGGCCCCCCGACATTTTACCACATAAAATCTGGCCCCCTTGGCAAAAAGTTTGGACACCCCTGCTTTAAAGCTTCGTTTTTCTCTCTCCTGAACAATGATACGGCGGCCTTGCAGCACTTCTGCGGTGACTCCACTAATGGGGCAGTTTGAACGCACGCCTTTGAAGTTCCCTCCGTGCGTTACCTGGCAGTCTGCGCTTCTTTTTAGGCTTTTTTCGGGATGGGGCAGACTCGCCCTATTGGCCCTTTGTAGCCTAATTAAATGTAATTGCTCCATTTTTTTTTGGCTTTTCTTTTTTTTTTGTAGTGGTGCCCACGCCAAACGAGGAAGCCTTGTAATAAGGAAGATTGCGTGAAGGGTCCGAGGATCACAGACGCCAAAGTGGAGCCGCGGAGGAGACGATTGGAGACGCTCAACCCCCTCCGCCCCCCTTCATCCCTCCTCCCTGTGTCGCCTTCTCTGTCCTGAGCAGACCTACTCATTACTCCCTCCACTCCTTAACACCCTGTCTCTCGTCTCCAAGCCTCATCTGCTCCTGTCATAATGGTGCGCTCTCCCGCGGTCTCCAATATGCTCACATATTCCACACTTTCATCGCACTTCTAATAAGAATTAATTTTCTTGGAGGGCAAATTCAAACAGTAAAATTCAAGGTGAAAGGCACTACGACTTTCACTTCAAAATGGATCTTGGGCTGTCTCAACACAAAGCAGTTGAGTTCCCGAAAGCGAGCGCAGGAAATGTGCCACGATGTGTATCGACGGCGCCCCCTCAGGTGGCGTCGCTGTTGCTGGTGCAAAATTCTTGGAATACTTTGGGTGCCGCACAGTTGAGTCAGACGGCAAAATGGGCTGTTTAGCCTCCTGACGGTGTGTTGTTGGAGCAGCGACAGGAGACGCATTCTTTACGGGAAAAGACGCTTGACACCAAAGGGTCGGGGAGAGAAGAGAAGAAAGCAAAAAAAAAAATGGAAATTACAGAGCAGGATGGAGACAACATGACACAGACCAGGGAGCGCCAGCTTGACCGTGACCCTGCGGGATGACAAGCCGAGTGTGTGTGTGTGTGTGTGTGTGTGTGTGTGTGTGTGTGTGTGTGTGTGTGTGTGTGTGTGTGTGTGTGTGTGTGTGTGTGTGTGTGTGTGTGATGATGATGTGTGAGGCGCAGTTACAGAGGTGACTCAGACAGAGATGGAGAGGGCGGTACCGAGCGGTGTGCGTCGGCATTCCTGCGCGTACGTTTCCTTCGTCAGTTGCGTTCAGTGCCCTAAAATATGATTTGTCACTTTGAATCAAAATGTCCAACTTCCTGTTCATTTTCAGCGATGCGTTCATGGGCCTGTTTCATGTGAGCTGTCATGATAAACTTGTCGGACAAATTCCATGTTAATGGGGCCAATTTTTTTCTCAAACTTTCCATGGAGTGCCACAAGGGTCATGTTCGGAGCTCCTAAAATATGTTCACTTTCATCATGGTGTAAATCACTTCAAACCAAAATGGCCCACTTCTTGCTTCTATTCGCAGGCATAGATTCTTCAGCCTTCTTTGTGTTAGCTTTCATGACAGACATGTTAACCAACTTCCTCTTCGTTATAGGGCATGGGAAGGAGTTCCTTAATATAGACCCTTAATATTCTTAATTTTTTAATCAGGATTAAGGGCCACTGCCACAGTGTTTGTAGACATGTCCACATCATTACCTTTTTTTTTTAACTCCTCAGGGAGAGCCACTGCGAAAGTGTTTAAGACCCTTAACCCCCTTAAATAATACATTCAACGGGGTATATGGCCATCCATCCATCCATCCATCATCTACCGCTTATCCGGGGCCGGGTCGCGGGGGCAACAGCTTTAGCAGGGAAGCCCAGACTTCCCTCTCCCTAGCTACTTCTTCCAGCTCTCCCCGGGGGATCCCGAGTCGTTCCCAGGCAAGCTGGGTGACATAGTCTCTCCAGCGTGTCCTGGGTCTTCCTCGGGGTCTCCTCCCGGTGGGACATGACCGGAACACCTCACCGGGGAGGCGCTCAGGAGGCATCCAAATCAGATGCCCAAGCCACCTCATCTGGCTCCTCTCGATGTGGAGGAGAAGCGGCTCGACTCTGAGCCCCTCCTGGATGACTGAGCTTCTCACCTTATCTCTAAGGGAGAGCCCGGACACCCTGCGGAGAAAACTCATTTCAGCCGCTTGTATCCGGGATCTCGTTCTTTCGGTCACGGGGGTATATGGCTTCAAACAAAATGGCCAACTTCCTGCTCATCTTTTGCCGGAGGTTATTGGACTTTTTTTGTGCGTGTTTTCAGCAGAGGTTAGATCCACCGACTTGGGTGTGAATCACGGCAATTGTTTCCCTCAATTTTCAGGGAATGCCACCGGGAAGGTGTTCAGAAGCTTTGGAAAGTCTTCACTTACCACCGAAAACCAAAACAGCTAACTCCCTGTTCATTTTTAGATATGGGTAGAAGACTTTTCCGTGTTTCCTATCAGGATGGATTCTGTTAACCAGCTCAATGTTCTTCCGAGGTATCTAGGGGAGTGCCACTAGGAGGGTGTTTAGAACCTCTAAAATTCTTCCATTTTCGTTGGAATTGGCGTCAAACTACAACAGCTGACTTCCTGTTTATTTGAAGCCGTGGTTTCTTATGGCTTTCTCGCTGCCTCTTTTTACAGTCGGGTATTCGTCCCACTGCCTGCCCCATCGTGGCGGTTTGTCTTCTTCGCTCTTTGGTTGGTGCCAGTGCGTCTGCCACAGCGCCTGTGAAGGCTAATGCGACACAGGCTGCGGATCCTATTTCAACCCCCTCACCTCCCCCTCCTTCACACATCTCTCCTCCTTCCTGTTTCCCCCGTCCCAGAGAATGCAGGAAGTCCACACCGATCAATTAGAAACAAAAAAAAAAAGTACAGGTTCTCCACTGCCATTATTTGATGTTTTATGATCTAAAAAGTGTCCCACGTCATTCATTGAAGCCCGAGTGTGGCGACCGAGCCGCGAGTGAGAGTGGGGTTCTTTTGATATAAGTTTAAGGTGGAAATCGAGGGGGACGGAGGGGGGGTGGTTGCACATCAAAAGTGCATTAAGAAGGAGAGTGGCGTAGATCACACACGGCGCCTTTCTGCCTCTCTCTCTCTTTCTGCTCCTGACCTCCTTGTCATGTGGCCTCCATCAGAAACAAACAGCCAGCCGCAGTTGTTTCCATGCACAAGTCGAGCGGCTCCGCTGAGCCCAACACCGAGGCGGGGATGGAGGGGGCGGGGGGGTGGGGGGGGCGGCGGGTTGCCACAGAGCTAATCGTTTGGTTGTTTCGACACATGTGAAAGCATCACAGATGAAGGCGGGCTTTGGTTTTGCCCCTTTTCAGTCCCCGCAGGGTGATGTCAACGACCTGCATCCCCTCCGCAGCATCTTTTGGATCTCAGAGAAACTGGATTTCTGGCAAATGCTGAGCTAAAAAAAAATTTAAAAAATTTCAGACATCACGTTTATCCGTGCAGGTGCTAAACGGGTTGTCTACATTTCAACCGTGTCCACTAAAATTAAGCTTTTGATTTCTCGGCATATTTTGAAAGGAGGAAAATGGTGGCAGTTGTCAAACAGTTCAAGAGTCGCCACGGAAACAGTTACTCGATGAAAAAGTCACAGGGGGAATTTGAAACATTAAAAGACACCAAGTCATTTTTGCGGCGGAATTTGAGCAGCGCAAAGTTCAACTGCTGGTGTTCCGTATTTAAACTGTTTATTCATTCATTCATTCATTCATCTTCCTAACCGCTTGATCCTCACTAGGGTCGCGGGGGGTGCTGGAGCCTATCCCAGCTGTCTCCGGGCAGTAGGCGGGGGACACCCTGAATCGGTTGCCAGCCAATCGCAGGGCACACAGAGACGAACAACCATCCACGCTCACACTCACACCTAGGGACAATTTAGAGTGTTCAATCAGCCTGCCATGCATATTTTTGGAATGTGGGAGGAAACCGGAGCACCCGGAGAAAACCCACGCAGGCCCGCGGAGAACATGCAAACTCCACACAGGGAGGCCGGAACTGGAATCGAACCCGGTACCTCTGCACTGTGAAGCCGACGTGCTAACCACTGGACTACCGGGCCGCCCTTAAACTGTTTAGTTATGGTCATTCATTTATTTTTTTGTTATTTTATTAAGGTCTGTCTTTATGAACAAAAATACTGAACAGTACGGTGGCCCTGAAGTGCAATTCATAAGCACATTAAAAAGAACAAGCAGTCTTGTTTTTTCATGTCTGCTTGATTTTTTGGTGTTGTTTTGTTTTTGCAATTTTTGATTTGCAGTTGTGTTTCATCTTTTGTAAAAAAAAAAAAATCATGTTTGTTATGTTTTGTGATTTGCACTTCCGGGACAACGTAGTACTATTTTTCTTATCGAAAATTACATCCAAATTTTTGGGTGGATTAAAAAAAAATATTAGGAGGGGGGCCAAAAGCAACAGAGACCGAGCACAAAACTTGACCTCCACACAGGAGGTCAAATCAATCCCCCGCCAACCCGCCCCCCCACTCCCTTTATTGCAAAGAAAGGCGTGACTAATGAACAGGACCCACCTCCGTAATTAGCAGTCTGAGCTTGATTGAACTCCTCCCTTCAAGTTAGCGGCAGCTTCCTAATTACACCTGCGTCAAGTGGAGCCGTGCAGCTTTCATAAGCGCGCTTTATTTCTAATTATATGCTTTTGCTTCCTCCCCTGCGTGTTTTGACACATCGAGTATGTTGTGAACGGCGGCTCGTTCGCTAGTGGGACACGTCCACAGCCGTATGTCTTTTCCTCCTTATTTCTTTCCAAACGGAAAAGCCACGAATCGTGAACCCCCCGTGGTGCAACTGAGCTGTGAAGTTTTCTCATTGTCAAACATGTTTACGATGATAAGTGAGCACCTTCTTTTTTTTAATTCCAGCTGGGGATTAATGTCATTGTTTGAAGCGTAAAAGTGTAAAATCGGCATCACATGGCATTCATTTATCGGCTCATGGAATCCAGATGGAGCCATATTTTGACTCGTCCTGATCCTTGATATATATATACTGTACATTTTTTTGGTCTGCTTGCAATTAAAGCACTCGGCGAAGTCGCAGCATGCGAGTCGGGCAGGGGGGGGGGGGGGGGGCGAGAAAGACCACCCTCGATCGAAACCATAAATCAAATGCCCAGTAATGGCGGGAGTGCGAAAGGTGCACGACGGAGAGTCAGCGTCAGCCCACGCATGGATGTTTGAGTGTGGACGCTAGGATTAAAAAAAAAAGAAGAGAGGCTGTCAGAAAATGTCCTCGGGGGGCCACACATTGGCGTGTAATTCAATCCCATTAGGACGCATTAGGGTTCGATTGTTAAAAGAAAAGGAGTTGTTGTGTAGCCAGAAGAAGGCGTATTACCTTGGGAGTGCTGTGACCAGCGCCACTTGTCGCTTATCTCAGCATGTTAAATGAAAGCGCACCAAAAAAAACCCAAGTCGAAACGTATTATTATTTCAATTAAACAACAGACATGTTAGATGTTGCTCAAACTGAACCTCTCATTAGGGCGAGGCGCATGCAACAAAAACAACAACAGCAAAGGACAACGGTATAAGTCAATAAACGATAACATTTTGTTGTTGGGGCGGCCCGGTAGTCCAGTGGTTAGCACGTCGGCTTCACAGTGCAGAGGTACCGGGTTCGATTCCAGCTCCGGCCTCCCTGTGTGGAGTTTGCATGTTCTCCCCGGGCCTGCGTGGCTTTTCTCCGGGTGCTCCGATTTCCTCCCACATTCCAAAAATATGCATGGCAGGCTGATTGAACACTCTAAAAATTGTCCCTAGGTGTGAGTGTGAGCGTGGATGGTTGTTCGTCTCTGTGTGCCCTGCGATTGGCTGGCAACCGATTCAGGGTGTCACCCGCCTACTGCCCGGAGACAGCTGGGATAGGCTCCAGCACCCCCCGCGACTCTAGTGAGGATCAAGCGGTTAGGAAGATGAATGAATGAATGAATTTTGTTGTTTTTTTTTCGACAAGCTGAAATTAATAATTCAAGGCAAGGTCTTTGATTTATACGTCACACGTCAACACCGCAATGAACAACATTCAAAAGCAAAATGAAAAAAAATTTTTTTTTTTAATCTAATCACAAAATAAAAGCCACCCGCCGGCTCTCTCATTAGAGTTATACCGTGGGGACTTCCTGCCTTAATAACTGGGATGCCGTTTGTGTCTGAGTGGCAGCGGAGGAACACGAGCCTTTAATACAGCGGCTTCAATGGCACCACATCAGGAAAACGATGTCCCCTTAGATCCCCTTCACAAAAATAACACTCTCAAACTGTGCGCCGTGTTGTATTCGGTTCCGCTCAAAAGTGCTGCCATTTGTCAAAAGGTCACCGCCGCCACCGCCGGACGGGGTTTCAAAGCCGCGGCCACATCTGTCGCCGATAGCCATCGCAACTACCGGCGAAAACCCGCCGCCGCGACTTATCGAGGCGCAATTAACGGAGCGTTCGGAACTTCCACAAACACCCTGGGGCTGCCTGTTCTCTTCCTATGCTTGCCTTGTGGCCTCATGTCAGGAAGGGGGTTGGGGGGTGGGGGGGGTGATGCCTCTTGTTGCTCAATGACCATTGAAGGAAGCTATTTTGCCAAACTCATTGAGTTGCTTCATATCCTGTCAAGATAAGAGGCCACAAAAGAGCGCTCTTAACCCCCCCCCCCATGCCCCCACCCCTTTTTACCCAAACTCTTTCCGAACATCTCCACATCCTCCGCTCCCCTCCTACTCCTCTTGTTAGATGATAAAGAGTGTAGTAATGTCAGGAAGGACGCACATTCCTCACGCTCTCTTCAGTTCTCTGAGGAGTAGGGATGAGCTTCTTGTGTATGCGTGGGATAGGGGTGGGGGGGGGGTTCGGGTTCAGGAAATTGGAGTGGAAAAGAGAGAAGCCAACTTGGAGTTGTAAAGTGAAACTAGAAATTACGGTTACTCCAAAAATGATGTGAAAGATGCCAAACATAATCATAGTTGAGGCGCCGACAGGACGTATCTCACTCGTGGCGAGATAGTGCGCCAACATGCCACCTGGGGGAAAAGTTAGGCGCTTCTGGCAATGTCACCGCGTATTGGCGCATTTTTAAAGCGACTGAAAAGATGCGATTCGGTCACTGGGGCGAAGCGAAAATAAATGAGGCCGTTTTGGCGTCGCATGACTACACGATGCAAAAATGAGACAAAAGTGCTTTCAAGCAAAGCAGGAAAATAGCAAAAAAAGAATATGCCAAAATTAAGTGACAGTGTAGTAATGCCACGGTGAGTTTATATTTCATTTTGACTTTTATTTTTAATTCAGTTACTTTTAGGTTTTTTTTTTTTCTTTCCAAAAATTCTTTGCGTTCGTGTATTTCTTAGCTTTAGTTTTAGTTTTTTGAACATATGGAGCATTTGTTGACTGCAAGCTAAATTATTTATTCATATATATATTATTGTATATATATATATATATATATATACATATATATATATTCATTCATTCATTCATTCATCTTCCGAGCCGCTTGATCCTCACTAGGGTCGCGGGGGGTGCTGGAGCCTATCCCAGCTGTCTTTGGGCAGTAGGCGGGAAACACCCTGAATCGGTTGCCAGCCAATCGCAGGGCACACAGAAACGAACAACCATTCGTACTCACACCTAGGGACAATTTAGAGACAATCAGCCTGCTACGCATGTCTTTGGAATGTGGGAGGAAACCGGAGCACCCGGAGAAAACCCACGCAGGGCCGGGGAGAACATGCAAACTCCACACAGGGAGGCCGGAGCTGGAATCGAACCCGGTACCTCTGCACTGTGAAGCCCACGTGCTAACCACTGGACTACCGGGCCGCATATATATATATATAAAATAAAATAAAATACTATAATATATATACATATAAAATACTATAATATATATACATATAATACTATTATATATATATATATATATATATATATATATATATATATATTATACTATATATATATAATACTATAATATATATAGTATTGAGTAGTAAAGTAGAATCTTCAAACAGCCATTTGACAATTTGTACGGACATACCGTAATACCGAAATCAATCCATTTATATTGAGCCCCGAAAATCCACATAGGATATTAAATGACAAAGATGAAGGCACAGGACATTTTTGCCTCATTTATAGTTTGTTTGATTAAACAAATAAATAAAAGATGATAAAAGACAATAAAAGATGTAGCATATCTGTTGTTGGCGGTGAGGGTGGGGGGGGGGGCAATTCAGTGAGACACAAGCAGAAGTAAATAAAAATAACGGTCTAATAATGGTCCAATTAGCACCACAAAAAAGTGTGTGTGTATATACTGTATATTTTATTTTATTTTTTTTTCCTATTCAAGGAACGTCCAGACGCCCCCCCCCCCCCCCCCATATGACACCTAAGCAGCGGTAAGGGAAAATATGGTTCGTTTTCGTCTGCTCTGTCACACCCTTGAAAATTCCCATTTTCACAGCCTGTCATACTCCTGTCAAACGTTGACATCTTGTACTTTAACTTTCACTTTTCTGTTTTCATGCAACAAACTTTGGAGTGGGAACCACTTTCAGTGAGTCAGACTGGCGGTAAGGAGGAATAATTGCTCGATGGCTGTAAAATTAGCAACACCGCAAGAGGTGTCCTGGCTGCTGCGCCGGCATAATTAATCCAGCGCGATTTCACATGCTTTGCAAAACAGCGCCGGGGCGAAGGCACGCCTCTCCAAAAGGACGAGCGTGAGACTTGGAACGCGCCGAGTGAATCTTGGGATTGTGGCAACATAAATATCAATCGTCATCGTCCTCAGACTTTGACGGCACCTGTCACACATCGAACTGTAGTCCCACATGAATACAAAGAAGAAACTTTGAAGAAAAAAAAAAAAGATGACTATATTTCATTTGCTAATTTTGTCTGTCTGTGGGGTGAAAAAGAGATAAATAAAGGTGCCGCAGTTACAAAACCGCGTCAACGAGCCAAGAAAATGAGACGCGCTCTTTGCGATTGCACGACGGGAGCTACGTTTTACTCGAGTTGATCGTAAATTACATGCGCGACAAGGAGGAGGGGGGAAAAATGTTCAAATGTTCCCTTGTGGCAACTGACGCTCAATTAAAAATAAATAAATAATATAAAGAAGACGAAGGGGGGGGGGGCAGTACTGGGCTGTGGGCCCAAGCTATTAGCCGCACCGCTTGCTCAACAGGCGTTAATTGCGGCGCTAGGCCAGTTAAGTTCGGGAATGCTTGTTTTGTAAACAGCCTCATTTGGGAAGGGATTGCAAACACCTGCGTGGAAAACTACGAACTGCTAAGACGTTTCAGAGAACTAATAGAATGAGCGCGTCTTATTTTCCGCTGCTGTCACACATTTCTGAACACAAGTCGGACAAGGTTGGCATACCTAGCGGGACGATAACACGTGACTAGTGAGGCAAAATAAATACGGGGTGTTTTTGGCGTGACGAGTAGATTGCAGCGGGTTAACTAGTGCTTGACACATGCCTGCACACTAGTTTAGTAGTTAGTAAGGTCTGCCAAAAATGGCATTTGTAGCGGAGAATTGTGTCAGCCACAGTCGTTCGACTCGTGCGCTGAATTGCTTGCTAGCGAGGACAGAGAGTATACTAGTGTGTGGACTGGATATCAACTAAATGGTCAAATGGTTTTAATATCCGCCGCTAGTTGCGTAGCTAATTGGGCCGCTGGCAACTACATGTGACCGGTGAGAGAAAGAAAAAAAAAATGGCACTAGTGTGTGCTACTAGCACTACTCCAGTTGAGAGCTAGCATTTTACTAGTAGTAGGTTAGCAATGTTAAAACTGTCATTACTGAGACACAGTAACTAGTATGCTGAATTGTCTTACTTCCGAGCATAGTTTTACTTAAAATGCATCTCAAGGATACGGAATAATGTTCCTTCGGCAATTAGCATTGCGTAGCTAATTGGGCCTATTACGCTGACAACTACATGTGACCGGTGAGAGAAAGAAAAATGAAAAAACGGCACTAGTGTGTGCTACTAGCACTACTCCAGTTGAGAGCTAGCATTTTACTAGTAGTAGCTTAGCAATGTTAAAACTGTCATTACTGAGACACAGTAACTAGTATGCTGAATTGTCTTACTTCCGAGCATAGTTTTACTTAAAATGCATCTCAAGGATACGGAATAATGTTCCTTCGGCAATTAGCATTGCGTAGCTAATTGGGCCTATTACGCTGACAACTACATGTGACCGGTGAGAGAAAGAAAAAAAAAACGGCACTAGTGTGTGCTAATAGGAGTACTCCAGTTGACAGCTAGCATTTTACTAGTAGCTTAGCAATGTTAAAATTGTCATTACTGAGACACAGTAACTAGTATGCTGAATTGTCTTACCTCCGAGCATAGTTTTACTTCAAATACATCTCAAGGATACGGAATAATGTTCCTTCGGCAATTAGCATTGCGTAGCTAATTGGGCCTATTACGCTGACAACTATATGTGACCGGTGAGAGAAAGAAAAAAAAAAAACGGCACTAGTGTGTGCTAATAGGACTACTCCAGTTGACAGCTAGCATTTTACTAGTAGCTTAGCAATGTTAAAATTGTCATTACTGAGACACAGTAACTAGTATGCTGAATTGTCTTACTTCCGAGCATAGTTTTACTTAAAATACATCTCAAGGATACGGAATAATGTTCCTTCGGCAATTAGCATTGCGTAGCTAATTGGGCCTATTACGCTGACAACTACATGTGACCGGTGAGAGAAAGGAAAAAAAAAAACGGCACTAGTGTGTGCTAATAGGAGTACTCCAGTTGACAGCTAGCATTTTACTAGTAGCTTAGCAATGTTAAAATTGTCATTACTGAGACACAGTAACTAGTATGCTGAATTGTCTTACCTCCGAGCATAGTTTTACTTCAAATACATCTCAAGGATACGGAATAATGTTCCTTCGGCAATTAGCATTGCGTAGCTAATTGGGCCTATTATGCTGACGACTACATGTGACCGGTGAGAAAAAATAAATAAACTGCACTTGTGTGTGCTAATAGGACTACTCCAGTTGACAGCTAGCATTTTACTACTAGTAGCTTAGCAATGTTAAAATTGTCATTACTGAGACACAGTAACTAGTATGCTGAATTGTCTTACCTCCGAGCATAGTTTTACTTCAAATACATCTCAAGGATACGGAATAATGTTCCTTCGGTATTTATTGGGTATCCTTGACACCCAATTAAGGTCCAGAGTATTAGTACATGAACCTTAAGATGGATTTGGAGTACATGCTTGAAGGGCTTTCCATACACCTGCGCTGGGAAATATCGAAGCCTCAACCCGGATCGCGGTCCAGTCTTCTTCTTCTTCTTTCTACTCGTTCATCTTTTCTTCTTCTCCTTCTTCACTCATCCTGTTTTCCAAACCATCTTGAAAATGTCTCCAGATGCTCATGATTCTTTATCTTCAAGAGAGCGCAAGAGTGGGTAGAAGTCCTGATTTGTTCCATGTCCCCCCTCCACCATACCCCCCCCACCCCCGCGCGAGTAAAACCACAGCCCCCGCTCATTAGAATGACAATCCATAACCTTTTACTAGCGCCTGTGATTTATTTCCATTTTATTTGCACTATTTTCAATTTGTCAACAGGCGCGCGTTTGGGCGCTGACTCAGCAGAAAAAAAAAAGACGGTGATGCGCGTATACGTCGGACTGGCAAAGCGACCCAACTTTGGCTGCTATCAAAATGGCTGAGATGCTTGTGGCTTTGTGATTAGGCTCCTGCGAAAACCGCATGCGGCGCAGCCAAAAAAAAAAAAGCAGCCTGGGCAACAACAACGCGGGCATATTAGTCATGATCCCAAGACAAAAATGTCCATCATTTTTGTGTGGGAGCCACTTTCGCAGGCCATTGGGGCTTCTCGGCACATGGAATGAAATCTCCAGCCGCCTCAGATTCGGCTATAATCGGCCCCCGGGTCGTCTGAGGGAATGATGAGAATTAAAAAGTAAAGTAAAGAAAGAGTAAACTAAATCAAAGCTGGTGAAAATGTTTTTTTTTTTTTTGGGCGGGGGGCTGGGGCCGGATAACAGACAAGGTCAGAAGCTAAGAATTCTAATTTCGTGTACATGCTACTGCTAACAAAAAAACAGCGGTCGACTGGGCATTTTCTGAACAACCAATCAGAGGACAGACAATTGCTGACATCACTGCTCACCTGTGAAGACTAATTTAAAATCGGAATTAGTTAAAGAAACTGTCCGGTTGCTGCATAGTTTAAGTTACATCAGCCAACACTGTGATTCTGGAGGGCTTGGGCAGATTAGATTGACATAGCAACAAGAATCTGATTGGACGGGAAATCTAACTCATACTCATGGACTGGAAGCAGTGCAGCCATGAGGAATGCTATGAAGTGAAGAACACATTTTGGGGGAGTAATTAATGGTTCAGGCAGGGCACGCATTTTTTGGCACATTTTGGATCAAGTGGGGAGCTGATCTTGGCCACCTGGGGGCAGTATAAGACAGACAGACAGACATATACTGTACAAAGACGTCCGTGTGTCTCAATCTTGCTCGGTTCAATATGAGAAGATAAAGAATATATGACTGTGAATACCGTCATATTGAATGTTTAAATGTGTTTCTGCACAATTTGTGTTTGTGTTCATGTACTAGCTGCCTAAAGCATAGCATTGAATCTGCATTTTCCAATATGTGTCAGCATTAGCATGAGGCTCACGCGATTATCTTTGTTTTCTGTTGAAGTGACCCTCAACTGGGAGTGGCATGAAACAACTCGGAACCTCTTTGTTCAGCTATTTCTTACTCTCGTCACATGATATTCGTGTGACTATGACTGGGCAAGCAGTGGTTGCCTATCCCCCCCGTACCAGATGGTTTGACTCCTCTTTGACCACTGGGACTTTAACAAGCAGCGTTAAAAAAAAAAAGAGGAAAAATAAATAAAAAATAGCCCATCTGTCTGGCAAACGCTTCCATATGGGCACAAAGAGAGACCCGCATTCTTGTGGAAATGAAAGCTCGTCCTTTCATCTGAGAGACATAATCAATAAATGATAAGGCCTGTGTCCGCCGGGCCCAAGCGCTAGCTTGAAGACAACTTAAGACAAGATTAGCGATGAGACCGTACGGGACGTCGCGGGTGTGTGTGTGTAAGGGGAGTGGGGGGGGGGGGGCGGTTGTTGGCGGATTAAAGTGACTCCTCGCGGACCGAAGGACCCCCAGTCTCTCTGCGGATAATCACGGGGCTCCTATCGGCACTTGTGATCACTTCCTGCTGGCTTAGCTCGAGCGTATTTAAGCGCCGCTTGTTTTATCTGGAAGGAATGCTAATCAGGCTTGCCCGCCATCGCCAAATGACGCCATGTGGTCAGTTTCAAATGGGACGATGGATGTTTTCGTGAGGCCCGCAAATAAAAACAGCGAATAGGTGACACTGTGAATGCTTGAACACTTGATACGACAAGTTGAAAAACGTTAGTCTGTCACGGTCAAAATGGCACCTTGATTTCTGAGTTCAACTTGCTCATTAACACAACTTACCATGATCAAAGCAATCGCCCCCACTGAAATGAATTGAAATGCCATGAATCCGTTCCAGCCTCCCACATAACGTGACAATTTTTTTGTCTGCCATTTTAAAAAAAATTAATAGCGTGTAGCTAAGTACTGTAGAATGATTTTTGGATGTGTGCCTTTAAGGGGTGTGGCCTAATGGGGAGCCAGATTCTGGTTGGACGGTTAGCTTTTCATTTTGTATTAGTGTTTGGTTGTCTGTCCTGTTCAATCAACAGCTGAAAATTCCCATCCTGTTTTTTTTTTTAAAACACTAAATCAACAAACCACCTTCTCCTCTCCAAAGCTCCTTTATTGGAATGTTTTGGGTTTAACAATTACCATCATTTGATGTCAATCAGTAATAAAGCAAGTCATAAATCGATGTTAGTATTTTGTACTTTGGCTTTTGAAGAGACAAGGCCCAATGTTTGTGATTTATGCCTTTTTGTCTCTGTGTCAGCCAGGGATAAACTCGTTAATCCGATGTTTCCCACCCACAACGGCGGAGGAACACACACAGTGCGCGTAACCTCAACAGAGGAGTTTTTTTTTCTGCTTCTGTGGCTATTGGGTGTTTCCAATCATCGGCCTCGCCACATCACAGGCGGCCAGAGCGGTCGGATCATTCCCTCCGCTCTGGCAATGGGAAAGAAATAGAGATGGGATCCAGGTTGTAAATTTCACTCGTCTGCTTGTTTACAAACAATAAAACAACTTTTCGGCGTGTCTTATGGGAGGTGGCTCACAATCTAACAAGTGTGAGCGCTGCTTTCTTTGACACGGTCACGTTTAATTGCTTTGGTATCCGATTGGTGGACCAGGCAGAACATCGCTAACGTTGATTGAAGACAGACAGACAGACAGACAGACAGACAGAAAGATTATTTTTTCAATTGTTTCATATCCGTTTTTTAAACGTTATCTCAAGACCAAAACTCTTCTTTTCTCCCCCCCCCCCCCCGCGAAATATATTTTAAGTTTTTTTTCTTTTAATCAAATTGTCTAAATGCATTATAGATTAATTCATGGGTTTGATTTCAGATATTCTTTTTCTTCTCTTTTCTGTCCCTAACTTCAATACATTTTTCACATTCACAATCAATATAATAATTCAATAATTCAATAATACAATATTAATGTAAGAAAGCGTCTTCCCCCCTCATTTTTACGGATTGATTTCATCCATGTTCTTTTTTCCTTTTTTAAAAAATTGAAAAAATTTTAAAAAGATGATAAAACAATTCTTTCTCCTCATTGTTATTAATTTTCACAATTTATTTTAAAAGAAATCTAACAAAATATGAATCAAAACATGTCTAAAATAAATTTCCAAAATGTCATAAAATTTCTCGTTACATTTTAAAAAATATTTTTTCTTCAACATGCATGTCACAATTTTAACGTCAAATTTTTAAAAGGTGAGCCGAGTGAAGCATATACCCTCTTGCAATACGCCATTCAAGTTAAGACTCTCATTATCATTTTTAAGGGCGGTTGTCCTATTTTCGCAATCATATGATGGTTAAAATATTCATTGAAACGCTGAACCACCCTTACGCTGTATTTGTGATGCATTTTCGTACCCGTGGAATTTTCCAAGAGTTATTTTCTAAATCTATACATCGTCAAACTACCTTGACAAATGCCTCTTACTACCGTTAATTTGTATTCTTTGGCTTTAAAGTCAATGACTCTTCACCGTTGTGTTACAAGAGAAACACCCCCCCCCCCCAAAAAAGGGCACTTTTATTCCTTCTACCCGCTTTAAAGAGTCGTGAACTTGACCGCCGTGCCCATTTGCATTGAGTGGGCGTTTCCTTTTGCCGCCTCATTTAGGGGCTCCTCAGATGTCGGCGTGAACAAATCAACATTTAGATGGCGTACTAATGTGCCTCTGATGATAAAGCACCTTTGATATGACCCCCCTCCCAGCAACTCGCACTGTCCTCGACTTAAGCCCCGCCGGCGGGGGCCAGACAATCCCAAAGCCATTTGCCCCCCAGGGGAGTTCAAAGGTGCCGACCACCTCCTTGTCATTCTCCTTGCGAAAGGAGAGACCCCACCTTTGCAAAAGTCCTCGCGCACAAATGAGATTGGAGGCCATTTTCTTTTGGTGGGGTTAAAGTGTTTTTGAAAGGAGGGACAACACGAGTGTGGGGGGGGGGGGGGGACATAAAAGACTTTTGGGTGATGAAGGAGAAGTGCTTGAACTGGAGGGAGTAAAGGGAGGTGGGGGCGGGGTGGGGGCTGTGAAAAGTGGCAAAAAAGGGGTCTGGTGACCGGGACAATGCTTGAGTTGGACCTGAAACAGAGATACAAAAAAAAAAAAAACACTTTTATAATATTCATTCATCTTCCGAGCCGCTTGATCCTCACTAGGGTCGCGGGGGGTGCTGGAGCCTATCCCAGCTGTCTTCGGGCAGTAGGCGGGGGACACCCTGAATCGGTTGCCAGCCAATCGCAGGGCACACAGAAACGAACAACCATTCGCACTCACACTCACACCTAGGGACAATTTAGAGTGTTCAATCAGCCTGCCACGCATGTTTTTGGAATGTGGGAGGAAACCGGAGCACCCGGAGAAAACCCACGCAGGCCCGGGGAGAACATGCAAACTCCACACAGGGAGGCCGGAGCTGGAATCGAACCCGGTACCTCTGCACTGTGAAGCCGACGTGCTAACCACTGGACTACCGGGTCGCCACTTTTATAATATGTGTTTGAAATTCATATTTTTACCACAAAAATCAGGATTATTGGGAATAGTTAACAAGCAAACCGTGTATATGTTCGCAGGGCTACCATACTTGGTCAATGGATGCCCACCTGACCCACCGCCGTCCCCGTCCATGCCCCCCCACCAAGAGATATTTGTCTGGCGGGAGGAACGCCAGACTCATCTCCTGTGCAGGATTCCTTGGCAAAAATCATCCATTGTTCTTATTTCCTGCCGCTGCGATAACCGACGACGGGGTCTGGTGTCCAGCGGCGGCATACGCCCGGGTACCCTTCTCCTCAAACGGGCGACGGCGACTCGCCGGCCCGTCTCTTTGTTATATAACCGCATATAACATGACTGAATAGTCGCTCGCAGTCCGCCTTCCCTTTTCCACCGTTTCAGTTTGCTCTTTTGAGAACTTTGTAAATAATGAGTAAATTATATGTGTCAAAGCGGCTTTGCGCAATGTGGTTGCGGCCGAGGCAGACTTTACACAGCAGCCAGGAGCTGAGCCAGCTCTGGCCGCTGTCCGAGCCCCCGCGGGTTGCCAGCAGCCGGCTCCCCGACCCGCCATAATGAAGCGTAGGCATTTATTTTATTTTTTTTATTTTTTCATCACCCCATCACCCTCCCACGGCTGTAACTCTGCTCCACCCGGTGAATCTGTGCACTCCCTGGCCGTCTGGCGTTGGGATATTGGGATAAGTTGGGATAAACAATGGCCAGATCGTTTATTTGGGCAGCTGGGAAAGCACCGAGCACCAATTGGTGAATGCACCTGGAGGGTGCAGGTGTCAGTTGGGACGTAACCGAGTATAAATATATTATTACTGTACTTGATTACTTTTTTTCCAGGTATCCATGAAGGGATAATGGAGGAGAAAACTTCGATTCAAGTCGATGGTCATTGATAATTCGTTCTGGAAGAAATTTCTTAACTCAAAAATTTTGTCAAGACGCGTTTTCCATGTAAATGCCCTAATCCGTTCCAAAATTCTGACATAAATGTTTTCTAAAGCATAAAAAGACATTAAAATGTATAACAAATGCACGTTACAATGAGATTATTGCACAATAAATGAGAGTTGTGCATAATGTAAAAACAAAGACTAAAGAATAGAAATTATGGTCTTTTAAATTTTCCCAGTGTAGGAAAAATAAAGGATATCTTATCTTATCTTAACTTTGAACTGCTTCCTCATCGTTTTATTGCCCTCTTTTGTTCATGTTCTAATTTTCGTCTGGCATTTTGTCAACAACACGTTGAAAATGACCTCTGAATAGTGAACAATGGCCACCATGTTCTGCGTTAGCTTCCAGGATCGCGTCGCCTGCCTGCCGTAATTTGTCGCATCAAATTTTTTGTCTTTTATCTGTAAATAGATCATTTGGTGCAACCTCAAAATGTTAACCTCTTGTAAGCTCATTTCATAAAAGTTAGAGGACTTTTTCACTGCCACCAAAAATTTGAAAGTGTGACGTGCCGGTGCTTGGATGTGGCCCTTATAATTTACATTTCAAAAAGTGAGGTCATTCAAAAAGTCACAGTGGAAATTCAGGCAAAAATGATCAATCCGATAAATGGACCTTTGTGTTGCTCGGATTAATGGCACGGCCGTGTTGTTTTGACGGTGAAAAGAAGGCAACCCAAAGACGAGCCAACCGAATATTTTCTACATACCTGTGAGAAAATGTCTCGAACAACCCCGGTGATGTCGGTTTGGCTCTTGCGATCGTCTCCGACCGGCTATTTATGACATCCACTTGTTTTGTCCTCCTCACCCACAGGAGCCGCCGGCTTATTTTCGACAGCGGCGATGGAGAAGGCTTTCTCGAGAGAGGAAATATGCCAAGTTATCAAACATGTAATGTATATTTGAATCAGCTCTTCTGCTTCAACCACTAAGTTTCTCGATTTTTACTTCAGTTACAGCGTGCGGGTATTTTCGCCACCCTCGGATTGGGCTTTTGTCGGATAAACATAAATCCGGAGCGTAAGCACGTGTTTTGCGGTATGACTCCATACTCCGCCCTTCATGTCATGTTACTGTAACGGGCGAGCGGCACGAGAGAATTGTCTCTGTTTGGGGCCTGGCGCAGTCGTCGCTCGGGTGAAGTCAGAGCGAGCTTCTTCATGTGGGTTGGTGGGGACTCCGGTGGCTTATGACATCATCGCGGAGGGCGTGGAGACCACATGTTCGTAGCTGCAAGTGATGCCACGATGGGTCGAACCAGTCAGCTGAGATGATCGATAAGGATATTGATGTCATTATGTGTTTGTTTATTGTGGCTTCGGTGCAATTCGTTGATCGTATCGTTGAATGTGCACATGCACCAGACTCAGGAACATGGTTGAAGTGAGTTGAGGAACGTCGTTTTGACAAAAGCGGTGCTTTACCGCCATCTTGTGGCATTTTTTGGTGCTGTTGAAGTAAGTTGAGGAGATTCACTTTGAGCAAAGTGGCGCTTTGAAGCTCTTGTCGGAGCATCTTGGTGTTCATGAACTAAGTTGGGGTAAGTTGAGCTTAATATGGATCGCGTAAGTTGTGCTTTGCTGCCATTTTGTAGCATCCATCGGCCATTTTAAATGTTTTTCAGGGCGGGTGTCATTTCATTCCACTAAATCTGTATTGCTACTCGCAGGGAGAAAGTGGAGGTTACGTTGTTCCGTGCCCCTGCTCTCAACTCACAACACTTGTATCTTAAATCATCTTTCCCCATTCAAAAGAATAGAAATGCCATTAATCCGTTCCGGCCCTCCGCAAAACAACAAAAGATGTCGTGGGATAGCACAACAGCACCCTATCGAAATGACATGAATAAATGTAATGTAAAAGGATTTTTTTTTATCGTAAAACATGATTTCACGTATTCACTGACAAATATTACCAACTAAATGGTAACGTACACTAGGAGCAGATATTTTTCTGCTCCCAAAAAATTTTTGAGGACCACCACTGCGCTAACGGACCAAAGTATAAGTTATTTCATTCACTTTGCGCCACCAGATATTGGAATTGTCATCAGCTTTTGAAAATCCATATTGGTCGGGCTAATGCCATCCAATTTGTTCCCATTTCAAGACAACATTGTGTCCAGGAAATGGACCACATTCAACTTGAGCAAGTCAAAAAAAACAAACACCATTGTTATCTGATCACATGCAGCAAGTCATTCTCGCCAATCCCCCACCCCCCCCCAAACTTTGAGCTCCACCATTATCAACCCCTTGACTTGTCTTCTTATTTCACACCCAGGTTAGATCACAAAGTCACCCCGACACTCACTTACACACTCGCCTTATTGTGCTGAACGAGCGGTACTTTTGTTATCAGAGCGTTGCTCAATCAAGGTAGATAGTCGTCATCTCACAAAGATGAATAGCGAGCATTGTGCCCAACCTTTCTGTGAAGCGATTGATGCCAAACACTTGGAGGTTTTGACACCTTCTTGCGAATGTTTGTTTACACAAGAGCCGGCCGGCCGGCCGGCTGGCTTTCGGGATACGCTGGCCCGTCCTTTCATCTGACGCAATGGCACACGGCGCCTCTGTGGTTTTGTTCGCGTTTCAGGATGTCCATCAGGACGCTGGGCTTGGAAGACTTGCAATAACAAGGGCAGATATTCCAGGCGCTCGGAGCAAAGGAATATTGTAAACAATGGCTGAAAGGCAAACAGGAGTGCCGTGGGCTTTTATAGCCCAATTAAGTGTTATCGCAGTGCATTATGCACCGCATCAACCAGACAGGTCTTAATCATCGCAAGCAAATAAAACGCATGGTTAGGGACGGCTGACAGGTTTTATGTGGGATAATTGTGGGGGTTTTGTGCACGATGGTGTTTTTATCTCGCTTATTAGGAGCGGTTTGAATTATCCAGCCATGCATTTTCTATAGCGCTTGTCCTCATTAGGGTGGCGGAGAGCTGGAGCCGATCCCCGATGGCTTTGGACATATACACGATAGACAAACACTCACATTCACACAGACGGATCATTTAGTAACGCTAATGGTATCGGTATCGTATCGCTAATGGTATCGGTATCGGTATCACAATCTGGCCTACACCAGCCTTATTTTTAGGTCTCGGGTTCTTGCGGAGGCTGACAATAGCAGTCACCGATGCGGCTCACCTGTTTTTGTTTTTTTTGGTTTTTTAAGCTGAGCCCTGAGTAGCTTTTGTTGGCATTTTCAGTCGACAGTCAGTCCCAAAAACATGGCCGTCCATTGAGATGGACAAAAATAAACGCAATATTCATCAGGAGGCGGCCCGGTAGCCCATTTGTTAGCACATCGGCTTCACAGTGAAGAGGTACCGGGTTCGATTCCAGCTCCGGCCCCCCTGTGTGGAGTTTGCATGTTCTCCTACATCGGGCCTTCATGGGTTTTCTCCGGGTGCTCCGGTTTCCTCCCACATTCCAAAAACATGCATGGCAGGCTGATTGGAAAATGGATGGATGAATATTCATCAGATTGCCATGATTAGACGAGTGGGGCTACCTAGAACACATTCTTGTGATTTTTTTTAGGTTGACTTCCCCTTTCAAATTAGCTTTATTTTGAAAGGTCCACTTTCCGTTGGCACCAGCCGGCCTTTGGTCAATACGATCAATCGACTGTAGCATAAGAATTGCATTTGGGTCTTAATGCTAAGTCATGCCTTGTGCTGCCTCAGGATGCCAACGCGGGGGTCCGATGCACTCCCTCTCTCCCCACGTTTGGAGCATGAATGTGTCATAACAAGCAGCGGGCACACGATTTGTGCGAGTTTGTTGCTCTTTTTACTGTTGACTCTCCCACTTAAACGCAGCATCTCACACACACGCACAGACGACTAAAACACACTTGGCTTTTTTGGCACGGGCTACATGCCTGTGGCTTGTGCTAGTCTGAGGTTGGTGTAATGATGACACACTCACACACACACACACACACACACACACACATGCGCGCACACATACACACACCACACACATAGCTTCCAGGACCCCCACAAACATGACTTGGCCTCGAGCTGCATGGTATATTGTAGTGCTGACAAAGCTCCCCATTACTTTTAATTACTCAGCAGAAATTGTTTAAAATGGCGTGTGTCTCTTGCGTGCCTCTCGATACATCGGCGCACACATCATTACAGTGGAACTTATTCGCAAATCTCACACAGGACTCAATTCTTACACCAATAATCCCGGTGATAATCAAGCGACTGATTGAAAATGGATTTTTTGTGACTGAACAGCAAAAACGTGCATGTGAGTATTATTATGTATATTTGAGTATATTTAAGTATTATTATTGTCCACTTGGGGTCTCCACACTGATCCTTTCTACTTTTAGTCATGGACGCCCACGTCACTCACCAGGCAAGGTCCCGCCTTTTAAAGGTATACTTACTCAAAAATCACCGATAATAATCGGGGAGGGGTCTCAAACTCCGGTCCTCGAGGGCCGTTTCCCTGCTTGTTTTTTGACTCTGCCTGCTGCAACACACCCGATGATCAGCTGATCAGCGAGCTCTGCAGAGGCCTGATAACGGCCCTGATCGTTTGAATCAGGGCCGTTATCAGGCCCCTGCTCTACACGGAATTATCTGTGTCTTTTGAGTGTGTACGGCTTTAAAGGGTGGAGCCTTGCCTGGTGAGTGACGTGGGCGTCCATGACTAAAAGCAGAAGTCAATGAATTGGCTCCCAGTCATAAATGTTTACTCCACATTGGTCGTGCCACACTTCTGTACATATAATATTATACAGGTACTACAAAAAAACAACAGAAAATACAGAAAAAAATAATCGTTAAAAGCACAGTTTAAAAGTTCAAGAGAGAAAAAACAACAAACAAGCAAAAATATCAAGTTTGTGAATATCATCCAACCATGAAATAATGAGCCATGAGCAAATTGCCAATAATGTGAGAGGGGGCAGCTATTGATCAGGAGCTGCACATTTCGAATACAATCGTAGCAAACTCGCCTCATTTCAATCCACATCAAAGTGTAGCCTGCACTGTGAAGTTTTCAAAGCGGCCGGCGACACGACACCACTTCTGTGGCCGTAACCAGATGAAGACACTTTTAATGTCTTTGCCTCTTTTCATCATGTGACAGACATCAAGAAGAATAAAACGCGGTCGTTTTCTGGCCATCTTCTAATTGAAAGCGTCTTAATTACAGACACCAAAGGTGTATTTGGGAGGTTAGCGCACATCCATCGACACGCTCTGCAGACTCGTGCCGGGAAACTGCGCGCGCCAAATGACGTCAAAGCAACAACAACAACAACAACAAAAAAATCACCATTTGTTGGATCTTTACGCACTGCCGCCGCTCCCTTTCAGGGAGCTTCTAATTATATCCTTGCCGGCGACACCAAAGAGTTGCTCTCACCAAGATGAGGCCGACACGTTGTTATTACCTCTCTGCTCTAACCATTTGATATGTCAGCACCCTGTCTTGTTTTTAATGTCCATCTAATAACATGTCCTCCTCCTCCATAGCAGGATGTGGCACGCTGGCTCTGGGCTGCACCAGTGCCTCATTAAAAGACACTTTTTTTTGGGGGGGGGGGTGCGACGGGGGGGTCTCTCTGTGCATATCTCAGTGATTTGCGGGTAATGAATTGGTGTGGCGCACACAGCCAAAGTATTCCAACCATCCACTGGCTCCCAACCCGCTGATTTGTGAGAAATGGCGCGACGTGTTAAACAACAACGGCGGTAATTGTTTGCCCCCACCACCACCACCGCCGCCGCCGCCCCCGCCGAAAAATGTTGGCGCCTCAATGTCAAGAAATAGGTCCGCAACAAGTGAGTTTATTAAGAGGAGCGTTTAATAAAACATTCACATTCTCAATATAGATCAGGTTTTCTTACAAAACAATATGAAACAATATTTTCACTGCATGCGGCACCGTGTCGTTCTCCTACTGGTGTTGACTCCATTGCACAATGAAGTGCCCCCCCACTCCCCCTCCCAGAGAATTATTTACAACCAGGCTGAGGAACCTTTTATCGGATAGCCAAGTGCCAGTTTTGGCCATGCAGAACTCAGGATCAAACGTTACAGTGTACGCCCCCCCCCCACCCCACCCCTCAGAAATATTCTGGATTTTTAAACGCTCATTTTTTTTTTTTTTGACGAGCTCTTACAAAACCAAACTCCGAATGACAGAGGCGAACCTTCTATAGTACGACGAAGAATACTGTCGGGTTGCTAATGCTAATTTCACGATGCCGCTTTGTACGTATGTTAGCATTGAGCTAGCTGGTGAGATTAATCTATATGGTTTGTTTTTTGAATGTACAATGTCGAGTTATAAGGTCAACTTGAACTGGGAATAACACGTAATCAGCGTGAAGCAAGTGCGCTTAGCATTTCATCTGGGGGGGGGTTCTCTTTTCCTCAAAGTGATGTTATACTATAGGCCGCGAGAGTGAAAACAGGCTCTAAGGTAATACTTTGAAAAATCTGCTTTAATAAGTTCGAAGGTGTTGAAGGTAGGGGTTGAAATTACACTGTTCAACAATTTTGCTAACCACACGTTTTAAGTAAACTTTTCTGGATGATGTGAAAAAGTCGAGACATTTTATTTTTTTTTTGTCAGTCATCGTCAAAAATACATTTCGTGACTCGTGAAGCTATCGCAGATTAAAATGTTGCCGTCGACCCGTGTTATTTCTATAAAACAAACATTTCCGCCTTTTCCCGGTGGGTCTGCGTACTTATGCGCCGCGGGATCGCCGTTTTCGTATATATTACGACCATTTGTGTGTTAACTGTTTGTTGTACTCAAATTCCCTGGTCGGTTCCCCAGCCATCATTCACAATGCAGTAATTTACTGCAATAACCGAGGCTTCAAGTTCCATAAAAACAGAAACAAAAAAACAGCTCTGCCATTAACCGCCATGGACAATTGATCTGGACACCCCCGCCCCAGCCCCCTCCCTGTCTACATATCCCCTCTCATCCATTCATAGACAAGTCCATCATCTCTGCGGGTGTATCACTTTTCCCAGGAAGCGCATCTTTGCTTCCTGGCGCTGTCTCGGTGTCAGCAGCGTTGACAGGAAAGAAAGTCTTGGGTGTTGGCATATGTGTGTGTGTTTGTGTGTCAGTATCTGTGACCCGTGTGTGTGTGTGTGTGTGTGTGTGTGTGTGCGTCAGCGTCTCTGACAGGTGTGTAGGTTCCGGGCCGACGTCCTGCTGACGGCGTGCTGCTGCTGCTGCTGCTGCTCGCTTCTCTCAGGCCTGCACGCCAGACCGTCGCCGCAGTCGCAGCGCTGGAACAGCTCCAGGCCGTGGGTGCCCTTGCGGCGGTGGCGCGTGCACACCTGGCCCTCGCTCAGCACCGGCTTGCAGATGCGAGACCAGAAGTGGCGGGCACAGCACAGGCCCGCCGAGCAGTCGGCCGAGCGCAGGCACGTGTCTCCTTCCTGACCTTGGATAAGAAACAAAAGAGGTCAGATGATCATGTGGGGGGGGGGGGGGGGGGGGGCGTGGCATAAACCCGCCGGCAATACAAGGCTTTGGCATGAGCGTAAACAAAAACGGCAAAAGTGAGTTGTTGGTGTTGTTGTTTTTTTTAAACAAAAAAAAAAAAAACGCAGTTTAAATTACACAGAGCAAGTAATTGGAGGGCGGCCCGGTAGTCCAGTGGTTAGCACGTCGGCTTCACAGTGCAGAGGTACCGGGTTCGATTCCAGCTCCGGCCTCCCTGTGTGGAGTTTGCATGTTCTCCCCGGGCCTGCGTGGGTTTTCTCCGGGTGCTGCGGTTTCCTCCCACATTCCAAAAATATGCACGGCAGGCTGATTGAACACTCTAAATTGTCCCTAGGTGTGAGTGTGAGCGTGGATGGTTGTTCGTCTATGTGTGCCCTGCGATTGGCTGGCAACCGATTCAGGGTGTCCCCCGCCTACTGCCCGGAGACAGCTGGGATAGGCTCCAGCACCCCCCGCGACCCTAGTGAGGATCAAGCGGTACGGAAGATGAATGAATGAAAGTAATTGGAACCCCCTACTAGGCTTTGTAATAGGACATGCCACAAGATGGCAGTAGAGGACTACCTCTGGCTTAGTGAAGCTCCTCCACTCACTCCAATCTAGTTCTTGGACACCAAGATACCAAACGGTGCCGCTCAAAGCAATAATTTTACAGTAGAGAAGCATCGACGAATAATGGAGGATTATGATCTAAAAACATATTCTATATAAACTATACAAAGCGCTGCCGCTGAAATTTCGAGGCTTTGGAAAATTTTCTATTTAAAAAGAAAAAAAAGGTATCGAAATGAATCGATTGTGGCCAAATAATTATCGGTTCATTTGATAATTAATGATTGCTGCAGAGGTGAGACTACAGATGGTGCCAAAGCAATACTGTCGTCTTCATTAGCATTACTGCAAATTACAGAGGCTCTAAAATAAAATCCATGAGTTTATGAAGAATATATTATATAATATATATAATAGAGGGCTTCACTCAAGTCAAGCCGCAGCAAATGGCAAAAATTGGAAAGTAATTTACACCCCCGCAAAAAACCATTGCCTCTCGATGGTGTCACGGCACTACTTAAAATATTTGGCAGGTTGCTGCGCCGAAACAGCAAATAGGTGAGCTTTTCAGCAGATAACGGCAAAGTTAGACAAAACAATCGCAATTAAGTGAATCCATGGCTCGCAAGTAGGTGGGGCAACAACGATTTCAATATTTTTAAAACCACATTTTAACAATACATCCTTAAAATGGCACCAAAATACGGCTTCTATATTAGGGTGATGGCCTGAGCAAAACAGCAAATAGGTGAGTTTGGCATAGAAGGAACTTTTAAAACTTGGTGCACAAAAGGGCAGGCGACACAAAAAGCTAACAGTGGACCAAGAGAGATCCAATTATTTTATTTTTCTCGTTTTTTTTTTGATAGTTACCTTTTACCGTGTGCGCTTCGTGGGCAGTGAGGGGTCTCTTGGCATGATGCTCCATATGATGCTCCATGGTAGAGTTGCGTATATGCCAGCCCGGCCCATCAATGTCATTCGTCTGGCAGACACCTGGAGAGGACAGGAGAGTGGGAATTTACACTTGTCCAACAAAAAAGGGGTGTGGGGGTGTGGGGTAGGGGGGTGGCAGAGTTTGCTTTTGTTTGCCTTTACCGTTGCTGCAGCGGCTTCCAGCGCAACACATCGAGTCCCGTGCGCAACGCTTCCGGTTCTTGCGGCACGCCAGACACATACTTCGGACGTCGTTGCAGAATTCATCACCGCCGCAATCGTCGTCATCCGCACATACTCCTGTCGCCTGGATGAGTGGGGGTGGGGGCATTAAATCACACGACAAACGGACGACTTGTATGCACACTAACTTTTACGCAGTAGAACGGTTTTTTTTCTTTTTTACGCACGGTTAACTTTTATGCATGGAGAGACACACACAAGCAAAATAAAAATAAAAAAGGTGGCATACCTGCGAGGCGTCCACGGGCAATTTGTGTCCCACGCTGCCAGGCGGCGAGGTCCGCGGACTGGGGCTGACCGGCTCGAAATTCTTGATGGCGTTGGAGTTGAGGACAATCGGCCCCGCGTAAACGTATCCAAGGAGCGAGAGCCACAGCGGCAGGAAACAACGCGCGACGCATCGCATCAGCATGACTGGATGGATCCTTTTTTTATTTTATTTTTTTGGGGGTTGTTGTTGTTTTTGATGGTGGTGGTGCTGAGAGCAAAAAAACAAAACGTCCCCCCCCCAAAAAAAAATTGGCCTAGGAATTCCCTCTAGAAAGTGTTCCAGAAGAGAATCTCTCGTCTCGTGTGTAAGGCACGTCTCCAGTGTCGCCCCAAGTGCCGGTTTGATGCTTTTATACGCGCGGACCTGTTTGTCTTCCCGCCCCCTCGCAGGGCACAAACAAAGGCGAAGGGTGGAATTTCAAAGACGGTGCGCGGAAAACGCTCATCTGTTCAGACTCCGTGTTTGGCTAATGATAACGACCTGTTAAGTCTGTCTGATGAGTGTGGAACGTCCAGTGCGCAAATACGGTCAGGCTTAAGAGACGAAGAGAGGGGGGGGGGGGATTTTGAAAGTCTCCAGCAGCAGACATACAAGTCAACAAGAAACTTGAAATGCCAACGGTGGCCAATGGAAATCATCGAGACGAGTCGCGGAGTTTACGCGATTTGAATTTTTTTTTTTGGGGGGGGGGGGCACTTTGAGTGTAACCACATGTCAAAAATATAGCCATAAAATTATTTTGACAGATGTGCTTATAGAGAGAGAGTGTGTACAGGTACCTATCTAGGTTAAGTTCAGCAACAAGTGGAATCTAACCCTTATTTCATACATAAAGTATTTATATGTGTTTGTTTGCATTATTGTCATCATGAACACCTGATGTGCTAGCAAAAAAAAAAACGGGCAGATACAGATTTTGTTGTTTGGGTCAGATCGTTTTTCATCTTTTTTTTTTGTGAGAGAAAAAAATACACAATAAAAAATAATCAAGAAAAATGAGGATTTTTGGGGGGGCATAAAATATGATTGTCAAATCGGAATTTCATGGTAAATATTTTAGTGCTTTATTTGGAAATGGGTAAGGATTAAAGTTAGGTCATCAGACAACTTCAAACATTTAGGTCTTAATGGTGATGGTAAAATAACTAGCAAAAAAAAAAAAGAAAACAGTCCTCACAAGAGTGGAATGACGAGAAGTGGCACATGGCTCCCTCTCGTGGTATGAATAATAATTACTAAATTAAATATAAATCAAATGTGCGGCATTTATACCCTGAAATAAGATAAAGCATACCTAAAATATGCTTGTAACTGATGCAAACAGCTTTTTTGAAATTGTTTTTCTTTTTTTTTTTTTTTTAGTACCGGTATATTGCATTTTTTGTGCTTTATATGTGCAGGACATTAAGGTTTTGTTTTTTTGTTTGTTTTTTTAGAGGAGGACAATTTAAGTGTAGTGCAGTTGTAGGTAACAAAACAATAGACTTGCATTTCATTTTTAAGAATTCTAGTTTTTTATCATTTAAGAACAAACGGCATTTGACTTTGAAATGCAGTACGTTTCAAACGTTTTTTTAATCCACAATTTTTTTTGTACTCTGAGTATTTTTTGCATTGCATTTCCATTGTATTTAACCTTTAAGTGCCGTTTCATATTTGCATTTGTCTTTATTTTCATACATTTAAATACACATTTTCATTGTTTAATTTGCACTTTTAAGAGAAATACATTTTAATGTAATCACTATTCCAGCCGTTTTTTTAATAATAAAAAATCTACTTTTTAGTCATAAAATATCTAATTATTGCATCGGTTTCAATCGATAAAGGTTGCGAAAACACTAGTCTAAGTCAACTGATTATGATCAGAGCAAATATTGTCATTTTTTGTAGTCTGTGCATTTTGTAGTCATCTTTGCAACTTTTCCACTTCATTCTACATTTTACTTCATCCTCTGTCGAGAAAAACAAATGTTTGGCGTCTTTGTGGGAGCTAATTCCATCATGTTCTTTGACATTCAAACGTCTGCTAAGGGTGATTGAAGTCACTTGCGTCGATTAACTCTTCATTTGATCCGCTTATTTGAGAAAGGGAGGCGGAGGGAATTATCCCCCCACCCCCCAATGACACCAAGGGACGGACATGAATTTGTAGGACATAGGTGTCAAGCTCAGGTCCTGGAGGGCCGTTGTCCTGCATGTTTTCCAAGTCTCCCTGTTGCAACACACCTAAATCAAATGAACAGGTTCAATGTCAAGCTTCCACAGAGCTTGTTAATGATCCGATCATTTAAATCAGGCGTGTTAAAACAGGGAGAATTGGAAAACATGCAGGACAACGGCCCTCGAGGACCGGAGTTTGACTCCCCTGATCTATAGTAAGACGTTTTTAAGCCGAAAAAAATGACCATGTATAGTAAGGCGTTTTGTTACCGAAAAAACCCAGACAATCTATAGTAAGGCATTTTTTAGCCGACCCCCCCCCCCCCTCCCCACCACGGCCATTTAAAGTTAGCCGTTTGGAGCCGAAAAAAAACCGACCATGGATAGTAAGGCGTTTTTTTACCGAAAAAAACCCAGACGATCTATAGTAAGGCGTTTTTAACCGACAAAACCGAACATGTATAGTGAGGGGTTTTGAGCCGAAAAAAACCCACCATTTATAGTAAGGCGTTTTTAGCCGAAAAAAACGACCAACTAAAAACGCCTTACTATACATGGTCGGTTTTTTTCAGCTAAAAACGCCTTACTATACATGGTGTTTTTTTTCGGCTCAAAACCCCTCACTATACATGGTCGTTTTTTTCAGCTAACAACATCTTACTATACATAGTCGTTTTTTTCAGCTAACAACGCCTTACTATACATGGTCGTTTTTTTCGGCTAAAAACGGCTTACTATACATGGTCGTTTTTTTCGGCTAAAAACGCCTTACTATACATAGTCGTTTTTTTTGGCTAAAAACGGCTTACTATACATGGTCGTTTTTTTCGGCTAAAAACGGCTTACTATACATGGTCGTTTTTTTCGGCTAAAAACGCCTTACTATACATGGTCTATTTTTTCAGCTCAACACGCCTTACTATACATGGTCAATTTTTTCGGCTAAAAACGCCTTACTCTACATAGTCGTTTTTTTCAGCTAAAAACGCCTTACTATACATGGTCGGGGGGTTTTTTTGGTTCACAACGCCTCACGATACATGGATGATTTTTTTTGTCGAAAATCGCCTTACTATACATAGTCGTTTTTTTCAGCTAAAAACGCTTTACTATACATGGTCGTTTTTTCAGCTAAAAACGCCTTGCTATATATGTTCGTTTTTTTCAGCTAAAAACCCCTTATATACATGGTTGGGTTTTTTCCGCTAAAAACGGCTTACTATACATGGTCGGGGGGGTTTTTTGGCTCGCAACGCCTCACGATACATGGATGATTTTTTTTGTCGAAAATCGCCTTACTATACATGGTGGTTTTATTCGTCTCAAAATGCCTCACTATAATGGCAGGGTTTTTTCGGCTAAAAACGCCTTACTATAGATCAGGGGAGTCAAACTCCGGTCCTGCATGTTTTCAAAGTCTCCCTGTTGCAACACACCTGATTCAAACATGCAGGACAGCGGCCCTCCAGGGACGGAATTTGACACCTATGGTTTAATGAATAAAAACACCAACACAGACTTTTTTTTAAAGTCTATAATTCCAAAAGTCATACATGTGGCACTTTGCAAAATTAATTTACAGCAATGAAACAAAGCAAAAACAACACAAGGCAAATATCCGGCAACATGAAGATAGTCCAAATATGACATGAATCCATTGACTTCTTTTAAATTTTTTAATTCATAAAAAAAAAAAAAACATTGAATTAAGTACATAACTTAAAATGACTACTAATAAATAAACCTCTTATCTATTTTGGGATCAAATGGCACAGCTGTTGTATTCCACTTGATCAGTTTAACACGGGACCTCTCAAAGCATTAATAAATGAGAGTGAAAGCTGAACCCTACCTTCATAATCATAATGCAGTAATAAATACATGTGCCTCTTTCAGTCTGCCATTTGATTTCTTCCCTCAACGTGGTGTCATGTATGAACTGTATGACGCAAATACAAAAACAAAAGTGGACAACCGCAAATCATTCCTGCCTTCCGCGATGCGTGTGTTTTCGTACTGACGTGAGAAGCATGTCATTGCAGTCGATTGCGATGGATTTTGAATTCCTATCCGAGAAGAAATGATCTTGAGGACGAGGCGCACTTTTCAGTCGTGTGTGTTCATGCAGCATCAAAAAGGCCTTGTGATGATGATTTGTATGCCGTTGATTTAAGGCACTTACATTTTATGCGCTTGATTGTTGGGACGTGACAGGTGATGCCTTTAAGATTGTTTGAAAGTCATGCAGGTGTGATGGGAGAAAATACACGCCCACCCCAAAAAAAAAAATCTTTGCACAAAATAGACGCCGCCATTCATATCAAATAGAAGTAGTAACAGAAACCAAGCACGGGAAAAGGAGCGAAATCACTTCACAAAAAAAAAAAAAAAAAAAATCACACCAAATCGTACTGTCCTGTCACCGTCTCCTTTTTTTTTTTCTTTTTTTTTGTGGTCATGAATCAAGAACAGCACCAAAGACATTGACGGCGATTTCACAGATCGAGCTGTACAGGCGTGATGGAGCTCCAAAAAATAATTCATGATTTATTTAACGGGAAAGGCGGAAATTAAAGGTGTTCTGAGTGCATTGTGGATGACGCGTTACTTCTTGAAAATATTATTTCCCGTGTCAGCTATGTGATAGTTGACATCTGAAACAGGGCACTTGGAGAGTCTCCTTTCTTTGACTGCACACGCTTATGTGCTTTTGTGTGTGTGTGTGTGTTTACAATGTACTTTAAAGGGGACGTATTACGGAAATTTGACTTTTTAATTGCTGTATACCAATACTCCACAACCCCAGCATTCGCAAATAGTCCTCATCATTCAATTAGAGTGGTTACCTCAATAGAAATTGTTAAATCTTGATTTAAGATTTATTTCTTAATTTTCCCATTAGGTTAAACCACATAATTCTCTTGCCCTGCATCTGGTATTTTGGCCTGTTTTACTGCCGCTTCCCCCAAGTCCCCAAAGGGTAAGCAGAACTGCAGTCTTCGCACAGAATAGATTCGCATTAGCTAACAGTGTTAGCTTTTGAATATCAGAGCATACTTATTGCTATCTTGTCGACTTGGAGGCGGGTAGGGGGGTCGGTATTTCTCTTTGGATGTGTCCATTGCAGGAGCTGCTACGCTAATTGGCAACGTTTCGTTCAGTGGCTTGGTTGATGAAGTGCTGCTCCCACAAGTGAAAATCCAATATGGTCTTTGTGGATATTTTGCTTTTTATGGCCTTTTGGCTAATTTGGGTGTATTTTCTCGACTTTGTACACATCTGTCTGACTGGATCGGATCGGCAGATATTTAGCATTTTTAAATATTTGGCGATTCGTAGGCCAGTCCGGTCCCAATTTTTCGCAAATCCCTGTGATTACCTGTGCATGTTGTTGAAATAGATTGGTCCATATTTTGATCGGACTGGTGATCGGTTACTGTGTAATAACTTCAACATAAAAGCGCTCTAAGGCATTGAGTCCATAACTTGGTCCCGTAAGGTTGAAGGCTTGAAGTTAGCCTTCTAACAGCGTGTTCCTGTCATTTACAACATGGACAATTGTTGCTGCGGTTAGCTAGACTTCTTCATCCTGACAGCGTACATGTAAATAAGCGGGTACTCGAGGCAGAAAAAAATGCCTCGAGCATTTTTTTTTTTTCACCAAGAAATTTTAAATACTCGTTTCAGCTCTAGTCAGAATGTCCGAACTCTGACCCTGGTCGCCCTGCAAACGACGTAACCCAAAACGGAGCAATTTTTAAAACAGATGAATATCAAGCGTGCTGTATTTAATTTTTTTTTCCATTAAGACACCTTGGAATTTTTTTTTTAATCGAGGGGAAAAAAAACTTGCATAATATGTCTCCTTTAAAATGCTCAATACTATGTAATGTGGCAATTGGTGACATTCAGGTTAGTCGAGAGCACTTGTTGTACAACGGGAGAAGCGATGATCAGAGCACAACATTTCACATTTCCACACGCTTAGTTATCCTGAAAATAAACAATAACAAGAACCAAAAAAAAAAAAAAAAAATACCCCAGCAACATTCGCCGGCCCGTCACGTGGGAACGCCGGGCTTCGTCGACGGCCATGTTTTTTGCGCGCGCACTCGCGCGTGTGTATCCCTGCACTTTCTCTGCCTTAGAGCCGAGTGTAAGACAACACCGAACATGTGCTACAGCTGTCCCACTATAAATGCTTGACCCGGGGCCGCAGTGAAATAAAGGCATATCGGTGACCCAGTAGGGCTTTTGCCATCCCTCCGTTAAAAATCGACTTCTTCTCCATCATATCTGCTTTTTTTGTTTGTTTGTTTCTTTTACCGGGTAGCCACAGCCGCTGCATGGCCTCCATAACAACAAAAGAAGAGTTTCTTTTGGTTCCACGGGGTGCTGGAAGGAGAGCTTCAGAAATCAACGTCCCAACCGGAGTTGTCGTCAGGCGGCGGGTCTTCGTTGTCCTCCGGGAAGCTGTCGAAGTTACTCGTGTCAACTGCAGACGTGACCTGACGAGGGAGACGAGTGGACGGAGGGTGTTAAGACCACTCCACAACTGTAGAGAGCCATACCTGTAGACTTACGTTGGGGATGATGGGAGGTGTCAGTGTCCCCTTCTTCAAGCCCTCCCAGTTAAAGCCCTCAAACCACCTACAAAAAAAAAAAAAGAACAAAACAACCCAACGGTTGTTTACACTTTTTACTCCAAGTAGGCGTTATGAACGGCATTCACTTGAACATTCATCTTCCTAACCGCTTGATCCTCACTAGGGTCGCGGGGGGTGCTGGAGCCCATCCCAGCCGTCTCCGGGCAGTAGGCGGGGGACACCCTGAATCGGTTGCCAGCCAATCGCAGGGCACACAGAGACAAACAACCATTCGCACTCACACTCACACCTAGCGACAATTTAGAGTGTTCAATCAGCCTGCCACGCATGTTTTTGGAATGTGGGAGGAAACCGGAGCACCCGGAGAAAACCCACGCAGGCCCGGGGAGAACATGCAAACTCCACACAGGGAGGCCGGAGCTGGAATCGAACCCGGTACCTCTGCACTGTGAAGCCGACGTGCTAACCACTGGACTACCGGGACGACCGTACATCTACTTATGAACGTAAATTTCCAAGTTACGAAACGCCTCAACGGGAAAATATTGCCTCTTGTTACGAAAGAAATCTCAAGATACGAAAGGTAAAAATACAAAAATGGCTCGACGCTTGCAGCTCCGAGGTTTCCTGAACGCAACATACTTATTGCTGTTCTGCCATTGGCTATTCCCTAGCATCGTCCCGGCATCCCATTGACTAAGAGGGAGCGCTACCGGATCTGTTTATGTGTGTCGATATGTGTTTTTGAAACCCCTGATATAGGGATGTTAAAATAAAAAAACAAGACAATGATGTATTCGACATAAAAGTTAAAGAAAAATTGACAAAAATTACCGTTTCAAAATAAAGAACTTTGATGTTAAAGACAACTGAATGTACTGAGAGTGATTAGCGTCTCTCACTCGAGGGAATATAAAGCTGCGAAAGTTCCAAGGGCTGCAAAATCGCGTCGGTTGGTGGAGCCCGGTTTTCAAAGCAAACACGGTGAAGCGGCATTTAGCTGTTATGCTGCACGCAAATGGAATCGGTTGCCGACAGCAGTGAAGTATAAATGCCTTTTATGCCTTTATTTTACGTAACGAGTGGCTTTTGTTCTCTTTGCTTCGCCATTGAATGTTTTTTTTTCATGATAGCTAGCATGCTAAAGGAAAACGTTTGCGGAAATCGATTTTTATGTTCAAAGCCCCTTTTTGTCTTTTAAAAACGCGCCTTAAATCACATTTTAGTCTTTGTCTTAGGACTCGGCGTGACACTTGGATTTTTTTTTTGTGTGTGTTTTATTGTGTTTACAGTTTTTATGTTATTATTGTTTCTGTCTTTGTGAACAGCACTTTTGTATGCAGTTGCGGTTGTTTTTCCAAGTGTTCCAGAATAAAAGAACATTGCGGTCATTCGAGGTTGAATCGGTATGCTCACTTGTGCTTTTGGATGTCTTTGACACCATTTTTCAAGTTTCCCAGTCGTTCAGAAGGATTATCCCTGCAAAGACAACGCTAACGTCATAAACGTCCAAAAATCTAAAACTACAACAACGACAACAAAAACGCTCACCTGCATAGCTTTTTGATTAAGTTGGCAGCATTTTTGGTAATTTTCTTTGGGAATTCGATCATGTCGATGCCTCTCAGGATGATGTTGTAAGTCTTCATTGGATCAGGGCCGGAGAACGGAGGGCTAGGAAGACAGCCAGATGTGTTAAACTAGACAAGATGAGTTTTGGTTTACCTTGGAGATCCCAAGAATTTGATACCTGCCGGTCAGAAGCTCAAACATGAGGATTCCGAGTGACCAGTAATCAGCGGAGATGTCGTGGCCCTTGTTCAGGATGATCTCCGGCGCTACGTACTCGGGCGTCCCGCAGAAAGTCCACGTTTTCTTCCCAAAGCCAATCTTCTTAGCAAAACCAAAGTCCACCTAAGCGAGAAGACGGTTTCAAGATCGTGGAAAGAGAATCTGGACTTATGAGCATCTTGAAGGAGTTCCTACCAGTTTGGCATAACCCCTGTGGTCCAGGATAAGGTTCTCCGGTTTGAGGTCTCTGTAGATGATCCCTTTGGAATGTAGGTAGGCGAAGGCTTCCACCACGCAGCCTGTGTAAAACCTGGTCGTCGAGTCCTCGAATGAACCTCTGGGAAGAGCAAGAGAATCAGAGAATTTACTTAATTCTTACTTAATTACCTTGAGATAATTAATCATTCAAGGGCGGCCCGCTAGTCCAGTGGTTAGCACGTGGGCTTCACAGTGCAGAGGTACCGGGTTCGATTCCAGCTCCGGCCTCCCTGTGTGGAGTTTGCATGTTCTCCCCGGGCCTGCATGGGTTTTCTCCGGGTGCTCCGGTTTCCTCCCACATTCCAAAAACATGCGTAGCAGGCTGATTGAACACTCTAAATCAGGGGTCTCCAACGTGGTGCCCGCGAGCACCAGGTAGCCCGTGAGGACCACACCAGTAGCCCGCCAGTGCTAGGATTGTGATTTGCTTGTAGAAATTATGATTTAAAAATGCAAACATGGGCAGTATTATAGATTCTATAGCTACCTATTTAGCTATCTAACTAGCTAGCTACAGTATACATCTAGCTAGCTAATGTTCTAATATTATTAAATGTAATTTGTACAAATGTTATTTCAGACGTGTATCAATTTGGTAGCCCTTCACACAATCAGGACACATGAAGTAGCTCTCACTCTCAAAAAGTTTGGTGACCCCTGCTCTAAATTGTCCCTAGGTGTGAGTGTGAGCTCGAATGGTTGTTCGTCTCTGTGTGCCCTGCGATTGGCTGGCAACCGATTCAGGGTGTCCCCCGCCTACTGCCCGGAGACAGCTGGGATAGGCTCCAGCACCCCCCGCGACCCTAGTGAGGATCAGGCGGCTCGGAAGATGAATGAATGAATGAATGAATGAATGAATCATTCATTTTCTTCCGTGACCACACTTGTGAGTCGAAATAATGCATCCCAAATCATTTTTCCCCATTCAAATGAATGGAAAGGCCATTAATCTGTTCCAGCCTTCCCTTAATAATAAATCTAACAAAAAGAATGCAACACAAACAAACAAAGAAGTGTTTACTCAATTACTGTAAATGACCCGGTCATATTGGTTAGGAGCGGCGGGGAAGATGTTGTTTTTGCAGAGGATAAAGAATATATGTCTTAAGGTGCTGTTATATTGTCTGTCTATGTGCTGTGCCGTCGCTCGTAGGTGTTCTATGCCATTACCCATCAGAAAACAATATCTTCGTTTTATGTTTAGTTTGGCAGTAAACTTGAACCGACATGAAAGGCAATCACGTATCAACTCTAAGAAAGACATCTTCAGCGCGTGTTATTCATTCATTCATTCATCATCCGAGCCGCTTGATCCTCACTGGGCTCGCGGGGGGTGCTGGAGCCTATCCCAGCTGTCTTCGGGCAGCAGGCGGGGGACACCCTGAATCGGTTGCCAGCCAATCGCAGGGCACACAGAAACGAACAACCATTCGCACTCACACTCACACTTAGGGACAATTTAGAGTGTTCAATCAGCCTGCCACGCATGTTTTTGGAATGTGGGAGGAAACCGGAGCACCCGGAAAAAACCCACGCAGGCCCGGGGAGAACATGCAAACTCCACACAGGGAGGCCGGAGCTGGAATCGAACCCGGTACCTCTGCACTGTGAAGCCGACGTGCTAACCACTGGACTACCGGGCCGCCCAGCGCGTGTTATTAAGTAGCAAAACAGCATACCTGTCTCGGAGAATGGTCCACAGTTCTCCTCCGAGGCAGGCTTCCATCAGCATGTAGAGGTACTTGCTATCCTTGAACGTTCGATACAGTCTAAAAACACACAGTAGATGGGCCTCAAAATGGCTGCCAAATACCTTAGTGACACACAAATACAGTCATCTCACTGTGTTGCCAGTCAGTCAAAATATCGAATCAGTTTTGTACTTCCGTATTAACGTAAAGAACGTTCTCATCCTGCAGTCAAACAATCGTTACAAGACGAGGTGACCCTTTTGCGGGCCATAAAAGGTGCAGCTAATGGCTTTTTTCCAATGCTAGACGGCTAATGTGGCTAATTCACAGATCCGTGACAATAAAGACGAGTAGAAATCCAGGAGACGACCATATACGTGCTTGTCGTCATTAGCTCAGTGCTGAGAGGAGCACCAACGAGGTCAGTAATAAGACCAAAGATCTTATTTCGCTGGTTTGCTGCAACCGCATTATAACCAGGAATGGTAACGACGTATAATTCATGTACTATAAATAGACGTTAAATGTCGTGTTGGAAGGAAAGTAGGCCTATTTTTTTTTACATGACCGCTATGTACTGGTAAACCAATATACAAGGTGAAAAATTTTTGTTTCTTGCTGGACCTTTGTACAGTAAACAATCTGGATTTTTTTGTTGTTCTCAAAAAAATTGCATAATATTCATATGCCAAGATGATTTAATTAAATTGTTGGAAAATTAATTCGAAAAAGACCTTCAAAAGGATCATCGCAATGACAATTTTTAAGGCTGAGTAGTACATTGCAGATTTCAAAAATCGTTCAGCCCGACTCACCAAAAATTTTTTGTGGGCAAATGAAGCCATTTGTGACACCTTTTAACTTGGTGCTGCGCCGTGACGTTTTCCAAACTCAAAAACACGATGTGCCTCGGCGTAACCCTTTCATGCACTAATAATGATAACCTGATAAACTGTCCACTGTAGTGACCGCCGGACGATGGCCATATTGCATAGAACACCGAAGGCCGAGACGTTTATACCGAACAATAAAATCCGAGTGGGCCTCCTGCATGATGAGTTTCTCCGAGCGAATGTGCTCTTGCTGTCTGGTGTCGACGATGTGCCGCTTCTTGAGGATCTTCATGGCGAAGGTTTTGTTCTCGTCGCTCTTGAGCTGAACCTGAAGAGAGACGACGGAAGGAAGAAAACGGAGAGCGTTTAAAGCAGGTATGTCCAAAGTCCGGCCCGGGGGCCAAATCCGGCCCGCGGTCGAATTTCATCCGGCCCTCGGCCCCTGTCATAAAATCAGTGCCGTCTGGCCCGCAGGTTGGGCGCGATGGAACACGTGTTGCATCGACTGAGGTCTCGTAGACTGGTGAGTGATGTTTCATAGAGTACTGCTTCCCTCTAGTGGCTAAATGAGTAATAGCATTCACTAAATGAGTAATAGCATTTAGACACTAGAGGGCATCACTCACGAGTTATCAAGACATCACTCCGTGTTTATATTGACTGATATGTCATATTTCAAATGATCCTTGCAGTTGTGGATATGTGTATTGCTTGTTCATTTCCCTGTTGTTCGAGTCAAAGGTTTTGTGACTACTGTATTGAAAAGTCATGGTGATACATTTTATGTTTCAAATCGATCAATTTGCACTCAGGAGACTTCTGTTTAAGAAAAAGTCAAGTGAATAAGCAGTTGCATGTGATATACCTGTTTCAAATGAACCAAAAGAAATTCTTAAGATTGTTGAAATTAAAATAAAAATGGAAATGTGAAACAGACTGGCTAAAATTTTTAACAGACTAAAATTTGCTGAACAATATTGTTGTTCAATGTAAAGAATGTCAGCCAAGGTCGGCCCCCCGACATTTTACCACATAAAATCTGGCCCCCTTGGCAAAAAGTTTGGACACCCCTGGTTTAAAGCATGCGCCACCGGCCGAGATGGCGTCATTCATTTTCCCACCTTCCCCTCCTTACCAGCTCCACGCGACCAAAGCCGCCAACCCCCAGCGTGTCGATGATGTTGAAATCGGCCAGATTGAGATTGAAGAAAAAAGCATTCTCGGCTTCGTACCTGCGGATGGTGTAAAGGGGGTGGCGAGAGGGCGGGAAAGACAAGCCGAGGAACGGGATTAGACATGAGATGGATGATGAAAGACAAAATAATCCACCTCCAATTTTGCCTTGAAGTTCATTTGTTTGCAAATCTCAGAGGATTATTTGGCAGTAATCTATGATCAAGGATGTGGAGTGTACGAACGCGACAAAACACTTTGCTCGGAAAGAGACTCAAGTCTCCTCAGCTCGCAGGCAATATTAGGGCATGAGAGAACAAGAACGCGGGACATCTGGCACCCGAAACGCCAGCTCGACCCGTGCGGAAATTCTTTCCACGTGTCCGTCCGTCCCTCATCCCCTCACGCCCCCACGTGTGTTTCAGATTATTGTTTGATCCCGATCGAGTTTCATCAGATCAGGATCCGGATCAGCAGGCTTAGTATTCCTCAGGCTCCTTGCGGGTCAACTCGGAACATTTAAGGGTGTTTGTAAACCTGTGCGTCAGTTGTTTGCACCGCTCAAAGCAGAAATTGGAACTTGAATTTTACGCAGTGTTTTGAATGAACAGATTTAAGAAATTATTCACATGTGAGTTTTTGATTTTCCTCTTCATCATCTGGAGAGTGGCGCAAAAACACATTTAATTCAAATCCCAAACAAAAAAAGGCCATTTCAGTCTCTTTGTGAAATGTCAGAATGATTGACTGCATTCCCAATTACACAAACACTCAAGACATGGGCTAAAATTTCAAAAGCCCAACCAGCAAATGCGTCTCCACAATTGGCCTGCAGAGGGCAGCATTGCTCCGTTTCAACCGGAGCACAGCAAGCTATCAATCTTGATCTGCATGTCTGCGGTAGACTAACGCGGATCAACTGATAACCTCAGAGAGCAGCCGATGTTGTCTGGCCAAGATTAAAAGTGCGTTCTTACGCGTACGTGGATTCCTTTTGCGGTGGGGACGAAAAAGCAGTTGTTGTTTATTCCAGAGAGCTGAAGCCCTCAAAGAATATGAGGCCTATAAGCCATACATTAAAACCCAAAAGAGATAAGAACTAACCTTGAAATAAAGATCAAGTGCTTCAATCACACAGTTAGCCCACAAATACATACAAGACTGACTTCAGTTTTAGATCAGTTCCACATTTGCCATAACGCTAACATAAAATTTAAGGCACCCTAGCATAAACCCAAACCCAGCAAACACTTCCTTGTTTTTTAAATTTACGTTTCCCCACCCATTTTTACTTTGTACATTTTGTTTGCTAATGCTAACACTAACTAACAAGAACATTTAAAAACATTCACACAAAAATAACCACAGAAAATGACACTAAGTACTGAAATAAAAGATAGCTAAAAGAATGTAGCTATGTATAAGGGCAGGCAAAATCCTCTCGGATCCTCGTAATCCTGGTCACCACCTCTTCCAGCTCCTTCCATTAGGTAGTCGCTGCGCACTATGTTGATCTGTATATCCCTCTTTCCATCAATTCCTTCCACACTTGACTCAAAATTCCATTGTAGCACCTTGCTAACGTTTGCCGATTTTGCACATCCCTGTGCGATAGCCCGACTGCATTGTTGATTGTAGCTTCGGCCCTCTATTTGTATGATTGTCATTGATCAATATTCCACAGCACTCAACACTCTAAAGTGCTCAAGGACTTTCTACACCAGTGCACATTCATCGTTGGATGGCAACGACTGCCCCGGTGGTCACTTTAAATGGCGCGCCTATTATCTGCACCATCTGCACATGTGTCATTGTATTGTAATTAGCGCACTATCGGCGACTTTATTTGCGTGACGCTTCGTTGCCGCAGCTGTCGTTGGTCAGTTACCCTCCGTAAAGACTCTATGAATATGACTCGTCTTTTTTTTTTTAGTCAGTTCAATAGTAGTTTTTCTCATACAACCAGAGATGAGTTTGTGTTTTTACACACCTATAAGATGATCCTGATTCAGAGTAAAAGAAAAAAAAAAGATGGCAAAAAATCTTTAAAAGAGCTCAATAATAAGCATGAGAAAAAGTTTTTTAAAGTGGACTGAATCTTATTCGCTTTTTGTGCAGCATAACAGCTCCATGCTGCTTCACCGTGTTTGCTTTGAGGGCCAAACTCTCAAGCTTTATCATAAGCCGATTGATAACTAATGATAACGCTAACTTGAACCAAATCCCCAAACCCTAAATCCTGATTTGAACTGCAAAAACTAACCAGAACGGCAAAACCGAACTGAATCCTGAACCCCTTTGCAGAAACTGAAAACCAAAGCCAACAATTTAGCACCCCAAGACAATGACAACCCACGTTACCATGGTAACCGCGGCATGCATGCAACGTTCTGGAGAGAGATTGTTTTTCATTTCACCACTGCTCGGTTTTTAGCCAAGCCCAAAATGTAAGTCCATGATGCTTTAACTTAGCCCCCCGGCAATGTACAATCGCATTATTTCCAGGTAGAATGGTACATCGTAATGTTATACAGCAAAATCTTTTCAAAGCGCTGTGTGGCAAAATGGTCCTCTACAGATGGAGGAGCACCCCTGTGGGTGCTAAAACTGTGGAGGACTGATGAGGTCATAGAAATAATACAAGCGCCCTGAGTTCAGAGTTAGTTTGCGCTCTGCAGTCTGCTTTCGTTTTCTCTCAGCATGTCTCTAAAATGCACTTTTGACCTTTCCATACTTTTTCAAATAAAATTGAAAACGCCGTTCAACTGTTCAATGTTTCTGAATAACTTTGCTCTTCTCTAACAAGACACTGTATGAATGAAGAATGAAATTCCGAAGTAAGTGTACAAAGTTTCAAGAGGGTCAAAAAGTCAAACTAAGTTCATTAAAGTGCATTCTGAAATGTGACACGAAAGCCCAATAACGTCGGAACTAAGTCGCACAGAATAACAAAACGTGGCATTGCATATGCTTACAAAACAACAAAATAAGGCGTCTTTCTATTTCAGGTAATCGCAAACCCCCGCCGAGCCAACGGCGGCGGCTTGATCAAAACCAACGTTGATATTCTTTGAAGGGAAAGCGCTGGGAACAGCGGGGAGCAGCTGGAGCTTTACGGCAAGCCAACCAATGGGGAAGATCGTTTCCATCACCGCGGGATGCTGACTCAGGTTTTCCTTGCCGTGCAGCTTTGTCGCTGCTGGGCGGATACTTCCAGCAAAACGGTGCAAATGCACGTGCAGCCCGGGAAGCGGGCAATGTCGAGCTTAAAAAAGCTGCTGACGGGACTTCGGGGAAGAGCAATTGAATTCAAGCAATTTTTAAATGACAAAAACCGCAATTTTATACACATATACAGTGTGTGTGTGTGTGTGTGTGTGTGTGTGTGTATGTGTGTGTGTGTGTGTGTGTGTGCGTGTGTGTGTGTGTGTGTATATATATATATATATATATTTTAAGGGCGGCCCGGTAGTCCAGTGGTGAGCACGTCGGCTTCACAGTGCAGAGGTGCCGGGTTCGATTCCAGCTCCGGCCTCCCTGTGTGGAGTTTGCATGTTCTCCCCGGGCCTGCGTGGGTTTTTTCCGGGTGCTCCGGTTTCCTCCCACATTCCAAAAACATGCGTGGCAGGCTGATTGAACACTCTAAAATTGTCCCTAGGTGTGAGTGTGAGTGCGAATGTTCGTTTCTGTGTGCCCTGCGATTGGCTGGCAACCGATTCAGGGTGTCCCCCACCTACTGCCCGAAGACAGCTGGGATAGGCTCCAGCGCCCCCCGCGACCCTAGTGAGGATCAAGCGGCTCGGAAGATGAATGAATGAATGTTTACACAGAGTTCGTCCCTGCTTAAAAATATTTATAACTGCCTAATCTATATCAATTGATATTTTAGTGATCACACTAGGTGTCAAATATTGGGCGTAGCTCATAATATGTGACACGGCATATTTTCACCGCTAGGTCAGTGTTAATCAAATCTTTATTAAAGCAGCTTTTTTTTTTTTTTTTTATACACGTAACTCATAGCCGAGGGTGCCTTATGACTTCTGAATTGATATTCTCTTGTTTCCATGGCGACGGCAACACCGTGTTGCAGGTCGTCTCTTCGTTTTTCTCCCTTTTCAATCATCTGTTGTTATGCGACAGACCTGAAGGTGCAGTTTATGCATTGTACTCGCGCGAAGGAAACTTTTTTTTTTTTTTTTTTCCCCCGAAACGGTCCATTAACGCTCCCGCCCAGCCGAGTGCAATGCGTGACATGCTCGGTTTGAGCCTTCCATGTCCCATCTTCTTCGGCCGCATTCAACGGTCTGAGATTTTTTTTTGATGGTGTTTTCTCATCAAACCACTGGCGACCAACTCCTGGCATTTGTCAAAATCGCTCCGATGCATCAGAGTTTTTCCAAAGAAAGTATAACGTACAACATGAGTGTCAATCGGGGTGTATCTTACTTGGCTTTGGCGTCGACGTCTTCATGGCCTTTGCTGGACACGTCCTCCAAGCCTCCAATCAGGTGCTTAAATGAACTGCAATAAAAGAAAAGCTGGCGTCAACAGCGTTTGTGCAACACGAGAGCCTGACTGACGAGTTGTCATCAAATATTCATTGGGTGCGCCCGTAAAAAAAAAAAAAAAAAAAGACGACAAATTGAGAACACGGAGGAGTTGTTATGACTGTAAAACTTTACAACAAAGCTGTGACTTGTTTGCAAGGTGACCAGATTTTAATTCAAGTGACCCAAATAAGGGCGGCCCGGTAGTCCAGTGGTTAGCACGTCGGCTTCGATTCCAGCTCCGGCCTCTCTGTGTGGAGTTTGCATGTTCTCCCCGGGCCTGCGTGGGTTTTCTCCGGGTGCTCCGGTTTCCTCCCACATTCCAAAAATTTGCATGGCAGGCTAATTGAACACTCTAAATTGTCCCTAGGTGTGAGTCTGAGCGTGGATGGTTGTTCGTCTCTGTGTGCCCTGCGATTGGCTGGCAACCGATTCAGGGTGTCCCCCGCCTACTGCCCGAAGACAGCTGGGATAGGCTCCAGCACCCCCCCGCGACCCTAGTGAGGATCAAGCGGTACAGATGATGAGATGAGATGAGATGACCCAAATAACCAGTGACTTTGGAACCGCCTTGAGGTCTTGACTGTATGACTTGGATCGAGGAAGGAACTGGAGTGGGCGAATTGCATCCTTTACTTTCATTTACAGGAGGAGAATTCAATGTTTTATGGTCACGTTATTGGGAGTGTACCGAAAAACCATTTGGATCAAAAAATCGGTTTTGGATTCCGATGACGTGAATGCATCCAGTCAAATCGTATTGAATCGTTCCACTTTAGAATGTACCCTCATGTATGGAGCTAGGTATTGAATCTTTCATTGGAGAGGCACACACCGGAGTCCAATCTGAGGGGCCGGGGGGGGGGGGGGGGGGGGGGGAGATTTGCATTTTGGAGATTAAGAATCTGTCCTCGATTTACTGAAAATCACCCCCAGTCACTGTTTTTGTGCCCATTTTGTGGCATCTTGCTGCTCAGGAACTAGTTTGAAGTGAGGAGAGAACCTTGGCTTGGACAAAAGTAGTCCTTTGCCACCGTGCTGGTACAAAGGAACTATGTGAAAGTGAGTTGAGGAGCTGTGTTTAGATAAAAGTAGTGCGATGGCACCATCTTGTGTCAATATTGGTGAATTAGAACAACACCTCTTCATAATCAAGAATCGACCCACCCGTCAAACCAGCACACCAAGTCGAACAACCTTTGTAATTTTTTTACATTTCCACCTGCTCCGCTCTCTTCAAACAATTCAAAAGAGCAGGAAAAAAAAATATGCTCACAAAAACACAATTCCACTCAGGACTCATTAAGCTGTCACACCAAAAAAATGTCATACATCTGCTGAGAGCAATTGCGTCGCGAATTGTGCCGTTTGCCTCGCCCATTAATGGCCCCGCCGATTGTTTCCACTCTGGCAATGAACGCGCATGGGCGAAAGGGGGCTGGGGGGGGGGGGGGGGGGGGGGGGATGCCGTCACACATATCGAGCTCTCTCTGCAGGTGGAGAAACAATCGGACACGCGTTTGAACGGCAGGCAGAGAGCGAAAGGCAACGGTCATCACCTGTGCGGAATGACTCTGTCATTATCCGCGCCGTTAGCTCCGAGGAAGGCTCGTTTGAGTTCGATATACTCCACAGCTGGGCCCTTGGTAAGACGATACCCCCCCCCCCATCCCACCCCACTACACCCCCCACCCCCCCATAAACCTCGTCCACTTTGTTTATTCCCACAACAAGACTTAACACTCCTCGGATAAAGCGTTCCCTCAGATGTCGGGCTCAAAACAACAACAGCCCCCCCGTATTCTGAATTCCTACACCTGTCCTCTCGGCGCCGCTCCTCAAAGCAAAGCATTACTTTTCCTTTAGGGCCGAAGAAGAAAAAAAAAACAAAAACATTTACATGCAAATGAGCCGAGCACTAAAGGCAACTCGTCGCGGTGAGCGGAATATGAAAGATGAACGTCTTCCAGGAGACGGATCGGCGTGAGCATCGTCTGATTGTTATTTCGTCAAGAGATCTGATCCGCTCCTTGTATGGAAATGAGTACAAACACTGGAACGGAAAGAGAATTTTCACGTACTGGAAGAATTTTGACTGCGCTACGTTTCATTTTAGCATCTTTGTCACTCATGACTACAACATGGGCGGCCCGGTAGTCCAGTGGTTAGCACGTCGGCTTCACAGTGCAGAGGTACCGGGTTCGATTCCAGCTCCCGCCTCCCTGTGTGGAGTTTGCATGTTCTCCCCGGGCCTGCGTGGGTTTTCTCCGGGTGCTCCGGTTTCCTCCCACATTCCAAAAACATGTGTGGCAGGCTGATTGAACACTCTAAATTGTCCTAGGTGTGAGTGTGGTTGCGAATGGTTGTTCGTCTCTGTGTGCCCTGCGATTGGCTGGCAACCGATTCAGGGTGTCCCCCGCCTACTGCCCGAAGACAGCTGGGATAGGCTCCAGCATCCCCCGCGACCCTAGTGAGGATCAAGCGGCTCGGAAGATGAATAAATGAATGACTACAACATCATCATCAACACGCACCATCAGCACTGGCGTCCCCCAAGGATGCGTCCTCTCCCCACTGCTCTTCTCCCTCTACACGAATGGCTGCACCTCAACGCACCGGGCCGTCAAACTCATAAATTTTGCAGACACCACAGTCATCGTTCTCTTCCGGGTTTAGATGTGAGTGTGAGAGTGGATGGTTTTTCGTCTGTGTGTGTGTGTGCCCCGCGATTGGTTGGCAACCGTTTCAGGGTGTCTCCCGCCTACTGCCCGAAGACAGCTGGGATAGGCTACGGAAAATGGATGGGTTCAGTTGGGCATAATCCAATCGGGCACGATGACCAAGTATGTCGGAGTAACTCGATCTTCTTACGCACGTGAGCAGGTTCCGAATGTTTCAGAAATGGGAATTTTGAACTTCACCTGAATATTGTGCGGGATGTATACATTGACCCGTCATTGCAGAGTGGTACGCTAAATACATTAACTACGTGGTTAAGCCACTATTACGAAACGGGTTAATTGATCTCTATGATTCACTGCAGATTATTTCACCGTATTCACACTTTGCCGTCGATTGATTCCATCGACTAAAACAGTTAAAACCAATAAATTAAAGTGGCACCATTTATTGTCATAGTTGACGGATACTCACTCTCGATCAATGACGAGGCAGGTGACCGCCTCTGCTGCAATAACATTGGCAGTCCTGATGTCCTCCCTGTAGAAGCCGGAGAAGAAAAAAAACACACACACAATTAGCCACAATAGAACATGTAAGAACTTTCACTTTCCAATGACCGTGAATTGATCATCAAATGCGGAAGGTGAGTCGATCGGTTAACGTCGAACATGACACTTGCTCATATTTGAAGTCCAACCCATCATCTGATTGGCATTCCTCATCCGACGAGTTGCTCCAATCGCACGAATCCTCCGAGTCGGTGTTCCAACAATCCATCGGTAACGAGTTGCGAAGCCACAGAAGTACTCCGATAAAACACTAAAAAAAAAAAAAACGCGCCGCCGAAAAAGACAAGCCAACTCTCAGATTGACATCCCGTCAGGCGATTATTTGGACACTTGAAGGGGCTCAGCTCCACTCCAGTGCGTGCGGTCCATCACTCAATATGTCTCTGTGTAACTTATGGCAGCCTATTTCAATGATGGTCCATTGCAAATCCCTCCTCCGCACCCCGCCTCGAGGCCCCCCCCCCCCCCACACACACACACATTCCGTACGCTACGAATAAAGGTCACAGCTGGTGAGTTTTGATCGGCGTTGGGTGAGTAGGAGAGCTGAAAGGAGGACGGAGGCCAGTGGAGGTTTTAACAGTTGATGGATCAGGGGCCCCTCTGTTCAAGTGGGGGGGGGCACATGGACAACTTTATCACAGGGCTTAGTTTTCTTTTTGGGGTGAAATAGAAATAAGGAAGTGAATTATGAGTTTCAGCGCTGTCTGGCATCTACTGGATTCTGCCTCGTGATGTCCGGTTAACAATTTTTTATTCATTCATTCATTCATTCATCTTCCGAGCCGCTCGATCCTCACTAGGGTTGCGGGGGGTGCTGGAGCCTATCCCAGCTGTCTTCGGGCAGCAGGCGGGGGACACCCCGAATCGGTTGCCAGCCAATCACAGGGCACACAGAGACGAACAACCATCCGCGCTCACACTCACTACCTAGGGACAATTTTAGAGTGTTCAATCAGCCTGCTATGCATGTTTTTGGAATGTGGGAGGAAACCGCAGCACCCGGAGAAAACCCACGCAGGCCCGGGGAGAACATGCAAACTCCACACAGGGAGGCCGGAGCTGGAATCGAACCCGGTACCTCTGCACTGTGAAGCCGACGTGCTAACCACTGGACTACCGGGCCGCCAACAATTTTTTATTTTTTTTAAATTTAAATAAAGTATCGCTACAATTTTTTTTATACAGCCATAAGTTAGCAGTGGTTCAACTCAAATGAACAAATCAAATATTTTATTCTTTAGAAATTAAGAAATGTCAAAATTTTAGCTGAAAATGTCATGACGGGGCCCCGATTTCTGATCGCATGATCGGATCAGGACAATTTTATTTTATACATGACCTATAACTAAGATATGCAACCTATATATGTACGTATCACCAGTATCCAAAGCGAACATTCTAGCATTGATTTTTTTTTTTTTTTGAAAGGAGGCTGAAGGCAAATCCACAAAGTTAACTTGTTTCACTTTCATCAAAGTTGTTGTTACGCACCAGCTGTGATTTGACACGATTGCTGCAAGAAGTTGTCACCCTACTTCACAAAAAGAAAAAAAAAATGGGTGTCCCCTCTACAACTGGAGCGGGCTCATTTTTAATTCATGCCACATATGTGCCAGACAAGGACACAACAAGAAAGCTGCCTTTACGTGCCTCTTATCATTCCCAGATTGCATCAAACTACTTGAGAAGAAGTCCTTTCGTTTTCGTTTTAAAGGCAACTCAATGTGCTTCACACAAGCAAAGACACGACCCAAAAAAGGTTTAGAAGACCTTTATCGCAGGTATGAGTTTCTCAGGCAAAAGTGTATCACATTTGCAGTGTTCACCAAGAAAATGATTAAATAAAATACAATTTATGTTGTGAAATGAGTCATAATATATTTCATTGTTAATTGTAAAAAGGCCAAGTGTGAACGTAGCCAAGCCAATATTTATTTGATAAAAGTATCATCAATCATATATTATTATCATTATTGTTATTGGAGATTTTGTCACAAATTTCTTGAAGTCTAAAGTTGGATTAAAATTGGATAATATTGTGAAATACAATTACTGAATAAAACACAATCAAAACTGAAAAATCGTCTGAAATACATAAACATCTTTTAAAACAATGATTATGATGATCTCTGACAGTGACAATCAAAAGCCTAAGATTTAAAATAAATAAAGAAATAAATAACTGCCTTGGAAGTAATTAGTTTGTGTCTAATGAAGTGCCAGCTGCCTGTAAACTAAAACGGATTTTGACCCGAACTCTTACATAATATCGTTTCAATGCAAACAAGCAGATCACACTTGGTTTTCCGAATGACGCAAATACATCAAACCGGGCCTGGACATATGCTGTGCTTCATTTTGTTTTTCGACGCTGATGAGCGGCAGCTAATGACATCCACGATCTGTTATGGGAGCTCATTCACCCCCCCCACCCCCCAAACAAGAAAGCAAGTGTCACTTAATTGCCATGCCGACGACGATGCACAACAAGGCCAAGGGATGCATGTTTTAAAATAATGGTTACATAAGCATGAATCTGACGTACGTGACCTTAAGGGTTCATTTGTGTCTCATGACACCCGCCCCCCAACATAGTGTGCCGTTGCGTTGACAAGGTTCGCAACCGTATCCGTCATTTGCACACTTCGGAGGCTTATATCAGCCACTAAGCCAACGAAAACAAACGAGGTGCTTTTTAATTAGCCCAGAACGAACACGCCGTCCGGGGTGCATGTACATACTGGCTCAGATGCTATAAGTGGGGAAGAATGTTCTTTTGCAGTCACTGGCGGTGTTGATTACCGAAGGAGAGGCCGAGACTTAACCTGGTAATTTGACAGCGATCTAGTGTCCTGGGAAAAGGGTTATAAAAATAATATACAAGCACACAGCCTCGCTGTGCGGGCCAAACGGCAACATTAGCATGTAACAAGTGATTTGTACTTTACTCCACTCCCAAATACTTAGAATGTTTTGGGCCTTTCACGGCAGAATAGAAGGAGCAGAAAATCAATCAATCTATCAATCAAGCTGAAACACGCTTGGCCCTCTGATTGTTCCGCTGAACGTTAGGGCAAGCTCCCTCGCTGTCCATCTTTAAAACTTTTTTTTTATTCTTTGGCTTTTGACTCAGCATGGATCTTGATTTTTAGTTTTCCTCTTTGTTATTAATTGGTTGTTTTATTGTCTGAATTATTTTTGCTCCATGTACATCACTTTGTATACAGCGGTGGTTGTTTTAAAGTGTTCTATAAATACAGCTGAGATGAGTTGAGAGAATCTAGCTATCTACTTAGCTAGAGTGCTAGGTAGCTTGACAAGTAGTTAGCTATCTACTAAGTTAGCTATCGATCTAGTTAGTGAGAGAGAGCGAGAAACAAAGAGAGAGAGAGAGCTAATATCCATCTACTTAGCTAGAGTGCTAGTTAGCTTGATGGGTAGTTAGCTATCTACTAAGTTAGCTATCGATCTAGTTAGTGAGAGAGAGAGAAACAAAGAGAGAGAGAGAGCTAATATCCATCTACTTAGCTAGAGTGCTAGGTAGCTTGACGGGTAGTTAGCTATCTACTAAGTTAGCTGTCGATCTAGTTCGTGAGAGAGAGAGAGAGAGAGAAACAAAGAGAGAGAGAGAGGGCTAATATCCATCTACTTAGCTAGAGTGCTAGTTAGTTTGATGGGTAGTTAGCTATCGAGCAAGTTAGCTATCAATCGAGCTAGTCATAGATAGATAGATAGAGAGATAGAGAGATAGAGAGATAGAGAGATAGAGAGATAGAGAGATAGAGAGATAGAGAGATAGAGAGATAGAGAGATAGATAGATAGATAGATAGATAGATAGATAGATAGATAGATAGATAGATAGATAGATAGATAGATAGATAGATAGATAGATAGATAGATAGATAGATAGATAGATAGATAGATAAAAAACTGATAGAAAACATCATGTCAGGTGTCCCTGTTAGTCCACCAACATTACAGGCCCCTAAAGCAAAAAAATCAAGGGTCACCACCAAACCAGTATCGCTTCAAAGTGATTCGGGTATTAAATGAAATATTGTTCCTAAGGGTGAAAACAAAAGCAAGTGCTTGAGTGGTTTTAAAAGAAAGATAGCAAAGAAAACACTTAAAGCAGCAATAAAAGCCTGAGAATGTTAGAAACTATTCCGGTGCTCTTTTCATCCCTCCCTGGTGTCAAAAGTCAGACACGCAGTTGACAGCTTCGGCTGGCCGACAGATGCTTACGAGGGTGTTGCCCATGCTTGAGAATTTGGCGCTCAAGCCTTAGCTGACTTGAAATGCTTGACAGCGTTAACACCTAAACTCCTTCCTTCGCCTGCTCCATTTCGAAAATATTGTGTGAACCCGTGGGTAACGCGGACTCGCTGTTGCTCTTCACACTCGAGTATGTTTATGAATTAGAAAAGCAGCAATGTGGGATTATTGTTGAAAAATGGCCTCAAGGGAGCTTCAGGCTTGAATGTCATGTAGAAGAAATCAGTGGAAACCTCTCCGGTGGAACTCTTGCAATTTGTTTGGCTTTCAAATTCCTATTGAAATAGAAATACAGAAGAAAAAAAAACACTATACCACTTCAGATTTTTTGGAATCAACGCTAAGATTGTCTCAAAGTCAACCCTTCTTCATTTTCACTTTCATTTCATGAACTGATTTCGCTTAGCTGGCAGCCACAGTGATCAATCGTCACCGACGACCGACGCCATTTTGCGGAATCAATACCTGATTCTTTCAAATCACATCTAAGAGGCAAAAACACAACAATCTCTTAACTCATCCCAAATCTAAACATTGCTTTTTAAAAAAATTTAAATAAAAAATCTAAAGCCGTTATTGTCATTCTATGCCATGCACAATTATTTTACTTCAATTTCTTCCTGCTTGCATTCTGAGCCTGTTGGCCAAAGTTTGTACACGTGTGCACTTTATTCACTATACACCCAGTCACAAAAGTACATGCAACAGCACAGCCAGCGGTCAAGGGTAAGCTCCGAACCTACAGAGATGACATATGGAATTCTTGATGTTCTATATGGAAGACCTCGCAAAACATCAATAAAATGTAATCTAATCATTGTGGAGCTGAGAAACGCTCTTGCGCGCAAACACTGTTGGAGAACTCGCTTTGATTCTCCTCGCAGATGAAAGGCAGAAAATGCTGGTCAAGAGAAACCTTTTGGGGGTGAGGAGGGGGGGTGGGAGGGGGGGGCTGTTGGTTTTCATCCACCGACACATAGTTAACTTGCTAATCAAAAGCCTGCTTTGCAAGATGGCCGTCATCGGCCGTCATTTCCATTTGGCCGAGACACAGCCATCAAAGCTCGGACTCAAGACGGCTCAGCGGACAAAAGGGGCGCTCGGCACAATAAAAGATGATAATCACGGCGTCCTTATTGCGGCATGGAGATCACGTTGTGTGAATAAACAAACGGTGAGATGATCTTTTCAGGATGGCCTCTTTTGAAATTGCATTTTGGGAAGAAAAAAAAAATGTTATGTAATAATTGTGCAAGAACACTGCTCTTTCAGTTTTAGCAACACTTTACAGTTTCATTTAAAAATCTTGTTTCATCGTTTTGTCCCTCCCACACTCTTGAAATATTTTCAATATTTTTTAAAACGCATTCCAAAAACACTTCCTGCACCGGCATCCATCCACCCACTCGGGAGTTTCAACTGCGCTAGGAAGTGATTGCTGAGCTAATCTGTTGTTTTCATTCATTCATTCATTCATCTTCCGAACCGCTTGATCCTCACTAGGGTCGCGGGGGGTGCTGGAGCCCATCCCAGCTGTCTCCGGGCAGTAGGCGGGGGACACCCTGAATCGGTTGCCAGCCAATCACAGGGCACACAGAGACGAACAACCATCCGCGCTCACACTCACACCTAGGGACAATTTAGAGCGTTCAATCAGCCTGCCACGCATGTTTTTTGGAATGTGGGAGTAAACCGGACCACCTGGAGAAAACCCACGCAGGCCCGGGGAGAATATGCAAACTCCACACAGGGAGGCCGCAGCTGGAATCGAACCCGGTACCTCTGCACTGTGAAGCCGACGTGCTAACCACTGGACTACCGGGCCGCCTCTGTTGTTTTCATACAAAACTTATTAAAGAAAAAAAAACGTCCAATTAACCCAAATAGTGGTCAGTCGCTTTTTGACTCATAATTGGGTTATTTTTTTGACTATTTGTTGTCATAAATAGATACAACAGGAATATAATGTGTTATCGAATAGAATGTATTGAAAATAAAACACGCATTGTAGTGCTTGCATACAGGTATTTGCCTTTAAGAGGCGGGGCCTGGTGGAGTGGCATGTGATGTCAGCGAGCCATTGTGTTGACTTTTCCCCCGGTGTTACAGAACAATATTGAACATAAGACAAAGACAAGTTTGTATTTGAACAATGGCAACAAATAAAATGGCTGCGTCAAACCCGAATGGAAAACTTGCTGTTTGTTTTACTAGTTACTCCACCCCCCCCCCCCCCCAAATGGGGTGTTATGTAATTACGTAAGACAACTAGTGGTGGCCCAAGACTTTTGCAGAATACTACATGATGTCATTTCATCTTTTTTTGAATGGTAGCACAGATGCCGGATCCATTATCAAGAGCATGCTGTCAGAATCTCATTCACATCGCTTGCCGGGTCAGATTTCAATTTGGAACGACCGACCGAAGATCCGACCACCTTCCTCGTCACGTCTACTTTCAAAGCGTCATTAGTCGGTAACATACGGCCAAGGTCAGGCCATCTGCACTGCACCGGCTGTCTCGTACAACTGAGTGGTTAACCGGTTGCTAAAATTGTCATCCGTGGTCATTAAAACACGCATCGAATACGAAACAATCGTGTGCAGTGACGCCAGGAAGACGTTTGTGGAGTATGACCAGATTTTTCAGTCGCGACCAAATTCTAACGTGCTCCAACTGCGAAACTGAATATCAAGATTCAAGTTTGCCATCACCGTGAGATACTAGTGGTGAGAATGCGTTGCCCAAAGAATAGAGGTACTTTATTTTCGCTGAAGCAAAACGCTTTACGGTGCAATCAGCAGAAAATTGCACACGCAGTTACTGGAAAGTGGCTTTGGAACAAAAAGGAAATGATCGACCAGGATGTCATGACAACAAAAACATCCTCAATCGTAAACCAAAATAAAAAGAAATATTGTAGAATTTTAAATTAGGGTTAGGAGGTCAAAGTAGGGTTCTCAACTATAGTTCAGGTTTTGAATTTGGGTTTTAAACTATCGTTAGGGTTTCAAAGTAGGGTGTTAAACTCGGGTTAGTGCTTCGAATTGGGGTTCCAAAATTGGATTGGGATTTCAAAGTAGGGTTTTAAACTAGGTTTCGGGTTTCAAAGTAGGGTTAGGTGGCAAAATACGTTGTTAAAACTAGGATTAGGGTGTCAAAGTCGGATTTAAAATAAGGATTAGTGCTTCAAATTAGCATTTGCGAGTAGGGTTGGTGTTTCAAAGTAGGGTTTTAAACTAGGATTAGGGTTTCAAGGTAAAGTATTAAATTAGGGCTAGGGGTGAAAATAGGGTATTAAACTAGAGTTAGGGTTTCAAATTGAGGAAGTAACCTAGGGTGAGGGTTTCAAATTAGAGCATTACACTCGATTTGGAGTTTCCACGTAAGGTTACAAATTATTGTTAGGGTTTGAAAGTAGGGTTTTGAACTGGGGTTAGGGTTTCTAAATTGGGTTTTAAACGATGACTAGGATTGGTAACTAGGGTTAGGGTTTCAAATGGAGGTTTTTAACTTGAAGATGGGTGTCAAAGTAGGGTTTTATACTATAATTGATGCAAAACGTTGACACGTCAGACCCCCAACACAGAGCAGAAAGTGGTGCCAAATATTTTTGCTTTTGAAACTGAGAATTTTTTTTCACATTATAATTGCACTACTTTTTTTCTGGACTTTCCAGAACCATCAGTCAAGTTTCTTTAATAAGACGCAAATAATGCTGAAATTGGCAAACACGAACAGCCCCCACACCAACTTAGTTTAACAACTGGATAAAATTATAGTGTTCTCTGATTTATCTTACGAGTGATCATTTATTTAAATGGGTTTTTTTTCACAGTATAAAAGCCCATTTTCAAGATCACCTCCTCTTCAAACGGATTATTTGATGCCCGTGCAAGCAAATTTTTGCAGTAGCATGACTGACCAGAAGAGGGCGACATCCTCTTTTTTTGCAATTGCCTGCTTAACGACCTCACTCCTCTATTCTCAAATGTGCTTCTCCATCCCTCTCCCTTTTCGTTTCATTTTAACTTCCTCATCAAGGGAGGAAAAAAACAAGAAAAAAAAGAAAAAGAGAAAAAGCACGTGCAGGCAAAAGAGCCGGCCGAGTAAAAATAGTTTTCATGGCTCCGGCCATCTGCGCCAGACAAAATATATTATTTATTGTACTGGCAGGTAAGTATTCTTCAAGACAAAAGTGTTTATGATATGGCTCAGAGTATTTGCAGTGGCCGTGGGGCACTCGAGGCTTCAAGTAGACACAATCTGGCGCTTTGCTGGGCGCGTGCGTGCGTGCATGCGTGTAGGCGCACTGCAATTACGTCTCCAGAGATGTAATTGTCGGCTTTATTGTGAATGTTTACAGCCATGTGTGTATTTTGTTTTTCTTTTGATTGTCATGTCAATTACAAAAGGTGTGAAGATAACCATAAAACAGGAGATGGGAGCAAATGGCGATGCTATACTAGGTAGATGTATGATAAAAATAGAGCATGAGTCATGATAGCTAGTAGAGAGTTCTGTAGCTCTTTAAAAAAAAAGAATAAATAACTACTAAAAATGCTCTCAAACTGTTGGCAATCATGGAAATTTTAGGTTCAAAAATGACTTCCATACTTACAAATTATGTATGCGTTTACATCTTTCTAGGACAGCGACGTATACTGACAAGCAGGACAATGTAATGTTTTTCCACTGAATGGTAGAAGGGACAGCAGGAATTTAATCAACCACTTTTTCGGAAAAGTATATATATAAATGTATTACTTTTGTGTAACCAACATTTCTTCAAAAACGCAGATATATTTCTTAAAAATCCCTTAAAAACTGGAAAATAAAATGTGTAATATTGTGTATGATATATTTGCGAATCCACAGGTGCCAAACGGTAAGTTTACAATTGTCGACTGCAGTTGTAATATCACAATTCACCAGTAAATGGCAGACATGGGTTAGTTGTGATCGCAATGGATCTTATACTGTCCTATACTACATGAGTTGACCTAATATATACGGCAAATATATATATATATACCTATATATATATATATATATAAAAATCCTCATCTCACCCCTCGGGTGGTGTCCGTCCCTCATTCAGCTCGGGTCCTCTACCAGAGGCCAGGAAGCTTGAGGGTTCTGCGCAGTATCCTTGCTGTTCCCAGCACTGCACATTTCTGGACTGAGATGTCCGATGTTGTTCCCGGGATCTGTTGCAACCACTCATCTAGTTTGGGGGTCACTGCCCCGAGTGCTCCGACCACCACAGGCACGACTGTCACCTTTACCTTCCAGGCTCTCTCCAGCTCCTCTCTGAGCCCTTGGTATTTCTCGAGTTTCTCATTTTATATATATATATATATATATATATACCTATATATATATCTATATATAGATATATATATAGGGCGGCCCGGTAGTCCAGTGGTTAGCACGTCGGCTTCACAGTGCAGAGGTACCGGGTTCGATTCCAGCTGCGGCCTCCCTGTGTGGAGTTTGCATGTTCTCCCCGGGCCTGCGTGGGTTTTCTCCGGGTGCTCCGGTTTCCTCCCACATTCCAAAAATATGCATGGCAGGCTGATTGAACACTCTAAATTGTCCCTAGGTGTGAGTGCGAATGGTTGTTTGTCTCTGTGTGCCCTGTGATTGGTTGGCAACCGATTCAGGGTGTCCCCCGCCTACTGCCCGGAGACAGCTGGGATAGGCTCCAGCACCCCCCGCGACCCTAGTGAGGATCAAGCGGTTCGGAAGATAGAATACCGCAACATTTTAAAATTTTGATTGTGGATTTTGTGGGGGAGGGAAAAGATACACCAAAGTTTTTGCACTTCATGCTGGTTTGCTGTTCAGCATTTTTCTGCCATCTTTGAATGGTTGTTTTTATGCAAGAGAGCCCCTTTTCACTGGGAAAAAAAATGGTGGTTTGTTTCAAATGCTTTTGTTGTTGGGTGGAGCACAGTGGATCTTTTAAAGATGTATTCAGAAAACTTTTATATATTAACAGCACATAGGCACATATTTGTATTTTTGTCGTACATCTGGTTAGGAAGTGTGTGGGCCTGTGTGCCACCCCTGACAGCAAAAAAACAAAAAACAAAAAAAAAATTGCGAACCCACATGAGGCATTTAAGTTGCCCAGCCTGAGCTAGCTTAAAAAAAAAGGTTTGGAAACAGTGTGCGGCTCCGAGTGCCATCATCTCCCCCCCCCCCCCCCCCCCTGTATTTCCACTTCAACACCATCAGCAAGTGCCCCGGCCTGCCTATCGCATTTGAAAACATTCGCACCTGTCAAGCGGAGTGAGCACTGGCAACAACAACCAAATTAAAAAAAAAAAAAAAGATAAACAGAACGGCGTTACCATAAGAGACAGGCGGAAGACGGATCGCAAATTAGAGAGGATAAGGATGTGCGAGGCAACGGGAGAGAATGCGGCTGACAGTGACAGAAATCGAAACGGAGAGAAGATCCAAATGGAAAGAGGCAGCGTCGTTAGGCATCAACAAACCCTTGCAGCGCCTTTTCCCCGAACCAGTCTCCCTTTCCCAAGCTGCGCAGGTAGACGGGCTCTCCGTTGGGTGGGTCCTCCCTGGTCACATTAACCTAGAGAGAAAGAGAGAGAGAGAGAGACAACAGCTGAGGTGTCACACAACCGTCAATCAAAAAAAAAAATGTACGCGAGAATAAATAGGCCAGCTGTGGACACGGGTCACTTCATTAGCGGCGAGACGTGCGAGTAACGGTGACCGCGCACCTCAGGAACTTGACTTGTCAGAGGGAATGATGCCTGACATTCTTCGAGGAAGCTGTTGATTTGGCTTTTTGCGCATTTTTATGCCTCGCAAAAGATCCCATGGACCAGTGCTTTTTTGTTACTTAAAAAAAAAATACCCCTTTGCTTGCTAATACCCCTTTTCCACCACCCAAAAAATGTGAGAACTGTGTGTGTGTGTGTGTGTGTGTGTGTGTGTGTTTGCGCGCGTGTGCGAGTCTGTGTGTGGCAGGATGCAAGATATAATCATGCGTCCTCTACAGAAAGTTCCCTGCTCTGTCGTCTCCTCGGAGGGGAAATTAAGGGAAATAGCCATGTGGGAAAAGGTCAAATCCGTGCATGTGACGTTTGTGTGTGTGTGTGCGCGCGTGTGTGTGTGAGTATAAACAAAGTGAACGGTCTGCAGCTGGATGGATGGAGGTCTTGAGGAGCCGACGATGAGAAGAAAGGAGCGTTGGCGCGGAGTGCCGATGCGGATTTGGACCTGGGAGTCGCGGCTTGGAGTTTGAAGCGGATTACGTGGGACAGGAGAAGTGAACTAATCTCTTTTCGTCAATGGATGCTACAGCTTTGTGTTTGCTTTCAAAACTTAGCTTGTAGCAGACGTGTGCACGTTTTCAGCATGATGTCTCTGATCCACTGGAGAAAGGACACTTTGATCCTCTCCTCTTTCATCTAGAACTGCTTCAGACAACAAAGTGTATGCAGAAAATTGGTGAAGATTGAACGACTGTCTGTGTCCTATGTGTTGTCTTGTGTTATTTTTGTTATTTTGACTTCAAAATGGCGCCGCGAGAGTGGCTGCCTTTCCAGCAGCTCCTATATTTTGTTGTTCTACTTCTTACTTTCATAACTTTGCTGCTGTGAATTGGGAATTTCTCCATTGTTTTCTTATCTTATCTTATCTTAACATTCCTTCATCGCCCTCACACCCCACTCTCCCATTTTTATTGCACTTGGGGCATTTCTGGTGTCACTGTGAGGACGTTATTATTGACGAGAAGATAACGGCCGAAGAGGAAGGTGTCATGAGTCGGAGGGGTGGGAGGCTGGGGGGGGGGGGGGGGCCGCACAGAGTCATGTCGGCGTGGTGCTAAAAGCCTGAATGGCGGTGATGAAAGCAACTCTTCCTCTCCCGCAAGATACGGTGGCTGATTCCAAGCCGCAATTCCCAAACAGCGTCATTTTCCTGCGCTCACCTTTCCTTTACTGATGATGAAGAAGGTGTCTCCTCTGGCCCCCTGTCGGATGATGTACTCGCCGTCCTCGTAATGGGTCTGCCAAAAGAAAAAAAAAAAAAAGACAAGAGTGACTTTCAGGTGCGTGCTGTCGTTCTTTTGGGCTCCCCAGGCGGCAACTTCGCAGTTAACGAGGCTGAAATAAGGGACGTAAAACAACGAGGGGGCGTTCGTGTCTTGTTAGCGGGACGGATTGATCGGGCAAGCCGAGTGCTTTGATTGCGCTCTGGGTAAAATGTCAGATCTACATTTAGAGCTATACAAGTTGAAGGTGTAACCAACGAAAAAACCAGAGAGCTGTCCAAAATTGTCCAAATGTCAAATTAGCCATTGGTTAAATATTAGCCAAGGCTAATGCTAGGCTAATGCTAGGCTAATGCATTTGATAAGTTATGAAGAAGAAACAAAGTCATCATTTTCATCGATAAAATATCATTATCATGTACTGGTTTTGTTAGTCGTACTAATAGGTCAAATATGGAGGCGGCGGAGCAACCTGTGGAGTGTGTGTGTGGGGGGGGGGGGAGGGGGGGTGTAATACGGCAGACGCATTTAAGCCAAAGAAAATATTCTGTTCAACCCCACCTGCAACCACCCGTCGACTAAAATTTATAGCGGCCATCATATCCTTGAGAGTAATAAAGTCTTGAACGGCATGCTGTAGTGCAGAGACCCCCCCAGCCAGCCCCCCCCCCCCTCACGCCACCAAGGCCCAACAATCCTTAACATGCCATTTTGAATTCAAGTCCGAAAGCCCGAAAACTTCAGGCCGCACTTTTAGTTGCCTCTGTACCAAAACAAGGGACAGTTTTTCAAAAGCAGATTTCTCTGCAAACTAAGTGACTCACTAATCGGTTGAGAAAAGAAATTATGTCTTTTTATTCGGCTCCCCGAGCATGAGCCGTTTTTTTTTTGGTTTGTTTGTTTCTGTTTTTTTTTTTTTTTTTTTTAAGCTTGCCTTCTCCTCTATCTCCGGAGCATGTTTTCCGTTGCTGAACAAATGCCCTTTTACCGCCGTCCATTTGTCATTTGTATTCACGACAGCCACTTTCAGGTGAATTCAACTTTCTATTAATTGAAACACAAGGTGAGGAACCAGCGAAAACATGCATTTTCGTTCCGCTGGTGGGGAAACATTCAAATCAGCGTGCACTTATGCTTATGCACGACGTTTGCCAAATGGATTTAAAGGCTTCCATTTGTTGAGGCAAAGAAGTCAACGGTCCCTGTGTCGTATTTCTGTCAATAAAATTGCAACAAGAGCTCGCGCGGGGGTGGGCAAAGTCCGGCCCGTGGGCCGCATACAGTGACAGTTTTATGTTCACCATTGGGCCTTTACATTATCCTGAGCTGGCTTGCACTTTAGGCAATACAGTATAGGAAATTGTCATGGGCACCAGGAAATTAAAAAAAATAATTATAATAATACAAATCACTTTCAATTATATTATATATATATTCAATTAGATCAAAACTAGTGATTCTTGCTCACTCTTACAAAGAGAAAAGCTAAGACAGAATCAAGTGTGAAGCAATTCTCAATTTACAGTATATCACTACAATTATGTTGTAGTCGTGATGCTATATATATATATATATATATATATATATATATATATATATGCGGAAGTGGGACCAATATATATATACACATATATATACTGTGTATATATATTAGGGGTGTAACACAAAAATTCAAATTCAAATTTTTTTTAAATCGGAAAATCGGTTTTGATTTGATTTGAAGCACCATATAGTATCAAAACATTTCAAAATTGTTGCCAACCCAGATGTACCGTATTTTCCGCACTATAAGGCGCTTCGGAGTATAAGGCGCACCGTCAATGAGATACAATAGTGTCTGCGGTTGCATTATGCATCCAGTAGATGGAGCTACGTTAAAAGGCACATTATACAATACAATAAAGCTTTATTTATATTGGGCTTTCACAACCGTCGCAGCTGTAACAAAGCGCTTTGCAGAACATTATACAAATACTACGCCCAAGAAATCCGAATAGTGATCCAAATATAAGGCTCATCGGATTATGCGCCTTATAGAGCGGAAAATACGGTCAATGTTCTCTGCATGAAAAGTGTGATTTCAGCCAAACAACTGGAAGCCTCCTTTCACTGCGACTCAAACTGTATAGAATTTCACCAGCACATTTTCAAATGCGTCTGGCGAACAAGCGAGGAGGCCTCACCTCCTCAAGGACGTCGGCGAGCTTGCTCAGAATGTCCTCTTGCAGGCTGTGGAAGGTGGGCACGCTGCAAAGAACAAGAACGGGAAGCACTTTACAATTGAGAAACATGCTCTCTGGTGTCATCTATACAGCGCTCATAAAAAATGCATGGCAAAAGAGGCAATGAGGAGATGATTATCGTGCTATAGGTGCTGGCTTATGCTTTGGTACAGCATGTGCGTATTAATATTTAAGCATTAAGGGAGTAACGGGTCTGGTTACACAGCGGGCCATAGTGCGAAGGTGCTTGAACGCGCCACAAAGAGGCTCTAATTTTAGACATTTTTGCTTCTCAGAAGGTCAAATGAACACCACACGGCTGCTATTGAGCCTTTGAAATAAAAGTGATCTTGTGGTTTTATCAAGACCGAGAGGGCAATATCCCGCCAGTTTATCTCGTCAGAGAGTCTCGCTCCATCCAGTCGCCCAGCCCATTTTTGCATGTCGTATCCTCGTAAACGGAAATCATCTGATAGCTGCTGATCTTCGGTCGGTTCTAAACTTCCTCAATGGTGGTGAGGCAACAACGTAATGATCAGGTGCAGGGGTGTAGCAGGCGTTGAAAGGGGCAAGTCAAGTATTTTGGTAGGCAATGCTGAGCTGTTTTTATTCATTCATTCATTCATTCATTCATTCATTCATCTTCCGAGCCGCTTAATCCTCACTAGGGTCACGGGGGTGCTGGAGCCTATCCCAGCTGTCCTCGGGCAGTAGGCGGGGGACACCCTGAATCGGTTGCCAGCCAATCGCAGGGCACACAGAAACGAACAACCATCCACGCTCACACTCACACCTAGGGACAATTTAGAGCGTCCAATCAGCCTGCCATGCATGTTTTTGGAATGTGGGAGGAAACCGGAGCACCCGGAGAAAACCCACGCAGGCCCGGGGAGAACCTGAATCAGTTGCCAGCCAATCGCAGGGCACAAGGAAACGAACAACCATTCGCACTCACACTCACACCTAGGGACAATTTAGAGTGTTCAATCAGCCTGCCACGCATGTTTTTGGAATGTGGGAGGAAACCGGAGCACCCGGAGAAAACCCACGCAGGCCCGGGGAGAACATGCAAACTCCACACAGGGAGGCCGGAGCTGGAATCGAACCCGGTACCTCTGCACTGTGAAGCCGACGTGCTAACCACTGGACTATTTTTTAACCCTGTGGCGTCAGTGTAGTTCTGCCATGGAAATGCGGAAGTGGGACCAAGGTGGCAATTTACATGTCCGTATATGTATATATCCATCCATCCATCTTCTACCGCTTATCCGGGGCCGGGTCGCGGGGGCAACAGCTTTAGCAGGGAAGCCCAGACTTCCCTCTCCCTAGCTACTTCTTCCAGCTCTCCCCGGGGGATCCCGAGGCGTTCCCAGGCCAGCTGGGTGACATAGTCTCTCCAGCGTGTCCTGGGTCTTCCTCGGGGTCTCCTCCCCGTGGGACATACCCGGAACACCTCACCAGGGAGGCGTTCAGGAGGCATCCGAATCAGATGCCCAAGCCACCTCATCTGGCTCCTCTCGATGTAGAGGAGAAGCGGCTCGACTCGGAGCCCCACCCGGATGACCGAGCTTCTCACCTTATCTCTAAGGGAGTGCCCGGACACCCTGCGGAGAAAACTCATTTCGGCCGCTTGTATCCGGGATCTCGTTCTTTCGGTCACGACCCATAGCTCGTGACCATAGATGAGGGTTGGAACGTAGATCGACCGGTAAATTGAGAGCTTCGCTATATATGTATATAGTATAGTACTATATGTATATAGTAAAAAAAAAAAAAAAAAAAGGGAGGGGGCATGAAGGGGGTGACCACCAAGAAAGACGGGTTCTTAAACGAGGACAGGAGAGAGAGGAGCATAGCATATCTGACGCTATAAATCACCTTTTGCAACATAAAAATAAATAAATGTTAAAAAAGGGGTTAAAATTTGTTCTCGGCCCATTTCATTCATTTGATAAGTGGTCATTAAAATTTTGAATCAAAGTATAAGTGAGAGGAGATGCTTCTGCTTTCTTCATCAGATTGTTGGCTCCGGTGGCAGTCTGCTTTTGAACTCTAGGGGGCAGCATGGCGCAAAGGCAGCACCATCCTTGTGATGAGTTTGATGAGCAGTTGTCATTCCTTTTTGGGTTGAAAAGTAATTCTTTATATGTTGTTTGATTGAAAGTAATTGAGTTCAACCTATTTCTTAATACATTTTGTTTATCTTTTTATCGTTTCTTTTTTTTTAATGTATTTAAAAAGGTGAAGTGGTCATCAAAAATGACTCATTTAGCGGACATTTGATCAATGCAAGCGTCTTTACAGCCACACTACCATCTCAAAACAAAACCTTCAAAGTCAACAAGTCCAAAGAAAGTGATTGTTAAGTCCAAAACAGGATCGTGAGCTTTGAATTCCTATTTGATTACTCAACAGCTGGCGGTCCGAATCATAATACAAAAGTCAGCCGTCGCGGGCGAAAATCAAGTTGCGCTAATGATCATGCGGCTTATGATATGACTTTGACCTTTTCGAGGATCCTGTCTATGAGCGTCTGGCTACGCGCCGACGATTAAATAATACAATCATACAGAGGAAGGTGATCCTTATCTCGCAAGAGGCGACGTCTGGCTTTGTCGCGACTGACGTTAATGCAATTGGAAACTTTTCTCTTTTGCTTCATGAATATTTTTGAACAGTTTGGAGAAGCAAATGAGAAAAAACAAAGAGTTGAGTCTCGCTTTGTCGCATTTACGCAGCCACTATGATAGGAAGTAAAAATATTAAAGTCCTGAAAAGGTAAATGTATGATTCTGGTTTCATGGAAGTCCAAATCAAACAGAAAGAAAATGACATTTGTAAGATGCAGATGCTCTTCATTAAATTTCCGATTGCTGGCATTTTTCACGTGATGTCATGCTATATGTCAAAAAGATGAGCTTCAATTCACCCATCATTCAGGATCTCACAGGCGGTCGGCATGTATAAATTTTGTTGCATATAAAAATAATAAATAATAAATAATAAATTATATATTATATATATATATTCATTCATTCATTCATTCATCTTCCGAGCCGCTTGATCCTCACTAGGGTCGCGGGGGGTGCTGGAGCCTATCCCAGCTGTCTTTGGGCAGTAGGCGGGGGACACCCTGAATCGGTTGCCAGCCAATCGCAGGGCACACAGAAACGAACAACCATTCGCACTCACACTCACACCTAGGGACAATTCAGAGTGTTCAATCAGCCTGCCACGCATGTTTTTGGAATGTGGGAGGAAACCGGAGCACCCGGAGAAAACCCACACAGGAAGAACATGCAAACTCCACACAGGGAGGCCGGAGCTGGAATCGAACCCGGTACCTCTGCACTGTGAAGCCGACGTGCTAACCACTGGACTACCGGGCCGCCTATATATATATATATTATATAATATATATAAATATTCCCTCCTTACATAAAACAAAAAAAAATACAGCAAAATAAATAAAGGTTTGCAGTTCCAACTGTTTTCAAGGCCATGAAGGCATCTGAATGTGACTGGATGAGCAAGTGGGGTGTGTGTGCGTGTGCGTGTGTGTGTGTGTGTGTGTGTGTTTAGGCATTGCAAATGTGCTTGTAAAGCGAGATGATTACTGAGGAAGAAAAAAAAATCTATCACGTCATTGATTATTCAATGGCGACTTGAATAGCATGACATTAGCATTGATAAGCGTACCAAACACACACGCGCTCGCGCGCGCTTGGAGTTGATCATGTGATGCCTTGCGAGGCAAAAATGTTGGTCCATTTTGGCAATTGTTCCAGCTTGTCTTGACATTTCCACTCCATCGCACCTGTGGCTAAACATTATTTTAGTGGGAGGCTCTGACGACTTGCTGCATCCATCTGCCTGCCATGAAATAAAAAAAGTGACAGCTTCTGATTTCTATCACTGTGATTCATGCGCTTTGGTGCAGTGGAAACGTTTCCTGTGGAAAAGAGAGAAAGTGGCGTGGTTGCACGGAAGCGCCTAGTGGGTAGGCATCAAACCTCTTTCTTTGTCATGACCGCGGCGGCGGACGGTATAAAACACGCGGGGAACCGAATCTCATTCACCTTTATCGACACTTTCATCGGATATTGCGCATGCACTCAGATAAAACAGTGTGCGGGCCTCTAAAGTGATAATGGGCTTCCCCGCAGAGAATAAATATAAAGATGAATCAGTGACTTGAATAACTTGTTTAAGTTAGGCCCCCGGTGAGAGCTACCTGACACCTACGGTTCAGTAAAAAAGTATTTGCCTTCTCACAAAGACATCCCAAGTATATAGAAAAAGCACTAGTTATAAAACTTTATTAAGAATAAAGAATATCAACTTGTCTGACCCCACGTGAAAAAGGAAAAAGTTGAAAATGTTGCACCGCATCATCTCAATTTGATTTAACTCCCGACTTTTGACACTTTCGGTATTCAAAGGTGGACTTGTTAAAAGGTTACTCCCTATTTGCTGTAATGTTTTGGGTGGTTGTCCTGCTGCATGAAGCACTTGAGCTCGCACGGATTGAGAGTCAAATATTTCCTAGCTTGATTTTCCGGTAGACAGCATAATTCTTTGTTCCATTAAACAGCACGTCATCCAGGTCCTGAAGTGACAAAGCAGCCCCAAATTATCACACTGGCTCTACCGTCTTTGATTGTAGGGTGATTTAGTTGGGAAATTCTTACACTAAATCTACGCCTAATGGGCCGCAAACTTGACAACATTTTTCGATCATCAGTCAACAGAATGTTTCTCCAGAATATTTATACATCCATTCATTCATTCATCTTCCGTACCGCTTGATCCTCACTAGGGTCGCGGGGGGTGCTGGAGCCCATCCCAGCCGTCTCCGGGCAGTAGGCGGGGGACACCCTGAATCGGTTGCCAGCCAATCGCAGGGCACACATAGACGAACAACCATTCACGCTCACACTCACACCTAGGGACAATTTAGAGTGTTCAATCAGCCTGCCATGCATATTTTTGGAATGTAGGAGGAAACCGGAGCACCCGGAGAAAGCCCACGCAGGCCCGGGGAGAACATGCAAGCTCCACACAGGGAGGCCGGAGCTGGAATCGAACCCGGTACCTCTGCACTGTGAAGCCGACGTGCTAACCACTGGACTACCGGGCCGCCCCTCTGTGTAAACAATAAATAATATATATATTCATTCATTCATTCATCTTCCTAACCGCTTGATCCTCACTAGGGTCGCGGGGGGTGCTGGAGCCTATCCCAGCTGTCTCCGGGGCAGTAGGCGGGGGACACCCTGAATCGGTTGCCAGCCAATCGCAGGGCACACAGAAACGAACAACAATTTGCACTCACACTCACACCTAGGGACAATTTAGAGTGTTCAATCAGCCTGCCATGCATATTTTTGGAATGTGGGAGGAAACCGGAGCACCCGGAGAAAACCCACGCAGGCCCGGGGAGAACATGCAAACTCCACACAGGGAGGCCGGAGCTGGAATCGAACCCGGTACCTCTGCACTGTGAAGCCGACGTGCTAACCACTGGACTACCGGGCCGCCCAATATTTATACATTTTGTGGCAAATATGAAAAATAAATCAGAGGCGAGAGGAAAGAGGGCCCAGTAATTATTCGCATCACTTTATCGTCCTCCATCCCTTTCGCTACCGCACATCATTGTGACTTCTTTACCTTTTCAAAAACTCCATATACTCCGTGTGCTTGATGAGACCCGTCCGCATCATGATGGTCTGGAAACATTGCCGATCGATTGCCCACAGCTTCACGTTTGTCAGCGCTGGAAATGAGAGTACACAGAGAGGCATTTCTTTCAAATCCTTCGGCAAACTTCATAATATACAGCAGCAGCCCACGCGTTGGCGCCTTTCAAATGTTGTGCATGCAGATCAGGCATTAGGCGAAGCAGCTGAAATTGAAGTTGATACGCAGCCAGAATCCGACTATGATTTTATCAAAATGCAAAGAGTAAGAAATTGCTTAGAAATCTTAGAAGCAAACTATCGACCGGTGATTGCTGTTCACGGGTACTTTTGGAATTCCTCGCACGTATGACTCGCTGGAAGTCATCCAATGGCATCCTAATGAAGGTCAAGACTGTTATTTTTTTGAATCCCGTTTCCCCTTGTCGTCCTGATTGTGACTGCTTTCATAAAACAAAAAAACAAATGAAAGATATGCGCAGCGACGAAATGGGTGCCGCGCGCACCCCCGCGCCGATCGTGGGCGTGCGAAAGAAGGGAGATGGGCTGGGTGAATACTGAAGGTGAGCAGACAGTCGCAAGGAAATTTGAGAATACATACACCGGGGAGAGGAAGAAAAAAAAATGGTGAACAGCGGCGATGGCGCAAAATTGTTCATTTTGCGCCGTGCGGAGACGTGTTCTGATGACACCGCTGCGATGGTAACATCGACCGTACGTCAATCTCCATGGGAAGTTTATCCAAGTGCGCTTGGCCTAAGAAGTATAACCACAAAGAGCCTTTGCCCCACATGCTCGGACCCACAAAATCTCCTATCGTGTTCTGCGACATTCCAGAAGAGTTCGGAACTAACTTTTCCCACCGCTGAATTCAATTTGCGCTCGCCTGAAGGTATCAGGCCAACGCTGGCCTGATGCACATTGAAGTGGCCATATGTTTTATAACGAGACAGGTGTTTTGTCTCACTAACATTCCGCACTATTACTTTTTTCCAAAGCTATTTCTGTTCATTGTAGCTTTTAGTCACGGCCGTCACATCTCGCCAGCATTAAGGCCGGATGCAAACTGCGGATCTTCCTGTAAGTGCGCCATTTCCATTTACCGTCTGTATCTTATTGTTTGGACCGGCTATTTACATCTACAGCGGTCCTAAGAGAGAAATAACACTCCGTTTTATACTTTCAAATGTTAAAAAATGCAGTAATGACATAATTAAATCTAAATTAAATGCAAAGAAATTAAACAGTTTGTGCCACATATGCTGCTTTGATTCAGTGAACATTGTGCTGCTACTTCTGTTGTGTGCCCCTTGGCCTCCAGGGGGCAGTATAACAGACACTTGAATAATACAGTGCACTCCGCTTAATAGAACACCGGTTAATAGAGTAATCCGCTTAATAGAGCAAAAGGCTCTGGAACAGATTTGCCTAATGCAATTTCCTATAAAGATACTCCGCTTAGTAGAACAGATCTCCGCTTAATAGAACAGGCCGTAAGCAATGAACATTGTAAACTAGTGGTTTTCGAAGTGTAGCTATTGCGATACTGTACCACTATCGCGAGAAAACGCGGTAGTTCTAGCCGTATACAGTAACAGGTAGCACGCGCCACTCCACACATAGACACACGCACGTCACAATGGCTTCAACTTCATTCAAGAGACGAGGGCTATCACCTGCGGATAAGAAGGACATACTCAGACGATACGATGCATTGCCGGATTCTCAGAAGGTACGCCTGCGGTTTCCAGGACTTCCCTCTTATCCAGCGCATTGAGCGGGAAGTCAACCGCAAAATTACGGACTCCTGTTTCCAGACAAAAGTAACGAAATTTTTCTCGTGATTTGAGATGTTTGACTGAAGTTGATTAAAGTTGTTGTTTGATTAAAGATATGGACGTCCACGTCCAATATCTCTTCTAACTCGTCAGCAGGGGGTTTTCTGCGTGCATAACTTGGTCGTCGACGTGTCTGAAGGTGTACCTAATAAAGTGTCTCCGGTTAATAGAAACCCCGCTTAGTAGAACAGAAGCGCTTCGGCCCAATGGTGTTCTATTAAGCGGAGTGCACTGTAATAATAATAATACATTTTATTTATAAGCGCCTTTCAAGACACCCAAGGACACTTTACAATAACAAAAAACACAAAACAATACGGGTTGAGCAGCGGCAGCTCCCCAGGAAGCCACAGCAATATCAGTCATTCTTTGCAGAGGATACAGAATATATTCATATGGTGCTCAACAGTTTTTGTTTGTTAGCCTGTCATAGAATTTTGCACCGTTTGAAAACTTGAAAACATGAAAACTTCTAAAATGGGTCACTCCTATCTCAAGGCACCGCTGTACAATCTAATGTAAAATGTTGTGTCCAGCTTATACTAGCAAGATCTGAAATAAATTCTGAAAATCCCATCCATGAAATATAAGACTTGAGGTTTTTTGTATGTTTACAGAACCGATATACAGTATCATGTTTTATCACTTGCCATGGCCCGATTGCGTCTCCGAGTTGTCTGGATGTATTTTTATTTTTTTTGGGTTTTGTTTTGTTTATGTGTGGCGCAGGCAGACTGGTAGGCTTCATGAGAGCGCCAGCGCATCGTTAGAGTTCGCCCATTAAAAGAGTGTTTCATCGTCCTCGACGGAGCCCCAAAACTCTCTCTAAATTTCAACATGGCTGAGTCATCCACGTACCGTGGCTCTGATCATCCTCTCTCCTATTTTCCTAATGGCTTTATTTGCGTCATTATTCACAGTTAACTTGGGAATCGTTATTTTCTATAATAACGGCTCATTGTTCGGCTTGGGTGGGTGGTTGGAGGTGTAGGTGGAGGACATTACACCTCGTCGTCTTTGTATTTGGTCGGTCTTTGTCTGGTTCTTGGGCCCGTTTTTTTTTTTAGGAGTATTTATTTAGTTATTGATAGGAACAAGTTATCATCTGCAAATCCTCCTCGTTGCAGATTTTTCAGATTTCAGATTTTTACATTGACTGAGAAGACTCCCCCGATTTGCTGTTTTTATGCTCAGTCCAGTCGGATAAACTAATATGAAAACAAGTACTTTGTCGCCATCTTGTGGCATTCATAGGTAATTACAAACCTTTTTACATGGGCATCAATAACTTGTGAACGTTGTATTTCAATTGCAGGTTAAGGTCCTTCAAACAAATTGCAGTGCATGATTTCTTAATATCCATTTATCGTGAGAGCGGAAAGCACTGTCTTAAAGTAGTGCTTTGGTGCTACTTTGTGTTTTCTATTGGGCATCTTAACACTTTTTTTGGGACAGGGGGGGACAATCAATCGCAAAATGTCGGTCCGACCAACAGGTCTGGGAGGAGCGATTCCTCTGAACACATACCACATGATAAAAGGTCAGGCTAATGTTGCAGAAGCATGGGGGGCCTTTCGCTGACTTGATCGGAAAGGAGGAAAAAATGCTGAAATTAAGCCAAATGTGTGTACTTCACTTCCTGTAAGTGCAGTTGTGCCCGAGAGGTGCTCCGAAAAATGTTAGTAACTCCACTCCGAATATATATAATTTATATCATTTCCCTCCGAATATATATAATTGATATAATTTGACTTTTTTTTTAAATCTCTTTTTTATTATTACCTCACACTTGCTTTTGCAACTCACCTGAGCCGAGACTTCATAATTGACGAGGTACGCCATGAGATTTCATGTTCCTTTTTGAATGTCGGCACTAAAATAACTGAAATTTGCTGAGGTAAGTATTGAAAAGCCACAGAGCTTCTGAGACAATGGTTTTGGGACGATTGGAGTGTTTTTCCATCTTTAACAAAAGGCTCCCGACCGACTATTTTGTCTATCACAAAACGTATTTTAATATTATGATGAAACCTATTTTCAGAAATTGTATCATTCAGTCCAGTAAATAAATATTTCAAGTGGCCACAATACAGCCATAATGTTAACACTGAACATTAAATATACTGTATATTCATTCATTCATTCATCTTCCGAGCCGCTTGATCCTCACTAGGGTCGCGGGGGGTGCTGGAGCCTATCCCAGCTGTCTCCGGGCAGTAGGCGGGGGACACCCTGAATCGGTTGCCAACCAATCACAGGGCACACAGACACAATCACCCACGCTCACACTCACACCGAGGGACAATTTAGAGTGTTCAATCAGCCTGCCACGCATGTTTTTGGAATGTGGGAGGAAGCCGGAGCACCCGGAGAAAACCCACACAGGCCCGGGGAGAACATGCAAACTCCACACAGGGAGGCCGGAGCTGGAATCGAACCCAGTACCTCTGCACTGTGAAGCCGACGTGCTAACCACTGGACTACCGGGCCACCCATTAAATATATATATATATTTTATTTTTTTTATTTTATTTTTTATCTATCTGAAGAGCAGATGTTGGAAATGATAATACCAGACACAAATACATTGTGTACAAGTTTCATTACATTTGCATTAACTCTGTGAAAAAGAGGCCAAAAAAAGAAAACTAAGTAGGCACAATATGGCCAGCCCAGAACAGGATAATTGGCAGAAAATAGATTGACAGAACATATTCGAAAATCTGAACCAGAGGCCCTCTCGTAGTCATTCCCAATCATTCATCAAATAAAACAATCCATTTTCCTCTCAAAATTCAGCAAGCGTACGAATCATTTTGAGCTAAAGTGTACATTTCCAACGAATGGCCTTTCTCATGTTTTTCTGTCCCTCTGCAGACAACTTTATAAATAGGAGCCATCAGCAGGGGAGGCGCCCTCATTACACAGCCTGACATCCTTTATATCTACAGAACACGAGACACGAGATCGCAAATCAAGCCAGAACAAAGGCTTGTGTTGTGCGACACCTGCCCGGGCCTGCATCTTAAAAGGTGTCAAGAATTCCTTCCAAGGAATGGAAAAAATCGAGTGGAAAAAGGAGTTTTCGTGTGGCAACAGGCGAGATATATGCGGAAAGGGTGGGAAGCAAAAAAATGATTAGGGTCGTCTTCTAATTTGACCCGTCAGTCGCATGAGGGGGAGGTCGGACGTCATCGGCCACTAAACCCGGGCCCGCAGGAGCGTTTCGGGGCGGGACCAAAAGAAAGGGCGCTGGGAAATAAGATGTGAGGCCAGCCCGCAGCGCCACGCAGTCGGTAAGCGTTTTACTCTGAGGCTGCTCTAAATTGCACTGAGACCCGGGGAACTAGTTATCTGGTAGCCGGCACGCTGATGAATGGTGTAGTGCTCACGGGTTGCCAATTAGCTTCCTGGGGCTGAGCGGGGGAAGTGAAAGTTTTGAAGGAATTTAGGGAGGAGGGGGGGGGGGGATGTGGCAGGAGGATTAATGAAATTTTGGAGAGTCATACCATGAAGGAGAGGAATTCATGTGGCTATAAAGTGGAGAATGTGGAGTAGGATACTGCACACGGTCCAGATCAAATGCCTCGGGGGTTCACCCCCCAAATCCCATTCATCATCACGTACATTTTTTTTCCCCAAGCAAAGTTGTTGCAATATAGTGACCGAAATCTGCTGCAAACAGTAAACGCCTGTCATATAAAGGTTCATATTGGCGTTATAATTACCTTTAAATGTTATAAGACGACAGCAAAGCACAACTATTGTCGGAATGAAACTCCTCAACACGCAGCAACAAAGTTCTCTGGCACCAAGATGCCCATAAGATGATTGCAAACGCATTAATTTTGTCCACAACTCACGGTAACCGAGTAGCTAGTAGAGCAGTCAGTCTGACCTTTATGAAGCTCCTCAACTCACTTTGATTTAGATTTTGGCACCCCCAATGCCACAAAATGACAGTTGAGAAAAATCTATGTAGAAATGCAGCTCCTCAGCAGACATCAACAAAGTTCCCTGGCAGCAAGATGCCTCAAGAACATCACTACTTTTGTCTAAATAAAGTGCCTCAACTAATGTCAACATTATTCCTGAGCACCGAGATCACACAAGCTCGCAATCGTTTTTCTGCATTGGATTCGGTACAAAAACTATTTTTGAGCATTATTCGGAGAGGACACAAAAAACGGGGCTAAGGAGCGAACTCTGTTGAATATCGCAAGTAGATATTATAAAGATTAACAACTGGCACAAGATGGAACAAAAGGACTACTTTTGTCTAAGTGAACATAGTTCCTTGGCAGCACGGTGACACAATTTGGCAGCCAAACATTACTTGTGTCTAAACGTGCCTGAAGTCAATTCAACGTAATTCCTTGGCCCCAAGACGCTGCAAGACAGCACCAAAGGAATGGTTTTATCTTTGGCGTGAGTGCAAAACTAGTGAAGAGGTAGCTTTTTCCAGCAAATCACGGAGGAGCACAGGTCACGACTCGCAAATTTGCAAGAGGAAGCGGTCTACTCAATGCTGCTGTATGCCACGGCTCACACTCACACCCGCAACCACCGTCATATGGCAGCTAACAGTGAAAACCGCGCCGCATCGTTCGAAATGAGACATGATAACGGCAACGGAGATGAACGATCTCATTAAATTGTGCAAGCGTACCTAATGTTACGCAACACAAGACAAGACAGACATTTATTTGTTTGCCCTTGTTGCAAGTCAGTGTAACTGGATTTCAGCCTCCGGGCATTATGCAAATAGAACATGTGCTTGTTTTATAATCCACTTTGTTGCCTACTGAATTGCGACACCAAACGATAAAGCCTATTTTCCTTGTCCTCAGTCATGGCGTTTTATGTTCGGTTGTTGTCGTTGAGCATTTTTACCCCGAGCTCAGTGCATTTTGGGGGAAAATGATTTTTGCTTTAAGTGCGTTTTCACCGCAGGAAATCCTATCCCAAAACTCGGTAGGCTTATCCTCAATGTGCTTAAACACAGATTAGGAGTGTCTCAAGCAGAGAGCTGAATTTCAAAACAAGACTTGCGTTTGTCAGCATCATAGCATCAACGATATAAATGAAAGCTCCCCCGATGTGCATACGCGCCACTAATGACAAAAAAAGTTGACACAAAACGAGTCCCCAGCAACAAGATGTTTTTAAGATTGAGTGTCAGATAATTATGACGATAATGATGTTCAATGAATCGATTTCGACAATGATTCAGAGGGTTCGATGAACTCTGTTGTCATATTTATAAATGAAACACTGTACGGTGGCATGTGTCTGGAGCGCAAAATCGGTCTGCCCCCACCTCGATCAAATTCACCCAAATGGCTCGGTAGTCCAGTGGTTAGCACGTCGGCTTCACAGTGCAGAGGTACCGGGTTCGATTCCAGCTCCGGCCTCCCTGTGTGGAGTTTGCATGTTCCTGCGTGGGTTTTCTCCGGGTGCTCCGGTTTCCTCCCACATTCCAAAAATATGCATGGCAGGCTGATTGAACACTCTAAATTGTCCCGAGGTGTGAGTGTGAGTGCGAATGGTTGTTCGTCTATGTGTGCCCTGTGATTGGCTGGCAACCAATTCAGGGTGTCCCCCGCCTACTGCCCGAAGACAGCTGGGATAGGCTCCAGCACCCCCCGCGACCGTAGTGAGGATCAAGCGGCTCGAAAGATGAATGAATGAATGAATGAATGCATTTCACCACTTGCGCCACGACTTAGACCTGCTTTCACCAGGTGTAAAAGTTGCACCGGTTTTTACATCCTAGCGCACAAGCATACAATTTTCTTTTTTTTTCTTCTGATAATAGCAATATGTACCACAAAAAAAAACACAAATAGGTACATCTGTGAACACAAAACCGTGAATAGGCATGGAGTCCCTGTACATTCAAACGCTAAAATGGGAAATACTAACTTTGGCATGGAGTTTGTTTACACAAAGCTAAAATGAAAGCCACTTGTGGATAAGAGTCCATAAATGCCCATAAATGTTCTCCGTGGACGTCGGCACTCTCGCAAACTGACTCGAAGAAATAAACTGGCAAAAAAAGATGATGAAACTGACAGGATCCTGCCAGACTCTTCCCTCGCTCTCACTCACACTTTAGCGCGCTCATCATCAAAACCCTGTGATGCGGCAAAGAAAATGTGCGAAATAACAATAATCAAATGTGCTCCATTGTTTATGCCGATGCTCTTGCCCGCAGGTGCTGATTTTAGCACTTGCCGATGTTTAGCAAGGAGCTGGATCTCCAAACTAATGAGCGAGAGCTCTCACTCGGGTGTATTATTATAATCAGAGAAGGCGTTTCAATTGTTCCTGCTCATCAAAATTTGACGTGCCTGCTTTCTGCAACTTCGCCCCCCACCCCTCAATCACCCACCCCTCCCCTCACACACACACACACACACACACGTGTACGCAAAGTACGGAAGGAGTGCGGCAGCTGTCATGGCAGCGCGCTGGAACAGTGCAGGCCCTATTTCCCTAAAGTCATTAAAAGCATCAAGTTAGGTCGGATTGATGGAAACGGAGCGTGAGAAAGTACGACGGGTGATTAGACGCCACGTTCAGTCACAGAGCGGCAGGTAAATACAACAGGAATTCATTTATGGCCCCTACCTAGCAGCCCATGCTTGCGTTGTCAGTTAGCCTGAACAAATAACATCAAACTTGTTGCAGATTTTAAGAAAGATTCTGATACTGAACAATACCCCCCACCACACCCCCTATATGGGGCAAAACTATATGAACCAATTTCCCCAAGATGTAGAAGGGTGTTTCATGAGTTAGTTAGTTAGTTAGTTCATTCGTTCGTTAGCTAGCTAGCTAGCTAGTCTGAAGGTTTGGTTGGACCAACAAACAGATTTCACATATCAGCAAATTACAACACACACAACTATTTGTTTTAATCAGCAACATACTCCAGATGCCAATATTCACCTACGGAAGGCTCATAATCGGAGCAGCAGCTGCCAAAGCAATATTTTGCCATGTGTCAGCCCACCTACCATCATCCGTATTATGTACAGAAGGTTTGTGTATTCCAGAGGAGAACAGAGAGCGATGTTGTTACGTAAGGTACTGTATTTCTATTCCTGGACAGATGTATCGCTCTCTAGCAATGTCCAACCGCCTCCGTCATTAAAATTCAAAACACACAGGCGCACTTGCGGGAGTCATTAGAAGAGCGATAGCGACAGGATTATAGTCTGTGCCTCACAAAGTCTTCATGTTTCTCTCATGATCAATGATGAATGAAGAGGCCAAAAGGCCAGCAGGAACTGTGAACGTCATCACAGCCAAGCAATCACTGATCAGTAGTGAGGAAAAATGGCAGCCCTTAGGTCAAATGAGGAGATAGATATGTCCTTAAATCGATAGGATCGTGTAGGTTACGAAAATGAAGCGAAACTACTGATGGCCTGGTTGATTAGCTTGGTTCCGCAAAAAAATGGTCTCCATTTCCCACATAACGTGGAACAGGAGTGAGATTTGAACTTGGAAAATAGCTAGTTTGTGGCTTTGAGCTAGCTAGCTGGAGAGAGAATAATGTAGCTATACCTAGCCACCACGCCACATATCCAGTTATTTACTTTTTGCTTTATTTCATTAATACAATGATTTTTTAAAAAGCCAAATTGCAACACACGTGGAGCTAACTAGCAAGCTAGTGTATTAGCGGGATTTTTGGGATTACTCTCAATTTTAAATTTTATCAAGAGACTGCATAAAAATGAACGCACGCTTTGTTTTGAACACAGCATGGGGGAGGGGGGAGGCCACTTCCTTGGGCCAAAAACAAATGAACCATTCGCCTTAAATTGCTCTGTGGTTGGTTTGTGAGATAAATTTTAATTGTTTGTTGCCCCAGTCATTACAGACAATCAAGTCAAAACAATTAGGCGTAGAGGAAATGTGTTTGAATAACCTGATAAGTCTGCATGTGTGTGTGTGTGTGTGTGTGTGTGTGCCAAGTTGCAGAAAATCATATGGAAGGAAATTACGTTGGTTCGCTATTTATCATTGTCGGATGCTATTTTTAGCTCCCTTGTGGAGGTAATGCTAGGTCGTGCCAGCTGTCTTCCGTTACCCCGGAATGATTTTTCCGGATTTCGTGAGAACCGTGTGACAATTTCTATCGTACATTCTCAACGACATGCAAACAATAACGTCTGAAGATAACGTCCTGCTGGGTTGAGTGTAGTGTCAACTGACTTTTTTTTTTTTTACTCAGGATAGTATGACTCATTTTTTTAAAAGCTTCTCTGTCAATCAAGTTGGGAGCTTCTTTTCTGTGGAAACACACTAATCAGTGCAGAAGTGTGTGTGGGAAACATTGATTTTTCTCACGAGTTCTTCACGCTACAGGGAGCCCACTAGACGCAATGACTGTGTCATTAATGGAGAAAGTGGTCATCAAATCAACTCCTCTAAGAAATAAGGTCAATGGCATAATTCAACTCAACTGTATTTATAGAGCCCTTCAAAAACCCCGCCGCTGTATACAAAGATAAAAATTGCCGTAGGTGGAGCGAAAACCTTTCTTTTGATGGCGGCGCGGACACCCGCAGCGGCTCCTCTTGTTTTATGTTGAGAGGGAAGAAATTTCATCTGTGCTGTATGTTACACATACGTACAGCACATTTGACAATAAAGTTGTATTCAATTCAATTCAATTAAAAAATAATTCACACAACAAACAATAATAAACTGCAACTCAAGACTCATGCTGAGTCAAAAGCCAAAGAAGACAAATGAGTTTTAAGACGAGTTTAAAGATGGGCAGCAAAGGGGCATGCCGAATGTTCAGTGGGAGGTCATTCCAAAGAGAAGGACCAGCAACGGAAAAGACTCAATCCCCTCTCAGCCTCAGCTTAGTTCTCTGTACCTTTAATAATGTCTGGTCCGCAGACCCGAGGCACCGGGCAGGTGAGTAGGGGTGGAGGAGTTCAGAGATTAAGGTGGTGTGAGACCATTTAAAGATTTGAAAACAAATAATAGGATCTTAAAAAGAACTCTAAAATGAATAGGTAGCCAGTGAAGGAATGTGAGAGTAGGAGTTGTGTGCGCCCTCTTACGAATACCAATCAAGAGGCGAGCAGCAGCGTTCTGGAACAACTTGAGTCACTTAATGGAGGATTGGCTGGCAGAGCATTACAATAATCCGAGATGTACGAAGGCATGAATTACTGTTTCAAAGTGCTCTTGAGAAAGGAGAGGATGTACCTTTTAGCCAGCCCCATAAGATTTAACAAAGGCACCAAATTGGTGGTCCAATTTAAAATGCCTGTCCAACTTAAGACCCAAGTTTAAGACTGGTTCTAAAATGAATCATTTTAGAGTGACCAGTAGCAATATTTGTAGTACAAGAGAGTGACTACGTCAGTGACTGTTTAGGGAGTTAATGGCTAGAGGGAAGAAGCTGTTTAAGTGTCTGCTGGATTTGGTGCGCATGGATCTGTAGCGCCTGCCTGACGGGAGTAGTTGGAAAAGGTGGTGGGCAGGGTACGGTGGATCCAGGAGGATTTTCCGTGCCCTTGTCTTGATTCTTGCAGTGTGCAAGTCCTCAAGGGTGTGTAGGGCAGTGCCAATGATTTTTTCCACCGTCCTAACTGTCCGTTGAAGTCGGATTTTGTCCTTTTTTGTGGCGGCCCCAAACCAAACTATGATGGAAGAACACAGGATTGATTCGATGACTGCCGTGTAGAACTGTCGTAGTACCTCCTGTGGCAGGCCACGCTTCCTCGGCAGGCTCAGGAAGTACATCCTCTGCTGGGCCCTTTTCAGGATGGAGATGGTGTTGACGTCCCACTTCATGTCCTGGGAGACTGTGATTCCCAGAAACTTGAAGGTCTCGACGGTTGACACAGGGCAGTTGGATAGTGTGAGGTGCAACTGTGGAGAAGAATGTTTCCTGAAGTCCACGATCATCTCTACAGTCTTGAGCGTGTTCAGCCCGAGGTTGTGTCGGCTGCACCAGAGCTCCAGCTGCTCCACTTGTTGGCGGTACGCAGACTCGTCGCCATCTTTGATGAGACCAATGACCGTGGTGTCGTCTGCGAACTTTATGAGTTTGACAGCTGGATTTGTTGAGGTGCAATCGTTTGTGTAGAGGGAGAAGAGCAGTGGAGAGAGGACACATCCCTGTGGGACTCCAGTGCTGGTGGTGCGTGTTGTTGATGTTGTTGCTCCCAGTCGCACCTGTTGTGTCCGTCCCGTCAGGAAGCTGAGGATCCACTGGCAGATCGTAGGGGACACACCGAGGTGGAGAAGTTTGGGGGTGAGGAGTTCCAGGATGAGGGTGTTGAATGCAGAGCTGAAATCCACAAAAAGAATTCTTGCGTAGGTCCCTGTGCTGTCAAGGTGCTCAAGGATGTAGTGCAGACCTATGTTGATTGCGTCTTCCACAGACCTGTTTGCCCGGTAGGCAAACTGGAGAGGGTCCAGCATGGGTCCGGTGACGTTCTTTAGGACTTCTAAGGACTTCATGACCACAGACGTCAAGGCGACAGGCCTATAGTTCAGTTCCGATGTTGCTGATTTCTTGGGAACTGGGATGATGGTAGATGAAACCCAACAGGAGCAGATAAAGTAGGAACAGCTGAGGCCCCAGAATTTAGCTCTGTGGAATACCGCACAACAGTGGGGCAGTTTGTGAGTCAGAGCAACCAAGGCGAACACAAAAGGTTCTGTCAGCTAAATAAACCACCATTGGCGGAAGCGCCCTTGCTTCCGCCAATGCCCACCAGGAGCTGCAAACGAGCCAAGAGAACACTATGAGCCACTGTATCAAATAATGCAGTTAAATCCAATAAAACCAGACACACACAGTCTCCAGTGTCATTTGCCAGGAGAATGTCATTTAAAACTCGGCTAGAATACCTGACAACGCTTTGCCTCCCCTTATAGATAGATCGTAGCATATTGCTACTCCCATTGGATAGATATTAACACATTGCCTCTCCACTCGCATGAGTAGTAGCAAATTTTCTCCCCAAGAGGGTGGCTGTTACCCGTAGTTTGGCAACCTTATTGGCTTCTTTCCGCAGGGAAATTAGAATCAGTAATCCACTTGCCAACTTTGCGGCCGTCAAGGTGACACATTCTTTTCCAGGAACCAGCTTCCCGACAAAATCCCAACTAAAGTGATGGATCGATAGATTGGGAGTCAATTTGTGGCTGGAATCAGCCGCATCACGAGTCATAGTGTAGGTGCTCCGGTCCCTGGGGTTGATTATACTCTCGGTCATTAAGGCCTCACTTTTATCCACTCCCATGAACATGAATTTAAGACACCTTTCAATCACTTGGTGGTTATTTTTAGTCAACTCGACAAGATGGTTGGCATGGAGCCAGCGAGTAGCTATTTATTTCATCCTCGGGTCACAACGGAGTTCCGTTTCTATGACAGCAAAAGAATCTGGATTGGTATGGATTTATATTGATAGGTGATTTAGTCATGAATATGCAAATCATCAATGAGAACAATGTGCATTTTGTGTTGTGTGCTCAACCTAGTTCATGCTGGCGTCATCGTAAAGATCTTGCATTTTGACAAATATAAATACACATGAGCAAGTATTTAATTTGGTGTTGCTGTACGGCTACAGAGAAGAATTAATTTTATTTTACTTTATTACATAATACTAAATGAAAAAAATATATTGAATTTGAGAAACACTCCATATATTACAAAATAAAACTAAAACTAATACTTAAGGTAAATTAGCATAAAGCATTTGATTGGAACTAATAAAAACTGACAGGTACACTAATTAAAATGAAATGAACCCTTTAATACACCCTGTAACCTGATAACACGATAAGCTGTCCATTGTAGTAACCGCTGTCCCTGAAAGGTTCATTTAAAAAATAAGTCAAAATGGAATAAAAACTATGAATAAGGAAACATCCAAAATTATTATACCCTGGTCGGAATGCGGCGTAATCTATGATCACCCTACACAAGAGGAATTTCATCATTACAAAAAATATTTTTCGGAAAACACTAAAACAATTCTAGGCGATAACTATACAGTGGCACGTTGTGATCCGAGATGAATTCATTTCCTCACCACGCTCATGAAAACGCTCAAATTGTCCCAGCTCATTCTGTTCCAGCTCACCCAAAAAAAAAAAACTGCATTGCTTATTACATTCAATAATCGAATGTAATAAGCATCATTAAAGATAATGTACCACTGTAAAAAGTTTTACTCTTACTGGCAGCAAGTTGTCCTCAATTGTCCTAATCCTTGCTGAATGAGCAGGTGAAAAAAAAGAAGAAAAAAAAGCACCTGGGCATCCCAAATAGTCATACAAGGCTAATTTGCATATACACACCCTGATCTGGCTTGTGTGTGTGCATGTGTGTGTGTGTGTGTGTGATTACACCTGCAAGATAGTGACGGAGAGCTAACCTCTGAAAGGACCTTCTAGCTCCGGAACACCTGCGCTCCCCGCTTAGATGAGAATGACAACGGCGGCCAAAAACACATACACACTTACACACACATTTGTGCACATCAAAATGATTCTTGCATCTCGGCCTCTTTTGTCAAGTTACACACAACAAAGGTGACTCCAAAACAGCGGGTGACGGCTACCCTGACACCATTACTGTTGCGCCATCACATTTCTCGCAGCTTTACTGGAAGAAGAGTTGCCATGGTAGCAACGGGAATTTTTTTGATTTTTTTTTTTAAAGCACACTCAACGCCATGCTTGGTTTGTCTTGTTATTTGCCTTCCCTTGGCGTCGCTCGGTCTTTTGAAATGCCTCATCTCAAAACACCTCCACCTCATTAGTAACGAGTCCGTCTCGTGAATTGGCCAGAGGCTAATGAGCTTTATTTGTCAACAATCATGAGCAAGTCCGGACCGCATACTAATAGGGGAAGTGTGTCGATAAACCCGCCACTTACGCTTATTCTTTCTTTTAGCAACTTTGCTCGTTTTTTTAAATTATTTTTTTTATGTGGCTTCGCGTTCCTGAAGTGTAACGAAAGGTCGGTTATACACTGCAACGCAGCGTTGTGGCGCATTGTTAAGAGAATAATCGCAACCTCCGATCGCAGCCTTGCTAACAGGTACACGTGCTTCGAAACAAAGGATCTCGTTTCTTTGTTATGGTCAAACTGCCGCGAAGAATAGTCATTCAAAACGAAGGTTAAAACACATTCTGCTGATCTTACTGTTTCCTTTTCTTTAAAAATATAGAATTTGAATGTGGTTGACCCGTGGACGTCATTAGCTTGCTTACAATGGATCTCATTTCTTTCAATCCTGCCCCCCTACCCCCGTTATGTTGCAAATGTCCCATTACTTTTGCTCCCTGCCCCCCAAAAAATGAGGGAGTCGTACTGTATGTAAAAACAGATGTAATTCCTGCACCGTTTTCATATTAAAGCTATATTTAGCTTTTTACTTCTCCAACTATCACTTTTCGAAAAAAGCGACAGCCAACAAATCAACCAACTTTCATTTATTTAATCGATCCATACACCCTTTTAGTCTACAGTCTGCTCAAAGATTGACTGCGTTCTCTAAGTTATAGCCCGAGTCAAACTTGTCCCCCTTGAAGAGGAAATATTGCATCGCAATGGAAGCCTTCTTTTAAAATAAGTGATAAAAAAAACGAAATAAAAGACGACAGCGAGTGATCGGTGTACCAGCAGGATGTTTTACGACGTAAACACAAGACATGGAAACTCAAGGCCCTATTCTCTGCAACTGTCGGGAGAAGATCCGTGACACTGAGCAGGCGTCATCCGCACGCAAGCACTTTGCACGTCAACCCCTCACAAGGCCAATGAGAGCGACGATCATTTGGTTTGGTCCGTACGGAAGGAAGGCTTCCTAAACAGAACAAAGTAGCCGTAAATTCTGGAATTCTGTAAATGTTCATGAATGTGCAATGTTCCTTTTGAATAAATAAACTGTAAATTGTCATTCGAACAACTTTATTGCCTTGTGAAAATGCCACCCTTCATGCGTCTTGAAGCCAGAATGGATTTTGTGTAGTTGTAACCAATACGGTTTAAAAAAAAAAAACAATAATAATAATTTTCTTGAGCCATGTGAGCTACATTAATACAGATGTGATGAAACTTGCCAAGCGTCTTGGCATTTTTGTCTGCTTTGGCCATTTCCAACTTCAGATCGTTTAATAAATCAATACAGAGTTGGTCAACATTCAGCGAGGACAAGCTAGCTACACATTGTTCAGATTCTTATCTAGCCAGCTAACGGTCGGCTGCCTTGAAATATAATCATTGCCACCAATGTCAACACAACACAATAATACCCCCGCCCCCACCAAAAAAAGTTGCTAATTAATTATGCTGTCACTGATTAAATTTGTATAATACAGTGCCACTCTCAGGCATTAGCAGCTAGTTGCTAGCAGCTAGCTGCTATTGGTGAGTGCCCGGTAGGCACATACCATTGATGCTAACAGCCCGACATGGGCACAATTCCTACGAATCAAACAAAACAGGCACACACAAATTCAGTGACTTTTTTTTGGGTGGGGGGGTAGCTTTAGTCTAATAGTCTCCAATAACCTTTACTTTTAAAAGAACAAAGGGTGAGTCATGAAATAAAAGTAGTCATTTGCATAACAGAAACTTATGATTGATGTCTGAATGAATCAGACTCAAAAGTTCTTCCTCAACTTTATTTAGTGATTTAGTCGTGGCAGTCAGTTGAGGTTGGGAGTCTGCGTGCCTGCGTGTACTTCAGGATGTTTATAGAGGCTTCTAACATTCTCCACGACGCGCAAACATTTTCAGCCAGCTGTTTGGATATTCATGAGTCCAGCGGCGCGTGTGGGAGCTGTCCCATCATTACGCGGCCTGGTGGACGTATAACTTTTCATCTTAAAGGGCGGATTCCGTCACGGCTTCAGGCCGCTGCCATCTGTAGCAAATGAATATGTTTCTGCACATTCATTAGGAGCATCTTTCGGCTGGAGACCTAAGTCGACATCAGCCGGGCATGTAAATGTTAATTCATGGGAACACACGAGAGAGGAAAGGTCAATTTTAGTTAAGACATAAAATGTGCATATGTAATTTGTAATGTTTGCTGACAGATAGATTCAAATATCAAACTGCAGTTGGAATCGCGGACTGGATGCATAACTTGGATTGTCTGATATTAACGGTGCAGTAAAATGAGCACAGTTTGCAGGATTTATTCCAATATGGTGTGATCGCGAATAAAACTTGGATTTATGTTTACTATTTGCCTATTTTGAAAATGATTTAATATGTGATTTTGAATTTTTAATTTCATATGGATTCATGGCATATTTTATTGTTGGCTAGTTTTTCCTCTTTGTATCTTAACGTGGATGAGTATGCATACTTTAGCATGCTTGTTTAAAATTTTTTTTTAAAGAGTCACAATCCATTGCAGTAGTCATCAATCTTTTTGATCAATTTCCTGCAAAGTGATTGGTTGCAAAGATAAAAGCGGCATGACTCATTCGCACTTGGGCCCGATAAAAATTAACTGATTAACTGCCCTTTGAAACATTATATACACATTTATTCAGCCACTTCTCGTTAAAAAAAAAATGAGAACACACCAACCGGCAGCATTAACTTCTGCAATGTGGGCACTTTCCATTTTTTATGTTTGTTTGGGGGTTTTTTTTAATCATTTGTAACAGCAATGGGGCATTTTACGTTCGGGGCTGATGGTAAATAACTATAATTTCACATTTTGGTCAACAAATAATCATGTGCTTTGCTTTTATTCATTCATCTTCCGAGCCGCTTGATCCTCACTAGGGTCGCGGTGGGTGCTGGAGCCTATCCCAGCTGTCTTCGGGCAGTAGGCGGGGGACACCCTGAATCGGTTGCCAGCCAATCGCAGGGCACACAGAAACAAACAACCACTCACACTCACACTCACACCTAGGGACAATTTTGAGTGTTCAATCAGCCTGCCATGCATGTTTTTGGAATGTGGGAGGAAACCGGAGCACCCGGAGAAAACCCACACAGGCCCGGGGAGAACATGCAAACTCCACACAGGGAGGCCGGAGCTGGAATCGAACCCGGTACCTCTGCACTGTGAAGCCGACGTGCTAACCACTAGACTACCGGGCCGCCCTTGCTTTTATTTATTTTATTTTTTTTATTGCGATGTTATTTTGTTTGAACCTTCCATTCAGTGGAAGCGAACCTGTCATACATCTGACGGTCAGTTTGCTGCTGACAAATTTTTCGAAAAACGATCAAGCACCTGCGAAATCCTCATCTCGGTAACCGGCGACACTTTATCTTTCATGTCCGTTGTGGACCGATCAGATCCTCGATTGTAAGACACAGACTAATACTTTTTCTCTTCTTCTTTGCGCACTGAAGAAAACGATGGGACGGTTTTGATACAACTGCTGCTATGGCAACAGGCACGCTCCATCGTCGCAGCTGCCGTTTGTCGACAGGCTCTCGTGATTTTTCTAAATCATCATTCAAATGGGAAAAATTGTAAGACTCCGGATAATCCCCCTGCACCTCCGTATCCCTCCCGAAGCAGCATCTAATCCTTTACAATACATTCTTATGAGATCAGTGTAAATGAGCCAATACAAAGCCGGAGTGAAAACATGAAACACACTGAAACTTTTTTTTTTTTTTTGGTACTGTTTGTGTCGAAACAACTGATACACACGAGTGTTAAAAGTTATCCATGTCGTGCTGCGCATCCATTTGTTGGAAGTGATTAATGTGAACAGCCTGTAGGCACGGCGTTGACTGATGGCGGAGTACAAACGCGATGATGTTCATCATGGTCCGAGGGGGGTGAATAATAACTCCACCCCCCCCCCCCTCCCTCCCCATTGTTGCCTTGTTTTGAAATGAAACCCCGAAGCGAGAAGAGACACCATGATAAATGTGTTTGAATTTCTTACCTCTGATAAAAAAAATATATAAAAAATAGGTTTTTATCTGTGTTTTAAGACAGGCTAACAGCTTGTATGTCACCGTTGTGACATTTCAAAACCGATGAACTTGGCGGTGAGTTTTTGTTTTGTTTTTTGTTTTTTTATCTGGCGGAAATTCATATTTTTAATAGATTTGCTTTCTATCTGGGTCTTTTCTTTTCTGTAGTGCTTATCATCGCTGTAAAACCTCGACTGGGGGCATGCAAAAATTTATCCTTCTGCTCAGGTCTACATTGCAGACATTATTTTATGAGCTTCAAATCCAACGCACACTCCACTCAGACAATCCAAAGAAGATTCAAATGCGGAATTCTGGACTCCGAGCATTGGCTCGCATTCCAAATCACAATTTGTTACTCATGTTCAAAGTAACAAATGACTCGAATTATTCCTCCTGGTACTACTCCGAAATGTCCAACAAATGAAAAACGCTACGATGAGTTGGAAAGAAAAAAAATCTCCTGAACTAGAAAGTGAGTATGCTGCCATCTTTTGGCTGCTGCTTCTTCCTCCACATTTTTCACTTTTTAGTTGAAAATGGCTTACTTTAACCAACCTCCCTTAATATAACATGGCCAAAGGTAAAACCCTGGTTGTTTTTTTTCCCCCCCGTCTGTGCCATAAATCCTCGCTGACTACACCTTTATGCATGATTTTTGAATGTGGGAGGGAGCCCGACCAACTGCAGAAAACACCATAAAGCACGAGGAAGACTTGTAAATGCCCGATGACGTGATTCGAACCCAAAACCTCAGAGGCGGACGCGCTAACCACTCAATCACCGTGCTGCCATATTTTTATTTTCACACAAGAAAAAAAACTAAACAAAAAGCTTTGAATGCGAAATTGTTTTCCGTGAAACCTCTCTCGCGGTCCCCTCAGTCAATTTTCACATTTTAATAGAAACGATTCATATCCCCTCTTCATTGCTTCTTCGGATGCAACGATGCTCATATGCGGGAATTAAAATGGAGCCAAAGATCCAATTAAAGCGATTTACTGGGCAATGGCATGCCCCCCCGCCCTCCCCCCACACACCCCTTCCACCCTGCCAGACACCCAAAAATAATTTCCATTCCCACTCCAATGATCAAAATGAATTCCTTTGTACTTTCCCGTATTAACACAGCAGCCCCCCCCCCCGCGACCCTCCCATCCGAGACCCTCATTGACCCATCGATCGGAACCCTCACAGGTCCCCCTTTGAGAGGTGCAATGGGAAGAGTCAGACGCTCACTACCCCCCCCCCCCACCAACCCCCCCCCCCCCAACCCAACCTCCATATGGACCCCTGTTGCCATAGCAGCGGGAGCGCAGAAGGAGCTGTCGCGCCAGCTCGGCTGGTCAGCGCATTGGATGGAGGCATTTGAAAGGGGTCAGTAAGGAGCTCGCATCAAGTGGACGCCATCGCACCTCTTTGGCCTCAGGAAGCCCCCAACCCCCCCACCCGACCGGCCCTCATGCATTTATTCATATTTTCGCGGAGGCCGCGCATCGATTTCCAGTAAAGAGACAAAGTAGTTTGAGTTGTGTTTTTCCGCGGAGAGGGAAAGGCAAAGCAACGGCGCCCGGGGAGTACGCCCAAGCGCCGTTTCTGAGAAGTGCTTCTCATCTGTGTTGCACGGAGTGGACAACCTTGCGCAATTTCTTGAAAAGACTCCGATTTACTAAACCAGGCATGTCCAAAGTCCGGCCCGCGGGCCAAATCCGGCCCGCGGTCCAATTTCATCCGGCCCTCGGCCCCTGTCATAAAATCAGTGCCGTCTGGCCCGCAGGTTGGGCGCAATGGAACACGTGTTGCATTGACTGAGGTCTCGTAGACTGGTGAGTGATGTTTCATAGAGTACTGCTTCCCTCTAGTGGCTAAATGAGTAATAGCATTCACTAAATGAGTAATAGCATTTAGACACTAGAGGGCATCACTCACGAGTTAACAAGACATCGCTCCGTGTTTATATTGACTGATATGTCATATTTCAAATGATCCTTGCAGTTGTGGATATGTGTATTGCTTGTTCATTTCCCTGTTGTTCGAGTCAAAGGTTTTGTGACTATTGAAAAGTCATGGTGATACATTTTATGTTTCAAATCAATCAATTTGCACTCAGGAGACTTCTGTTTAAGAAAAAGTCAAGTGAATAAGCAGTTGCATGTGATATACCTGTTTCAAATGAACCAAAAGAAATTCTTAAGATTGTTGAAATTAAAATAAAAATGGAAATGTGAAACGGACTGGCTTACTAAAATTTGTTGAACAATATTGTTGTTCAATGTAAAGAATGTCAGCCAAGGTCGGCCCCCCGACATTTTACCACATAAAATCTGGCCCCCTTGGCAAAAAGTTTGGACACCCCTGGACTAAACAAATGACTTCATTGCTTTCACTGACCGCGACGAGGTTACATGCTTGAAATCTGGGGAAAGTCGACTAACTCTTCACAGATCCAATTCAGAGCACACCATGAAAATACTTTGGAATCAAACAGGCGCGAAGCTTGAGCTAAGCTCAACCATATTTAAGATCTGTGACCATCAACTTACAAATCCCACCGGGCATCCTCCGCTTATTTATGATCTTCTCCAGGAACCATAAAAGTTGCTCAACCGAGAGTCCAATAATGGCGAAGGAAAGGAAATCGCTACAATAACTATGAATTACTTTGTAAATCCAGTCCGTTTAGAGTACCTTATATAATCCCATCAAAACAGTCTTACACATGACTAAAGGGAAGGATAAACATGATCTATTTTCCTTTATCGAGTTAAAACATTCATCCAGGAGGGCGAAGGCAGGATTTGATTAATAATGATGATCTAAGTGGGTAAAGAAATCTCTGGTTTTGGTGCGATCCGATCCCACAGGTTCCAATTATAAAGTCATTCCCACACACGCGGCCGAAATTGATTTATTAAGGTGCCAAGGCATTTACGCTGTCCTTCCACGGCAGCGCAGCAATTACACACCCGTGAAAGTGTCGTCATCCAGTCTATTCTGGGTGTTTGGTCGAAGCCGTCGAACCCCGTATCACCCCGGCTGGATTTATTATCCCGAATCCAGGAGCGCATTTCCAGCCATTTCCCCCCACCTTGTTTCCTGCTTCCCATAAACACGTATTCCTCATCCTGACACATTCTTATAACACACTTGTTCTCGGCCATCTGCCCTCACTCTGCATTCCCTACGCTAAATATTCAAACGGCGCGTCTGTCGGACCACCTTCTCGCCATCCTGCATGATGGAACCGGCTAGAGCAGTGGGGTTGCTTCCAAAAGGGAGTCTCACACACACACACACACACACACACACACACAAAAGTAAAAACTTGTGGATCAGAGATGTCATCACATCCGAGCCAACGACACCCAATTGTGATTTTACAGTCGCCAAAAAAAAAAAAAAAAAACAATCCAGACATGCCTTTTCTCCCGCATTTGTCCTCATTAGGGGAGCGGGAAGCTGTCGCAGCTGATTGTGGCTACACCCTAGATTGGTTGCCAACCAATCGCAAAGCTAATAATGACAAACATTCACACTCACGTTCACACCCACGGACAATTTGGAGGAGTGATTCTAAAAGTCGGCCCGGTAGTCCAGTGGTTAGCACTTCGGCTTCACAGTGCAGAGGTACCAGGTTCGATTCCAGCTCCGGCCTCCCTGTGTGGAGTTTGCATGTTCTCCCCGGGCCTGCGTGGGTTTTCTCCGGGTGCTCCGGTTTCCTCCCACATTCCAAAAATATGCATGGCAGGCTGATTGAACACTCTAAATTGTCCCTAGGTGTGAGTGTGAGCGTGGATGGTTGTTCGTCTATGTGTGCCCTGCGATTGGCTGGCAACCGATTCAGGGTGTCCCCCGCCTACTGCCCGGAGACAGCTGGGATAGGCTCCAGCACCCCCCGCGACCCTAGTGAGGATCAAGCGGTACGGAAGATGAATGAATGAATGAAAGGATTCTAAAAGTGTGGTGCCTGAAAGCGACACTAAAATATACATTTAAATTATTATAATAATATTCAAATCTAACATACGAGTTCACTGAGCGCCATTGACGTGGATGGTCGTCAAAGGGAAGCCAAGGAAAGAGCACCAGCCAATTTTCGTCAACTTTTTGTTTTCTTTTATGGTAAGCGATTAAAAAAAAAAAATGAAATATGGCCAATCAGAATGTGGCCGTGCAGGACAGCAGTTACATCTTCCTGCACTAGACCATCAGTACCTGGAGTAACCTATATATACTCTTGTCCTTATACTCATGCACTATTTTTTTTTTTCGGTTCATCTCTCCGACTCCCTGTTGCTTTCATCTCCTCTTTGTCCAGGGGCTCAGCACAGTAAGCTCCTAATTTGCCATTCAAACAGCTCAGCGGGAGTGAGTGACACATGCAAATGTTATCATTGGCCGACAGGGTGGATGGAAGTGCGGCTGATTAACTCCCTTGCTTGCGACAAATGCATGACATTGGCTGGATTAACACTGCGGGGCCGATACATGCCCGTATCCGGACCTATATCTCAGACTTTTTCTTATTTTTTATTTTTTTTACCCATTTGGAAGAGGCCTGATTCTGATCTGAAGATGACCATTCCATCTGTGTGTGTGTGGGGGGGGGGGGGGGGGGCTTGGGCTAGTGACAATGCCATGACTCGCATCCCAACTGTGCCGATGGAGAGAAAATCGCCGGAATTGGGTCACTTGAACCTTGTGGTGTGAATACGGCTTTGATCTACTAAAGGTACCTGTAGTTCAAAAAATATGTTCAAAGCGTCTGTTATGGACTTTAGTGGATTTGTTGAGCGCTATTGCCTCCCCATTGCTTTTTATGTTAGATGTCAAACTACAAGGACATAATTGTACATCAACAGCACAGTGGATGCTGTGGGGTTTTTTTTTTTGCTTTTTATATATATATATTTTTTAAACATTCCAGACTCACTTTTGACAGTGGCAGTCCTGGTGCAGTTGTAAAGAATGGCCAGCTCCCCAAACACCTTCCCGGGCCCCATGGTACACAGCTTCAGACTCTCCTTCGTCACCTCCACCTTCCCATCTGCAAAAACATGAGAGCGCACAGAGAGAAGCGGCCGTGAAGCACACTGCTGTTTTGAATTGCACATTTCAGTCCAGGTGTGCTGAACTAAAAAAAAAAAAAGTCTGACCAATGGAACCCACCGTGGGTGTGTGTGTGTGTGTGTGTGTGTGTGTGTGTGTGTGTAGTTGGTATTTCATTTTCGAGGGCATCCAGCCAGAAGGCTCTTGGCTCACTGAACTAGAAAAAAGATTATTTTGTGGTGTGGGACTTCCAGTGCGGGCTGCCGCTAAGCTCCTACGAAGTCAAAAAAAGCTAGCGCCAATACCAAAGAGACAGACACCAAACTGCTCCATAGTGGTTGACTGACACTGTCGCAGAGGTAATCATTTAGCAGGATATTATACTCGTTGCAGTTCGCAGTCGAGTAGAGAGTACAAAGGCTGAAAGCTGTTTTGAATAAAAGCACAGCGATACACATGTAGTGGTGCCTTGACGGCAGATAAAGCGTTAGCATTACATTAAGCTAGCAGGTTTTAAAGGCAAATTTCCTTGTTTGTTTTAAGCACACAATGCGTAATTCCCTTTTTTTATGTTTAGCTTGACGGTAAACTTGTTGTGAAGTGATCTGACTTGACTTCACAGCTAATGTAGAGCATCTCAAATGTTTGCTAGCAAGTCAAATCAACGGCTAGGTCGGGCCGGTCGCTCGTATCTCTGAGATGCTGTGTTGGGCAGTCGAGACTACATTTCAATGCATGTCTAATGAACAAGGACAGAGAACATAATTCAAGGACGTAATATGGTCATGCGTCAGAAATGAGTCAAAGTCCGCGCGTTGTGTTACAGGTTGTATCGGATTTGGATAATAATAAAATGGAAAAAATAAATATCACTTTTTTGCATAGTTGCTTCACAACTAGCTTGAAACAAACAAAAAACAACAACCAGGCTGCTGATGCCTAAATCTAAATGGGAAAGTTTTATGTTCAAAGTTTGTGATATATTATTTCAAATGTTAAAAATAAATATAGAGATAAAAGCCCCCCCCCCCCCCCCCCAAAAGGCTTAGGTTGGTGTCAATTGTATTTGGGGTTTTTTCGCTATTCACATTTGTTTGGTTCTGTAAAAGAAGCCTGATGGTGGGATCTTTGTGTTTCTTAGCAATCAGCTGAAAGCATTTTTATTTCCCAGCCAATATTGCGCCCTCGAAAGGACTATCAAGAGCCAGGACAATGCCCGTGAAGAAAAATAACGCCACAATGCCCGGACATGAGTGTGAAATTTCACACTCGCCACTCACTTGTTCGCCCCAGTAATTGTTTATGTCCGACAAGAATTGTATTTGTCACATTATGCTGTGAAAGCGCTCACACACTTGCTTCAATGTCCTTCTTTTCTTCGCAGGGTTCTCAAGAAAAGTCAAAAGGCGGATCAATCTGCTGTTTTGCGGCTTTGATATTGATGCCGTTTTAAAAGAGGCTGACGAGAGGGTTTGCTCCTTTCAATTTTCTTCAACCTTCAACACCGGAGGGAACGTCTTTCTATGTCAAAGAGAGAACACGGCTGAACTATTTCAACCGGCGTGAGGTCCCGAGTCCAATTCCAGTTCTTCTTTCACCTCGTACTGCAATATCATTGGGAAACATGACTGGAGTTAAAAGATCACAGCAGTGTATATTTTGGAGCCCGACGCCAATTAGCGCCATTGGTAATTAGCCTTTTGCAATTTGAACTTTAATGAGCAAGTAAATGCAAGAAGCCCACGATAACATAAAATGAACACTTGCCTGAGCAATTAGCATAAGTTAACGTTGAGTATTCTTCTTCGGTCCACTCATCTTTTGACAGTCATCGGCGAGCGAGTGCTTATTAAAGTAAAATACTCCAATTACCGCGGAGCCTCCACGCCGAAACCTCGCGAAGAATCGCTCGAGACACACAAATTTCCCCTGCCTTTTTAGACTTTGGTGGAAACGCGGCGAACCGGCGGGGACTTAAAACGAGCGCATTGATTCACAAAGCGCAAACTGGAAGAAAACATTTTTTGGAAAGCTGTGTGGGGAAAGAGTTTTGATTGCTTGTTCTTCTTAGAACAACTAAGGGGGGTGGGGGGGAGCATTTTCCACATCTTCCATGGTGCAGTGCGGAGAGGCAGTCGTCACCTCTTTGAATGTGTCAAAATATTTTGGTCGAGCACTCCGCTCGCCGTTTTGATTGCAGTCATTTGCCTTCTATTTTGTGTCCAAGTCAAGGAAAAGAAAGTAATAAATCCGGCCATGTAGCAACAGGTTTATACGCTATAAAAACCTTTCAATGCTGCTCTTGTTAATCTTCCAGTATATGAGCTTGACTATTCACTGAAGGAGTGTCAATAGAAAACCATCAACACAACACATATACTGTATATATATATATACAGTATATGTACAGTATATAAAATCACTGACTAAAGGTCACTGATTTTTTTCTTTTTCATTATTACAATGTTATAAACAAAGTTAAGTTTTATCATGACAGTATGAGCAAGTAAATATGTCAGATCAAAAAAAGAACTGCCTTTATTTTATATTATATACATTAAAATTTTTGATTTATGTGAAGTGAATTCGAGAAAGGCCGTCTATTTTATTTTATTTTTTAAATGTATCCTTAAACATGACCGTTTAGTAATGCACTTCCAATAAAGTAATGGCAATAAGAAAAAAAAACGGTTGTCATTTTTATGCTCCGTGAGGTTGTCAGCGCCTACCGAAAGTAACAAATTAAACTTTTATTCATTCATTCATCTTCCGAGCAGCTTGATCCTCACTAGGGTCGCGGGGGGGTGCTGGAGCCTATCCCAGCTGTCTTCGGGCAGTAGGCGGGGGACACCCTGAATCGGTTGCCAGCCAATCGCAGGGCACACAGAAATGAACAACCATTCGCATCTCACACTCACACCTAGGGACAATTTAGAGTGTTCAATCAGCCTGCCATGCATGTTTTTGGAATGTGGGAGGAAACCGGAGCACCCGGAGAAAACCCACGCAGGCCCGGGGAGAACATGCAAACTCCACACAGAGAGGCCGGAGCTGGAATCAAACCCGGTACCTCTGCACTGTGAAGCCGACGTGCTAACCACTGGACTACCGGGCCGCCTAAGTAACTTTTAATCACACTTACTTACTTTAAAAAATATCTGTTAATCAGTAATCTGACGCCGTTACTTTTAACATCAGGTCATCAGTAATGTAACTTTGTTTAAAATAATCAGTAAATTAACTAAGTTACTTTTTAAATCAAGTCATCGCTAAAGTAACAAAGTTACTTTCAAAATCAGGTAATCAGTCACATAAGTTACTTTTTAAACCGAGTCATCAGTAAAGTAACTAAGTTACTTTTAAAATCCAGTAATGAGTAAGAGAAGTTACTTTTTAAATCAAGGAATCTGTAATTAGGTCACTTTTAAAATCAAGTAATCGGTCAAGTAACTCGGCTAATTTTCCAGTGACACACTCGGATCCAAAATTATGGAAGTTGGTGATCTGCCTCGGGCTCCCTCTCAACATGTTGGAGTCAAGAGTTCGTTTGATGACGTCACACGCCGTTTCTTTCAAGAGATACTAAAAGCATTCATGCATCCTCCCCCCTTGTGAGCAAGTGGCCAACGCTATTTCGCAGAAAATATCAAGAAAACCCATTGTGAGGTTTAAATTTTGGAGGTCAGCCTATGAGAATCGATTGAGCTCGAAGCATGTGAGAGACTCGCCGCTGTGTTTGTGCCCAAAGGGAACGGAAAAGAGTTTGGTCAGGTGATGAATAGAAATTGGAAAATTAGCTTTCACGCTTCAACCTAATGGAAATGGGCAGGAAAATAAAACAAAAGCTCTTGTCGGAACATCCAAACGCTGCGATAAATGAGGCAGCTGCTGCAAGTCTCGCATTTGCTCTCGAGGATAACCGACGCTAAGCATCAAACTCATTTTCGATCACTCAGTCATTGGTTCCGTTGTATGGAACAAACTATGAAATTAATGAATTCTTAAACGGGGATTACTGGGCTGTCATGACTTGACACGCTGAAGTTTGTAAATCAAAATCTACATGAAGATCAATCCAAACAGACAGATCGCGATCGATTTCAACGACCTGGACGATTTAAAACGTTCCCGAGGTTTGCTACATACCCAAATTCCATCCAAATCCAGATTCCCAAATGCATCGGATCAGGATTTTTGGAATCAAACTGACCATCACGGCGGCCCAGTAGTCCAGTGGTTAGCACGTCGGCTTCACAGTGCAGAGGTACCGGGTTCGATTCCAGCTCCGGCCTCCCTGTGTGGAGTTTGCATGTTCTCCCCGGGCCTGCGTGGGTTTTCTCCGGGTGCTCCGGTTTCCTCCCACGTTCCAAAAACTTGCGTGGCAGGCTGATTGAACACTCTAAATTGTCCCTAGGTGTGAGTGTGAGTGCGAATGGTTGTTCGTTTCTGTGTGCCCTGCGATTGGCTGGCAACCGATTCAGGGTGTCCCCCGCCTACTGCCCGGAGACGGCTGGGATAGGCTCCAGCACCCCCCCGTGACCCTAGTGAGGATCAAGCGGCTCGGAAGATGAATGAATGAATTAATGTTGGAGCAGAGGCGGCCCGGTAGCCCAGTGGTTAGCACGTCGGCTTCACAGTGCAGAGGTACCGGGTTCGATTCCAGCTCCAGCCTCCCTGTGTGGAGTTTGCATGTTCTCCCTGGGCGTGCGTGGGTTTTCTCCGGGTGCTCCGGTTTCCTCCCACATTCCAAAAACATGCGTGGCAGGCTAATTGAACACTCTAAATTGTCCCGAGGTGTGAGTGTGAGTGTGAATGGTTGTTCGTCTCTGTGTGCCCTGCGATTGGCTGGCAACCGATTCAGGGTGTCCCCCGCCTACTGCCCGAAGACAGCTGGGATAGGCTCCAGCACCCCCCGCGACCCGAGTGAGGATCAAGCGGCTCGGAAGATGAATGAAACTGACCATCACGACATTTCTAGAAACACGCAAAAAAATAATAATAATTATAATAATAATAATAATGCATCCTCTCATAACACAGCAGAGGGCAAACGAATGCAAACGTTTCAATGATTCGTCTTCCATCACGGTTTCGGTCTGTCAAGTGAAATGATGGATGGCATGAGAGCATGGTTGTGTTTTGTCTCGAAGGAAAAATGATTGATGTCCTTCTCAAGATCCGGGAGTTTAAGCATCAAGATTAGTTTAAAAGGGCTCTCAAAGACATGACCGCGGGGACAAAAGAAACATGAGCCGGCTGCTGCTGTTCAGCTTTTCATGGCTTTTCAACCTATTGGCTTTACTGCCCGGCATGCGAACATGCTCGTTTAGCGGTCTTGCCGGATTGAACAGGCTCCTTTATAAAACGCCGTCTTTTTAAACAGACGGGATTGATTCGACACCTTCCGGCCGATTTGTTGGCAGATTTAATTGCGTAAGACGCTACAAACTCAAGTTTTGTGTTGAAGTGGTCAACAATTTGACTCCGTACACTCCCAGAGAGAAATGGAGTAATGGGGCCTTTTGTGGTACACGGGTGGCGCTTTTGTAGCGCCGATACTTTTGTTTTTAAATACAGATTTTTTTTGCGCACCGCAAACAGCCGACGGTGCGCCTTATAATCCGGTGCGCCTTATATGTGATGTTACAGTCTCTTTATAGTCCCCATTGCGTTCCTCTGTTTGTGTTCCTATGCCATCTAGTGGTAATCATTAGCAGGAACCAATTATAGCGTAAAAGACGTACGCTCAAACAGACAATTACTCAGTGTGCTCTGCGCCGCCATTACGAAACGCAGAAAGCATAGTTAACTCCTGACTAAACGAAGGAAGGAGACAAGCAAGACGTCTAAGGATATTTGTGGATGTGAGCCCATGAAGTTCGCGTGCCTTTTGGTTGAATCAATTGTCTTCCTAACTTTTGTCTTTCAATTATTTTATTTTTTGTAATGCCATTTGTATTTATATGTTACGTGTCCGTTTTAATGGGTTTGTTACAGCCGCGGTGGTTGTGAAGGCTTTATATAAATAAAGCTGCTTTGTATTGTCTTGTATTCCTTTAGCGTAGCTCCATCTAGTGGACGCATAGCGCAATCGCAGCCACTATTGTAGTTGTAGCTTCTATTCTATGCGCCTCGAAATGTGGTGCGCCTTATATGCAAAAACAGTTTTAAAAGAAGCCATTCGTTGAAGGTGAGCCCGATACTCCGAAGCGCAGAAAATACGGTCATTTAAAAGGGGCTTCTATTAAACCACTTTTGATGTCAGGGTCAAGTAAACAATTGAAGAGGGTGTTGATCGGACATGACGAGGAAACATTTGTCACGGTTTGCTTTAACAGGAATGGATGGCCAGCATCGTCGGATAAGTGTCGACCTTTTGAAAAGGACATGGCACACACACAGACACACACACACACACACACACACACACACACAAGGGTGTATTTATCAACCCGGACTTGGCTTTTGGATCCACGCGAGGATAAACGCCAGCATAATTTCACATTGTCATGCACAAAACTAATAATTTCCTGCGTGGAAGCAGGCCATTAATTATTGAACTCAGTGGTGTGTGCCAGTTTGGACATCGCTGGAATGTTTGCAGTGAATGGCCGCATTGAATTTGATGAATGCGGCTCTTCTAAAAAGAACAAGTTCATTAAATGCGGGCGGGATTGGCTCTCATTACTATGGATTATTTTTTTTGTTTTGTTTTTGGGCTGCATTTCATTATGCCTGTTTTATGACAGCGGTAGGTGCAGAAGCTTATTTAAATATTATGCAAATACACCACGGGGAAAATAAACACCTCCACTGGGCAGCACATCTGATGGCCGAGTAAGTGCAGGACGTGCGGTCAAAACTCAAATAGGGAGCGCGTTTGTGGAAAATCGAGACGCGGAATTAAAAATGCATACAATTTTGCATGCGTAATGACTGTCACCAGATGTGTGTTTTTCTTTTCGCTCCCACGCTGGATGCGTCTCAGCATGCCATCTTTTAAGCCCACCCTGAGGGACTTTGGCTTTTGTCTTTGGCGGATCATTTGAATGCACGCGGCATTGCGCGCCACGTTGAGGGATGTCGGGAAAGCACCGTCACTCCTGTCTCAAGATCACATGAGATTCTGGAGGCCTTCCAGAGAGCCGCTGTCTTTTGGGTCGACTTTATCTCTCACTGGTGCTAAAAATATCTGGCAGTAGAAGCAACATGAGTGACTGCTTGGTCCTTTTCTGAGCTGCATCGTTTGGATGGCACTTGGCCCGTGATGGTGTGGGGGGCGGGACAAGATTGCAGTTTTTTTTTTTTTTGCGTACAAGTTTTAATGAGGCGATTTACTGTTTTTGATGAATCACCTGTAAGAATCTATTAAAATAGGGTGATATAGTTTTGACATTGGAGACTTGAGTGGAGGGCGTTCCCTCCAGAGGCCCACCTGCCGCTGATCTAGCTCATTATGCAGCTGCCTTTATCAACCCAGCCATGCTGACAAATGATTGTCGGATTATTTCGGCCTTGCTCACGACTCCTGTCTCCAAGTGCCTGATTATTTTCGACATTCAAGACTTTTTGCCTCTTTGCTTCTCGCCACATTTTTGTCTTCGTATTTCAGCGACCAGCAATACACATTGATGCCTTGATACTCCTTGCCTTTTTCCCCAAGTTTTTATTTGTTGTTTTGTCTCCTGTTGTACTTTGCAGCTACTGCGTTTGGTAAACACCGGCAAAATTTTTTTGTTTACGATCTTATCCTTGTCTGCATTTTGGAGTTCCGCTCCTATCTCGATTATTATGGAGATTTAACTAGATTTAACTAATGGACTAGTACTCCATGCAACATCTTACAATATACAATACATTCATTCATTCATTCATTCATCTTCCTAACTGCTTGATCCTCACTAGGGTCGCGGGGGGTGCTGGAGCCTATCCCAGCCAATCGCAGGGCACACATAGACGAACAACCATTCACACTCACACTCACATCTAGGGACAATTTTAGAGTGTTCAATCAGCCTGCCATGCATATTTTTGGAATGTGGGAGGAAACCGGAGCACCCGGAGAAAACCCACGCAGGCCTGGGGAGAACATGCAAACTCCACACAGGGAGGCCGGAGCTGGAATCGAACCCGGTACCTCTGCACTGTGAAGCCGACGTGCTAACCACTGGACTACCGGGCCACCCATATACAATACAATACCTGTTTATTTACATACAACAGCTGCAGATTTGTACCCCACTTTAGCTAGCGGATTGCTCCCGAAAGGATTCAACATCCAAATGAGGAGTGGGAAAAGCAGATTAAATTCATCCCGAATGGTTCACGCCGAGGCCGTAACATCGAATGGTCAGAATGTGTTTTCCCTTCCCCTGATCTTTTGCGATGGCGGGGCTCGGGAACATCAAGTAACAGGATGCCGGGGAATTAAAATCCCACGGAGGATAATGGAGCGCACATGCTGAAATGTCATCCCGCTGGACCTTTTGTCGCCACCCGGATGAGCCGATGCGATCCCAATCGAGTGGAGTCACAAAGAAGGCGATAGCGTATCATATTCCAACGTTGTTTGTCTTGTTTTGTTTTGTTTTTTGTCCCGGTGATGAATGAGCCGTTGGTTTACAATACGTGGGTGACACAAGGCACCTGAAGTTTGTGACGTCACAGAAAGCCTCTTCAATTGCCTTCTTTGTGACAGTTTGAAGGGTTTGCTGAAATGAGCCGAAAAACATTCGCAATCTATTTTGGGCAGACATGGAATCTATTCAGCAGAGGCTGAAAAGGCTCCTTAGAAATCACCATCTGCTGTCTTTGATAGATGAAAGATGATGATCAAAATTGTTGTTTGGTCCCACGTTTGAAAGTAAGTGCTTCTTAAAAAAAAATGTCTCTTTCTCCAGCAGGAAAAAAAAAAAAAATCACAGGATTGATTGTTTTCACCTTGATCGAAAATAAAATGACGGAATCTCTAAATGTAATTAAAATGGGGTGGAGAAAAATACCATTTTCAAGCAGTAGGTAAGAAAAAAAAAAGTTATTTTTATTTACTCGATGGCTCAAAGACAATAATCGACTTTTTAGAGCCCAGGAAAAAAATTGAACGATAAATTGATTTTTAAGGATCTGGCCGAGGCAAAATGAGGCAAATGCACTGTGAACAACCTCCAGGCAGACCTGCTGGCAAGGAAACCGGAGTTCAGAACATTCAAGATTTATTTATGGGGGGAAAAAAATAAATAAACACCTTCCTTCGAGTCAGTCATTAAATCTCAAGCAGACCCTGAGAAAAGGGACGTAAAAGCAACGCCCATTCCGAAGACAAATAACGGTAAAAGCAGCACAGACGCGGATGCGAGTCAACTGATCAAAAAGATGAGCCGCGGTTGCCGTGGCAACAAGACGCCGCTACAGATTGTTGCTTTAAGAAACCTCAAACAGCCCCAAGAATCTAATCCGCCAAGAGCCATTAGATCCTCCTAAACCCAAACAAACAGATATTTATAGCCGCATCGGCTCCGGCAAAATGATTCTCTTACGAAAGAGCCGCTGAGTGAAAACTTTTTGAGGCTAATTAATGACACAAAGCAACATTTTATGATTTCTAATTCCTTCTGTTCGAAGAAGTGTCATATTCCTCGAGTTATGGGTTGGGTACAGACTGAAGTGTTTCGTGAGCACAAACACACACACACACAAAAAAAAAGGAGCAAGGGAATTATGCGATATTAATGAGCTGAGAAGAAACCGGTGTTGGAAATGACAAGAATACTGCCGGTTGTTGTTTCTCGCTTTATGTGGGCGAAGGGAATAAAAGCCGGAGGAGGATGCGGAGTTGCAAAAGCAGAGCGAGAGGGACAAGACAATGTGCAAATGAACAAGAGAATCAAAATCCGGATCACTCGCACCTTTGCCGCTTTCATGCACCAATAATGATAACAAGTTAATTATGATTAAGGTATGATTAATGATTAACTAAATTATTAACTAATTATTATGACTAACTATTAATCAAACCTTAACTAAAATGCCAATAAACCATTCACCGATTCGGTCAAAAAAATGGATCATGAATGGAATAACTTCTTTCTCGGGCCCTTAATTAGTCGTTCCTACCGACTGCTGTCAGGCTGCTGAATAAAAATAACAACAATAATAACAATAATAATGATAATTAAGGCGGCCCGGTAGTCCAGTGGTTAGCACGTGGGCTTCACAGTGCAGAGGTACCGGGTTCGATTCCAGCTCCGGCCTCCCTGTGTGGAGTTTGCATGTTCTCCCCGGGCCTGCGTGGGTTTTCTCCGGGTGCTCCGGTTTCCTCCCACATTCCAAAAACATGCGTGGCAGGCTGATTGAACACTCTAAATTATTCCTAGGTGTGAGTGTGAGTGTGAATGGTTGTTCGTCTCTGTGTGCCCTGCGATTGGCTCGCAGCCGATTCAGGGTGTCCCCCGCCGACTGCCCGAAGACAGCTGGGATAGGCTCCAGCACCCCCCGCGACCCTAGTGAGGATCAAGCGGCTCGGAAGATGAATGAATGAATGAATGAATGAATGATAATTAAATGATGTGAAAGACAATTGTAAATAGCACTGCGATTTATCCATTTTGTGTTTATATTGCACTTAATTGAACGGTGTTTGTTGTTTTTTTTCTTCTGTCTTCTTTTCACCTACATTCTTGCTGCTGGAGGCTGTAAATTTCCCCAGTGTGGGACAAATGAAGGATATCTTATCTTATCTTATCTTATCTTATCTTATCTTATCTTAATGCTCGCAACAACACTACAGCAAATCAAAAACATAAAAAAAAAAAAAAGCTCATCACAACAGCATTTTGTCCCGATGTGTGAGCGTGAGCCCGAATGGTTGTTCGTAATCTGTGTGCCCTGCGATTGGCTGGCAACCGGTTCAGGGTGTCCCCCGCCTACTGCCCGAAGACGGCCCGGATAGGCTGCAGCACGCCCGTGACCCTCGCAAGGATAGAGCGGATCAGAAAATGGATGGATATTGAGTTTGGTTATTCGTTTCCTTTGAAGATTAAACATCAATAAATGGCAACCTTCATTAACTTCCTAAGTTTAAATGTGTTGCTGTGCTAACAAAGTTCCCTGTCTTGTACAGCGCTTTGCTATGTTGTGCTAGTAGCTGACTAGGGCATCACAATATGGCACCGCAGTCCTTCTACATTAGTATGCACATGCAAATTTACCGATTTTCGGGTCAAAGCAAACTTTTGAAGCAGCGAGGAGCCGTAAAAGTAGATGGCGTTGAACTAAATGCCCAAATTGGACAAAAACAACCATCCTGGAAGTGGAAACTCACGACTCGTGACACTTCATTAGAAGCCTGCGATGACGCTAACGTGACTGTGAAAAGCGAGAAACGTTCGGCCTGCTCCTTCAATGTCATTCTCGAGCCACGCATCCGGGCCGATGCAGCTGCTTAGCCCCAATGAAAGCAAGCTGCGGAAATGAAAGCGGCCCGCCGTGGCACATCTGCATTCTGGTATTGTCTAATTAAGTCCGGTCGGCGTGAAAGAAACAGTACGTGCGTGCGACGCGGTCTCTTAGCCGCTAATTACGCATCGGGAATATGACCGTTTTTTTTTTTTTTTTTGGGCTTGCACTCCTGCTCGGGCGATCAATCAGATTGTCAACACACAAGAGCCGCGACGGAAAGCTCAACTCTACACCGATTCAGATGTACTAATTGAATGGAAACGCAAAGGTGCTCTTGATCGGGGCTCTCCAAACGGCGGGCCGCAGATTGCAGACTGGCGCCATTTGTTGTTGGCTCGCAGAGAGAGACTGAACAAAAAAATATTGTGCCCTGCCGTAATTAAAATCGATGGGCACATTTTTTTTCACGCTAGTTGCACGCACAATTTATTCGTGTGTGTGTGTATTCTTGTGCGTGAGGTCCGCAGGATGTGAAAGGTGCGCATTTCGCCTGCAGGCATTTTTTTATTTTGCAAAAACAAACAGCTCATATATTTTGCTGTGACCAGATTGTCCTCAAATGTAACAGGTAACATGGCAGCCATTGTTGGGCCATTCAGACGTCATGTCCAAATAATCTGTACCAATTTTGCAACGGAGTGTCTCCGCATGAAGGCAGTGAAGCTGTCCAAGTGTAAAAATAATGAATGTAAATAATTCAGGTACTTGAGTGCTCGGTTTTTGGTGTCACGTCACAACCGAAGCAACATGAGGCAATGGAGTGGAACGCAGTATTCAACGGTCTCCTGCAAACAAACGGCTGAGTGAACTATTTTATTTATTCATTGCTGCAGGAAGAGTTAATTTCATTTAAGTTCATTTTTGGCCTTATATGGCGCACTCCTAGACCATGTTTCCTGAAGACCACCCATCTCAGATTCGATTCCCCCCACCCCATTCAAAAAGGCAACTCACAATGACATTTGAAAACTAGAAGAAAGTGGCTCTTTAAATGCGTGAAGAATTCCCATCAATTAATTAACACAAATATTTCCCGTGGTTACTATGTCGCAACAAAACAGCATAGACATCTTTTTTTTCATCTTCCGAACCGCTTGATCCCCACTAGGGTCGCGGGGGGTGCTGGAGCCTATCCCAGCCGTCTTCGGGCAGTAGGCGGGGGACACCCTGAATCGGTTGCCAGCCAATCGCAGGGCACACATAGACGAACAACCATCCGTGCTCACACTCACACCTAGGGACAATTTGGAGTGTTCAATCAGCCTGCCATGCATATTTTCGGAATGTGGGAGGAAACCGGAGCACCCGGAGAAAACCCACGCAAGCCGGAGCTGGAATCGAACCCGGTACCTCTGCACTGTGAAGCCGACGTGCTAACCACTGGGCTACCGGGCCGCCCAGAGCATAGACAGGTGAAGAAAAAAATTATTATTTGGAATAAATAAAATAAGATTTTTCGTGCCAACCAAGTGACGTTGGCCGATCTCCCACTGCGCCCCCGATAATCTCTCAAGGCGCTCACACAGGTGCCGCAGCACAGTGGGTGGAACTCACAGCCCTGAATGTCAAAATTGGGAGTCGTTTCAGAAATCCCTGGCTCCAAAAAATGATGCAAAAAGGTGAAAGCGGCCCAGTTGCAGGCATGCGAGTTGACGCTCGCAAGCGTCAGGAGTCAAAATATTGTCACGGACTTCGTTTTGATTCGGGGGCTTTTTGTGATGGAAAACAAAAATCAATCCAAGAATTCGCCAAACGTCGAATGCGCACAAACGATGAAAACAAAAATTTTAATTTTGCATCAATTCGATTTTTTTTTCCAGAGCTCTCCTTTACTTTGTGCTCAGGCCAAAGCCCTGTCTAATATAAAAGCATTACACTGCCAAGGAACTATGTCGACATGAGGGGGTGGAGCTCCTTGACAAACACTGCTTTTGCCACCGTCACTGCATTTAGGTTTTTCGCTCAGAATCTTCAAGCTAGATTTCTGTAAACACAAACACGTTCCCACTTACAGACTCAGGCACACACACACACACACACACACACACAAAAGGAAATGTGTATTGCACTATGGTGAAGGTGCTCGGTGGCGGTAATCAAAGTTCAAAAAGAGATCAAACAGAGAAGCTTTATCTGAACTCAATAAGAAGTGTGAAAAGAGAGGAATTGAAAAGAAAGCCTTACAGTATCTCAGTGTCACTCTTGATTCCGTTGACTTAACCAGATTGAAAAGTCCCCTCTCAGGCAAACACTTTCGCAGCAAATTTCAAGTCAACATGCAGGCGACACAGTCTCTTTCTTTGTGTTTTGCAGCTTTGAGAGGCATATAAGGTAGCATTAATTTTTTAACGTGAAGGCAAAGATTGCTTGATGGGACGGCGTACTATTCAAAGGGGATATATTATGGAAAGTTGACTTTTTAATCACTTCTATATAAATAGTCGGGTCTCTGGAGTGCCCGTCCACCCATAAAATGTGAAGTTTAACAACCAGGTAAATCCTTCGTCAGCTGCCTATTTTTGAAAATGTGTCTGTGAGTGAGCTGGTCTGAATTTTGATGGCTATTAACGTAACAGAGGAGCTAATTTGCATAATACTGTCCTCACACTGAGTACTTCCCCATGTGTTGGCACCTCAGATGAGAAAAGATTAGCCATTTCCAAGTGACACTTAAAGACCAGTAGTCACGATAACGAAAATTCACACACAAAACAACAGAATTAAACATTGTCCTGAAACATCAACAATTTCAATTCGTTCCGCAAACGCCCGCTAGCTTAATGCTAATAACAGCGCGAGGCTAACAGAAATCTTACAGTAATCGTAAACCTCCAAACAACTACAACAATGAAAACGTTTCACAAGCAACAGGACAGCTGGGACCTTTGTTTTGAGTTGTGAAACAAAAAAAAACTATCATGTCCCCTTTAAGCATCCTAAAAAGAATAAACCGCATCGGGCACACACCATTTATCATGCCTCAAGTTGAAGAACTCTCAAATGGTATCAGAGCTCGGGGATCGTTACTAATTACGTCTTTCACGGTGCGGCGCATTCATCGGCCTCTCAGGAGCTAAAAATGGGCATCCCGCCTGACACAAAGGCCACCTTGGCCTTTATCTATCAGGAGAAAATGAGGGACAAACAAATACCGGATAGTAAGATGGAAATGAGCCGAGAAGGCTGGACGGAGGACGATGAAGAAAAAAGAAAAAGAAAGACAAGACGATGAGTGAGTGTGGGGCGCGAGTGACAAGAGGACAGATTGAGGTCAACCCGGGTGGAAAATGTGAGGCGGAGTGAAATGTGTCTGTCTCCCGGAGTTTGAGAAGTTGGAATTAAAAAACAAAGTACCTGTGAGAGTGTGCGTGGGTGTAAAGTGACAAGAACATAGCGTTGCAAAGTGGAAAGGCTATTTGTTCATGCCCAATTTTGGCCAGCTAGTTTTGCGTTCAAATATTAGCATGGAGGTAATTAGCATGGAGTATGCGAAAAATCGACAACACTAAACTACAGTAAATCAACTGAATTGAATGATTTTCTTTTTACGTTTTAAGACCTTATTGCCCAAATTGTTTCAAGTTTAGAAAGCAGAGCTACTTCTCCAAACTTGTTAGTTAGCTACTGCTTGGCTTGATGGTGTTGCTAGCTTAAAAGCTAATACCAACAGCTTATTTTTCCTAGCTGGCTAGCTTGTCCTGAGTCAATATTGTTGCTTGCTTCGAGGCTACCATTAGCACCAGCTCACCGAGAAATTTCCAAGTATCCTTTTTATTACTTTTATGAACTCAAATGTTTATTACCATTTTAAAGAAATGAAAAACTACAGTCTCGAATAGTAAATGACATCTACATGGCGTTTTTCATGACTGAAAATGACATCAACAATGCAGTCGCGTAAGGAAGGTAGGAAGGGAGCACTTGAGCAAGTGCTTACCTTCGTGTAACCCCCCCTCCAAAAAAAAAAATCTTTATTTCAAATTTAGGAAGCAAGTAACGATTAGCACTAATATCGCCATTCCACTCACACCATAAACAGCGCTCGGCTTAACTGCAGTGTATCTCCAACAAGTAAAAATATCTTTCAGACCTTGTAGACGGTCACACCAGAGGAACGCATGAAGAACTGGATCGCTGAAAAGACAACAACCCAAAAAGAAAGAATCGCCAAAGCAATTGAAATGAGTCGGCTGGGGAAAGTTGGAAAATAATGAGATTGGCTACGCTGCAACATGGGCGCCGGCAAAAAGTGCTTAATGTCACTCGAACACTAATTGGTGTTCGTTTTTTTTTTTTTTCTTCCTTCGGCATTTTGGAATTAAGTCTCTAAACCAGTCATTGCCTTACCACTGTGTTGCGACACATTTGTGTGCTGTGAGTGATCATCAGGAGCGCTGCGGGAAATGATCCAATTTCACCTAATTGAAAGCGAAAGCGATTATTTACTGACTGCAGAATCAAATAAGGTGTATTTGTTCATCTATCGAAGCCGGCGATATATAGCGACGGACCGAACAGTTCGATGCTTTTCCACCTGAAGGCAGAACCTTTTGCAAAAATACGGGATTAGCTTTGAGTTAAAAAAAAAGAAATCAATTAGGCCCTCATCCCACATTGAGCAAGTACATTTGTGCAAATTGACGGGAAATGATCATTATTTTAGTCAGCCTTTTTGTTTGGGGGGTAGGTGCATGAAAAAAAAAAAATCTGCCATGGGTTGCCCAACCCTGCTCTCAAGTGCGTGAATTTTTCAAGGCGAAATATTGCATCAGCACAGTCGGAAGTGAAGTAAGAATTCCATGTGTGCTTTATTGAATAACAACCTTTTGATTGAATAATCGCAGCCTTTGTTTCTTTGCCTAGACGGTGCCATCGCTTTGACCAGCAATTGGACACGTACGGCAGCCTGGATGGCAAACCTTTGGTTGTTGTTTTTTTTTAAGTATTATTATTATTATTATTATTCATTCATTCATTCATTCATCTTCTGCGCCGCTTGATCCTCACTAGGGTCGCGGGGGTGCTGGAGCCTATCCCAGCCGTCTCCGGGCAGTAGGCGGGGGACACCCTGAATCGGTTGCCAGCCAATCGCAGGGCACACAGAAACGAACAACCATTCACACTCACACTCACACCTAGGGACAATTTAGAGTGTTCAATCAGCCTGCCACGCATGTTTTTGGAATGTGGGAGGAAACCGGAGCACCCGGAGGAAACCCACGCAGGCCCGGGGAGAACATGCAAACTCCACACAGGGAGGCCGGAGCTGGAATCGAACCCGGTACCTCTGCACTGTGAAGCCGACGTGCTAACCATTATGGGCAGCACGGTGGAAGTGTAGAGCAGGACGTCCTCACAGTGCAAGGCGCAGGGTTCGATTCTGGCTGCGGCATTCCTGTGTGGAGTTTGCATATTCACCTGCGTGGCTTTTCTCCGGGTATTCCGGTTTACTCCCACATTCGGATGGTTGTTCGTCTCTGTATGCCCTGCGATTGGCTGGCAACCAGTTCAGGGTGTCCCCCGCCTACTGCCCGAAGACGGGCTGGGATAGGCTCCAGCAGGCCCCGCAACCCTCGTGAGGATACGCGAATGAGAAAATGGATGGATGGATGGATGGATGGATGGATGGACTATTATCATGGTCCCCACTCCATGTCAAGTAACATGAGGACTCAACATCGCAACAGATTTGACAACTTAATCCCACGTAGCTGAGCGCGTCAGTCTTACTCGGCTTTGGAGAAGCGTTCCCCCAAACTGCGGCGGCAATACTTTTAAGGTCTGCTTCGCTTAAGTTGCCAGGCAACTATGACAGCGCAGTGGCTTTGGGTGTGCGCGCACTTGTCTTTCTGCAATCCCAAGCATTTGCTATTTTCATACTGCTTATCAGCACGCGAAGAGATGAGGGAAATCAAAAGGTGGCGGTGGGGGGTGGGGGGGAATCCTTATCATTAGTGCATGAACAGAGTGATAATAACGCCGGAGTGCCGGTTGTGGTGCGAACCAGAGGTGCCCCTTCTAATTAGCTTCACACATTGCGTCCTTTTCGCATGCGTGACACGCAGTCACACTCTAGTGCCGCCGCTGATTGCGTCTATCGTGCCAGATCACAGAGGGTCCGACTGAAAAATTTCAATTGAAAGACATTCAAGGAAGGGTGTGGTGGGGGGGTGGGGGTGGGGTTAAATTTTTTTAACTCTTTGTTTAAGACCACCTCAATCAAATCAAGATCATCCATCCATTCATCCATCCATTTTCTGATGCATGCCAGAGCCTATCCCAGCTGTCTTCGGGAAGTAGGCGGGGGACACCCTGAACCGGTTGCCAGCCAATCGCAGGGCACACAGAAACGAACAACCATCCACGCTCACACTCACACCGAAGGGACAATTTGGAGTGTTCAATGAGCCTGCCATGCATGTTTTTGGAATGTGGGAGGAAACCGGAGTACCCGGAGAAAAGCCACGCAGGCCTGGGGAGGATATGCAAACTCCACACAGGAAGGCCGCAGTCGGAATCAAACCCTGGACCTCTGCACTGTGAGGTCGACGCACTAACCACTGTACCACCGGTGTTCCCCAACTCAAGACCAATACAGCATTTTTTTTTCCTAGTTGACTTTGGGTGAGAGGTTGCTTACACTTTGAATTAGTCACTAACAAGTTGCGGGGCACGTTAAACAAACAGGCATTACCGATCACAAACTAAGGACAATTACGAGACTTCTGATGAACCCGAGCACTATAATACCCGGAAAAGACCCACGCACAGACTAGAGCCAAGATTGTAACCCAGAACCTCGAAACTTTCACACTCAACCACTCGTTTCACTTTTCCGGCTCATTTGGGTACGTCTGTACGGCAATAAAGAAGCTTCTGGAACATCGATGTTTAACTTTGGTTTTTATCTAATCCCGCCATTGTCCCATGACTGCGAGCACAAAACGGGATATTGGTGCTCAGCTTTTTTGGGTGTTTCTGGTCAAACACGACCACAAAAAAATAATAATAATAATAATAATAATAATAATAGGGGGCGGCCCGGTAGTCCAGTGGTTAGCACGTCGGCTTCACAGTGCAGAGGTACCGGGTTCGATTCCAGCTCCGGCCTCCCTGTGTAGAGTTTGCATGTTCTCCCCGGGCCTGCGTGGGTTTTCTCCGGGTGCTCCGGTTTCCTCCCACATTCCAAAAACATGCGTGGCAGGCTGATTGAACACTCTAAATTGTCCCTAGGTGTGAGTGTGAGTGCGAATGGTTGTTCGTCTCTGTGTGCCCTGCGATTGGCTGGCAACCGATTCAGGGTGTCCCCCGCCTACTGCCCGAAGACAGCTGGGATAGGCTCCAGCACCCCCCACGACCCTAGTGAGGATCGAGCGGCTCGGAAGATGAATGAATGAATGAATGAATGAATAATAATAGGCCGAGGGGCAGAGTTCTCAAAATGACAAGTTTGAAGCCAGCCATCCTCTCGCCCTTGCCTGGAATTATAATTCTGATTGTAGGGTGTCAGTGAGACTAAAAGACGTCTGATGAGCGCTTGGAGCCATAACAGATAAATTTCCACGTCTGCTTTTCAGCCCGGAGGCTGGAGAGAGCAAGGTGACACATGCGATGAGGTGCGGGAAGACGGCAACAGCAATGATCCCCGTAACAAAATAGAGAGATGGCGACAAGTGCCGACAGACGCGTGGGATTTGAAAATCCCAGGTGTTGTTTGAACTCGATGAAAGACGCGCACAATAAAAAGTCGACCAGCCGCTTGAGCGCGGCGGTAAGAAAGAGCAATGGAACTCCACACTGAGTACAAGTGGGGAGGAGGTAAACACGGATACCGATTGTTATCCGCGGGTATTTACCCGGGAACCGCACGTCTTCAATCATCCATTTTGAAAGAGCCGCATGAGAAAATTTCATGTCACGTCACATACTTCAAACCCCAAAGACGAGACTTCCACTTCAACGTGGGCCAGACGGTCAACCAAGTACAAAGAGATTCTGCAAACCCCAGCTTAGCAAACAACTATTCACTGACTTGATAGGAATTACATTTCTGACTGATGTTTGATTTTCTTGCCTTCCAGTCCTGGAATATTTCTGACGTACCTCAAAGAATGTCAAGAGACCAGAAAGCGCTGATGCCGTTTTTGCATAGCTGATTAAGATTTCAAAAGGCCTTCAGAAATTGCACTCTTTTTGGTCTTTTTGGAGAAAAATGAAATATTTTGGCTTTTTGGGGCCATCTTTGATCTTTGAGAGAACTGTTAAATATGTGACGCGTTGTCTGTTAAAATGTGGGAATATTTACAGTGCATTCAACTTGATCCAAAGCTAATCTAGACATTCAAAAAAAAAAACAACAACAAAGCTGCTTTCTGCGTAATTGTAGGAAGCCACTTTTTCAAAAATGCCATCTCCAGAGTTGGGGAAGACCCCCCCCCCCCCCCCCACGACACCCCGCGTGTGCTTGACACTTAAGAATTTCTTTCTCCTCCCTGCGCTTGCGTCAGTCTCGCCATGACATGAGCCCAATCACGGCCAAGAATGTGCCGCTTTAAGCGGCCTTGCCTGCCACCAAGCCTCAGTCAAAGCTGTGGTTCTTATTTCGCCCCCCCCCCACCCCCCCGTCTCTTCCTCTCCCTGCCGTCTTTCACCTGCAATGCATCGGCCTGATCAAATCGCAGAGCAAGGCGCTTTAAGCGGCCTCACCAGTGGCCGAGCCTTGATCAAAGTGTTGGTTCTTTTTTTTTTTTTTCTCCAAGCAAGCAAACCAATAATTGAAATGTATCAAATTATTCCAAATCAGTTTTCAAAAATAACTGATTTATTCCTCCGCCCCCCTTCCCCCCACGCCTGTATGTCCTGGAATTTTTCTGACGCACCTTCTCGAGATTTCACCGAACCTCATACCGGTAAGTCAAGTCAAGTCAAGCCGCACTTCAATTACAGCAGTGCGTCAAATTGCTCCCTTTGCCGAAGTCATGTCAAAGCAAAAATAATGGGAAGAATTTTGCCTTGAAAACCTGTCAAATCCAGAAGCTTTTCGCCAATCCCCCCCCACCCCCCCAAAAAGGAAGAAAGTGCTCTGAGCATCAATGACCGACCGCATTGAATATGGAAGCCCGACATAGAAACTGTCAATGTAGAGTGAGCACTCAGGCTCTCCCACTTGTACACACTCGGCTCTCTGTTACCCCCCCCGCGCCCCCTCTCTGACCCCCACTCTGCCTACTCGCTTACTCCAGCTAGTAAAATGAGAACGAGGGCAAGCCGCCAGGCAAGCTCTCTAAAAGACAACATGCATAATTCAGGATGAGCGCTATGACTGCAAGACACCTTAGTCCATAGGTGTCAAACTCCAGTCCTGGGGGGGGCGCTGTCCTGCATGTTTTCCAAGTCTCCCTGTCGCAACACAGCTGATTCAAATGATCAGATCATCAGCAAGCTCTGCGGAAGCCTGACATTGCACCAGTTCATTTGAATCAGGTACCGTATCCGGCCCGCGGGCCGTAGTTTGGGGACCCCTGCCTTAGTCCATCAAAGATATTTGTTTTTATTCTTACGGTGCGGCGTCAATCCAAAAAGCAGCACTGCTCTTGAGCTTTGAAAGTTGTTTTAAGGGTGAGTCACCAAGCGAAACTGTAAATCCGTTCTTCAAGCTAGTGGGAATCCAAGGATTAGCTTGGTCTGAGAGATATGAATCAACTTCCGATTGTAGTTGACTTCATTTCGCCATGAACTTTCGCGCACTCACGGACAATTTTGAACCTTGAATGAACCTTTTTAGGAACATCGAAACTCCACACAGTTTACTTGCTTTGCTGCTGCTGTTTTGGCTAGCGAGCGAGTTCAAATAGGTTCGGTAGGGACCTTTTAGACGTCAGCGTGTGAAGAGCAGAGGCTGTGAACTGAAATAGTAATGGAAATAATAAAAAAGGTATTCGAGGGAGGCACTTATTTTAGTGGATGATGCATCCATGTATGAATTGGGGCATGATGACTAGTTCAGGAAGAGCAACGATTGAAGGAAATACGGTCATCAGTTTCTGGGTATAATCGTCGTCATGAAACAACTTAATATTAGCTTAATATTACAAAAATTGTGTATTTAAAAAAAATGGGCGTATTCCCCGCCCAAATTTGTAGATTGCCTTTGACGTTTCATGATAAAAAAAAATGTTTTTTAATTTGTCCAGTCTAAGTGATTATTTATGATTTATGATATTATTATTTACTTAAAAAATTACAACGTTATTCTCAAATCTTTAAAAAAATATTTCGTTACTGCTGGATAGATTTAGAGGTAAGCAAGGACAAGTTCCAGTTAGTTACGGGTTAGGACTAGATACGTTTTTTACTTCTTCCCACTCCCTTGAACATAATAACTGTGTTGAATGAAGACTGATTTCTTTCTTTTTACTTTTTTATCTACCTTATTTTCTGTCAAATTATTACTGTATATGTTTTATGTTCAATAAACAAACTCAAACAAACAAACAAAAAGTTATGATGGAAATCTCTTTGTCAACATAACTTGAATTTTTACGAGTTGGAACGCATCCTTGTCTTTGACTAGCCTATGCTAGCTATAGCATCGTCATAATTACAAAAGCTATTTATATATATATATTTTTAAAACACTTCAATGCCCTGAATACAAAACAATCCATTGAAAAATAGTGTGGCCTCGAAACCTCTAAATTGTAAAACTGAGAACTCCTTGTTTAACAAATATGTTTACTGTTCCACAAAAGCTAACATTAGACTGAAGCCTCATATTTGCCCAAAGTCGTCGTGTCCTTTCGGGGGATAAAACGTTCATTCACAGATAACAAATGAGCAAAGTTTTCGCTATCGTGACTCGTCATAGGAGCTGTTTATGCGAACGTGTCTGTGTGTTTACAATTTGTCCCTTTGTTTCAATTTACCAGGCGAGCTCATTATTCTGCCCATTTTTTAAATTTATTTTCCTGCGAGTCATTTGCCCCAAAAAAAGAAGAAAAATCCCCCCCAGCTGCAGCACTTGAAGCCATCGTGTTCACTTTGCAAATGTTTGGCCCGTGCCCAGTCATGCACTGTATTTATGCCATCCAAACAAATCCTCAAATCTCTTTCCCCGGCGCTCGGGATTACAGTCCGGCGGTTCACACGTTACTGTTCGCGCTGTCAACCGCAATTGGGTACAAGAGTACAGGTGTCATTTGGGTTTCGGCTCGATTTGCATACACGGGTGCATTTGATTATGTTTAATGGTGACCGCGAAGCACATTCTGGCAGTTTTATTGCCAATACAGTACTCTATTACCTATCGTCATTAGCCACCTGTCCCGGCTGTTTGTGGCTCTTGTCTCCATGGCAACACGTTTGTGTCGAGTGACGGTCGGCCTGTCTTTCAAACGGGATCCGTGTGGGCAAACAAAATAATAATAATAATACAACAAAAGTTCATTAGGGGGCGTCTCATCAAAGCAGCAGCATCCCTTCTGGCTCGTCTGATCTCTCACGATGATTCATGCAAACTACCGAGGCACACGAGGAGGCTTGCGGCGGAAAAAGATGTTTTTCTCAGGTGAATTCAGTGGGAAATTGTTCAAAAGCTGAGGCGCTACACGTACAACTGGATTCGTTTTTACCGTGTGCCTCCAAAAATGCTTTGAGCGGTGAAGAGGAGGGGCTACTCCCGCTCCAACAGAAGAAAAAAAAAGTTTGAACATGGCTTGTTCATCTACAATATTTGTATTTCACCCGGTTATGATTGTGCGGTTTCACGTGGCAGTTCGAGACTAAACGAGCTGCAGTGTTGTCATTTAAACTTACATTTTATTAATTCTTTAAAACTCCTCAACGAATACAAACACTTCTCTCTTCGGCAAAGTGACTTCCTTTCTAAATTCGGTTCGAGGGGCGTTCAAAGACCGCCTCAGAAAAACGCAAATCAATGATAGCTTTAAACTTTAAAACCCGTGCACCAAAACAGAAAGTCCAGCAAAATTAATTCTACGTGAGTGTTTGTGAACACTCAACAAAGGAAAAATTCTGAACCCGTCGAGTCTCCTACGCCACTGTGTAACCGCAATGGTAACCAGAGATCGTAACTACCGTAGCTAACTGCTGCGGCGCAAGTGGTAGCCAAACAAAGATCGTAACTAGCTAGCTGGTACGGCAAAATGCTAATTTTACCACTACACTGTGAAGATTTAGCCTTACATATAACGTTTCCATTCTTAATTTTATTTCTGGCCATGGAAATCAGATGCAAAGCTATAATCCTGAACTCTTTTCTGGACATGATCCCTTACAAACAAACAAACAAACAAATAAAGTAAAGGTAAGTGAATGAAACCTGTAAATCAACATAAAGTCTCTCAAAGGATCCCATTAAAAAAAAGAATATGGCAGCTGAGTTGACACATTTCCAATACGCTTCAAATTCCAAAGTCCCTTCACAATTAAATCTCTAGTTTCTTTTTTCACATCATTGTGTATATAACTACTCATCACTTTTGACACAAGTGAATTATTGGAGAGCCAAGGAACAATTCTGAACCCGTCGAGTCTCTTACGCCACTGTGTAACCGCAATGGTAACCAGAGATCGTAACTAGCTAGCTGGTGCGGCGCAAGTGGTAGCCAGACAAAGATCGTAACTAGCTAGCTGGTGCGGCAAAATGCTAATTTTACCACTACACTGTGAATCCACTAAGATTTAGCCTTACATATAACGTTTCCATTCTTAATTTTATTTCTGGCCATGGAAATCAGATGCAATGCAATAATCCTGAACTCTTTTCTAGACATGATCCCTTAGAAACAAACAAACAAATAAAGTAAAGGTAAGTGAATGAAACCTGTAAATCAACATAAAGTCTCTCAAAGGATCCCATTAAAAAAAGAAGAAAAAAAAATAATATGGCAGCTGAGTTGACACATTTCCAATACGCTTCAAATTCCAAAGTCCCTCCACAATTAAATCTCTAGTTTCTTTTTTCACATCATTGTGTATATAACTACTCATCACTTTTGACACAAGTAAATCATTGGAGAGCCAAGGAACAATTCTGAACCCGTCGAGTCTCCTACGCCACTGTGTAACCGCAATGGTAACCAGAGATCATAACTAGCTAGCTGGTGCGGCGCAAGTGGTAGCCAGACAAAGATCGTAACTAGCTAGCTGGTGAGGCAAAATGCTAATTTTACCACTACACTGTGAAGATTTAGCCTTACATATAACGTTTCCATTGTTAATTTTATTTCTGGCCATGGAAATAAGATGCAAAGCTATAATCCTGAACTCTTTTATGGACATGATCCCTTACAAACAAACACAAAGTAAAGGTAAGTGAATGAAACCTGTAAATCAACATAAAGTCACTCAAATGATCCCATTAAAAAAAAGAATATGGCAGCTGAGTTGACACATTTCCAATACGCTTCAAATTCCAAAGTCCCTTCACAATTAAATCTCTACTTTCTTTTTACACATCATTGTGTATATAACTACTCATCACTTTTGACACAAGTGAATCATTGGAGAGCCTAAAAAGTGACGAGCCAACGTCCAGGACGTTCATCTTCTTGCGGATACGACCAAACCTCATTACTGAAACACCATGGGGAAAAAAATAATCGTAATAATACACTCGATACCAGATTCAGTTTTCCAGCGCAACATACACAGTACAGGCGTATTGTTGTTCTGCCATCACAATGCCCGCCATAGAGCAAATGCGTTCCGCAATTCTAGTCAAAGATATAATCCCTGATTTGCTTGGAGCGTCTCATCAGCGGTTGGGTGCTTTTTTGCATTTTATCTTCATGATGACACGTTAGATGGCTCGCATTCCCGTCGGCTTGTCGCAGATAAACTAGTGATGTCATTCTTTCCGCGCGATGACAATCAGAGACACAGAGAGGATCCGTGAAGGCGATGTTTACAGCCTCGTTCGAGCAACTGAGGAAGTTGGCGCTTGCGCTTCGCTGCTTCAGTGTTTCATCCGCTCTCGCTATCACTCGCTATCGTAGCCTCTTTATATGGCAAGGAACCATATTAAACGCAGGGCCAACATTGACAAAGTAAATACAGTGACTTATCGTTCGGGGAAGCGTTCCAGACCTACCTGCAGTATGGTGAAAATCCGCAATACGATAACACCATATCAAGGATTTTTTTTTTCTTTCATAATGAAGGACAAAGAAGCAATTTGCATTGGGCAGACTATTGTCATGACAACGCTTCTCGGCAAAACATTAATTTTTTGGAATGGGTCAATATCACGGGAAAGTGCTTTTGGTGTCCTCATAAGAATCACTCGGAAGCCAAGAAAACGTAGCAGACTAAGGAAAAGTGAATTCTTATGAAAAAGAGGCCAAACAGCTGTACGGTAGATTGATAAGTCTCGAGGAATGTCTTGCTTTTGTTTACTTTTCTTGTGTCATATTTCTGAATGAAAGACGACATATATAAATAGGACATAAGACCCACGAATCAGCAGATCTCCTCGATCAAATCTCCTGAAATCACGTTGCACCACGAATTAGACCTGGAGTCGACATCCAGTCCCCAAATTGTGGGCGTGTCAAAGAAAACAGCCTCAGTCTGCCGAAACGACCAGCATGGAGCAGTGCGGGCTATCAAATTACTTAAAATGGTAAACAATTTCGTCCTGGCACGAAAATCAAAATGCGTCCGTTTTTATGCCGAGCGCACTGACGCAGTTTACAGAAATAGAGCCCAAAGTGGCAACCTCATAATTTAATAATTTGACAATCTTGGGCCGGGCGGCCCGGTAAGTCCAGTGGTTAGCACGTCGGCTTCACAGTGCAGAGGTACCGGGTTCGATTCCAGCTCCGGCCTCCCTGTGTGGAGTTTGCATGTTCTCCCCGGGCCTGCGTGGGTTTTCTCCGGGTGCTCCGGTTTCCTCCCACATTCCAAAAGAACATGCGTGGCAGGCTGATTGAACACTCTAAATTGTCCCGAGGTGTGAGTGTGAGTGTGAATGGTTGTTCGTTTCTGTGTGCCCTGTGATTGGCTGGCAACCGATTCAGGGTGTCCCCCGCCTACTGCCCGAAGACAGCTGGGATAGGCTCCAGCACCCCCCGCGACCCTAGTGAGGATCAAGCGGCTCGGAAGATGGAATGGAACAATCTGGGCATTTAAATATGCTTTCCGACTGTATAAAATGTATTGCCAAGTAGCTTTGCTACAACAGCCAAATGTCATTACTTTCACCAAATGTTGTTCCACATGCCTTAAACACGTTTCGTATTTTGAAAATATTCCTTTGCGCCTGTTCTCACGCTCTCATTCACGCAGTTCTTCCAAAAAAAAAAGAGTCAAGCCTCAAGCTGTTTCTTTGTCATATCGGAGACATACGGGAAAACTGACAAACAAAACGAAGAAGAATGAAGCATTTAAGCTCTAATCAAACATACGAGACGACGCATTGAAAAGCATTGAAAGGCAGGCCTTCCATCTGCATGCTAAAAGAAAAGTTCTCAATGACGCAAATAGAAATGCGAAAACGCTGGCCGATCAGGCTGATTCATATCCCTAATGTAATCCTGTTTTCAAGTCCAATTGACTTTGCCCTTCACAAAATGTTTTGGAACTCACCCCCCCAATGACTCGGGAGATTAAATGAAGAACAATGGCGGCATTTAACATTCCAGCCGTCATCACAATACTCATTGTCTGCTCAGGTTCCCTGACACACCATATCCGCCTTGTCAGGCGTGTAGAATATAAACCATGCATGATGTTGGTATTTTTGGAAAAAAAAAAAAACGGATCAAATAAGCTGTGTGTGATTTTCTTCTCCAATAGATCCGCTCAAAATACCGCCAGGACAAATCGAACCTCCAGGAAATATGGGTGAGATGAAAAGATCAATATGAGCATTCTTCAAAGTATGTCATTGACCTTTCCAGTGGAAGATCGTTTCACAAGACGCCGGCTTATTGCTTCTTGATTTTCACACAAATTCTCGAAACTCGTGAGCAGAGACTTTCCGCCGGGGTCGACTGTAAATCCCTCGTTGCAACATTAAGTCCTTAAGGCATATAAAACGCCAAAGCGGACAAACGACGTATTTATAAACGGCCCGGATTTGGGCAAGTGGAAGCCCGTATATAAAAGTATATATATATATATATATTTTTTTTATAAGTATATATATATATATATATATTATTTTTTTTACTATACGGTAGATATATTTATACACGGTATATATATATATTTACAGTCCTTTTTTTCTCTCTCATATGTTCACCTGCCCGGAATGATTGCCCACTGACAGACACGCAAGCAATACTACTTCATTATCGTATATATTGTATATAAATGTATATATATAAACTTTTATATACGGGCTTCTACTTGCTCAAATCCGGGCCGTTTATAAATACGTCGTTTGTCTGCTTATATATCGCTGGAGGCGCTTGAATACAACAGCAAAAATATTATATACCGTATATAAATATATATATGTGTACTATATATATATATATATTATATATTATATATATATATATGTATTATATATACACACACACACACATATATATATATATATATATATATATATATATATATATACACACACACACACACACACACCAGTCTGACATGATTATTTTTTTAAAAATCATAATAATAATCAGGCTCGCAATGTTCAAGCACTACCCCCCCCCCGCCCCCCGAGTGTGCTCATACCTTCCATGACGTACACCAGCGAGCCCACGTCGCCCTCCTTGATGATGCAACTGTCCTTTCCGTACTCCACAGGATACATGCAGTCCACGATCTCTTGGATCTGCGACAACTCCAGGTTCTTCATGAAGTCGTTGTCCAGGATGGCCTCTTTGATCAAATCCTTAGACCTCGGAGACAAACACACGAGGCGGTGTTACAAGAAGAATCTTATAAATGTCAGGAGCCGTGCATTAAGGAAGCGCAAGAGTCGCCTAGCGCAAATGTCAGCTGTGAAAGATTTGTCTGGTTTGGGTGTCGAGCCGGAGAAAGAATTTTTCAAACAGAAACAAACTGGGTTTTTATCACAAATGGTGGCCGCCGCTCTATTAGATGTCTGGTGCCTCGTGGAATGACAAATATAAACGCCGTCCCCTCAAGAAGATCCCATCACAGAAGATGTGCTGCGATGACCTTTGCAATGATCGATCATCGGAGCGCGTGGGTCATCTGTTCAGCTGAAGTTTCACGAATCAAAAGCTGAACTGACTTCGATAAATACCTCACTGCAAATAAACGCCTAGCCGAAGAGCAATGACAGTTTTCCAATTCCTTCGAGAAAGCATCTTGAAAATCTACAATTTCAGTAGCATTCCAGAGATAAATCTGCGAAGCGTTTCATTTATCACTCAGGTGAAGAAATAAACGCCTTACTTCAAATGGAAATGATAATAATCATTTAATTATTAATTTATTAATATTGTTTATTATTTTTATTAATATTAATTATTTAATTAATATTATCATTTAAATGATAATATATTATGATAATAATAATATTTGTCGTGAGTCACAGAAGACAAAGCAAACAGTAGCGTGATATTGCCTGTCTACAAATGTTGCGCCACAGTTTGTGTTCAAACACCTGTTACTTCAATGCGCCACCGATGCCGTTCATTAGCCAGTCGATAGCACTTTCCTTTGTTTACTAGCATGACGCATTGAATGCGGGCTAAATGCTTCCATCCAAGGGTGCGACGATGAAAGCCAAATTGGCCTTCACGCACGGCAAAAAAAAAAAAAAAAAACGAGAGCATGCTGCAAGCGCGTAGCAAGCTATTAATTCTAAGGCTAATGTGGCGTTGTCAAGGTACAAGCTAGCCACGCGACAAAAGCGCTCAATGCCAAGATGGAATCGGAGAGCATGACGAGAGGACCCGTCAACTCATTTGAGCGCCGCGCCGGAGCCACTTGATCTTTGCCAAACAAGAAGGGAAGAAGTTTTAGCACATCCTGAACAGTCATCAAAGACGTCCATTCGACGGAGCGTGTCGGCTTTGTTTTCCGTGGGACCGACCGGGTTAATGATATGCATCGAGGTTAATCCAGTGACAAAAAAAAACAAAAAAAGTCGTCAACTTCTGCGAAGAAGCAAGCGTTTTATTCATGACCCGGCTCCGAGTTGCTTTGTGTTCATGGCCCTTACACAAGCACATTTCACGGAGTGTTGTGAACGGGGGAATCGCTGGAGGCGCTTGAATACAACAGCAAAAATGGATTTGTTTCTTTCTTGGCCCCGACAAAAAAAAAATAAATATTGTATATACAACCGCCTCTGCCTAAGTGCAGCCAGTAGCGCTCCGACACACATCCTCTCACCGTACTGATTTCAAAATGCACAGAGGAACTACTTGGATTCAAACTTTGTGGATAGTGTCTGATGATGCAGCCTTTGCCACGCGGTTCACTTGAGAATGACATCAAGATCATTCCTTGGCGCCAAGATGCCACAAGCTGGCACGAAAGCACAACTTTTCTCAAAGTGAAGTTCCTCAACTCACTTTTACATAGTTCCCCGGCACCAAGACGCTTCAAGGTGGTGACCAAGTGCTACTTTTGACCAAATGAAGCTCCTCAACTCACCTCAGCATCATATCCTGGCAGCTAATATGCCACAAGATGGAGGCAAAGCATTACTTGTGGCCACGTGAAGCTCCTCAACTCACTTCCACGTAGTTCCTTGGGCACCAACATGCCATATGAAGGAGGCAAAGGCTACTACTTTTGTCATGATGATACTCCTCAACTCACTTCCACCTCATTTCATTTCATTTGACCTTATTTACTGTCCCAGCCGTCTTCGGGCAGTAGGCGGGGGACACCCTGAACCGGTTGCCAGTCATTCACAAGGCACACAGAGACGAACAACCATCCGCGCTCACACCTCGGGACAATTTAGAGTCTTCAATCAGCCTGTCATGCATGTTTTTTTTTGGGGAGGTGGGGGGGATGTGGGAGGAAACCGGAGTACCCGGAGAAAACCCACTCCGGCACGGTACCTTTGCACTGCGAGATGGACGCGCCAACCACTGCACCACTGCGCCGTCCAGAATGAGATGACCGTTTTATTCATTCATTCATTCATTCATCTTCCAAGCCGCTTGATCCTCACTAGGGTCGCGGGGGGCGCTGGAGCCTATCCCAGCTGTCTTCGGGCAGTAGGCGGGGGACACCCTGAATCGGTTGCCAGCCAATCGCAGGGCACACAAAAACGAACAACCATTCGCACTCACACTCACAACTAGGGACAATTTAGAGTGTCCAATCAGCCTGCCACGCATGTTTTTGGAATGTGGGAGGAAACCGGAGCACCCGGAGAAAACCCACGCAGGCCCGGGGAGAACATGCAAACTCCACACAGGGAGGCCGGAGCTGGAATCGAACCCGGTACCTCTTTTTTTTTTATTTCGTACCCTCAGTGGAGGATTTGCCTGAGAGCACCGACGACATTTCAGGGCTTGCCCCCCCACCACCACCCCCATCTTGTGGCATCTCCGAGTGTCATCGACAGCGCGCGGTCTCATCGCGGATACGATCTCGCCTCTCTCCTCGAGCCGAGTTTTTTTTTTTTTTTTGTCTTTCCTCAACTCACCTGCTGCCACATGTTCTTCTCCCATCTTATCCGATCTCATTCGACCTCTTTGAGGCGAGACGCATCAGTCCGTATTTCACGTGTGGCACATTGTCACCTGCTGAAGCTTTTCACATACCTCGCCCACACTCTCCAAAAGCTTACTCGTTTCTTTGTGGTGGGCGTTTAATAACGATACCGAAGCTCCTCGAAGATTTCTGTAGATCCGGGCGTTGCTTCTATTTTTATTTTACAGTGTCTTTTTTTTTTTTCCTCCCCCGTCAGCGGGGCGCAGGGACTCGTTGAAAGGAATTGATGCCGACGACCTTATTAAAGAGGGCATGGTGAGTGAGGTAAGGCGGAATGCAAAAAGACAAAGTGGCAAAACATTGGAAATCTATTATTTTCCGCATCGAGAGCCCGTGGAAATGCGCCTCATTACCCCGGTGAACACTCGGGAGGTTTGTCGCCTCTTCGCATTTATATGTTTGGCCTCTTGGGGCGACATTGAGCAGACTCCAATGAAAAGGAAAATTAAAAGCAGCTTGCCTCTTTTTTTTGGGGGGGGGGGGGGGGATGATGTATCGGACTGCATGGCAATGTTTAGGGCCGAGCGAGCCCGGCTTTCCTTAAAAGGACAAACTATGCTATTTTCAAAGCGGGAGACATTAGAAGGGGGTGGTGTTAAAAGTGGGGGAGGCTCTGAGGAATAATGCGGCAGCCGAACGGAGAGGACGGATGCATGTGGAGCTTTCCTCTCCGCGGGCCTCGTAAAAAACAAAAGATGGAGTGGCTGTGAACCGAATAAAAAGAAAACGGCGACAATTGGCCAAAAATTCAACAGACACGGTCAAACGACATCACAATGGGGATGCATTTTACAAGAAGAATCCTCAGGGAGGGAAAAAGAAACATGGCCGGGAGATCATTTGAATACCCTTTAGCGTATGAAAGCACGCGGACATAAAAACGAGCGAAAGAAAATCGATAAATTGTTTGACCACCGTTGCTGCAGCTGACTGAGGAGTCGATCCGTGCGGATCTGTCGCTTTGCCTACATGTGACCGAGGCGCGCACACACCAGAGGGAGCAGCACAATGTCCGTCGAATTGAAGCAGAAAATGTGCCCTACCCCCCCCCCCCAAAAAAAAAGCCCTTTTACAAAGTACGGAATAATTATGTGTTCTTTTCCTTCTTAAAACATACTTCCATTCATTCATTCATTCATCTTCCAAACCGCTTGATCCTCACTAGGGTCACGGGGGGTGCTGGAGCCTATCCCAGCTGTCTTCGGGCAGTAGGCGGGGGACACCCAATCGCCAGCCAATCGCAGGGCACACAGAGACGAACAACCATCCGCACTCACACTCACACCTAGGGACAATTTAGAGTGTTCAATCAGCCTGCGATGCATGTTTTTGGAATGTGGGAGGAAACCGGAGCACCCGGAGAAAACCCACGCAGGCCTGGGGAGAACATGCAAACTCCACACAGGGAGGCCGGAGCTAGAATCGAACCCGGTACCTCTGCACTGTGAAGCCGACGTGCTAACCACTGGACTAGCGGGCCGCCCTAAAACATACTTCAACACACACATTTTGTATAATATTTTACTTTTTTTTGACTGCCTTATCATAAATGGTCGATAAGTTACCTAATATGGTTTGTGGCCATAAAGGGCTAACAAGGGAAGTTGCTCAATGTCGACTGTTGATCCCCCCCCCGCCCCCACCCAAATAAAACAAGGCAGAATTTACAAGGGACGCGGAATAATTTTCCGGCGGTATGATGATGATGATAAATATGCCATCAGGACACCACTAAAAGCCTGAGTGGGACGTCGCTTAATGGTAAAGGCACACACACAATCAAAGGTTTAGTGCGCGAATGATTATGGTAATGAACTTTTCATTGGAGCGAGTTGTCCTTATCTCATATTGCGAGGGCTGCATCTGTCCAGACCCTTGCATTTATTTATGAACGTTTAAAGCCAAATAAAGCGTTTACAGATAAACGGGAGGAGGAACAGAATAAACGGGAGGAGGAACAGACTCAGGAGTGACCTTTAAGCTGCTGCGCACAATAACCAGCTTCGCTTTTAATGACATTCTTGAAGCTTTGTTTGTTTGGTTGATTTTTTTTTGGGGGGGGGGGGTGCGGGGGGGTTGCCGATTGCCATGTTTGCGCATGAGGCATCTCCTCCGCGTGTTTATGTTCGCTTCCCTTTCTCTGTATTTGACGAATCAGTGAGCCGCTGTATTTTTTTGGGGGGGGGGGGGGGGTTTCCAGTGAGCTGCGGTAAAATAAAGAAATAAATACCTGACTGACTTTCCATTTTTGGGAGTACAGCAGCAGATTTATTTCACATTTGTATTCAGGCACCCAACTAGCCAAGCAACAAACGGACCAACAAACTAAATATCGACATTACAAGTCGGCAGGGGGACACCCTGAACCGGTTGCCAGCCAATCGCAGGGCACACAGAGAAGAACAACCAACCGCGCTCACACTCACACCTAGGGACAATTTGGAGTGTCCAATTAGCCTGCCAAGCATGTTTTGGGAATGGGGGAGGAAACCGGAGTACCCGGAGAAAAGCCACGCAAGGCCTGGGGAAGAACATGCAAACTCCACACAGGGAGGCCGGAGCTGGAATCGAACCCGGTACCTCTGCACTGTGAAGGCGACATGCTAACCACTGGACAACTGGGCCGCCCACAAACGGACCAACAAACTAAATATCGACATTACAAGTCGGCAGGGGGACACCCTGAACCGGTTGCCAGCCAATCGCAGGGCACACAGAGACGAACAACCATCCACGCTCACACTCACACCTAGGGACAATTTGGAGTGTTCAATCAGCCTGCCATGCATATTTTCGGAATGTGGGAGGAAACCGGAGCACCTGGAGAAAAGCCACGCAAGGCCTGGGGAAGAACATGCAAACTACACACAGGGAGCTGGAATCGAACCCGGTACCTCTGCACTCTGACGTCGACGCGCTAACCGGCAACAAACCACCCAACAATTAACATGAATAGCAACCGTTCAACGACTTGAGCAACGAGCTAACCGGTCAATCAATAAATTCATTCATTCATTCATCTTCCGAGCCGCTTGATCCTCACTAGGGTCGCGGGGGGTGCTGGAGCCCATCCCAGCCGTCTTTGGGCAGTAGGCGGGGGACACCCTGAATCGGTTGCCAGCCAATCGCAGGGCACACAGAAACGAACAACCATCCACGCTCACACTCACACCTAGGGACAATTTAGAGTGTTCAATCAGCCTGCCACGCATGTTTTTGGAATGTGGGAGGAAACCGGAGCACCCGGAGAAAACCCACGCAGGCCCGGGGAGAACATGCAAACTCCACACCGGGAGGCTGCAGCTGGAATCGAACCCGGTACCTCTGCACTGTGAAGCCAACGTGCTAACCACTGGACTCCCGGGCCGCCCTCAAATATAATTCCTCAATGCTTCATCCTACAACCGACAAACTAACAGGCCAGAGTACCAATTCAACTGGCCAATCAATTCATGAAACAATCCACAGTTTTTTCGGGGGGGGGTTAACACTTTGAGGGACAGCGGTCGATACAGTGGAGAGCTTATCATGTTATCAGGTTGCAAGGTGCATGAAAGGGCTAATAAAATAACCAAAGTAGATCTCGTTTTAGTGCGTAACTTCCCCATCATCCTTCCCCAGTCTATCAAACGTCAACCTTTGACGGCTTTCCTGATGCGAGAGGCCAAGCCAGGGTGAAGGAGTGAGGCTGAAAGAAGGAGATGGAGTCCAATCTGAAGGTAAACACGCAAGCAGGGGCCTGCCAGAACTCTTCCGTCAGCGCGCCGCCGTTTTGTTTAATAAACGGCGCTTTGGCACACACATCAGCCCTTCCAAAAAAGCTCTCCACTTAAATCTGTGGAAAATTCTCCCGACGTGAAATCGGAACGCTTTTGTCCGCTTCCCGTAAGATCGCCTTGTTCACCTTCCGCCGCGACGCGCTACCAAAATAGTTCTGGTTGTGCAACATGTCTCGCTTGTCTTCTTTTTGGGAAAAGTGCAAAGAATAACATCCGTGGTTTGTCTTCCTTTTCGAAAAGGACAACATTTCTTTTATAAAAATGCAACCTCCGGGGTATGCAACATACATCATTTGTCTTCTTTTAGGGAAAGCGCAGGATTTCTGGTTTGTCTTCTTTTTAGGAGATCGCGACATCGTCGTCTTTGTTTTCGGAAAGAACAATCGGGTTGTGTTTTCTTTCGAGGAAAGTGCAACACGTCTGGTTGGTCTTCTTTCTCTAAAAGTGCAACGTCCACGGTTCGCAAGCTCCACCGCAAACGAGCTACATCTTTTGGCTTCTTTTTGGGAAAGCACGACGTGTCCGTTTTATCTTCTGGGGGTTTTTTTTTCTTTTTAGGAAAGGAATTTCAAATTTGTCTTCTTTTTCTAAAAGTCTAACACTTCTGGTTTTAGGAAATCACAACATCCATTTTCTTCTTTTTAGGAAAGTTCTTTGTGACTTCCCACTGCTGCGGTAGCGGCACATTGACACGACTCGGTCCCCATTCAGCGACGGTGTTAAGAGGAGTGTGACTGGCCGGCTGTCTCTATTATGCACCCTGGAATTGAGTGGCGATAAGTCCGGTTCCGTCCCGCCGTTCACCCGAAAATTGGTGATAGGCTCTGGCTCACCTGCGACCTTAAACACGGATAAGAAGAAGTCTAAGAAAACGGATGAATGGCGACATTCCATCACAGCCGACACATTCGGTCAACTAATTCACAAACCAAACAAATAATTTACCCATGACGGCCTGGAAGAACGAGACGTCTTTTTAGTAGGACCGGATATGAAATGAAAATGTTCAAGTGATAATTTTGCAGGGCAGCCCGGTAGTCCAGTGGTTAGCGCGTCGGCTTCACAGTGCAGAGGTACCGGGTTCGATTCCAGCTCCGGCCTCCCTGTGTGGAGTTTGCATGTTCTCCCCGGGCCTGCGTGGGTTTTCTCCGGGTGCTCCGGTTTCCTCCCACATTCCAAAAAACATGCGTGTCAGGCTGATTGAACACTCTAAATTGTGTGAGTGTGAGTGCGAATGGTTGTTCGTTTCTGTGTGCCCTGCGATTGGCTGGCAACCGATTCAGGGTGTCCCCCGCCTACTGCCCGGAGACGGCTGGGATAGGCTCCAGCACCCCCCGCGACCCTAGTGAGGATCAAGCGGTTAGGAAGATGAATGAATGAATGAATGATCATTTTGCAATCAAAGGAGACTTTTAGCGCATGCTCGTCCTACAGGTCCCCCCCCCACCACCACCTGCTGCGCCTCCCGCAGCCTTACGCGCCAGCGAGCCGCACGTTCGCGTGGAGCAGCCAGCGCAAAGTCAGAAAGCGGGTAGAGTGAGGGAGGGGGTGGGGGGGGGGGGTCAGGAGGGGTTACCTACTGTGGACTTTTAGGGTAGAAAGGCAGCGTGACGTGGCTGAGATCGTGGATGTCGAAGGCGGTGGGCTCGGCCGAGATGGCCTGCCTCTTGGTGCGCTGCTGCTCCGAGTGCAGCTCGCTTTGCTTTTGGACCTGCTGCGTGGCCGGCTTGATAACCGAGCGGTACTTATCCAGCTCGTTCTGCAGCCTCTGGATCAGCTCGTCCTTCTGGTCGAGCTCCAGTTCCAGCTCGTCGATGAGCGCGTCGCGCTGCCGCAGCTCCTCGATCTTCTCTTGGAGCGCGTATTGCAGATCGCGCAGGGTGCCCATGTCGGCGTTAAGTTTCCACTCGCGTGGGTGTCCTCGCTCCTCTGCTCTGCCGCGCCGCGCGCAAACTTTATCCGGCATCAACAGCCTCTGACTCCCTCTGCCTCTTTTTTTTTTTTTTTCCCCCCCACCAACACCCTCCACGTCCGATTACTCGGTGATACGCGCGCAGGATCCCGCGGATGACATGCCGGGCTTGGTCCCAACCGCGCAAACTTTGCTCCGGTTTTTCTCTCACTCTCTCAATCTCTCTCTCTCTCATCCCCCCCTCCCCCCCGTGCCTCACTCTCTTCCTCCTCCGCCTCGTCGTCGTCTCCGGCGCACATCAGCCTGAGAGCCGCATGCAGAGAAGGGCGCCTACAGGAACCCGAGGGGCGGTGCAGCATCGGCTGCTCGTCGCGAATGAATGCAGATCGAGACGGTGCTGATTTCAACGCCAATTTTATGGCTCCGTTGCAGAAATCACCTGCGCGAGCTATTGGAAACCAAGACAAGGGACGCATCCGTCCATTCTCTCTCGGTCGTATCATGGCGGAACAACCTTAAATCAATCAAACAACACATTCGCTGAGAAGTAAATTTCATTGTCGTGAAATAAATAATCCAACCAATGAGCTAGAACTAAGATAAGATAAGATATCCTTTATTCGTCCCACACTGGGGAAATTTACAGCCTCCAGCAGCAAGAATGTATGTAGAAAGAAGAAGAAAGAGAAAAAAAACAACAAACATCTTTCAATTAAATGCAATATGAACACAAAATGGATAAGTCGCAGTACTATTTACATTACTACATTATAGTATATAGTATATATAGTATAGTACATTACAGTACTATAGAGACAACCGCTATTGATGGTGACAACTCACGAACGATGATATCCAGCGTCCAAGTAACCAACCTGCTAACTCACAAGACAACCAATCAAGCAATCTGACACGACGTCTTGTTTACTAACTAACCAAACCAAAATCCACGAAAAGGCTTCAGCGGCACCCAACCAATCAACAAGTCAACCAAAAGTAACCAACCAACACACCAAACCAGTCGACATGCTCGTTAAACATTTTTTTTTACCGTACTCATCAATCAAGCAACAAATTAACCAAGAAATAAAATATTCAATTTAGCAAATAACCGCCCAACTAACACATCACAAAAACAAACAGAACTACTGTCAAGACACAACCAATTTACTGGAGTAACCAAGCGGCTCACTAGTCAATTAATTGACTAGCTAACCTAACAGCCAACCAACAGATGACCTTACCCACTCACAAATAACTGGTTTACATTTCAAACCGTTCAAGGAATTACAGCCAAAACGCTCAACGCTGGTCTCAACAAACCAGGATCAAATTTCTGAAGTACGCGAGGGGTAAATGTGTCAGTTGTTTAATTTTACAGGTCCTCTCGAAAAGTTAAACAAAACAAAACCAAATTTAAAAAAGCAGTTGTGTTTTATAGGTTTTAGGTCCAATTAATGTTCAAAAAACGTTTGGACATGATCTATCTTGGTCTCGTTTTTTTTAACAGCTCAAAAGCTGGCATTTGAACAGGGTTGTGTCAACTTTTTACTTCCACTGTATGTGCCCCGTGATTGACAGGCTGCTAGCTAAACATGGAAAGATAGCGGGGGCTGGGGGGGGGGGGGGGGGGGGGGAGTGAATACCCGAAAAGTCAGTTTTGTCTTTGGAAAAAAAAAAAAAATCAATGTAACAAAGAGCTTCTCCTCCGTATCGAGGCCTTTCAAATCAACAAGAATCATCGGAGGCAGCAGAAAATATCCCCTGGTATCATCTTGAGCCTCATGTGCAACACATCTCCAAAGTCATCTCCGTGCAAATTCACCGGAGGAATAAACTGTCAAGGCCAATCAGACGAGATGGCGACTTCGGGGGGGTTTCAAATAAAAATCGTAATTACAAAGGCGAGGATGGGAGGCAAAATGTCGGCGAGGAGGATATACCGGTTGTTTGTTTGTTTGTTTTGGTTGCTAAAAGGAAAAGCAGGCCGAAACATGTTCTAAAAACGAGACGATCTATTATGAGGAGGTTAAATGAAGAGCACAGCTGCCCTCTAGTGTTGGATTAAGGTATTAAAAAAAAGAAAAGAAAAAAGGGGAGGCTCAGGCCGCCGTCAACAAGAGCAGATGGCAAGCCTCTTGTCATGCAAACACCACGTGATGGCTTAGGAGGACAATTTGGCAAGTAGGTTGTGTGAGCAAACACAAAAGATGCAAAAAGCGGGAGGGATTTGATTCGAGCAAAAAAAAATGAAGAAAAAAAAAGGCAGACCTCATTTGCACAAAAGCAACAGGAATGCACTATTTTCCGACAGAGTCCTTGAGTATGAATTCATTTGCAACACAATTGGGGAAACTTTCTCCTTAACAACCATCAAAACCCAACTTTATTTTTCCAAAAGTCACTCACTCTATTATAAATTCAAGATCAGTCCTCCTTTACGTCAAGTATCTGTACTTCTATTTCAATTCAGAGTTTTAGAACTTTTGCCAGCTCATATAACTTGAACTAATATAGTCCCATTTCAAAAGTAATAAATATGTACCTGAAAATATTCAGAATCAAATTGAGGGATCAATGTATTTATTCATATTTTAAATGTCATGGGCGGCCATTGAGCTGAGTAAAAATGGCAAAACAACCTTATCAACGTGTTTCTCATTTTAAACATTTGTTTTTGTTACTTCTTTTTTTGTTTTTGGACATTTGCGGTGTCCAATGATCGCAGTAATCTGACTCATATCTGAAATAGACCAAAATATTACACGTCAGATCAAAACTAAAACTTTGGTGGTGGCTGGTTGTTTTTCCCCGCTTCAAAAAGGTGAAAAATCCACGCCGCTTTGAACGCATCAGTAAGAATGAGAGGCACTCAAAAGAAGCAAACGAGGTTTTCCATCTCAACAAGGAGACAACCTTTCAAAGGAGAATGAGCACTCAGCGACCACAGTATACTTGCGTGATGCTAATGTGTCAACATTTCATGCCACGTAGCCTCAAATGGTTGACCAAGTCCGGTTATTGTAATTGACCCAAACTTCACCTGCGTACAAACTAGCAAAATGGACATTTAGGTATATGTTGCAAATTGGTTTTCAGAAGATTTGGGGGGGGGGGGGGGGGGTCGTTTTTATTTATTTATTTTAATGCTTCATCTTACTTTCGTTTTCATTAGTTTTAGTATTAGCTTTATTTAGTTATTTTTAATATTTGAATTATTCGGTCACTCGGCATTGCGTTCTAAAGTTCAAGTAGAATTCTCAAACAACTGACCTTCCTTCTTCTGTACGAAATACCGAAATAAATACATTTAAAATCAACCCCCAAAGCTCATGCATCATATTAATTGACCAATGAAAACAAAGGACATTTTCGCTGTAATGATGTCATTTTAGTTACCGTAGGCTTTTTTTGTTTTTGAGCATTGCTGATCTGTTCGTTTATTTAGTTAATTTTTTCCCCGATAATTATAATAACCCCGGTCCCCAATGAAGGCCTAAGTACTAAACGCACGGCCAGCCACTGACTGATGAGCAACGTCGGTGTATCATTTTGACCATGCAGGAGCCATAAAAACCTGACCCGCCGACCATGTGAACCACTACACTACCCAGTGACCATGCGGTTACTTTGAATTGGTCACTACTTTCTAACAGAGGACAGCAAAACGATTAAACAAAGCTGAACTCAGCAGGTACCCACAGACTCAAGCTGTGACCCCACCTCCCCCATTACCCAAAGCACACACACACACACCACATCCTGGCATGATGAAAAAAAAGCCCACTCACTGTCCTTCAAAGTACCTCTGGGCTTTAAATTTCACCTCGCCAACAATCCAAGCTCAGCCCTTTTCCTATGTGGATCAATAGAAACAGGATCAATCGTTCCGCCGCATGGTAATCCGATGACGGCTGGTGCCACGGCCTGCTGCGAGGCTGGAATATGGGAAGAGTGGCGGGAGGAGAGGGTGGGGAGGTCAGGGGATCACATCATGTCAGACATGTATGACACAGGTGCTCGGAGTGAGAAAACACGTTACGTCACCAGCGCTCGTCTCTGCTTGACGGCATATGGACACGTCGGATGACACGCGGAGGGGCCTCGTGCTGTAAATGTTTTCGAGCCTCACAAGACATTTTGTCCTGGTCTGGAACCAGCAACTTTGTATGCTTCCAGAAGCCTTCGGGGAGTTTTTCTGCTGCTGCTCGCAATCCAAGCGTCAATTAAAGTTTGCAAATGAGGACCTGCCCCACGCGTCCTTTTGTCTCGACTGAAATTCATTCATCTGACACATTCGAGCCTCAGTGTGTGCCAGTTGGCAGCGGTTCTTTTGCTCAGGCACACTCACTGGATGGAATAATAGGGACAATTGCACAATCTAATCGCGTTCAAGAAATGGATGAAGCAATCTATTTTATAAAGATACGAATGCTCTTTTTTCTAATTGACAATATCAAGAGAGGTACTCCTTTCACTACTTTAATGTAGCATTCACTAACATGTTTATTAATAATTAGATATGTCATTAATCCATTTCCGCTGCCCCCCCCCGAATAAAAAAAAAAAAATCAACCAAAACATATTGTACTTCACAATGACAAGCAGTAATCACATCAACAATCAGAATTAAACAATTTGTGCGTCATGACAATTCAATGGGCATTGTGCTCCTCCTTCTGGCATGTCCACCTCGGCCACCAGGAGGCAGCATAAAACATAAAGACATACTACGCGTAGGTTTAATGACGAAACTTAGGGCAAAGAAGGTACAAGGAGGCTCCGATAATATTGGGCATTCTTCACCGAGGATAAATAATATGCACCTGTGAGTATTCTCCATGTGCGTGTGTTGTGAATGACTTGTGTTCAAATAGAAATTGTTACACTTTTTCAGAGAGCAACGTTATCAATATAGTATTGTAAAGGGGGAAAAAATGCTGCGTGGCTCATATGTAATATAAAGAACAATTAGAAAATTCAAATGAACACTGACAAACTGTAAATAAGAATGTAACTCTTCCTTCAACCATCTATGCTGGTGACGGATCGTGACAAGCGGAACAATGAAATGGTTTTCCTTCAGATGGCAGAGGGCACACACTTAAACCGTGTGGCCACTTTTTGAGACATTCCTCAACGAGGAATGTGCCATGATATTTTTTTGAATGCGTAAAATATGTGCCTCGGCTCATGGGGGGTGTACCTAATGGTTTGTCCAAACTTAATGGGCTGCAAATCCTGCACGGGGTCTATTTAAAGCACATTTCTGATGCTTAGTAGGTGATAAGTGACAAGTGAAGTCACCCATGGGGCTTGAGGGGAGGGGGGGGGGGGATCAGCTGTAAGGCAACATGAAAAGAGGGCGGGGGAGGGGGGGTCTGGGCTGTATGGAATGTCCTTTGAGCGTTTCTGCGATATCCTTCGCATCCACAGACGGCATATGGATGGACATGTAGGATTACACGCGGGGGCGTCTCATGTTGCAATGTTTTAGATTCGAGCCTGACATGACATCAGCATTTTTTTTCTTTCTTTCATTTTTGCCTTCCACAACTATATGACATTTCCCCCCAACTTGTAGAACCATGTGGGAAAAGTCTGTACGTCCGAGCACACTCTGCCCTTTCTGCTAGCACAATTCGGAGCTAGTAATGTTTTGTTTCATAACTAGTGCCACTTTTGACCGACGAGTTTGCGGTTCAACCCGCCTAGTAAACCATTGTGCTGCACTCGAAACATACAGTCAACGACCCGGATGCTAAAGTTGTGCTACTAGTGTGCAGAAATGGAATACAGTTGGTGCACTTGGACTTTCAGCTGGATATTATTTCACATTCGTACTAGTAGGCGGAAAGTGACACTGGTATTGTATTAATAATAATAATAATAATAATAATAATGTTAACAGGACACGATCATTCTACAAGTGAGCAGAAATGTTTGACAAGTAAGGACAAAGAGCATACTAGTACCTGGACCTTAAACTGGATGTTCAGGGTACTGTATAGCGCTTTTCATAGTTGTACAAGTACGCCAAAAGTGGAACGGCTAAAAAAAAGTAATGTTACAGTACACTGTCGTCCTGTTCGTTAGCTTCAATCATTCTACTCGTGCTATGAATTGTCTCAGGACAAAGAGCGTACTAGTACATAGAGCTTTAAACGGGATATCAAGGATATATGGCGTTTTGTAGTCCTAGAAGCAGGCCAAAGGTGGAACGAGTAGCCAAAGTAATGTTACTATTAAGACACAGTTATTCTACTAGTTTTCTGAACTGTCTTGCTCATCGGGACAAAGAGTGTACTAGTACCGAGACCTGAAAGTGGATATCAAGGATATGGCATAAATCAGGCATGTCCAAAGTCCGACCCGCGGGCCAAATCCGGCCCACGGTCGAATTTCATCCGGCCCTCGGCCCCTGTCATAAAATCAGTGCCGTCTGGCCCGCAGGTTGGGCGCAATGGAACACGTGTTGCATTGACTGAGGTCTCGTAGACTGGTGAGTGATGTTTCATAGAATACTGCTTCCCTCTAGTGGCTAAATGAGTAATAGCATTCACTAAATGAGTAATAGCATTTAGACACTAGAGGGCATCACTCACGAGTTAACAAGACATTACTCCGTGTTTATATTGACTGATATGTCATATTTCAAATGATCCTTGCAGTTGTGGATATGTGTATTGCTTGTTCATTTCCCTGTTGTTCGAGTCAAAGGTTTTGTGACTATTGAAAAGTCATGGTGATACATTTTATCTTTCAAATCAATCAATTTGCACTCAGGAGACTTCTGTTTAAGAAAAAGTCAAGTGAATAAGCAGTTGCATGTGATATACCTGTTTCAAATGAACCAAAAGAAATTCTTAAGATTGTTGAAATTAAAATTAAAATGGAAATGTGAAACAGACTGGCTTACTAAAATTTGTTGAACAATATTGTTGTTCAATGTAAAGAATGTCAGCCAAGGTCGGCCCCCCGACATTTAACCACATAAAATCTGGCCCCCTTGGCAAAAAGTTTGGACACCCCTGGCATAAATGCTCAAACAGCTGATCAAGCATATTCAATAGGATTGATTTCCAGCGCAATGTTGTCATCGTGGGTCAAAAGTGATGCTAGTAGTAGAACACGTATATTAGTAGTATGACTTGTAGTGGACTAAACAGCAGGTACGTGGACCTTCAAATGGATACGAGGACGATGGAATAAGCGCTCAAACGGCTTTCCCAATAGGACAGGAAGCATATGGTCCGGCACGGTGCGCCGTGTCTTCTTCTAATGGAGTATTAAATATCCTCAGACATGCACTTGGGCTACTAAAAGCCAATAATGCATCACACTTCCTCCGGGCGCCCCTCGGGGGACCGTGCGTGATGGATTTGATCAATTAGCAGCCCTTTTACAGTGGGCTGCGTCATCCCCCACACACCCCACACACCCCCGCCGCACCTCCCTCTCAACTCATCGACCCAGCACCCCATTCATGAGAAAGTTGAAGGTGGGAATGCTTACCAGTCGGTTTTGGCATATTTGCGGAAGGTGTGCCTAGACACGTCCTGGTGGGTCTGGGGTTCGGCAGAGATGCCCTGCGCGCGCCGGGTCCTCGGGCCCAGAAGTTGAGCGCTGGGCAGCACCGACTGGCACTTGTGCAGCTTCCTCTTGAGCTCCTGCACCTCGTCGTCGCGGTCCAGCAGACGCCTCTCCAGCTCGCGGATCCTCTCCTCCTTGAGCAGCAGGATCTTGGCAAAGTCCTCGTCCAGGTCGCTCATGTTTGCGGCAACAAGTTTTACCAACACCGCCGCCTAAAAAAAGGGGGGGAAAAAAGAAAGAAAAATAAAGAAAAAGTCGACTCCACTGAAAGAGGGGAAACAAACGTCCGTCCCGATTCGCCGCCGCCCCCCTCCCCCACCCCCGGCTCCACTTGTTAGGATGAGCCGAGCAAAGCGTGGCGTGAAGCGGCCGGATGGAGCGACGTTAGCCCACCGAAGGCTGCCTTTCGTTCGGCTTCTCTTCTTTTCTTGCGAGGGAGGGGGCTGATGTCTCATTGAGAAAACCAATGACAGCAGCTCTTCGTCGGGCTCGCGGCCACGCACTCGTCCACCACCCTCCTCCTCTTCCTCATTCGCCCCTCAAAAAAAAAAAAAGGACGCAAACAAATATTTGCGCCTTTAAACGGCACACGCACGCGCAGATAACACGTCGCATTTCAATGGCGTGCATTTAGAAGTCGTTTTTTTTTTGCTTGCTGTGCACGATCAGAAGTGTTTCGTATGCTGAACAGTCGCCTACTATTCAGCGATGTCAGAATCCTCTGACATGGCAAAACGTGTGAGGTAGCAAGACACTCTCATCATTTGTGAATTGGATTGAAGTGATTGGAATGTTAACGGTAGTACAAACATGTCATTGAGGGGGAGGGGGGGGTCTCCTAAAAAGTAACTACCGGCATTTTGTATCCGAAACGATTTTATTAGCCCATGTTTAGGGGCTATAATGCACTATGCACAAATAACAACAACAAAAAAGAAAGTCAAGATTTGCGTAAATCACAAACACGTCTGCTCCTCGTGTAAGGAAGCCGAGAGGAGTCAAGTGGCATATTCGGGTTTGCTCAGTTTGGTCAAAAAACGGTTTTCAGTCATAATTCGAGGCGTAAAATATTCAAATTTTCTGGTAGAAACGATTTTATTAGCCCATGTTTAGGGGCTATAATCCACTATGCAGAAATAACAACAACAAAAAAAGAAAGTCAGATTTGCGTAAATCACAAACACGTCCGCTCACAGTGAACGTTACACGAGGTTCCTCGTGTAAGGAAGCCGAGAGGAGTCAAGTGGCATTTTCGGGTTTGCTCAATTTGGTCAAAAACCGGTTTTCAGTCGTAATTCGAGGCGTAAAAATTCACATTTTCTGGTAGAAATCCAATTCGGTCGATAACAGAGACGTTCAAAAACCGAGGTTTGAATGTAAAACTATTCCGCTCGAAGCCATACACACACACACAGACACACACACACACACATTGTATGTATAAAATGGACTAGATAAAATAAACATTTTCTACAAGCAGTACTCAAAAAAAATAAAATAGAATAACAACTGAAAAAAATAACCATCTGACATGTGGCGTGCTGTACATACTGTGTAATGTCAATACGCACATGGTAAAATGTATGATTCAGTGTCATCCACCAGAGCACCGCGCTAATGACCCAACAGATTTGCACTGTTTTATCTGTCTGATTAGCATAAGCAGTAATTATATAGTTTGCCAAAGCATCACTCGCATCAGTACGCAGAGTTCGCTACCTGCCACGTTTCACTTGTCTCACTGGCGCTGATTAATCTCCACAGCCAGAAAGAGTCATTTCTGGGCTTCTGGGGGGAGGGGTGTGTGTGTGTGGGGGGGGGGGGGGGGGTCCTACTTCACTGTCTAAATCTGTTTGAGGGGTGATGGAGGAGGGTGTGGAAATAGAGGGGGAGTGATGTGTTCATTTAGATTCAGGGTTAAATATAGAATGCACATTTTCCTGTTAGCTGCTGTAATTCATCGTGTCTCGCCCTGGCGTTTGCCACTTGCCCCCTTCCACCCTCCCCACGCACTCTCTGCCTTCTTATCTTTTTTTTTTTTGTTTCGGCCTCTGCGGGCCTCACAGTGCTTAGCTGAAACAAGGGTACACGCAAAATGGTTATTAACAGCCTCACTGTTATTTTAAAATGTGAGCGACCCCCCCCCCCCTCTCCCCGCCCCACACACACACACACACTACAAGGAAAAGAACTTGGTAAAGTAGGACACACTCATACTGACAGTCAAGGCAAATTTGTGACCAAACTAAACAAAATAAATTGTTGGATGTCCAGACAAAACAAAAAATAGTCTTCATTTGCAAACGAGAGATAACCATTTTGATTCTGGATATTCCGCCAAGTTTCAGCAAAACTCCTGAAGCCCAAAGTAACAGGTTAGTGGGCACAATAACTGTCAGGTCAATAGAACATGTTACCAAGTGATTATTTCAAAAAGTACAAACGAGTTCTTTAACTATTAAGTGATCTGAGAAGTCATTTTACAAAGCCGGGATAATATGAACCGCATTACCCTTTTCTCTGTCTCTGATATTGCTTATGACGAGCATTGCAGATATCGCCAAGTGAGTTATCACGCAATCAGAGTCCTCCGCGTCTCCCGGTGACCGCCGCAATTCAATGGCCAGAAAAAGAAGTAATCGATTAATTATGCATGCATCACTGCTCCTAATGACGGTGGTAAATTATGAGTCACCTTGCTTGACCCCTTGAGTGTATCCACCGCAGGGTTTGCGAGCGTGGGTGGGGGCTTGGAGAGGTGGGGGGGGTCATAAGAAACCACCATCCTATTCAAGAAAAGGCCGTTCATTCATACATGGGGGGACAAAAAAAAGACAAGTTGGATCTTTGATGCGGTGTGACTGACCACAGTGAGTCAAACAAATAAACTCGAGTGAGTTTATTTGCATGTGCGCACGGGGCCAGAAATGCTTGCGCCACCAGTTTGAGCAGGACGCGGGTCACAAACATCAGAGAGGGCGTTGACCTGATTCGCTCTCACCGAACCCGCCGGTGGCAGTGAGCGGTCACGCCCAAGGCCGGTGCGCCCTGCACTCGCGTCGTCCTCAAGGGAGGGAGAAGGGATGAGGGGCGGTGGGATCATCTTACGGATGGCGAGAGGGCAGACATGAAGTCACCGTTTTCCTGTAAAGACACAAGGTGGGAGGGGAGAGTGCAATGGGTAGGGGGAGGGGTTTGTCGCAATATCCGAAAAATTCATAAAAACGCAGAAGCTAGCGCAGCCTTTGTTATTTAAGAGGTAATTCTTAGTTTATTTGTATCATGCATTTAAAAATATGTAAATGAAGCATGTATAATGCGGACAAAAATATATACATTGAATTCTGGGAACACCTGAATTCTATTTCCATTTTTTACTTTAAATCACTCAAAATTCAATATTAGTTAGATTTGCACTATTCCTTTTAATAATAATTGAAAAATGTATATTTTATTTTTTTAACCGCAAAATGCAATGAAAAAAAATCTAGAAATCACAGCGTACTGTTCCCTTTTATTTTAGTGGTTTAATAATGCAAAAAGGAATGATTACAAAAGAAAATAAGAATTAATATAATAAATTAAGTACTATTCATTTTGCAATACAAAACAAAACATGCATGGCATGTTTTAGATATTTTAAAGTGTTTTTGTGTTTCACGCATCTATGAGGAGCAGTGAGCGAGTGAATTAATCGAACAGACTTTTAAAAAATTTTTTATTATCATTTTAAATAAATGGCAGCTGAAACCGGAGTAGCCGGTCCCCATCCGGGATTCAAACCTAGGACCCGTTTAAGCAACACTTACAATCGGTGAGTCACAAAACTGAAGTATACCAAGAAAAGAACACTGTCCCACTGAACCAGACCCCCCCTCCCCCCACCCCCGTCTCCCCATTATGTTCTGGGGTGCTTTCCTCCATCTGGCAAAGTGTCGTCTTGAATCCGCACGGGATGCAATGAAATCTCGAGATTACCAAGGTAAAAAAAAAAAATGTTTGAAAAGTTCTAGCTTTATAAGTACTCTGTTATGTTCTTCCATTTCCACGTCCATGTGTGCCGATACATATGGCGTGTCTATTTCACTGTTCCCTGCTGGTCCCGCTGAGACCGCACCAGCTGTCTGCCTGTCTGGACCTGCCATCCCAGGAGAGGTGAGACATCTTTAGGGAGCTGTTGGGAACTTCTTTTCCGCCACGGATCTTTTTGAGTTTCCAAGTCGAAGGAGTGGGTAGAGTGATGGGGGTGTGGGGGTATATGAAGTGTGTCTCACGCTGTAACATGATATGACATCGTTGCGGCCTGCTGATTGATCGGCTGCGTGGCACTGGAGACGAATTGAAGCAGAGCGCAGGAAATTGACTTAGCAAATGCAGTAATGATACTTCCTTCCTGCGTGGCTCGCATGGCTGTCGCAGACTTTGCTCCCCCCCCACCTCAGATAATTTTTTAATCGTCCCGAAACATCACCGGAGTAACATCATGCGTCAGATGAAGTGAAAAGGTCAAAGTTCAGGATCTGGAATGCGGTGTTCCCATCAGATTCTAGGTATGGGGGGGGGGGGGGGGGGTGTAGCTGTGAGGTGCCAAAACACGATCAGAAGCAACATTGACAACGTGAATTGTAAGATTTTTGTCACCTCACAGTGCAGAGGTCGTGGGTTCGATTCCGGCTCTTGCCTCCCTGTGTTGAGTTTGCATGTTCTCCCCGGGCCTGCGTGGCTTTTCTCCGGGTACTCCGGTTTCCTCCCACATTCCCAAAACATGCATGGCAGGCTGATTGAACACTCAAAAATTGTCCCTGGGTATGAGTGTGAGTGTGGATGGTTGTTCGTCTCGGTGTGGCCTGCGATTGGCTGGCAAACGGTTCAGGGTGTCCCCCGCCTACTGTCCCAAGACAGCTGGGATAGGCTTTGGAACATGAATGAATGAATATTAACAACAGCCTCTTCTCTTCATTTCTCAACATTTCATTGATAAGATATACAGAAAAAATGTGATATTATTCAACAGTTGTGTGCAAAGTCCCTTTCTGTATCACAATACTGTTGGTTTCGATATTTGCGGTGTGCTTCTGGCAGTATTACAAAGTCCCCACCGGAGGGCCATGACTCGCAACTGTCTGAGGACAAGTGGGTGTGAACATCTGATATTGACATTCACCTCAGACAGCATGCGCCCAAGGAAGCGAGCCGGACAACTTTCTGTGCACGACTCGGTTCTTAACGCCGTGACGACGCTGCGGGGCCTTTTTAAGTTTTAAACAGCCGTTTGGAAAAAGCCATCGGCGAGGGGTGCCATATACAGCCATCCGCTCGAGGGCTTTAAATTTCTCAAAATTATGAAAGGGGAAAAAGTTGAAATATGATGACAAACGTTCAAATATGGCTGGGGAAAAAAACTTGAGATGTAGGAGTATTGGAAATATTTATTTTGAAAATATTGCGGAATACTCTTGTACTCTGACAAGGTCTATACAACCAGAAACCCCTGAAAAAAAATATATAAATTTAATTGCATCCATATCGTCTGGTTCTGGGTGTGAAAATGGAGACAAATTATATCATCCCGGGAGTCAAGAGAGCACGTTTCTCATCTCGCCTATCCCAAACAGCGAAATAAACAGTTGAGTGATGTTCTCATGACACAAGAATTTACTGCTGACCATGTTGGGTTTTTTTTTAGGTTTGTTTTTTTGGGTGGGGGGCGTGCGGGCTCTTGTTTATGTTAAACCAAAGCGAGTGACATGATGATGTTCGTCACATTGTGAGGAGCCAAAACAGACATCAGATGCCGTGTTACCGATTGCATACACACATCTGCGGTGCAGATTTATACAAAGTAGATGTGCAGTTAACTAATGGAGGGGGGCCGGGGGGGTTGTTTTTGTTTTAGTCAGTACAAAAACAATGTTTACTCTCAATTTGGCCAAAGTGAGTAGTGAAAACTGGTAACTTGTTTTCAAATGAAGGGAGTGTGTGTGAGAGCATGTATGAGAGGGTGAGTGTGAATACGTTTATGAGAGTGAGTGTTACACCGTGTGACAGGGCATGTGGGCCATCGCCACCTACAAGTCTGTGTGAGAGCATTTTTGTATGAGTGCCATATGAGACACTGTGTGAGCGTGTGTGTGTGTGTGTGCTTGCACGTGTATGTGTGAGAGGAGGGTGTTTGGGTGAGCGAGCGCAAGAGTGGGAGTGAATGCGAGAGTGTTTCTAGTGTGTGCGAGCGTACATGTGAGATTGTGTGTTAGAGTGCAAAAAGTGTGAGTCGGTGTGAGATTGATTGTGCGTGAGCGTATGTGTGAGTTCAAAGTGAGAATGTGTCACTCCGTGAGAGTGGAAGTGCGTGTGAGTGAGACTTTGTGTTAAAGTGTGCGAGTCTCTGTACGCGTGAATGAGGAAGTGTGTGAGTGTATTTAAGAGTGAGAGCGCGTGAGTGGGTGTGTGTCCCCCCCCCACCCCCCCGGGCTCTTGGGTGGGTGACATCTATGCCAAAAACATGTCGAGTTCTGTCCACACGTCAGGCGAGCGCGACGTAAGCACGCGTGTGCGTCGAGACAGGAAGTGGGTGGCCAGTTGTGCCTATACGGCGCAGCCTTCCCCTCTTTGTTATTTACCCCCCCCCCCCCTCCCCCCGCCCCCCTGACAACGTAAAGCGTACCATCTGGAGGCCATGCACAAGAATTTCAGTGCTATGGTGGCAGGAAACGTGGGGTGCACTGGCTAACACCCCAAACGGGGGCGCTTTCCAAAAAATGGCAGTTCAGCTTTTACGAGACGCGATTCAGCTTGGGGATGACTGTTACGAGAAGGGAAAGTATGAAAAAGGTAAACAAAAGAGAGAAGGCCGCTGGAGTTTGTGGGCGACTACAAATGAGCAGAATAAAGCACGTTCCATTTGATTCAATGCAGAATAATTGTGGAAGGAATTTGAATTAAACACTTGCGGTCCATCATCGGGTGATTGGTGAGCTCTCGGCGCTGAATATGTGCACTTTTTGCTTGAAATTTGCACTTCATTTGAATTCTAATGGCTTGTGAAAGAAACTCCAAATACATTAGCGAAAAGTGCTTTATAAATTTCACTTTTATAAAGAGAATGACGATAGTGGATGGATGGATACCGTGTAAATTTGAAAGACGAGAGGAAGCATTTCGAGATTAGCCTCATTTTTCCTGAAGAGATTAGAAAGGAATTAATGAATTTCTCAATCCTCTCCCATCCTGAGTTTTACGCCGACAAAAAGAAACTGGTTCATTTCATAAAGGGATGGTCAATTGATAAAATGTCATCGATATTATAATTGAAGACAATCAAATAAATTTTATGTAGATTGTGAGATATCGGCCCGGTAGTCCAGTGGTAAGCACTTCGGCTTCACAGTGCAGAGGTACCGGGTTCGATTCCAGCTCCGGCCTCCCTGTGTGGAGTTTGCATGTTCTCCCCGGGCCTGGGTGGGTTTTCTCCGGGTGCTCCGGTTTCCTCCCACATTCCAAAAACATGCATGGCAGGCTGATTGAACACTCCAACTTGTCCCTAGGTGTGAGTGTGAGCGCGAATGGTTGTTCGTCTCTGTGTGCCCTGCGATTGGCTGGCAACCGATTCAGGGTGTCGCCCGCCTACTGCCCGAAGACAGCTGGGATAGGCTCCAGCACCCCCCGCGACCCTAGTGAGGATCAAGCGGCTCGGAAGATGAATGAATGAATGAATGAATGAATAGATTGTGAGATGATAAATTCAGTTTGTTCATTTTGAAAGAAAAACTCCCAGTAGATTAAATGCTTTTAAATGTCTTTTTAAGGTCTGGAAACCTTTCACAGCCACCCGACTAATCGGTGAGAGAGGATCCTCAAATAGTTTTTTATGACAAGTGATCTAATCGTTGCATCATGAGCTAACTGCATTGTTTGGGTTGTCTGGTTTGGCAGCTGCTGTTGGCTTAAAAAAAAAAAAACGGGACCTTGAATTACTTTGAGGCATGCCTATCTCAGGAGGTGAGCATGCAGTGTCGAGTGGAAGGCCCGACTGTAGGCAGCCGGCTCTGACTCCAGGGGCACAGCACGGGCCTGGCTTCAAGCGCCACATAAAAAGCCCCCACGGCTAAAGATAGACACGGCCGGCGTGCGGGGGACGGCCATAAATCACCGGGAGGAACCCCCCCCCCCCCCCCCCCGCCCCGAGGTCCCAACTAGAAAGCCCAGAACTGCTGTCATTTAGCCGATCTTCCACCTGGACCGCAACCCGGCCCCCTCTCAGTATAAAAACAAGGCTATTTGTTGCCAAACAATGACCGCACATTTTTTGGTTATCTTTGCTAAAAATATAAGCGCCCCCAAAGGGACTTGTCGCATTCCTGCCCGAGTTGAACGTACAACAGGCCGCCACCTGCAGCATGTCAACTGGCGCAGACCGCTACTCCGCAGAGTCGACACTAGAAACCCCCCACCACATGCTCAACCCCCGCTCCGTGTGAAACCAATTCCCATCACTCCGGCAGGAAGTGCTAGTAAAAAGTGCCCCAGAAGAAGACTTAACTACTGGACGGCCGCAGATAAAGCCAGAACGCGTCACACGGATCAACGTGTCCTGAGCTTAAGCACACCCGGCCAACACGACTCAGATAACAGTGGCAGTCTGCCGGTCTTCTGGTAATGTCCTGAAAATAAAAATTCATAAATAAAATGGAGACTTGTTTACATGGAAATTCCTGGAAGTGCCCCAAAAAATAAATGTCAGTCTTCTGAAAGCAAAGAAAAAGGAAGTCTTTCATTTAATCTATTCGTGCAAACAGGTAAAAATGACTCATGCCTGAAGGTAGCATCTTAACCGAGTGCCATCACGAAATGTTTATGAGTAGCTATAATAACATTAATCCCAAATTGTGTGCACTTAGCTTTGGAACCATGCAAAAGTATTTTATTTTAAGAGGTATAATCCCCCGAAAGAGATCAACTACGGTACATTACAAAGTCTGTCGCCTTGGTTTGAAAAGACCACCCAAAAAAAAAAAAAAATGCACGAAGCGTTACGATGGTTTTCTGTTCAAAGGAAAGAAGGCAAAAGTGGAAGGCGGCCATCTTTGACTGACATTTATTGATGGTGGGGTGTCCTCCAAACCGCGGGGAGGGATTGTGTTGCATTTTGTCTTAGCTGTCAAGTCTGAACTTGTCAGTATTGGGCCATCGGGGTCCCAGCTAGCACAAGTACTGACCTACATTTAAGAACCTAAAGTCTAATTTTCGTCTCATTAAATAGTTTTTTTTTTAAACAAGGTGAAGATAAAGACATTCAATCATCCCACTCAACCTACAAAAAAAAGTGGCCATCTTTTTTTTTTTTTATATATATACCAAAATACAAAGTATTGTAAAACAGCTACCTGCAATTCACAGTTTTATTATTGTAAGCGTTAAGGGACAAAAAATTTTATTTATTAGTTCATGTTTTTAAAAAATCAGCCAATTAATCAGTCGGCAGAAAATTATCGGAATCGGTCTTAAAAAATAAAAGTCCAAATCAGCTTCACGTTCACACGCCTGTTCCACTGTCATTCTTATTTCCATTTCCTCGCCTTGAGCATACGCCATTAAGAGTTTTGCCCCCCCCCCCCCCCCGCAAGTGTCGGTGCGATTTTGATGTTTCATTCAAGTAACGCACCCCTCAGCCAAGGAGTTCATGACACTCAAATGCAATTTTACACATTTGCATCACAAAGACGACGCCGGGCCGATATTGCGAATTGGCATCATCGCCGCTCGCCATCTTATACACAGGATGCAGTTGCCTGGTAGCCGACAGACGCTTTCTTCGCTTCTAATCCACCGGAGGGGGCTCGGCGGGAATAAGACCGTACACCCCAGAGGGCAAGAGTTCACTCATGTAACAACACTGACGTGGTCTTCACGATAGCGCGTGAGAGACTTCAATATTACATCCATAATAAATCTGCTATGCAAGGTACAACTTGCACAATGGAGAAAAAAATATATATTAAAAAGGAAAATGAAATACTGCAAAACACTCATTCATGCCACGTTAAATGCATTGCCCGCATTTAGCCACGGCTTTGATCGCAACACTGGAAACATAGTTTCCGCATGGACGGGTATACAGCACAGTGTCGAGATCGTACATGATAAAACTGTTCAAGTGGCGCATGAATCACCCTCGGGGAACGCTCGCAGAGATTTGGAAGCAAAGTCCGGCACGGCTGCTGGGAAACAGTCCAGCGAGTGTTGCGTGCTGGCGGCGTGATCGCTCTTCATTTGGTTTGTGGCGCACTAAATCAGCCGTGCGGGGATCCATTAAGGAGAACACTCTGACCCTTCTCTGACAACAAGCAATCACATCGCAGCTTTTGTAGAATTAGTCGGGAGAAATTAGCTTTGCGAGTTTGGCGTTTTGTCTGTCTGTGCAGTCTTCACAGAGTGGCTGGGGGGTGCCGTTATGCATGCTTGGTGGCCAACTACGCTTGCTGTATGATTCCAGAAGATCTAAACTGTCCTCTGGCCATTCCTTGACTGTAGCGTATATGAAAGTGAAGATACGTGTGAAGACACAAGCCAACAACATTGCACACTTGGATACTCTGGAATGTGATCCAGCACGGTTGAATCGCTTCAAAAGAAAAAAAAAGTTCTCAGTGTAGTACCATCCTGACCACTATTTTCAGTCGTATAGTAGTGTGTTCATTAAAAAAAAAAATCCTGAATAATCGATGTTATTGGAAGCCACTGAAACATCTTGTGGTTTTTGAACACTGTGCTTAAATTCATTCATTCATTCATCTTCCGTACCGCTTGATCCTCACATGGGTCGCGGGGGGTGCTGGAGCCCATCCCAGCCGTCTCCGGGCAGTAGGCGGGGGACACCCTGAATCGGTTGCCAGCCAATCGCAGGGCACACAGAGACGAACAACCATTCACGCTCACACTCACACCTAGGGACAATTTAGAGTGTTCAAACAGCCTGCCATGCATGTTTTTGGAATGTGGGAGGAAACCGGAGCACCCGGAGAAAACCCACGCAAGCCCGGGGAGAACATGCAAACTCCACACAGGGAGGCCAGAGCTGGAATCGAACCCGGTACCTCTGCACTGTGAAGCCGACGTGCTAACCACTGGACTACCGTGCTTAAATTTATGAAAGGGGAAAAAAAAAAAAACAGTATTGCACACCAAAAGGCGCACTGGATTATGAGGTGCACCTTCAATGAATGGCCTATTTTGCAATTTTTTTCATACATTGGATGCACCACACAATAAGACGCAATATATGATGCATCCACTAGATGGAGCGACGCTCAAGGAAATGCCAACAGCACACGACTCTCCACCCTGATTTATATAGCGACGATCAGATTTCAGTCAAACGTATTTAATAAAGCATCGACACAGTGCATTTAACCATCAGAGTTATAACAAAGTTATAACATTGACTCGTTAACGTTGAACTCTCTTGCCGCTGCTCTATTTCCGCGTTCAACTGCGAAACCGATCGCCTTAAGTTTGAACTCTGTGTTGTACACATGTCTCGAGCAAGGAGCTATTTTGGGGTTGGCATATTACCGTAATGACCATTCACAAGGCGCATCAGATTTTGAGGCACGCTCTGAGCTTTGAAGAAAATGGTAGGATTTTAGGTGCGCCTTTTAGTGCGGAAAATACGATACTTAACTGAGTGCCATTGATATAAAAATGGAGTTAACTACTGTGCTGCGCCGGTGACTGGTTCCATCTTGGAGGCATGTGTCATGCACTAGTAGCCATCACAGATATCAAATAGATTACTTCAAACTATTTCAACATTTATTTGCATACTTAACCGTTTCATTCACATTGTAACCTGATAACATGATAAACTGTCCACTGTGGACCTGAAAGGGTTAATGTACAAGTACACCCTTTGCCCTCACAACTCGGACAAATATGTTGCCAGTGAGGCAAAACTGTGCACAAGTTGACATCCTTCCACTACCTATTTCGTAGTCCAACTTTATAACTTCATTAATAGCACTATTGTCAATGAGCACACAATTTCTCCTAGCTCGTAACATAGTAGCCCCTGCTCACCCCGCCCCATCTACGGGGGTCTGCTAACGGCTTTTGTTGCCATGACGATTTGCGGGCTGCAACTTGTTGAGACACAGAGACTAAAAATCAACTCATCACTCACCAAGAGAGAAAGCATTGATTCCATTTTCCCTCATGAATGCAGCACTTCATCACCAAGCCAATTAGTTTTAAAGGCGGCAGAGAAGGCTTCGCTGGCTTCGATATTCACAATAAACGGACGCCACGTGCGTCCTATCCTCGTGAGCGTCACTCCATGCTTTACTCTGGCGAGAAAGAGGCCGCAGTATCACCTTGGCTATTGACAGCCGATGAGTGAGGCACCTCAGCAGCGGCGACAAATAGACCCGAACGACACTCTCATTGCAAGCGGTCAGAGAGGCTGCAGGCAAGTGTTGAACCAGCGAGGAGGAGGAAGTCGAGCGAGTTGGCGTGCGTGGGCAACTCATTTCACGGCCTCTTGAGACGCGCACGTTTTCCCCCCCAAAATGCATGCATGAGTGTCATCATTCCACCGCCGCCATCTTCAGCGCCAGTTCGACACTTTGATTGCACGAGATGCCATCTCCAGACACTCGGAATGAAATCCCTGAATGTACGTAACCCGACCCCGTTACAAAACAGCAGAGCTTCGCAATGACTTTTCATGTTGGAAAAATTATACATTTAAGTGGTTTGCCTCGGTGAGCTATTGTGACTGTGATCAACCATTAAAAATAAATAAATAAATATAAAAAATATAGCGGGCGGCCCGGTAGTCCAGTGGTTAGCACGTCGGCTTCACAGTGCAGAGGTACCGGGTTCGATTCCAGCTCCGGCCTCCTTGTGTGGAGTTTGCATGTTCTCCCCGGGCCTGCGTGGGTTTTCTCCGGGTGCTCTGGTTTCCTCCCACATTCCAAAAATATGCATGGCAGGCTGATTGAACACTCTAAATTGTCCCTAGGTGTGAGTGTGAGTGCGAATGGTTGTTCGTCTCTGTGTGCCCTGCGATTGGCTGGCAACCGATTCAGGGTGTCCCCCGCCTACTGCCCGGAGACAGCTGGGATGGGCTCCAGCACCCCCCGCGACCCTAGTGAGGATCAAGCGGTTAGGAAGATGAATGAATGAACGAATGAATAAAAAATATAGCATATTTCTACCCTTTGTGTAGATGTAGATGTGTAGATGTTTTGAAAAACTGGCAAACGCGTATCGTACCTCCACAATTGACACCTCCAATTAAAAAGGGGTTATAGTCACGTTTGGACGTTGCAGGATGGCGGAAAACCATTTCAAACGAAGAGGATCATAAAGCATCAACATCACACATCACATGTACATCAACAAAAACAAAAAGAAACAAACCACCTTCACACGAGGTTCATCAATAGTATTAGTCAGCATGCCAGCCTAAATAACATAAAGCATAAACTAACTTCACTCATGGGCCAACAAATATGTGCACATGCACTTCAGATAAATAGTAGAAGTCAGTGCACCTACTGTCACTTTTGGAATCTTCACAAAATAATATATGTCAATTGAAACCGCAAAGTAGACTAAGCAGACCAGTCATGCCGGACGATGGTGCCTAAGCACTACTTTACGACGAAGACAAAATAAACATTTTTGATAATAATAATAATGAAGACATTTTTTCTGTATTATTCGACACATTATCACAATCAGAGGCAAGAAATATGAATACTGTTAATTTTGGGACCTCATTAGACTGAATAGTATGTATACTATACATATAGTGTATGGGGAGTACTGAATGTTGTTCTTATATTAGGATCACTTTGGGAGTATCGAGAGAGAATATTCAAAAACACATGCTCCATTGCAGGTACCAAAAAAAAAAAGTATGGAAAGTATTTAGCGCCCCCCAAAATCAAATAAATAAAATAAACATTATTTGATGACATTGGCACCCCGTCAGATTTGGGCCCCAATGCCGCCACATCGGTCAGAGCTGCTTTTCCACACTCGACAAGTCATAACTCCTCACCGACTTGCAAGTAACATCTGAGGTCACATTAAGTTTTAGATATGGTTCTACGTTACAACAGTAATGTGATGAGCGATGATAGGGGGAAAAAAAGAACAATTGAGGGACCGATCACTGGTATTTCTTTCTAATCGGCTTATAAATCGCATATAAATCAAAGCAAAGGGAGTAAGAGTACAGCAACATAAATGCATTGACGTCAAATAAATGCAGAGGCATAAATGGCACTGTGTGTGCTTGTACACAATGTGGCTGTTTTATTGCCACTGCCCGCCCCCCCCCCCGCCCCCCGCCCTCTTTTTCCTGACCCATCCATTAAAAGACAAAGTCCCATTTGCTCTGCAACAACAATATTATCTCCACGGACTAAGTATGGTATTACATCGAGAGGCCGCGGTGCCGTTGAGAATAGAATTTGCTTGTGAACCCATGAATCAAGGCTGCTGTTTGTCTTGGCCCGGCATCCTTGAGGAGGGTTGGTTGAGGCATACTGTATTTGTGCAAGTGTGTTGGTGTGGAAAAGAAAGTGTGTCAGGTTCTTTGTATACGTAGCCGACAGGGACCGACAGACAGAGCGAGACCTGTGTGGACATGTGTGAGACATGCAAAGTCATTTGTGGCGGTACCTCAGTGGTTGTTGGGCTTGAGGGGTAGTACTTCACTAGATCCACCAGATGACACTGTGATGAGAAAAAAAAAAGCTAGTTCATCGTCAAATTATTGTAGACTGCGAAATTGTGTGCATATTATTGACATAACAGTTCAATTTATTATATGACCAAACCGTAACTAAATTCTCTGGCACTGAGTCACAGATTATTCTTATTTTTATTATGAAAAAGATAAAATACATTGAAGAAGCCATCCCTCGTTTTTCATGGCGTTGGTCAGCCCTAAATAAGATAAGATAAGATATCCTTTATTCGTCCCACACTGGGGAAATTTACAGCCTCCAGCAGCAAGAATGTATGTAGAAAGAAGAAAGAGGAAAAAAAACAACAAACATCTTTCAATTAAATGCAATATGAACACGAAATGGATAAATCGCAGTACTATTTATCAAAATCAGGATAAATAAATAAATAATAAATCAGGAATGTTTTAGTTGAATTTTTTTGTTCTCCAATGCATCGATACCGAGCGTCAATTACAGGAGTCAACACACTTTTACTAAGTTGTTGTTGTTTTTTTTATTAATCAGAGAGTCAAGAAAGCTTCTAGAATTGTTTTTATTTTTGCGCCGAATCAAGAAAATTTCAAGAATTGTTTTTTTTTTTGGCGCCGATTCTGAAAATGCTCTTGTTTTTAGGTTTTTGTCACAATAATAATGTACCGGTACTCAGTAATATCGATGAATTAAGGTTTAGGTTCACCAACAGGTGGAATAGTTTTTTTTTTTTTTTTGGAAACGTCAGCTTTAAATTACGTGTGATAAAATCAACATTGCGCAAGCTGTTGTGAGTCAAGCTTAAAAACAAAAAATATGAAAATATCTCAACAATCTGATGTTTAAGAAAAAAAGTTGATGGGGGTGGGAGGGTCTGCCTAAAAAATACATTGGAGGACACTAAGCCATCTCTGAATAAAATTTGCTGTTGACCAGTGTCGAATGCTAATTTTCGCTAGAGTCAAGCTTGTGAGCAGGAAAAAGATTCTTTGGACAAGTAAGTATTTACTGGGGCGCTTTTCACCACACGCATGACAAACAACACCGTTAGTTGGCTGGAGTTTGGACTGACAAACAGGAAGAGCTGTATCACCCCCTTTGCCAAATGAAGCCTGCCAAAGCTTCATAATAGAAGCAGACAAGCTGGGAAATGAGAGCATCCTTCAGCATTATGTGATCAAGTCAGCTCCAAAAGCCAAGGAAGAGGAGGAAGGACAACGAGGAGGCCCTTCTATGTGTGGGAGGTGCAGCACTCGGGCTCTTTGGGGAGGGAGCTACAAATTCTCCGGCGGGGCAAAAGGCAAAAACGAAGCAGCGCTGCATAAATAACATCACCCCCGAAAATAAAAAAAATCTCTTTTCAGTGCTTTCAGCAGCCATTCAGAGAAGCGTCCATTTATCAACAGCTGAGGTCATGAGCGAATTTCGTCTTGGTCGAATCATTCTTGCCTCTTTCAAGGGGCCTCTGTGGGAATATTCCAGAGTAGGTGATGACTGATGAGGTTTTATAACGATGTTGAACATTCAGTTTGATGAAAGATTACTTTAGACATGAGGGCAGCTGAGGGCTAGCGCTAGCTTGGCTTTTCTCCTGCATGTGAGGCCCATGAAGACTAAATTGTCCATGGGCATGACTTTGAGGGTAAATGTTTGTTATGCGCACTGCAATTGGCTGGCAACCAGTCAGGGTTGCACCTCGGCAGGGATTCCAGCTCAACCGTGAGCTGACTGATGACAACCACAAGAGAAATTATTTGGAATATTTGAACATACATAGCCCCTTGTGCTTCCACCAGGCCTTCCATTGCAACATGACTTGGCCTGATTATTTATATATACTGTGTATATATATATGTATATATATATATATATATACATATACATATTTATATATACTGCGTATATATATATATATATACACACATATACATATATATATATGTATATTTGGGGGTAGATTCGGAATGATAAACAGGAGAAACATAGTATCTGAAACATATAAAAATGTTGAGTGACTTGATTTTTGTGGGGAGAAATAAAATGCAGAGAATGAGTTCTCGAACCGAATGTTGATTTGCTGTTGAGCAGTTTTGAGCCGTCCTGGAATGCTAATTTTTATGAGAGAGAGCCCTTGCAATGGTGAAGGAAACAAAATAATAAATCACAGTTCGTTGTTTGCCTCAAAGCCTTTGTTGTTGGGTTAAGAGGGTGGATCTTTTATACATGCACGGGAGAAAAGTAGACTGAAACCAATTTTAAGCATGTATTGTGGACGTATCCACATATTTTGTCCATATTTAACGGTTATTTTGTCAAACATCTGATTAAGAAGTGTGTGGTTCTGTGTCCCCGCCACCCCACCCCCTGCCAAAAAAAAGAAAGAAATAATCACCATAATATGCACTGGTTGCAGCCAATCTGGTGCTTGAATGCTGTACACCACCCGCTTCATTAGTAACACCAGCACATGCCATCCACCTAGAACAAAAATGTAAAATTAGTGAAATCACAAGATTGTTGCTAAGAGACTGTCTTTGGCCCACACCCACACTTTCTATTTTATCAACGACTTCTTAATTTAAAAACACAACAACAAATATTGTGGGTGTGGGGGCGGGAGGGTTCGTCATCTGAATTACCACAGCAACATCTGAAACGTACAATTTGGATAACTAGAAATCAAGCGAGAAACCAAAATGTACTTCACCTGACGTGATGCAACTCCATGTGTCCGCCTGCTGGCTAGTTGTGGAACTGCATTGACGTCATTCTATGAGCTCTAAAACCATAATGACAAAGCTTGGAATCCAACGCTATATAGTAAAACCTTTTTATTCAAGGGCGTCCCATGTAGATTCCTTTATCATATCTTACAAACTGGTGGTATATGCACAAAATGGGATAAACTGCTTGAACAGATGAATATACATACATACAGGATAATTAAAAACAAAAGAAAAAAAAAACAACGGCTTGATTGGCAAACCAAAGACACAAATGTCTTCTCTGCCTTTCATCAGCCATTATTACAGTCCAATTTGGACAATTAGTTCAACCTAATCACGACATGGGTGCACATGAGGAACATGTTGTGCTCTTGTGGAAAACAAAGAGATGATTGGACAATGTCTGTATGAACACTGCTAAGCTTTTTGAACGGTGTGCAAAGTCACAAAAAAAGAAATAGTCCCTAGCCTTCTGCCTTTGACATACTCGACAGAAGAAGAAAAAAAAAGGGGTAGTTTAGCTGTAACCCAAAACAAGGGTTTGGAACTGAAAATTATTTTGTTAGGTTTTCAGCCTGTGACTGTCTAGGTATCATTAAAGCAGGACACTGTTCACATTCAAGGAAAATGACGCCACGATCACTTCACACCACCATCTCGTTGCCCCTTTGGAGACCTCTCACGCTGGATTGTTTTCTCAGTATATTTGGAAGACCGGCGGAGTAAATATACACCGTCTCCAAATTGAAATGCTAAGAACAAGAATGGGGAACCTTTAATTGATTAAAAAATAATTATAATACTCTACTCACAAAAATTTTGTGAGTAACATGATGTAAGGACCAAAAATTTGGGGGGAGGTGTTTTCTAAGAGAGGTAGATTCCCCAGCCCCGTACGGTGGATGAAGCACATTCAGAACCATTTCAGTTATGCTTCCAGTTACTGTTTTACTGCGTCAACTAACTTGAACACTTGACTAGAACCTTCAGTGAACATTCTCTCAGCATGAAGTAATGCTTAAGAAGGGGTACACGCAGACCAATTTTTAGGCCGAATTACAACATGGTCACCTAAATCCACAACAGTCTCTGAAAGATTATCCTGCACGATTATCCTGTGCCGTGGGGTGTTGCAAGTGTCCCCCCCCCCCCCCATCTCTGATGAACTGTCGAAGGGGTGACTCTGATAAACATTAACCAATGGGAAGCCATTGAAACAGGTCCATACACACTAGTACACTCTTTGTCCGTCCTATTAAGACAATACAACACGTTGAGGATAAAAAATGTCTTACTCATACAATTGTTCACGACTAGTGCCGCTTCGGTCTACTACTACAACCTTTGGGCATTTATCCAATATTTCGGATATCCAACTTGAGGTCCTTTACCACTACGCTCTTTGGCCTCACTTGCATGTAAACTTCAGTACGTGTTATTCATGAGCCATAATGTACGAGTAGACGTGCTACTGGTCACATTTTAAAATTGAACTAGTTATTCGTCATGCCCGTCATACAGTGAGCGATGTAACCAAAAGACCAAACTGGACAATCGCTAAGGAAATACATTTGGCCACTCTATGTTCTTATCGGGAAATATTATTTTGAGGCACCACAAAAAGTGTCCTGTGCTGCCCCGCCCCACACTGAAACCCAAACAGCATGACGCGACTGTACACTTGCTGCTGTCGCTACGGTAATAGCAAGAAAGGAAACTGGCATGGTCTAAGAGTGTGGATAAACGGAATCATTCCTTGAGTTTACTCAGAGACTCACTACACTTCACTTTCACATCCATAGGTCCACCATACTTTATTGGTACGGGTTCGCAATAGCCATCTGAATCACACGGCTGTTCGAAAACGTGTATTTGGATGCCGATGCAAATTTTGAGTCGCAGCGCAACTAGTGGACGATGGGTGACAAGAGCTGTAAAAGCACTCTTTCTTTCCACGTGAGGGTCGCTCACGCAGATGTTCAAAAGCGGTAAGCGTGTACCCCGCTTCAGCGCTGGTGTTGCTTCAAAACTTAATGAAATGATACGGACATTCTTAAAAAATATACATATAACAGTCATATTTCCTGTTATCCAAGCGTAAAAGGTCATTACAAAGCATCAAGAAATACACAGATGGGACATGTGTCACACTCATTTGGGAAGACCAATCCTTGCAGTAAGGCTGCCATTTTTTTTGGGGGGGGGGGGGTGTCTTTACATTCATGGAGACAAAACCGGACCCCTTGTGACTCCACTGTAGCTCAAGGGATGCAAGACATATGGTACTTGAAGTTGCTTCACAATCAAGCAAGAAAAGGCACTATGATATTTCTTTATAGATCCTTATAATTTCTTGAAAAAGGTAAAAGTCTTTAAAAAAAAACATTTTGGCGGAGTTTTTTTTTCTCTTGAAAAATAAACATGGTTAGAAAAAATAGTTATTTGCACCTTTGACTCATTTGAGTAAGTTTAGATTACAAAAACGTGAATTATGGTACTTTGATTTAAAAAAAAAAACAAATGCAGGTGACATTTTTAACTTAAAATGTTGTCGCTGTCCAACAAAAAATATCACCAATTGTGTTAATCAAAAACAAAATATTTTTGTGTATTGGGGATTTTAAAAAAAAAATTGGCGTTTTTTACGAGACTACACCTGGGAGAGTAAAAAATAAAAATAAAAAGCACAAAAACATGACATTGATTTTGCGCTAAGTGCAAGTGGGGAAAAACTACTCGTTAGATACATTAATATTACTGAGGATATATATTTTTTTAAATGTTTGAAAATGCTAAGTGACACAAAGGACGATATACCAAAACAAATAAAAAGAAATATTTGATGCTACCTGCAGAGAACAAAAATACACACACACAAAAAAAAAGAAGGGACAGGAGAGAAAACAGAGGCATCACCTGCTTTCGGAGGGAGGAGGGGAAGGAGTGCGCTACATCGAAACTGTACGTTCCGCCTTAAAAAAAAAACAGCACTTTTGGAATTCACAGTCCTGCCTGCCATGACGTCGCGGTGAGCGTCACTGGACATCAAGCCGGCTGTACATGACGCCGCGGTTCCACTGCACAGTTCTCACCCACGGCGGCAGCTGATAGGAGCGGGGAACGATGCCGCTGACGTTCTCTTCCAGGTACAGGAAGAGCTGGTACCACCACACCCGCGAGAAAAGGTTACTCTGCGATGTCTCTTTCAGCGACTGGCGACCACAAAACACGTGTGGAGATGTTGGGAGTTAGCGTACAGGTAGAGATGGAATGAAATGTAAAGGTCACAACACAAGGGGGGGGGGGGGGGGGGGGTGCATACTAACCTGCTGGTTGGCCATCGTGTGGTACCACCAAAAGAGGCGTGTCGTAATAAAGTAGGCCACCACCACATCCACAGTGTAGTGGTCATGCGCCAGAAGGATGCAGAAGACTCCCACAGCGCTCAAGGTCCAGCAGAACCAGTGGTACCACCAGAACCTTCTGGGGGAATCTGCCCGACAAACGGTCATAACACTTGTTTAAGGGGAAATATTATTCAAAAAAATAAAATACAAATTAAACATATACGTATTGGCTTGCATAGAAATAGTTGGGTCTGTGGAGTGCTTGCCCACCCATGAAGTGTGAAATTAAACCTTTTATTAGCTCCCTAGTTCTGAAAAATGTGTCTGAATGAGTCGTTTGGCACTTCCGCCCCTCGTAAGAAAAAAACAATCCGCTAATTTACAAAGTAACTGCACGCAAACAACGTTTCCCCACTTACGACATAATCAGCGAGGGTGGGCGAAGATGGAGAGCAAGTTGCTGCTGTTGCTGCGCTTTTACTAATTAAAAACCAAGCATTTGAAAAATTGTGGTGGTTTTTGGAATGGTATTTTACTTCATTTCAAATGGAGACACGTGATTTGCTGCGCGAGTAAACTGAATTAATAGCTTGGTTACAGAACTTTTTTTTGCAAGTCAAGGCAGCTATGTATATCTCCTTTTTAAAAAAAACAATCCAGTTAATTTCTCCACGAGAGGTCACTATTGCATCAACCAGGCAAACCGGCCAGGAGGATAAAAATTTGCACAAATCAACCTTGTTACTCTCAAAATGCCCGCTGACTGGACCATTCCAAGTCCAAAAGGGCCTAGCTTGCTTGAAGAACACAAAACAGTGTCACGCAAACTGTGCAGTTTTAATATGAAACCTGCAACCTGTGGCTTTGCTAGCGGTTAGTCAAATATGTGCAGTCAGTTTCCTGTGTGACTCCATTTCATGACGCACTTTAGAGAAGTGTTCAATTGTGAACTTTCGGTCACGCATTTCATAACGTGACAATTTTCGCTTGAGCGTCTTGACTTACACTCCTTGATGAAGAGGTACGTTAGCGTTAGCATGACCGTGTGGCCGCTGTATAGGTAATCTCCGCACATGGTGTGGGAGCCCGTGATGGAGAGGCCGCCGCCGGCAATCATCTTCATCACTCTCCTCATCTGTGCTTCCCAGTCGCCCAGAAGCTGAAAGCAGCACAGGTGCATGTACACACAAACACAATTAATCATAACAGATGTTTACGCGTGATGTTGCAGACAGCCTGACAGGTATTATTAATCCCCTTGAAGTCAAATTGACGATACAGTGTGTATAGTACCTTCGGAGAGCATTTGAAGTGCATCCCGGGGACAGGCAGAGTGGTGATGTACATGGTAATACACCGATACAAATACAGTGTACCCACAATGAAAAAGAAGCGCCTGCCTATGATTGACCTGGAAAAACAACAACAAAGTTAGTTCATTTAAAAAAAAATTATGTATATGATTCTCAAACATCTTAAAGAAAGTACTACGTATAAACATTATTAGCTATCCATGAGGATCAATATTGCAGTACGTGGCTTAGTGCTTTGCAAAAACAAGGCAGAGTCAAGTCAAGTCAAGTCAAGTTATTAGGAATGGTTTAGTGAATAATATTATCCATAGTAGCATTATGGCTACTTCGAACATTAATATGGTGCTACAGGAAAGAAAAAAAATGAACCTCAGTCATGGGTGTGGCGGTAACTGCCCTTCGGGAGATTTGAAAAATTCTATGCAAATACATTCAATTTAAATCTAACCAAATTGGATATAACAAATGCACTATACTGGATTAAAAAAAAAAATAAATGACGCTAAATTTGAATATTCGATTCAGTGATTTTCTGAAATTCTGTGACGAGAGAACCGCTGCCATACACAACAAGTGTTACTTGGCCAAACCTACCAAAAAGTTTACTTGGAAAAAAATGTAATACGGTAATCAAACACAGGGGCAATCATATCACAAATTAGGTCACGGATTAAGATTGCAACTGCCTCACACCAGTTCTGTAGACAAACACAATGCGACTTAGCTTCTGAGCTAGATGTCAAGCGAAGCAACTGACAATCCATTTAAATTTCAAAAATAGTAACTTGTGCTTACTTGCTTTGGTGCTGCTGTTTTGGTTAGCAATGGAATTCAATTGAACAGATATTCTATTACTGGCCATTTTGGCAGGCGTCTGTTTGAAGGAGGTGTTTTGTCTTAAGTAGATGATGGGTGATTAATTTGGGTATAAGAGGATTGCTCTGTGGATCACACTTTTTTCTGGGACTCGGAATGGCTGTGTCGCTATCCCCTCATAAAACTCGTACCTGTGCTTTAGGACAGCCCACTGTAAGAGCCACAGCGCCACCAGCAGCATGCCATTAATCTCGCAGATGGAGAAGGCCCATTCAACTCTGTTGAACAGGTCAAAAAATTTGTCGGGCAGGGGTGGGGTGTGCTCTTTCGACGGCACCCTTTCGTGGACCACCGAGATCACGACGGTGGTGGTGACGAAGCACACCACCGCGTAGACGAACGCCACGCCCGTCTTGCCCCACTCGGGCGGTAAGGAGGTGCGCGAGGCCTCCATCGGAGGGATGGGAATGCGCACCATCTCAGCCGTCCGCAATGTCCCGTTCCGTTGGGGTTTAACCGTCCCGTTGGGCAGGCCGCCGGCGTGGCCGTTCGCGTGGCCGTTCTTGTGCGCCTCGATGTGGGTCTCGATCCGCAGTGTCTCCAGACGCTCCAGCAGCTGCTGCCCACCATCCGACGACACCAGCAGGAGCGGCGGTCGGTGAAAGTCGGCCTGCCTGAGCTGCAGCAAGGCGGCGCCGTCCGTCTGGTGCAGGGCGTCAATATACTCAGTCATGCCCTCTTTGCTCAGCCAGTCCGCGACGTCCTTGGCGGACCACGCCGCTACCCTCGTCATATCGGCCGGCGGGCGTGTCCTCGGATGGCAGGTGAAAGGACGCGGGTGGTTCGGCACTTTTAAAGGGCAGGGTTAAATCCACACCAGCTCCGGTGCATGGTGTTTATGGAGCATCGAATCGGAGGTGGTGGTGGTGAGGGGGGGGGCACCCGCAGGGACCCCTTGTGTTCAGGGTCAACAGGTAGAAGTCCAGGTTGTTTTTGGTCGCCGCACACCTGTCGAAGCAAATACATGCTATCACTACATCACACAGCACACAAAGCACTTGGATGCTAACAGTAGCAAAAGCATTCATGCCTCAAAGTAGCTTTTTTTTTTTTTTTAAATAAAAGCAGTGCTTGCATATCCCTTTTAATCTATTCCTTTGATCCCTGGCACGCGACCACTTTTAAATTGGTCACGTCAATCACAAAAAGGTGGCCTTTTAAATAACTCCGGATCACAAATCTACAATCGTTGCGAAAGGAGCACATTTCTAAGTCTCCAACACATCATGTATTACTCACTGAACCCGGTAATGCCAAGTTCTGCTCTTAGACCATTTTTTGACATGCATTACAAAACTTTGGGGCATTTTGTTTAGTTTTTTTTTTCATGCGTAACCATGCGACCAAGTGTAACCATGACGAAAACAAACAAATATCCACAGCAATGGACATATTGTATTAAAGTGAAGAATTATCAGCTGATGAGAGGTTAACTTCAGGCCAGAGATGTTATGATGGGAAGAGGAAAATACGTACAGTGGAGGGGCACAATTTAGGGGAAATTATGTCGCTAAAGTCAGACAAACACTTGGAGTAAACAGCATCATGGAAGTAATTCCACATGGTCCGTTTTTTTTTTAACTCAGCAATGGATTTACAATGCAATATGCATTACCCCATTAATTAATCAAGTAAATCGGCAATGCAATATAAGTGTACTCCATGTGTGACATCCCTTGCTACCAAACCCAAGTTGTTGTAATTATTCTTAATAAACACATCCATCGAGCCAACCTAAACATCTTGTTTCAATTCCGAGCATTGCTTCAAGAGACTTTTGGTGAATACTAGTATGATAAACAAAAGGTTCATGGAAATTTTTCTCATCCATCAAGTTTCTCCATTGTTTATCCTGTCCAGGGAGCGCACCATCATTTATATGTAGAAAATGTGAAAAACGTGGAATCACACAAGTGAAACGTGACTCATATGAATTACATTACGCTTTTTGCTGTCTATTTCCAGAGATTTTTGTGGGCAAAAAATAAAGTCCATTGTCCGCAAAAAAATAAATAAAACATGCAAGGGCAGGCAAGAAACACGTCATTTGAGTATTTCCAAACTGCCAGAAAAAAATATTTTAAATTACTTTTTCCCCCCATTGTACATCTGATAATAAAATACCATGGGCAACGGAGCGTACCGCAAGGAATGTAACCTCGACATGCATCGTTTTTGCATTTTCACGATACCGAGCATTTGTTTACAAAGAGTGATTTCCGTGATGGACACAGGGTGGTTCGGCTAGAGGCCGGGAAGGGAGCGGGAGGTTGAGTTGGAGGTTGGTCAGACAGGAGGGAAATGAGGTGGATGGGGAGCCGGAGGGGGAAGAGGGAGGAACCCATAAATCAAAGAGAAGGTCGACGGCGAGGCAGCCCCACCCCTAGAAAGGCTGCTTGAACTCAGCTCGGAGAGGACAGTGGCTACAGCGGGATCAGTGCCTCATGGCGGGGGCGCGGTGAGGCCCGACACAACCTCTGTGGCTGCGGAGTTGAACAAACGACAGGTGGAAGTAGCCACCTGTCATTACCCTTACGCTAACCGAGATATAGAAAACAACTAATAAGAGTCTGACTCGGACGTGTGTTGAAAAAAAATCGAAGGGAGGCAAGGTCTAAAAACAAACATATGAACAGCACACAAACGGTCTGGCCATGTGACAAGCCAGCTGTGTAGCAGCGGTGTGAGAACATTACTTGGCGGCGATAAAGAGCATGAGACAAAGGGCACTAAAACCAATCTGAGATTAGCTGTCAACGACTCAGCGGTGTGCCAAGGACCTTTGGTCTGTGAATCGGCTTACAGCTCGCGAGCTGAGGAAATAAACTCACCTCCACTGTACTGGCCACAGGAAATGCACAATAATCCCGAAAGGCGGGGGGAAATATGGTCCAGAAAACTGGAACATGTTTGTGCAGTCACATCAAGCATAATAACTGTGATAGTGCAGTCGTTTTCATTAGTTGCAGAACCTGAACACATAGAACACAAATGTGCCAGTGATAAGCAATTTGGACTGCCCCCCCCTCAAAAAAAAAGGGGACGGGGTGACCATTAGTAGAGTCACCTCACGATCGGCTTCAGGGTACTGGATTCCAGGACTGTGCCATGTCGCAAGCTTCCTAAAACCCAACAAGTACCTTAACCTAAATCCTGGGATCTATCAATTGGTAGACTCAAAAACAAAACACTAATGCGAGGGATGCCGGGACAGTACTAGTACCGGTTTCTAAATAAATTATATATATATATATAAATAAGCACAAATGCCACTGAACCAGTCTGACATTCACCTTCCGGGGAAGGAACTAAGTCAGCCGCGCGAAGGTACTTAAATAATCCGGCAAGTAATGAGTCCCGGTGCCCGCTGGGCTTCGTGCTGTGATACATCATTTGACTCTCTCCATTTTATAGTCAAAAACGCAGAAGTACAATGGCATCCAGATATCTACCGGTACTTGTTTATATCCATCCACCCCAACACATCTGATTCAAATGACCAGCTCATCAGCGAGCTCTGTGGAGGCCTGAAACAATCATGAACAATTGAATTGGGTGTGTTGGGAGAAGGGATGGATCCAAAACCAGCAGGATATGGCTCTCGAGGAACCGGGGTTTCCTAACCCTTGGCACCAGATGAGACATCCATTTTTGTCTCTCAGTTTTTCCTTTGTCTCTTGTGAATACAATCACTTGCTGTCGGGTATTCGCGGACTGAGAAACCACGCAACTGAAATATCTTGTGTGACGGGCTACATTGAAGGGAACTGTGTGAGATCATCATGAAGTTGTGTGTTGAATTTTGGATGCGAGTAAAACTCAAAAATAGGGATTAAAAATATTCATTCATTCATTCATCTTCCGTACTGCTTGATCCTCACTAGGGTCGCGGGGGTGCTGGAGCCTATCTCAGCTGTCTCCGGGCAGTAGGCGGGGGACACCCTGAATCGGTCGCCAGCCAATCGCAGGGCACACATAGACGAACAACCATTCACACTCACACTCACACCTAGGGACAATTTAGAGTGTTCAATCAGCCTGCCATGCATATTTTTTTTGGAATGTGGGAGGAAACCGGAGCACCCGGAGAAAACCCACGCAGGCCCGGGGAGAACATGCAAACTCCACACAGGGAGGCCGGAGCTGGAATCGAACCCGGTACCTCTGCACTGTGAAGCCGACGTGCTAACCACTGGACTACCGGGCCGCCCGTGATTAAAAATATAATAATCAAGCTAAATGGTTTAAGATGTCGGTACATTATGGAGAAGCGGTACTATCTATCGTGAGTTCTCAGACGTAATACTTGTACTTGGTCTCAAAACATTTGTTTTTAAAGTGTTGTCACTGCATCGATAGCTAAAATAATGTCAGCGACACTCCGATTCAGATAAAAATCTTGACAGTAGGAACCGAGACACCAAATCAAATATCCTTTGATTGCAAAGAACAACCAAAGTCCAGGAAATGTTCAGCACAAAACAAACTTTAAACGGTCGCTTGAACATTGAAGGTCAGGTCGCCCACCACATGAATAAATAATTTTCCTTGAGATGATTTGTAAATATGACTCTTGTGTGCCTTTACCAACCAGTACGTTCCATTCGTATTATTCATGCAGTGATGGATTTACTCAAGGCAAACAACTCACCAGGCATGAACAAAATTCAGTCACCTGAAGTGAAAAGTGACTGGAGGTAATTTTATGTCTTTTTTTTTTTTTGCATTTTTATGATTAATACAACTACTTCTGTCCACAAAGCGCTGAACCGGTGACAATCGGCGTTTTAAAGTTGCAACAGTTGCAACAAGGTGAACTTTGAGTTGTAATAGCATTCACGGAGCAGCACATTTTTATCAGCGACTGGAGATGATAAAAGGAAAACTTATACATAACTTGACACAGTTCACCTGCTCTTGATTTGCTAATTCTACATTTAAGCTGACGTTTTCATCATGTTTTATTTTATCCTGGAAGATTTATTTTTTATAACTCTACTTTTGCTTCCATCTGGCATTGGCATGTTTTTTGTTTGTTTACGCGAAGATCCCTTTTCTTGAATCAAAGGGTTTTATAACATTGCAGAATATTGACTAATGTATTAATCGACATGTCTGCACTGGGGGCGGCCCGGTACTCCAGTGGTTAGCGCGTCGACCACACAGTGCAGAGGTACCGGGTTCAATTCCAGCTCCGGCCTCCCTGTGTGGAGTTTGCGTGTTCTCCCCGTGTCTGCGTGGGTTTTCTCCGGGTACTCCGGTTTCCTCCCACATTCCAAAAACATACTCCAAATTGTCCCTCGGTGTGAGCGTGAGCCGGCGACCCTTTTGAGGATAAATCTGGTCAGAAAATGGATGGATGTCTGCACTGCTCAGATTTTTTTTCTCCACAAAACACTGGCAACGATGTAGCAAATAGCAACTCTGGTGCAGGTATTAGCTAAACATCACCGACCCCCCCCCCCCCCCCAAAAAAAACGGCACTTGCCCCGCGTGTGTTACATTTTTCCACTATGAAAAATGAGCGGGGCCAAGTTGAGAAAGCGAGAGAGAAAGGATGGCAGGGGATTCACAGGGCAGTGCACGTGACGCGACCAGAAAAAGATCCCACCCAGGAGGACAATACGTCAAGCTGACACAAACATAAACACACCATCCGCGGCTCGTCTTTATGAAGCCCGGAGTGGAAGCAAATGAGTCATTTGGGGAAGGGGGTGTGGGGTGGGCTTTGAAAAGCTCTTGGCATGGGAGAGGAGACTCGAGATGGCCTTGTGTGTCATGGAACTGAAGTACGGCAGTCGAAATCCACATTGAGCATCTTGCGTGCTTTGCTCGGTTGGGACGTGATTTGCAAATCATTGTATTCCGTTTTGATCGCGGTGTAACACAACCGCCCAACTTCATCGGAATCCGGTTTAGATAACTTCCATTATTTCCTATGGGAGAATTGTTCTGAGAAGTGAACAAAACATCCGCGTTCGACGTGACCCGTGTTCTGAAAACGGCGGCCTTCATCCTTTCTGCTCTTGACAACTCAAGGGGATTGATTGGCGTCATAGAACTTGACAACTGTGTCACACGTTTGTCAGTGTTTTTCTTGCCTTTTTTTTTCCACCCTCTTCCTTCTGCCCCCTCCTCCGAGCTCGTGTGATCAGGAGCCAGCTGCCGATGCCTGTCGCCGCTCGCTCTCCCACCCTGGAGCTCGACTGTTGCTTCCCGTCTCCCTTCGCACGTTGTCGTCCGTTTTGATTTTCTTCCTGTCCTCAAAAAAAAAAAAAACTATTAAAATTGTAGTTTGTGATATGGGAGCTAGTCAAGAAAAAAAAAACACACCAGAGTTGAACAAATTGGCTTTGACAGCTTAACCGTGTCCAAACGTTAGGATATGGTGTTTCAAGAGGAAAGTCAAGTATTTCACCGAAATTACTTTTCCCGACCTAAAAATCTCTGAATGCGTATCGAAAAGTTTTGAAAAGCATTTATGGCAAACACTGTAAATTGCTGAAAAAAATAGCAATATATACATTTGGTCCTGAGCCCATTTTCAAAGGGAGTGTTTTGTTATTCCAGAGGGTGTGGATTTTTGATTGGGACTTTCCCCCCCAACCCAAACAATGGCATCCTGTAACAGGCTATTTACTTTGTGGGATAAAGGTTGACTTCATATTCTCACCTGTATCCCTTTACACTTGGTTTCAGTGTTGAGCTGTTAAGGAACCGAGAACCTCAGTAGTTTAGCATTCACCTTTTAAACTTCCCTTCACGGCTTTCAGTTTGCGTTATTAGCAAGGAACATGTTGAAAAGTTGTTGTCAACTTCCACTTTATACACTCGTAATCAAAGTCTCCAAAAATTTAACAGAAAGCGACAAGATCAACAAATTGTTTCAGTTTTCCGAATAAACCTCTCCTGAACTTATCTTATTTCGAGTAATAGCATCAGGTTGATTGTAAAATTAGACAAAATTGCTTGCATTTGAAGCATGGCATTAAAAAAATAAAAAGCGTGACACAAAAAAATGGTCAGAGATTTAGTAGCTAATGGGATTTTGCTGACATCATTGCCCCCCAACCCTGCTCTTAAAAAAAAAAAAGAAAAAGAAGAGGAGGACAAGGTGCTCTCCCGGATGCTATATTTATCCACACGAGGTCCTTCTTATTGATCCTTGCGGGCAAAAGACTGCTCCAACCCAATAAAGAAAACAAGCGATCATTGCCGCTCGATTAAAGTCCTCCGAAATCTTTAAGCGCTTGGGGTGAAGAGTCGTGTATCCCGTTGTAGGAATTCTAAACAACAGCAGCATACGTTGCGATGTCCTTTCCTCATGGTGACCAGATCAATGCCTCGGGGCATGACTTATGAGAGGTTCAGTCCAACATGGCAACATCATTTGTTAATAAAAGCAGCAACCTAAAACCGCCTTCAATGTTTCCCTTGCAGCGAAGCCCCGCACTCTTGTCTGTTTAACGGCTATTTTTACAGTACACATGCAAGCCGGAATTTTAATTGCATGCATTCACTGTAGTATCATTTTGTTCAAAGATGAAAGAGTCAGAAGGTCCCCCAACTACGGTCCTGTGAGAACAGATATTACCAGAGAAAATAGAGAATATATGCCTTGTGCTGTACGCTTTTCTTGTATGCATTACTGCTCCGTGTGTATAGTAGCAGCCGTTTGAAAAGCAATGGGAAAAAAGTTCCGAACGGTCGTCAAAATGAATGGCCATTGCCCGATGAGTACAGCGCATCAAGAATTTTGAAAATCGGATAATTTTGTGTCTAAAAATATTTTTGGGATGTGTGTGTGTGTGGTATCGCCTATAAAACGTCAAGTGAAAAAAAATAGCTAAAACAGTACAGTTTCATTATTTTTACTCGGCATATCTCTCTGACCATTTCATGTCATCTGCTTCTTGAGGAACCCTTTCTCCGATTGGCTGACAAGTTTCAGGAAAAAAAAATAATAATACTTAATAAACTCATATGGGCCAAAACTCCCAGGGCTTCAAGTCAACGTGTCAAAATGATTGTGACTTTTCAAACGGTGACACTTGCTCTAAAAACTCAATGTAAAGAGCACTAATGGGGCATCATTCGGAAGAGCAGTGCGGGATCCTACAATGGGTCATTCAACACCATTGATTTTCTGTCCCTTTGATACACAGGATTTTAAAGGGGTTTGGAAGTGCTTATTTTTTTTCTTTTTTTTTTTGAATGCTGCAAAACAAGGTTGAGCGCGCGTTCATTCTAATACTCCTGTCTTTTGGATGTTTGAATATGCAGGATGTAATCATCTTTTGTTCTGCGTCAGTTTTAAATATTTGTAATAAACTTTCAACCGTGTGTGACAAATAAACAGCTTGAAGCGAGCACGCTGGACCTCTTACTTGGACAACTGCATGAGCAAGTCTGTTTTGTTTGCTCAAAGTCACCCACTTCTTGACAGCAAGAGTGAGAACAGGTGCTGATGGAATACTTTTAAAAAGTGCGTGTTCGTAAATAAGCTTGAACGTGTTCGAAGCGTGTGGGAGGTGTAAAAAGTGGACCCCGAACCCCGCCGTACACTGGGATTCGACGCATATCCTATCACTATTTACAATGACGACCAGCTATAAACGGGAGGCTAAAATTGCTTCCGTGGAACATTTGCAAGATGTGCAATCATCCCTGAGAAAAAGCAAATACAAGTCATTCTCCAGAGCTTAGCAACCGCACTGGGACAGCAAACTACTTGAAGGAAAAGGCCATAAAGCGTCAGCGACTCCTGCGGATGCCTTTCGGGTGTGGAGAGTAACCAGTGCTAGTTGCTGTCTGCTAATGAGAAAGGCTCCTGTGGATTTATACGCCCTTGATTAGGACGTCAGGCCCGTATGGCCTTGGGGGGCTGGGGGACAGCACAAATTGCAGATCGTCTCTGTTCGATTGCATGTCTAGTACATACCACACTGCGGGGCTTGTTTTGAACAGAAAGCCATTAGAGTGCATTTAGCCCATCTTTGTGTTTACACGGGGATGTCTGTGCGGCTGCTTAAAAGTAGGCAATTACACTTATCAACACTTTACACTCTTGAATTATTAACAGGAACGGAGGAATGAAAATGCTAATAGATTTTAATGTAATGAACATCGGGAAAGGCCAACCTTTTCATGTTTTATGTTGAAATCGAATCATACCGCGCCTCACGCTTTTCTACGCTTAGCTCTGCGTGACGGCCATGTCGAACGATTATCACTGCGGAGTTTCGAAGGCCTGTGGAACACTTTCACAAAGTTTAGGTTGGGTCGACTATCCATTCAGTTGTTTTATTGATCATCAATTGGTGCGTTATGTTAAACAGGGGTGCGCAATGTCATGCTCCAGGTTTCGCACAAAAAAAATAGGCCGAGCCAGCCTCAATTCGAAGTCAAGTCAGCCGCCACAACAATGGCTTCAGAGGACCAAGTTCCTTGATGAAATGACCATACATGTACAAGTTTAGGTCCCGTGGAGAAACCAGATTTGTAGTTGAGACTCAGCCTGATAAGCCAACAGCACTTAACGGGAAACTAGGATCTCAGAAAATTAAACCGGATCGGATTTTATGGATGGCCAACAAATGGTCCGACCAAGATTTTATAAAGTGCCAGTGAAGTGTGTGCGTGTGTGTATAAAAGGTTAAAAACAACTAGCATCAAGTTGTTCTTGGGGCAAACAAGTAACAGATCTGTACAGCATGTGGAACACCAATATGATTTTCATCTACTCACATTTTGGATTGTGTTCAATTTTTGGATGGAGGACAATGCGAGAAATTGGAGCAGTCAGAGCTTTTTGGGGTTTTAGCAAATGGCAATTGCAGCCTGACAATATTTGAGTGGAAATCAAACAAACTTTGAGACAGAGGAATGCAGAGGTGGCAGATGAGGGAATAAAGGCTACGATCGTAAAACAAAAGACTGCAAGTCGCAACAGGAGGACCCCTCAGCTCAGGAAAGCGGTGTTGCTTCCAATTCCTTTCATGAAATCCATTCGGCAGCCTTGCCGCCGTCATTTTGTTCGTCCTCGGCAAAAACGCTGGCCTCTTTCCATTGTTTCCTTGTGTTTTTCCTCAAGTACACAAAAGTAGGCTCAAGCCAGCAGCGCTAACCCAGAATTCCAAAATGCCGTTGTAGGCCACAGAAAATTGGGACATCATGTGAGTGGGAGTAAAACTTCATGTGTTTCTAATTACGGCACAACAAAAACGAAAGCGAGTTTGTTTTGTGGTTCTTTGGGTGGGGGAAAGGGGGAACTATGATCGAAACAAAATTATTTAAATTATCTCTGATAGCAAGCTCCAAATAGTACAAGTTAGTGTTTTGCCATTCTTTGGTCACACTATCTTGTTAACAGCATTTGGCACAGGCCGCAGTTGGGTGTCTTGCGGTAACAACGTGCCGGAGTATAAAAGACGGAAGTGCAAAATGTATTTCAGAGTCAAGGCGGGGATGTTTTTGCACTTTTTTTCCATTGCGTATTCAGATATGCGACTCGAAAAAAAATATTGCACAATGGCTCAACGAGTCTATTATTCCTGACAACTTGTTTTGTTTTGTTTTTATTTATCTGCATTCGCACACAAGTTGTGGTGTTGTTAACTTGGCTGTTTTGTGTTTCTAAAGCTGTCAGTCAGAAGATAAACAATAACGCGCAAAAAGGAAAAAGACGCCCCCACTGAGATAAGCAAGGGCTATTCATGGTCGAGTTTTACGCCACTGTCAAAACACTTGAAATAGCCAACACTGTAATCCTCATGATCGACGAGCATATAAAAAAAAAGTAACCTGAATTATTGGCAAATTGGATTAGCAAGTAGCACACAAAGTCAAAAGGCCCACAGTCAGTAAAAGAGCAGAAAGACAAACAAAACACTATTTTCGATGAAAACAAACAAATCAGAAGTCAACCACACTCACGATTTTAATTTTGTTCAGAAATTCGAGTCAATAGCAAGATATCATTTACTATTTTACTCTCCGCATCACATGAATTTTCATTGCAATGTGATGACTTTTACTCTTCTGAGAGATGATCCAATTTATGAAGGAAAACAGGACGGATTTGCATGTATTCAAATTCTAGATAATAAACGCAAAAACTTCACAAACACTCTTTGAGTGACACCGTTTCAACCTTCAGATGTGGGCCCAACTTATCAATCGCTTATCTCTAATGATGCCCTGTAATTGGCTGGCAACCAGTTCAGGGTGTTCCTCGCCTACTGCCCAAAGACTGCTCGGATAGGCTGTGGCGACGTCGACGTCACTATTCTACATTAATCAGTGTTATCACATTATACAGTGAAACTCCTCTACAACGAAACATACATGGGTGAAAATACCCCCTAGTTGGGGGGGGGGGGGGGAATCATGTATGAAAGCCATTCTGCTCCCCCAACAACGAAAAGTCCCAGTGTTCCGTTCTACGAAATCTTTTTCTCTGCTCTTGCCTCGCAACGAGATTCACTACAAGGAAAACAACCCTTCCGCAAAAGTCTAATCCAACTTCAGCATGCCACAGCGTCCTCTACTGCTTCGTTCGAAAACGGCAACAGTCACCACCACACTGGTTTACACATGCGTAGTAGTACAGGAAGTATTTGCAGCACGAACGTTGCATTGCTAAAATGGACAAAACGGACCTTTGCATACCAGTTAAGTTAAGAAAAGCTTTAACGCTTGAAGACAGTATAAAGATAATAAAAATGAAAGATGGAGGAAGCAAAATAAAAGATATTATGCAAGAAACGTTATGAAAGTGAAAGTAAATGCTGATTTCACAATTTCTTTCCCCGTTTTTCTTTCTACCCAGGCTATAAAGTGTCAAATAAGTGTATGCTCATACTTATGCACTATTGGAATAAAAATAAAAAGTACACATACGTTTTGTGTGTGTGTTCGTGTTTACGTCTGAGATACAATTTGCTACAGTGAAGTCCACTGTTGTGAAAATTTTCTTGCTGCAAACATTATTTCGTTGTAGAGGAGTTTCACTGTAGTTGACAACAAAAAAATAAATAATACTTTCGTTGTTCAACCCATAATACACACCCACTGATTTTTAACATCTTAACCCTTTGAGGGGCAGCGGTTACGACACTGGACATCTTATGTTATTGGGTTACAGGGAGCATGAGAGGGTTAAACCTTTTTTTTTTAATGTGAGGGAAAATTGACTGCATAGTGTGCCGTGTACTCAAGGCGACCAACACAGGACACCACACACACACATCCCGACAGAAAAGTCATTGTTTCCACCAGTGAGAGGAAGAAACTGTGAGTCTTCCCCGCTTGTGGACAGTCAGATAGTCATTGCCTTGGCAGTGACACATCCTGGCAACAATAAACCCCTTTGACTCAATTGCTACATTTTGCCTCCGAACTTCACACTGACTTTGGGGCATTAACGCTGCGCCTGAGAGAATATGTGACAACTCAGTTTTAATCCATTTAATGTTATCAATCCAACCTTTTCACAGCTCAAATTCTGGCAAGGATTTCCAAAAGGTTCAAGAGTGTGCTCAAGAGATTTATTTTGACCATTCTTCCAGTTGCGCATTTGTGAGATCACATGCTCATGCCGGACAATAAGGGAGGAGAAATGCTCAAACTGTTTGCACACAATTGGGAGCATTGAATTGTCCAAATAACTTGATAAAATGAGGCATTAAGAGTTCCGTTCAACCGAACTAAGTGGCCAAGATTTAGTGTAATTCTGCGATAGAAACACATTATGGGTTGAATAAGAACAGCTCGAGAGCGAAACCTTCTCAGCCAGGAACTGTGAGATGCTCAGAGCATTGAGTGCACGGCTGCCACAGTTCTCAGCTGTCTTCTCACACACTGAATGAAGTAATCAGCTGGGGGATCTCTTTATAAGGGCTGTTCACACGGCAAGTCCTTTGCTGCACCGGGGCTGCCCCAGTAGAGCGTTCACACGTGCAAATTAGCTCCGGCGTATCCCCGGAAAAGAGCTTATACCGGACCAAATTTGCTCCGCAGCAAATGCTCGTTTGCGAAGCAGCACCGATGTAAATTTGCACGTGTGAACTGGGTTAAATTAGCTCCAGAGCAAATGCTTGTGAAGAGTACGTATGGCGAGAATGCGTTGCTTTCGTGCTCTGTCGAACTTCCGTAATGTGTTGATTCATAATGACACAAGACTTGGCTAGTAACATCTTTCCTTTTGTAGAAGACTGGACTGTCTCGGAGTCGTTTGTTCCTTTGTTCACAACCCCCCGCCCCCATATAATGTATTTTGTGATTTCCTCTCTTGATTTTCTGTTTGGCGCATTAGTATTTGCTTTTCTGAGTGTCATTGAAGTCATCGTTCATTTACGTTTTCTTGGGCGGTCACTCTCGAGCAGAAGGCACGGAAACCGAGAAGGAGAAGGATGTGCCGGTCCAGTAGTCGCTTGAGTTGTGTATATACAGTACGTTTTAAAAAGAACCAACACGACAGCTCGTTTGTTTTCTGTCGCTTTGCTCCGCTGCAGAAACTGCCGTGTGAACGCAAGTGGGGCAGCGCCGACACTGTACGGGGCTGCCCCGCTCAGCGGCTTTGTACGTGTTAACGCTCCACACAATTTGCTGCGGTGCAAAATATCCCGCAACAAAATATCTCGGTGCAGCACCGGAGCAAATGTGTGCCGTGTGAACGGCCCTTTAGATGTGCTGGTTGATTGTCTTGCACACACTGAAGGGGAAAATCCATCATTGAAATATCTTTTGTGACACAACTTGCAGCAGCAAACCGTGTGTCAATGTCACATTAACCGCAGCGGATTAGTACTGGGATGTCACCTGAGTTCATATGAGTCAAGGCAGGTGATAATACCAGCTTTATTAAGTTACCAGTACCCGCGACAGCGGCTGATACCAATGACTGACTGCACATTTTTATAATTGAACTGCACCCACGTCCATCTACTGGTACTCTCATTGAGATGGGGTTTCTTTATGAGTGTTTATATGGTTTATATTAATGCTTGGAGTGCATTGTTAAGTGTTTTTACCGAAATACTCCTGTTTATTTGTGATCTCAATTTCAGCATGGCTGATGGCGTTTTCTACTTTTGAATTTAGTCCGTATCCATCCTCTTACATGCCTATTAAGATGAAAATTAAAGTTTCTGTGTGTTTATGAGATCTATATTCAGGTTGAGAGGGCACTACTTGTGATGCCCTAGTAATATGGGTGATACGATGACTTTCTCCATTACAGTATTTCATGTATAATTTTTTTTTCATACATTTACCTGCTTTCATCGACTGAGAAAAATAGGTTTGTATTCAGTACATTAATATGCTCGATTTTTCCTGCTGAACACAGTACAGGCAACATAGAACTTTTACTTGCGAGTATTATACACTCATAACTGAGCATTATGTCACTAATTGCCAACTTCAAGATGTCATAAACAGTTGAACCTGAATTACTTTGAATTTCAAATTTATTTGAACACAAGCATACTGATTTTTTACACGCAATCTGCACATTGTCCGTCCATTGTTCGGAATCACATTTAACCATTTATTTTCAAAGCGATGAAACATCAATACAAGTCAATGGGGAGGAAACGTTCCACTTGGTCCCGCCCTGTTCCAGCGGTTCTGTACTAGTTTTAGCCGAAAAAGTAACAACCCTCAGTCACAGTGTAACGCGGACTTGCTACCATTACTACTTGAAGTTAATATTTTACCAAGAACCGAACCTCCGTCAGGGCGATTCGCTGCCCCCGACGTGAAACGCTAGCCGACACACCTGTGACATAGACATTCGTCCACACGGTAGGTTTATTTAAACATGCTAAAAAAAGACACGGTCCGCGTGTGCACGAAGGGTGAAGGCCGACTGCGATGGTGTTTTGTGGTACTTAAGGGCTTAGAGGCTGGAAAACCTAAAATAGACGAGTAAAAGCTTGGCAGTTTTAGCTAGCTTGCTGGATTAGCTAAAAACACACTAGACATTCGGCCCGGAACCGTTAGCTGGCTCGACCCCACACCAGAATACATTAGCCAAAGTGCTAAACTACCATCTCAAACACTAACCAGCGAGGTCTCCACGATTAAACGACAACACAAAATACGGCACAACGGTCACTCAAAATCGGCGTCGTGGTAAGTACACGGCGCGACGCGACATCAAAAATGTTAGGTTCCTTAACGAGGCCAGATAGAAACCCAAGTTCGCCGCATTTGGGGCATCCCGCGAGGCGAATGTGTGGATTAAACGTGAGCGACAGCGGCGCAGATTTTCCAAGAGTCTGCGTCGGGAAACAGTGACACCGGAGCCACATTCAACATTGGCCCAACGACGAGTTTCACACATGGGTGACACGATTTCGCCGCAACTGCTTTCGACGCTTGAAAACGTTGTAATTCAACATTTAAAAATCGTGTGGTTATCTTACCGTGGAGTCTTTGAACTAGTTATCTTCCAAGTGCCGAGGCAGTGATCGTGTTGCGCCACACGTCACTCCGTTAAATCCGACTGGCGTACTCCTGACCAGGCGCTTAACAACAGTACAGAGAAGTAGGGAGTCCTTGCGTGACGTCACGCATGGCGCGTTCGCGTGCTCTCGGAGATTGTAGAAACGCAAAACACGCCCCGAGAGGAAAAACATCGTATTCCCTGGTATTTCAAGGGTTCTTAACAAGACTGACTTCAACAATAATAACAATAATATAATTTTGTGTTTTTTAATTTTTGTAAATGGCAGCGACACGAAGCGTAATACGGTGGAGTACTCTCATGTCGTATCGAGTGAGATGTAAGTGAACAGCAGAGCTGGAGTTGGATCAGCTTCGAGGGTTCTTGCAGCCATCTGTTGGCCAGAAATGTAGCTTACATTTAAACTAAAAAAAAACAAGACAAAAAAATGTACGTTGTCTAGCAGAAATTATTTATTTGTGGAGAACTTTAATATAATGATTCCATATTAAAACTACTTTTAATGTAAATCTGGATTTATTCCACTTTCTTGAGGAAAAATTATGTGTGATTATTTTCCTTTTTTTATTTAATTACACTCCCCAAAAATGTTTTAGCTTGAAGAAATAAAAAATGTGTACGTTATTTAGCAGAAATTATGGATTTGTCAAGATCTCTAATTCAATGAAATCCGTATTTAACAAACACTCACATATTTTGTGTATCTTGAAATTAGAACCTAATTTATCTTCTGTGTGATCAAAAACTATTTAATACAAATTTGGGCTATTCAAGTCGCATCTGTTTAATGTAATTGTATCCCATATAAAGATGTATCATTAGAAAAACAGATGATTTTACAGAGTGGGGGAAAAGGACAACACAGGATTTCCCCAAATAAAATGCAATATAACAAACAGGAAAAGAAACAAACAGAATCAGAATCATCTTTATTGGCCAAGTATGTAGAACACACAAGGAATTTGTCTCCGGTATAACACTAAGTTCAGTTAGCTTCATGCTGTACCATCATCTACCATCCGCTTCTTGCTACACAGGGGAATTGGAACCAGTTAGGTCAGTCCTGTCTAGAACATCGACCAAAAATTTATGTTTCGCATTCTCAACTGCACGCACATGCTCCAAAAGAGATGTTGCGATATGCCATCCACATCAACTTTACGTTGGTTACCCGCAGGATGTGGAGGGGAAACTAGGTCACTGGTATGATATTTACTGCAAGTCGAACGGCATTCTTGTCCAGTCAGCTGATCTTGGTGATCACATTTTAAATATATTGTACCACAACTTAAACTTGTTTTCCTTTCCAGATTAAACATGTTGAATTGACTACCAAAGCACGCCACCTGACAGAGTACTTGCACCGCAGATAAGGCCTCAGTCACTGGGCGTGACCTATCAGCTATCCAAAGTTCAGGTTAATGTGAAACTCCTCAGGGCAGCCAATTTTTTCGTCTTTTTAAAAAACAACAACTCTCGAACAGGACGGCACAGTTTTTGGACTAGGCTGAATCATGCAGATCAACTTTCGGATGATCCTCCTTGTTTACTTGGTAGGCACACTTCACTGCTCCAGCTGTTTTCGTAGCAAAGCCAGTATTCCAAGGATTGCCAAATATTTTGGTACCAAAGGTCGGTATGAAGACGTAAACCCTCATCTTTTAGAGGACATACTGGCCGTCAACACATCCATCCTGCAGCCTCCATTTTCACAATGCCGTCCCATTCATCTGACTGCTATTATAAGACACGGCACGAGATACCCGACGAGAGCGATCTTCAAGCACATGCAAGACATGTACAACATGGTAAAAAGTGCCACGCCTGACAAAGAGAACTGGGTATGCGAGATCCAGACCCAGTGGAAGATGTGGTATTCTGATGACATGGACGGTCGGTTAGCCCGGAAAGGCGTGGATGATCACAAACATCTGGCGGTCAGGCTGTCCAAGCTGTTCCCCACGCTGCTTTCTGAGGAGAATCTTCGAGGAGGACTTGTGAAGTTTATAAGCAGCTCTAAGCACAGGTGCCTCAACAGCACTTTGTCCTTCATGGCGGGACTGACAGAGCAGTGGGGTATTCAAGGTAGTCACCTCTCGACGCAGCTCCATTTCGAAAGCACTTTAGCAACAGCCGCCGCTGTAAAAAAAAAAGTGGTGCACATAAAGCACAATAAAGTAAATAATATAAGATAAGATATCCTTTATTTGTCCCACAATGGGAAAATTTACAGCCTCCAGCAGCAAGAATGTATGTAGAAAGAAGAAGATAAAAAATAAATAAATAAATAAACATTCGGACTGATTTTAAAAATCATCTTTTGAGATAGATATTTATGCTGATTACAATTTTTTGTAATTATGACTGTAATTATTACTTAACTACTGCATTATCATCGGTTTGTGATGCTACACCTACATAAGCATTTCCGATGTATATATACATTCGAGTTATCGTATATTCAGGGACGTATAATTACAAGCACCGAAAATACAGGATAAAGAATCTTAAAGATACACAGAAACAAGATCATAAAAGACAGAATTATTAATAGTTATAACCTCGGTTTTCCCCCATAGGACATAATGGAAATCAACTCTTTTAACAAAACCATAAATAAGGTGTTGTCAATCTTGAAATGTAAAAACTGAAGAAAGAAGTAATGTCATGAATTTTCAGCTTTTCTGATCTTTTTTTTTTAACATGACTGCGTACCTCCCTGTCGCCAACCTAGATCAGACATTTGACTACGAGGTGAACGACGCTCTCATGAAGTATTTTGTCCACTGCACCAAGTTTGTGGAGGATGTTATCGGGAACCCCTCAGCCCTGTCGCAAGTTGACAAATTCAAAGAGGGACCGGAGATGAAGTCAGTCCGGGAGAAGATTGCCAACCAACTCCGAGTCCCCTACAAGAACATCACAGCTGGTCAGTGGTTTGATTTTATTGACAAGATGATCCGAGTTCTCAGATTCTCATGTTTGTATTCAAAACAGTCATCACTATGATGTCATAAAATGTGCTGACTGAGCAGCCGCTGCCTCTGAATTTTTACAAACCAATCCTGGCATTTCTCCAAATGTTTTCTGCGCGCTTGTCTCATTTCTCCGCAGACATGGCTGATGCTGCAATGAACTTGTGCGCCTATGAGTTGGCCATCAAGACCGTCAACTCTCCCTGGTGTCAGAGCTTGGATGAGGTTGACGCTAAGGTACGGGGCCAGACCCGGTGGGTTTTATAATCACAAAGGTGAACTTTTGGAGGTTTGAGGGATGGGTCCTTATAATACAAGGTTGAACCATTTTTTCTTTAGCAACTAATGTAAATAAATAATCCAGTCCATGGCCAAATAGTCGTCAGAATAAAACATTTATTAACTGTACAAGCGATGGCTAGAGTAGGTTTTTAACATTCAGTTAACTATTCGTAAGTAATCTTTCAACATTTTCTTGTTCTTTTTAATACCCTGTCAAGGTAATTAGGACTTAGGTTTCTAAATTTATTATACACGGTCGACATAATTGTTGGGGGGAAAAAATGCTAACTGTATAGCACTCAGTTGTGGAGCTATGGCGTTGCCCCTTTTCACCATGTCAGTTTTCCTGATTTTAGAGGGGGGCATGGCTAAAATGCAGTCCAGTGACGCACTTGGACATCTGACAGCACCTCCCCCTGCCTCACTTGAGCCTCTTCATTTGCATTGCTTGCGCAATTACAAGTTACTTTGCTGTTATTCCTCGACCCACTTCTACCACTGCAGTGAGCAAGTAGCTAGCTAGCAACACCTACAACCAGAAAAATCATCTCCCCAAGATGCCACAAATGGCTGAACAGCTCGGAGTCCGTCCCGTCCACCAGAAAAAAGGACTCCCATAGCGTGTTTGCTTGCAAGCTAGCTGGGGGCTAACAGGCCTCGCTTTGATGGGCAATATCTGTATGTGGAGATACTGTATTTTCACTGCTAAACCATGTTAAGATTTGTCGACATAAAAATGATGCTAAGGCAAAGTAGTTTTCATTCTCCAACAGTGAGGGGAAAAATGAGGCCCTGTAAGTTTGAACTTCCTGTTTCACGACCTACTGGCCATTTGACTGTAAACAGTTAAGTCATGAGCCCGCTCAACCCACAGTGCGTTTCATCATCAGCTTTGTCACCGTGGTTAGTCCTTGACAAACACGCCGCCATTATTCACATCACAAAAGACGTTTTATGTCCGATCCGATCTTTAGCTCAGGTAGCCCGTAATGAGAGTAGCGTGAAAACCACATGGCCTCAGATATTTTTTTGGGGTCAACAGATAGTGGAGTATGCGAATGACCTGAGGCAATTCTGGAAGAGAGGCTACGGTCACGATATTAACAGCAAGTCCAGCTGCATTCTTTTCCATGATGTCTTCAGTCGTCTGGACAAAGCGGCCAATGAAAACACGTGAGTACAATGTCACTCTATGCAGACGGTGCCTTGACTCTTGTAACTCTTTTGCAGTGAACCGAACTCCCACTACCCCACTGTTGGTGGGGTATAGAAACCGAGTCCGACTGCGAATAGCTGTGAATAATTGATCTTCCCTAATAATTGCCATTAAAAAAATTAAACTGTCAGAAAAAAACACAAATAAGCAGGGGATTGGGTCAAAACTGTTTTCCACAAATCACATCATATTTTTCACTATTCGTGAATGGATCTTCTTCCATAACAATTTAGGTCCGGCCAGCAGGTGACCGAAGCAGTGACGATCCAAGTAGGCCACGGAGAGACCCTCCTTCCGCTGTACACTCTCATGGGTTTCTTCAAGGATGACGAACCCCTGACGTCATCAAACTACGCATCGCAACACCAACGCTCTTTCCGTCCCAGCCTCGTGCTACCGTATGCGGCGAACCTGCTACTCGCGCTGTATGACTGCGGAGAAGGAAACTTGAGGTTGCAGCCACTGATTAATGAGAAACCAGTGAGCTTCCCAGGTTTGACCGAGAGTCAGCGGGCACCCATGCCGCTGTATGAAGACGTAAAAAAACACTACAAGGAACTGATCCAAGGGTGTGACTTTGAGACGGAGTGTGAACTGTTCAATAGACGTGATCAAGTTTTAATTAAAGAGGCCTTGTAGAATTAACGGCCAATATACAAGATTGCAACACGTGTGGAAATAAAAGAAAATACCGATACAAGAAAAGAATGTAAAATTTTAACATCAAAAGTGTGTCAACACAAACAAAACACTTTTTTGATACAACTGGGTCAGGGTAATTTTAAAAGAACATACAATCAATTACTTGGGATAAACGGTAATAGGAATCTGTTAGGGTTTGGATGTGACCCCAATAGCACGACAACAGGCAGGTATCATTGAAGCCAACACTTGGCATAGTTTATTGAAGAGTCTTCGCAAAGTCACTCAGAAGGAAGCACGAGGAGTCCACAAGGTAATGTCCACACAAGAAACAAGAAGCTGCAGAAGGTGGCAACAGAGTCCACCGGCATGGTGACAGCACGAACTTGCACTGAGGAATGGTCTGTAGTCGATTTGTACCAGTCCAAACGAACAGATAGGCAACAGGTGGGTGATGAGCTGACGAGTCGCAGTTGTGAGGTGCAGAGCACCCTGGCTGAGGAGGCTGCCTGGCAGGCCCCTCCCTAACAGAATCACATTGTTTACATTACAAATGTGCACATTTTATTATTACCTCTCGCACTACATTTGTGCCTTGAGATGTGTTCACATTCCTTACCAGTAGGCGGCGGTAATGCGCCTGAACTTTGATTTAATATTTCCAAAACAGCTGCTAATAGTGAGTTACCTCACTTTCCACTGCAAGTCAAAAAAAAAATATCGGCCAAATGATGACTTGAATTGTCTCCAAAATCTCTTCTATGAGATCACCTGAATCTTAAGGCACCACTGCAGTTAGTTTAGTAAGAGTAAATATAAGGGCTAATTTTCGAAACGGTATAAAAGCCGAACCACAATGATCAACCTAGCCATGTATGCAGAATCAATTCAAAAACGGTTGAGTATATTCAGATTTAACCAGGGATTTGCTCAAACATGATAACGTTCAAATCTGCAAGTCTGGATTAAAAAAATCTATAAAGATTTAGTTCATTTTCGAAAAGTTTTTTCAGATGAATTTAGGAAAAGCAGTCTTGAGAGTTGACTACCGTAACATAGATAAAGCAAATGGCTCAAATGATATGTAAGCTATTAAAATGAGTGCACATTTGTACGAGGTGTCTGTTATGTGGCTGAGGTAGGTTCTCTACCCTTGAACCACCACTGCTTGTTGTGTCTAATGAACACATGTCAAGATCAACACTTCGTGTGAACGGAGTTCTAATGATATCGTATTGTCTAGCAGGATTTCGAGACCAACGTTAGCTAGCCCTTGATGCTAACAGTCAAGCTAACCCAGATAGTATTTAGGTTAATGTTATCGCCCGCGGCAGCGAATTACTAAAAATGCTCTTTTTAAAAATTTCTTTCGCGAGAGGATCGAAGTACCGTGACGAGACGTTACACCATCTCTGGTGGTGAAAAAAATGCGTATACAAATGCTGTACTCCAACTTTTTGAACACCGTAATGTCCAGCTTTCATTCTGCCGGGTTAGAGGGGGCTCGGCCAGCACAGTCGTGTCGTGACGCTTCGGCATGACCAACTAGTTGGGGTGAATTTTGTGTGGATGCGGGCGGAGGAGAGGGAGGAGGAAGGCAGGCTGGAGGCTGGGCCAGCCAGTGGAATGCTACGTGTCTTGGAGGCCCTTTTTAAAGCCCCCCTCGTCGCCTTTGGTGACCGGAGCAAAAAAAAAAAAAGTTAACGACGACCGATTGCAGCACCATCCCGGGCCCCGTGAGTCAAGCGCAGCGAGTCCGGTGTCCAGCGGCTTCTCCCTCGTCGGAAATGTCCGGAGTGAAGAAGCCTCGTACGGTAAGAGCCAGAGCGAGTCAAGTTGTCATGAAACTCACGGAGGAGGTCTGTCAAATCACGTCAATTTTATTTTTCAGCGGTATAACTTTGAAGTTTGTCGTCGATTTACCAGCACTTCATTAGGTACACCCGCAGAAGCAAACGCGATCCAATACAAGAGTCTGCTTTTGACAATGGCTTAATTCAAGATGTATAAATATAACAGTCTGTTCGTCTGCTTGATTCAGCGTTCTTCTCCACCGACGAAAAGAACCACAAAAGAAGCATAATATTTAATCACAAATCAGCCGCAAGACCAAATATGAATATACAGCCCTTGTATAGGCTCGCATTACATTTGGCAAGTATACCTAAGGGTACTTAGTCAGTGTAAATATCCAACTAAAGACATTGTTACCTCCAAAAAGTGTATTTTACTTTTATGTAAATGTATGAAAATATTTTATTGAACACCGTAGATCCTCTGTACTATTGGATGTTATGTTGAGTGCTTATGTTGACTCTGAATGGGGGTCTTGTTGTTGTTGCCATGAATTCATGTCAGTATGCCCTATTCATAAAGTGGGATGAGAAAGAGGCCACTGTTGAGTTGAACACACTCGGGCATCAGATGCTGCTCAAGACAGCTTTGGCGAACACGGTTGCGATCACCTAAGACGAGTAGCAGTGAAAAAAAAAAAAAATTGTGACATGTACAAGGAGAGTCAAAAGGCATGACTCAATGATTTGTCCATACCGGACAGATTTATATGGAATGTTAGCATTTTGTGTATTCTGCAGCAGCACTTAATGTCTGCTCGCAAGAGCACAAAAAATGGTATGTCCTAAAACTATTTTACAGCCAAACAAGTTCACGAATTGTACCACACAACAGTATTTAGTTTTCATTTGTTTGACTTATATGACCTCGAGGTTTGTTTCATATAAATATTGATTACAAATATGTAGTCGGATACTGTATGTAAAATGTCAACACAGGCAAAAAAATAGCTGTTTGGTTCCCCAATTTTAAATACTTTATTCACAATAACAAGACGAGTCAAAGCAGGGATTCCAATTTATTAATAAAGATATGAAAAATATTAAGATCCAATAGTATCTAAAGATTTAAAAGAAATATTAAACACATCTATTTTTTTCCTTTTTTTATGTACTGCAGTACACATCATATTAGTTTTTGGAAAGGACTGCAGTTACAATTATCCTTACAAGATTATTTGATCCACGGATTTCGCTAAGAGCACACTGGAAGCAAAAGTTAACCCATATTCCTCAACATGAAGATAAAATCCTGCTTTCAAGGATCCTGTAGAGCACACGGTAACTCTTTAGTGAAGGAATAACACAGCAGCTTGGGAAGCTACAAAGGGGCACCCCCAGTCAAGGCTTCATTCAGTACAGTGCACGTTTACAGAATCCCTGCAGGTGGAGGTAAGACTCGATACAAGGTGGCAACTTGTGAACCCGATTCCTGCCACATCAGCTCTGGCGTTGCAGGCAGCACACAGGACACATTGTACAGTCGGGCTACTCACCTCCACCACCGCCGCCATTCCTTCCATGCCTCTCACCCTCGCCACCTCCCCTCAGCAAGTCAATACAGCCCCTTTCATAAAACATCCTGGTCCATGTCGGCACTTGGGACCTTGAGCGTACTACTTTGACTCACTCTGTCATCTCAACTGGGGGTGGGGGGTTGGACCAAGAGTGGTGCCTTTTTCAAAGCAGCTGGAAAGTGGAGAAAGGGTTAGAATTTTACAACCACATTGGACAGGCAGCGCAACACAGTATTGGGATGTGGCCCAATCCACATAATCAGTGTAGAGAGAAGGCCAAAGCAAAGTATCAATTTGACGATGATGAGTTTGTCAAGTCAAGTCAAGTCAAGTCAACAGTATTTATAGAGCACTTTCAAACAGCCATCGCTGCATACAAAGTGCTGTACATGGAGCGATTTAACATATACAATAAACAGTAAGACGAATCAGTAATAAGTAATAAGTAATAAGGCGGTAGAAAGCACCAAGCAGTAAAACCAATAGCAAATCTAAGTCATGCTGAGTCAAACGCCAAAGAATACAAGTGAGTTTTGAGGAGGGCTTTAAAGATGGGCAGCGAGGAGGCTTGCCGAATGTTCAGTGGGAGGTCATTCCAGAGAGATGGACCAGCAACAGAAAAGGCTCGATCCCCTCTGAGCCTCAGTTTAGTTCTTGGTACGTCTAGCAAAGACTGGTCCACAGACCTGAGGCGCCGGGCAGGGGTGTAGGGGCGTATGAGCTCAGAGAGGTAAGGTGGCGCGAGATTATTCAGAGATTTGAAAACAAAGAGGAGGATCTTAAAAATAATTCTAAAATGAATGGGGAGCCAGTGAAGGGATGCCAAAGTAGGAGTTATATGCTCCCTCTTACGAGTACCAGTCAAGAGGCGAGCAGCAGCATTCTGTACCAGCTGAAGGCGCTTGATGGAGGACTGGCTGACTCCAAAGTACAGGGCGTTGCAGTAATCGAGCCGGGATGTGACAAAGGCATGAATTACTGTCTCAAAGTGTTCATGTGAGAGGAGAGGTTTTATTTTGGCCAGCTGTCTAAGGTGAAAGAAGCTGGATTTAACAACGGCACCAATTTGCCGATCGAGTTTGAAAAGTCGAGTTTGTGACTGGATAGCCAAAAGGGGAAGATATTACTTGAGTTAGAGTTCAAATTAACTCCCGTCCGAGACTTTGATTGGTTGTTTTCTCCAAGTATTAGAGAAGCGCAAACGTTTTCCATCATGTCTTGGAACTGACATGTTTGAGTCACATCCTTTTCTTGAGGGGGGAAAAAAAAAAGAAATGATGCAACAGCCACAAGCAACTACTCCGGCTCCAAACATTAAGGAGTGTCTGGGGAGAAATCAAATGATCAATTCACTCAGAATAAACAAAGCGTTAGATGAGCTTATCAAAACCGTCAGCCCAAAAATGCTCGGCATTGTCGCGTCATGTTTTATTTCACAATTTTATAATGGGCTTTGGAGGACTCTAAATATAAAAAAGCTTGCCCACCTGCGTTGTAAAGTCAAGCTTTATGACTTCTGCCCTGTGATACTGTATTTGAATGGCCTGCTCTGCTACTGTATGCATTGAACATCTGTGTACACTGGACAAATAAAAGACACCTAAAAATGTTCACCAATCAATGTCCAGCCACATGTTGTGTCAACAGAATTAAGACTAGGTAAAGAAGGTGGAGCAGGACACGATAGTTTGCATAGTCATTTTCTTGTCAAATTTGTCTGCCTTCGTGTCAATGTCATCGCATTGAATAACTGAGCTTTTTAGACGGAAGGTGACATGTTATCAAATTATCAAGATACATAAGATGCCGCAGGCAAATTGTGCAATTCTATCTTCAACGAGAAGTGAACAGCTCGAGGTGACGCTTCTGTTTTCTTGTCCTCTGTCACAGAACCTCAACAGGTCTACCAATGTGGTCTACCAGGCCCACCATGTCAGTCGCAGCAAGAGGGGACAGGTTGTGGGAACCAGGGGAGGGTTCCGAGGGTGCACCATTTGGCTCACAGGTAAATCACATCATCCATTATCAGAACAGCTTATCCTCATATTGTTTTTATTTTTTTAATAACGCTTGGAAACAACGGCATACTGGTTGATGACAAACGATGAAAATAGCTTGTTGTGTTTGGGGTAACACCGGCAGATACAAAGGTTGCACTTTACTGGGAGCCAAATCTCCATCATTGGGGTTGTGGAAAACATTTTCCCTCATGTATGTGCAGAATGTATTGTTGCATTCTGTTAAATAACTTAGCAAAACAGAATGGCTAGCCACGTCATGTGCCAGTTACAGCTAGTGTGTCACTTGGGATTAATTTCCCTTACGCAACGGATGAGCAGACAGAGAGGAAAAAGAGAAGCGGCAGTAAAACAGGCTAAAATCCACATGCGGGCAAGAGATGAGCTGCGTACTAGTTGTGGTTTAACCAAATGTGAGCGTGTAGGAATAAGTCTCATCTATAATATTCAAGACCATAAGACTTGGAACTATTAGTTGGCATTCCTTCCTCTTCCTACCAGGTTTGTCTGGGGCTGGAAAAACTACCATCAGTTTTGCCCTTGAAGAGTTCCTGGTATCCCATGCCATCCCTTGCTACTCCCTGGACGGCGACAACATTCGTCACGGCCTGAACAAGAATTTGGGCTTCTCAGCCACGGACCGCGAGGAGAATATCCGTCGCATCGCTGAGGTGGCCCGACTGTTTGCGGACGCCGGACTTGTTTGCATCACCAGTTTCATCTCCCCCTTTACCAAGGTCAGTGTGTGAGGTCAACTTGAATAAAATAATACCTCATCTCAGAAGATGTATCATTCTTGGCAAGAGAGTGATCTTCAGAAAAATTTCGTGACTGGATCATTTGCAAAGCTGTTTCGGAATCACTGCGCTACTGTGAATGTATCTGGTAAACGTTTGTACCACAACACACCCAAAGGACAGACGTGGTATCTGCAAAGCTGACATTTACAATTCAGTTTACAGTCCAGTGAGAATATTCTGGGGCAAAAACTACGCAACAAATAATTTTTAAAAAAAACTACACAGCCTGTGTGCCAGTCTTACAATATATCGTGAGACCTATAATTAAATATTACTGTAAATTTATTACGTATACATCTTGACTTATGTAGCGCTTTCATAACAGCTGCAGCTGTAACAAAGCACTCTAGAGAACATTTAACATAACGTAACAATAATCCAACAGAACACATAACATGGAGAGGAATGCAATCGAAACAACTATTTCTACGTACGCCTTGTTGTTTGAAGCGGTTCTTTATTATTATTATTATTATTATAGATGAATTCGAGCGAATCAAAGTCTCCTTTCGCCAGTGGTTCAGAGGGTGTCATGATCACGGCACACATGACTTCTTGCAAGTCTGCAACAGGTGTCAAAATCACAGAGACAGGATGTGATAGTAAAAATACAATATCAAGACTGTATTTATTTGTGCAGTTCATAATCCAATCCCAAAATTAAATAAATACGCGTCAACGTTATTTCAAAAACGCATATGTCCAAATAAAGGTCTGGTAGTTTCTGCAGCTCAGTGTTTTAATACTTCAAACAACTCTCAGTGACATCAAATGCCATTTCCACAAATACTTTTTTCTTCCTGCTTTAATTATGGCTCACTTGACTAAATAAACCCACCACGCCTTAAGTACATTGCATTCCCAAATTATTTCACAAATTAGCCGATTGAAGTGACTGTCAGAATAATTTTTAAACCATTTGAATATAATTTGAATGTGTTTGAACAAGCGTCCAAATATTAATAGCATTTTTTTTAACAATAAAATATTTATTACGCCCACAGTTTCAAAACGTTTTACACATCGCAAAGAGCTGAAAACAGTCATTTGTTGCATTGATTACTGAAATCTAAAGCCCTTTCATCGTTGACTTTTTTTTATACTGCAACAGTTGCTGAGTTGAAAAGACCATTTAGGAAAATCTGAAAAACATATCAATGATCTAATTTAGATCCCATTGTTAATCCCCCCCACCCCCACCCCCCGTGCCTTTAATAAATTTCCGATGCCACCCCGTGTTTCTCTTTTGCAAGGCCTGCTGTGTGTGGAGCAGATGTGGTATCTGTAAAGCGGCCGTAAACGTTTTGCTGAGCATACGCGTTATTATTGTCCCCACAGGATCGTAACGAGGCCAGGAAAATCCACGCGAGCGCCGGGCTACCATTTTTTGAGGTGTTTATCCACGCTCCCTTAGAGGTGTGCGAGAGCAGAGATGTAAAAGGACTCTACAAAAAGGCCCGGGCTGGCGAGATTAAAGGTTGCGTTTCACGCTGTTTAACTACTTGCCACGCACATGTCCCCACCCTGCCCTCCTCAATCATCATGCAAGACGAATAATGTAGCGCTTCCAGTGTTGTCACAGCATTAGTTTTCCGCTATTTCATTGGCAGGTTTCACAGGAATCGACTCGGACTACGAGCGCCCCGAGGCGCCGGAGTTGCTGCTGAAAACCGGAGAGCTTTCCGTGAATGAGTGCCTGGAACATGTGCTGGAGATGCTCCGCGAGCAGGTGAGTGTGACAAGTCGTCACGTTGTGTCGTTTGTCACAGGCACGTTTACAAGGACGCATCAGTTTTCGCCTGTTTGACTTAGGAATGGGACAACGGGATGGGTGGTTTGACAAATATGCACAAGGTTGAATTTGCGTCATGTACAACTGCGTGTGCAAATATCTTGGGCCTGACTGTGATAAACGCACGCATCGCGAAAGATGAAGCGACAGACACATGGGTGCATTTCTAAATAAATCTCCAGGAATATGTCAGCCGGCGTGCGTCACAGGACAGTTTCCAAGATGTTGTTGCCACATATCTGATGTGGCTTTGTGGCTAACTGAAATTACTGCATACGTGTGGAGATTTTTCTTTTGGTTTGAAAACAAAAGTTGTAGTCATGAAAAACAAATGTTGCCTTTGTAACCTGCAGTGGGGCATCTGGATTTTAACTCATGACTTGGTAGGAGGGCTCAGCAGTTGATCAAACTCAAATCGGCATCGCAATGTCATAAAGAGCACTTTTCAAATCGAAAAGCCTGCCACCTCTTCTGCTTAATTTCAACTGGTCGGCATGCTTTCTTTCTTTTTTTTTTTTTTTAATGTCCAGTATTATGTATAACTAGCTGGTTCGCCGCCCTCCGGGCGGCTCATCAGCTAGTTCCTGCGGAAGGCTGGTAAGGTGGGCCTTCGGCCCGCAAAAGTGTTGTTGCTTGGTTCAACTTTTTGTTCATCTTCATTGCTTATCGCGAAAATAAAGAGATGTTTAGCTCTACTAAATAACTAACAATTTTATTGCAATGCTTGTGGGTAGACAACATTTTTTCGCTAAGATGCCCGCGCGATCGTAGTGAGCCACTGCCTGAGTGGCGCAGTGGTGGCGCGCAGCGGCGCGGTGAAGGAGGTACGTTTTGAAAAGGGACAGACGGAAGGACAGACCGCGTGCGGGACGACGCGCAATATATTTATAGATTTCTTTTATAATTTATTGTCTGGATAAGTTCAGTGCAATCGGAATGTTTGCAATGTTTATCAGTTTCATGAAATAAGAATAGTTCTAGAGATAACACCAAACCCTAATTTTTGCGTTATTGTTGTATCTGACTTGTGATTTACTGACTTATGTTTACACCAGAATTTTGTGAAGTCGCCGTTATCATTTCAAGAACTGTGAGTCAAAGTGTTTAGCAAATTAACAGCTCTAATTGAAATAAATAAAAACAAAAAAAACGTTAAAAAACTGCCGTACACAGTAGTATTTATACAAGTTGTTTAAATTGTTTCATGGTGCAAAAAAGAAAAAAAAACAATCAGTTAGAGAGACACCTGCTGGTCATTTCAAGAATCGTGTTTTGGCGTTATCTTTTATAATGGTGTGTCCAAATAATCCAAATTATGGTACATTTATTGTCCCAAAATATATTACTCACAATCTTTTAGGGATATTTGTCTTTTGGACATGACCTAACATGCGCAACAGTATGACCTTGATAGGTATTTGGTTTGATCTTCTCTAAGAAAGAGCTGAACAGAAAAATTCAAGACAACGTTTTTAAAGAGGTTCACTTGTATGCCTTTCCTTACAGAGTCACTCTGTCTCTGTGGCAACCTGCGGTCAGCTTAGCTTCAAAATGTGGACATGGTAATGAAGAGGACTCAAATGGCTTTAATTGACCCAGGAAAATGTTATAGTCGATTTATGCATCGAACACTTTTGCCACTCAGCCGCATGTTAGAGGAGATCAAATTAAAGTCGCCTGTAAAGGTGAAAGTGCATTTTCGGTTCAACCTCAAAGCGGATTTCGGGCTACATTAAAAAATAAGGCCAGGAGACTGGTTCTGTCGGCAGCCTAAGTAGCCATGGTGATGAACTCGGCTCCAAAGAGAAATCTCTTTGAATGGATGTTTTTTTTCCTCCCCAAAAAACAAGTGTTTACTCTATTATGTTTTGAAAAGCAAATACGATCACCCCATGCCATTCAATATCTCACTTTATTCCTGTCTTTTCATGTAGAACATTGTGCCGGGTGAGATCATGGAGGACGCCAACGAACTATTTGTACCGGAAAACTTTGTGGATCACGCCGTGGCCAATGCGAGCACGTTGCCTACCATAAGCATCACCAAGGTAAACCCGTCTCTCCGCTGCCCATTTTGGCCTCATTTATCAAGCCGCACAGCAGATGGCGGAGATGTTTTGAGAATCCCTGAAGTATTCGCCGCTGGTTATGTCGGTGACATTCAAACTAAGGCTACGTTTACACTAAATTTGGATGCCAGTACATTCCCTTCCAGACAGTCACGTTCTGACGGAGTTTCGCACGCTCAGTCAAGGCTTTCTGCGGATAAAACGTGGACGCCGGGCAGCTTTGAAGCTACTCTCTCACATGATCTGGCACCATTGTTTCGCACCACTGTGTCGGTTACAAAAACGATGATATTCAGATGATGGGATAATTATGTAATAATACAATGAGTATGGTTTCTCCTGTATTTCTTCTCATCTTTATCATGTTTTTTTGTTTGTTTGTTTTTTCTTTTGACAGTTGGACTTGCAGTGGGTGCAGGTTTTGGCCGAGGGCTGGGCCAGTCCTTTAAAAGGTTTCATGAGAGAACGAGAGTTCCTTCAGGTCTTGCACTTTGGTAGCCTCTTGGACGGTGAGAGTCTCCACTGCTTCTTTCCACTCCTGTCACATTTCTACACACTAGCTATCAAAGAAATCGAAAGCATTCGCAATCAGCATTCCACACTTCCCTCAATACGGAACATAATTGACTTGCATTTCCATCCATCCATCTTCCGAGCCGCTTGATCCTCACTAGGGTCGCGGGGAGCCTATCCCAGCTGTCTTCGGGCAGCAGGCGGGGGACACCCTGAATTGGTTGCCAGCCAATCAGAGGGCACACAGAGACGAACAACCATTCGCACTCACACTCACACCTAGGGAAAATTTAGAGTGTTCAATCAGCCTGCCATGCATGTTTTTGGAATGTGGGAGGAAACCGGAGCACCCGGAGAAAACCCACGCAGGCCCGGGGAGAACATGCAAACTCCACACAGGGAGGCCGGAGCTGGAATCGAACCCGGTACCTCTGCACTGTGAAGCTGATGTGCTAACCACTGAACTACCGGGCCGCCCTGACTTGCATTTCCTCACACTTTACTTCATTGACTGACATCACTTAGTCTGCTTCCATCTCAGGCGGCGCCATCAACATGTCCGTCCCCATCGTCCTGCCAGTCAGCACCGAGACCAAGCAGGAGCTGGACGGCTGCGCGGCCGTCGCACTGGAATACGGGGGCTCCCGGGTGGCCATTTTGCGGAACCCGGAGTTTTATGAACATCGCAAGGAGGAACGCTGTGCCCGACAGTGGGGAACCACGTGTCCGCAACACCCTTATATCAAGGTGTCTTCCCTTCCCACAATTCCACATTTTCCATGAAAAAAAAATCATTTTACATCCTGTATTTACCTCCTCCTTCCTGATTTCTCAGCTAGTTAGTTCTAACTGTTCCACGTTTTTTGCCAAATCTTCAACATCAACAAAATTGACAGTTACCATCTCCTTCCTTTCTTGACTGCTTCATTAGTTGTACATACAGCCTATGATGTAGATTACCGGCGTGTTGCTTTTAAAGACGTTTGTGTCCAAAAACTGGACATAAAGATGAGGAGGGCCTTAGGGGGGTACTTATAGCCAACTGACACATCCAACTTGCATGCAGATGGTTATGGAGGGAGGTGACTGGCTGGCCGGTGGTGACCTGGAGCTGCTCGAACCCATCAAATGGAACGACGGCCTGGACCAGTACCGCTTTACTCCGCGGGAGCTCAAGCAGAAGTTCAAAGACATGAAAGCAGGTCCGAAAATACAAACACGCGTCTTGTTGTCACTGAAGAAGTCACCTCTGAGGCAGTTTAGAATGTGCCTTTTTTTTTTCAGAAGAAGAAACATAGCAAGGAGCAGGCGAGAATATAAATTGGTAAATTGTGAGAGCATGTTGATGTTTGTACTATCGAGTGATCGCGCACTTTGGACTGCGTAAGATGTTTGCGTGTAAGCATGATTGGTAAAAGTCAAATCCACGCATGAGCACAGTATGGAAAGCCATTTGAGCATCTGCTCAATATCCTTCATTAAGGTACCGTGTACTAGTATGCTTTTCCCTTCACTCGTAAGAAAAATCAGTGCACTGTTAGGATGTCGGAAAAATACTAGAAGGACTTTTAGCTGTTTCAGAATTGATTCAATCCCCTTGAAATCCATCTTAAGGTCTTGTCTTGTCTTCTTCCGAGCCGCTTGATCCTCACTAGGGTCGCGGGGGTGCTGGAGCCTATCCCAGCTGTCTTCGGGCAGTAGGCGGGTGACACCCTGAATCGGTTGCCAGCCAATCGCAGGGCACACAGAAACGAACAACCATTCGCACTCACACTCACACCTAGGGACAATTTAGAGTGTTCAATCAGCCTGCCACGCATGTTTTTGGAGTGTGGGAGGAAACCGGAGCACCCGGAGAAAACCCACGCAGGCCCGGGGAGAACATGCAAACTCCACACAGGGAGGCCGGAGATGGAATCGAACCCGGTACCTCTGCACTGTGAAGCCGACGTGCTAACCACTGGACTACCGGGCCATTCACTAATTTCATACCATGATGAAGGTGGTTTGAGCATTGATGCAATATCGTTGACCTGCATCTTAAGGCCCATGTAGGCGACACCGTTTAGTTTTTTCCACTACTAATATCAATTTTGACCGACTAGTAGGCCATTAAACCTTACAAGCAAACTACTCTGCTGCACTAGTAACACTTATAGTAGATTTGCGTCTCGCATGAGTAACCTCCTGGTGGCACTAAAATGCCCACTACTAGCATGTAGTTGTTTTGCTAGTATCTTAAAATGGATTTCAAGGATCTCAAACTGCTTTCCACTCTTGACGGCGTAAGCTAAACCTCAATCGCCAACTTGGTGGTGTTTTGTCTTCCCTCAGACGCGGTATTTGCATTCCAACTGCGCAACCCGGTCCACAACGGCCACGCTCTGCTAATGCAGGACACCAAGCGGCGTCTGCTGGAGCGCGGCTACAAAAACCCGGTCCTCCTGCTGCACCCGCTCGGCGGCTGGACCAAAGATGACGACGTGCCCCTACCCTGGCGCATGAAGCAGCACGCCGCCGTGTTGGAGGAGGGCGTCCTGGACCCGGCCAGCACCATTGTGGCCATCTTCCCTTCGCCCATGATGTACGCCGGACCTACCGAGGCAAGGAATAGTTAGCTTGCAGAGTACTCGCACTCTGTGCTTATGTCTTAGTACGGATACTTGTGTAAATTCTGAGAACATGGAGGGTGGGGGGGACAAGTTGAAGTTCATTCCGGCTCACTTTCACTGCTTAGACCAACAACATGGCTGCCAACAGAGAGAAGCTGGTTTACAAAAGCAGTTACTATTACACTCTAGGGCTTGGAAAAAGCGATGGACTCAGTCGGATGAATTGACCACAAAATTAGGTGGACACAAAATGTTTGCACCAAAGGTCCGCAGGCACGATGTCACAGCATCCACACGGAAAATGGAACCTCCAGTGTGCTCCAATGCAAGTACCGTACTCGTAACCGTTTCGCAGTCTGTTAGCACCCTCTTGTGTTGGCGGGTGTAAATACATCTGCAATTATTCCATGAAATAAAACCGATTCTAAAAAGATTGAATTCTGACAGCGACTATTGCCAATTTAGTGATTATGTTGCCGGAGCAACTTTTCCAAGCCCTTTAGTGACTATTTTCAAAATAGTGACTTCCAAGTTTTAATTCCTGTTCAGAAACTGAAATGAAGGAGTGGAATCATTTTCACTGTGTTTTCCGCATAACAAAAAAAGAAAAGTGGAAGGAAATTGCAGTCAGTTGCGCTGAACTTTTTTTTAAAAAAACGTATCTATTTATAGTTTGTTGCAAAAGCGGAGATTTCTCAATGTTGGATACTTGTGACCTGAGGTCTGTTTCGACAAATTACAGTGAGTGATGTTAAATTGTTGAACAATAAAAGGGGCCATATCATTAAAAATCAACTTTTAGGAGATTTTGGCCTTGTTAAAATGCTAATTAATCAGAAAATAACTCCGCCTCCAAAGTGCTGTTTTCCTCTATTTACCCATTCCTGCTCTCTAAGCCTGAGCCACTCCCAGTCGAAGAAAACAAATCTATAAAACTAGCATTTTTTGAAAAAATACCTCCAATTTTACGTAATGTCATATCACCCATTCCGAGTCTGTAAATATGACTGAATATTAACGCCTCCTTTAGGTGCAGTGGCACTGCAGGGCCCGCATGATCGCAGGAGCCAACTTCTACATCGTCGGCCGAGACCCTGCGGGGATACCCCATCCAGAGACCAAGAAGGACCTTTATGAACCCACGCACGGTGGCAAAGTGCTCACCATGGCGCCGGGCCTCACCTCGGTTGAGATCATCCCCTTCAGGGTGGCTGCCTACAACAAGTCCAAGAAAGCCATGGACTTTTACGACCCAGAGCGGTGAGCCAAGAAATGACCTGTTGAGGACGGAAAGCCGGTCAGAAACATCAAATCCAGATTGATGTCCATGTACTAGTGCGTGCTTTGTCCTCACTAATATGTCAAATTTGGCATACTACTGTAGTTGGATAACTACAAGTTGCGCAGTACTTGTCAACGGCATGCTACTTGTACTACCAGTGACTTGAGGTTCCTTAGCTTCATATTTTTTAAGTTGACGCAAATGTGACTAAAGTCAAGTTGACGTCAAGTAGTCAACTGTTATGTCACTGAAATTTTTAAATGCAGCGGCTTAATTTAAAAAAATAAATACAGGAGGAGGGAATGCTGAAGACAGTTACCGGTATATAACTTTGACACAGCATAGCCAAACAGGGAATTCTGTCCCAAGCTTAATATCACTCAAGTCGACTAGTCCCTACCTAGTATCATTTTAAAAAAATATACTAGTTAATATCTAGCACGTCACGAGTTTATGCTCTTCATTTTGTCATGTTTCTCTTGACTGCTTTACTTCCAATATGCGTAGGTGGATGGTGTTTTTTTTTCTTCATATATCAGCCTCCATGTGTTGCCACGTGAATCTAATATTCCTGCGGCCTTCAGAATTCGTAGTGCTGGAAGATAAAAATAAACTATTAGTAATGTGACCATTTCTTTAACCCGTCAGAGTTCACATTCGCCTCACATAGCCAGCTAACATCTTCCACTTCTGATTGGTTGCTCAAACCAATGATTCTTACTCAGAACTCTGACTAGCAAAACACATCTGTAGCGATCAATGTATTTAATAATCCGCATCTCTGGTGAGAATGATTTATTTTATGTTTTTGTCATGTTATTAGACCAATATTGATTGTGAACTCTACCAGATGAGGTACAGTGTGCTGTTTTATTGTGCTTTTGTGTTTTGGTATCCACACACTCTTTGGCTATAATGTTGTATATACTGTTAGCGCCTGCTGACTCAATGTTTTTCTTTTCTTTTTTTGTGGACCAGAATCATACATGTGTCCTCAATTCCAGCAATTATTTTTCTTAGCCCGCCAGCTGACACATGATCTGCACATAGATCAACTTTGCTTATGTAGCACATGTTATTTTTGCAGACGTACTCCCACTTATAACCATCATATCTCCTCTCCGATCTCACCGTAACCTGACCTTGCCTCTGTCCCCCCCCGTATTTCTCTTCCTATTAGTCACGCCGACTTTGAGTTCATCTCCGGAACCAAGATGAGAAACTTAGCACGCAGCGGAGAGAACCCACCGGACGGCTTCATGGCCCCCAAGGCTTGGAAGGTGCTGGTGGAGTACTACAACTCGCTGCAAAAGGACCAGTAAACCAGTAGAAGTAAAGAGACTTTGTAACTCGTGTGGGTGTTGGGAAACTCTTTGCCAAATCAAAGTACTTTTTCAATAACTGATGTGCATTCCTTTTAAACTTTCTCCAATTCATCATTCCATTGTGCAATTGAACTCCCTTGCCAATTTAGTCGGCTGGAGTCCAACTCTTTCAAGATAAAATATTTGGAACTTGCTCAGTACATATGGAAGATTATTTAGTCTACCTAATAAAATGGCGAGTGGTCACGAATCCATATGCCATGTATTTTTATACAGAAGTAACCATAAGAACCTAATCTATTTTTAACTTTGAACCCTACTATATTTAATTTCCTATCCGAAGGCTACATGGGGAAACTTCATGTAACACATTTTAAGTTTATTTGTAATCATTGAATGAAATGTCATCTTCACCAGCTAAAGTGCCTAAAGTTTATATTAAATTAGCGCTCATGTGTCCTGTCTCAGTACAATACAGCGTACGTACAACTTCAAAGTGCCTTTTCCCTCAACTTGATGCGTATAAACCTTTTCACAATGATGTCAACACGTAGGCAGTCTTACAATCTTCTCTGTATAAGAATTTATTATAGATTCTTGACATCTGGTGGAGCAACAACCCCCAAAAAACCCAACTAAATTGTGTCATTGTTTCGATTGGAGTCAGTGGTGGTCACTGGCACCTATTGTTTACCAACATTGTGAAAAAGTCTCCCCTGGTACTCAGAATGTCTTCGGGGATGTATGTGTTGCTGTAAAAGTGGGCATTCAAATGTTTGCCAGATGAGGTGGAAGAAGATGTGAATGTAAAATGCAGTAATAAATCAACCTAATTGGTATTATGAATCATTCTTTCATACCTATATTTTATTGCGTTTCCTCACATTTAAACGTCCCGGATTTGAACGTTGTTATTAGATATGAAATGGATTTTAGTGCAGAAAAAAAGTTAGAAGCACAACGCCGCCCTCTGTTGGCCTAAACTGCTTCGGGCACTAAAAATGCTCATAAATTGAGACTCCAGAGGGTCCTCGGTTTACGACGTCATTTCGCGTGGCGAAAGAAAATGTTGTCATATGTCAAATACGGCACTGTTAATGGTATGTGTTAAATATTTTTACTTTATCAATCCAAATATTTGCTCTTAAGTATGACTAGTAATAGACCACGTCGCGCTCCTACTTAACGTCCGGTTGTCCACTCTCGTAAAACGAGGTTCCCCTGAGATATGTTAAGGGCAGTCGGTGGAAGTGACCTTAACATACATTAAAAATATTCAAAAGGAATTTAAGATGTGGTTTTCCGAATGGAAGGAGCATAGTGAATTAGTGGTGAGACAATCGACCAACACAGTTTTGAGGTTCTGCGCTCGAATCTCAGTTCAGCCTCTTAAACTGCTTACTTAGTGCCACACCATCTCGGTTAAGTGTTTTATAGTAAATATATTGGCCAAAAATATTTTTGTCACACGTGGAAGATGTGTCACACAATATTTTTAAGTGTTCACGAAGTTGAATGTCACAAGATATCACATTTTCATTTAAAAAAATGATTGTTGTTTTTATTTTTTCAACAATATGGTGTTTGCTGCTTTAACCAGTACGACCATAACACCTGAATTTTCTCTCTTCGAATCAGTAAAGGATTATCGTCTCCAAAATTTTCAAGATGCTGTATTTATTTAAATAGCACTCTCATACTTACGACTATTTGCTTTTACAGCAGCAACGCCGAGCTGAGATTTATACTGCTTCACATATGTTGACCTCGAAGCAGCAGTTCTCAGAGTGCTCTCTCTTCTGGTATGCGAAAGAATCTCAAGTATCATTCAGCTGTATTTAACTTTTAATTTCAACATGTGTTTTGATAAAAAATATGTACGCATTTTTTCTTTTAAAATACAGTTGCAATCCCAATGAAGTAATTAATGTCATATCTTTTTTCCCTCGGTTTAATCGCATTTGTTCAAACTGGATAACGTTACGGTACCTTGCGATAGAACCAAAAAATATTCTTGAGGATTAAAACCTATGATGATGCTTGCTAACAGATCCTGCCATCCTAATAGTTTAAAGAGCTACTTTCAAGTGATACTTAGGAGGTGTTTGGATACGTTTGCATGACTGACGATTAATTGAGCCAGTCATTCAGCTTTGTACCGGGTTTAATGCGGGATGAGCATTCTCCTGATGAGCACAACCATCTTCTACTGCAAGAAGCAGATTTTTAATTAGCCTTACAAGGGATCAGATCATTTAATCTGTGATGTTCCAGGTAACCCAATTTTCAAATCTGCTGAGCAGCACTGCCTGGGACTTAATAAAATCTCCCAACTACGGCGCAGCCGACATGTCTTGTTACAAAGGAACGACAAGGACAGCTGTTGGAGTAAATCTCTCCAAATGTGGCGCACACTTCCTGGGGCTAGTATTCTGGAGTGTGTAACCTAATTCAATCCACATTGTAGTTGTTCAACATGAATGTTGATGATCACAATAACTATTAAATAAACCATAATGACAGTGAAAAAAAAAGTGTGTGTACTGTGATGCTTTCATGGTTCCAGATGCAAGCTGTGTCCAGATGTGATTGGTCATTGCACCACAGTGATCATGGATTCTACATGAGTTTCTGATTGAACATCATCAAATACTTCTTTGGTTTGATTGAGGATGGGAAATTTGAGCATTCGATCCAGCCTACCATGAAATTCTTTGAAGTTCTGAGGACTATAAATTCATACAAATGATGCAGCAACACTTAGACGGACACTGTAAAAATACTCATACTTATCTGTAATTAATTGGACAAGATAGCATCAATAAGGTGAGTTTAAAAATGTTTTATCACGGTATAATTTAGTAACTGATTTTTTTGTTGGCTTTAAGTCGGAGGTAGTTAAGGTATGACCATGTACAACCACCTGTAAAATAAATGGATGTATTCATTTTTTGTATTAATTTCTTCCAATGAATATTTTAATTGATTTATCATCAATTCCAGCTGAGTTTGGTGAGAGTTGGGGTACACCCTGGATTGGCTGCCAGCTAATTGGGCTAGCTCATTTTTTGTCATTTTTAAGATTAATGCAGAAATGAATGGAGAAAAGGCATATCTTTCAGATGAATATTGAAAGTCTATTGCAGTGAGCCAGCATGCATCTGCTATGAATTAACTGACAAACTGATCGCTGCACACACGAGCCCAAACTATGGATTCGCCATGGAGGTCTGTCTGCATGGGAAATTTCTTCTGACTGACCTTTGTGCATCATTATCTTCGGAATCTGAAAGAAACATTGATCTTTTTCCTCTCTTGGCCTTATTATATGACCGGATGATGGAGCATGAGTGCACCATTTTAAGAGCAACCGAAAAGCATGATATGCAATCGAAAAGCAGACAGTTGAATGCTAACCACCTAAAATGGTGAGTGAAAACGAATACAAAGCAGAAATGACTAATCCTGCAAACTACCTTTTGGCAACGTGACGTTGGAGTGCTTGGTCTGTCATTTAGGCTAGTATTAATAGATACCTTGAATTTGAACTCTAACTTTTCAAAATCTACATTACGACTTGAAAAATATTATAATCACGGATGTTCAAATGTATAAAGTTGAATCTGCTTGCCAGACCCACGCTGTGTACCTACACCACATAAACAATACATTTAATTGTAATTGAAAATGCTAATGATTTATTACATCATTATTCATTTTCCACATTTCAATATATTAGCCAATTCAGTTGTGAGCAAGAAAAAAAGCGCGAAAACGTGACATTTTGTGTGAGAAACTTCCCTAATTATAGTCACACGTGATCACTTTGACAGAAGAGAGCCGACGCGTGCATATCTCTTGTATCCTTCCGCCGCGAACAAATAGTAACAGATTGCGTGCCTCTTTTCTCTTCAAATATCACCTAATATCTCGTTCGAATTCAAATAATCATTTATAAAATTTAGTTTCGGTTAAATAATCGTGTAGCTGTCCGTTTTAATCAAATTGAGGGACTACACGGCGAAGGCGGCGGGATACGTGTACTAAAAGCCCAGCCTGCTCTACCTTCTTTTTTCCTCGGCGGAGGCCATGATGGGAGCCTGAGTTCAGCTGGAGCGAGTAAAAAGCAAAGATGATTCCACGGGACGGAGCTGTCAAAGCAATCTGTGCATATTGCTGATTTTTCTATCGTCTGCATACATCTGAGGTGGAGCCTGTCACTTTTTCCCTTCCCCGCGATGTTCTGGACCAGTGCTCGGTGACAATGTTGAATCGCTAAGGAGGTTTTTTTTTTATCGTAGCGAGCTAGCCTAGCTCCAACCCCCCTCCACCCCTCACCCCGTCCGAGTGACTGGATACGGGCTTTTTTTTTCTCCCCCTTCCTTCGGGGGTTACCAGTGACTTTTCTTCTCGCTTCGGACCGAACCCGGGTCTTATTTTTGTGGACAACTGCATGTATTTCGCTGGGGAGTATTTGGAAGAGCGACCGCGGGATTGGAAAAGTCGGGCCTTCGCCGAGGAGAAGCCGAGCAAGGCCCGTCTTTATGTTCCAGAGGAAGCCTGTCTAATCCCAACGAGCTCGGCTGGCTAGCCCCGAGGAGGACCCCCCCTCCCCTTCTCCCCTTACCGCGACCCACCGAACGGAACCGCCGTGTACCACCGCACCAGCTAAAAGCCTGCTTTCATCCGTTCCCTATAATAGACTCCTGTCAACCGCTGCAATGACTGCCATTATTAAAGAAATTGTCAGCCGGAACAAAAGGAGATACCAGGAGGACGGCTTCGACCTGGATTTAACATGTATCCTTTCCTCCAGTGGGTTAATTTACTGATCCATAACGCCGCATCGGTGCTTATTATGAATCTTACAATGAGAAACGTGAAGGGGGGAGCTAACGGGGGGCTAGCAGGGGGGCTAGCTGGGGCTGTCATCAAGCGTGTTTGAAAGATGGTGGATCTGTCAAAGCGGCGTGCACTCATGTCACCGTCGTATCTCAGCAGGAAATTCCCGTCCTACTGGACATCGCATGAGTGTGTGTGCTTAACAAAATGCGAGGTAACTGGTGCTGCTTTGAGCCGGAGCATCTTGGAGGCTCACTAGTTTTATTCCTCAATACTGTTGACTTGACTTACGTATCGGAAACATGCATGCGATTCCTGACGGACGAGATTAAAACGAGCGGCAATTGATCGTAGTTTTCGTAGATTTATGATATATGTTCGATTTAGGTTAGAGCTGCACGATTTTTGGCAACGTTATAATCACGATGATTATTTAGTCACATTTGTTCATCATGGTGGTGAAAAATGTATTATTTCACAGCACTTCTTTTCAACCAAAGAACTGCTTTAAATGCAATCTGAATCTTCAAATCAAATGCGTCATAATTTTTGGATATGTGATGATTAAAGTAAAAGCAAATTTATGCAAGAATTTCACATTTACCTTGGGCTAAATGTATGTTACCGCGAGCCCGTTCGCAAACCAAGGTAATGTGTCCCATTGCAAGGGATGGAAATGCGATTCATTTTCGATCGAGTGGTTAAAAACTACATTCTGTGCAATATTGGATTAGATGCGAACACAGTTTATGATGATAAAATTACGTGTTTACGAGCGAATCACTGCAGTGTCCTGGACCCGACTACAATTGGCACAGATTTTATCAGGTGGATCGGCATATATTTAGCATTTAATGCTAAATCGGTGATTGATTTTTGTATTGTCAATTTGCTGATTGATCAATGACATCATCAAAATAAGACATTTATCACAAACAAAATCCCGTTCACGCTAGGGACGTTGTGTGCTGCCGTTGTTAATAATGCAAGGCATATACAGATAGATTAAAAATGAGAATTTGTTTTAATTAATTTTGTTTTCAGCTTATTGAATGGCTATCAGCATTTGTGGGAGAATTTTTAAGGTTTATTATATTTCACCAATGCATTCCATTGTCAATTATGCAAATTTTAGCTGTTAGTGAGCCAGGCCGGGCCCAATCCCCCACGAATAGTGGGGGGTGCCGTCGTAAATAAACAATCAAATTTTTAAATGGATTGGTCCATCTACTAATTGGTTTGGTTACCTTTTTTTTTTTTTTAAACTCACTTATCAGTGATCAGTTCCAAAATCCTGATAGTGTAAAGTGCCATCTTAAATTTTTAGCTCATGTCTACCGCGAGCCGTGATGGCCACAACTTCCCACAATGCAACACGTTATTTTCAGATTTTTTTGTTGTTACCCCAATACAAGAATACCTGTAGCATGGCGCCAATTATGTTTTCGCTGCATGAGGAAAAGTACAAAGTTCAGAGCCTTCCATGGCCAAGACAGGAATGTTCACAAACCGAACAAAGTGTTTAACCAGAGTTGATTTTTCATTTTAGAAAATGTTCAAAAATCCAATTGTTCGTAAACTGGGTCGTTCATAATCCGCCGCATATTTCTTGTTCGTCACTTGCTGTGACTCAGAAAAAAACATCTAATTTTTTTGCTTATTTGGCAGAAGAAACCGTAACTTGTTCGCCCCCTGGTGGTTGGATGACCACTGCAGGAGGAAATTCTTGATTCGATAGCCAGCAGAGCCAGATTTTAAATGTAGATAATGCAGAGAATCTGGTTAATGTAATCGTGGCTGTTAAAATCACGATCACACTAAGAACTGGCCATGATTTCTCTCGCAAGTAGGAATTCATCATTTACATTTTCTGAGAATCGGTGGAACCATCCATAATCATTCAATTATGTGATGAAAGAAGTATTTGCATTATGGTGATTTATTTTATGTATTTTTGGCGGTATTTAAATCCAATCCAAGGTTTTGATATGGCTCTCTGGTAATTGTCAGTGGCTGGTTCTTCTCGCTTTAGAAATTTGTCATTTTAGTTCCATATGAGAAGCATGTCCGCTTAATATTTGCAGGTTCTTCTTTAAAATGAGTGGAATTTGGTTAAAACCACAAGTAACGATGTCGTTTCCATAAACTTGCTTGACTAAAATGGCCTTAAAAATACCAAAAGAAGGCAAATGACAGTTTGTTGGTGAAAATGTGAATTTGTCATTTACATTTGATTTGATTCAGTGGAACTATCCATAATATTGAGATGTTTGTATTCCGGTCCCTTCACAGTTAACCTAAGATCTGAAATTCATATACGTGGTTCTTAGTAAGTCTTAAATTGGAGCACCTGTTTTGACCTTTTGGTCATTTCTCCATCATGAGCATATTTTTGTGCAAGTGGCTGGTGCTACTTCTTGCTTGAGCATTTTGCAGTCTCGCTGTTTTAGTCCTGTGTGAGAACCACGTCCAAGCTGTACGTGTATTGTGTACCCAAGTAGGTAAATGAGTGGATTTCATCATTGAGATATTAATTATCCTCAACCGTCCTTAACTCCCAACATCCAGAGGTCTCAAAACTGCTTTAGACTCAAAATTTGACATGTAATCTTTGTCACAAATGTGACTACTCGTCATTTACAAGTTTTGAACGTGTGGCTCATCAGTAAGCATTCCGTTGTATTGTGAATGGACACATTCTGCAGTTATTTATAATGTGCTCACTTTTTTGTGTGTCATGCTAATAAGAGCGTAAATCTTTCTGGTTCTTAAGTCTTGGGCTACCCAAAGTCTGAAGATACTGTGTTTTGGCTGGCTAATTTTTTACTTTGATTAGCACTTTTTAATGCAACCAGCTAGTGCTGCTGATTCTACCTTTCAAGGTTTTTTTAAAAAAATCTCACTCGTTTGTAAGTCGGTAATGGTTATTTGTACACATATTTCTTGTCAATATATAGAAACTAATTGGTTGATGCTGCCCCTAGCATTAGCACTGTTGAGTCTTGCTAATTTTGGCTGTGAAGCGCTGGATCATTTTATGTGCACGTGTTGCTTTGTAGACATTGTACACCAAGTGGGAAAGATTTTTTTTAGGGGGGGGGTTGGGGGGGCTTACACTTGAAATGATTTGCTTGATTTGGTTTTCCCTCCATCTTGGTTCTCCTTAACAGTTGTGTTGGAAAAATAGATTTTCCATATATAAGTAGTGTGTGTGTTTTTACCGTTTCATCTTAAGTCCCTTTAAGTAGCCCTAAAATCGTATTGAAAGTCTTGTTTGTGCTATTGGTGTGTTTGTCCCTAAAAAGTCTGAAATTTGACTCCCTTGAGCCTGAAGATAACTCGGTGTCTGCCCTCTGCCTTAGCACGCAGTTTGTAAGTGACTTGATGCAGTACTACTGGGCCTTTTGGACAACAGTACACATTATTACACATACTTAGGAGTACACCTTGCATTGAATATGCGCTTTTGGATAGTTGCCTGAACTCGGAATAGGCGTATCAATCGATTAATTGATATGTTTGATTGATCGCTGTTGACTTGTGCGGTTCGGATTGGACTACTAGGAACTGAGACAACAAACTAAAGTTCAACATGACATGAGCTGTATCCAGGCTATGGAATAACTTCTGTAGGGGACAGTATTGGAGGACAGTGATATTAAGCAGGAGTTCAGAACATTCGGGGGCATCCTCCGAACACACACCAAAAAAAAAAAAACGTATTTCCCCCCCCCCCAAAAATGTGGTTGAATGCCCATGCCATAGTTGGACAAAGTTAACAATGTGCTTCTGATTTGAGGGCTGAAATGATTATTTGAAGAACGAAACTGATCCGTTGAAATCTCGGCCCAAAATCTCTTCCTCAAAGCTTTGCAGTGATAATTTCTCCAAACGAGCTGATGTGATTGTAGTCTCCCGAGTAGAAACATATTGGCACCACGGCCATGAGGAAGGAGTGCCTAAAAGACAATGTTCAAAGTGTGGGAAGAAGATGACAAACTAATGTATCATAAAAGCCCCGTCTACAATCGCAGACGTGTTCTACTAACAAACCGAGGATAAGAAGAGAATCATGTAAATCATACATGAGCTCGCACAGTCTGTTAACACGGGCTGGCTAACAGGTTAGCTAGTTAACAGCCAGCCAGCCAATTCGATACGCTTGTCCGCCGACGCCCACATCACTTACCAGCACAGGCCTCACATTTAAAAGCTTGAACACAGGTGAGAAAATACCCTCACCGCACTTGCATTGTCATCATGAATACAAAATTGATTGAATTTGATTGATTTTATCCTATTGCTGGATATATCAATGGACCGCTAAAGTGAATATTCAGTTTGCAAACTTTGAGATATATGCAGCCTTGCTACTCGCTCTCGCTCTCTCTGTGTGTGTCTGATGTATCTATATATCTGTTTTTTTGCCATGTCTAATATTTGCCTAAAATTCCGACAGTGGATTGATTTTAAAATAATCTATGATGACTAAAATAACATTTTGGTTGTGTAACGCTTACAAACTATTATGATCTGAATTGCAAGCTGAACATTTCTTAATTTGACTGCTTTGTGCTTTAATATTTTATGATGGCAACAGAGCGAGAAATCGGTAAAAATAAAATAGGCCTTTTTTCGTCTGGGGTGGCAAGTGAGATGATGTTTGAATATCTTCGTCTTTTGTTGGAACGTGTAAAAAAAACACAACCAAAAAAGGGCTGGGGGCAGATTTTTGCCCATTTAAAAACTGCCAATCTCCGCGGCTCAAGCGGTTGGGCTCTATCTGCTGTTATCTTTTTCCTTGCCTTGCAAAGCATCAGTCGTATGCTCACATGATTTTAAGAACAACCAAAGTCGATCTGATGTGTTGGCTGTGGTTTTCGTTGCGGAACTGTGTACCTTGCAACGTTCAGTCAGATGTTAGCTGATGAAATGTGACGACTCCATGGTTTGAAGTGATTGTTGCCCGTTCACCGCTTGTGGTGAAGGAGGCATGTCCCTCAAAAAGTTCGTGTGTGTGGGTGGGTGGTATTGGGGGTCGGGGTCGGCTTCTCAGTTTCTGGTTGTTACAATGCCGCCCCTGTTATCGCTTTTTGGCGCGGCGTCTGAAACAATATGCAGTTATGTAATACACACTTAAAGTGGAGTTAAGCAGTGATCTTGTTTCGGCCCACCACCTCACTCCCCTTTGCTCTTTTTCTCGACTACTCCCCTCTTGCCCCTTTCCTCTGCTCTCCTCCTTTCCTGTCCCTCCTGGGCGCCCCCCCCCCCCCCCCCCCCCTTGCTCGCACTCTCTCTTGCTCAGTTGTAGATTTGCCATATGCATAGAACACAGGCAAGGGCTGGCTTTAAAAAGAAGGCGTTCCTGAAATGGCAGATTTTTTTTTTTTCCCCCCTACTCTGAGCTTCCGTCAGGGGTTCTCGCATGTGCATTTCCTCCCAGCTGCAAAACCCACGACGCCCCCCCCCCCCTCACCCCACCCACACTAGTCGGCCTCACCTCCCTGCCTGCCTCCCCTCCCTTCCTTTATTCCCTAGGCTTACCGGTAGTTTCTCCTGAGTTAATGCCGATCTCTGTTAGGAATCAAATGAAAATAAAACACTTGGAATAGTGCAATTGGGATCAATTTGTGAGTTAGGTGCAAGGGTTAGGGAAGACTACGTAACATTGTGTTTGACCTTTAATAAATTGATATATGGCTGGGATTAATGTTGCCTTCTGTATGCACGGTGGCTACTGTTAAGGGAGGCGTCCACTCGTGGCTCACCGTAGCTGCTCGAAACAGAAACAGGGCAGTTTCTACATTTCAAAACTTTTTTCAACCGTGTGGTCACACTTATAAGTAACATTTAATTTATTTTATTTTTTTGGTGGCTATTTTACAAGTAAAAAAAAAAGTTGTACCCAAATTCATTTTTGAGTGGTTTCTGCCGTTTCCGGGACCGAATGTTTGGTGTTGTGGTGTTAAAGATTTCTTGGCACTCGATTTCACTTGGCAGCATCGTAAAATTACTTTTGAAATGGCAAAAAAAATTAAAAATGACCACCTGGAAAAATTCTCCTCCCCCGCCTCCCCAATTTCCGGTTCAAGCCCAGGAGTCTGTAAGGTTTCCTGGCACTCGCGAGTCGAAAAGTGGCTTTTGGAGGGAATCGAATCAATCATCGGAGCCAAGCAGGTTGCTCCTAGCCAGCTGTTGGCTACGCCAGCAGCTAACGGCACCGCCTGGGCTTCTTCCTTGCAAATCGGCGTTATTCGAACTCCACCCCATCGCCGAATCCATTCGGATGCCCTTCACTAGCATTCCCACGTTTTCAGTCTACGAATGGAAAGCAAAAGCCAGTTTGTGTTTGTGGGCACAAATTGCAAAGATATAAGTGTGCGTTTCCAGCTTTACTTTCTCAGCAAGGGGTCTGACATTCACGAACATGGCTCAACAGCTATACGGAGGAGAAAAAAAACAAGAAGCTCAACATCAAAACGATGTATCTAATTAGAAACACTGAGCTTCCCTATTTTGGACACAGGAAGTGTGAGAAAAGGTTGCCCTTTAGTCTCTGGTTAAAAGTGTGAAATCCCTCGGCTTTATGACGGAGCGCAGACTTCGCTTTCAGGTAGGCGGCGGCGGTAGCTTGCGCCAACTCTGATTATTCTCTCTTCACGGCAACCTGACACTGATGCGCTTCTCTTTTTAAGAGCGTATGTGTGTCACTGTATAATTGGCCCTGACGCTTGCAGTCGCCCTTTTTTTCCCTTTTTTTTAAATCCCTGTGCTGCAGCCCTGTTCGATGACATCATTCCATTCGGAAAATGGCAGTCGAGATGCACACAAGGCAGTGCCCCTTTCTTCATCTTTCGTATGCCTGCTCGTTCACTGGCCATTCCATTAGGTACACCTTGTTCTACATTTCTGTCCTAGAAGTGTTTTTAATATAAATAGAATGTGTATTTATGACTTAATGACCGCATTGGGGCAGGTTAGTGAGAGACTATGGCACATTCTGTCCTGCATACAAATTAGGGTTACGTCGCCATTTTCTGGAAGGGAATCAAATAAACCAAGGACGAGCTCTTTCAAGATTTTCTTTTAAAATGTACCTGCTGTTGACTATTTCGAGGTTATGATGGGAAAGGGAGCAACATTGTAAAGTTTGAGAAGTATGTGGTGTTCCTATTTTTCGTGTGTAGTCTCATATTTGCCACATGATCCCCCCCCCTGGGTAATTTTCATGCATGGCGCCAATTCAGGAGCGGATTTGACTTTGATCGTTATTGACTGGGCCGTTTCATCAGCTTACATATGGATATAAATTTGTCTTTTCGTTTTCGGCGTTTTTTTTTTGTGTCCCTCACAAGGTAACACTAATAAGGGGGAGAAAAAAAAACTCCACTGCCAGGCAGTCAGCGTCGAGCGAGCCATCCAACAGTGACATCCACCTGGCCGTTTATATGGCCGTGAATGTGGCATCCAGACTCAAATATTTGTTTGCTTGTTTATATATCTAATTATTTAAACGGAAATGATGTAACCTGACCCGCATCACAGACGGGCTTCCGGTTTTGCATGCGGCGGACGATTATTTATTATGCGCTGCAGTACCGACTCGTCTGACGAAGAGCAGGCAAAACAGGCGTCGTCGGTGACGGATTCATGGACCCTGCGTCAGGATTGACTCTGGAAAATTGCGAGAATGACTCAGATTTGTCGGAACGTGACCAAGAAAATGCCACGTTGAATTGTGGAGACGGTCGGACCAAAACCGGCTTTGAGCACCGCAATGTCACGGCTACGCCTCTTGTACGGCTGCACATTAGCCGTCATCGCATCCCGACAAAAAGGTTCCACAAGCTTGCTTTAATACAACCATTGTCGCAAAATAAAATTGTTTGGATGCAGTTTTCTTGATAAACCTTCTCCTTTAATTTGACTTTGATACTCACTACTCGGTATACGGGGGTGTTTGACGTGTCACTCTTGGTTCTGATGGAGTTAAAGAATCAACAAACCAGGTAGAATGGCTGACTTTGCAGCAGAAATAGTGATAATACTATCTTTTTTAAATTATTATTATTTATTTTTTTCATGCTGATCATAAAAGCACCTGGTTTGGCCCTCTGATGCCAAAGTCCGTTCTCTTCAAGCTTTTGCTGTACAGAAATGCTCCTCTCCATAGCTGGTTTATCAAGACTGGTTATTTCTGTCAGGAGATTCTTTGACCTCTGCCAACTACGAGGCATTTTCTCTCAAGCCTTTTACAGGATTTTTTTTTCTTTTTCCCGAGCCATTCTCTGATTGTCGTGCCTCAAAATCCCCATAGAGCAGCACTGACAGAAATACTCAAGACCGTAACAGACGCACCAGATACGAAGTCCCCCTTTAGCACGTTTTAAAAATTGGACTCTTCATTTTCTGATCCAGGAATCGGTAGAATAGATATCTTATTGTTATTATAGTCTTATTAACTATTGAAAATGAGGTCTCGGCATTTAAACAGTCTCTCCGTTTTGACATCATGAGGCCAAGACGATTGACAGTACCTTGCCACTGCAACGCTTCGAACGTGATGTCAGTGGGAAGTGGTCCCTTTGCCGTTCAGCTCCTTCTAAAAGAACAGCAAGCTGAGCAAAATTGTTTAAGCGTTCAATAATTAGACAACTGCGTTCAGAAGTTTAGAGCGGGTCAAATTGAAGTTAAAATTTCACCCATAATTTCAGAACCGCCACCGTTTGACGTAATGGCAGAATTTCTGAATGCTGTTTTTTATTTTGGGGGGTTTAGGCGCCATTTTACTCGCCCATGCGCCAAACCTCACGGCTTGTGTCGCCACATTTTCGTTTGCTTCCGTTTTTGTCTCTTGTAAAATACGGAGCAGAGAAAGTCACAGTCACCTGTCATTCGCATTCTTGCACTCTGTTAGAACTTCGAGTGGCTCGCCTTGACCATTCCTTAACTGCTTCAACTGTCTACCAAGTGATATTTGCCGTGGGGAACCCGGCGCAGCGACTAAAGCGTCTGGGAACGCGTGCGAACTGCACTCGGCAAGATATACGCCGTGTCGCAGCCGTGCCGATATAACGTTTGCACTCTAAAAATACACGCAGGTCACGGAGCGGAGACTCTCCTCTCATGCGCCCACATGTGGTCCTGGCCCAAGCTCGGGCGGGAGCGTAGTTCTTTGTGTCCTTTCTCCTCACCGTCAAGGACATCTGTCACAACATGCCAACACGCACAGATCAGCATCGCTCCCGCGCTCCCATCTAAGCCGCGCCTGTAATGATACGGCGCCATTGACGCCGACTCGAAACTTTGTCACGGTCTGCTGCCCATGCCTGCGTTCATGGACTTGTGTGCTCTAATTCCTAGCGACGGCCATGTCTCGTTAAATAGCAAAACAAGTAATTCATTGTGTTAACGTCGCCGGCCGAAAGCGCCATTCAAAAGGCTCCGCGCCCGCAGACGACGCAGCGTTCCTTGACCCCGCCCCTCCTGAGCAGATATCTACCCAAACATCATTGCCATGGGCTTTCCAGCAGAGCGACTCGAAGGCGTGTACAGAAACAATATAGACGACGTAGTACGGTGAGTTGCTGCATTCCCGCTGAAAAATGTTTGCTCGCTTTCTCTCTTTTTTTCCTAACTTTTGTATTCCTTGTCGTCTCTCTCCTGTAAATAGGTTTTTGGATTCAAAGCATAAAAACCATTACAAGATCTACAACCTGTAAGTGTTCCCTCACAGTTTATTTCCACTTTCTGAGTTTACTCATTCCTGATTTCTGACCGGATGTTCGCGTTTCAGCTGCGCAGAAAGACACTACGACGCCGCCAAGTTTAACTGCAGAGGTAGGCCACTTTTTCCTCCTTGGCCCAATACGCACGCACTTTTCCATAACAACTCATGATTAACTAAATTGGAAAATTATGGAAATTTTTAAAGGAGGAAACACTTCCATGCGATTTAACAGGAATTTATGAGACCAAGCCAAAATGAAAGGGTGGCTCTTAATAAAACGTGAGTAGCGTTGTGGAAAATGTTTCAACTTCTCGCATTGTGAAACTCGATTGCATGCAGGACCGTTGAATTTACGCTTCTGAACTTCTCAAGCACACTTTGGGAGATCATTCAAGTAAAAAGTTGTCCTCTGAATATTACGAGAGCATCCTGGAGAACTACTGAAGTATTGAGTAAATGCTCAGTAAATAAATAAAAAAGTGGAAGCGTAGCAGCAGGAATCTGCAAATATAAAGGTTCCCCAAAAATATCACTTTGTAAAATAAACCAAGGAAATTCAACGCCTAGTACAAAATGTCGACAGATGTGAAACCGCACAACAGTCTCATCGGGTAAAGTTTATTCATGACAATTTGGGCTCTTCATGACAGGTGGATTCTTTGGAGAGCAATGTTCTGCTGATTGGGTCATTGGAATACTTTTGAATGTGATGCGTTTTCTATCAAATTACCCTCAATTCCCAGTTAATCCCGATGGAAAGCTTCCAATTCTGAATCTCGCCAACCCCCCCATTGGAAATTGTCCTCAATTTTTCCACCCCAATCTTATGACTCATAGGCTTGTTAAAATCTCACCAAAATGTCTGCATGCCCTCCCTCAGTTGCACAGTACCCCTTCGAAGACCACAATCCCCCACAGCTGGAGCTGATCAAGCCGTTCTGCGAAGACCTGGACCAGTGGCTCAGTGAAGACGACAATCATGTAGCGGCCATCCACTGTAAGGCCGGCAAGGGCCGCACGGGGGTGATGATCTGCGCCTATCTCCTCCACCGCGGCAAGTTCCTGAAGGCCCAGGAGGCGCTCGACTTTTACGGCGAGGTCAGGACAAGGGACAAGAAGGTGAGGTCCCCCCTTCAGGAACGTGGCCTGACCACAGTAGGCCATCTCTCAAAACCTCCACGTCAAGAATCACCGTACCTTAAGGGTCATTAGGTCACCAGCCAATTCTAGATCAAGTCTGAAAAGACGTTTAAAAACGTCTTTGGGAGTGAATGAGTTAATTCGGTGCAACGTCAATCAATAGGGCTTTTGACAAAAATTAATCAATCCTACAAAAGACGCACCGGGTTACAAGGTACGTTCTCTATCAAAAGTTGCATACGTCGTCATTTCACAAACAATCTAAAAATTTTCGCGGGGATGAAACATTACAACACACTCCTTGATGTGCTTTTTGTGTTTCTGCAAGGATATTTTTGGCACAGGCAACTAAAATGTAGTGTTACATTGTTCCAAGAAATGTTTTGTTGTTGTTTTCTTTTTAATTGCATCCCATGTCGATGCGAATAAAATTTTGGCCGAGTCTGAAACATCACCCGGGGATCAACAGTCATTCAGTATGTTTAATTAAGTTGCAAGAAAGACTGGTGCACAAACACATTAAAGGCACATGTCAATTAGTCTCCTGGAGTAACAGCCCGAAGTGGCCGACAGGTGCCTGGCATGTTTGTCACCTCTTAACCTGTCACCGCGGTGCTTTTTTTTTTTTTTTTTTGCGCCAGGGAGTGACCATCCCCAGCCAGCGCCGCTACGTCTACTACTACAGCTACCTACTGAAGAACCAGCTGGAGTACAAGCCGGTGGCGCTGCTCTTCCACAAAATGGTGTTCGAGACTCTGCCCATGTTCAGTGGGGGCACCTGCAGTGAGTTACGCGCGCGCACATGCTCATGTTCGACTTTTGGGAGCCGCATATTTGGTCCTAGGGAAACGCACACAACTCGCATAGTAAGGTTCACCCACGCTGCGTTTTAACGCCGCAGGACACTGTGGGTCCGGAGTGGAGCTTGTCGTCCTATTTGGAAGCAAACTGGAGCGGCGTACTCGCGGCCTGCTTCTTATTGATGAGGCCCTCCGTCCATCCGCTTTTACTCCTCTTCAAGGTCAAATTGTCCTTGAAATAATGATGCTTTTTAGATATTATTAGCCCTCGCGCAAAAAGCTCCCAAATTGTTGCTGTACCTGTAATATTAATCATGGCAAATCTAGAGGAGTTCTTTTAAAAAAATTGTAGGCCGAAATTTATAACGCACGCACTGGTTTACGTTCATATAAATGTGATGTGACACGGATACAGTCTTGAAAACCTGATTTTTTTTTCTCTTCACTCTTAATTTAGTTATTAGGGTTTCTTGAAATCGGTCGACTGAAGTTGAATTCCTTTTGATTTTTTTTTTGTTTGTTCTTTGTTTAATCAACAATGTTCCTGCTGTGTCTTTCATGTGCAGTCTGTCCAGTTAAGCTCAAAGTTTGTCCATACGTGTGCTGAATGTTGACTGAAAGTTACACGTTTGCTGAGGGATGTCTACTGCCCGGGAATGACAAAAGTGATGAAACATAAACCTAGCAGGCATTTATGTTAACAAAACATATTTGCCATTTCATTTCACAAATGTGACATGTACGTCTGCTCGGTTTATGTTGGCAAAAGGAATCAAGTAACCTTTTTGTATTAACTTGTACACGTGTAACTCACACAATTTTGTCTTGTATGTGACTGCTGTGGTCCAATTTTCTGTGGCTTCCTTACTCTTTAACTGGATGGATTCTGCCTTTTGATTTCTAATCCTTCCTTTTTCACGCTTTTTTAAAAAGAGTGGACCTATTCTGAGTGGTATCCACAACCCAGGTTCTACGTCAAGAGATCAAAGAATCTGATTTCGATTTCATTAGATTTTTTTTTACTCTTTAGTGCCAAACAAACCATTATGACATTTATGATTTTTCTTTTTGTAACGGTTCCTTTTGAAGTTTTGTGTACTGTCACGCAGTTTCCCCCCCACACCTGCCTTAAGTGTTTTGGCCGAGAGCGAGTTCCCCTCCCCTGTAAATATATCTGTAAATATTTGTGTTCACCTCTCTTGTGTTTGTGCCTGTCGTGCTCTCTCTCTCTTGAGAGAGCCCCCCCCCCCTTTGCTGTTGGGTGCCGTTTGTGACCACCATGTCCCTTTTTTTTCCCCCTTCTCCTCTCTTAAGGAGACAGTACCGTTAAAAACAGGAGCGAGCCAACCCCTCAGGGCTTCAAGAAAGGGAATTGGCATTGGGGTAAATGAGCCTTTCATTCATTTTTTCCATTCCATTCATTTTCTTTGACCAGGCCCCAGAGATCCAGCATCCGTAGGCAGGTTCAGTCTTTAGCCTGGCAGGATAAAACCAAGCTATCAGAATAGGGTCCTGCATCTCTGGTTTTGGGTCTTTTCATGTGTAGCATGTTGCTTTCTCTCTTGATTGTCGGTGCATTTGCATGCATCCACTCACGTAATAACACATTGGCATCGTCGCCTGTCTTGGGCGCAAAAAAAAATCCTTCCTCACGATCGCGCCTTCATATGTGTCGCGTCCTCACCGCCGCCTCTTTGCAGATCCCCAGTTCGTCGTGTACCAGCTCAAAGTGAAGATCCACACGTCCAACCCCACCCACACCCGGCGTGAGGACAAGCACATGTTCTTCGAGTTCCCGCAACCGCTGCCGGTGTGCGGCGACATCAAGGTGGAGTTCTTCCACAAGCAGAACAAGATGATGAAGAAGGTCGGTGGATGCTTGGCTGCTCTCTTTGCCATGATTAATAGGTGCCCTTGAGCAAGGCGTTTAACCCACAAGCTGTAGCTCATCGTGTCGGTTGACACGCTTGCATTATTTCCTTCAGCCGCTTAAAAACAAGGGCCGGACCGATACAGATTTTGTGAGGCAAATTCTGATATTTGGCAGAATCAAATTGCGATTACCGATTAATTTAAAACGTAGATGTCGAACTTACAATTTACACTTACAGCAAAGATATTAATTATCAATTAAACATCTAATTGTTTTACATTTAAAATATATTTTTAGGTGGTGTATTTTAAAAATAATAATAATGATTATCATCTTTTTTTGATGTTGTGGATTTTTAAATGTCAAAAATCAGACGCATGGGAAGTCTTGAGTAAGATGTCATCTCTGCTTTATTGACTCAGTTTCTCTTGTCCATCCCAGGACAAAATGTTTCACTTCTGGGTGAACACCTTCTTCATCCCTGGCCCGGAGGAAGGAGCGGAGAAGCTGGAGAACGGCGCGGTGAACAACGCCGACAGCCAGCAAGGCGGCGGGAGCGGCGGCCAGGTCCAACAACAGCTGCAGCCGCCGAGCAGCGCAGAGTGCAGGGATGGAAGCGGTGGCGGCGGCGGCAGGGACGGCGGCGACAGGGACTACCTCATCCTGACGCTCACCAAAAACGACCTGGACAAGGCGAATAAGGACAAAGCCAACCGCTACTTCTCGCCAAACTTCAAGGTAAGCATGGAATATCAATCAACTGTAACATCACTTTGAAAAAATAGACACTTATTCAAATAAGGGGTCAAGTATGCTCGCTTCAAGCTGGCCACTACCAGTTTTCAATTCACTGCAAAACTGAAATGGTGTATACTAAAACACCAACATGTTTTTCAAAACCATGCAATGAAAGAAAGCTTAATGCTCACGTTTAATGTGAAAGGCCATAGGAATAATGGGAATCCGCAGATGTGTTGCACGTATTACGACCCAACTGCAGCACCGGGTGGAGATGCTGCATATATTAATACTCAGTCACTTGCAAGTATGTTTTCCATAAGTAAACTCAACTTTGTTACTGATGCGTCTTCCCCCTCCTATCCCCACAGGTGAAGTTGTATTTCACTAAAACCGTGGAGGAGCCTTCGAATTCTGAGGCGAGCACTTCGACATCCGTCACGCCGGACGTCAGCGACAATGAGCCAGACCATTATAGATACTCTGACACCACTGACTCTGATCCGGAAAATGAACCTTTTGACGAAGAGCAGCACACGCAAATCACAAAAGTCTGAACTCTTTTTAAATAAGAAAATTTAAAAAAAGGAAAAAAAACAAGAGAAGAAAATTATACAGCAGAGAGAAAAAAAGGAGAAAACTTGAATATGAACTTTAAAAGAAGAACCTTTTTGTCCCTTACCCTCCCCCTCCAACCCAGATGGCAATAGAATATCATCATGTCAAATGCCAATTTTAGGGGAAAAAGATGAATATCCTGACCAATATATCTTTTTTTTTTGTTTGTTTGTTTTTTTTCTTTTCTTTTTTTTCTTTTTTTTTCCCCCTTTTGGCACAGCCATCAACCACGTGCAAGGTATTGACACTGTTGCCCGACGGGGAAAAGGTGCTGTAGCTATAAAACAACAACAACAAATGTGTTTATATCTATATACATACCTATATGTATATACATATATATACACATTCAATATATAAAGGATTTTTTGTGTGTGTGTGTGTCAAAGACAATGGAAAGAAAGAGAGAGTACCACAATCAGGACAGACGGGAGTTGAAGTCAAGGACGATCTACTCGGGACAATGCTGCTCCTTCTCCTGTCCAAACCAAGGCCAGTGCTGCAGTCACTTTGTTTCACTCCCTCTTCTTCCTCCTCCTCCTCCTCATCTTTTACTCCTCCTCCTCCTCCTCTTCCTTTACTGTGAATGCTTCTTGTGCTCTTTGCAGGCTGTCTCTCGTGACTTTTTTTGGGGGGCCTTTGTGCAGTGCAAACTGCATGCGGGCCACGGGTTAAGGGGTGCGGGGCGGGCAAGGGTGGGGGGGTGGGGGGGGCAGGGTTTATGAAGAGGCTGTGATGATGTCTAAAAGCATTGCCATTCCTGTTCCCACTGTGTATACGTTTAAATTATGCAGAACAAGGCATCCCATGTAATTGTTAATGTTTTTTTATCCTAAGATAATAAAAATATAATACACACAAAAAAAAATCCCACCGCGGAGACGAGTGTTTGCAATTATGTCTGCACGACCGTTTAACACATGCATACTAATCATGTTTTTTTTTTTCCATTTATTTCAAAAGAATTGTACAGGTGGCCTTTTCGGGCCATTCATCAGTGAATTTTAGGTGGTTTGACAGTCAGATGGTGGCAATCGAAATTTAGAAACTGCATCGTACATTCAGTATTTGCTCTTTTAAAATCAATACTTTTTTTTTCTTAAGACATTAACACTTTGCATCATAAGACAACAATATGACAATTCACTGCCCCTTAACAATGGCCAATTTTTGCAGATTTTTTTCTCTCTTAAGTTAAATACTAAATATTGTTCAACAATTGTTTTTTAGGGACTCAAAAATAATGTTATTGTATAATTCTAAATAGGCGATCAGTTAATGGAATACTACTCTGCCATTTTTGGAATTTGCACCAACTTAAAATATACTGTATATTTAAAAAAAAAAGTCTCGACTTATTAACTCCAAGACAAATGGTGTTCGGTGTTGTGAAAAAGTCCCACAGGATAACCGTAGAAGACGTTTTGTATCCCGATTTTATATTTGTGGTGTGTGTGTGTGTGTGAGAAAGCTACCCGGGTGCAGAGCTCCCCTCTTAAAAGTACAGCAGAGCGGGTAGTTGCGGCTCGAATGTAGCTTCCTGTGCTTAAAGGTCACGCAACAAAAGGTGGGCGGAGGGGAAACGGAAGTTTTATTATTTGTCAAATTGCGACTACAAACGCGAATTGAGATACCGCAGCGTATCATGGTAATCCCCACAGACATACAGTTCGTGCCAATCCAAATAATTGTCGCAAAGTCTATTGCATGCGATGGAAATGAACGGAAATGGCATAAAAACAATGGCTCCATTTCATGTAATAGCAATGGAGCGAATGCCTGGTTCTCCGCATTGAAGCAGAAAGTCAGCCATCATGTGGTCACTCCCGGTAAGGTTGCATCTGTTTGACACATGGTCATTTTTAATCGTTGCTTTTGGAATGGTGGTCTTTAATAAATTGTTCCACAGGGATAAAACCGCATCGGAATCTCCATTTTGGTTAAGTTTACATTTAGGACACATACCAGCTTCTGATGTGTCCTAAATGATCAGTTGGATTTTTTTGTTTTCCGCACATGGTAAGTTTAAAACATCGTAATTTCTGGTAAAGTAGAATATATACTGTATATATATATATATATATATATATATATATATGCTTATTTCGAGTACCCTTGTAATTTTTTGACACATGGTCTTTAACTGATTGTCCTGTCGTGCTAAAGCTATCCGTGAAATGTCTTTGAAGTTTACATGTCTTTGACATTTTGACACATGCTAATTTCTGCCGCTTGCATATATATGCTTGACACATGGTTACTATTAATTGTCCCAAGGGGATAAAATTATCTGAATTTCAGGTAAGTTTACATTTCCTTGACACGTGGTAATTTCTGGTAAAGTATATCTTTGCTTGTAATTATACATTTGTGGTTTGATCATTTTTGGGGGGGTTGGTGGGAGTGAGCTTGCATGTAACACATGGCCATTAGAAAATTGACGTTTAATTTTCCTACTCGTTCAGTAAAATTTCATGTAGTAGTGGGGGTGTTGGGGTCCATGTATTATTAGACCCCCCCCCCCCCTTTCAAGGTATACATTGCAGCACACTCATAGAATGACTGTTTTACGCTAGCTGCATAATTCAGCTGCTAGTAACACTTTGGGCCTACTAGTGCGGCTTAAACTGGACAGCGAATAAATGCCCGAATGCTTCACAATTAACATAATTTTCCGACCAGAATACCAAAATTGACCGACGAGTGACGACAAGAGTGTGCACATGGCCCTTAAGCTGGCGATCAAGGATGTTGACTTTGTTTTCCATGGTCCATATGAAATGGGAGGAGGAGGAGGATGAGGAGGAGGAAGAGGCCTGCTCCACTTTGGAGTCTTCCCCAATGAAAGAGTAACAGGATTAGCGTCCGTGTCTCTTGTGATAGCAGAGAGTGGCGAGACCTCGATGAAAGCCCCTCGCCCCCACTCTCCTGATAATAACCTATGAATTTCTGATTATATGTACATATATATATATCCACATAATCCCCCCCTCTGCTCTATTAAGACATTTCCCCCGACTCCCAATGCGCTTGATGGAGACATCAAAGCTCACCAGTGCGACGACGGCCAGACTCTCGTCACATTTAGAATGGGGGGGGGGAATGTGATGCAGCGCACCAGGCTGGACCGCAGAGAAAGCACTCAGTCAGGCTCAGGTAGAAGCTTTTAATTTTCTTTTCAACTTCTTTAAAATGCTATCAATTAGCTCATGGGATATGTGCGTTACACACAACTCGTAGTTTAGCGCTGATGCTAGCGTTTGCGATGTCCTGGCTGGTCCCCACCAATGGTAATAAATCTATTTGGGAAAGAATCATTGAAATAGTAGTCAGCGTTGGTACAAACGCTTTTGGCTTCTGCTAGATTATTTAAATGATTTTATTTGAGTACCCTCTGGTCACAAAAGTCCGGGAAGTCCTGTTTTACATTATGGGGGAGATTAACGAATAGGTGGGGGGTGGTTTTAAGAAAGCCCACCTGTTAAAGGAGGTCATGTAGCAAATGCCATGCTGAGCGAGGCCTCTTATTTGGGTCAAGTTCAGGTCAGATGACACAGCCTTCACCCTTGTGATTTTCAAACTGGGGTGTGCAATATGGCGATTAAATTACGTCAGTCCGTGTCTGCGTGAAAACTTTCAGGCTTCTGCTAGAAAGCAACAAAATGTCAGGAAAGCCTACTAGAACACAAAGTTGATTTTTTTTTTTTTAATTACAGTTATTGTAACATAATGAACAGGGAAGCGTTGGGACTTAGACTAAACTCCACAAATCTTCAACATTTTAGTTATAAAATGACTTAAAACTCACCTGACCACTCCGAAAGGATTTGATTTCAAGTTTTGACGGCCACCTAATCGCTGCTAATCACATTGTAGAGCAATGGTGCTTCAAAACATCACAAATGTATTTAATTAAGAGATAAGTGTTCCAGAAGGATTTGAGACTGCTGAAAAAATGTCATTCTTTTCCAATAGAGTGATGGAAAGTTTTCTGAGTCCCGCCCAATTGGCAAATTGATCAATACTTTATGAAAAACATGGGCTAGCGCTGCTGCACTGGCGCTAAAGCACTAGTGCTTGCAATTCTTTCTAGGATATTTTTGCGCAAGAGGAAGTCTAATTTGAATGGCATTGCCTTCTTGGAAAAAGGAGTCGGTCCACTGTTCCTCATGACGAAACAGTACAAGTGCTGAATGCAAAAAACGGACTGCCACCTACATGTCAAAATTGGAACAATTGATTTCAATCGGTCGGCCATTTTGAATTTAAAAAGTGGAGCTGCCCCACTCATTTCTCAGTGCGTCAGTGAATGTTCTGAACATGAAAATGTATCCTCCGGACCCAGGGATCTTGTGGGTCATAGGGACACAGTTTTGGGGGGGTGGCATCCAAATATGCAGATTTACACATCGTATTATGACCAATACGAGGGGGTGGGTAGACGATGTCTGTTGTAGTCTGGCCTACAAAGACGATAAACCCAAGCCGGTAACCCCATTTCCCTTCCATCTGTCAGCCGCACGGCCATACTCGCTAGGACCTGACAACCACACCCCCAACTCCCCCCCCCCCCCCAACCATTCCCCTCTATCTCCATCTCCCCATCCCTCGTTTTCTCTCCACGCACAGCTGTGTTGCGTTTGGATTAGGCCGAGAATAAAACAGGAAGTCGAAATTAAACAAAAAAGCTTAAACACACATGGAGTGCCGCGCACACTCACGCAGGCCCTCCGTGCAGCAAAAGGGGGCCTGTGGAAAGTACACACCCACACACACACACACACACACGCACACACATAATAAATATGCTCGAGAATGTACAAAGTCCTAGCCAGCCTCCCACTGTCTCCCCATAAAGCCAGCGAGAACCACAGGCGTAATATTGGATCAGTGCAGTGTGCCCACACTGGTGCTCACACATATGGCGTGTGTGTGCGTGTGCGCGCGCGTGTGTACATTCATTCCTCCTCTTCTTCACGGTGGTCTGCGGAGGAGGAGGGAGGGAGACATTAAGCATGCAAAGCAAAAAGTCCTAACGTAAAATTCATGCTCATTATATTAATACTGTACTGAAAAAAAATCTATGCTATCTTCTGTTAGCCCGTCCATGGTGTTTCGTATGATGTTAGCATTAGGCTATGTATGTTGGTGCTAATTTCCATTAGCCCGACTATGACATTTTGCATTACGTTAGCATTATGCTCTTCTGGTTTACTTTTCACAAAGTCTTTGCTGATTTCGATTAGCTTGACTAAATTGTTTTCTATTAGGTTAGCGTTACGATAGCTGAATTATGTTCATCTTTTGTTGTACGCTCTGGATGTTATTTGAAGGTTGATGATTATCATAATAATTAGACTGCATCATTCTCAGTAGGGCTCAGTGGTGCGTTGTGGCAGAACGTGGTACTACACTAAAGTTGCGCGACTCTAAATTTGGACTTGCCTGTATCATGGAAAAACAGAATTTCCAAATCTTCAATATGACCGGGGAACGCTATAATAGTAAAAAAAAAAAAGTGAATTCAAACACATTTGGGCAGCAACGGCTCGTTTGCGGTTTTACAAGCTGGACCGATTGTTGATGGATATACTGTAAGTGCTTCATCTTGACTGTCAAAGCCTCGCTCACCTTATGATTCACTCTGTGTGCGCGCGTGCGCGTCAAAGCGCTCATGTGTTCAAGTGTGTATTTTCTCATCGTTTACGTGCGAGCGTCGGAAACACATGGAAACACTTTTTGTTGTCAATGCCACTGACCCTTCCCCTTTCTCGGCGCGCACACTCTCTCTCTCTGTCTCTCACACACACACACATACATACATGTTCTGTTTGATCAATGTGTTGCATATATATAGAATCCATTGTGCTAGATACTCATCCCCACGCATAGCCGGAAGCAAAAGAACATTACCATACGACTCACGCGGGCGCGCACACTCCCCAACAGGAACTTGCATTGTGTTTAGCTTGGCTTTCAGTGGCTGGAACCCAGAGGAATGGAAAGTCCTCCTCCTGCGAGGTTTGTACATATCGTACTGTATTGTACATACATGTCACTGTACGTACACTCACGCTCACACAAGGGACAGATGGACCACACGGACGGAGCTCGCCACATGCACAATGCTGCACTGCTTCGTTTTACAGCCCAGTGCAATGATGTTGCACTTAAGGACATTAGCGCCATGTTTGATGACATAGCATGTGTTGTTGCTGAATACAGAGATTTACGTGTCATATTTGATAGACCAAATATGGGAGATGTGCAAATGTGATGGACATGTGATGGAAGAGTGACAACAGGTAGCATGTTGATTTCAGCTAAATTTTTGCTGAAGATAATGGAATGTCTAATCCTCTCCAATCCTGCTTCTTATGCCTACAGAAATCTTCTCAACCATCTAGCCATCAATATTTCTGCCAAGTAAGTAACATTCACTTATACTTGAGTCCTGCTTCACTTTCTTCAAGTAAAGTACGATGTCCAAATTGAAACGAAACCTCAGGCCTCTTCATATCTCCGAACCTTTATGCCACCTTTCCTACTTTGTTGGATGATGTCATCAGGTCAGGAAGAGATGAAAAGGTGCTTCTTTTCCTACATGGGAAAGGACGGCATTGCTTCAAATGACTTGACGCTTTTTTTTATGGTATGACGTCATGGTGCGACGGTTCGGCATTACTCCGACATGACTCTCTAGCTTGAGGAATTTCCCTGAATAATGTTAGCCTAGCAATTAAATGAAAAGGATACAGATACTGTACTAATTGTTTTTGTGAAGGATCACTGTTGATGTTTTTCATTCATTTTGTAATTCCCCATTCTGCAAGAAATAATATAACGGTGTTTAGAATTCTCTTGTTGTGTGGAACCACACCTCTCCGTTTCTTGGCCTCGTTGCCTGTCCACTTGGGACAAAAATAAGTTTGATTACATTTTTTTATTTATTTTAATATTTAAAAATAATCTTCATTTTAAGTATTTGAGTTATGTACTTTCAGTGAGTTGGGCGCCGTGATTTCATCAGTGTTTAGCAAGAGGAAGCTTGTTTGCATTATTTCGTCTTTCACAAGACAATGATGTCAGTTGTTAACCAGCCCCCCACCACACCCCCCGCAGGCAAAATGAATAACTATTCATTCATTCATTCATTCATTCATTCATTCATTCATCTTCCGAGCCGCTTGATCCTCACTAGGGTCGCGGGGGGTGCCGGAGCCCATCCCAGCCGTCTTCGGGCAGTAGGCGGGGGACACCCTGAATCGGTTGCCAGCCAATCGCAGGGCACACAGAAACGAACAACCATTCGCACTCACACTCACACCTCGGGACACTTTAGAGTGTTCAATCAGCCTGCCACGCATGTTTTTTTGGAATGTGGGAGGAAACCAGAGCACCCGGAGAAAACCCACGCAGGCCCGGGGAGAACATGCAAACTCCACACAGGGAGGCCGGAGCTGGAATCGAACCCGGTACCTCTGCACTGTGAAGCTGACGTGCTAACCACTGGACTACCGGGCCGCTATGAATAACTATACGCTGACAAAATGGAATCGCGCTGCACGAAAGCTCCATTTCTTGTGGAGCGAAGGACTTTGAGTGTCTCATTAATGAATGTTTAGGGTGTGTCCTTACAAACTGGGTGTCAATGAATCTCAAGCTTCGCCATATTCGAAACAATGTCTTTGATCTTCTAAAATGGCATTGTCCTGCAAACATCTGCATTTGTGCGCTATTAATATAAAAAAAAACTGTCACCAATGTACACCCTTAAATACAGTGAATAAAATAGTCTCATTCCACTCGGTTACTTTCCACCACTGATATTTTTACGTCTTCTCCTCTGGATGTTTGTTTTGGGGTGGAAAGCTTACCCCCCTGTCTCGCACGGGGTGTTAGCGAGCGGGGGTCATCTAAACCGGATCTGCGGCAGAGTCGCTTGAGAGGCAGCGGGCGTAATCTGGAGCTAGCTTTGTGCCGGCCAGATTAAAGTCATCATGTTTTGAACCGTTCTCACGGCCACAATATGCCTCCCATTGCTGCTCTGCCACTCCTCACACCGTGTGTGTGTGTGAATCTCCTGTCACACGCACACACACCGTGGCGGGTTCACGAAAAGGACACCTTCCTCGCTATTTCTGAAAGCGGGATCTTGAGCACATTATCTGAGACGACTGCCGCGTGTTCTATTCATCTATTAATTTGCCATCAGCGCCGGCGTATCGTCGCCGCCGTTTGAGGGGGGAAACAGCTGCTAATCCTAATCCCAACGCCCCCCGCGCCCTCAATCCTCCTGCTACGTATATAATGTCAAATCAGACCCAAAAAATAAAAAAACGATCCCCGAGGGCTGCTTTGAGTGGCAGGCTCCAGATGAGAGGTTGGACACTAAGTGACATGCACTCAGATTCCATCATATACGCGTTGGATTTGAGTCGTTCTTGATTTTTTAAAAAAATATATATATTATATATTCATTCATTCATTCATCTTCCGAGCCGCTTGATCCTCACTAGGGCCGCCGGGGGTGCTTTAGCCTATCCCAGCCGTCTTCGGGCAGTAGGCGGGGGACACCCTGAATCGGTTGCCAGCCAATCGCAGGGCACACAGAAACGAACAACCATTCGCACTCACACTCACACCTAGGGACAATTTAGAGTGTTCAATCAGCCTGCCACGCGTGTTTTTGGAATGTGGGAGGAAACCGGAGCACCCGGAGAAAACCCACGCAGGCCCGGGGAGAACCTGAATCAGTTGCCAGCCAATCGCAGGGGACACATAGACGAACAACCATCCACGCTCACACTCACACCTAGGGACAATTTAGAGTGTTCAATCAACCTGCCATGCATGTTTTTGGAATGTGGGAGGAAACCGGAGCACCCGGAGAAAACCCACGCAGGCCCGGGGGAGAACATGCAAACTCCACACAGGGAGGCCGGAGCTGGAATCGAACCCGGTACCTCTGCACTGTGAAGCCGACGTGCTAACCACTATATTAAATATATATTTTAACTCATTAAAACTCCCCAAAATAAAATTCTTGACTTTTCAAGCACAACCACCATGACCAAAATTTGAACGCAGTTGGCGGAGTAGTCTGAAGTCTTCATCAAAAACGTGACAGGATTTTAATTTATGAACATTAACACCGAGCTTCATTAAATCCCGCAAAATTTTAAAATGTGTCAAATTAAAATTTAGTGCGCGTAAAAATGAACCATTTTAGCTACTTTTTAAGTCGATGTGCTCAAACAAAACGGATCTTAAGCTCCTTCATCGCCAGCCATTTTCACGTATTGCTGGAGTCTGTGCCAGGTGACTGGTCGCCAGTCAAGGCGGTAAGAATAAAAAGATTTCCCAAGTCGGTTTTGCTGCGCTTTTCCTGCACAATAGGAAGGAAATGATGAATCCGGCTCACCAATTTGAGTTCACCGTGTGGCTTCTTCTGCTGCAATTGATTTTTATTTTTAAGGCTGTTTGATGGCCGTCTTTCCGGAGTCAACATGACATCTGTAAAGCTGAAGTTTACTGTAGCGTTTAGAGCGAGTCCTGTTGTGTGCAGTTCGGATAAAAAGCAGCTCAATATTTTAACGCCGTCCCCAAAAATATAGGCGGTATTTAATGTCACAAAAATGTCCAATGTATTTTTAAACACCTTACTCCTAATCGACGCCAGCGTACCCTCTGCAGTTGAGTAAATAAATGATGACATTCGCACAAGAGAGCCTGAGAAATCTTTTCAAAACCCTTTCCCACCATAGTGATCTACAACCTGGACAACTCAATTATGGAAAAAAAAAAAATCTTTTTCGAGGCAGCAATTAAAAATTGAACACGGTTGGATAAGTGTGCACACCCTTTTATAACTGGTGATATACTGTAACTGTGTTCTGAATCAACATGTTGGAATATAATTGATTAAGTGGGAGTCAGCAGACCACTATCGCCATTTAACTGGCCTGTCTTTAACCCCCAAACCCAATTCAGCTGTTCTAGTAGGCTTTTCCTGACACGCTTACTGTATATATAAATCTGCCGCTTTGTTTGCAGCGTCAACGTTTGAAGTCCACCATTGAAAATATGATTACGAACAATGCCGAATGGAAGCAAGCAGGTAGGCTATGTGTGTGTGTGTGTGTGTGTGTGTGTGTGTGTTGCTGTGTTCACGAGGGACTCGGAGCAGCTCGACCTCTGGTGCCATCTGTCCGTGACGGGGCAGAAATGCAAATGGCAACGTAGTCGCGCAATAATACCACGGGGCTCTCCGTTAAGAGCGGCCTGCAGAAATAAACTAGGTCAGACGGACCAGCAGCCAGCTGTGTGTGTGTGTCTAATAAGGCACACGCGCCTCTCTTTGTGTGGGGAAACGGCTATACGTCTGTACATAGAGGGGTGGGGGTCGGGGGGGCTTCCAGTTAGGGCTCATAATATGCATATGGAATGCACTCCTCCATCTATTAGGTCCCATTATTTCATGGCCTCGATGTGTTCTTTACCGCTCACTCATATACAGTCCATGTTTTGGCAAGCCAAGCTCAGGAACTGGCCCAAAAAAAAGGGGGGGGGGGCGGTGTGACAAATAAATGCTCTTATCCCAGGCCGAAATTAGACCGCAGCCGGGGCGACGCTGATAGGCGGTGCATTAAAACTCCCTTTCAAAAAAAAAATATTTAAAAAAAAAAGGGAAAACGAGCCGACTGGGTGATGCAACGGCAGGGCAACGCTGGCATAATGCAGACAGATGCGTCCTGCTCTCTCGTATTGCTGCGACGACGCCTCTGAATTATGAATGAGGCCTCCTGCACCTCCCTCAATGTAAAAACCGCCCTACTCCTCCTCTTCGTCGTACTCGTAGGAAGGGCGATGGCGGCAGTAGTCTCACGCCTTGCTCCGAAAACATCTTTGAGGCTTATTGGAGGGGTCTGCTTAAATCCCCTTTGTGTCTGTAGACATGCTCAAACAAAGCAGATGGCTCTTGGGTGTGCGTGGAAGACAATTACTGCTGCATCTCCAGACCACCGAGGCAGCTTCAAAGTGCTTTGTGGTCAGTTAATACAGCGCTACCTCCGAGGTCGAACCCACTTTGTTCGGTGACGCCGGTCGAAAATTTCGGTTTGGAGATATATGGCAGTACACCATTCACGACCCCCCAGGGTCATGGTTCTTATGGGTTTTTAACAGTATATTGTATCTTATTTTACATCACCATCAGTGTAGTACCATGTTTTGCCACAACATGCCAAGCAGTACTGAGGTCTCCGGTAAGAGATCCAGCGTAATACAGGAAGAAGTGTTGCTGCTTCATATATATATAAAATAATAATAATAATAATAATACATTTTATTTATAAGCGCCTTTCAAGACACCCAAGGACACTTTACAATAACATAAAACACAAAACAATACAGATTTTGGAACGTTTATAACTGTAATATTGATGCGAATTTACGTTAGCTTAGCATTTTGCATTATGTTAGTGTTACAGATATACATTATGTGATTTTGTTGGATAGATATGCGTTTAAATGTTGAATTCTCTTTTGTTTACACGTGTTTAAGACGTTTGAGTGAGTAAAACCAAGTGTTCTTATGTACAGTATGGTCTCTATATCACAGATTTGAAATTGATCATGTGATGGTAAACCGGGGTTTATTGTAATCAGTTCTATCATGATCAAAATTCATGATAATAAAGGACCATATTTAAAAAATATATATCAAAAGACATTCTGTGACCCCGCTCACATGCTTCAAACACTTTTAAAGTAATCCTTACTAACAAAAGTTGGCCTGCTTAATGCTAACACGAAACGCCATAGATGGCTGCTAGCATAACCTTCAAACACCGTTACTTTAACCCACATGCGTGTTAAAGTAGCAGTTTAACACAAGCAGAGAATACGACAACAAACAATGCGACCAAAAATTGAATCCTGGTCAGTTATTGTGCCTTTTGGCGCTGTCGTAAATCATTATTGCGACGAAAGGAAGCCGCATGCTAAAACAAGCGATTTTCCCCATAATGGTTGCCATAACTACGTCTTCCATTTCTTCTTTGTTTTTGGCATTTGGCAAATACATTTAGTGCGTTACCGACACCTCCTTTAGCATGCAGCATCCACATAGTGTCAGTAATCCACCAAAAGTATTTGCCAAGCACCAAGAAGAAGTCATAGCAACTAACGTGTGACTCCATGATCAATTTTATTCCTGGTTTGATTTACACTGTGGAGTGTATAGCCCGAAAAATACAATATGATTTCCGCTCTTCGGGAACGACTATTGAAGCTTGTGGGATGCCTCTTCCTTCTTCTTGCTCTCGTCTGTTGCCTTTTTTTCCCAGTAGCCCCTCACTGGTGCCTGAAATATTGTGGCACAAAGTGGTACTTCACCAGAGGCGCCTACCTCCACATTTAAACTGACCTGTTTACTGTAAAAGCACCAAATAACAATGGCTCAAAACGCGCTATAGTTCGGGTTGTCACGCCTTTGACATAGTAGCTGTTTAGTTGGCATCATGAAATCTACTTTTTTTTTTTCAATGCAATCGGCAGAACGAGGCTGAATAATGAATGCCCGCATGCCTCTCGCAATCATCGCCGACATGAATCGTCTATTTATAGTCTGCTCAAACATTTCCTACTCAACCTAACTGCTAACTTTCTCGTTTTTTTTTTTTCAGTCCCCCCCCCCCCCCCCCTCTTTAATCCTCCGACTGATCTGGGCCTCCGATTACACATTCAACCCAGTCACGGGGGAGCGTTCTCATTTCCTGCCGTTTGGTCCTCTCCAACCAAACGGCCTCCTCCTCCACTCCCAGAATTCTCTTGCCTTCCTCCGACGGAGATGTCCCTTGTGACTCTCTTGAGGAGCTGGTTTGTGTGTGAACCAGGATGGCCAGTATCCCCCCCACCCCCACCCTTCCACCCCCCCCCCCCCCAAAAAGTGTGTTTTTGGGGTAGGGGGATGGTGATGCGGGCGGGCACATGTGGCGTGCGTGTGGAACCCTGCAAGTATGATGATGCATGAAGTTAGATGAAAAGGTGACATGAGGTTAATATTTTCCAGGCTGGTGGGTGGGAGGTGATAGCACTGTGGTGTGTGTTCATGCGTGTGAGTGGTGTGTGTGGCTGCGTGCATGCGTGTGTTAAAAAAAGAAGGAAAAAAAAGAGAGAGGGGAGGTGGGGACAAACGGTATATGTGTGGGCGAATAGGGAGCTTTTCACATAAACTGTTGCCATGATAAAAGGCAGATTATTGATTTGTTTGGATCATATATTAAAGAATGTTTTGGGGGGAAAAACGTAATATATTGTATTTCAAATTCGTTCCAGTCATCTGGTAAAATTGGGTTTGCATAATTCATATATAAATATAAGTACATTAATTACAGTAGTTTTCGTATGCGGAAAAAAGGATGCATTTTTTAAAAATTACGAGTGACAAAAATTTCACTCGTGACTCGTCAATTACTAGATTTTTAAAAATGATGTAATTCACAAAAATCATTATAAATGCATGAAATGTGTTTAATACGATATCTCGTTATTCTGGTGTGTTTTTTTTGTCTTAATTAGCAGCAAAGCTCCCATTCTGTTCAAAAAATTGATTTTTTTTTTTTAACCAAAGTGAAATGTAAATTAATATCATGCCATAATACCATATATTTCTTAATAATGCAAAATTAATAACATTAGACATCATTGTTTTATTGATCATTCAAGCTATCAATAGATTAAAAAAAAGATGAATCATATATTTATTTAAAAAATAACAATGATGTAAATCAAAATTTTCATTCTCCACATAAACATGATTTAGCAATATTGTAAATCTAATAGCATAGTGGCCTAAATCATATTTGAACATTTTCGGAAAACAAGAAAAAAAAGCACATTTTTAAAAAAATTGATTAGGTAACATTAAATGAACGGTATTTAGGCAACAAAACTATAGACGACTGTTGGCCTCAAACAGTCAATTCTGCTGGAATATCAATTATTGATATTTGCGGCAATCATGAGTTTGCAAGTTGGGGTTCTGTCATCTTGTGTCTTTGTTGTGAACTGCTAGAAAGGCCATTTTGAAATTTTAATTCATCCTTTTTTTTTCCTTTCACGGTCTACGTTATTATATTAAGTAAGTTTGGAGCAAAAACATTTAAGACTCAGCCTCCGCATGGTGCAGTCATCGTGCACAATGGGAATGTGTACCTAATGAAGTGAGCCACTCAGAGGAGAGGTAAAGGACGGGACAAGCGGGGTTTAAGCGAGCGTGGCCCAGCCTACAGGCTCGGCTTAGCCTCTTAAATCCCCGCTCGGGATTTCCTCGCTGCAATATCAATACTCCCGACAGATCCATCACGACGGGATCTTCCAAGACGGCCTTATTCTTGTCTTTCCTCGAGCCAATGGGCGCTCCTCTCCATTGTTTTGCCAATGGATGCCCCCTCCGCCATCCTCAAATCCCATTTTGCGTACACTGGGCTGAAGATACACTAAGCTCTAATTAAGTCAACCGCTGGACGTGTTGCTGTTTTATGGGGGGGGGGGGGGGGTCTCTCCTCGCATACACACACACACGTATGGAAAGCCGCTGCAGCACTTCGTCCATATCCTTGATTTCCATTTTAAGCTCTATGCACTGGAGAAACAAAGGTGTCCCCGTTTTTTTGTTGTATAAGTTGTAACTTTTTTCTTTTGTACCCCACGAGGGTTCACAATTGAACTCCCTCGGGGCAAATAAGTGCCATTGACGGTTTAGAAAAGGTTCATGAATTGTCCGAGCTGGCAAAGCTACCATCCATCCATCCATTTTCCGAACCGCTTGATCCTCACTAGGGTCGCGGGGGGTGCTGGAGCCTATCCCAGCTGTCTCCGGGCAGTAGGCGGGGGACACCCTGAATCGGTTGCCAGCCAATCACAGGGCACACAGAGACGAACAACCATTCGCACTCACACTCACACCTAGGGACAATTTAGAGTGTTCAATCAGCCTGCCACGCATGTTTTTGGAATGTGGGAGGAAACCGGAGCACCCGGAGAAAACCCACGCAGGCCCGGGGAGAACATGCAAACTCCACACAGGGAGGCCGGAGCTGGAATCGAACCCGGTACCTCTGCACTGTGAAGCCGACGTGCTAACCACTGGACTACCGGGCCGTGGCAAAGCTACCATGTCTCTATATTTTTATTTCCATGCAAACGTACAAACAAGCGCTAGCAAGCGTTGCCAGGAAATAAATAGTGTGAGTAGTAGTCATCGAGACCAGGGATGGGCACTTCAAACGAACTGTCAACGGTTCTTGTGAAGACCAAAAAAGCTGTTGGATGTATATTGCTGGGGCGGCCCGGTAGTCCAGTGGTTAGCACGTCGGCTTCACAGTGCAGAGGTGCCGGGTTCGATTCCAGCTCCGGCCTCCCTGTGTGGAGTTTGCATGTTCTCCCCGGGTGGGTTTTCTCTGGGTGCTCCGGTTTCCTCCCACATTCCAAAAACATGCGTTGCAGGCTGATTGGACGCTCTAAATTGTCCCTAGGTGTGAGTGTGGTTGCGAATGGTTGTTCGTTTGTGTGTGCCCTGCGATTGGCTGGCAACCGATTCAGGGTGTCCCCCGCCTACTGCCCGAAGACAGCTGGGATAGGCTCCAGCACCCCCCCGCGACCCTAGTGAGGATCAAGCGGCTCGGAAGATGAATGAATGAATGAATGCTAAACTTTTTTCTGTCATTGGATCATTCATCATTACCGTTTAGTGTGTTTAGGTTGCCCCCTTGTATGACTATTGGGGTGCATTAGTAGAATAACCGTGTCTTACTAGTAATATTGTACCCACTTTATTACTTTTTGACATTTTTGCACACCAGTAGGACGGTTTTGACATATTATAGGACAACAATATGTTACTCGTGTAGCACACATTTGTCAACTTGTGCAGATTTTGCCACACTAGTACCATGTGGTCGTACTAGTATGCCAAAGTTGTGGTCGTAGTGAAGACAAAGAGTGAACTAGCCATTCTACTTTTGCACTCAGTTGTCTTACATCAGAGGGACAAACTACTGGACCTTAAGCTCTGAGATGGAAAAAAAAAAAATGCTCAAACAGTTTCCCATACACATGGCCTAGTGCCAGCTTTACAGATTTACCGATCGTGTACAAGCATGGACATAAGAGTGCCTTTGACCGCAGTGAACACAAAACCCACATTGGATCAGTGGAAGTTTGTGAGCTTCCCTTGAGAGATCCGCGTCATGAGCGCTGAGGTTATTTCCTGTAGCGCAAGGAGCGGCCCGACTCTTGACTTCCTGTTCTGTGCGTGCGCCGGAGCCTCAGTCCAAATTTTGCCTTCGCAGGATGAGCAGCACTGCAAAATTTGAGCTTCTAACATTGCAAACGTGCTCAACAGAAGAGCTGGAAAGCTCATTTTAATTAGTTTATAAAGTGGACATGTATGAATATCCTTTGTTTCATTTAATCTTTTATTAGTTTCAGGATTGGGTTTCATTTTTTTTATATGCATATGGCGTATTAGTAAGTAAAACAACAAAGTTTCTATCTGTTAGCTATTGTTCTTAAAGACTTTGTTTCAGTTTGTTATGCAAAATATTTTTTTTTCGGAATTAGTCTGCCATTTCTTTTTGGTTTATTTATTTAACTTAAACCATAATAACATTGTCACAGGGTGACCTAGTGGTTCGCACATCTGCCGGACAGCCGAGCATCTGCGTTTGAATCTTGGCTCGGGCCTTTATGTAAACTTTGTGAGTCCTCAGAATGCTTGTGGATATGTTGTGCTCCCTCTAGTGGTAGACGAAAAAACAATTCCCTCAGTATAGTTCAGTTGTATTTAACTTTTTTAGTACCGATTCATGGTTTACAATAATCCTCCATCCATTTTCTGTATCCTTATTAGCGTCCTTAGCCTACAGTCTAATTTGTAAACGTGGTTGGTTGGTTGCATTTACCTGTATGTTTGCTGCCATAAGCTGGCAACGAGTCCAAAGTGTCAGCCACCTGTCGCTCAAAGTCATCTGGAATAATAGAATACAGTTCAAGGACAAGCGCTCTGGAAAACAAATGGGTTGTCCTTAACGTCTTCTAAAAACAATATCACGATAACACCATTTTACTGTCATGCAATTCATTTGCTATCGGCTATATACTTTGTAAAGGTTTTTCCGTTCACATCTTGAGGAAAATCTAGACACATTATCAGTAATATTTATTTGAAAGACGGGTAAAAAATATACTTTTTGTGACATACTGTCGGACGTCTTCTGAGGCTTCTTACACAGTACAATAACCCCCTCTAGCGTATAAATGTGGAATAGCAATAATATGCAAATCCAAATTACAACCTTTTTTTGAAGAAATAAAGATTACCGTATACACCTGTGAATGTCATCAAAAAAGAATTAACACAATCCCACATTACTTCAGAAATATGCTTATTTGCTTTCATGTATTTTTAAGGTTGTTTCTCATTTATTTCACGTATTTGGAATGGGTTCTTTTTGTACACGATTATTTATTTGGTATACTAAATGCTTTCCCTCCAAGTTTTCTATTATTTGTTTGTATTATTTGTATCCGAAACTACACAATCATATGTAATATTTTCTTAAAAGTAACTAAAGTCACGCCGTCAACTCGTCGGGGTTGCACGCATGCGCAGAATACTCGTTGGAGTTTCACTTTAAGTCCAGTTAACATGAAGACGTCTTATTCCTTTGTCTCTTCGTCGCTTACTCGTTTTTCCATCCTTGTTTTGTTCGGCTCCCATTTGTCACTGTAAGTAAAAGTTTAATATGTTATTTTATTGGTTGTATGTACCGAAAATTACGTGTTGTGGCTATTGCTAGTTTACTTGAAAACGCATCTGTCCGATTAAACTGATCAAGCTTCACTGGGTGACATTCGTGGGGAAGGTGCCTCGAATGCTGTTTGAAGAAGCACGCCTTCGCGTGTCAAATTCTATTTATCAAATTAAATGCACGTTTCCCACTTTCACTTTTGAATATTACCGCACGACAGGGGCGTCGACGCGTCATCGCGGCTCCAAAAGAAAAGAGAAGTCCTGTGTGCGGATGGACTGTACCAACATGACTCAATAACCTGTTGCCTGTGTGCCATTGGTGAGCAACCACATTATCATTACAAACTTTACCATTTTAAAAACGGGGAACATCCATGCAAAGATTATACGAAATCCTTTATTATTTTTTGGTTGACGGAAACAAAGTCCAAGTAGCTGAACAACCCATATGGCAAATACATGTTAAGTGCGATGTTTTTGCTTTGTATCCATTTATTAGGTCTGTTTTAAATGATTAAAAATTGCATCGTGAGTAATACAACAAATAATATGATTTAAAAATAGCCCTTGGTACACTGCAATGCGGTTCTACAGCATTATGAACTATAACCACAATTAAAAAAACAAACATTTAATGTTACTGCAAAGGGCGTGACAGATTACTGGTCAACACTGACAACTTGAATTATTTTTACTTATTGTAAAATATCACTTATCACTCCATCAAATGGTTACTCCTGGCAGGTCAGCGACTGAAGAAGCACTGCACTGCTGCCAGTCCACAAGATACGCAATGTGAGCCATGTGAACCGGGCTTGTACAACAGCCACCCAAACCAGGACAACAACTGCAAGCGCTGCACCTCCTGCTCACATCAAAATGGTACGTCTGTTTCTTTTAAGACTTAATAAAATACATTAATTCTTGTCAACATATTTTCCATGTAGCCAATCTGGAGGTGGAGTCTGCTTGTACCCGAGCACGCGACACCAAGTGCCGGTGCAAAGCGCACCACTATTGCATTAGCGCCGATGATCAAGACTGTAAACTCTGCAGTTCTTGTACAGAGTAAGTTGATCATAACAACAGTATGTCAGATAACGTTTGTATCCCCTGTCCGAGATTTATTTTTTGGGCCGGGGCGCAGGTGCGGCCTGGAAGGCGTCAAAGTAGCCTGTACAGCCACCAATGACACTGTATGCAATGACAAATTAAAAGGTATGGTTTTGAAACATTTTTATTGTCATGAATTTGCGGGTTGATGTGGTAGATGATCATCTTTTTAATGCTTTTGCTTTAGTGAGAACTCGTGTCTGGATAGCAGTCGCTATAGCTTGTGCAGCTGTCACAATAATAATAATAATTGGTGTGTCCTTTCGAAGGAGCCGCAAACACCGTGAGTATTCCTAGTAGTGTATAGCTAGTGTGTTACGGTTTGTGTTTCCTCGTCTTAATAATGGCATACCTCGTTTTGGGATGATTTGACTGATCAGGAAGGAACCACCAACGGAGCTCGAACAATCCAGCGACGATGGGGTTGGTAAGTATTTCGACTATAAGTCGTGTATGCATATTTGTGATGCGTGTCAAGACAGTAGTGGTGGCTCTAAAACGGATCCCTGGGGAACTCCGGCATATCCCATTTGCATTTTCATGAGCTTGGAGGTAATGCAATGATAAAAAAAATAATGATCTCTTTGGCCTGTCAGGCAAATGCTTTGTTCGCCGTCGCAAGTTATTTGGTAAAAATGACAACCGATGTCAGTTGAATGCAACATGGATGACTTGAATGGAAACAACCACGTGCGGCGTTCATGTGTTGTTCTGATTTGTCTGTGTTACTGCTGCGAGATCCCCATTTTGTAGGAGGCACAGGTTGGTCAGCTGTTTCGAACCGCCGTCGTGCTCGTCAGCATGCTTGTAACCGTTTTCATATTTCATTCCGGCAACATGGAGCATGGAGTTGACTTTCTTTTGTACTTTTCTGTTCCAGGAGATGGAGCCAATTAACAGTAAGTAACGTTATCTGTGCTCCAGTCTATCCACCGACTTTGCCATGAACCTCGACCATTGTCATTTTTGTCATCTTTGACTTTAGGACCCTTAGGACCCATACCATGTACAGACCCTTCGCGGCACCTGCCCGCGATCGCAGAAGAGCTCGGGTGGAAGACTATGGTCAACGTGGCAACGCGGAGCGGGATAAACATGGTCACAATTGACAGCTGCAGACTCGACCACCCGCATGACAGTGAGGAGCGCACACTGCAGCTACTGAGGAAGTGGACCGAGTATCAAGGCATGGACGCTATGGAAAACTTGATCCAAATCCTGCACGACATCAGGCAGAATTACAAAGCGCAAAAGGTGAAGTCCATTGTATTCCAAATTTGACATTATATGCACTTTTACTTGAAAGAACAACTGTGACAGATGATAGGATTTCCAAGGAGAATGTTTTTATGCCAGTGCACAAAAACATAAAAATATTTTCAGTGAGCGAAATTTTGAGCTAAAATCTTATATGTGCAATTATCATGAATTAATTTGAACAATACGGGTCGAGGGCAGCCCGGTAGTCCAGTGGTTAGCACGTCGGCTTCACAGTGCAGAGGTACCGGGTTCGATTCCAGCTCCGGCCTCCCTGTGTGGAGTTTGCATGTTCTCTCCGGGCCTGCGTGGGTTTTCTCCGGGTGCTCCGGTTTCCTCCCACATTCCAAAAACATGCGTGGCAGGCTGATTGAACACTCTAAATTGTCCCTAGGTGTGAGTGTGAGTGCGAATGGTTGTTCGTCTCTGTGTGCCCTGTGATTGGCTGGCAACCGATTCAGGGTGTCCCCCGCCTACTGACCGGAGACAGCTGGGATAGGCTCCAGCACCCCCCGCGACCCTAGTGAGGAACAAGCGGTTCGGAAGATGAATGAATGAATGAATACGGGTCGAAATGTTTACATCAGAATTTGTGTTGTGTGTGTTTATACCAAAGTGTTTACATCTCTTCCAGCAGTTAAGCTTGGAACAAAAGTAAGCAACTCACAAAATGAGTCTTAAAAAAAGCTGTAAAGTTGTCTGTCCCTTGCCATCAAGGTTCACTTTTTGCGCTCTCCCTGTGACTTTTAAATTCTCCATATCTAATGTTTTATCACATATTTTTATTTGTTTTGATTTTTTTTTTTTTTTGCTGAAGTCCTGGATTTTGCATGCTTCATTTTGTCCACGAGGACTGTTAACTGCAGACAAAAATTCCGCCTGGTATTGTGATGAGGGATTTTTATATAACCTACAGAGGTGAACTTAATTTGCCCTTGTCTCAACTTTTCATGCGCATGTCCACCCGTTAATCTCCCTGTACGTTTTGCACAACTTGCTGTTCTTTCCAAGGTGGTGAACAGCAAAGTTTACAACAACAGTTGGACCCATGAAAATGTCAATATTTTTAGGCTTTTCTGTGACTCTACCAGTCTCTCTATTTCTTTTGCAACCTGCTGAGTGGTGACACTCTGTGCATATAAATTTCATCCGAAAATGTCACCCAAAAAACGAAAATCCCTTTTTGTGAATAGTCTCGAAAAGGATGATTTAAGCCTTGTCTGCTTTGGAGACCTCTGGCTGTGTTTGTATGTCGTGCAATAAATAAAATATACCGGTAGACTGACAAAATATAGTTTAATCTTGGTTTTAAAAAAGGTTCTGTATTCAAACATATTCAAACAACAGATGAGAATGAATTTACTTTACCATAAAGACTAGAATTTATGCACAAAGAATAGTTTGGAAGAAAAAAAAAACATGCTGTATTATTTTCTGTGTATTGTAGTAAAAATGCTGTTTAAAATGTTGATGTAAAATTAAACAGCAGATGCAAACTTGTATTTTGTAAGCCTTTTCTTGTTACCAAACACGACAGTAACTTAAACAATTCTTGAATAAACTGTTATTCTTGACTTCTTTATTTGGTTTCAGTCATAACTACCCTCGAAGGGAAACGGTAATTGAAATGTGGCCCTTGACAAAAATGGGTTCGTTACCCCTGAAATTGAGGTTCCGTCAGGCCGTCCAATATTCACGCATGCGCAGTACAGCTTGTTGGCCAAATATGGTGATTTTTTTTTCCTCTTGGGCGTTGACTTCCGTTTCTGGGTGGAGCACTCGAACAGGAAATGTCAACGAAAAGGAGCCTTGCACTCCCCCGTGATTCCCCCAAAATCCACAGAGCCTGACTGACGACTACATAAAGAATCTTACCATGAAACCAAGAAGATATTGCGTGAAAGGTAAACCCCGACATTATTGTTCTGATCTGTCTCGGCCACCGTAGTGACTATTTCAGATACGTGAAGGTATGAAACTTCCGCTCAACTTAGCGTAAGGCGGGAAGCTGAGAACTGCTAAAATGATCGATGCGATACGATACTACTTCCCTTTTTAATGACTTTTCGCTTATAACTAACCCCTCATATAAAGAATAGTCATCACAACGCGTTTATTGTTGTTGTTGTAGCAGCACCAGACTGCAACGTGACTCGTGTCTGGAAACACGTTGTAGTAAGTGTGCCCGGGTGTTCCTATTTTGTTGCCCTGACAACAGAGGAGGAGTCCCGTCCCGCTTGGCACACTCGCGTCAAGTTGGAGAAGTTTTCGTCGATTTTTTTCTCCCACAGCCTGAGCTCATAATTGCACTTAAGACGTTTAATAACAGAAAAAGGTCAGACTCGCTCAAGTTTCCCGATGACTTAAGACAGCGGTTGTCTCACTTTTTACCCCACGTACCCCCTCAAAAACTTCATCGGTCGCAAAGTGACGCCATCACGGCCAGCATTAAAATACAGGAATGAGGTCTTGTTCGGTTTTTTTTTTTTTCAAAAAGGAGGCAAGGGTTTTGATTCCCAAAAGTATATTCGCGATTCATAGAAACTGTTGGATTATTAAAGAACGCTCTGTGAAGCGGGAAGTCAAATTTAAAAAATATATTTACAATAATGCACTCAATGCACTCCCACTTGTCTAAACTCTGTATCCTGGTTAATATATTGTTTAATAATATAATAATATTGTTTCTGTGGAAGAGGAAAAATCCACCAATTTTAATCGGTCAGAAATCGTATGCAAATGGTTGTTACGATTGTAGTGTTGTTGATGTATTGTGTTATATTTTTGCCATTTTATGCTAAATGTTCTGGAAAGCGCTTGGTTACAGTTGCAGCTATTTTGAAAGCATTATATCAATAAATATGTCATGTGTTATTTGTATTGTACTAATATCGTCTCCGGGGACTTGCATTTTGCCTTGTTTGCTTTTTCAACTGAAAATGATATCCACTGCCAAAGCCTGCGGTATAACGACAGTCACGGCTCACCTCTGTTCTGGGTTTGGTAATGTGACGTTTGTAAACTGAGCCCTTTGATATTTAAAAGTATCAACTTGTGTGTAACTAAGCCAAGACGGTGTTAGATGGCGTCCATTTTGTATATCCGCCCTAGGCTAAGTTTGCTCCTCCTTACTGTTTTCATTTCAGCACAACCCCCCACCACCCCACCCCAAAACAACAACTTTGTCTCATCCATGAGCATACCCAATGGCCATATGGCTATTTTCATGTGAGGATGTTAATAATTGCGTTATCGTATGCCATCCTGTCGTGTTTCGCCAGAGTTGAGTGAAGCGCAGCAAAACTATGCAAGGCCTTTATGTAACTTCCTCTTGCAATGTTAATCATATTCTTTCATGAGTCTCAAGGTTCATGATGGCTTCCCCCCCTAATTATTATTATTATTATTATTGTTTTTTTGGGGGGGGGCGTTCTTTGCACGTTTGCTGTGAACAATAAAAGGTTATCATTCAACAAAAAAAAAATGATGTTCACGCTTCCTTCCTCTCGTGTGCTCGTGCGTCACTCGGCCCGCCGCTGCTGTCGTTCGTCTGCTTCCCTCCAAAGGGTGGAGTGCTTTATACACACAACTGGATCGTCTTCCTGTCAAAATGGCACCCACTTTATTAAGCGCACCTCCACAAATATCATACATTTATGTTTTGTCACCGTGCTTGGTTGTGGTTGTTGGGATTTGAGACCGTCGGACAAAATAAAATACCTTCCCCTCAGAAAGTATTGGAACAGTGAAGCCACTTACTTCATTCTTGCTGTCAAATAAGTCGCCCTTGCCAGTAGTTGGCGCTATACTGCGTCAGTCTGATATCATCTCTGTCCAAAAGAAAGATTCTGTCATTGTGTTAAATGAAATGTTATATCCAACCGCTGCCTGTTATTTGATATTTGCCTCGATGTGGTTGAGAGCTGAAATTTTTCCACCTTTCTGGTTCGCTGTTCTTTGTTCCTACAACCTCGAGACCACGAATCAGGCCGCGAGTGGAACAGAAAGGTAGTTGAAGACCTCTGACACTTTGGTCCAAAGTCCTATAGGAGGTGCCGCACGATTGTTTCGTCGATATTTTGATTGACCCAACTGTAAATCTTCTGTAGATCTTCCGATCCAGAAATTCTATGGGATCTCTCCGAAAAAAAAGTCTTCACAAATGTGTCTCAGATTTGCGTTTTAGTAAAGCCATTTTTGTTGCGTGTTCCAGGAAGTGAGCCGCATCTGCACGGTCGCCTGCGAGACGCTTAGATGCGGTGACCGGAACCAAAGCCCAAAGATGCAGGGAGCCATCGCGAGGTTGTGTATGGTGGTCGCCGCCGCCATTTTGAACCACCCTTCGCTTATTCCGCAAGAAAACGCCACCATCGCAGCGCAGGACGAAGAGCTGATGGTGCGCATGCGGGAGCACGCCGAGAGGCTGGAAAGGGAACGGTCCAAGTTGGAGGCGGAGCTCTCGCGGGAGGTCGCGAAGGAGGACGAGGGCGGCGGCTGGGAGGACGGTTACAGCTGGTACTTCTGGGGCACGGTGTCCTTTGTGGTGTTCTTGGCCATTGAGATGGGCGGGATGGACACGTTCGAGTCGGACCCTGGGGCGCTCGATGACGACGACGAAGCGCTTCCCGCTCGCGCGCTGGAACTAGACAAGGACATCCTGAGCCACTTCTACAACCGATGGACTTACATCTCGTCCCACGACACCGGAAGGATGAGGGAGTTCGTGGAGGGTTTTACCGACGACCTCCTGGAGTCCCTCAGGAGCGTTTCCGATCGAGATGCCGACGTGGAGGTCGGGGACTTTGTCGGAATCGGAAGCATGTTCGAGTCTTGGCAAGTCCGGAAGACTCCGACGTGTGACCTCGTGGTGCCTTTATCACCTCCGGATGCGCTCGACTTCCGGGTCAACCTTTGGTGTGACCCGTCAAGCGACATGCCCCCCGACAGGCAAGGTTGCGGCACCGTCCGGGTGAGCAGGTTCGGGGACCGCCAGGGGGGTTGCCTGTGCGGCTCGGCCAACCTGGGAGAGGACATGCTGTGCTTACTGCACGGGAAAACCGACGCGGACCACGTCGTAGACCGTGATCTTGACGCGTCGCTCTTAGCTAAGGATCGAGTCATGAAGTGGTTTCAGGTGTCCCTCACCAAAGCGTGGGGGCGCATCTCCCACAAGTATGACTTTGAGGTCACGTTTTGCCGACTTGACGCGACGGGCGCCCTCAAAGTCCGATTCCCTTCGGGGAAGGCCATCGTGGTGAACCTCATACCGGCCATCCAGATGGTGGACACTGACGCTTATCTGGTCTCTCACTTCCCCTCGGACGGCGACGGTCCTCCGGATCCGTTCTGGCTTCTCTCGCTGGGCGTCTACGAGAGGAATCTCCTGAAACACTTGGCCAAATTCCTACCTCGACATTCCTGCCATCTGCACTGCCTTCAGGCGGTCACCTTCCTGCACGCAAAGCAGACGACCCTCACGGGGGCGAACGCTTTGACCGACTACCACTGGAAGACGGTCCTCTTGCATCTGTTGCTGCGTGATAAACCGTCGGCGTGGAGCGCCGACAAAACCGAGTCCAGACTGCGAGACATGTTCGGCTTCATGCGCGGGAGCCTGCGGCAGAAGACACTCCGTCACGTCCTCATCGGAAACCGCAGAGTGCCGCCAGAGATCCGCTTTCCCGAGACGATCCGCAAAGCAGAGCCGGTCAATCTCTTTCGAGGTTTGGTGTTGAAGAGGGACCTTTACGCGGCCACGGTGCGCCACTTACAAGAGATGTTGAGGAACGCTGCCGCGCTTTTACAAGAGTACACGCCGCTCTCGATGTCTGGTGGAGGCTTGGATTACTAGAAAGATGGTAGACGTAAAGCACTTTCCGTATTTTCCGCACTATAAGGCGCACCTTCAATGAATGGCCTTTTTCAAAACCGTTTTCATCTATAAAGTGCACCGCATTATACGCCGCATAGAACAGGAGTTATAATAGTGGCTGCAGTTCCGTTATGCATCCACTAGATGGAGCCACGCTAAAGGAATACAACATAATGCAGCTTTATTTCTTTATATTTCAGCTGCAGCGCTTTCACAACAGCTTTACAGAACATTTAAAGTACCATGTCCAAGAAATCTGAATATTGCATTATAGGGGGCGCTGTCAGCTTTTGAAAAAATGCTTTTAGGTGCATCTTATATTGCGGAAAATACGTTTAAAAAATTCAAACGCATATATCGACGTGTTGTGCTGTTGCTACACTATATGGACAAAAGCCTTTTGACGCGGCTCTTAAAATTTGAATCATTAGAGGGTTGAGAAATCAATCCGGGGGGTTTGCGTAGTCACGTTCGCTCCCCCCCCCCCTGAATTTGTGAACAATTCGGGAAGCTTTTGGGCGCAAAGCGCTTTTCTTATCCCGTGCACAAAATAAAGTCCATGAAGGGATGCTCGGATGAGTTTGGCGTGGATGAAGCCCACCAAACACCTCTGGACTGAACTAGAACAGAAATGGTGAGCCAGGAGACCCTCTGGCCAAACACCCTTGACGGGCATTAGGAAGCGGCGAGTTTTCTTCCGTTTTCACTTCTTTCATGGCCAAGTGTCCCAATTCTTTTGTTCATATAGTGTACAATTCAGTAAACGATTCTGATCTGTAAGAGCGGGTGCATCTTAAAATATGGGGGGTGTCGAGGGGTGTATTGTTTACTCCACTGTATGGAGGAGTTAGTTGCACAGTGTCCTCGTGATGCTGCGGGTATCCAATAACTTTTGCAAAAAAAAAAAACACCAATTTGGAAACAAATGGGGAGAAGAATGCAAACTACCTCGTTTTGATGGCAGCTACGTGTTAAATTCTTATTCACCCTAAGCCAATAAAATCACTTCCCCTCTCAGACTGTGAACGCAACTTTTATTTTCAGATTTTTATAAATTGTTAAAAATATCCATATATATCTATCCATCCATCCATCCATCCATTTTCTGGACCGCTTAATCCTCACTAGGGTCGCGGGGGGTGCTGGAGCCTATCCCAGCCGTCTTCGGGCAGTAGGCGGGGGACACCCTGGATCAGTTGCCAGCCAATCGCAGGGCACACAGAGACGAACAACCATCCACGCTCACATTCACACCTAGGGACAATTTAGAGCGTCCAATCAGCCTGCCACGCATATTTTTGGAATGTGGGAGGAAACCGGAGCACCCGGAGAAAACCCACGCAGGCAAGGGGAGAACATGCAAACTCCACACGGAGGCCGGAGCTGGAATCGAACCCGGTACCTCTGCACTGTGAAGCCGACGTGCTAACCACTGGACTACCGGCCGCCCTCCATATATATATATATATATATATATATTATATAAACAAATAAAAGGAACACTCAAGCAGCACAATGTCGCTACGAGTGTTCCTTGATTTTTTTTTTAAATAAATTTTTAAAAAATGTGTTAAAATGTTTGCATAACTGGAAAAATGCTGCCCAACAACCGAGAGAGTCGATCAGGTTTTATTGTATTATTATTATTCGGCAATGTGTGTGACTTAGTACTTGAATAATAACCAAAATTAATTACAAAAAAAAAAAAAAAAAAACAGGACAGATCGTTATCTCAACTCTACAGGCCGTAGTCAAAGTTGGGTTTGCCCTCCAGGTAGGTCTTGTAGAAGGCCTTGTAGACGTCCACGCTGTGCCCGCTAACTTTGACCACGGGGTCTTCGGACATGAGCTTCACCCAGTTTCTCAGCTCGGGCGCATCGTTCAAGCAGCTGGAAGGTCGAAGGGTAAGAAGCATTGTCATTATTCTCCTCGATTTCACCTTTTCACGGTGCCGGTCACATAAGACAAAATTGGAATCGTTATTTTTATCTTCCATTTACGTCAAGAGTGGGTGGGATTACTCACTCCTTCAACTCGAGGGGTTCCAGCCTCTCAAACCACGGCCATATCATGTAATCGGTCATCTTAATGGAATCTCCGCCAAAGAACTTTGTCTTCTTCTTTGCCAGGTGCTGGAAATACATGCCGAGCTGTTGTCACGGGTCCGAAAGACAACTTCTTGATCATCAAAGCGCAATGAGAAATAGGTGAACGGACCTCGTTTAATTCTCGGAACTTCTGCGTCAGTTCCGTTTGAAGCCCGGAGACATCCTCGCCTTTCAGTCTGCCCATTGGAATCTTGTACGTTAATGGTGTTAACTGTAAGAAAATTCAGATTGCAGTCGTCACACAGTGCTAAATTGAATTTTTGTGTTTAGTTTGTTCCACGACCGAGCTCGGAAACCTTAGAAAACTTCTCCAGCAACATTTTGTGCTCGGCTTTTCCAAACGGTTTGTCGGGAAGCAGCCTCTTCTCAGGATACATCTCGTCCAGGTACTCGCAGGTGATGGGAGACTCGTAAATGATCTCCCCCGCCGACGTCTCCAGGGTGGGCACTTGGCCCAAAGGATTTTTCTCCAGGAACCAATCGGGTTTGTCTCTCAGGTTGATGTTGACAATATCGTACCTAATGTACAAAACAGAAAGAAAGGAAAAAAACGTCACGTTTGGTTTTAAATTGCACCGAGCGGGTGAATAACTTACTTGATCCCTTTTACATTCAGCACCAGTAGGGTCCTCTGAGCAAAAGGACAGAACCTCATGCTATATAGTCTAATGGAGCCGGCTGGAACGGGTCCGGGCGCAGCACACCCTTGGAAAATATTCACATTATAAATGCTGCATATTGATTCGCATTTGTAACGACAGACATTTTTCGGCACGTTTTATCAAAAGCATATTTCAAAGCACATCCGAGAAGCATTCTTTTTCTCAAGCCTGAAATGCAGGACCGTTAGAAAAGTTGTATGATATGCCAGTCTCATGCCAAGTCAAAGCAAAACTTCGTGTATATAGTCAAAGTAAAACTTCGTGTAATAATGAAATCGCCGCAATTGTTAAGTTGCGAAACACACTTGATTAAATGCTGAGTCACGCGCCCAGAAGGCGAAACTTTTTAACTGCTCCCTATATACGTAATAATGGCTCGTCGGAATCTCATTGCCTTACTTAATTGTTTATTCCATGGAGATTTAACACCAGTATGACAAATAAAGCATACCGTGGGTGTATCCAAGTTAAATAGTGCACTCTCTATTTGCGTGTCTATAAAAATGTGACACAACGGTCATGAAATTGTCTAGTCACATGCATGTGTCAAGAAAAGGGTTCTGTAAAGCGTTTTTTTCCAGCTGCAGTTGTTGCGAAAGCGATACAGAAATAAATATGTATAGTTTTGCAGAATCGTAGCTGAATCGCGGTTACGTAAGCGACGTTTTGCTAAATAAATGAACCCATATTAAATGTCTTACCTTTAGCGACGCACTTGGCACTTGCCATTTTACAGTAAGAAGGGTCGGCACACGGGAGGATTTTCTACACAAACGACTTGCAGAGGTGAGTAAAAATGATGAGGGTCAGGGGTGAAAATGTGTATATTTTACCCTGACTTCCGGGAAAACGCATCACCCAATGAGAAATGAAGAAGCGGGGGTGGGGCGTTCGAGCTCGTATTTTTGGTTGCCTAGGATACGCTCCAGCTCGTAAAATCCGCGGCTGGAAGAATCGTGCAAATTAGTTTATATCATTAAATTTACGAGTGAGGTATTAGAATTCTTGCAAAACGCAGTATCCATATTATTCTTGCTGCACGACAGCGGAAAATACTGGTTGGTTTCATCGATTGAGAAGAAGTATTTTATCCAGAAACAACTATTATTTCGTCTTGGATACTTATTCTTGGTATTTAACATTGTGCTCATTATCGATATATTCCAGGTTTAAGGTAAGTTTTGGTTTTGTGACCGACAATGCTAAATGTGCTCAATGTGCCTATTTCCTAATTTGGTGGCAGGAAATAACTTCTGACATATACCAAGTAGTTTTGTTAGCAAGAATTCCTTATTCAATCGTGTTATCACGACATGGCGTGGTAGCAAATGACTTTAAACGTGTGTATTTTAGTTAACTTGGCGATACTGTCAAAAATGAAATGACGTAATTACACCGCGACACACAAACACTGAACATTCTCCATTTATATTATTTCGCCAGTGATAATATAAATAGTGTGTTAATGGTAACGCGTGATGTGCTGATATTATTCCTCATCTTCCTACTAAGAGCAACAAAAAGTTAGTTTTGTTAGCGGTTAGACGGTAAGGAAACAACCGTTTATGACTCTTATTAATCAATGTATGGCCCGTTAATTACGTCATCACCCGTTCCCAAGTTTTAGGGAGAAGATTTGGGACTGATGTAAAACCACGTGAGAGCGTTTAGTATATTTGACTGCATTGCGTGTACGGTAAATATGTTCAGGTTAGATGCTAAGTAAGAAACAAATGGCTCAATTTGATCGAAAATTGACTCATCGTTCAACGCTTCATTTTAGTGACATCTTGTGGCGAAAAAGGAGACAGGCAAAAAAATCTGAATGCATTGTTTTGTTTACTGATTCACGAAGTGTGTAAATGTAGTGATATAATACATACATAATAATATTATATGCAGTGTATTCTTCAGGAAAAGGTGTGTTTGAGGAAACGCTGTACACTGATGTCTTCGTACTAGTTTTTGGAGCAAACTAATACCTCAATGTTTATGATATTGAGTGTGTCCAGTGTGTTTCCGGCTTGCACAGAACGAAAGTCTTGAATGCCTGATGTGGTAAAACAGCTCAACCCACCATGGATGCCAATACAGAGTCTACTGGAACTGACACTGAAACGCAACCAGAAAGTGAGGTAAAGTGTATTCCATTTTGTATTTCCTGTACACTGCGTGGCAATTATTATCTTTGCATCATCTCACAGGTTCTTTCCAGTTTTTATTTTAATTTATTTTTTACTCCTCAAGTGTCACAGGGCTTATTTTTGTCCTGTTTATTTCACAGTATCTAAGCGAAGATGATCTGAATTATTCAGACACGAGGGAAAGTTTGCTGGCCAGGATGGAGGAAATCCGCCGCACCGTGAGTGGAACGTGGCATCCGCATGAATGCTAGTACATTGAAACAAAACGCAAAAATCGATCCTTGTCAGCAGATCCAAGAGATGATTCTGGAAAATGAGAGCGTTCCTGAAATCGAGCGACTGGAGTTGAAGGAGTTCAACGTAGATGACGAGAGGCAGAGTATGCACGATGCCGCGTTGGACGAGGAAGTTTCCAGGGTAACGCGGGCAGTGCGCATTTTTCTTTTCTCCGACGCCTTTTCTGATATAATTCTTGACCGCAGGTGAGGGAGAGGATTGAGATGGAGATTTTAGAGCGATGCTACAAGCGTGATCTCATCAAGAGGGATTGCTGGGATTCTCTTAAAGTTAAGGACAGAGCGGTAAAGGTATGAAAGGCCTTTTCAAGCCACCTCCAAATGACGTGAGGGGTATGACTAATACGCGCTTGTCAATTCCAGGCCTTTCACACTGAGCACGAGGTGACAAACTACCCACTCAAAGAGCGGCCACAAGCCGAGTTCGATGCCCTGAGGAGAGTTGTAAATAAAAGGAAGGCGGAACAGGCCGTAAGCACAACTTTGTCCTCGTAGTTTACATTCTCGTGATAGAATATTTGGCTGACTCTTGTTGTTTTTTTTGTTTTTTTTTCTGACACTCTTCACAAGATAGTAACTCTTAAATTCAAGTTGTATTCAAGATTTTAAACAGATTTTTGTCAATAGTATATCAAAGATTATATATATATATATATATATATATATATATATATATATATATATATATATATATATATTCATTCATTCATTCATCTTCCGAGCCGCTTGATCCTCACTAGGGTCGCGGGGGGTGCTGGAGCCTATCCCAGCTGTCTTCGGGCAGTAGGCGGGGGACACCCTGAATCGGTTGCCAGCCAATCGCAGGGCACACATAGACAAACAACCAGCCACGCCCACACTCACACCTAGGGACAATTTAGAGCGTTCAATCAGCCTGCCATGCATGTTTTTTGGGGGAATGTGGGAGGAAACCGGAGCACCCGGAGAAAACCCACGCAGGCCCGGGGAGAACATGCAAACTCCACACAGGGAGGCCGGGGCTGGAATCGAACCCGGTACCTCTGCACTGTGAAGCCGATGTGCTAACCACTGGACTACCGGGCCGCCTATATATATATATATTTTAGGAATGAAAGCTCTACCTGTTTTTTTTAATGAACACCTAGGTCTATTGCGCTACTGTCTTTTGAATGTCTTGGAGAACTGAGAGTTTTATGAGGCGGTAGTGGGTTGTCTAACGCTTGTGAACCACTGCGCTACACCCACCTTTTCGAAGCAGAGGGCCCAAGAAAAGGCTGCAGAAGAAGAGACGGAGGACTTGTCGGAGGCCCAGAGCGGAGTCGCGAGCAGCTACTCGGCTGAGCTGGGACTGTCGCACCCTGACCTCTACGACCAGTTCAGCCTGCACACCACTGAGCAGAAGCTGAACCAGATCGTTTTGCTCCAGGTGAGAATTGCTCCAGCATATAAAAATTGCGATGCGATCGTGTGGCATTAAGAGTTGGACTTAAGGTTGTGGCCGTGATTTTGTGAAGCCATTATAGTGCAATCCTTATTTGAGTGTATTATACAGCATGCTATGCTTTTCATTTGGGTACTTTTATTTTTTGTAATTGTATGCGTCAATATTTTGTAATATGGTGTTTTTCCTCTAAATGGTTGTATTATGATATTTTATCTTGAATCAATGTAAGAGTTTTTTTCCCCTTTTTGAATCGGTGAAAAAATAAAATGGAGAGCGATATGGAATACTAAAATTTCAGCCGTATTGCCCAGCCCTATTTCGTAAATGTATTTTGAAGAAAGACGAAAGCTCACGGTAATGGTTAGGTTCATTTTGCACTTTTATTACTTTATTCCAAATTCTGAGTGGGCTGTTTGTGTTTTATTTTGGACTGAAATCTCAACCGCAGGGTGACTTTTCTGCCTTTTGTCAGAAATAAACAAAAGCCCTTTCTTTAAAATGACCTGTCATGCTTTCATAGTAGTTTTTTTCTGTCGAATCTACTCGTGGTATCGGTTACCCGGTATCAGTGACCACTTGAGTTGAGTCTTGTACTGGTATCGATCTGGAAACACGTGTTGCACATCCCGATTCATAATCGGAATGACGTCAGCATGTACCGAAACGCATTGACATTGGCCTAGGGGTAAGTTACACTTCACTCCAGTAGAGGGAGCCCGCGAACAACAAAAATAAAAGTATGCCTGACTTGCTGGTTTCACTGGTGGGTCTGCCGCTCAACTCACGGATGCTATCATAACATTCCAAGCAAATGGTAACATAGACTCGAGTACAATTAAAAAATATATATAATACAAGCACAACCACCTATGAAGATGATGCAAAGTGACAGCTGTCACTTCTTTTTTTTTCTCCTCCCAAATTTCTCTCTATCCCAATATGCAGGATGTGATCTTCCAAATCAAGGTGGCCCTCAACGCCCACTTTGACAAGGTGTACAAGCAAAAGGTGCAGGAGATCGCCCGCGTGAAAGAGAGGAACAAGCAAGTGAAGGAGCTCCTGGATGAACTGGAGGTCGACGAGGAGCTGTGGGTGCCCGTCCTGAACGACAGGGAGGTGCCCGAGAGGGTGTTTGTCGTGAAGGACTCCGAGGTGACCCAACCGACTCTTTTTATCCCGCGTATCGTTTGATCAACGTGTCACTTTTGTTTGTCGGTAAAAGGGAAATCTTCCCGTGACTTACTAGATAACGGCCGAAAAGTACCTCACCCCAGAACAGGAGAAGGAAGAGGAACGGAAGAGGCTGGAGGAGCAAAAGCGCTTGGCGGCCAAGGTACGCTTGCCAAAACAAACGCGGCTTTGTTTTTGAATACTCCCGTTTGTGGTTGCGTCCAAATTCTTCTTGGCTTGGAGACCGGACCAACCGGTGTGCTTGTGTAGGATTGCATGCAAACTGGTCGCAGCAGTAAATTACACTAAAAAAAAAAAAAAGGAGGACTTGAAAGCGATGGAGCCAAAACGTGAAAGAACAAAGTCAAGTTGAGGAGTGTCCAGCCGTCCGTTTGACAGCGATTGTCTAAAATTAATCAATAATTTGTGTGTGTGTGTGGGGGGGGGGGGGTATATCATAATAAAAATAACACCAACACATCGACGGTCCAAAAGTTTAAATTCATGGGGGGGAAAAAACGACATTAAAAAAAAGTGACATAGGAGGTTCTGGCCTGACGGCAGCAATATAGAAATACAAATATTCACACTCGATTTGACCCCCATTGGCAATTTTGAGTCTTGAGACAGAATCGCACTCGTCCGAAGAAGGAATGCAACTTTTCCTGCATTACATGGAGCTCCATTCCACTCGCTACATTTGTTTTAATCTATCGATTGTGAGTGGCATTTTGTTGCTTGTTTTGGTTTTTCTGGGAAACTTCTGCCTGGTGCGCTCTCTCATGACCCGTTTCACAAATCCAACGTAACCCCACAGTAACGACAGTCACACGACGCAGAAACAATGGCGGACCTTTTGTTTTTTTTTTAAGTGATGTTGAAAAAATATTTCTTTGCCCATTTAACTTTCATTCATTCATTCATCTTCCGTACCGCTTGATCCTCACTAGGGTCGCGGGGGGTGCTGGAGCCTATCCCAGCTGTCTTCGGGCAGTAGGCAGGGGACACCCTGAATCGGTTGCCAGCCAATCACAGGGCACACAGAAACGAACAACCAGTCGCACTCACACTCACACCTAGGGACAATTTAGAGTGTTCAATCAGCCTGCCATGCATATTTATGGAATGTGGGAGGAAACCGGAGCACCCGGAGAAAACCCACACAGGCCCGGGGAGAACATGCAAACTCCACACAGGGAGGCCGGAGCTGGAATCGAACCCGGTACCTCTGCACTGTGAAGCCGACGTGCTAACCACTGGACTACCGGGCCGCCGCCCATTTAACTTGTTTGAAAAAAATATTCATCAGAAGCTACTCAATGTTTGAGTCCTTTTTGTCAACAAGTACTTGATACTACTCAAGTAATGAGTTCAGTGAGTACTTAAGAGTCGAGGCCTTCCAACCATTGACCCATTTTTCATATTAACCCTTTCATATACCCTGTAACCTGATAACATGATAAGTTGCCCACCGTAGTGACCGCTGTCTCTGAAAGGGTTAATGGAGAAAAAAAAAAGAATATTTGACAATGATTCGTAAACTGTTATTTTGTGCGACGTGTAAAAAACTGAATTGGCAAAAATGTCTCGTCTGTTTCAGAGCGACGACGTCCGAGAAAGGGCTCTCGACGACATGATGGACGGCGTTCTTGAAGCGAAAAAAGACAGTCTGTTGAAATCGGTGGGTCCACTCGCGCTCGCGACGTGACATCACACTCGGCCGAGCTTTTTTTTTTTTTCCTGCACGGTTTGAATTCAACAAATGGGCCCAGAAAAGAAACGAAAGGACGGGAAGTGCCTATTGAATGTGCTCCACAGGAAGTACCCCAGCCCGAGTTTGTTCTGGCCAAACCGAACAACCAGTGGAGCGAAGAGGAGAAAAAGCAATTTAAAGAATATGAAAAGAAAGTCAAAGAGCTGAACACAGAGAAGGATAAATACAGAAAGGTAGTCCGAACTTTCCCTCGCCAACCCGCTTGGAGATTTTGAGAAATGGCGACTTGCCAACTCTTGCTGTTTCTGATCGCTTTGATTTGTAGTCACTGGAAAACGAAATCAAAAGCCTTCAGAAAACCACCAAAGAGGCCACGGACCGCTTTGATGAAGGTTTGAAAAAGCTGTTTGAGATGAAAATTAAGTCGGACATGGCCATATGTCAGGTAAACAGCACACACACACACACACACACGCGCACACACACTCAGATTTTTAAAATATGTTTTAAAACCCTCATCAGAGGGGGGAAAAAAAAGATGCTCTGCTCCAGGGCACAACATGACACGAGAGGTTTTTGGAGACAACGTAATGGATCAGTAGAATAAGATTACAAATTCATATTAAAATGCGAAATATATTTCCATCGGATATCATTTGTCATGCTCCTTAATTTCGAGATTTATTTTGACTTCCAAAACATTTTGTACAACAATTTTCTTGTCAATTTTGTCAGATGATTTTTTTAAAAATCATATTCAATTGTTTATTTAATCATGACTTAATTTTTATTAAGCCACGTTTATTTATTTGACTGTCTAATTGACTTTTACGTCGATCCTATGCCCACTCCCCAAATTGTCACAAAGGAATTTTTTGCCAAATTCAGACATTTTAATGCGTTTCTTGCCCCGCTCCACATTTCTTACATTTCATTCCAGAATGTTTCATTTTAGCTTTGGATTTTTAGCATTCACAGGCAATTTTCCTGAAAAATCGTCATTTACCGGTAACCCTTTCAGGGGACAGCGGTCACTACAGTGGACAGTGGATCATGTTATCAAGTTACAGGGTGCATGAAAAGGTTAAAAAAAATTTACGTATGTCATCGTATATCCATTCATTCATTCATCTTCCGAGCCGCTTGATCCTCACTAGGGTCGCGGGGGTTGCTGGAGCCTATCCCAGCTGTCTCCGGGCAGTAGGCGGGGGACACCCTGAATCGGTTGCCAGCCAATCCCAGGGCACACAGAAACGAACAACCATTCGCAACCACACTCACACCTAGGAACAATTTAGAGCGTCCAATCAGCCTGCCACGCATGTTTTTGGAATGTGGGAGGAAACCGGAGCACCCGGAGAAAACCCACGCAGGCCCGGGGAGAACATGCAAACTCCACACAGGGGGGCCGGAGCAGGAATCGAACCCGGTACCTCTGCACTGTGAAGCCGACGTGCTAACCACCGGACTACCGGGCTGTCATCGTATAGTGATGTGTTAAATGGTGTCTTTCGGACCTTCGTTGCATTGTATTTCAAGACTCTTTGGCACAAAAAATGTGCATTTCACAGGAGGAACTGAAGATCAAAGCGCTTAATTACTCGGTGCTCATGGAAGAGGTGATGAAGAACGAAGAAATGGAGCAGGCACAAAAACTTGAAGAAATGTCTGCACAGAGGGTAAAATTGCATTTTTTCACATTTGCGTCGGGCTTGAAGTTTGTCTTCTTGTCTTTCCCCACGACTCCCATTTTCAACCTGTCCTGTCCGCTTCCCCCCTTCATCTTACAGAAGAGAATGGCCGAAGACCTGCAGAAGTTTGAGAAAGACGTCGAACTGTTCCAGGAGAGCTATGAGAACATTCTGGCAGACGACAAAGTAAGTTTGCTGCCGTCGTGGGGACATCCTCTTGCCAGTGAACGTAAATTCTCATGTCTCTCAAGGCCCAGGACAAAGACTTCAGGAAGGAGTTTTCCAATCTGCACAAAGCTCATGTTGATCAGCTGTATAAACTGTTCAAGCGAAGGCCCAGGTTGGTCGTCATGACCGGTTCGTTTCAAAATAGTCACGCTGACTTGGGAGTACAGTAAAAAAAAAAAAAAAAATCTTTCTGCGCAGAGGTCAAAAGAAGAATGCAATGGAGGAGTTGGACGCTCACAGGAACATGCCAGAGGGACTGAACCAGCCGGTGTGGGAGAAGTTTTGTCAAATCCGCAGAACAAAAATAGACACCGAGCATAAGGTATGACGAGGGCACTTTGACTTTCTGTTCAAGTTAAAATTGCTGAAACAATATCTTGGGAAGGCGGCCCGGTAGTCCAGTGGTTAGCACGTCGGCTTCACAGTGCAGAGGTACCGGGTTCGATTCCAGCTCCGGCCTCCCTGTGTGGAGTTTGCATGTTCTCCCCGGGCCTGCGTGGGCTTTCTCCGGGTGCTCCGGTTTCCTCCCACATTCAAAAAAAAAACATGCATTGGCTGATTGAACACTCTAATTTGTCCCTAGGTGTGAGTGTGAGCGTGGATGGTTGTTTGTCTATGTGTGCCCTGCGATTGGCTGGCAACCGATTCAGGGTGTCCCCCGCCTACTGCCCGGAGACAGCTGGGATAGGCTCCAGCAACCCCCGCGACCCTAGTGAGGATCAAGCGGTTCGGAAGATGAATGAATGAATGAATGAATGAATGAATGAATATCTTGGGATATCCGGTTAATCTTCAAGACGGTTTGATATTCATCATGTAAGAACCAACAGTCAGATCTCAAAAGCAGCAGACTCAGTAGTTCACATTTTAAGTCTTAAGGTTAGTCACACTCAGTATCTTCCCTAAATATGGTTTGCTTTCTTAAACTGGAACGCAGGGAAGGATAATACAATGAAACCAACAGGGGCCCCAAAATTGAACCCTGCGGAACACCATACGACAGTAGTGCAGAGCGGGACTCGAAACAACTCTGGCGAACACAAAAAAATCCTCCCGACCAAGCAGGAGCTAGGATCTGTCATGGTTCTTTTGTCTACCGCGTACCATGATTAGTATTTGTAGTACGTTTTGGGAATCACTGCTCTGTTTGACAACATCGATTACTGACTTTGTGTTATTCTGATTTAATCAAGCAGGAACTATCCGTCCAACCAAAAACATACTTAACTGTCTGATTAGTCATGAGTCAGTCTTAAACATAAGCCTCACCTTACCTGAGGCGGATACTTAGTCCCTTTTCCCATCGTTTATCTTCCTATTTTTGTCAACCTAAAAACAATAAAAACGCATGGCGCTTACTTTGCAGATCAAAGCCACGGCAGCCACTCTGGCTGAGATGCAAGCGACTCTTCTCAAGAGGCGAGAAGCGGATGAGGCCGCCAAGCAGGACATGGAATGTCTGGCAACAGAACTTGAAAAGTATGTGTGGGACGCTTCGTTTGAATCCATATTGTGGCAAAACAAGACTTTTAGCGTGGCTTGTGTACAATTTGTCGGGTCTCAAACGCTCTCCGTTCTTGACACCCATCAAGTCTTGAAGTTAGACAAGCGAGAAAATGTTTAGTGAGACACCTGTTGGACCAAAATAAAGGTCTCATTGTCAAATTGGCCACATCTGCTGCGTGAAAAGTCTTTGGATCAATTCCATTTGATTCCGCGGGTGTACCTAATGAGCTGACTATCCTTCCCTTTTTTTGTGTGTCGACCCTTTCAAGCCTGCGCGAGGAGAAGAACAACTTCCTGACGGACATCACGGTCCAGTTCCTCCTCAAACAGGGTCAGGTGGAGGTAACCAACACGGATCTCATCCCGGACTACAGCGAGTCGATTCTCCTCCACAGGGGCAAGGTGGAAGAACTCAACCACACCATCCTGGTCAGTAGAGCGCACGCACTCACTCGCCTCGCCGCAAGTTCGACTCGTGCCTCACCATTGCCGCCGTTTTTGTCCGAATCAGACTCTCGGCGAGCAGAAGATAGCCACCATGGTGCAGACCAAAGACTTTCGTAAGGGTATCATCCAGGTCGAGTGGGACAACACCATGAGGAGGATGCAGATCGAGGATCTCAAGAACAAAGAACGGGACATCCAGAAGCTGCGGCTCACAGAGGACCACAAAGAGGTATGCGGCTCGTCATCACGCGGTTCACGGCAGCCGTCAAAGTATTTATCAGCAGATAAGCGAGTAAAAAGCTTTTTATCAGCACGGCGTCTTCATGCAAATGCCGCCGTTTCTTTGTCGCCATTTCGACGTGTGCAAAAAAAGCAATCCTGAGTCAACACATGACCCGACAGGGAGATACTCATTCATTCATCTTCCGAACCGCTTGATCCTCACTAGGGTCGCGGGGGGTGCTGGAGCCTATCCCAGCCGTCTTCGGGCAGTAGGCGGGGGACACCCTGAATCGGTTGCCAGCCAATCGCAGGGCACACAGAGACGAACAACCAACCACGCTCACACTCACACCTAGGGACAATTTAGAGTGTTCAATCAGCCTGCCGTGCATATTTTTGGAATGTGGGAGGAAACCGGAGCACCCGGAGAAACCCCACGCAGGCCCGGGGAGAACATGCAAACTCCACACAGGGAGGCCGGAGCTGGAATCGAACCCGGTACCTCTGCACTGTGAAGCCCACGTGCTAACCACTGGACTACTGGGCCGCCCAGGGAGATACTCGCACCCCTTAATACACCCGTAAGACATGTCCAGGCCACAGGGGAGTGAGTTGCTCGGAGAATAAACAGGCCCCATAAAGATCGGATGAGTCACGCGCCTTGCTCTTATTTTTAACACGGCCGTGACTGCGCATGAGAAATCGGCATTCCCCCCCCGATGCCCATTTTCTTTGGCACAGCGTTCAGGTGGTTCTCCTGCGGCGAGCGGCGTGGCTTCCTGCCATTGTTCCAAGGCTTCTGGAACGTTGACAATTCAAATGTTGGAATACAAACAAAGCTATCAAGTGCGGTCGTAATTTTTATTGCGCTTGCTGTTTTGACACCAACATGGCGACGGGATGTTTGACAGTCTGTTCTCTGTACACCTTTTTTTATTTTTTTAGTATCTCAAGTCAGACAGCGACAGCCGCGTATGCAAGCAGGCCATTTCTATGAAGGAGACTCAGGCCCTGCAGACGAAGGTAAACGTGCCTGCTCACAAAAAAACAAACAAACAAAACCAAAAAAAAAACGGGACCTGATCTAAGGAGTTCCCGCGACAAAAAGTGACTCTGCCTAAAACAATGACATGAACTTAATACATCTTTTTGGGACATTGCTACCATGAGCCACGTTCCTACAATGCGACATTGCCTTTAAAACGGCAATGAGGCCTTTTTCAATGCTGCCCCCCCCTCCACCCCACCCCCCCCCCCCTTAAAGAATTTTCAAAAGGACGTGAAGTATCGCAAACAAAAAATCAGACACCTCCAAGCTCAGACGGCCATCAAGGAACGGAAGAACGCCGCTTTGGACAAGCAGATCCAGGACATGCACGTGACTGTGTCGCAGATGCGACACATCTACGAGGCCTCGGGTAAAAAAAAAAAAATCATGTCACACATTTCAGACTTCTCCTCAACTTACGAAATTATTATTATTTTCTTTTTTTTTCTTTTAAAGCTACGGAAGAAAACGAGGCGCTGAACACGGAGCAGCGCTACCAGGAGGTCCTGCTGGTGCAGCGGCTGAAGGACACGGCCAGGTACCAGATGGAGAAGCTGGCCTTCCTCAGCGCCGAGGCGCAGCATTTGAGGATGAGGAACGTCCCTTCGCTGGTGCAGATCAAATACAACTGAGCCCCCCGCACGGGCAACCAGGTTTTTAGTCACACTCATCTTAAATAGACGCCGGCTAAAAATCGAGCGGTACGAGACGATAACACAGCAGCCGCAAATAAACGTAGGATTGAACATTTGCCCCTCGAGTATTTTTCGGAATTGGGAGTGTACGGTGCAAAGTCGGAGCACCTCTCAGGTTGTACGGTACGGAATTTGATCAAGCTTTTGGGAGGAAAAAAAAAATGAAACGAGCTCGGTTTGGTGAGAATCACGGTGTATTATTGAAGATATAGTTGACCTTTTTGGGGGGGGGTACTTTGACAGAAGGACCAGCCCCATGACAAACCGAAACAGTAGTAAACTCTTTCTAGTAAATAATGGACTGGATAGACAGTTAGTTGTAAGACATAAATATCACCCCCCCCCCCGCAGAAAGCTAAGTACAGCCTTTGTAAATCTTTTTTTTTTTTTTTGGATTACCATTATTTGCCCAATTTCTTTTTTGTTTTATATCGAGTTGGCGCATCGAAATGGCAGAAAAGTGCATTTGTTCAAAAAGTTAAACTTGTCCATGATATGGATGAAATTGAAGACATCGGAAAAGAATGTTTAAAAGGCCAATTCCTACCTGATTTGAAATGAAATTAATTTTGATTGTCACGGTCTAATTGAAAAGTAAATTGAGCGTTTTCAGTATAAACATCCAAGTGACATCAATGAAGGCTTTCCGGATATTCTAATACATTGGGATGCACCTGAATATGTTTGAAAGCACATTCAGGATGCAAAGTCCTCCTCTGGGCGGTTAAAGTGCAGCATTTTCTCATCCAGACCAAAGAGGTCGATGACTTCAGACAGGCTGGGCTCGCGTCCCTCCACACGGATGTCCGACTGAAGCTCACGCAACGCGTTCTGAGCGCAACTCCGCCACTTGTCGATCAGGATTTGAAGCTGCGCCAAGTTGTTCTGGAGAACAAGGACAAAAGTTAAGATAAGATAACCTTTATTCATCCCACACTGGGGAAATTTGCAGCAAAATTGAAGCAAAAAAAAAAAAGATCACGCCCTCTTCCCACCACATCGAGTGACCCACCTTGCTCCTGTACATCTTCACCATTCTCAATCGGCGTAACGTCTCCGTCTTGACCTTCACCTCCTTGCTGAGCCTCTCCCGTCGTTGCGCAAGATCTTCAAGGTGAGAGTGCGCTGGTCCAGGAATCCTTCTGGAAAATGTTTCACTCCCAGGTCTGGCTTCCTGGTAGTTGGCGTCAACAGACAGGCTGATAAGTGGGGGATTTTTATCATCATCATCATCCGCCATCCGGGAATGTGTCGGAACTTGTTGGCCGTCGTCCTCGTCCACACAGAGGCGCTTGGCCACGGAGGAGGACGAAGTGAAGGAGCGCCGCGTTCTCTTCAGACGCGCCTTCAGAGAGGAGCTCAGCTTCTGCTGAGGCTGTGGAGAAGTAGATGACAGAGTGTGCGGTCAAATAAAACGCGGCGGAGCTAGCACTTCCATGTTGACAATCAATGTGGACATCACAAAAACAATGTTGTAATTTTTCAAACATTTTTCCACAGAAGGCTTTTCGAAGGTACATAGACTACAAAAAGGTAGGTAAAAACGAATAAAAATATTAATCTAAAACGACATAGAAATTAAAATTAATGATCAAATGGCGTCATTCATTAATTTTATTAATAGCGCACAATTATACGTGAAATGCATTTAATTTACCGTCTCACTGGACCCCCACGGGCTCGACGGTGAACAATATACCGACTTAGATGAGACATTCTTCGGTGTTGCCTCCATGACGCGAACCGCACTTCGTCGCTGCTCAAAACGTTTCAAAAGCAACGCCTGTATTTAATCTGGATAGCGACGGAGTAAAAAGCTCCGATCCCAAAAAAAGTAAGCTAAGCAGTAGATTTACTGTGAGGAGTTATTCCTTTTTTATTCCTTTAAAGGTTATCATTTATTATTGAAAGGTTATTCCTTTTCCTTTTTTATTCCTTCTACATATTGACGGATCAGCGAAGTTTTCTGCATTTCCTTGTTTTGGAGTTCAGAAGCCCTCCAAACCTCATGATTGGTGGGGCGCTGATGACGTTGTACCGTGGAGGATTCTGGGAATTAGAGTTTATTCGTATTTCCCACGAGAGACCCGTTCAAAACGGTTTGGAAACAAAGTTGCGTCCAGGTGATGTTTCCCTCTGTTCAAACCGTGTCCGTGATATATTTCGATCAACGGTGGTACGTTTGACACTGCAGTCGAAGTAAAAATGAAATTAGTTTGGTTTTAGATAACAGGCCCAATGTTGTCAGACTATTTCTTAGTTACCCTATAGTTTCTAGGGGGGAGTCACGAGGTGATTCAAGCCTTCCCACTCCCCAGCTGATTCACCTCCATTCTCAGAGTTACTTCACCAGTCTCCTACATTTTGTTCTGTAACATCATCCTGCCTGGATACACGTGTGTATCACATAGTTCATGATTAAGCGTTCTAGTTAATCCTCACCACTGAGTCAACATTTGAACTTTTACTTTCAGGCACTGGTTGGGAGTTTTTCAGCCAAAGCGAGGCACCGGTGGCTATCAAGAATCTCGAACGCATGTGAGATGTGAGTGAGGGTGCCAGCTTTTCATCCAACACAGGTGAGAGTGTCATGAGCACCCATAAATTTGTATCAAGTCTGTACAGGCATCCAAAGCATCTTTTGAATGTTGGGGCTAAAAAAAAAACATTTGTCACTTTTATGATATTTTCAATGTTCTCTCATGTGATTGAGCATGATGCTGAGATTCAGTCCGAATCCAGCACGGGCACGGCCTCGGCCGCGCACAGAGAATCTCTTGTTTTCTTCTGGTTGGGCAATTTCTCACTTTGATTTTCTGCAGAGTGTGAAACAAGCTGCCCCAGAAAAACAACAACAACATATACGCCAACATGTCCAAAATATGGCATGGAAATGACATTGCTTGCGTTTTTCAACAGACTCTGAGAGTGCGGACGTGTGAAAATAAGCCACAGTTACGATGAGGGATGGGATCGGTTCTAATTTTAAATCACGGTGATGAGTGAGTGATAATGTCTGCTTTGGTGGGGGGCAGCAGTGGCGCCATGTGTGGGGTCACTTCTCGGTTTGGACTAGTTGCTGGAGAGATTCCGGTTCCTCATTAGGATAATGAAGACTCTTGTGTCAGTCTTGTTGTTGTCGTGCATATACAAGAGCAAAGAGAGTGCACGGCCAACTTTGCTTGCGTTACTGTCCATATGGATCACAATTCTATGGTTTGTTAAAAAAAAAAGGATATGCAATTTTAAAAAAAATCTCAAACTCTCTCAAGTTGGCGGGTGCTTGGATTGACTTTTAGGGGAGCTTGAGCTTAAAAAAAAAAAAGGGGGCGATTCCGAGTATTGTCACAATGCTCAATAATGGCTGCCATTTTTAAATCAATGATGAAAATCATCATTTACGCTCCAAACAACCTTGATGGTGTATAAAGGTAAACCTTTTAAAATGCTAGTCATTGTCGAAATATTCCCTGGGCCTTAACTGTGCGAGTGAACGCGACCTTCTGGTGCATTGAAAGTATTCCTGCTGTGCATAATCAGTGTTTACAGATTCGATTGCGAGTGTGAGATCTGCAGTAATGAAGTAATCATTGCCTCACATTGGCCTTTTGAACCTGAATTTGTTGACACAAAATTAATCTGCTCGTTGTGTTTTATCACTTCGGCCGAGCACAAACATGTTGGATCCAAACTGTCTGCTGGGCAAAAAAAAAAAAACATTCAACATTCCTAACTTTTTTTTTTCCCATCGTCATGGAATCTTTCGTTTTTTTTCAAACTATTCCCTTTCCTATTAGTTTTGGCTTTACTGTACAAGCTTGCACATAGATGTGAGTGGACCCCCCTCCCTCCAAATCCCCCCCACCTCCCCACTTCCCTCCTTCCCTTACCGCTCACTGTCCTCGGGGCCATTTGTTTTCTGTCAGTGGAGCAGAACCGAGTCACGCTCCCCGTGAGTCATGCGGGTGGGTGGAGGTCAGTGCCGAATGGGCGTGGTGGATCAGGGATCCCACCGGCTCTAATGGGGTCCTCACTGGAGGGATAAAAAATGGCCGTTCGTTCCAAGTTACACAAATGTCAATGGTCGGAAGCCTTACAAAAAATATTTTTTTATTCACTATGTGGCGATAAAGCGTAAACCCTTTCTTTACTTGAAGGGGGATCTTTTGGATTAAACAAGCGCTACTTGCCTTGTAAACGTATTCTTTATATGTAGAAGTAACTTTTTGAAAATCCGTACAGTAGACCCGTCTTCCCGCCATTTAAAGGGCCTCTGAATAATCTCAAATAAAGTTCAGATGTTCTAGTAAGATTTTCCCAACGTTTTTGTAGCAGCATAAGCCACGATCACTCGGATCTTTTAATTTAATATTTTCAGTTAAGAGAATGAGTTAAAAAAATTATATTAAATGGAACAGAGGCAGTCATGATCAAGCGCAGAAAATATTGCGCAACACTGATGACCAAAAACTGGAGGCCCTTCCAAAATTGATGAGAAGAAAGCTGGTCAAGGAAGCTGTCAAGGGGGTGACAGCAGCACCGAACAGCTGCAGGACTCGTATATTTTAATTTAATATTTTCAGTTAAGAGAATGAAAAAAAAATCATATATTAAATGGAACAGAGGCAGTCATGATCAAGCGCAGAAAATATTGCGCAACAGTGATGACCAAAAACTGGAGGCCCTTCCAAAATTGATGAGAAGAAAGCTGGTCAAGGAAGCTGTCAAGGGGTGGGCAGCAGCACCGAACAGCTGCAGGACTTTCTGGCAAGTAGCGCTTGTTTAATCCAACAATCTTCTCTTTTATTCTGAAGGTCTTGGCTGGGAGTGGGCGACGTGATAAACTGGGGCCTCGGTGTCAATGTCAGCATGTTGGCACAAAAGATTTTGGCAAAAAAACGTCAGGGGGAAACAAATCCTACTAGAACAGCTGAACTTGGTGTGGTAACAAAAGTTTAAAAAAAGAATTTTCTTGACCTCATTTTTTTTTCAATCTCATAAAAACCTGGAATTTGAATGCGGTGTTTTGACTTTTTATATCCACAGTATAGCTCCTTTTATTATGTGCAGTGTAGGATATAAGTGTCTTCTTTTTTGGTTGGCATCGGACCATGAAGCTAAGCATGGGGTGTCAAATTATATCGTAAAATTGTCACAAGCAAGGCTTTGTGCAAAAAAAAAAAGTTCACATGCTTCGGTGTCTTCTTCAAAATACTGTGTCTCTACTGTACGTGAAAAAAAGTGCAGCACTGTAATAGCAGTGGCTACAAACCACAAACTGCATGCCAATTATTGTCCATGCAACGTGTGCAGCAGATGCGATCCAGCTGCAACTGGATGAGTTTTCTTTCTCCACACAATCGCCCTCCACACGAATAAAAGAAAAAAAGGTTCCCACCCACTCCTCCAAGGGAAAAAAAAAAACATTTGGGAAGCAGTTGTGGCCACAAGAGTCGCAGGAGGAGTTTTCACTCACTGTTTTCAAGTTTGCAGACGGACGCATTCAAGTGTCCATTCCGGCTGTGGGACTTTGGAGTTACGGACTGCTCGACACCTGCCCTGCCAAGCGACGCTGAGGGGCGCGGCCGGGACCGCTGCCCGCAAATCTCTTTTGCGACTTTACTTGGGCAACAACATAAAAAAGTCACAACAAGGAGCGGGGAGTGCTTTTCGTTTTTAGGAACATCCCCGGGTTTATTCGCGCACGCTGTCCCCCTCCCCGAAGGAGCTCCGCGCGCGGACGGGGGGACTTGATTGACTCCGTTGGCTGGAGGTACGAACACAAACACTGGAAATTGTTTTTAAAAGCGCGTTTTTGCTGCTGTTTTTCGATGACTGAACGCGCGTTAATAGCAATCACTTCACTCTCGAAGTTTTCAAGCGTTTTCACTGCCTGCGCTTCGCACTGGAATTGCATAAAAAATCATTTTGGATGCCTTCTTTTTTGTTGTTGTTGTCTTTTTTGCTCATGTTAAAATTAATCTTCCACCACCGGGGATAGCTTTACATGCTCTTTACAGAGCTATTTGCATTTCTTCTAAATATATTCCAGGACTTGACCTCTCACCGTTTAGACTTTACTTACGATGACAGCAACTCCCTCATCATGTTATTTATATTTCCAGGTTATGAGGTGAAGTTAAACAGGCTACCAGGTGACTTAAAGGAATTTAGGATGCGGATTCTTTAAATGCGAGAAGAGTCTGGTCAGCATTGGTGGTGGAAAAAAAACCCTCAGTAACAAGCACGTGTTTATGGCAGATTGAGGAAATGGGAAAAGTGTTGGATATATTAAATATCCTCAGGGTGTGGTTAGTTGCTCACATCTGGCCTTTTGAGCCTTTGTTGGGCACAATAATGTGGCTTTAGAGCCTTTCTCGCTCCGTTTTGTGTGTTCAATCAGCTATTCAGATGGATTTACAGTGAAACATGTCTGGGAAGCTAATATGTGTTGTATTGAAGGACAAACATGGACATGAGTAGTATATTTGTATGGAACAAGGGCTTGTACTTTCAAAGATGTTGCTTTTATACCCTTGACATTTGGCGTTTACAGCTTGGCATGTGACTTCTTTGCCCCCCCCACCCCCGAAAAGTATAAACAGTTACCCAGGAGGCCCAGTCCTAATGTATTCTCGCAGACTTTTACTTTCTACGCCATTGGTTCTCCAATTTTTTAGCAGGACTACTGAAAAAATATACATTTCTGCTCTCCTAGTTATCACCATCGTATCCAAGATGAAATTTGCAGAACCACAGCAGAAATAAGCTTTATTCCAAAAAAGTAGAATATTTTTGTAAGCCACTGTCTGATTAACAGTTTTAACTTTCAGAAACAGAACAGAAAAAAGAAACATAAATCAAATGAAAATGTTTTCACACGAAAGTTGTAAGTGTCATTAAAACACAAATTACAAACAAAATGTACTTAGAGTTGATCCTTGTGGTCCACCACAGTCCGTCTTTTAGAATAGACTTGAGGTTTGGCTTTTGCAGCAGAGGCGAACGCCTTTTTTCAGCACTCAAAAGCTATAAACCTTTTCCTTGAGGGATAGTAGTTCCTTTCTCACGCCAAAATGGGGAACTTGACTTCCCCGGATGTTTGAAACAAGCAAAACTTGCTATATAGCAATATGATTTCAGTGGCATGAAATTTCCATTGAAACACCCTAGAAACTCAAGTGAATCTTGTGATATTCTTGTGCTCCCCCGACCCCCTTCTCATCGGATTATCGTTTTTATAGCCCAGTTGCCATTTAACCGCGTTAAGACGCATAACAACGGTTGTTGCGCAGGCACAGTAACCTGAGCCCGGTCATCGTTGTGCTGTCATCCTGTCAGCAGATAAAATGGGATGGACGAGCTAACGCGACTGGCAGACTTCTCGGGAGACTTGGCAGACGAACGGGGTGAGGTTTCTGAAGTGTTCACGGTGTAATAAGATACAGTGGAACCTTTGAGGACAACGGCAAATTTGTTTACATTTGGAAAACACTTTTTTTTTCCCCCTGAGGAGATAATGGAAATAGAAATAATCCGCTCCAAAATGTGGCCAGGCAAAGTATGTAGAGGAAATACAATATGTAATTTAGTGTCTCTCCGCGATAAATTATATGTAGTACTAAACTGTGGAGATAAAATGGTAAAATGCTAAAATCACCATCTCAGTGTTCCTGATCTTAGCGGGCAAGGCTAAAATGGGGCCCAGTGACGTACTTGGGGTCCCGGCGTGAGTCGCCTGTCCCACACTATGTAAGAACTCGAGAACCTTTGTCCGCATCAATGATTATCCGACACAATTGAGAGTTACTTATTATTACTAGACCTGTTTCTACTCCTACAGTCTGTAGTAAGCTAGCTATCCACGCCTCCCCCAATGCTACAATTACAAAACGGTATGGTGTCATTATTTAAATTCCCAAGTGAGGACTTGATGCCGAAGATGAGTCCGCCACCTTTCCGTCAGCCGAGATGTACCCCGGAAGTCTTTTAGCTTGCGAGCTAACTGGTGGCTAACACTTCTGGAAATCCCAGCGATGACTTGGTGGATATTGCATTCACCAAAGGCTTTAAGTAGATATGTTTTACTGGTCAAACGAGTAGCTACAACAAAGATAAGAGACTTATTGTATTTGATTTGATGGTTGAGCAGGGCATGGTTTCAGCAAGAACAGTTTGATCTCACATGACTTTAAATCCTTAGTTTCTCTGACTCTTACACAGATGCGAGATAATTCCTTAACATTGAGCTTTAGAGCTTCCACTGTCTCCTCACTTGATTTGACATGAATGTCACGTGTAAAATCCAATTATGAAATGCTTAACAGCAGCCACTTGATCCTTTCAACTGATGTTATGTTGCATTCAAAGAGCCCAACTAACACTCCACAGCCGCTCCAGGCAGGTTTAGAGTTAACTTTCCACACCGCTGGCACCTTTTCTTGGGTGCTTTTGTCTTGGGCAGACTGTCACTTTTTTATGCGTTCTACTTCTCTCAAGTCTCACCTTTCAAATTTCCCCACCTTCCACCGCCCCCTCGTCTCACATTTAAACCCTCCTGGCCATCTTTGCTCATAGCAGTAGCTTTGGTAATCAACATACGATGAGGTCAAGTCCCGTCTGGTGATAAACTACAAGTGGGTGTAGAACGTCAGATCATACGTTTCTAAATATAACATCTAAATGTAATCGGCTCCAGTCGGTTAAGCTCAGTTAGAGACAAAGTGCTTAAAAGGGAAAGGGGAAAAACAATAACAAAAAAAAAACACTTACAAAAGGTGTGAGGAAGCCAAACCCTAAGCAGAGTTAACAAATGGACACTGGGGTTGGCGTCTGGAAGGCTTGTTGGCAGCCGTGCCAAAGTGGTTCACGGCTAAAGTATGTTCGCCGTTAGTTTCCAGGCCTGACGGCCAAACGTCGAAGTCCATAAAAGTCTTCAAGGAGGGGAAGAGAAGGAAGGTGGGGGTCAAGAAACAGGGAGATAGGATGACATTTCAAACAAGTCAAGCTTTTCCTTGGTATGATCATTATCATTATTAACGATCACATCCAGGAAGTAAATACGCTCATATACACTTACTGGACACTGAACACACCAAAGAAAATAATGCTGTATTTGTATTAAAGCGTATAGATGGGGAGATGGACTGATAAAGTGGTAGACAGAAAGATGTGTATGTGGCAGATAGGTTTTTGTTTGTTTGTTTGTTTGTTTGTTTATTGAACATAAAACATATACAGGTTGCTTGGTAGATAGCTAGTGATGTACTAAGTATTTAGACAAACAGGTAGAGCTATAGATAGACGGATAGATTTTTAGATAGGTGGATGGATGAATGCGTAGCTAAATGAATAGATGTGTAGGTTGTTAGCCAGCTCGCTAGCTACGTATGTAGATGGTAGCTACTGTAGGTAGCGGTGGTAGGTCGCTAGCTAGCTAGCTAGGAAAATAGCTGGGGAATGGTAGCTAGGCAGACACAGATGAATAGAAAAGGAAAAATGCACATGACTAAAAAAAAGTACAGGCTTACATTCCTCCCCTGATATTTTGGGGGAATGTATTCATGATTTATTGGACAGACGCAGTGAGGTTGTCAAAACAGAAAATTCTCCCAAATGTTCCCCATTGTACTACCCACCAAAAATCTGAAGCTGGTAACCTCACTGTCGAATGAGATCCAAGACAAGAGATGTATCAAAAATGCTGCATGACAAAGCTACTTTTTTTATGGGGTGTGGGGGTGTTTTTTTTTTTTAAACATCGTGGTTTTAGCTGAAAAAATATATTATTGTAGTAGAGATGCATCATACTGAGTGGTTTCTAATAATTTGGTTACAATTGTTAGCCAGCTCGCTAGCTACGTATGTAGATGGTAGCTACTGTAGGTAGCGGTTGTAGGTCGCTAGCTAGCTAGCTAGGAAAATGGATAGAAGCTGGGGAATGGTAGCTAGGCAGACGCAGATGAATAGAAAAGGAAAAATGCACATGACTAAAAAAAAAGTACAGGCTTACATTCCTCCCCTGATATTTTGGGGGAATGTATTCATGATTTATTGGACAGACGCAGTGAGGTTGTCAAAACAGAAAATTCTCCCCAATGTTCCCCATTGTACTACCCACCAAAAATCTGACGCTGGTAACCACACTGTCGAATGAGATCCAAGACAAGAGATGTATCAAAAATGCTGCATGACAAAGCTACTTTTTTTAATGGGGTGTGTTTTTTTTTTTAAACACCGTGGTTTTAGCTGAAAAAATATATTATTGTAGTAGAGATGCATCATACTGAGTGGTTTCTAATAATTTGGTTACAATTGTTAGCCAGCTCGCTAGCTACGTATGTAGATGGTAGCTACTGTAGGTAGCGGTTGTAGGTCGCTAGCTAGCTAGCTAGGAAAATGGATAGAAGCTGGGGAATGGTAGCTAGGCAGACGCAGATGAATAGAAAAGGAAAAATGCACATGACTAAAAAAAAAGTACAGGCTTACATTCCTCCCCTGATATTTTGGGGGAATGTATTCATGATTTATTGGACAGACGCAGTGAGGTTGTCAAAACAGAAAATTCTCCCCAATGTTCCCCATTGTACTACCCACCAAAAATCTGAAGCTGGTAACCTCACTGTCGAATGAGATCCAAGACAAGAGATGTATCAAAAATGCTGCTTGACAAAGCTACTTTTTTTATGGGGTGGGGGTGTTTTTTTTAGACAACGTGGTTTTAGCTGAAAAATATATTTATTATTGTAGTAGAGCTGCATCATACTGAGTGGTTTCTAATAATTTGGTTACAATTGTTAGCGATATGAGAGACTCAATGATATACTGATTGAAGTTTGCAGTGGCCCTAAAATAAAAAAAAATAGTTTTTAGCAGTAAATAATAAAGATATTCCAGCATGTCACCAGTACACTCACTGGAATGGATTTGCAATTCATCATCAGGCACATTTTTCGTCAACGGCTGGTTGAGGAAATGGTAATTTAGTAATACTGTAAATATACCAAAAAAAAGTTGCGTTAAATGCTGTTTGTGGGTGAGATTAATCAATTTTTTTTGACAGCGACCGGGATAGTTTTTTATTTACTTTCTAATAAAAAGCATGTATCGTAACTCCAAAATGTGTGTCTTGAAAAGAAAAAAAGCTTCCTTTTTTTGTCTCCTTACACCAAATGTTCCGTTTTGCAAGATAAACTTAGAGACACTCCCAAAAAAAAAAGAAGATTCATGTTTTCCATTGAACAGCAACCAAACTGTTTATGTCTAATGTTTGTGCACTTCAATTTTACAGTTCCATTTACGGGGCCTTCGGAGGAGTGTAAAAATCACTTTCACTTAACTTGGAAACTGAAACGCTGGGTCGAAGCAAAACAAAAAGTCACCTTTAATAGCTTGCACCCAATTAAAAGGACTAAAACTGCGTCGATGTTAAAGTAAACAGAAGCTGCTTTGTACAAAGACCCCCTGGATTATTCACAAATAAATCATTTTTCCTTTTGTGCTTTCAGTTGTCACGGAGTCCCTGACATCCACCGGCAGACTGACGTCCCTCCCGCCAAGTGAGTGTCTCCGTCCCACGGTTGCGCTCGCTTTAATTGTTGACGTTGAAGCCAATGGCGAACGCAGTAATTACAAGCATGCGGCTCGGAGGGAAGTGGCCGATGAGTTATGGCAACTCGCGTGTTTTGCCGTGTGTCTTCGGGTTGCTAGAGGGAAGCGGCGCATCGAGTCACAGGAACATGGCCAGCTCGAGCGGTGGGGTTGGAGGAGGAGCCTTGGAGAAGAACATCTTAACGCAGAAGAGCAGCACGGCTTACTTCACTTCTTGTGAGTTTCCATTGCACCAATGAGAGTTAAATGGGGGTGGGGGGTTCAGCTACTTGCTCTGGTGTCCACTCGGAGTCCAAGGAATAGAACACCACAGGCCTCCATTAACGGGGGGGTTCCCCGAGTTGCAGATGAAACGGGGGTTGAGAAATAATAATTATTCATTCATTCATTCATCTTCCGAGCCGCTAGATCCTCACTAGGGTCGCGGGGGGTGCTGGAGCCTATCCCAGGTGTCTTCGGGCAGTAGGCGGGGAACACCCTGAATCGGTTGCCAGCCAATCGCAGGGCACACAGAGACGAACAACCATTCGCACTCACACTCACACCTAGGGACAATTTAGAGCGTCCAATCAGCCTGCCATGCATATTTTTGGAATGTCGGAGGAAACCGGAGCACCCGGAGAAAACCCACGCAGGCCCGGGGAGAACATGCAAACTCCACACAGGGAGGCCGGAGCTGGAATCGAACCCGGTACCTCTGCACTGTGAAGCCGACGTGCTAACCACTGGACTACCGGGCCGCCACTAATTATCGAATACGTTTTTTGTTTTTTAAACCATATTTCCTGGCATTTTCAGCCTTCTCACCCAAAAATGAGATCTCCAGAGATCTCCAAAACCCATTATCACATTTTCAAATTCTTGGTCAGTTTTACTCCGCGTCAAGTGCCAATTCTAACCAGAGTTGGCATTTTCACATTGCTCCGACCATAAAGTGACAACTGTGGGAGTGACAACAGCAAATTTAACACACCAGGTCCCCATTTAAATTTGAGCGCGAGCCACGTGACTCATTAAAACACAAACTATTGACACCTGAGGCTCCATTTTGGACATTCTCACTTAGGGGGTCTACTCGCTTTTGTTGCGAGTAGTTTACAGATGAATCGTTAGTTCATAGCCAAGTGTCATTTCTTCCCTGTTATCCCATGAAAAGTTAGAATCAAATATTTAAAATTTGTCCTTGCAGCCTCAGTGGGCGTGAGCAGCAGTAACTACAGCTCCTCCTCGGGGGTTTACCTGGGAGGAGACGCCATCGGAGTAGGCAACGGCGCGGGTAGCTACCCGGACGGCGAGGGCTACGGCAGTGGCGGAGCAGGAGGAGGAGGAGGAGGAGCGGGAAGCAGCTACCTGGTCAGCTCGGTGACCAAGGTCAGCTCTACGGGCGGCAACAAGAGAACGCAGGCCACCTCTGCCGCCTCCTCAGACAGGAAGCACGCGGGGTCCAGCCGCTCTGGAGGTTACGAGGGTGAGTGCCACGGTAGTAGTGAAGGAAGCCACATAAGGACATTGTTTATGCTTATGCTGCCCTATTGTGTTTCTTCCAGGGAGTTCCAGTGCTAATTCTTCGCCGGAATTTTCCCGCAAAGACTATGGAATCTATTGTAAGTGATTTTTTTTCCCCCCCTGTTAAAAGCTTTACGGTTGACCGTAGATAGCAGAAGGTGGTACCAAGGCACTACTTTTATGTAAGACAAGGCTCGTCTGTCTAGGAGCTCCTACTGTTCCTTCAACATAGTTTCTTGGCACCAAGATGGCACCAAGACTTTACTATTAGACAGGTCTATGCTACCATTTTGTGGTATACTCGGGGGGGTGGGGGGGGCTTCACAAAAAGCACAAAAAAGCTAATTATGCACCATAGGTTTAAAAAAAAATCTCAATATGGAAATTTCGGAGTTGCAAATAAATTAACATTGTAATCCTTTCCAGGGTCTAATCGTGTATGTGTGTGTGTGTGTGTGTGTGTGTGTGTGTATATATATATATGTAAATTAATTGTATGCACTAAAAAAAAAAAAAGAAAAAAAGAAAACGTGAATTTAAAAATACATTTCAACTAACTAATTTTACAGGAGAAATTGCTAACATACGATAATGCCATGAAAATTACAAGCCTGAATTACAGCCCTGTTGGTTAGCCATACTTTTTAAATTTATTATTATTTTTTTATTCAATAAAATCTGGATTACAAGCGGTTACAAGCGGCCGAAATGAGTTTTCTCCGCAGGGTGTCCGGGCTCTCCCTTAGAGATAAGGTGAGAAGCTCGGTCATCCGGGAGGGGCTCAGAGTCGAGCCGCTTCTCCTCCATATCGAGAGGAGCCAGATGAGGTGGCTTGGGCATCTGATTCGGATGCCTCCTGAGCGCCTCCCCGGTGAGGTGTTCCGGGCATGTCCCACCGGGAGGAGACCCCGAGGAAGACCCAGGACACGCTGGAGAGACTATGTCACCCAGCTTGCCTGGGAACGACTCGGGATCCCCCGGGGAGAGCTGGACGAAGTAGCTAGGGAGAGGGAAGTCTGGGCTTCCCTGCTAAAGCTGTTGCCCCCGCGACCCGGCCCCGGATAAGCGGTAGATGATGGATGGATGGATGGAAAATCTGGATCACATTTCTTGACTTTTTTTTTCAGTCCATAATAAATCACATGGACGATTTAGCAAAATGAATACAACCATATGTTGATGAAAATCATGTAGCAGCACAACATCCCTTGGTGCAAAAAAAAATGCCCGTGCAGCTTCAGTTGGTATTTGTCACAACATTTGGAGCCATTTTGTTGTGGTGGTTTTGGTCACGCAGATTACGAGAGAAGCTAATATAATTGCCGGATGTCAAAACTGACGTAATCGCCATCAGTGATGGTAATTCAATCAAAATAGCGTATGCATCATCATTTGGCTTTTGTTTTGGGGACTTTCCAGGCGCCGGCAGTTCCAGAGGGAGAAGCGAGAGCAGAGGTACGCACCCATTTTCCTCAACACCTGCATGTTGAAATTCTCTCTTTTTTTTAAAAAATTGTAATCTGGATCTTCTTTGTTCCGTTGTCGCTGCCCAGAAAGCGAAATCCGGGCCCGGCTGCAAAGCGCCTCTCCCACGGCCGGCAGATGTGAGTGGGCTCCGCTGTTGTTTGTTACGTAACGTATAATAAAGTAACAAAGCATCTTTTATTTGTCTGGAGGGATCTCGTGGATGCTAGACAAGCTATTTTGGAATCACAATTTTTTTTTTGAAGGGGGTGGGTGGAGTTGAGGACCCGCAAACGACATTCCTGCATTTGTCACGTGCGTGTTTATATCGAGATGGAGAACACGTGGCTTCATCCTTCAGCATAATATCCAGTCTGGCGTTCGGATGGGCTTGATTGCGGGTTTTCTTTGCAATGCGCTGCTTCGGGTGCAGATTTGGCAACGGCGCTGGTTCAAGTGACTCACTGTTTCCCACATGCTCCCGCTCAGTGATCACGCCCCCTGCTGCATCCAAGTCCATAACTGCAGCCATTCCATCCATATATTTTTTTTTCTCTCTTCTTTGCATTTTTTTTTAAAGCAAAGCTTATGGACCGCACATTTCATACACAAGACAACACGATGTGCTTCACACTAAATCCGCTGAAGGAAGACATTAAAAGCAAAGCAAAGAGAACCTATTAAAATTAAACACTGCTTAAAACACAGTTTTCAAAGTTTTCCTGTGGGCGCCCTGTCAAGAAATGGCGCAGTATTGTGTAACAACAATGTCGTATAACATCACTTTTGAGAACACGAAAAGAAGACGACTCTCTCTCTTGCACACGCCAACAAATAAGAAGCCAAGCATGCTTGCTTCAAGCTCTTTGTCACTGTTTTTTTTCTGCTCGATAGTGTCATCCAACAGCCTAACTGTGTCCTTGCTTGAAAGTGGCTCTTGATCTTCACCCACCCTAGAAACTCTGTTAAGTTGTAAACCAGTGCAGATTTTTTTTTTCATTTCACGCTTGGTGACTCCAGAGACCAAATAATTTGCATTCACGTCGTGAAATAGTCCCATTTTTTTCCACTATAGAAGCTGGAAGTTTTCACAACTCTACATTCAGCTCAGGATGCGAGATACTTTTTTTTGCGTGAGAGACACTCGGAACCCCAGGGTAAAGCACCACAACTTAAATTCAGGATAAAAACCGCAAACTCCGCCTATTCCTGGCCAAGGCAGACACGCAGGAGAGGCAGTCCGTGCGGTTTTAGCAGACTTCGCCCCACATGGGCCGGGTGTCCAATTTCCCAGCTGCTTCCTATTTGTTAGGGAGGAGTGTGCTGTTCTTAAACTTTAGGGGAAAATACTTTGCACGCTCTCCAGCAGCCCTGCACTGCGACTTAACACAATTTGTAATGACATTTTTTTTTTCAAAGTACTTCAGCAATATTTGATATGATTTTTTTTTTCGGGCTGATGCCAATTCCAATATTTGGCAGAATAACTAAAACTCCAATAACTGATAAAGCGTTCGACTAATTAAAAAAAAAAATCTAACAAATAAAATCACTTATTTTTTGGTCCTTTGACAATGAATAGAGCAGACAAATTCTGCAAAATGCCATAGACGGGCTAACAAATAGCTATGTTATCACCGATTTTTGAACACGACTGCTGGAGCAATGCATATAAACAGACAATATCACGGCTCGGGGGCATTTATTCTTTATCCTCTGCGAAGACTGACCGACATTACTATGCCTTACTCAAGGGGCGGAGTTAGATGACGTGAAAAAGCTGCTGAAGGTTCGCTCCAGCAGCTCCAGTCCCGTCCGCGCCGCCAGCACCTCAGCCATCATGAGCGGCCCCAAGAAGGCCAGCGTGGAGACTCAGACCATCTCGGTGACCTCTCGGGCCTCGCAGTCGGGTATGTGACCCTGCTCCCTTCCACCTCCCAACTCCCACGCACATGCCCAGACACTTTGTCTCCCGCCCACTTTGGGTTTAGTATTACAGCGCATTAGTAACACACGACATCTGCTTTCCCCGAGAAAGTGACTCCAGGGGGAAGACTGACATTTCATACACGCCAAGACTTTCTCATCTTTAGTTGAATGAAAATGTGCACTGAAGGTTCCCTGATTCGTTCTCGCTTCAATACATAGCGAGCTCAGCCCATAAAAAGACAATGGACTGAATGTAGTCTGTATGAATTTATGTATGAATGTATTCATTCAAATGCCAACGATTGACACGAATGGCCCAATTTTGGCATTCTCACTGAGGGGGTGTGCTCACTTTTGTTGCTAGGGGTCCTCTGAGTATATCTCGTAGCTAAATGTGATTTCTTCAGTGTTGTCCTATGAATAGCGATCGTGAAATATTTACAAAAATATTTGGGCATCTCAACATCGGAATTCCACCCAGATTCAGTAACTTTGAAAAATTGCTGAGTATGGGGGGGGGGCCACGGTGAAGTTTTCAGTTGTTGAAAGAAGCATTTTGACACTTAATTGGGAAATTGGCTGTGGGTTGTTTTGAGTGGGTGGTCAATTTACACTGCCGACTTTAGGTTGTTGCAAAATTAGATTTCTTCAGATACTTTAAAAAAAATTAAAATTAAATGTGGCGGCCCGGTAGTCCAGTGGTTAGCACGTCGGCTTCACAGTGCAGAGGTACCGGGTTCGATTCCAGCTCCGGCTTCCCTGTGTGGAGTTTGCATGTTCTCCCCAGGCCTGCGTGGGATTTCTCCGGGTGCTCCGGTTTCCTCCCACATTCCAAAAACGTGCGTGGCAGGCTGATTGAACACTCTAAATTGTCCCTAGGTGTGAGTGTGAGTGCAAATGGTTGTTCGTCTCTGTGTGCCCTGCGATTGGCTGGCAACCGATTCAGGGTGTCCCCCGCCTACTGCCCGAAGACAGCTGGGATAGGCTCCAGCACCCCCCGCGACCCTAGTGAGGATCGAGCGGCTCGGAAGATGAATGAATGAATGAACGTACAGTATATTTTTGTGACGGATGTGCTGACTTTTCTAACGACAAGTCTTGTGTTGCCTCTGTCTCTTCCACAGTGTTGACCTTTGGTCCTAGCGGCAGATCGGATGGCTTCCACACTGTGGACTCGTCCGGCTTGCTCGAAACGGGCCTGTCGGCCGGCCACTTCATTACGGCCGGCAAAACCGGCCATTACGAAGGCAGCCTCAAATCGGGCCACTATAGTGACGCAGGGAGGTCAGACATCGGCGTGAGGTCAGTCACGTATGATGCAGGCGGGAGATCGGCCCAATACGGTCCCGGTGTGAGATCCATGTCGTATGACACCGGTGTGTGGACGGGACATTATAACGGCGGCGTCAAAGCAGGGCAGTACGATACCGGCGTCAGATCCTTGACGCAGAATACCGGTGCCGTATCTGCTCAGTATAACGGCAGTTTGAGGTCAGGCCAGTACGATACTGGCGCCATCTCATCCCAATATGGCGGTAGTTTGAGGTCCGGACATTACGACACTGGTGTGAGGTCCTCCCAGTACAGTATCAGTCAGAAATCGGGCATCCACGACTCTGGCGTGAGGTCGGCCCAGTACGACTCGGATGCGGCGCTTCCGGGCTTCCCGTGGTCCAGCGCCACCTTGCCGTCCGCCGCCGGCACCACCGCCGCGGCGGCGGGGGGGGCCGGCAGCAGCTACTCGTACCAGGCCGGCGCCAACAACATGTCGGGGGGAGCGACACCTATCGGTCTGGCTGCACCCTCCCTGTCAGGTGAGTAGAAAGTTCCAAGATGCAAGTCTTTGTTACTTCTACAGGAAGTTGCATTTTATCAGATGTTGCCCATTTTGTATTCACATTATCAAATTATTATTATTATTAAATATTTCTCCCGATATTATTGATATTGTATTTTACAAAGGGCGGCCCGGTAGTCCAGTGGTTAGCACGTCGGCTTCACAGTGCAGAGGTACCGGGTTCGATTCCAGCTCCGGCCTCCCTGTGTGGAGTTTGCATGTTCTCCCCGGGCCTGCGTGGGTTTTCTCCGGGTGCTCCGGTTTCCTCCCACATTCCAAAAACATGCAAGGCAGGCTGTTTGGACGCTCTAAATTGTCCCTAGGTGTGAGTGTGAGCGTGGATGGTTGTTCGTCTATGTGTGCCCTGCGATTGGCTGGCAACCGATTCAGGGTGTCCCCCGCCTACTGCCCGGAGACGGCTGGGATGGGCTCCAGCACCCCCCGCGACCCTCGTGAGGATGAATGAATGAATTTTACAAAAAATTGCACAGTCGTCACGTCTAGTATGTATTATTGCTATATAAATAAATTGCACAATATATAAAAAAATAAATAAAAGGACAACTGCTCCATGTGCTTCTTTTTAAATTCATTTTTCAATTATTGCCTTTAATAAACACTTGATTTACACTCACGACCCCCCCCCCCTCCCCTCCCCAGTATATGGCTTTCAGAATAATTTGGCGCCCACTTCTGGCGGTGCAACCACCACAAACGGCGCAAATGCCAGCATGACAAGTATGCACTTTCAAGTCATCACATAAAATGAAACATGATGTGCTGTGAAATTCAACCCTTCCATGTTTCTTATTTGACAGCTTATGGAATGCAGAAAAATGCGTCTGGTGTTGGCGGTGGCGTAGTCGGAGCTGGTGTCTCTTCAAGTAAGCTACTCTACTGCCTCCGAGTGGATTCAAATGTTTCAACCATCTTCCTGTAAAGCTGCATAATGCCGAATTATATTACTGTGTAATTACATTGTCATAAAATATACACAAATTGAAATCCTACATTCTACAAATCATAATTGCAACGTGAATTTAATTCAAGGATTTAGTTCATTTTCCGTCAAAATGGGAATTTTCATTAGGGGGATTCCACACTGCAATCTGTGACATCGGTTATGTGCTCTCCAGCCACTCGATCCCAAAATGGCGATGCGTACAAGGACTATATGTTTGTTGATTCAGACAAGGACAATGCCAGGGACACAGAAACACTGATTTTGGCAAAAGACAGTGGCAAACAGTTCACTCTGACTACAGGAGGAGGTGAGGCGCACCTTTGCACAGTCAAAATGTTGGTGGAACAAACTGTCGGCAAGCGACGGGCTGTGATGTTTCAGGTTCCCTCTCGGGCGACTCCATCCAGAAGGAGAAGCTCATCACAACCTACGGTGAAGGAGCTCAGCTCAAGGCGGGGACAGGAAACGCATACTGTGAGTCTAAACCCACGACAATATTTCTGCATTCGTTCCTAAAGCTTAAAAATGTGTGAATCCACCAGACGGATCATCTGGAGTTTTAATGAAAGACAAAGGCACGCACGCACGTACGTCATTTGACTCTCTTTTCTGCCTATGCGGTCTTATCTCGACTTAAGAGGTTTTCGAGCTTTATTTCAATTAATCGTGGGCATCTTCCGCAGAACTTCGCAAGAAGGGCGGCGTCTGCGGAGGCGGCTGGTGTTGCTGCTTTGACGCCTGTTGCTCGTGGTGGAAGTGGCTCCTGGGGTTCCTCCTCCTTTTCCTGCTTCTGCTTGGACTCCTTTTTGGCCTTATTGCGCTAGGTGAGTGCCGTTACCATTATAATAAACTAGTTCAAGTATCAAGTACAACTTTATGGTCAAATGTGCTGTATGTGGAACATAGTTATTACAATGTAATAACAACAGTGCATAATAGTACAATGCAACCTAATTATAATGTATTAAAATCATGTAAAATAATGTATCAGACCATAAAGCCATTATTTTATTTATTTATTTTTGTTGTATTTATTTTTTTCTTATTTGATGTTGTTTTTAACATTGTACTCGCGATTTTAACTGCTTGTTGTAAGGTGTCCTTGAGTTTCTAGAAAGGCGCCCACAAATAAAATGTATTATTATTATTATTATAAAAATGCACATAGGGACTCCTTACCAATTAATTTCTTGTTAGATGGCAGAAAAAAAATATTAGTATCCAATTACATGGAATAGTATCCAATTCACAGTTTAATTTAAATTAATATATATGCATATACATGTTCAACATGATGATCAACTTGTATTTGCAATTACCAGTCTATTGATTAAACCAGTTGTTGCTACATTTTAATAAATTATCTAAACATCAAACTATTTTTTAGCGAATTGACAAAATTATGTTGTCATTGTTCCGTAACAATAAGAACAACAACAACAGAAGTTCAACCATGAATGTCACATCATCATCAGATGATCACAGAACATTCTGATTGAGTTTTTGTAGCCTCTTAAGGGCTTGTTTTCATCGGGAATTCCCATTGTCATTTCTAGCTGAGGACGTGAGAAAACTGAAGAATCGGGTGGCCACCCTGGAGAGCGAGTCGGCCATCATATCTGCTCGCACCAGTCGTCTGGTGGGGCTAGGTGACAACACCTTCGTGGACGGTGGTGGCAGCTCATCCAAGACGGATATATTCGTGTTCGGACCAGGCGGAGGGGCGGGAGGCTCAGACTCTAGTTCTGGAACGCAAATCGGAGTTGCTGTGGGCGCTGGGGGTGGAGGTGTCGGTGCCGGAGCCGGAGCTGGAGGTGCTGGTGACACCAGTGGTACCAGCACGGGTGGCGCTGGAGCTAGTGGTACCGGTATGGGTGGCGCTGGGGCGAGCGGAACCAGTGTGGGTAGCGCTGCAGCCGGGGCTAGTGGAACCAGTGTAGGCGGGGGTGGAGCCACTGGGACCGGCTCAAGTGGTGGCGCAGGCACGAGCTTAGGTGGCGGCTCTAGTTCCAGAGATACTACCATCATTACTGGCAGTACTCACACCAGTGGCGGAACTGGAGCTGGTGCCGGTGGAGCAGGCTCTAGTGGCGGCACAGGCACCAGTGGCGGCGCAGGCACCAGCGTGGGCGGCGGGGCAGGCACCGGCAGTATCGGCGGCGGCGGCTCCTCCTCTAGCCACACCTCGAGCCACACTAACACCTTCTCCAGCACCAGCGTGAGTCACAGGGACGGTCAAACGTTCGCCAATGGCTTCTGGACAAGTGGCACCGGCGGTTATGTGGACGCCACCGCCCTTCACATGGCCATCCAGCGCATGGTGAGAGGGGAAATGCAGTCGCAGGCATTCCAAGGTAACTTGTGACCGAGGCTAATATCAGTAACAAAAGCTAGCGAAATAGCCTAAAAGTAACATTGGAAAAAAAAAAGGTCAATAAAATGAAAATGCTTTTAAAAAATAAAACTAACTTAAAATACTCAAATTACAGCAAAAATGTCATTTGTTTTGTATTTGTCAATTAATACCAAACTTTGTCGTTCATTTTAAATATGTTTGTTTCCGTAATTCGTCCAGCAAAAATGACAGTCAAACACTTGGATGAAAATTTGTACTTTATAACTTGTATTTTTGTTATTATTTTTTAAATCTTGGATTTAAACAACTACTCCATTTATTTGGAAAAAAATGTGAAAATATGAAATTTATATGTATATTAATTTATATATATTTATAAATTAATATGAAAATTAATAAAAACTCAACTCAAACAAACCATTAAAAAAAAAACCCAACAAATTATTAACACACCAGTAACTTAATTTACAAAAAACAACAATCAAAATGAAATATGAACAAATTGTCATGAAAAAAATCTAAAACGATTTCAACCCTGTTTATGTCATGATTTCGGATGCCCACGTCTACATTCATCGCAGGTAATATTCTCTGAAACATATTTTCCAGCTTTCATCACGGCTACAATGCAAGGTGAAAGAGGACTGCCTGGACCTAAAGGTAACGTTTATTTTAGGAATTAACTTTGGGCCAAACCGACTGCATCTCCTAACAACACTTAACTCGGCCATGCCCCTTAAAGGCACATGTCCACGCATAAACGCTACAGTGTGTTATTTGCCAATGTTCGGCTTAGTTACATTAGTAAAATGATGTTGTTCTGTCCCCGCCCCCTAAACATTTTTTACATTACCTATCAGTGCCACTAGGTAGCGCCAATGCGCTACCTTTCTATGAATCAGAGCTCCGCCCTGTCTAATATTGGAGGAGCCTGTCCTCACTCAACATAGTTCCTTAGCACGTAGATGCCACAAAATGGCGCCAGAGTACTACTTTTCCCATCAGTGAATCCTGGAACAGATTGTCTGTGACTTCCTCTGTATTTTTGTAATCGTATCTATTTCTGTTCTTGTTGCTTTGTTATCAGCAAAATCCCATTAACACAAACCAATTGTGTGTTTTTCCTCATCGTAGGCGACACTGGTCAACCCGGATTTCCAGGTAAGGAGCGTCCGGGGACTTGAATGGCATCACGGCGTTTGGAGATTAATGCTGCATTCCAGAAAACTGGGAAATGATAAATTTCCAACCTCCGATGAAGAAAGGTGTCAGTTCTGTAAAATGCGTTTGATCTTCCACAAGATCAAGCTTATCAAAAATGTTTAAAGTCATGATTGGGATTTCGACAAACTTTCTTGAATGCAGCATTGAGGCATCAATTTTTTTTTTGCACCCCCCCTTATCAGTTTTTTTCCAACACATTGTCTGTTGGTTAATATCAAACCTTTTTGACCTCAGGTGCTCCCGGTCCAATTGGTCACGAGGGTCCTCAGGGTCCAAAGGGCCAAAAAGGAAGCCACGGTATGGCTAGGACTCCAATCCAAATACACTGTTTGGACTGTTTTAAAATGGTTTTCAAAGTGTTAGCGTGTGTCTGCAGGTGAACAGGGATTGGAGGGTCCTCCTGGTTTGAGAGGACGAGAAGGAGCTGCTGGACCCAGAGGTGAACCAGGATTTGGCTCTAAAGGTGACAAAGGTACATAAAACAGAACCATTTGTAGCTGTCCTATTGGGTCGCCGAGTTATGAAGTATGTTGGAGATGTGTCCTTTTGTTGTTTGTATTGAGATGGATATTTATGAGAAAAGAACAAAAACAATAACAACATCCCCAACCGTTTATGACGATAATAATCTGACGTAGACGCAGAGAGTAGGCAACGGAACAGGATGAGACAAGCCGGCACTAGTGCTCCCTGGATTGTATCTACATGTGGAGTGGGGAAAGCATTGCTACAACCTGTGAGGAAGGGACACCATGACAAGGAGGAAACGGAACAGGACAGCACAGGACAGGCGTAGTGAGCCCAGAGTTACAACGTGACAGTCATCTAATACGACAGGTTGATACAGGACAGCACAGGGGGCGTGAGCCTGGTTTTGGGTTGTATCTAAATGTGGACTTGGAAAGGCAATCCTATACCCTTTGAGGTAGTGACAAGACCAGCACCAAATAGGACAGGACAGGATAGGACAGGATAGGAGTGAGCCAAGAGTTGACATTGTACTGATTATGTGCAGTCAAAAGGCAAGTGAGACACCATGTGAGGATGCAGTGTGTCAAATAGTGAATAAGACAGGACAGGATAGGGGTCGTAAGCCTGAAGTGAATAAGACAGGACAGGATAGGGGCCGTAAGCCTGAAGTGAATAATACAGGACAGGATAGGGGTCGTAAGCCTGAAGTGAATAAGACAGGACAGGATAGGGGTCGTAAGCCTGAAATTGCATTGAACCGAGATGTGGGAAGGCAATGTTAAGCCCTTTGAGGAGGAGACGCAATGAAACTGAACAGGACAGGATAGGACAGAAATAGTGAGACAAGAGACATTGCGTTCAGACGTGGATGAGGCGGATGAGGCGTGACAAGTAGCGACAGGGGGAAGCACACGCGGAGTGGGATTGTATCGGTATGTGGACTGGGAAAAAAGTCCTACAATCTGTGAGGAAGAAAAGCATATAGATTGGACAGGACAGGACAGGACAGGACAGTGATAGCGAGCTACGCAGTGTTACCGGTGAGAGTGGGAAAAAAATCACCAGGAAACCTTGTCAATCTTCAGCATTTCATTGTTTTTGTTCCGGAAGGTAATACCGGGGAACCTGGACTCCCTGGTCAAAAAGGTGAGACCACCCCTACCAATTTTTAATCGGAATCAAGTGACCCAGTAAAGTATTTAGTTTAACTCTACACTGATGATTCATTCTAGGCGCTTCCGGGCTCCTCGGAGCACCAGGTGAGCATCTTCCTGCTCTCTTTTGTTCAATCAAGATTCTTTATCTTCTTTCCCGTTGGACTTAACCCCAATTGAGGTGTCACCTTAGTGAATCTTTCTCTTCCACCTCTCCCTGTCCTTTGCATCTTCTTCTCTAACTCCACGTATCTGCAAGTCTTCACTCACATTAACTGTCAATCTCTTCTTTCCGGCAACATTTCCGGGATCTTTCTACCGTAGCTTTTGTCTCCAAACCTTAACTTTCGGATCCTGTTCTCTTCCGAAGAAAGCCACTTCCACTTCTGGTTCCTTTCTTCAGGTCTTTGGTACCCTCTCCAAACCATTTAACAATGCTGGTTGCACTACGGTCCTTGAAACTTCTCCTTTGACTTTAGGGGGCGCTGTTCTTTCACAGATCAACACTGATACTTTCCACAACCCACTTCATCTTACCTCTCTTCTGCTCTTCGCCTCCCTTGCGATTCCCACTTTGAAAAGTTGACCTGATCAACATGATGTATTTGTTCTATTAGGTCCTCAGGGTTTCCGTGGAGAAGCAGGACCACCTGGGCTTAAAGGTAGCATCTGTAGAATTGGGAAAAAAAACGTCAGTAATAACGCGATGCATTAAAGCAAAACAAACTAAAGTGACTCATCTCCGTGGTCAGGTGATCGTGGTTTACCTGGTCTGCCCGGAGCAGCTGGAGAGAAAGGATCCAAGGGATCGACAGGTGAGAGACGGTACTGCTGGTCGACCACATCGATAATATGATTCATTGTTGAGCGTTTGTGTCTTGTCGCCCAACATTAGGACAAGATGGTTCAAAAGGCTCAAGAGGTAAAGCTGAGCGATTCTCAGGCTTATAATTCGGGTTCGAGGTTGGGTTTATGTTTTAGCATTCACATGCCATTCACAAGACAGTCGGTGCTTATTTGTTTATTTATTTATTTATCTATTGTTTACATTAATTAATTAACGAATTAACTGATTAATTAATTACTTAATTAATTAATATGTGTCCACAGGTGACCTTGGCAGTCCTGGTCACCCTGGACTTCGAGGTCCAGCTGGGCCGCCAGGAGATGCTGGACCTCCAGGTGCTTAGTTTCTCTTTGAAATCTTTACAAACATGTTAGTACATTCCAAAAAAAAAAAGGATGTGCATTGAAACCGCATTTTTCTCTTTATTGCAGGACCACCAGGCAATCCAGGTCAAGCAGGTCCTAAAGGTGCGGAACTAGCACAAACGCAACAGGCTTTACATATCACTGCAATAATTATAGTCTGTTTTCAGGTGATACTGGTGATGCGGGAAGAATTATTAACGCAGGTAACGAACTTAATAGCATGTATCATGTGGTGAACCATGTCAAAATCATATACAGCGTTACCTGGACTTCCAAGTGCCCCACTTACAAGTTTTGTTTTTCGTTACAAGTCATCACTTGTTCAAAGATTTTGCTTTGTGTTGTGAACCAAAATGTTGAATTCTGAGTTCTTATCCGTCCATCATTTGCCAGCCGGTGTTGCCACTGTGCACATCCCTGGACCACCTGGGCCTCGCGGACCTCAGGGAGTGTCAGGTCTGACAATTTCTTTCAACTTTGTAATAACATGATAACAGCATAATAATAACACCCATATTTATAAAATTGTATCTTTATATATGGTGACACACCGCCTTAGGTCCAGCTGGCCCTGCAGGTAAATAATTTCCCCATATTCACAAGTCTTTTTAGATATATTATATGTCACTGACATGGCGCATGTTTTTTTGGTCCTGGCAGGTCCGAAAGGTGACCGAGGAGAATCCGGATCAACAGTGAGGACGTCTGAGAGTTTCAGCTCAAGTGTAGCTGAGAGTGAGTATCGTTGTCCTGTTTGGATTGACAACAGAAAAAAAAAATCCAACTGTTATCCTGAATGTAATTCTATCTACCACTTATTAACTCGAGGAATGCGGTAAGTGAGAGTTAATGAAGCAGGATGCCTGAGAGACAGACAGGAAATGAAGGTTGAGGACAAGGTCTGTTTGTTTAATTAATGTGGGCTCTGGCCGGGAGACATATGGAGGATAGAAAATATGTATTTGACTACCCCCGCCCCCCTAAAAAAAAAAAAAAAAGTGAACATACTGTATGTTCCAATAGTTAATTTCATAAAGAATTCAGAGCATCATTTTGCAACAACAAATTCCTCTTTGATCTTTTATTCATAATTTAGGGCAGTTTGCTTCCGGTGGTGTGGCATCTCGACCCGGCCCACCGGGTCCACCTGGGCCACCTGGACCGCCAGGGCAGCCAGGTACGTATAACCTGATGGTTCTGATGAAGTCCATAGACTTCACTGTGTAATCATTTGCACATCTCCAGGTTATGGAAGACCGGGACCGAAAGGCGACAAAGGAGATTCTGGTGTTACAACCAGTTCTGGTATGTACATATGAGATAGAACACATTTAAAGACTCCATACGAAAATGCTATCATTTCGACACTCAGGAACTTATTACACTGGACCACCAGGACCACCTGGGCCTGCCGGACAGAAAGGATCCACAGGTTTGACCGACGCTAAGTAATCTTTCATCTTGGATTGATTATATTTCTATAACTTTTCCGTCCATCTTTAGGTTCCCCTGGACCGAGAGGCTACCAAGGTGAATTTGATGATCCCCTTCTATTCGTTGGGGGATGGGGAGCGCTCACTGCTGCGGATTCCAAAAATCGGCCCAAAATATTTAATGCTTGGCTATCGATTCCACAAGATGGGGCAAATCGCTACTTTTCTATTAGACAATAGAATTGAAGCTTCCTTCCCCTTGCTTGAAGATATTTCCTTCCACTGAGTTGCCACAAGATGGCGCCAAAGCAATATCTGACAGAGCTTTGGCCTAATGGAGGATAGGTTAAAAAAAATGCAAATAATAAAAATAATACATTTTATTTATAAGCGCCTTTCAAGACACCCAAGGACACTTTACAATAACATATTCATAAGTAGAAATTTGCCAATATTTATCAATGTTTATGCCTAATTCATTCACTACGCTGCTCCAGGTGAACCAGGACAACCCGGCTTGCCAGGAAGACCTGGAAGCTTGGAGAGAGGTCCGCTCAGGAACATTACAAAAGAACACATTTAAAATGGCGTCAGTCTGGTATACTAGTAAGCTTTTTGCTCTCTTTTACAGTGTCCACCTATACCGGAGAACACACAGTTCAAGGTCCCCCAGGACCACCGGGGCCTCCTGGACTGCCAGGGCCACAGGGAGTCAAAGGTATACCTAGCTAGGAGCTAAAAAAATCTGCTTTGAACAATATGTCCAACGAACATTTGTTGTCTCTGCTTCCAAGGTGACACTGGAGCACCTGGAATTCCAGGATCTTCTCGAGGTAGATAAGTCCCTAGAGAACCTGAATATTTAATAATTCAGGTTCTCTAGTACCCTTGCATGAGGTCAATGAAACCGATGTGCTGTATTTTGCATGGCAAGCCGAGTAACAGCACAGTTGGCCACACCAACATTCTCATATTTCTTTCTTCAGGCTCAGTCTCGGTAACCGCAGGGCCTCCTGGTCCTCCAGGACCTCAAGGACCTCCTGGGCAGCCCGGCTCCTTCACTTCATCCATCGAGATGCGCCAGTACTTGACAGACTACCTAAGTAAATTTCTCTCCGAAGCTCAAAGTTCCGCCTACGAAATCGATTTGTATGACAACCAAATTTATCACTTCACAGGTAGAAGCAGACAGTCTGGTGTTCCGGGACCTCCAGGTCCACCCGGACCTCCGGGACAACCCGGAAGCTACACTGGTTCCATCGAGGAGATCTCCGCTCGTATGGTTGCCTACTTGCAACGTGAGTTTTTGGTAATTCTTTTTGTTTTTAACATTGAGATGCATGTTTGCCTAATGAGGTTATCCTTTTGCAGGTTCTGGCTCCCGCTCGGGCATCAGCATTGGTGTTCAGGGTCTACCAGGGCCACCTGGACCCCCTGGACCTGGAGGGGCCCTAACTGTCAATGGTCTCATTGCCATGCTGCAAAGTCAGTATGACAAATTATCAATTTTTTCACTTTATGGTACCAACTCGGATAGTGGTTAAGACATCTCTCAATAATCTCTAGGAGAAGACGTGAGGAGATACCTGTCAGGCCCGCCGGGTCCTCAAGGACCACCTGGACCACCAGGTGGCACAGGAGGAATTTCTAGCGTTTACAGTATAGAGGAGGTAGCGACATATATCTTCAACATCATGAACGGTAAGTCCAGAATCAAAAACCATCGCACCGGTGCCGCCACGTATGTTGAGTTCCTGTCGATCAACAGAGAGAGGAATAGCGAGAGGACCGCCTGGCCCACCAGGACTCCCCGGGCCTCCAGGAACAGGCAGCTCGGGTGGCGCAGGCTACTCAACAGTTTCAATCGATTACACGGCGCTAGTTAGAAGTAAATCAGATTCCAGAATCCACTTCAGCGTCCGTCTCGGTCACATTGGTGATTCCGTGTTTTCCCTCCTTGCACAGATCCAGATTTCCGTGCGTGGATCGGTTCCGCCGTACACCAAGGTCCCCCCGGTCCTCCCGGTACTCCTGGCCAACCTGGACCTCCCGGTCCTCAGGGGCCGTCGGGGGTCTCGACTGCCACCGTGGTGGGGACGGGCGGTCGCGGATACAGCTTGGAGGAGCTTCAACGTTACCTGCAGGGTGAGTACGGACAGCAACGTTCACTCTTACCACATATCGGGGGCACTGACCTTAAGGGACAGGAAGTGAAACTACGTCTCGCTTTAGCCACTCTCTGAAAACTAACAACTTGAGTGACTAAAGTCTCTCGTGATGGAGAGTTCAAATGCCAACCTTGAATGTTTGACAGGCTCTAGCTTCAGAGGTCTTCCAGGTCCTCCCGGACCTCCAGGCCCACAAGGACCACCCGGTAGTTCCAGCGGCACCGTTACTTACACCGGAACTTTCCCTCGGGAGACCATCCGTTCTGAAGTCCACGACTACCTGACCAGTAAGCTTCCACCTTCCAATACGCTGCCCTGTTCGCGATTATCACTAACATCACGACTGTTTTTTTCCCCATCAGCTGACAGTGTCCGACGCGCTCTTACCGGACCGCCGGGCCCTCCGGGACCGAGAGGCCAAAAAGGAGATCGTGGAGAGACGGGTTACGTCCAAAGACAAAGCAGCCAGAGTCAAAGCTCTTCTCAAAGCGACTCCCGCTCTGCCTCGCAGCAGCACGAAATCGACGTTAGCAAACTGAGCGAAACCATGGACTACAGAAGCGTGGCCGTCAAAGTCTCAGACTACATAAAGAGTGAGCGGATGACTCGGCGTTTTTAGGAGCAACGTCGTGACTAGGCGGAATTAAACAATAAATAGCACGGCATTCCTATTCTCAAACAGACCAAGGACTGCTACAGGAGTACCTGGTGGAGGGTCCTTGGAGGACTCACATAAGAGCTGTCCAAGGTCCTCCTGGCCCACCGGGACCCCCCGGAGTGCCCGGTTACAGCCGTGTGATTGCAGCCTATGGCAACGTCACGGCTGACCTCATGGACTTCTTCAGAAGTGAGTGCTCGGATCATGGAAAGTTTCAAAAGAGCTTTTTGACTGATTCTTCTTCTCTTGGTTACAGCTCACGGTACCGTCCCTGGTCCTCCGGGAATCGCCGGACCAAGAGGAGACAGAGGCTACCCGGGACCCAAGGGAGATAAGGGTATAGTCCTGATGAAGTACTTTTCACTTCAAAAATTTGGTAGGCGTAAATGTACAAATTCAAAGTGGGCATTTTGGCCATTTCCTGTGAAATTCTAACACAGCTCTAGAAGGTCAGGACCGGTTTCATTGAGCAATATAAAATTTGGTATTTTTTGCTATTAGAAGTAGACTCACAAAAAAAAAAAACTAGAAAAACATGCCAGAAGGAAGGAAGACTGGCATTTTGGTTTAGGTGGCCATTTTCAGGTTGTTTTGGACATTTCCTGTCAAAGATCAGAGCCAGTTTTACTTGGCTGCATGGATTGGGTGTTTATCCTGAGTAGACGTAAACAAAAATGTCCATGCCTGGAAAGATACAAAAAGTCCACCGTTTTGGTTTAAGTGGGACATTTTAGAGTAATTTCGACCAGCTCGGTTGGCTGCGGAAGCTGGTGGATGATGTCATCCACAAACTTTAATTGATTTTTTTTTTTAACTTGTATTTATTTCCAGGTGATGCCGGACGTCCGGGTTTACCTGGAATTCCAGGGACGTACACGATCCAAATACCACATCGCGTACAGAGGCGGGACACAGGTACTGCAAAAGTTCCCATTTCCGTAGCCTTTTTTTACTTGAAAGGAGACATAAAAAAATGTTTAATGTGATGAACATTTATGTTTTGTTGTTACAGGAGGCAACGTAATCAAGCGGGAGCAGCAGGAAGGTCCAGCAGACGGCGGCTGAAGCGTGGCTACTGCTTTTTTTTTGTCTCTGTTCTCAACAGAAGCAATGCAAGTAGAAGAAAAAAAACAAAAACAAAAAACTGCTTTAGCGATTAGCTCTCTAGCTTTGCTGCTGGCCGGTGTTTAGGTTTTGGACAAATTTTCCATTGTTCAGATGTGGATGATATTTGCTTTTAGATGAAAATATTATTTTAAAATTAAGATTGAGTGACTAAAGTTTTAATGTTTTTGAGTATTCTACTGTATTGAGGTCAACGCGTTAAATGCTGTTTTATGAACATTTCCATGATATTATTTTTGGCAATTTGCTTCCAGGATGCATCCAAATTATTGACATTTTCCTAATGTAACCTATTAATGTTACAATTGTAGCATTAGCATTCACCCAGCCAAGTTACATCATCGCTTGCTGTATTCAGCACTGATTTTTACTGTACTTGAAGATGTTGAAGAATACTATGCAAACAAAGCAATATTCCGCTTTCGGTATGCAAATGAAGCTGAAGGAAAAACTGATTAGATTGTATATTTTTGTATAAGAGAACACTGACTGATTTACTGACTTTCTACCGTCACATTTTTTTTTTGGAAACCATTAAATTATAAATTGCTGACAGACTTGTTATTTAAAAACACACACACAAAAAACAAACATGAATACTTTTTATTTACAACAAATATGTCCATTGACATTTCCAATACATTTGATCTGACAATAGAACTGCATATATACTTTTTTTTGGGAGGTGGAGACAATTAAAATGCAGCGCGTTAAAATTTGTAAAAAATATATCAATATCTATGTTTGGTGTAAAACAACCGAAATAAAAATCCTGCATTTGTTACTAGCATGAGAACTCGAGCAGTGCGGAAATGACATGGTATAAATTAATCAAGTTTAGGCCATTTTAAGAACAGCGGATGATTATTACAGCAATTTCATTCAGCAAAATAAAAAAAAAAAAAATCAATTGCAGCTTCCTTTTTCCATATTTCAGTTCATATAAAGCCCGAAAAATAAGCTCAACAAATAATTGTTAATTAGAAGCGGTATGGATTTAATGTGTTTTCAGGACTTTTTTTAAGTGGGTTATTAGAGCATCAGTGTAGCAGAAACGCAGTGGTCATAAAAGAATAAAAGCATGTAATAAAATTCCAATGATTCGTACTGGATATTCTTTCATATAATGTGGCAAAAAAAATGTGCAAAATTGACAGCAAGTTTACATTCCTTTGATATGCATTTGACAGCGTTCACTCTATAGCTGAGCTTCAGGAAGTAGTCAGCACCCACGTTGTTGAAATGAATGTAGGAAAGTCGTCACAGGGGGCAACCACTTATTGAAAGCACTTGTTCAGTGATAATGAGCAAGACAGTGGTGGGAGGAGGCGAGGGGCTATAATAAACATTTTTAAAAAACAACTGAAAAAGAAATTAGGAGGCACTCATTTGCAACATTTATGATCTTTTCAAACTAAAACATGCTAAAGAAAGAAACCAAAAACAAAACAACCTCAACACAGTTTGCTCCCAATTAATTTAGCGCAATATCATAGCCGTTTTCAGCAGGCGGCTACGATCCAGAGCTGTGCACGTGCGGGATGGGGTAAAATTTGGACACACGGCTCTGAGCGGTGGGGTTAAGGCATTCCGACTCGCCGCTCATCTTGAAGAAGACCTCCTGCTCCTGCAGCTTCCGCGTGAACTCTTCCTCCAGCGCCTGTAGGGGGCAGCACAGGAGAGTCAGGCATCGGAAAGGAAGAACGGACAACGGGTAAGTCCCAATTCACGATTGTGTCGTGCTTCACTGCTTAAAATTAGGTTGAAAATTCCCGTCAAAGCGATTTAGAAGAAAGAAAAAAAATCAGTTTGGTTTAAATATAGTGCTTTTTTTCTCTTTTCTAGCCAGGTTTACAGTCAACTTCAACTGGAGAGTGAAATACACAGCTTGAATGTACAGTACTACATAAAATAAGTTCGTTGAACATTTTGATGTTTAAATGTATTGCTGTTTAATTCTTTATTGTTTGACGATAAATACACTCCGTCTGTGTTGCTGTTGTTGAAGTAATTGGTGTTAAAAGAGTTGGAACCACTGCAACACCCATGCTAATTCTGGTTGATTATTAGCATAATGCTATCGTGATTTTGTTCATTGATAAATATTACGGTTTGGCTGAATGTTTCGGTGTTGGAATATACATTGTCTTAATTCTTTTACGTGTCAGTTTTACAATAAACTTCCACAATGAGTGACAAAAACCGCTTGAAGTGACCATACTTATTTGGAGTACTGTGCTTTTAGTAAGTACATTTTTTTGTTTCCTCAAAATGATTTGGCACGATTGACTCCCATTTTTTGGCAGCTCGAGTGACTAAGAAATGTGCTAAGGATTATTTAAAAAAAAACGTTTTAATGAAACTGTAGAACTGTTTTTCTAAGGTCTCTCTGTTTTCCCAATTGTAAAATGAGACCTTCTTCCTGGGTCTGAGGTTCTCTCGCCACTCCTTGATCTCCTGACTGTGCTCATCATCCAGCTCCTTCAGCTTTTGTGTCTCGTGCTCAATCAGGAGGTGGCATTTCTCATTCTGTAAACAAAACGGAAGCCACGCCAAGCTCAATGGAGAATACGTCCTACTTTAACGGCAGGTTCATTTTGAATGGCAGACTGAGCGGGGAGGTCAGCTACGTGAGCCACGACACTCCCAGCACGAAAGCATGCGGGTCACCTCACCTGGAGCTGCTGCAGCTCTCTGATATTGGAGTCGCACTGCAGCTGAAGGTCTCTCATCTGGTTCTCATGTTTCTGGTGCTGGTGGAGACGCTCGTTCTTCTGCCGCTTCTCTTCCTGAAAAGCAAACTGGACCGCACACAAGATGAATGACTTCTCTGGTTAGCAGTGGCTATGCTGGGACTCGCCCCCCCAAGTCAGTACATAGTGCGGTTTGAATGTGCATTGAGTTTAGGGAGCCCTCGATGTATCCCACAACGCATCTTGGAAATAGTAATCAGGCCAGCCTACTTTCACCCAACTACAAGAATTCTGACTTGGTCATTTTGTAAAATTCTGCAATTGTAACATGTATTACAGTTGATGGCCACCAGGGGGAGGTAGAATACATGCACACGTATCATAATGGATGTAGCTTGGATGATGAAACACGAAGAAGATCGCTGCAACTAAACTGCAGTAATATTAGCTGTATTTTGTAGAGCATCAGTGTAGTATCTTGCCCAATTTTAATTCACCCCCAAAATTTGGTAGATTTTCAAATTTTATAATGCATCCAGTGTGTTGTCATGCTTCGGGGGGGGCAGGGGTACTTCTACCTGCTTAATGCGGTCTCGCTCCTGGTCGGGGGTTATGACGGCCGAGGCGGCGATGCGGAGGCTCTTCTTGAACATGGCCATCCGCGTTTTGCCGTCGCTGCGCTGGATTTTGGGCAAGCGGACCCTCTCTTGGTTCTGCTTGTTCTTCATCTCCTCCACCAGCCGCTGGTTGTAGCGCTGCATTTGCTCCATCTCCTGCAGCAAGGGGGGAAACAAATTGCAGCTTTTGTTATTGTAGAACTCAGGTATTTAATTTTCTACAATATTTGCAAGCATATGGAGCAAACGGCAACAAACAAAGTCTAAGTGTACAGTGAATCCAATGTCCACAACCTTTTGAGGTGTGTTTATTTTTTTTCCCTTCAAAATAACATTTGCAAACTTCTGCTGTTACTTTAGAAAAACAACCGTCAGCATTTTGGTCGATTTGATGACACATTACGGACCAAACCGGAACCTGAATCACAATGACATTACGATTGTGCGTTTTCTACCCTGTCATTTAAAATTTTTGTTTTTAAACAAGTTTAAATGAAACCATTTGGGAAAAAAAAACCAATTCATTATCGATTAATCAAACAATTGTTCTTACTTTCTCGTGCCTCTTGAGCAGCTGGTGCCTTTGGAGGAAATACTGGTCCTTGAGCTGCTGCTTGAGCTGCTGATGCTTCTCCTGCAGGTGGCGCTCCTCCAGCTCCCACATGGCCGCCTCCCGTGCTGTGGACACACGCGCTTCATTTTAGTGGCCCATTTTGGCACAAGAAGCAGTGCCAAGTACAAGTATGGACTTGCAAATTTAAGACGAGACAGCTGAAAAAAGAGAAATCTTCTCAAGTGGAGTGACGTCACACAACACCTCTCATCAGCTGCTGCTTGTGGTTGAGGCAATCCCTCTCGATGGTGGCGATCTCCACTTTATGTTGTTGGATGATCTTCTTCAGCTCCCCGTCCAGCTCCTGCTGCTGCTTCTGGAGGAACTCCTGCTCCTGAGTGGATCACCAAACGTATGCCAAAACAAGAGAGGGGGGGGGGAGTTAAAAAGTAGCGCCTAACGATGCCATGAGAGACAGGTGAGCGTTGAAAAGAGAAAAAGGCACGTCTTGCTGTCGGGTGAATGATGGCGTCGGATTATATCCACAGAAATCGTCGAGTGGGAGCGGCAGAGGAGACACACTCAAAAGAGAGCACGCATGAGCCACGATGGAGGAAAGAGAAAAGCTCAGTTCATGTAAGACGACATCGACAATGACATTTCATTGTACTCGTGATTTTAACTGCTTGTTGTAAGGTGTCCTTGAGTTTCTAGAAAGGCGCCCACAAATAAAATGTATTATTATTATTATTATTATTATTATTATTTCACAGGTTAACCTGATGCATCATTTGTTTGCACTCGCATGACTTCACGATTGTTCGTTTCGTTACTTGGAAAGAATTGACGCTGGCGAAAGTAAGGCGATCTCATTGAAAAATTTTTACTTGACGGATTTTTAATTGTGTTTGCTGTACTAACCTGGGAAACAATCACTTAGTTCGACTGTGTCAGTGAGGCCGCGGCGTCCATTTTGTTTTCCGTTCAACAAACAAAAGCCAGAGATCAGTTCTTTGCGGTTTTCTCAATCGCTTTCAAAATCGCGTTTGTGCAGTCTTTGAGGGGAAAGGTCTTGTCTATAATTTCCTTTTTTAAAAAAGCATTTATGCTGTCTCAAAATTAATATTAACGACACCTACTGCAAGTGCTAGTTAGAACTCCAAGTGGTGATGAATGGGGTCCTCACGCAACCCCTCTTTCAAGGCAAATCCTTAAAAATGATTAAACATTAAGAGACAATGCGCTTGCCTGATTTTCTGACGTAGGGGCGAGGGAAAAAAAAAGCGTTGCAATTTAGCATCTCCCATCTGTCCGTCGGCTGTACCAGCTTCTGTTTAGAGCTCAAAGTCCCTCATAGGTTTGAATTAGCCCCCAAATGGCGGTTTTAAACCAAAATGGACAAGTTCCTGTTCTTGACATTTTATCGTCTGTCTTATTTTGACAGCCATGTCCACTCAATTTTATATGAAGCAGTGAAACTTGACTTTTGGATGGCCAACAAAAACAAACCACCCCCAAGAGTTTTCAGGCATGTTGTTGAAGATCCTGAAAATTAATTTGCTCGTCACGTGAAGAAGAAAGCTACCTTATTTCCTCAAAGAGGTGCTACACTTGCCAACTGTACTAGGTTAAAGAGAGAACCCCCCCCCCAATAATCACAATTATTTAGATTGAGATGGGTTACTAAAATGATTATTTGTTGATTCTTTTTATTTCAACTGCCAAAACTCAACAACTCCAAACGACCATACCGCATACAATCCAAATGGGACCAAAACAGACACACTGGTGGTGGAGAGGAAGAAACCACTACACACACACACACACACACACACACATAAAACAGCGATGACGTCACTCCAAAACACACCAGAGCCCATGCTTACACGTGACTTGACTTGATAAAAAGCCGCGCTGTCATTTTACACGTATCTGAGTATGGGCTGGAAAGAGAGTGGAGAGAGTGGTGGGGGGAGGGGGGGGGGGTTCGGGCGCGTGGGGAGACTTACATCCTGCATCTGAGCATTGAAGAGTGCGCATGAGGACAACTGAAAAGACTGTATCATAACCTGGGCGACTGCCTGCGGAGGAGAGCACACGGCGCACACTCGCCCTCGTCAGCGACAAGGAGCAGGCTGATAATCTCTCTCACACACACACACACACACACACACACACACATGTCCACGCATTGTTGAAGGGGCTCTCTCCCTCTCCCCATTTTGGGAATATCGTTGCATTTGCAGCACGCAGCGCAGCGGTGAATAAATGTTAGTCCATATAATTTATTAATGCTCTGCTCGTCTTGTCATGCTTTTTCATCTTTTTCAATCCAGCTTGCAAAAAAAAAAAAAAACAACAACAAAAGAAGAGTTCTGTTAACCAGATCCATGCTTCTAGTCAACCGAGGGTTACTTCTTCATCAATTTTTGGAGGAAGGAAGGAAAAGCTTAGCAGAAGTCAGTCGCTTCATTGCTTCCCAATGACCAGCAAGACCGCATCGGGTAAAATGGGATCAAACCATGGCGCTGCTCTTGGAAAGGACTCAAGTCGCAGGCTAAACTGCTGATGTGCAAAATCTTACGGATCAACTATGTGAGTGACATTTTGTTTTTGTTGTCATGACCAGGGGCGGCCCCGTAGTCCAGTGGTTAGCATGTCGGCTTCACAGTGCAGAGGTACCGGGTTCGATTCCACCTCCGGCCTCCCTGTGTGGAGTTTGCATGTTCTCCCCGGGCCTGCGTGGGTTTTCTCCGGGTGCTCCGGTTTCCTCCCACATTCCAAAAATATGCATGGCAGGCTGATTGAACACTCTAAATTGTCCCTAGGTGTGAGTGTGAGTGCGGATGGTTGTTCGTCTATGTGTGCCCTGCGATTGGCTGGCAACCGATTCAGGGTGTCCCCCGCCTACTGCTCCAGCACCCCCCCCGCGACCCTAGTGAGGATCAAGCGGTACGGAAGATGAATGAATGAATGAATGTCATGACCAGATAAATAAGCTACCAGTGATGACGAGAGGAAACGTGCAATGATAACCAGCCAACTGAAAAGCAACTTACGGCGATCAAAGTTAAGGGTGAGTACACGTTGGGCCCCCGCCCTTTTTTTTTTTAACGAGTTAACAATTAAATGTACGATACATGCCTTCGAAGCGTGAATTTTTAATTTTTTTGTTCTTGCAACTGCATGACTCAAAGTGTTACGAATGGACTTTGCAAACCACACAACTTTTTTCGTTGTAGTGCTGACATATTCAACTTAATAACTGACCCACGTCCGTCTAAGTGGCTCAAGCGGCCTCACAAAGTCATTTCGATTCAAGAAAAAGAATTCCAGCAGCGTGGTGGGATTGACTGTAGACTTTCAAGTCGAGATTGAGTCGGGAGAAGAAGGGGAAAGATGTTGGGGAGAGAAGACATCGGATTTTACCTCGGCCGTCTTAAGAAGCGTGAGGTCCTCCTTTAAGCGCTTCATGAGCTCTTTTCGCATATGTTTAGGTGACTGCCCAACTTCCTCCATGGCCTAGAAAGTATTGCACTTGTCCAGAAACCGCTTGTTGATTTCAAGTTGACGGACGGAAAAAAAAAAGAACTTCTAAGAGGGTTGTCCCTCAAGAGTAGAAGACATGCAAAGGATAAGCGACAACATCCCGCCACCGCATTTCACCTCACCCGTCGAGATTGGTTACTCTACAATTGCCGGTGTCAGCCATAAGTGTTATTGCGTCGTATCCAATGAAAACAAAAAAGCCAAGCCACTAAGCTGGAATCATCACACAGAAGCTCACAAACGCTGACTGAAAATGAAAAGAATCGATTCGAGATGAGCCCGCCGTCTCAGTTGCTTCTTATTCCCGTGTGATCACCCCCACCCCCAAAGAGGAAAAAAGTGCCACCAAATCAAAATCACACATCCCATGACCAAAGCCACCTCACACACTCATTCCAAAAACATGATTAGGTCAATATAGTACAGTTCAAGATTACACAAAACAAAAAAAAACACTGTTGATAAGGCATAATAGTCTACAGTGCAATATTGCTGCGGCAAGCGGAAGCAAACACCCGCAACAAAGCCACGGCAAATGGCACCATCACCATGGCAACACAAAGCACAATGCTGTAATAAAACAGCCGAAAGTCAGAGTGCGCTGATGATGATGACGAGGAGGAGGATGAAGATGTCGTGCACGTCTCACCTGGATTGGGCTCTTTCAACTGCTCTTGGGAGGGGGGTCGGGGGGGGGGGTTGAATAATGGATAGAAAAACATGCCGCGGCTAACAGCTGTACAGCAACATGCACCGGCCATGCCGCACCGCTCCCAGAGGCTCGAAATGACTCGGCCCAAGCTAAGAAGCCGCCATGCATCATTCCAAGGCTCGCATTCACGACATGCACGAAGTCGGCCAGCAACCGCAGCCAAGCAAGGCTTGCGTGTGGCGTGGCGTGGCGTGGCGTACCTCTTTCTTCTTGTTCTTTAACATGTTCTGGAACTTGGACAGCTCTTTGTCCTGATCCCCTTTAATGCGTTTGGCTTCATCGCGCAGCCGGCTGGTGTGATCCTGCTCCAGGCGCTCGATGGTCTGCTTCTGCTTCTTCTCCAGGCCCTCCACTTCCTGGTCATATTGGCGCTTCTTCGCCTGAATACGGGCGGATCGAGATGCAATGAGTCACACAGTATTGCGAGGACCAGTTGTTATTGTGAATAGATACCACGTGGTACTTGGACTATTCTTTCCGTGACCGAGCTAGCAACCCCATGACTTTTACTCAGGGCTGCCCATTAGGTAGATCCTGATCTACCGGTAGATCTAAGACAGGTCCCAAGTAGATCCGAGGAGTGTCGAGAAGAAAAAAAAACAAACAACCATTTGTGTGTCTTTGTACATGTTAGTAATATATTTTTTGTGTTGATATACACTGCACACTAATCAGTCTCATTTTCACTAAAATAAATAAATAAATGAAACTAAGATTAAGAAAACCTTTATTAGTCTCGCAATGGAGAAATTCCAGATTCACAGCAGCAAAGTTATGAAAGGAAGAAGTAGAACAACAAAAAAATAGGAGATGCTGGAAAGGCTGAAAAGCAGGTAAATCTTTAATTTGTGTGTATGTGTGCGTGCGTGCGCCGGTAAGGGTAGATCCCGTGAGGTTAGTTGATCAAAAAGTAGATCTTCGATCCAAAAAGTTTGGGCACCCCTGCTTTTACTCATATTGTTGCTGAGGAAAAAAAAAACCCTTACAATTTACCAAGCACTCAAAGTTGGTAAAATACACGGCACCTTATATTGATATATTAAATCGCTGCACACAAACAACATGCCACCCCAACATTATATTTCATCACTCATTTCACCCCCCCCCCCCCCCCCCACACACACATCCAGACTTGCAATCTTGAGCCTGCGTGATGCAGCACGGCCCCCGCAGTGAGGGAGGAGACGGAATTTCACTTCTGAATCAGTTCAAGCGTATTAATAGATTTGTTCACTTTAAACGGGTTAATTATGTGTAAAAATAGTAGCCAACATCAGGACAGACCAACAGTATCAATTTGTGAACAAATATTAAATCAACCATATTCGTATATATCTAAGGGCCCAACACCGATGATATACCAATTCAGTTCATTGAACTCAATTGCCATTCCAGCTCCCCATTAAAAAAAAAAGAACATTTATAAATAGCACCGCACAATTGAAAGAAGGAAAGTTTTTCTCTAGTGTAAATACTGGGCATATTTCTCCACGGCTTTTTCTTTTGCGGGTTGACGACGACAACCACAGAACCGGATATGGAACTTCTTGCGACATAGCCGCAAGTGCAGCTCCGGAAGTGCTCTGCACCAAAAGTCAACGGTGAATTGAAAATAATGCAACAAAATGGACTGCACAATGTAAAGTCGGGGGCATTGATGGGAGGTGGCTTAGTCTTTGCAACATTTATGGTCGATGTTTTCAATGTTGGTTAACTTTTTTTTTTTTCCATTTGTATGACAGTAAAGAATTTTAGATCGATGACTTAAACAGTGCATTTGAATTTAAAAGCAGTGTGGCAAAACTTTTCATGTCGGTCCCTCCATTTGATGAAGCTCAACTATGAAACAAAGCATCTCACTTGGCAGAGGTTGGTCGCGTTGCGGGAGGCGGGCGCGGGGGGACAAACGGTTGCGGCGGAAGTGACTCACCGTCGTTTCCTGTTCAAAACGCCGCAAAATCTGCTCTCTCTGCTGCTGCAGCTTGTTGCCGAGCTCCTGCTGAGCTCTCTGCTCCTCCTTCTGCAGCAGTCGCAGCTCTCGCAGCTCCTGCCGCCTGGGGAAACCGCAGCATGCGGACATGTTGTCACAGGGCCGCAAAGTCGACTCTCGAAAACGTACTGGTGTCATCATGCTTGGCTCGACGCTAACTTTTGGTACGACGAGCAGCGGCCGACAACTTAAAACATCAGTAAAAAAAAAAAAAAAATTGCTGACGGCTAAACAACTTTGAGCGATCTGAATTGGAAGAGGCCATTTATAAAGCAAATAGCTCATTTGGTTAGACGGCCATTAATTTGCCAAAGTACACATCCCGACTTGGTTATTCATTTATTTAATTTGTTCAGGAAGTCTTCTGTGTGACAGAGCTGGAGCGCGTTTGCCGTTTGTACCGGTCGGAGGCACTCGCGCTGTGCGACCAGATGCAATTTTTAAGGGGCGGTCATCCCTGTCATGGTGTATGTAGTTAAAAAAAAGTGTTGCATAAACCCATCTGGAGTACGTGAACTATTTCAAGGCATGCATGCTAAATAGGTCGCGTTTCTTATTTAGGACCGTCAGTCGAGCGGCGGGGATTAGTGTCGGGCACATACCTGAGGAACCTCATCTCCTCATTCTTGGCGTCGTCGTCTGTCACGATCTTCGATGTGGTCACGCTGACCTCCACGCCGTCCACCATGAACTTGCGCGTCTTTTTCAGTGTCTTCTTCTGCCGTTTGGACTCCTGTGAAGTAAAAAAAAAAAGATTTTCACGCTGTTAAGTAGCAGCACGGTGCTGCCTCGCAGAAGGAGGAAGTTTTGAGTTTGAATCTCTGGTCGGTGCTCTTTATTATTTCTGTGTTGAATTTTTTTTCTCTCCCTGTTCTCCCTGTGCTTGCACTGGTTTCCTGGGGGTAATCTGACTTAATTGCATGATCCAAAATATACAGTATATTTGTGTTAACTGAAGACTCCCGGCCAATAGGTGTACAGTATATGTGAGTGAGTCTTTTGTGATTGGCTCTATTCTCGCCCTAAATCAGCTGTAAATAGCCTCCAGGTTCCCCCTGATTCTGAACAGGATAAGCAGTATAAAAAATGGATGGATGATTATTAAGTGCTTATAATTGACAAGTGATGTACAAAAAAAGAAGATAAAGCTACCTGTACAGACACTGAGCCGCCTTCTCTGCTTTTGGATAAAAAGCTGGAGATGGACAGATTGAGGTCCATGCTGCTACCTTCGGCGGCCGAGCTGCTTCCGGAGTCAGAGTCCTTCTCCGTATCCTGCCGCCTCCCGGACGGACTTTCTTGCTCCGTCTTGACCTCTGAGTCGGGTTCACGAGGGCTTGTGATCTCTTCTGCCAACGTTGCTTCTTTGTCATCCTTGCTCGGGAGCCCTGCCTGTTCAGATGTGTTGATCGCGTCATCGCAGATTCCATTTGAAGGTCTGATCTTGTCGATGATCTCCAAGTCTTGATCTGGGAACTCAGAAATTTTCTCCTCTGGCTTTTTTAGAACAGACTCATCCGTACGCATTTGAGTTTCGGCGTCTCCCACTATGTGTGCCGCTACTTCACCTCCATCTTCAATCATAACATCGGTGTCGTGAGCCATATCGGCCAGTTGGTGCTGAAGCATGTCATCCGGCTTGCTCACTTGTTCGACCTGCAGCTCCGATACGGACTCCGGTTTGGCACGCGCATCCTCAAGTGCCTCGTCTGATTCTGCAGATCTCACAATCTGCTGATTTGACTCATCTTCTTTGGTCACCTCTTCTTCGGGCTCTTTTTCAATTTCTATTACGTGTGGAGACTCGTTTATTTTTCCTTCCCGCGTTTCCGCTCCTTCCGCTGTCTTTGCTTCATCTAGAACGTGTTCCTCCAAAGCAGTTGGCTCAGCAGGAATCTCATCAGCTTGGCCCTCGGGCTCCGGCGGCTCCGGTGGGACGGACTCTTCCATCAGCCCGGAAGCCGTGTCTTCATTAGCGCCCTCAGGCACCTCGTTAAGTTTCTCCTCCTCCGTCTTGTCGGGCTCGCTTGTTCCAAGACCTTCATCGGAGAGCATATCACTGGACCCGTCCTGAGCCGGCTCAGCTTCCGTCTTTTCAGTGACGGATTGCAGTGCGGATGGTGTCGGTGGAACTTTGTCTTCCTCTGAGCTTGCCATACTCGCGTCAGACCGTGCTCGCTTGTGTCCAGGAGCGGCCTGAATTTAATAGAAAAAACACACAAAACATTAAAATCTTTTGCTGTCGAGTCATGCAAACCGGTAGTTAGTACCACGGGCGTCTCAGGTTCTTCCTCCTCTTCCTCTTCTTTGCTGTCTTCGATCTCCTCTGTGACTTCAGCTTTGGCTTCTGCGATGAGCTCTCGCAGAGGTTTGCTGTCTACAACAGTGGCGACAAATGGATGCTGCCAGGATGGGAGGCAGAGACACAAGGAATGTAATTACAAAGCCGTTTAGCTGACCCGTGAGCAGATCCGCCCACCGCTATCAGCTAAATAGAAGGACAGGGATAACGGCATGCTCAAAGCCATGACCCAAGAAGGGCGGCTCACTTGTAGAAGCTGCAGCGGCCCCCATCGGTTGTCCACATTCTTGTCAAGCGCTCTGCGGAGGAAGTCGTTGAATTCTGGTGTCCTGCAATACAGTTGGGGAGGACGTTAGAAAAAGTTTTGCTTTTTAGTTATTTTTTTCCTTTTTTCAGATTTTTTTTGTTGTTTTTTTTTGTGTGTACTGGGTGGAATATTTTTAATTTTTTTAATTATTTTTTTATTTTGTTCCCTTAATATTTTCCCCTATTTTTCTGACTAATTTATTCCATTCCATCAAATTTCCCCCCCAAAATATTCAGAATACCAAAAAATATTCCACAAAACTAAAAAATATACCAAAAAAAATGCAAAAGACAGAAAAATATTATAAAAAAGAGAAACTGGAAAAAAAGGAAAACATTTAAAAAATAAATTACTCCCCCCTAAAAAAAACTCAGCGACAAATAGAAGCAAGCATGTTAGACCTCTTATTTGGAAAAAAATGTGAGCAAGTCTTCCATTTTTGTTTCCTAAGAGTGATGTTATACGATAACAGGGACTACCTTTATAAGTCTATTATGTGTGGGGGTTACTTTATTTTTATAGATATATAATTTCTCAATATCAGATTTTCACCCATCATGGCTGGGTCTGGAAAGCCACTGGGTTCACTGTACCGGGGCTCCCCCCCGTGACACAGACACGCGATCTGTCAACACCGGCACGTCATCTCACCAGCGGGAGGGTTGCATGAGGGTGGGTGGCTCGGACTTGGCTATTTTCAGCAGCACTCTCATGGGATTCATCTCATGATTGGGCGGCTCGATCTGCGCCAGCTCGATCAGGGTCACCCCGAGGGACCAGATGTCCGCCTTGTAGTCGTACGGGCGGTCCTTGGACGTCTCGCACATCACCACTTCTGGCGCCATCCTGCACAGTGACAAATGAGTGGCAATTCGAATTACGCTAATCAATAATATGAAACCGGATTATTGCTCTATTAATGGGCAAAACTGTAGTTCTAACCAAATAAAAAAGATTCAGGAGCATGGTATGATGATACGGAAATTCTTTTTATAGGGAAAATGACTTGGCACGTGTCTGGGAATTTAACACCAGCCTGTATTTAAAAGCAATGTCATCCAACACTGACGTTTACTCACGGTATTCCTTCAGCCTTTATTTTCCAACAACTTTAGCGATAGCAAGTTGATGCCGTCAAGCCGCTTCAACAATGATCAGACAGAAAGGGGCGAATACCCTTTTTGTATTTGGGCTGAGTGACTCACCAGTACGGCGTTCCGATGAAAGAATCTCTTCTCTGTAACGTCTTTGTATTTTTAGCAGAAACTCCAAAATCCGCTGAAAAGGAGGAAATGAATTCATGAATCTTTTCTCCATTCACTCAGCCACACCGCAATGTCGAAGCTTTTGAGTTCATCGGTGACTCAAGTGACATGTTTTGGAAATCCCTAACACAGCGGCCGTTAATCATCGAGAAGGGATGCTCAAAGCTTCATTCGTCACTTGATACTACAGTTTTCCTCGCCTCGCGTGCATTGCGAAGAAGCAAACGTATATCATTAAACCCCTTGAGACTGCTTGATAATTATTGCTTGCCAGACTCCATTTGCCACCGCGTGACTCATGCAGGAAGGGTGCAATAGGAAAAACATGAAAACATTCGGAATATTATGCAAACAATCTGATGCGCTGTAGGAATTGCACAGAACAGAATGGTCGACTAGTCGACGTTACTACTCCAATGTTGAGAGCGTGAGGTCAACTATTCTCGAATCACGTTTTTGACCTGCTAGAGGCATATAATAACAAAGCCTCCACTCCTCCTGTTATTGTTTAAAATTATAATGCTGAGCTGACAAAATATCTGACAACAGGCGACTAGTCAATGCCGACTCCACGCTCATTCACATGAGTGTCTGCTTGGAAATATCTAAGTCTTACATCCCTAATTATTGCCACCTTTTTGAATGTAAATATCAGTGGCTGCGACTTATTCTTTTTGAGGAAAGATAAAGCGGCGCATGAATGAGTCAATCCGCTTGTGTAAACACAAGCGCTTTGCAGCGTGCGTCTGTCAAAATCGCAAGGCTCAGCTGGGTGCAGCGGCGTTGACGGGGAGTCCCAAAATTGACTTAACTAATTATCCCCTCAAACCTTTAAGTGGCTCGGTAGGAGGCTACTAAGTGGCCACCCGGGACGCGAGGCGGGAAAGACAACAATTAATCTGCTTTTGTTCTCCGCTGCGGCATCTTAAGACTCGAGCTTTGTGGGAAGAGGAGCCGTCCTTTCCAGGATGAATAATCCTTCCCGTTTGGTGACACATGCACACCCACCACGAGGAACATTTACGGTGGAGTAGAGGCACACTGTGGAAAGGGTGTCGCAGGTCTGCCTCGCGGTCAAGAGATCTGAGTTCGAATCCGTGTGGAGCTTGCACGTTCTCCAGTGCTTGCGTGGGTTTTCTTATTGAACTCCGACTTCCTCCCACATCCCTCAAAACATGCATTTTAGGTTCACAGAAGCCTCTAAACTGTCCATAGGTTTGAGTAAGAGTATGAATAGTTGTCTATGGTTCATCCTTTGCCACCTTGCTGTGTCAATTCCACCTGCACGATAGCAGATTTATGATTTGAATTTAAGAAATTTCAGATTACCAAGTTTTACTTCTCCCTCCAGGGAAAGGAGAATGTTGCCAGCCTTCAGGTCTCTGTGGATGATCTTGTTCTCGTGCAGGTAGACCAAAGCCTCCAGGGTCTGCTTGCACACCACACGGATCTGAGGCTCAGTCAGCGGCCTCTCCAGCTCTGCCAAAGAACGCGCATGGCCATCGGTGAGTCATTTTCTTCCACATTACTTTGTGGTTATGTCACGGCGTGCAGTTTGGCAAATGCGTAAGTCAACATCAGCTGAGATGGTAACCCACGGCAACGGGAGGGAACAAAACTCGCTTGTATGGGAGGAAAAGTTTAGTGCAGTCTTGAGTGGCGACACAATCGACGGCAGAGGAGCATTCATGGTTGTTTTCCATTCGGAAAAAAACTCATTCCCACAGAGCAGAGATGCTTTTATTCAAGCGTGAAAATGAGAGGGTGAAACTATTGGCATTAGCGCCACTCCTTGAAACCGGAGCTACGTTAATTAGGCGGTGGCATGAAATGGCCTCTTTAACCAGAGGGAGGTAGGGTGCATTCTGGATGGACTAAAAAGAGTGGAACAGAACTTCAGACTTACCTAGCATGATGGCGTCCACCGCGCCCCCCGCACAGAACTCAATCAGGATCTGCACAGAGGAGAACAATCAAACGTCTTGTGGGACACGCTGAAAACGATGCCTTTTGAAATGAGGTCTTTATTACGCAATGGACAGAATGACCTTTGAAAGGAAAGACATCATCCATTAGACTTTGTCCCGAGGAGCCAATCAATTGGAAAGAATTATCAACGGACGTTTTAGAAGAATCGTTATATCATCTCTAACACGGGGAGTTATTTGAATGCAACCGTTCCTCAGAGCGTAGCGAGGAAGTGTGCTGCGAATGAAATGCCTCGCATCTGACTTTGTTAAATCCCTCATCGAATTCCAAGAGCACTTTTTGTCAAGGGTGAGCCGGAGCCCCGGTTAACTTTGGGCAAGAGGCTCCAGTACAAATGGCCGACTTCCTCTTTCTTGCAATTCAAAATGTCAGAGGCAACCGTTTCATGATGAAACGATAAGATGAAACGATAAGAGCAACCCTGCTTTCTCTGAACATTCTTATTTCTATCAGGGTAAAGAAAACACCTACTAGCAATGCTACTAAAATTTCGTACCGTACACATGATGAAATGCACCCAACAGCCAGTGTGACTTTTGTGCTCTTGCCTGTCCGTTATTGAAGTGTGTGTGTGGTATCGGGTGATGGATAAAAATCAATACAACCTACTACGAAACACTGCTCTCCATTCAGGGATGGACACAAAGCGAGACAGGCAGGTGTTTGTTCTCATTCGACACGATAAAGAGACTTCTGCTTGTAATCTACTTCCCGTCGAGCCTAACAGGCGTAAACATCAGCTAAACGGTTAAATCCCGCATGAACGTCAACTCACCATTGCGTCCCCGACATATTGCGTAAGAATAACGCGTACAACAGCGCACGCAAACGCGGCTACACATTCATCGAGCTGGTTAAAGACCGAGCCCATCGGGACAACCTGCAGTGTAGCTTTGAATTATTTACGGGCACTTTCTCCGAGGTCCGAAAAGCGCTCCATTATCTCAGCGGTGGGATGTGGCCCGTGCTCCAGAGACGGGTCACATGACAACAAGCGCCACGACGTACTTACCCAGGGGCCTCTCGGCCTGTGCCGCACAGCGTGAGATTCGCTGAGTGTGTACAAAAACACACTTTTTTTTTTTTTTTTTTCCAAGATGGCGCCCGAGTAGGCAGCCTTCGGCAAGTGCTCTTCAAGAGCCTTGCTTTTTTGTTCTTTTTTGCTGTTTTTGTCTTTTGTTTTGTCACATGTTGTTTGTTGTTTGATCGTGTGGACCTGATATGGACTGTTTTCAGCGCTTTTTGGCCACGACATTCGTCAAAGGAGCAGTATCTGTGCTTGGTGGTTGCGCCTTCTCGGCAGCACGCCTGTACCAGCACAGATTTTGATTGGGACGAATGTCGGCGCCATTGACTGTCGGTGCTGGACAGACCTGGGGCGCTTGTGTTTTTTGCGCCAGTAATGGGCAGCATTTTTCACAACCCCGATTTGTTCAGTGGCTATGTCAGCGCTGTTGGACAGTTGGCGTCGGTGCGGCTGGATGGATGGCCGCTGAAGTTGCGGATGAGGACAGAGGAGCGTTGGCGAAGAGCACCGATGCGTATTTGGAACCGTGAGTCGCCGCTTGGAATTGAAGTGGATTTCCATGGGACAGGAGAAGTGAACCAATCTCTTTTTTCGTCAATGGATGCTACAGCTTCTTGTTGACTTTGAAACTTAGCTTGTAGCCGACGTGTGCTCATTTTGAGCATGACGTCTCTGATCCACTGGTTAAAGGACACTTTGATTCTCTCCTCTTTCATCTCAAACCGCTTCAAACAACAAAGCGTGTGACGGAAAAGTGGTTAGGACTGCACGACTGTTTGTGTTTTATGTTGTGTGTTGTGTTTATTATTTTACTTTATGTTAACTGTTTTGTAAAGCGCTTTGTTACAGCTGCCGCTGTTGTGAAAGCGCTATATAAATCAGAATGTATTGTATTGTATTGTATTGTAAAAACGGCACAGGGACACTACTCAGCACTCGATGCAACAAATATTAGTTAAGTTTGCACGTCTAACACGATTAGTTGAATTTAAAATAGGAGCTCCTGGAAGGTCGTTCTGTCAAACATTAACAGTCTGTACTCACAATGATTTCAGCAATATTTTTACAATCTTAATTAGGGCTGAGTGCATGATGAATTATAGATTTATTTGAGTTTATCGTGACCATTTTATTTTTTTTTTGCAGCAGCAGCATTTGTAGTTAAAACTGCATTCCCGGTGACACCCACTGCTTTCAGTAACAACATGGTCGCGAACCGACAGCACTTACTTCACAAAAGCATGTTGCCAACTTAGCAGTCAGAGAAGCTATACTGAGCAACTTTTTGATTCCGCTACTAACTATATTAAAGAGGAAAAAAAGCAACTAGCTGGTTTAGCTGCAACTAAAAAAAAACAAAAGCGCAACAATTTTTCAAAAAAGGAGCCTGCCTATTTTGCTGCTGGGAAAAAAATCCATTACTTTCAAGAAATCATAAGATGTCGTTTTAGGTATATGCTTAAGATTGCAATATTCAACACCCAGCATGCATGTTTTTCCCGTATGATGTACTCCTTTTTAAAATAATATAACTGTTGGATAATTAAGTTAGCACAAAATTGACACTTGAACACGCACCTAAATAATCGACATGGCGGTGAACGCGTGATGATAAACTACTTGCCCTTCGCCATTCAAACAGAAACTCTTCAAGTTGTCATAATGATCACGAGGTACAAGAAGGCTTTTCCAAACTGAGTAGCGCTGCCATTAAAAGGATTTCAAAGATCAGAAACAGAACCTCCCACCCATTTTGCCCGGCCAGACTTATCTGTGCAGGAAAAGAAAGGCGGGGACTATTTTTTTTTTTTTTGGGATACTCTCTGTGACTTCTGCTCACACTCTTGGTGGCTCCAGATTTCCTTTTCCTCCTCTTCGGGCGCTTGTTGTTAACTATAGCAGTACGGTACTACAAGGCAGACGCAAAGCATAATGGTGTCACATGTTTTTCACCACTAAATGTAGAGTCAAAGTGGAGAGGTGAAAAAAAAAGTGTTTTAAAGGAGAAATATTCAACTACAATGCAAAAGAGAGGAAAATAGTGGTTTGTGCTAAATTGGCATGTGACTGCTTCCTCCGTCTCCTCGGCTTTGGGTCAACGACAAACAAACACACAAACAAACGCGTTACCTACCCAAAGTTTCCCCTCGTAGTAGAAGGCGTCCAATAGCTTGACAATGTGATGGTGGTCGCAGGAGGCCAGGATGTCAATTTCAACCATGTAGTCCTCCAGTTCGTCCTCCGTCTTTGTGTCGATGACTTTGGCGGCGGCGAGGGTCCCGTTCTGCTTGTTCTGAGCCTGAGGGCAACGATGCGGTTTTGTTATGGGTGTGACACGAAAAGTCCCACAAAACGACGCCCGTGCAGTTATTTCTAGCGAGGCTACTACGCGGTGGTTATCGTGGCGAGACATCCTCAACAAAGAAGCCACATGAAAATAGTGCAATGGTTTGCATTAGTGCTTGAGCGAGGCTGCAAGCGAACTCCATCAGGAGATGTCCTAAAGACTTCTTAATTACACGGGATGGATTTATACTGCAAGCCCAAGTGCCCAATTACGATTTAATGCCTATATCTGATCTGGGCCATTTCCCAGCACGTTTCGAGAGACACATATTCGATATGGATGTGTATACGGTGATGAAATGTCCAATACGTAAATGAAATGAGTTAGCTTGGGCTGACTCTCCCACTCCATTGATTCAAATGAGGGTAACCTCCATTTTTGCTCCACATTTATTGTGTTTAATTGAACAATGGACATGCCTCTCACGTAGCAAGCATATTGTGCTGTCACCCGAACAGCATAAAGTACTATCGAGTCTTTTTTTTTTTTAATACTTGTTTTCGGAAACCAAGAGAAAAAAAACAGGGCGCGTTCAAGAAACAAGATGATTATTTGCATGACTGACAGTAATTTGACGGGCTCTGTGTTTGCTGAAGTTTAGATTAAAATGATGTCAATCTCGTATTTTTCTATCGAATTTTCATCCACATTTGGAAAAAGCCTGATTCTGATCGTCAAAGGTTATCTCGTTCCACAAGTTTGGATCCCTTTATGCTGCTTTGACCCCTGAAGCGAATTGTGCCGCTCGAGTGCAACAAAAAAAAAAAATCTGAATTGCGACACTTGGGCCACACAGTGTGAATCCAGCCATGGGTGTGGCAATTGCTGCAGCAGAAATGACCCGCGGAGTCAACGCGTCAAAACTGTTGTCAGCAAAGCTTATCTGACCTACTCTCAACGAACTTGGCTCACTTCCTCACGCTGCTTTTTTCCTCCCATCAGGCGTGACATTTGGGATTTGGGCTGGGATTTTTGTACATGTCTAGGGAAAATGTCCAATTGCAACTCATTGAGTAGAAAACCAGTAGCAAGGGAGTTGTTTTAAGGCTGGCTTTGAGTCCTGATGCACTCATACCCAACATCGAAGAGTAAAAGGAAAAAACGAGGAGGGAGGGAGTGTTCGAATTGGAACAACTGATCCTATGTTTACAGAGTGCCAACCTGACACACGCCCCATCCCGTTCCCTTTCCGTCAGCACGGCCTGACGTCAGTGTCAATTTTTGTCTCTCATATTTCATACAAAGTGAATCGCACCAATGTGAACGACATGTGCTGTCCGTGACGTGGGCTGCATGTCAAATTCAAAGCCCTTCATGCGTGATGCATGAGAATTGAGGTCTTGGGGAAAACTTTGGCATTCGGTTCGGGGTTTATTAGATTCTTTAATGAAGTTGCCAATATGAAAGAATAACGTCAACAATTCATTACAAAACGGCAAACGATGAAAATGCCTGTTGTTTAACGCAGAAAATAAGTTCCTGAGATATTATAGATTGAAAGTTTTTCAGTGTATCATTTAGTATTGCATTGTTATATTGCCATTATTGTTCCTATTATTCCTATCCCGACAATACTTCACTGCATCTATATTTGGTCCCGAGTGTCTCCAGGTACAAATAGATCAACTTCAGTTTGGATAGAGCCCCATGACAGACTCCTGGCTTTCATCGCAGCCATTTACTCAGCTAATAAGGAACTGCAAACTGGCAAATAGACATCCATGGACAATTAGCTGTATTATTTAATCACGACAGTTGCAGGAAGGAACTCCTGCGTTGACGCCGAAAGGGCCGCAAGGGAGAAAGCCCTCGACATCAGACTACAATAACGCAATAAATAATAAGAGACGAATGATAAATTGCCTTTTCACTGATGCTACAGTGGTTAACTCGCTAACTTCCATGTGGGGAACACGGTTTCATTGTAGCTCTGAAACTATTAATTGGAATAACTAGATTCATTCGATTACACGAAAAAGTTAAAATCCCGACAATAATACTTTTCTTTTTTTCCAAAAAGGATTATACACAGTTGCAAGTTCACAGCATTTTACGGTCATTCATGTAACACAACAGCACACTCGCCAGTGCACTTCAATCACTTTATTGAACAAACTGGAATCATAATAACATGTGCATGACCACAACTGATGGCCAGGGACTTGCCCGACACACTAACCCGATTTGACAAGTCACTCTCAACTCTCATTTGCCGACTCCCACGTCACTCACCGGGCCACCACCTTTTTCAGGCACACGCATTCAACGTCACAAATATTACAGTGTGCAACTTGAGCACACTGACCAGAGTGAACAATGATTGCACTCCACGCTTTGTTGCTTAGTAATAAATTAGTATCACTCAATGATTCGATAATAATAACAATCATTTGAACAATCTGTTTTAAAATATTTGATCACGACAGCCCCATTGAGAAACACTGAACATGAGTGTGAATGACTTTCTGTTTGTGTTTTGCAACACACTGGCGTGGTGGGTCACCAACCCTGGTCCTCAAGGGCCCCTATTCTTGCATATTTTGTATGTTCCCTCCTCCCAACACATCTGCTTCAAATGATTAGCTCATCAGCAAGCTCTGGACAAGCCTCATAATAATCGTGATCTTTTGAATCGGTGTGTTGAAGACGGAAACATAAAGGATGGAGGATAGGGGCCCCCGAGGACCAGAGTTGGTGACCCCTGGTCTAAATGAAGCTCCTGAGTCACTTCTAGATTGTTTCCTTGGCACAAAAATGCCACCAAATGCTTATTTTCCACTGTGTATTTAAGGAATAATTTGGAGGACTACGTTTTAATGTTGATACTCGAGTATTACAATTCTTAAGTCACGTTACTCTTACTCGAGGACAATTTTTTTGACTACTCAGTGGGGGACGTCATCATGGCTGCTGTCATTTTCACGTGTTCTCACTTGACAAGCGTGCGACAGAACAGACCCACAATGGGGTCGCCATGGAGGACGGTTACCTAATAACGTGTCGTAAAGGTGTACGAACAAAAAAAATACCTTGTAGACTTTTCCGAAGGCTCCATCGCCGAGCTCCCCGATTATGTCCCAAATCTCCTCGGGGTTGACGTCTCGGTGGACGTGCTCGTACTGCTTCTTCTTCCTGTCGGGCCCTAGCTTGAAGATCTTTCGAAAATTGAAAAAGGACATTTTTTTTCTGTGTAGGAGGAGAGCGGGTGTTACTACGGTGTTATTGATGCCGCGGTGAAGCTACAAAGCGGGCGAATGTCATTTAAACTGCGGCGGTGCTGTCAATTCCAACTTCCATTCCCGGGCATCTTGGGTCGTCTCGGTCATGGGGAGAGGGAGAAGCCCGAGGCGAGGGGAGCGGAGGCGGCGGAGGTGGAGGAGTTGACCGTTGCGCGAAGGTTCTCCTCCGCTTTGGTGCTGTTTGTCTGAAACGGCTTGAAGGAGAGCAGCACGCCGGTGACGAGCATAGTCATGAAAGTGTCGTCGCGCCTTCATTGAACGTCACCGCGGAAATGGCACACCAAGGCACGGCCCCGCGCCTTCCTCTTTTTCTTCCTCTTCTTCTCCTTCTTCTTCAGCTAGCTGACCGCACACTCAACTTGGAGAGCTAGCGTCAAGTCGGTTTACGTTGGAATTTGCATTTCCGTTTCGCGCATTCACAATAAAGGTATAACTGTTGCATTCGTACGGTTTGTCCTTGTTGTTGAATGTTGATGAATAGGCGGATGTGTTTCCTGCCTAACCCACTCATCTCCAACACGCTTTTTGACCAAGAGGAAGAAAGTTATGATCCTTATTACTTTTGTAGCAACAGTCGTAGCCAATGGAAGCTATAACTAAAGCGACGTTGTAGTGTCTTAAACCTTTTTAACTGACATTGTCAATTGCAGTAGGACCTGGCAAATGCGCTCACATCAAACAGAACCTTAAAAAAACACCAATCTTCTCTCATAATGTTTCATAAGAAGGGAGAATACAGCAAGAGGGATATTCCACCATCCCACCTCAAAATCATCCAGCGAACTGGCTCGTCTCCTCTTTTTAGCTCACTGTACGGGTTTCTGCTTATGGGAAAATATTCAAAACAAATGTCAGTGTGAAGCAGTTCATTGTCAAAAGTTTTCTGGGGTTGCTTCCAAAAATATATACAGTATATCCACGTATACAGTATACTGTACATATTTTTATACCCCACTAAAATGTGCTTTATTGTGTTTTGGCTCCCCCATGCGACAAACCACCGAACTCCCCACCATTTCGTAGCACGTGCGGTGAGTTTGATTTTCTCTTTATCTTTGAAAACTACGTCCACATAGTTTTTGTACCTCTATAAAGTCATTACATCGAGTGTGTTTCGTGTATCTTTTGATCTAGATTCAACATTCGTTGTTCTAGGGCCAGCTGAAGCAAATTGTTGGTGCGTGGGACCGCCCTGCGCACTCACCCTTCCTCCTCTGACTCTTTTTTTTCCCTCGGTGGTCCATCCCCCTCCTTTCGGGGGAGGAGGCCTGTTAATGAAACACCACTTTTATTGCGCTGTCAAGTATCAGAAGCTCCAAGAAGCGGCCGAGAAGCACCATCTTCTCATGGTTGCGAAGACTTTCCCCCTCTACTTAACTTATAAAAGACAACAGTTGACGGTCGTTGTGAAAACTTCTTCGGTCTTTCATGGGCAGACGTTGTGTTTTGAATTCGCGGTGAAACTAAAATTCTGTCGAGATGCAACTCAGGACAGTGCTTGACGTCAATGTTGTGGATGTGCAGAAGAGGAGGAATCCCTCCAAACACTATGTAAGTTGTATGAATACTCCCAATATTAGAGATGTGCTTAGTTTGCCTGTAGCCCGTAAACAAGCTTGGGAATCACAAGAAAAACAAGATGGGAATCATGGGATGCACTTTGTTTGGGGTCATTACAGATTGCATCAAAATTTGTAAAAAACAACTTGCCAAGTACTTCCACAGCATGTGCTACGGTCAGAAAATATTGACTCAACATAATGTATATTTTCGCAAGGAGTTATTTTAATTTTTTGTTATTATATTTTTACTTCAGACATTTGAAGGAGTAATGTTGAATTTTGGATAACATTTGAACTTGTCTCAAGGCAATACATCTGAATGTTATAAGCCATTCACTCTGTATAAGCTAATCAAAACTCTACAAACCCTAAACAAAGAGAAACACCACCCTCCTGTACAGAGTTACTGAACCAATTATTCGACTAGTCGACTTTACTACTCCGCATCGACGTTCAACTTTTTGAGTCGACTAAACGCTAATCCTGTGTTTTTTGTCATCTCATTTTCCAATTGGCCAATTTCGTTGGACAATGGGTATTGTGGAGCAGCGAAATATCCGGCTAATTCAAATATCTGTGCAGATGGTTGTGCATGAGAATGGCGGTTAGCCTCACTAGTTTTAATTCTAAACGCTGCTAGTCTTTAAATTTTTATACTGGCAGGACCACAAGATGGCGGCGGCTCAAAGTAGACCTACATCTTTGTTGCCAAAATGTTCAATCTAATAACGCGGACAACAACTGCTGCCCTAACAAAAACTTTGTCAAAGACGTTTTTTGCTACGCCACACACCAATATCATGACACTCGTGCTGCTTTATGACACTGACATCATTGCATATGGCCGTTTCGATGCTACAAGCGAATGAAAATATTGACCAAACTGGTAACAGGACTATGCCCAAATACAATTAAGACATACATGAAACACAGAAAAGCCCATTTTTTACGAGCTTGACTACAATTTCTCAAATCTTGCAGCACGCTTCTATATATCATATGGAACACAAAATGAGACCAGCTGATTTGTTAAATAGAAACATGCGTACCACTACCTCTAGTTAAACCAACTATAATTAGTACAAAAGGCCATTGGCAGTGTTGTGGGGCACAGAGCGGACTTCAATTCCCACTCAGTGTCTCCTTTACATTTGACTGGCGATTCGTCCATGGCGTTGTGTGCCTTCACGTTAGCATGTTAGCCACCCATGGAAAATACTAAAGGAACAACCCACATCACAGAGCCTCAGCTATGACAGTGTTGGACCGCATGTCACGGCCTTGATATCATTTCACCGACTTAAGTAACAACACATGTCTCAGTGGGACCCCAATAGTCAATTAGTCCAAAGGATGAAATTGGATTAATTAACCTGAGAGTTGGGATCAATTGCCTCATCCATCTCCTGCTGAGTGGGGATCTCCCCAAGGCCACTAAAAGCTGAAGGCACAGACTGACGGTCCCTAGGGAAGGAAGATAGAGGTTTGGGAAGTCCCCTTTGGGGAAGTAGAGGAAGAAAAAAAAATCTCATTATCAATGAGGTAAGCAACTGAAAATGCTTATCCGGTTGGAGGGAGGAAAGAAGCAACCCTTTGTCTTTTGTCCTTCCTCACTGTTCGAATGTAACTTCCTTCCAGGGCCTGACAGGACCATGGCAACTCATCCTTGTTTATGATTCTGCTTGAGCATGATGGAAAAAAAAATTGTAACAGCTGAATTTGTTTTGGGTCATACGGTTAACATCATGAAACCTTATGAATGTATCTTTGCTGCCTATGTACAAAAGTGTCCCTAGCAATGAATACTTGATTGCACATACGGGGGAAAAAAAGTCAATTTTGGCCTCCTTTTATATGAATGAAATATTACGACATTGAACACGCAAAATCTACACACGTCACATATATAACTAGTGAACCCCTGGAAAGCCAGTTCCTCTTCACCGCACACCCTGCGCAATAAACGGAATCGAAGACAGACTTTCTAACTGGTTCTTGCAGATTGTCACCATATGCGTGAATGCTACGTGCCTAAACTCTCGGCGGGCTACCACACGCTCGGGTTGAAACACATTAGGTGAAGCCGTCTGTTTCTGAAAACCTCAAGGAGCTCAGAAATGTCTTTTAGCCCTTTATTGTTCATGCAAATAGAAAAATTAGAATGGGAGAATGTGACTGTGTGACTGATGTCTGCTACACAAATGCTATTCCCAGTGTAGCTTCTGGATGTGTAAACACTTCACTGCTGTCAGTGCTTTGGAGCAATTTCCCCCCCCCCCCACCCCTTTTAGAATTTGAGTTTTGGATCCACAGGAGTCATGCTCGTGCATCTTTATCGTAACAAAATGATTTACAGGCATGCCGCGTTACCTGAAATCCATTGAACCAGGCATTAACCCTGGCAGCTTTCCAATCTGTCAGTGAAGCGCGCCGTCTTTAATGAGTTGAATTGACCTTTGTCGAACTCTTCAAGTTAAGACTGTAGGGAATGCGCTTTTTAAATTTTTTATTTTTGGTCACTCGAGTAAACGCAACTCAAGCGGTGCCGCTGTGGTGTCACTGACAAAAGGGATTTAATGCCAGTCTTGTTTGCGCTTCTCTCACTAGGTGTACCTTATCAACGTGACCTACTCGGACTCCGCGTCTCATGTGATCTACAGGAGATACAGCAAATTCTTTGACCTACAGGTATGTCATAGAAGCAACTCACCAATAAGTCTTTTTTTTTTAATCTTGAGGATTATTTATGTTGTTTTCAGTCCGACCTTTAGATCAATACTTTGTATTCAGATGATGGATGATGTGCAAAGACTGATGGAGCCCCCCCCCCTCCCCTTTGGAAATAAGCCTCTAGATGAAATGCAGTCAACAGCTGTATCATATTCATTCGCGTAAAGGGAGATGAGGGAGGAACAAAACACGTCAAATGGAATGTAGGGTGCAAGGTGGGTGGGGGCTCTTGGGTTGATGGGGACGAAACGGCCAGAAGAAAACAAATGAGATCTCCGAAGCCTCCGAATTTCAGTTCAGTTCGCCACGTTGCAGTTCAAATCAAGTAAATCCTAATCGGGCTCGATATTTACAAAGCTGGTTTAGCACACTTGTAAACAAGAAACGCTTTTGCATCTCGCTTCTGTTCTAATCCACACACAGTTTTTTTTTCCCCATTCACTTCCTTTCTTCCAACCATCCATCCATTTTCCGAATCGCTTGATCCTCACTAGGGTCGCGGGGCGTGCTGGAGGCTATCCCAGCCGTCTTCGGGCAGTAGGCGGGGGACACCCTGAATCAGTTGCCAGCCAATCGCAGGGCACACAGAGACGAACAACCATCCACGCCCACACTCACACCGAGGGACAATTTAGAGCGTCCAATCAGCCTGCCATGCATGTTTTTGGAACGTGGGAGGACACCGGAGCACCCGGAGAAAACCCACGCAGGCCCGGGGAGAACATGCAAACTCCACACAGGAAGGCCGGAGCTGGAATCGAACCCGGTACCTCTGCACTGTGAAGCCGACGTGCTAACCACTGGACTACTGGGCCGCCCTCACTTCCTTTCTTGTATCACGAAAAAAAGTCAGCAGTAGGTCTAGCTTCACCCTTTCTAAATGTACCGAGGCACACCAATGGTGATACTGGCATCCAAACAGCAGATAATTGATCAAATGGATGGGTTAATTTGGCTTTACAATGGAAACCAAATAAAAGGCATACCGTACCTGTCTGAACTGAAGTTTACTGCTTAGAGGATTAAGGAAGGATTAAGCAGCCTAAACAAAGAGTCAAGTTTCCAGTGAAGAATTGGGTTCAGCGGAGTTGGTTTCCACTGTAAAAAAAAAAAACAAACAGCCCATAGACAAACCACAATTTTCCACTATGTGGCACTTTTCTGGCGGGGTACAAATTTACGTTGATCGGGTCAAGTAGTTGTAGCATGAATCTAGATTAGACGCACAAAGGTGACAGAGAGGTCGGTCTTACAATGATAATGGCATGTGAAAACGGTAAAACCTTTAAAAAATTGAGTTGTTTCTGTTTTTGGGCTATGTCAGCACAATTTAGCCCATCTAGAGGTCAGAACTCTCAAGCTAAAACTGAACTGTGAATAGGAACTAAGGTGGAAAACCGTATCTTGATGAGGGTTTTGCAAATGGATCCAAGTAAATGTTTAAAAAGTAAATGTATTTGGATCGAGATGATGTTTTGTGCAACGACCTGACAAAATTAAATTCAGTAAATTCAACCAAAACCCCTTTTCGCGGTACTTGGGCTTTGTGAGTCTATAGTCAAGTCTCGCTTATAGTGGCAACACTTAGGTGTGTCAGAAGAGTTCCAGGACTGGTGCCACAAGATGTATTTCAAAACGACAAGTTTTACCCTTCTATGTGGGCCAGATGATCAACTAGCATCACACGCAACTAATAAATATATTTTTGGAACATGAAAACTTGAACCTTGCTAGCATTAGCACGTTAGCCACTCTGTGTGGCTTTCCTGTGCTAACTAGGAAATTCACAATTGTATACTACTTTACATGTCTTAAACTACTGAATCAAAGCCCCCACCTGTGTTGAATATGTACCTCAAGGTGGACCAACCTTTTTGATAGCCTTTGTGTGTACAGCGGAGGAAAACCCCTTTTGTTCTGTGGTCCCATGCTAATATCCAGGAAACGTGTGTCTGTATTGATGGAAACAAGATTTTCTCCCACGTTTCTGTCAACATTTGTCTACTGTTAAGGTGTTTTTATTTAAAAAATTGTTTATCTGTCAGGATCAGCACTCCACAGCTGTACACGCAAAGTGTGTGGGTAAAGTGCATTTTAATAAAGCGTGTGAAACACACGGGGTAGGGTCGGGGGCTGGGGGAGTGATGACAATATTTTGACCGGCATTGAGCAGGTGCACTTTAGGAAACGGGAAAGCAAATTGGGTGAGGATTAGTAAACTAAAACCAAGAGAAGGGGGATGTAGTTAGGAATAACATGGACTAATTCTTCCGAAAACTGATGTCCTGACGGAAAGAGGCCGTCCCAGTGTTTTGAACCGATCATGTTGCATTCCATCCACTGATGTATCAGAACATTTCTCTTCCCTCAAAACAGAACGTGCGCTTTTGTTAACTAACACCTACCATGCAACTCCAGATGCCGGCTCGGTTTTTGGAGCACAATTGCTTGTTTTATGCTCTCCCGAAGCCGACAGATGCGACATAAAGAGCCAGTTGAGACATGGGCCCGACAAATTTGTAAATGATCTCATCAAAGAACACTCATTTCAGTGGAAAACAAAGAAAGGTCACAGAGTGGACAATTATGAGCAGGCAGTGTTGTCGACGCAATCTTTAAAATCTGTCAAAACAGCCTGGAAAACTAAAAATTAATTTGTGTGGTGAATGTTTTAAATCTCTCCGCTGGTGCACTTAGCATAACTCATACAGTCCCTTTGGGTAACAATCATCATATATTATCCGCCTCTTTCCTTGTTTTCTTTCTTGCTGTTTAGCTTCAATGTGGTTTGCCTTCGCTAATACATGTGCAGACTTACGCACATTAACCTATTTTCATGTCAGAATAGTGCTGAGTACAGATCCTTAACTTTATTTTTTTTTTTACTGTTTTCTTGGAGCGGTCAGTGTGTCAAGCAGAGTTTACCCTCTGAAAGAAGCAGAAGGGAGTTTTCAGACTCCACACCCTGCAGCCTCAGTGGATTGAGCACAAGGGTTTTTGCCGCATTCCACACAAGGATTTGGGAGTGTGCGACCTGGCCCGCTTTTGCCTTTTGGACCGAAACCTCCCCGAAAAGTCTGTTGTTATCGGATTGCGCAATTGAATCCCGATCGGCTGTACCCTGCTCAAATTCTGTCGGATTTAACAAAAAACAGACTGCACGATTAGTGTGGAAAAAAAACAAAACAACCCAGACCTGCTTAGCGTTTGACAAGGCAATTCTTCACAAAGCTTCTGATTGTGAGATTATATCGCTAGATTTATGCAAAAGAAGACGAATCATGTCCGAGAAAGAAGAGGTCACTACACTCTAATCTCTCTGTAGTAAACAAGTGTCTAGGAGACGTCAAAACACGACTCAGAGTTGGAGTCCCTGCCCACATCAACATTCCTCCAAATTCCTCCTGCCTAAGATTCCTCCAAAAAGTTCCATTGTCTCCAGTCCCATGCGGTGTTGTTGCGCCACTGATCCCCAAACACTCGTCCATCTTGGTACTGGGCTGGAGAAATAGAGAAGGAGGAAAAAAAACAACCCAACAATGATTTTCTCAAAATCTGGGGGTTCACTGTGGATCTCGTGTGGATCTTGCTTCCGGTTGGCCTGCTGTTACCACCCAAGCACCTTTCACGCCCGTTATGCGGTGAGACTGAGTGTATCCAGTCATGTCCCATGGGATGATGTCATCACGTCCTATGGATCTCCCCGTAAGGTGTTGAGAGAGCACTCCCTTCGCAGAGGGAGTCGAAGGCTTCGCTTGTCCGACGAAGAAACAGACTTTTTTGGGGGGGGGGGGGAGCTCCACCAAAGTTTTTGCCTTCAAAATCAATGAGGGCTGCAATTTATGAGCGTCGTAACCAAAAGCACGTCAGCATCGTTCTTGTTTCAAATAAAAGCACAAGCTCATCTGATCAACTCTGCCTTGTGTTAAGAATTTCACAGAGTCAAATTAAATTTTCAGCCAAATGCAATATGGTTCCGATTAAACTGAACGCTCCTCAAAGTGACAGGCTCCAAATCAAACACTTACCCCCCTTCACTGGATGAACAACAGGGATTGCCGTGTCCAAAGTAAATGTAATGGCGTAGTTGTTGTTTAACACAGAGATTGAAACAGGAGTTCAGAACATCCAAAGATTCGCTCATCCTTTTCAAAATTGAGAATAAGCTATTGTGTATTGAAATGTCTGCTAGCTTAATGCTAACACATAATGGTAAATCAAATGCTAATGAATAGCATGTGGCAGCTATAATGCTCTCAACAATTGATATTTTGAACAAAAACGGTGCGGTACTCACTGGCAATCCATTCTTTATCCTCTGCGGAAGAATGATTAATATAAACGCAACTTACTGAGTCACTTAAAGTACATTGAAACTGTTTATTTGTCATCATGACTGTATTATACTGCCCCCGGTGGCCAAGTCATGCACAACAGAAGGAGCCACAATAAATTAATAATGATACACAAACGGAAGAGTGCTCATTTGCTTACTAAAATATGCTTTACATTTTTTTGGGGGGGGCTTACATGGGTTCAACGGATTAAACGAAGTGTATTTCCCATTCACTCCAGTGGGTGAAGATGATTTGGGTATTTATGGAACTAAACATAAACATTTTTTAAAAATCTGTTCATGTGGTGACAAACAAAGCACAATTAAAAACAGAACCTCCTTGGTAGCGGTCATTATTTTACAGACGTAGAATCCCCCCCAAAAAAACTGTGCGGTCAAAGAACCTGCTGTTTTGGGTTTACTCGTAAGGACTTTTGAATGGATTTTTGCCCATTCAAACAAGGATGTTTTTTCTGACGCAGCATTTCACTCTGCACTTTTGAACACAAGGACAATAGTCACCGTCTACAAAGGAAACCACATCTCCTACCCACCCGCGTTTGAGCCGAGGATAAAAACTCATTCGGGTTTTGTAAAGGGAGCAGACGAGGGCGCAGGAACCCAAACCACATCAGACCGCGGAAATCTTACCAACAACTCTAAGTCCATAGTGCATACTTTTTTTTTCTGTTTGTCCACCTGGTACTTTTTGACTCTTTCTCCCCTACCTACACTCCTTGTTATTGAATTAGCTTGACGCTCACGGGCCTTTTCTGCTTATCAAAGCACATCTGGAACAAGGCAAAGCAGAATGCACAGATGTGGAAATGTGTCTCTATGGATATTGTATCACTCGGATTTATTTAAAAGAGGAAACTGAAAATTTGTGTTCATTATACAAACTCACGCAAATATGTTGATGCGCCGTCTGGAATGCTCAATTTGGTATGCTGGCCTCTCTGGTCTTTATCTGATGGCTTTTTAAGATACTTAAGTGGTGCATGGTGAAGAGGGGTGTTTTTTTTTTTTTTTGCTAGTTAAAAGTGTGCGTGATGTAACCTTGTCCGCTGCCCCAGAGATCAAAGTGGTTCTTGTGTGTGATGGATGACACAGTAGCTGGGATTCATGTACCATGACAGAGCTCATCTGTAGTAAATTACTGCCAATGACTGACTCCACTTTTGGCTCTTTTTGCCTTGCTGTTGATGTCTTTCATTCTCCCATTGAAGTGTGACAGATTTTGAGGCACTTGTGTGATTGTCTTTCCCTCTTGTTTGCAGATGCGGATTCTTGACCAATTTCCCATTGAAGCAGGACAGAAGGACCCCAAAAAGAGGATCATTCCGTTTTTGCCAGGTGATGAATCAACACAAATTTGACACATTTAGAGATTACATCATAATATGACGCTGTTATGAGATTATTTTGACCAATCTTCCTTACATGGCGCTCTCCGCTCTCCCCCATCAAACGGCGTCATCTTTTCTTCGGATTGCGACACACACGTTCTACTAACTACCGTGACACATACTCTGTTTAGGGTTGGAATCCCGATGACAAATATGAACATCAACATTGATGTTTCAGCCAATGCAATGTTTATTCAGAACAGCTTTGTGAAAGGAGCAAATGGGCGTGTGTGTGAAGTAGTCAGAGGACAGAAGTCCAATGAAGAAAGTTAAAATTTTGTCCCTCCTTGTGAACGGCATGAATTGGACCTATTTAACATGGACGTCATTTTCTATTAATAGAAGAAGGATGTACAGCCTTTTTTTTTTTTAACGACTGCAGCTTATTGTACACTAGAGTGGGCAGTCATTCTGCATTGTTTTGCCCATTACGATCATTCACTCCACCAAACCCCGAGCGTCGCGTTGTCGGCCATGAAGGCAGGAAGCTGGCAAGGCGAAATTGGTCTAATCCGATCACCGTATTTTGAGTCAAAGCAGAAGGGAGCAATGAAGAGATCCTTTGTAAGGCAAGCTCGACTGCTCTATTGTAGGCTTCTATTGAAAACGCCTTCGCTAAAATGTTCGAAAATCAAGAAGCAAACAAGCACCACAAAAACTCGCACTTGGTCAGCAGTTAAGGATTCAGGGGGTTTTATTTTCATCCCAGCACATTTTTTCATAAGCCTCTTTGCAATATGAAAAAAAACCCTAATCACTAAAAAAACTTTCATCTATCACCAAACACCAAAACTGACTGTGTTGTGTTTGTCTTGCAGGTAAGGTCCTGTTTCGCCGAAGCCACATCCGAGATGTAGCCGTCAAAAGGCTGAAGCACTTGGACAACTACTGCAAAGTAAGACAAAGATTGAACGTCTCCTCCTCCGAGCTGTAATTGCCATGTAACACATGTCCTTAGATGTAATTTTATGGCCTGTAAATGCCATCAAATTTTATATTCCAGGTCAGACGGTGACCGTCTCTTCAGTGTCAGTGATGGTCAGGGTGACAGGGGACAAGTTATCTCTTTGAGTGCTTTATTCGTTGTGCGTAAGTGCCGCAAGTCTTTCGGGGGCAGCCTTTCGGCATTTATCTTCCTGTCCCAGGCCTGGACAGGAAAGCGAGCGCTCTATCTGCACCGCTCATTTCCTGTGGCCAGTGTAAATAGGCAGCCTTGAAAGGAAGCCAAGGAAGTGGGGGCATACTCACTCGGAGCAGAATACATTGAAGGAAAGCACAAATGAATCAGCCGAGTCAACACAGCACGCAGTTACCTGACCGTCTCTTCATTCTTAAATCAGAGGGGGTTGGGGGGGGGGGTGCTGGGCAGGTATGTCATTGCTTTTCATTCAAAAAACTACAGTGGCCAAAAAGGCACAATCTTAATGATATCCAGCAAAATATGCTCGTGATTTTCCTTGACACAGACACCACTGCTGTCGCTCTCCATAGAGGGAACTAAACCGTTAAGTACTGTCCCACTCCAGTCCTATAGGTGGCAGTAATGCGCCTTCCCAAATGGGTCTAATATTGGTGGACAGTGTCCAGTAAAGGGGTAATTTAGCATACAATAATATCTGGAATACATAAAAATGTTCAGATTTGTGCACTACATCATACTGACTCCATTCATGGGCTGACGTCTCTGTGGTTTGGACACAGAAATGACATTTTTGGCATTGTAAGTATATAATTAAAGGGACCAAAACAAGATCCCACTGTGAAAATAAAATGTCGTTTAAAAAAAGCCTCACCTATCATAAAATGTGGTTTTCAGTTTCACTCTTCGGATTTCCCCTTCAAGACAACCTTATACAATGACACTGCATCTCATATTTTCCCAGTCAGCTTTTTTCCAGTTTCAACGTCCTGATTTTCCCCATTCAATTTTCTTTCTTTCTTTTTTTTTGTTGTTTTTGACCTAATGGCAGTGTTCTGGCTCCCTAAGTGTCCTGCCCTAATGAAGTTAAGTCAATATTACAGACGGCGTGCCCTTCTCAAATTGCCCTTTCAAATATGGTTTCGATAAGGTTTTGTTTATGGCTCCAGAGCAGCTGGCTGAGACAGCCGATTGTTATTCAATATCATCCCTGCGGGCTTGACTCTGGGCTAAGAACCCCTCTTCCTTCCCCTCCACACCCTCCACCTGGTCTTCTCATCTGACTGACTCTTACTCACTGCCTGTCAAACCTACTTTGGAATACGTGCGACCTTTGATTGTTCAATATGTGCCAAACAGAAGCTTTCTCTCTCCCTCCCGCAGGCTCTGATGAAGCTCCCCACCCACATTTCCCAAAGCGAGGAGGTTCTGAAGTTCTTTGAGACCAAGTCAGAGGACCTCAACCCTCCCACTGAGTGAGTAACTATCACCGTGCGCGATCCATACACTGACTCATGAGCTCTCGTTGTAATGTGTGTGTTGGATCCAGATGAGTGAGACGGCCTTTAATGAAATGTAGCGTCTGGCAGGGGGACATTCGATCCCAGAACAAACGCACTCTGGATCAGCAGTGTCATGGAAACGTGGCAAAGTTCACATCTTGGCACGGTGTCATCATTTGTCATGCTCACTTTGAAGTCGCGCTGGTGACTTGGTGCTAGATCCCAATTGTCAAGTTTGAGGTGTCTAAAGTATGACCTGGGGGCCTTTTGTGGACTGCGGTCCAAATCATACCGGCCCACAGTGAACCCTAAAAATCTGCAAATCATTAATTCCTCTTAAAATGGGTTTGTAATTTAAAGATTGTCAGGTTACTACAGATTGTTCTTCTAAGAGCCACTTCAAAATCCCCAAAACTTGTTGCTGTCTTAACTATCTTAAAAAAACAAAAATTAGCTATAATATATTTTTAAAAACAATATACAATTGCTTGGCGGATTGGTTTTAGCATGCTGAAAAGGTAAAATTGGCCCCCCAAAACCTTTTATTATTCTTTTTATAGGCAAAAGTTTGGACAACCTTATTTGACGTTGTATTCTTATCCTTATATTTATGCATACAGTATTTAAGCTTTGTTTTAGGTAGTCCACAGGCGTGAATTTAAACTCCCCAGACCATGAATGTTGATGCCACAGCGGCTCGGCCGACTCCAGGCGAAAAACCTCTTGAGTCATCGTTCCGTGTCCAGCGGGACCGAAGTCTCATTCGTGTTAATCCCACTTCAAAGTAAGAGCCGGGAAACAGTCCAGCACAGTTTAAACATGGAGGCGGGGGTCTCAAAAGTCATACCACCCAAATGCTGAGGACTGAGGAGAAAAGTTTTATGAGGCCTTTACTTACCATATGCTTTAAAACAGCGATTATGATATCTACACTGCATCTGATCCATACAGTATTATTGGATCCAATGAAATAGTAGTATCAAACTTTTTTCATGAGAAATTTAATATTGTTAGTTTTGAATGACATTGTTGGCTTGAGTTAACTAGATGTACCGTGTCATTGAAGCGGGTTTAGGAAAAAGTCATCATCTCCTGCCATCTAGCGGCAAACACTGGGCCCAAAAATTATGAAATGCTGTGTGGTCAAGATGTCAATAGGGGGAGCCAAATAGCAAGCCTGAGCTCTGTGTGGTTGCTTCTCTACATGAGCACAGAAATCCTACCACCACCTTTGCTCCTGCTGTGTTCTAACAACACCACTGCAACTACTACTACTACTACTACCAACATCACTACTACTCCAAATGACAATGATAGTTACAATGATACACAGTCATTTTGAAATGATCAGCTACATACTGTAAGAATACATTTCCTCAAAATGGCAGTGTTATTTATGCGCCCTAAAAATTTTGTTGTTGTGTAATTTGCCATTTTAGCCTATAATATCGTAATCACTCTATTGTTATGCTTCTCAACGACAATCATACTTCCTTGACTAGCAGTAGTCGTGACTGCTATGCGCTACATTTAATGACTGCTAGTAAATTACACTCCCTCAGTCCCCATGGAGATGATTCTTTCCCCTCTGCATTTTAGCTTTCCGACTAATTTTAGGAACCATGCGCACATCCATCCAGACACTCCGGGACTCGCTCCAGCGCTGATGGAAGTATGCATAATTCCACTAAACGCATGCATATTGTATCTCCATTTCAAACACCGTTTGCCTACTCGGTGGCACTAATAATCTTCTCATCGCAGCTGGAGTTTGCAATGACTTTCAGCTCGTATGTGTGAGGGCTACACTTTACATCTGGACCCTCCGATTTGAGCATATGAGACCCCAGCGTGGATTCTTGGTACTCAGCATGCAAAAAATGAGAAGACCACTGCCCAATGAGTATTTAAAAAATTAGCAGTTCATGTTTTTGCCACAATTTAAGTCAAGCTGATTGACTTTGTTCATTAAACCTGTGGAGTGCCTTTCCTGTATTTTGCAGTGATCCTAATCAAGTCTGATTTCATTTCCTGAATGTGTGAGAGAAAGAGGGTGTTCGCCAGCCACCTGTTCGTTGATGTTTCATACTGGGTCATGGGATTTTAATCCGATCCCAAATGATTTAAAGCTCGAGGCGAGGTATTGGCAAATTTGTGTTTCTATTTGAGTTTAGGATGGAAACAACAGAACTGAGGAATATTGTGGCTTACAAAGGAGTAACCATCTTCATGTGTATCTTTATGTCCCCAGTTGGCCAAGTCACACATTTTATTCAATTATGTCATTGGTATCTGTCTTGACACGTACAATATTATTGGGTGATATTTTTATTTTTATAAGACGCGTTCAAAAAAGACTTTAGCTTTGCTACAGATGAGTCTGTTTAGCCTAATGCACACAATACAAAACTGATTAAATAACATAACAAACAGCATCTGTGTCAGTATTATAACCTTTGAAGCAAGGGATATATTCATACAGTATATAATATATGGTATAATATTCGGTTATTATAATTGCCCACATGGTTTGCTGTACATTCTTTATCCTCTGGGAAGAATAATATGCTTGCAATGCAACAGGTTGCACTGCAGATGTCTTTGTGACCTCAAGCCCACTGAGACGTGCTGTAGACTTCACCGCAGAACACTACACAAATCCCACCACTAACCTTTCTCTGCATTTCTTGTACAGTTTTTGATTGGAGTTCACCAAAGTATCTCCTTTTTAAAGACTCATGTTTCCCTTTACACTCAACTTGCCCCACATGGGAGGTTATTAGTGGTTGCTGTTTGGTCAAACAGACATCATTCCCCCCACGAGTTCGCATTGCCGCTGTCTTTGTTTGTGCATTTGTCTGGGACTTTTAAACAATCAACTTGTCCTATTATAATGACTTCCTGCTCTGTGATGTTGAGCGGTCGAGGGCCGAGCTGCCAGTCCCTCAAGTTGAGGTTAATCCCGGGTCAACCTCGATGTCTGTGCAATGTATACATGCCGCACAGCAGTGATATTCCACGCATTCCATTTCTAGTAGGCCCACCAAACATGACGCACGGGCTCGAATAGTTTTCCGAATACAAGTGCCGGATGAATGATTTAATAATGGATGTGGGTACTGAGCGGTGCGCCTTTTCAGCCACTTACGTGGTAGGCCAAATCTTGAAAGCTTCCTTCTGTGCAATGTGTTCTTAGCTGCAACCGCAATCATGAAGACAAGTCAGTCAGATACCTCCTGTTGGACACCTACCTTTCTATCAACTACAACCAACAGACCTACCTACTTACCTACCTACCGTCCCATCTACCTTGCTTGCCTGCTAGCTAGCAAACTACCTAGCTAACTACCTACCGACCATTAGACCTACCTACGTAGCTACCTAGTTAGCTAGCTAGCTAGCCAGCTACCTCCCTACCTGACTAAACAAACAGCAAGTTTCAGAGAGTTTAATTGCTTTCTGCTGTAAAATCACATGCCAGCAAAAACGGAGATAACCCGTCGGGCAGTTTAATCCTGTTACAGTCCTCCCGCCATAAAGATGATAGCTTGACAGACTTGTTGATTTGCACTACAAGTTGAAACAACAGTTGATTGACTGATACTCCAAACAACCTCAACCTGAGACTAATCAACGTTGCTTTGAGCTAAAACTTTTTTTCATGTGTAATCTCCACATGGCTAATGATTTGGCACGCTTATGAAATCCAAGTGTTGATTGCAACGACGTGCGGCGAGCCAGAGTTTGTATTGTTTTTGTCCTCCTCTTGGGAAGAATATCCTACCCCTCTGTGGTAGAGATCACTAGCTCGCTTCAGAGGTCATCTACTCTACGTCCATCATTTCATGTTTTCACCTCTCATGCGTCATTTCCAATTCTCATCTATGCAGCGAGCCAATGGAAACATTTCTATCCCACAAGCCAATTCAATATTTTGCTGCGGTCCTGTCCTAATATTCAAGAATTCTTTTTAATGAAGCCGGACTGGGCCATTATCTAATGCTCGTCATTTGAAATATCCGGGGATTAGTCCACATGGCCAGAACCAGAGCGGGAGTCGGCCAAAAGTGACTTTATCTTAACTAACACGTGAATCCAGTTCGTATTTGGATGTAACTCAAACAATAAGTGTTGCTTATATCGAACCATGACAATTTCCACCACCCCCTCTCGGTCTTAAAATCTGTTCATTATGTTTTGTATTGAAAGCTAACCGCTTCCGTACCATTTGGTTCAAATATAACATGTTTTGACATTTCACAACAAAATTAAATACCCTACATGTCATGAAAATATAGTTGTCCCGCGCTTTATCGTGGTTCACTTTTTGCGGCTTCAGTGCATCATCGATTTTCGATGGGATTACAATAGAGCCTCCCACAGCTAGTTCGAACAAATTTGAATCCCTGAGTCGACACACCCACTAGTGTAATTTCAATGGCTTTACTGAACTAATTGTGACGGAATACAGTCAACACAAGCACATACTTAAACGGCCTTTCGATGGCCTCAAGTGATAACATTACTGAACACCAGAGTGGCTAACATTTCGCCACACTCATATTCAACGTTACATGATCTCATGGTGTAGATTGTGAGGGTAGCGGCCCCAGGTGGACAGAAATAATACTACCTGCATCTCACACGCATATATTTTGATGTTACTGTACTGTATATGAATGTGGCTTTAAAATAAATATAAAGGTAAAACATATTTTGGTTGCTACTTTGCAGGTTGACAAAAGTCATACAGTGGTCAGACGGTGCATTGACACAGACTTTTGAAATCATAAAATATATTCCACTGACCTGTTAGGATTAGAGAATAGGATTATTGACACCTTGTTGACTGTTGAGACTCTCTACGCACTGTGTGGTCGCCCCCCCGGGCCCCTTTGATATCGCAACAAGTTCTACATGCATTCCCAGTGGGGGTTTGGTCCACTGTGCTTGTGCCAACCACGTTGGGAGCGTCCCACAAATAGATCGAACCGTATTCCCATACTGGATTAATCAAGCTGTGTCAATGCTTGGTGTTACTTTGAGAGCTCCAGCCTGAAAATGACCTTGCCTCTCTTGTGTTGCTTTTTTCCCAGGGATTGCGGGGGCTCTGGCAGACGCAAATCGGGTAAGGATCTGTTTTTAGAAATTCAACCAGTGTCGTCAATCGTCTCATATTTCACACTTTACGTCTCTTTTAAATTTTATGATAACATTTATTCACCGTGGTATTTTTTTTGGGGGGGGGGGCACAGTTGAGCTCTTCTCTGGATACTAGACATGTGAAATTGATGATTAAAAAGTTTATAGCCTTCAATATAAATCATTCAAACCGTAAATTTACCAAAAACGACAATCCTAAAACAATATTCCCTGAGATTGTGGTTCATTATTTGCACTTTTCAGCGGTTTAGTTTTTCCCTCAGAGAACAGCAAAACACAAAAAATAAAAAACGTACACAATTCAATTCTGCGAACATCACAGTCTGAACTTGACTCCAACCCCACATACAAAGATCTTGGTCCCTTCGTAGAGATGTATCACTTCAACATACTTTATCGACACCAGTCACTACTTATCTTTTTTTGCAAAAAAAACAAACAAACTGCGTAACTTCATTTATTGGAAGTTATTTACGGGTACCAGCACAGCTGCACTAAAAGAAAATTTCCACCGTTATATTTTTCCACAGTTTGACATTTCTAATTATACTTTGCAGAAGAAATGCAAGGAAATAAAGCAACACTAATAAAATAAAAACAAAAAAAAGAAGAAAAACACCCTGAGGTTTATTTACTACTTTCCTACCAGCCCTAGACCATCTATTCCAAGAAGAGCACAAAAATCTTTTACAGTATTGGTGAGGATAGGTTTTCACAGGAACAAAAGAATGTGGGAATTTGTGAATCGTGATCTGTGACTAGTTTAGGCTTCACTGTCTTTTGCCTAAGTGATTCATATTTTAACCGACTGACTTGCTATAAGCTAACGATGGGTGGGCGCTGAACAGACCACCTGTTTGTGCCTCGATATTTTTTATGCCCAGGCTGGCAGTGGGAGAGGTGTGTGTGTGTGTGTGTGTGCGTGTGTGTGTGTGCGTGTGAGAAAGAGAAAGGAGAGTGCAAGGGAAGAACGTGTGAGTGACTCAACTGACCATAAGGATACAGGCGTAGGAGGCAGCAATGAAAGTATGCAAAAGCCTTTGGCTAGCAGCTGCGCGAGTGTATTTGTGTCCGTTTGTTGTAACGAGTGTGTCGCCAAGCAATACCGACACACTCTTTGCTAAATGACGTCTCTTTTTGCAATCGTGCACATTTGCGCCGCTTGACCAGATTTGCCAACAAAAAGGAAAAAAAAACCCAACTCTCCTAACCTAAATTTATCATATGTTCCATTGCATTATGCTTTGCGCAACAAGGAATTCCAGCGCCATTGCAAAATGGAAACATCAATGCACTGTGTGTGTGTGTGTGTGTGTTTGTAAAATAACCTACATTCACTCTAAGCAAAGCGGCAGCCCCTGGAAAGTTCATCATCTCGTCCTAATTAGCGTATAGTGAGCTTTGCCGCTTCTAAGATCTCCACGTGTTTATGCGTTTACTGATCTGTAAATCTCCGCTGGACATTGGCGGTTAGCGCAGATGAAACGGTTGACCTCGCTCCTCTACCAGACTGTGGTGAAATTTTGTGCTGGAGCTAGCATCTTTTACGGTTTCCATAATTACATGGTGCCAGTATCCCACTAGACTTTGCAAAGAATGCGAGTGGTTGGGAGGTTGCGGACGAGCGCATCTGAGCGTGTGTGTGTGTGTACATGTGTGCATACCTGGCAAGCGTGAGAATTGTAAACCTCTGCGGTTAATGCACAATCGATCCCTCTGAGATGAGAGAGAAAAGGTGCTGCAAAATGGCACCATGGTACTTTTGTCGCGTAATCGCACAACCGCCATAGCATAGAAATACAATGGGACTTCTGAATTCACAATTCCTTAATTGCAATACTATTAGTTGTTAGCCTGTCTATGGCGTCTAGCAGAGGGAGCTAGCGAACATGTTCATGTTGTTCCAAATTCCTTTGCAACACAGTGATCTCAAATCAAAAAAACACCCTCATGCTACCATCTGCAGGCCATAGTTGTTGTTTTTGTTTTATTTTTTATTTTTTTTAACTTCCTCCAGTTTGACAATGACAGCAGATGTGGCCAAAGCAATCCTCCGCCTACTCCCATTACAACAAAAAAAAGAAAAGATTACAATTCCCCATCTCGATTTCAGTTGATGACGTTTTATGTCAGCCATGCTCAAAGTAAATTCACGCAATGATCATATAATCCGCCAGGAATTAATTATTTAGATTTTTCTTATTGTGTTATTTCAAAACGGGGACCATTGTATCAACCTTTGAGGTTTTATTCTGTGCATGCATTTATTTGCATTTAATCCAATTTATAGTCCATTTTAGATCCACTATAATGAAAAGGGACGGCCCGGTGGTCGAGTGGTTAGCGCGTCGACCTCACAGTGCAGAGATCGTGGGGTTCGATCGCGGCTCTGGCCTTCCTGTGTGCAGTTTGCATGTTTTACCCAGGCTTGCGTGGGTTTTCTCTGGGTACTCCGGTTTCCTCCCACATTCCAAAAAAAAAAAGCTTTCCTTGCCACCTTTGTGAGCATTATCCCGCATCAGCGGTTTCTGATATTTTCGGAGCATTTGACACATTTGGTGCACATGAAGAAAGTGAGAAGTTAGAAGACAGCACAAAATGAGTACGAGAAGAAAAAGCGGCGCAGGGCTCGGGGGGTGTAGTGCATGTGAAAAGCAGATGGAGGGGCGGTTTACGTGGCAAGTGGAAACCATTTCACTGTTGCGCCTGAACCTAAGGGAGTGTGTTTATGTGTGCAGCCTTGCTGTCTTTATTTGAGCTGCAGGCCCCCGGAGGGCTATGTGGCCTGTTTGTGTGTGTGTGTGTGTGCGTGCGCGCGTGTAGTTGCGCTTCTGTCAGTGTTTATGTGTGTACACGTGTGTGTTTGTGCCAAATTTCAGCCGGGGTCAAAAGGGTTAACCGATGCACGGGTGCTCTGTTGGGCCGGTCAGGAGGTGTTTTGTGTTTGCAGATGGATATGACTCGAAATTGGCGCAGGAAATCGTTAAGGGCAAATCTGGTCGGACAACAGTGCAGTGTTTCGCCAGTTTCTTTCTCAATGAAAAGCCATTGAGCAGTGTGCATTTAAACAGACCCCCCCTCGACCCCCTTTTTAAAAACTTTTTCACACACAATGATGAGATTCACAGAACAAGACCGACCCACTGTAGGGGTCAAAGCAGGTTCAAGTTCAGTGCGCATGCAACTAAACGATGCCTCCTATTTAAATTTACTGTACTCTGTTGCATCAAAAAGGAAGCCTAAATGTTTAATTTATAATTCCGCTAAGTGAGATGGCCGTTCTACACCCTCTGAATCAGTGGTGGGCAGCGTATCAAACAAATGCTAACAAACCATGCAAAACACCATAGGCAGGCTAACAAATGGTCATCGGTGTTACGGTGTTATAAGTCTTGAGGCAACATATATTTGACCACAAAACGTGGAGCAACACATGTCGACTGTCAAACTGCTAATACATTGCACTCCCACTATTCATTGTAGATAGGTCCTGGGCCAGTACACGAATAGCAAATACCTGTGTATAATTGATGCCCACTGAAGTACATTAAAAAAAAAAAATTAACAACCCACCAAATCTTCCAAAACATCACATATGCATTTTCCATGAAAAACACTTGTTGGCTCCCCCACAAAAAACACAACAAATATTACTGCAGCTTATTGAGGAGTTCCGACTGCTGGGGATTACCGTAAAAGCGGAAATAGCAGGCCGGCTTCATCCTTTCATTGCTTGTTAGGCCTTCATACAAACAACAATACTTGGAAAAGGGCAGGAAACAGTCTGGCTTTTACAAAAGGGGCTATTGACAAAGTGGTGTTAATGTATTGTTCCTCCACCCCGCCGCCCCCGTCCATTGCCGCTAACTGGCGCTAAGTGACATAAGTAGCTCCATAGAGACTTCTAGTACAACTGGTTATATTGAGAAACAGTAAATGTTTTCTTCCTATTGAGTTTTTTTTTAAATCAAAGGTTACATGACCGAATTACAGATTAATCGAACGAAACAAATCTCTCGATTTACAATCTTGTGAAGGTTTTCTTAACTAAAGAATTGTTCTTGGAAAATGTCAGTGCTCGGCGGGTCTGACCTTTTCCCCCCCACCGAGGGCCACATAGTGATGCCGTGACATGAGTACATCTGCGCTACACCGAACAGCAGCGCGCCGACCTTTGCTAATCTGAGCCAAACAAAGACCTTGCCAAATTTGGCTCCTCGCAAAGAAAAGTTGCTCCGTTGGTGAAGTGCTGCGAGTAATTATTGCAGTTTTTAGCGGTCTTTTTGCGGCGTTGATCGTAGGGTGAGCACGCACGGGTTGGATTGCGTTTGGTCGTCTGGGAGTGCGAGGGTGGAGCGCAGGAAGCATGCGGAACGAGTGAGGCATAAACACAGCGAGAAGTTTATCGAGCCATCTGATGCAAGCCAAGAAGTAAATACTTTTCTTTTCGAGTCGTATTAAAAGAATACTCACAGGGCATGCATATTTAACACACGATTGTTGTCGGGTGATTTTTTTTTAGCTCATTTTAGCAATAAGTATTCATTCATTCATCTTCCGAGCCGCTTGATCCTCACTAGGGTCGCGGGGGGTGCTGGAGCCTATCCCAGCTGTCTTCGGGCAGTAGGCGGGGGACACCCTGAATCGGTTGCCAGCCAATCGCAGGGCACACAGAAACGAACAACCATTCGCACTCACACTCACAACTAGGGACAATTTAGAGTGTTCAATCAGCCTGCCACGCATGTTTTTGGAATGTGGGAGGAAAGCGGAGCACCCGGAGAAAACCCACGCAGGCCCGGGGAGAACATGCAAACTCCACACAGGGAGGCCGGAGCTGGAATCGAACCCGGTACCTCTGCACTGTGAAGCCGACGTGCTAACCACTGGACTACCGGGCCGCCCTAGCAATAAGTAATGGTACTTAAATAATGACTTCCCTCAAATGTATTTCACCTAATGCGCGCTAGCAAGATCTCAATGTAGCCTCATTTCTTTACAACCAAGCATCCTGCCCCAACATTTCTGGCCAAAGAAACGGCCCCATCTCACTAACGCACACATGATGGGAGTCTTGCCAAAAACGAAATGTTACCGGTTCGTCTTATTTATTTATTTTTTGCACCGTACAATCAATTAAAACACAAGAGAAGTGATCAAGTTGCCTAATGACCCTGTGGGGACAGCCACGTCGTAGCCCGGGATTACAGCCATGCCCAGCTGTCCATATGCAGTCGTCCTCACCCCGAATGCCACTTTAATATCGCTTGTCATGAAATAGAGAGCTCAATTTCCAAACTTTTGTTGCCAACCCGAGTTAATTAACCAAGAAATAATTTCCCGTGCGAGAGCCCGTGGGTGTCTCTCCATTAGCCTTTGTCGGCACCGGTGAGCATGAGCAAATACTTGACATTTCCCGCGGTCAAGGCTGTCTCGACAGTGTCTGATTGGCTAGTATTGGTCTCACCGTGAAAGGTTGAGAAGTAATAAAAACACAACAACTTTTTACTTTCATTTACTGACGCCCACATCACTCACCAGGCCAGGCCCCGCCGCACCTTTTAAAGCCATACACATTCATTCATTCATTCATTCATTCATCTTCCTAACCGCTTGATCCTCACTAGGGTCGCGGGGGGCGCTGGAGCCTATCCCAGCTGTCTTCGGGCAGTAGGCGGGGGACACCCTGAATCGGTTGCCAGCCAATCGCAGGGCACACAGAAACGAACAACCATTCGCACTCACACTCACACCTAGGGACAATTTAGAGTGTCCAATTAGCCTGCCATGCATATTTTTGGAATGTGGGAGGAAACCGGAGCACCCGGAGAAAACCCACGCAGGCCCGGGGAGAACATGCAAACTCCACACAGGGAGGGCGGAGCTGGAATCGAACCCGGTACCTCTGCACCGTGAAGCCGACGTGCTAACCACTGGACTACCGGGCCGCCCGCAGCCATACACACTCAGTCACAATTAATACCGTGTGGAACATGAGAATGGTGAACTCATGTAGACGATAATAATACCTCTACCTCATTTGCACTTTTTACTGCTTAATACCGCGAAACCCACTTTTATCGGATTACCCGATGAGTCGAGAAAATTGTCACAAATATGAGTCAAATGGTACAATAATCGATTCTAAAAATATTCAACAGCTCTCGTTTTATTTTGCACAAATGCACGCAACTATATATGTAAACCGACTGCATTTTAAGTGAGTCGTTCCACAGGAAAGCCAACAATGCGTTCCATTTTACGAGCCGTGAAAAGCATTGCGACGTCGGCGTCCTCATTGAGCCGCCGTAATAAGTCATCGGTGAATTGTAAAAACACTTCTGGACTGCTAGCAAAATGGATGCTTTTACTCGCGTCCACTGAATGATAACCACTGCCGTATTATACTTGGAGGAGTTGGAGACAATATACCTCAAATGGAAGTCGTGTTTCTGTCTCCAGTAGTGTGGTTTTCGGCCGAAGTCCGACACAATACAGCATGACGTTTGTGATACCGCAGCAATCCTTCGTCAGACTCTCCGCTAGGATTTGAAAGACGGATAGTGTTGCCCTGACCTTCAGAAATGTTTAGGTTATATGTCAATTTGTAATCTGGGGAAGAAAAAACAACCAGAGTGAAGTATTACTCTCCGGTGTGTTTCAGCACTCTTGTTGCCGGATGATTTCTTTGGTAAAAATGGCAGTTAAATCCAACCTGTCTTCTACTGCCTCATTTGGATTGATATGTTTCTATTTTTCATCCTCATGCTGAAACAGGCTTCCTCCTTCCAGGAACACTTTGTCACGCTTGAAAAAGAAATGCTTCATTTGCTCCCAAGTTCCCCTGCAAATTTATCGGGAAACTGACTTGGAAAAACGTTTGGTGCCGAGGCCAAAACAATCGGAAGTATTGGCAGGTTTGGCATCATTGTGTGGCATCTGGGTGCCATAGAAGTCTGTTGGACTGAGTTGAGGAGTTTGATTCATACAAAAAAAATAATAATTGTGCTTTACCACCATCTTGTGGCATTGTGGTATCAAGGAACTATTCATTCATTCATTCATCTTCCGAGCCGCTTGATCCTCACTAGGGTCGCGGGGGTGTCACGTTGAGCCCGAGGCGATGAGGAATCGCCTCGTGCACAACAGAAAAAAAGAGGTGGATCCCCGGAGAAGCAGACAACGAAAAGATCTTGTGAGAACAAAGGGGTTTTTAATAAAGAACAAAAGGAGCCCGAACAGGGAAAACGGTAACAGAGAACGCTGGTCAAATAAGGACCAGGAAAAAAATAAGGAAGACAACTGAAAACGCTCGCGAAACGATAAAGGGCGAGGAACAACCGAGATAACAATCTGATCACTATAAGAAGTACGCGAATGATTGAGGCCGTAAGGCAATAGGGCAGCGAGAAATAGTCGAACGACGAGAATAGCAAATCGAGAGCAATGGCACGGTAAGGAATTCTCCGGCAGTGAGATGACTGCCGGAGTCGCCTAATAAAGGCACGTAATCAGCCCGAAATAACGGGCAGGTGTGCCGAACAGGTGGCGGGAGAACCCGCCACCTGCTGGCGAGCACGCGACGTGACAGGGGGGTGCTGGAGCCTATCCCAGCTGTCTTCGGGCAGTAGGCAGAGGACACCCTGAATCGATTGCCAGCCAATCGCAGGGCACACAGAAACGAACAACCATTCGCACTCACACTCACACCTAGGGACAATTGTAGAGTGTTCAATCAGCCTGCCACGCATGTTTTTGGAATGTGGGAGGAAACCGGAGCACCCGGAGAAAACCCACGCAGGCAACATGCAAACTGCACACAGGGAGGCCGGAGCTGGAATCGAACCCGGTACCTCTGCACTGTGAAGCCGACGTGCTAACCACTGGGCTACTGGGCCGCCTCAAGGAACTATGTTCAGGTTAGTTGCAGAGCTTAATTTCAAACAAAGTAGAGGCTTTTTCAAAAACCTATGGAGGAGTTTTTTTTTTAATTCGTTTCAAAAGGACTTGGGCCCTGTCCTGCGCGGATCGCAGGAGAACACTGTATTGATATGCAGCAGTTTAGCAGACGGTAAAGAATTCTTCAAAAACAGTCTTTGAGTTGTTTGATACGACTCGCAGTTGAACTTTACTGGTCCCAATCAGTTAACGCGCCTTGCAGTATTTCTCCCCCTTTTATGAAAAGACCTACTTCTTTTGTTGCTGTGTAAATGGATTTTTAAAAGCCCATTCAAGTCAACGCAACCTGGCATCCTTGTAAGGTGACCTCATTAAAATGCGCTCAGCAGAAGCATTTGTTTTTGGATTGGAGTGATTGCGGCATTTGACTCTCGTTCACCTCTGCATCATTTCGTTCCACTAGAACCTATTTGCAAGACTTTTCACGATCAAGCCTTCGTTTCCTAGCGCATGCGCAGCCCTTCATGGGCAGCGGTCGCGGCTCACATTTCCGCCGCATCCTCGCAAATAAGACCCATCTGCGGTCTGCCTCGCAAGTGGGCATTCCGATACTCAGAGTGAACCTGGTGCCGGCGAAGAGATGAATGTGCTCAAGTTATGAAAACAAGCCCGAACTGAGTCACTGCCGGTGTTGACATGGTTAACTCGGCGAGGTAGAGAAAGGAACATTTCCATTGGCTGCGTTGCACGCCGTAGGCCGAGGTCTAGTGTTTCATGGAGACAGAGGGCCATCCCTCCGAGGGCTGTTCCAGCCCCTTCATCTGGTTCTATTTAAGGCTTCTGGTGCCGACTCTTATGATTGGCGTACACAACCCCCCCCTCGCACCCCCCTCAACTCTTCCTCCAAGTTCCAACCCCGACTGAGGAGAAGGAGGCTTTTTAGCAGATGGTTTATTTTTCGAGGGAAGCCATTTCTTTCTCCTTCTCTCAACTGTCCCGCCGCTCCTTAAACACTTCAATGACTCTCGCGGCATCCGATCGGGGCTCCCCTTCCAACTATGTTCATGTTTGTACCTGCGTCTCCTGACCCGGTTTCAGCATTGTTGGACACTGTGGATGAGGCGGTTTCTGCGACACACAATGGATTCTCAACTTTTTTCCGCCTGAGCGTTCCCGTTTTCGGGATGATGATCTCCGTCTAGAGTTTCAGCATCTCCGCTGCCCCTCATGTTGGGCTGGAGGGGGATGCACCTCTATGGCTAGACTCTCAGGAAGATGCACTGAGCCCTGTGAATATTGTGATTGGCTGAGCTCAAGTGACAAAGTGGCCTATGGCACAACGGGTGCCAAGCGGTCGCTCCAGGGGACCTATGGCTGGCAGCTGGCTGACAGCCTGTTTCTTCCCGTCAACTCCAGGTCTGGACGCCTCGGACCCTATGGTCCTGGAACAGTATGTGGTGGTGGCCAGTTATGAGAAGCAGGAGCCTGCGGAAATCAGCCTCCAAGCGGGTGAGGTGGTGGACGTCATCGAGAAGAGCGAGAGCGGTGAGTGATCCGGACAAACGCGCAACATATTAGCTGTGCTCAGCAAGACTCGAGACAACTTTTGCGATGCACTCTTTCCACTGCTTCCTCAAACATTTCCACTCTTCCACAATCCTCGAGCTTCCTGGCTCCTTTTGTCCCACGTCCACCCAGTTTTAGCTCCATCTGGAGGCTCATTCTGGCCTGCAGTCAGCTCTGTTTTTGTCCCACTGTTGGTTCAGGCGTCAGGCCAGCATTCCGCCTCTGGCAAGAGGAATCTCTACCAGGCTTGTATTAATTATTCCGCCGCACTTTAATGGAAATCCAGCAAGACATGCCTGATGTACAAATGCCAGCTGCAACGAGTCCTTAGTCAGCAGTTTAAGCCTTGGAAAATGTTAGTGGACAGGGCCAAGAGTTTGTTTTTTTATTTTTAATTTTTTCGATAGAATCACAAACATTGTCCAGGATGATCTTACAGCAAATTAAATTCAATCACAGACCTTCGAGACAGCAGAATAGCAAAAATGATGATTATTTGTAATGAACACCAGGAGTACCCAACCATATGTTTTTGGTCAAAGCTCTCAATTACAACTAAAGCGGTTTTAAAGCGTGAATGGCAAGATGAGCCCGGGAGGTTTAGGCCCGCAAGGGTTTGACGCTGAGCTTTAATGGTGTGCTGAGACAGTAAAACATTAATGGGACTCATGTGTTCTTCAGAGGCATGCCACAGAAAGAGAGATGGAGGAGGAAAACAGTGACCGGGAAGGGAACGGGACTTGGGTTTCACCACGGGTGTGATTGAAACACCGCGCCGCGCTGGCCTTAAGCGAGGAGAACGTGGCCTGGGATGGCTTTGAAGTGTCACGTGTGGGAGCTTCAGGTTCACATATTTGTTTTCACTCGCTGCTCCGGTAGGATCTGAGCCCGATGGGGGAGCCGCAGCGAGACGTATGCGTTAACATCTACAAGCCCTTTCATCCGGGGCCTCGGAGGAAGTCAAATTCCGTGCCTTTCAGTTGACCGCCGTGTGCCAATGAGCCATGTCGAATGCGACGGACGGCTGACTGCACTTAACTCTCGTTATGATTTGCCAACTTTTGAGATTTGTTCATCCAGTCTGCGGCACTTACCCTGTTCAGGTTCACGATGGAGCAGGAGGCTCGTTACAGCTGAGGCGGGGTACTTCCTGGAATGGTCGTCGTTCCATAGCAGGGGCCCATAAAGAACCATTCACACCTGAAGGCAACTTAGAATCTATAATTAACCTTTCGTTTATCGGAATGCGGTAGGAAAACAAAATACCTCGAGAAAACCAATCCAAACAAAACCCAGAACCTTTGATGGTGTGGACCAGATGCTCCAAAAATACCCCAGCGTACGTTTCCATCTTATTTCACTGATTGGACATGTTCACCAAGCTCCCAGGTTCATGCCTCGCCTCTAGATTTGATTTCCAGATCGTGAAATATCAACAGCTCCTGCGATGGAAGAAGGCTGACGCTGCTTCATTGGGCTACGTGACATCACTCCATATGGCTTTGCCAAAACTAACACAAGCACGTGGCGGAGAGGAATTTCGAGCTCATTTAATTTAGTGTTGATTCCCCCGAGCGGGATAAGTCAAAAAAAAATTTATAATAATAATTTAACGTCTTCTGACATATTGATCTCTTAATTCCAGATGCAAGCCAAGAATCTGCCGATCGGCAGATATTTGCGGTGTTTTCCGATGCGTCCGGGCCAATTTTTTGTCTTGCTGTTGAGTTCACCCAGCTATTTATTATTCTGTCGCTGACTGGGTGTTCACACGTCACTCGCCTTGGATTAAATAATATATGTCATTGGAGAGGCAGGGAATCTAGGTCAGAGCTGTAAGGGAGCCCAGTTTTCTCCACTTTTCGCCGGCCAAGGCGGTATTTTCCGCTGGAAAGGCTGGATGCTGCAGTTTGCTGCAGTTTGCTCCGTAGCCCTTGTTTCAGTGCTGACAGTGTTGAAGATGGAGACAAATCCAATTTTGAAATGATGCCTTTGGAGTCGGTGGTACTGTTGGGAGGCTGTCTCATTAAAAAAACAAAAAAAGCAATTTTCCACCCCAGATGGGACTCGAACCCACAATCCCTGGCTTAGGAGGCCAGTGCCTTATCCATTAGGCCACTGGGGCGCTTTGTAATCCTTTTTTGATAAATTGTCGTACCAAAATCCAAACCCCGTAAATCAGGGCTGATAACCCCTTATAAAAACACAGTGCCTGTTTGCAAAGAAAGGAACAGGCTTTATCGCAGCGGCATTATGGGCCGTGCGAGGAAACTGTGTTTGATAATAATTTTGTCCTCACTCCCTTCGCATGATTACGCATACTTTGTTTTATTTGTCTCGTTGGTGGGAGTTTGGTGGAGGTGGGGATGGGGCTGGGGTCTGCTAGGGGGTTGCTTGTTGAGAGTAGCGCAGGAGAAACGCGTCGAGAAATGGAAAAAGTCGTTTCCTGCCAAAGTTAGTGGTTCAGAGAGGTCGGTTCATTATGGTGGCTTAATGGATCCTCCAGGATGCCTCCCCTCGGTTTACACTCCGTGAGAGATGTTCAACAAAACCAAGCTACCAACCTCGTCGGCGAGTTAAAAAAAGCTCACCATGGAGTGCTTTATTGAAAACTTCCTGGAAATGTTGTACTTACTACAGCCAGTTTGACAATGCCCTCAAGGGTACCCCGAGGCGTGCTGTGCCCGATCCGGTGGAGCAAATCTCTCTCTGGACAAGCCGGTGTTTAATTTGTCTCCATTCCAAGTCTAGATCAGCCCTCATAAATTACAAATCAACTCAAGGAATGCCCCAAGACCCACTGGAACCGCCCTTGTTTTGTATGCATTGTGCCCTCCCCACCCGCTTTAATAAAGAGGGTGGAGTAGCGTAAGTAAAAACATATGAGGAACCAAAAGGTCATTCAGGACAGAAGTCCTTGACTTTACGTTCCTCTGCATCTCACTCAAAGGTTTTGGCAGATCGTAACTGCAGAAAACCTGGAAGGTAAAAAGGCTTTCTTCACCTGCTTTTTGATGTTGAACTGGCTGGCTCACTGCCGAGTGAACCTGCTGGAAATTCTGCAAGATTAAGCCGCGACGGCCCTTGAAACGACATGATGGATGTGCTGGATGTCTGTTCTACTCTCACAGGGTAAAAATATATCCCTACTGCAGTCTCCCGGCGTCTGTCTGCGGGCAGAGGGCAAGATGAGGCTCAACAAGCGCATGTTTGGAAAGTCTTTTGATTTATCCTCTGCGATCCCACACCATTTGCACGTACAGATGGGGTGTCCAGTGAAAGGAAAAGGCGCATGCGAATGGAGTGCGTTTGGAAGGTTTTTGGGCCGCGCCTCAAGCTTATACAACGAAGCCCGGCCTAAATTCTCCGGAACTCGACTTGGGAGAGTTAATGTTGATTGTATTCCCTTATTTGGTATCGCGACAATGGTTGGTGGTGTTGAGCAAGCACATCCCTTCGAAGACCAGGCAAGAAAAGTTTGATGACTCCCTTGCAGCATCGGTTTCTCAACCTGTCCCTGAAAATTAGCCTGCACTTAGCTTCACCAGCAGCGGATGGTCAGTCAGGTTTTCTGGCGCAACCATGGAGTCCAGGTTTTAGGTTACCTGACCGTTACAACAGGAACTGGAAATGGAAGAAAATATTTCAGTTCTCTCTTCTGGGATGAATTTCTGCCGTATTTTGAAGTGTCTGTACATGGGAATCTCTGTTTGTTCTTCCAGGAGAGCATCCCTAAGGGTCACTGGCTAAAGGAGGCTTGGCTTGCAAGCCATTCGAGTTCAGATCCAAGTGTGTCTAAAGAGGTTTAGGGTGTGTAAGGGTTTTCACCGCCCACCCCCCTCCCTGCCGCCAAACTCATCCAGGGCCTCGTTTAAATTGTTCCCATAAGGACGGAAGCATTGAACTGTCCACGATGGCTTAGGGGTAACAAGTCCAATGCATCCGCTGACATAAAGAAGAACAGGTACACAATGGACAATTTGCCGGTCAGGATCGGGGGTTAATTCATTCAAAGATGTGTTCCAGGACTCCCCCTCCCCTGCAACCCATTTATCACCGCTCTGATGGATCGCCATCGATATGTGCCCGAATAGCCATCGTCCTGGGAGGAATTGTCTCTCTTCTGTCCGCTCTTTTTGTTTCAGGCAGAACTGAGACACGGAAGAACCGTCCCACTTTTCAGTTATCTGGAGCAAATTCCAACCTTGTCAGAAAGACGGTGGACTCTGGTCGAGCACATGCACTGCAGAATTTGTCAGTGATAATCAAGACACTGGCAAATGTCACCAAAAGCTGCTTCTGTCTTTCATACGCATGCTTTCAGTCTTGGTCTTTGGAGCTTCACTTTCTTTTTTTTTTGTTCCAGCGGGATTAAAATCTATCTGTGAACCTCCATGACAGACAATCAACATTTTCATGTTTTTTTTTTCAAAGCTGCAGTTCCAGATGGAAGATGCATCAGTCTCCCATTGTCGTTCCTTTCCTGCGCATTCCTTGAGATTTCCATCGGAAGTCTTCGGGGACCAATTGCGAGGCATTAACCTTATCCCGTGTTTTCGAAAGCTCCTGTCGTATTGCTTTTAAGATCCATTTTGCTCAAGAGGTTGTCAGAGTGGTGCGCAAGTAGTCTTAATTATCACAGATTAGGGAGCAAGACGGCGAGTCTGCGCCCGGCCGGTCAGTTAAACCAACATTTCTTTCACACCTTGAAGGGCTGCTGTGTCTTGACATCGGCGGGGCCCCCCCCCTGGTACAAGCGACGCTTCGTTTTCGGACCATGAAGCGAACCTTTCACGGCTCTTGAGGGAGAGAACGCAGCTTCTTAGGTCAACATTCGTTCTTGAAAGTCTTGTTGTGCCATTTTACAGCAACCCCCGACCCCCCCCCCCCCCCGCCCCCCCCCGACCCTGCCAACCTTTCGGTAGACCAGAGGCGCCCAGGTCATTGAAACCCAGTGTTTGATGAAAACTGAAAGTGTGTGTGTTGATACCTCCCTCTCTTGTGTGCGGATACTGGATCTACTGTTAATAAATACAGAAGCTGGAACTGAATGAGGTTCTCTGCTGCTCTACTTGACAATGGTGTCAGATATCTTGCAGGACTGCTGCGCCGATGCATTCCTCATCATTCCACGTCCAGAAAAACTTTGGTTTGTTGCTGAATCAGTGAGAAGTGTTGAGCTTTGTTTTATAGTTATTTGCTCGTGAAAGTTTTCAAGGGGCTCATCATGTCCAATTTCTACACTGTTAGCACACTTGATTAGTTGTGTTTGGGAACACCGTCTCCTTTTTACATATCATCCAGTCCTTTATGGTGAAAAAAAACCAACAATTTGTGTGTATTTGTTTTCCCCGTTGCGTCAATCTGGTGTGGATTACAGTGAAAATGAAGCTCGCGTGGAATTTCCAGATTTCAAGAATCGTATGGAACACAAATAGAGTTGAGTTCTTTGTCAATATCCTTTTTCCGACCTCTTTCTCATAGCTACAATGCATTTAATAGAAATAACTCTAGTGAATGCAGAAAATGCTGTGACAGGCTCCTCCTTCAAAGACATTCTGGGACTATAAAAGTGCAGATGAAGGGCGCATGCTCTACCAAAACAATAAAAAGTATTTTGATGCATTCACCATGCTGACTTGAGCGCTATCGTGCTGCACAGAAATGATTGGTGCAGGTCAGCAATTGGCTGCATTCAGATTATTTATTATTTCTCCCCCAACTTGTTAGCAACACAAGGAGTGGCTGGTAGTGGAAAACACCCATCGAAAAATATAGGAGGGCCCACTAGTGATTGACTTGTGTTGTGATCTTTTGCAAAACAGTCCATGTGCGTTTGCCAAAGATGACATGTGCGTCATCCCACATGTGTAGTGCAATTTTATTTAATTTTTTTTGTCATATGCTTCTTTGCTACTGCACCCCTCAACAGCTTGCTGCGATTCATTTGTATGTACGTTGAGTAGGCTGTGCCTTGAAGTTGAATATTAAGACAATTAGAACAAAAAATATTTTTTTGTCTTAAGATATAACCAGGGGACAACAAATGCTGACCTCAGGTTACAGAAAGAAACAACAGGGGGCCCAAAAAAGAACCCTGTGGACCACCGTAAGACAGAGGGGAAGAGTGGTACTCAAAGCTACCGAGTTTAACAAATTCTGTCTGCCAAATAGGTAACCGAATAACGTGGAGTTGTCAAGAGTATGCCAGTTATCCTACTCGCGTGCAGAAAAAACATCATTAGTAAGACACAATTGTTCGACTAGTGAACACTTGCCATTTTACTAGTGCTCTGAATTGTCTTAGGACCAAGTACGTACTAGCGCATGGACCCTTACGATGGATAGCAATGACACAGAATAAATGCTCAAATGACTTTCCTGCTAGCGTAGCGTTCATGTCCGTTGATCACATCCACATGCATAAGAGAGATGGCAACAACCCGTTACATTGGGGTTTTTCCCAATTCTTCCCATGGTAGAAATAAAGGCCCTCGAAACACAACATTTTGTCAGGAACACGTGCGCTAGAGGTTTGGGCCAGCTGTGATGGCGCACTTCTTATTCTCTTTATGGTTCTCCGAGCAGCTGTCAGGTGCATTGTGTCTTCGTTACCACAACAAACAAGAGACTGGGGTGGCCTACCGCATACGTATAGGATGCTTTTGGTGCCAGCTGCGGGAGCTCATGCAGAGGGCGGTCACGCATGTGGCAAAGGGTGTCGCAAAGTTTTGGGGTTCAGCGAAATTCTTTCCGTCAACCCTTCCCTACACCAAACATCAATTAAGCATACAGTAATTGCTATTCGCTGTGCAATGGAAAGAATCTTAACCAAATTGATTTGCATATTTATTAATCGTCCCTGGCAGATGTGCACTTCTTACACTGACAAGATTGCTGTGAACAGAGAGGAGAGTCAATATTGTCATAAGGTGCTTTTAAGACTTCCTCATTTCACCCGAGAAAAAGTTTAAATTTTCCATTGAGCTTCATTGATTTAAATAGATGTTTTGCTGTTCAAATTAAAAGTTATGAGCTTGCCAACGGGGTGGACATTTTCGGCTAATTTGGTCATTTAATGAGCACACGGTTGACTCAGCAAGAGGAATCAGTTAGCAACTGAGCAATTTTAGGGGCATGTGCAAAATGTTCAGTATGATTAAGAAAATAAAAAAATCATTTGTGGGATAAGACCATGTTAAAAAAATGGTTAACTATCCTTTAGCCACTTTTTACACACACTACCGGTATATAGTACAGAATCCCATACATACTGTTTAATGAAGAGACTCTATTATTGAGGTTTGGTCAGTAATAAGATTTTCATGACGCTGTTACATTTGCATGGCTGAGTGCGATTTTGAGGACACGAAAGACACTTTACAGTAATACTGACCCAGCCGTTTGTTTACACAAGCAGCCAGTGTTGCCAACTTGGTTGCTATATTCAGCGACTTTTCCGACTGCTCCCGTGACGACTGGAAAAGAAAAAAAAGTGACAGCTAAGTTTCATTCCTGTTAAGAAACAGACAACATGAGTGGAATCATTTTCCCATTGCCAAAGACATTGGAACCATTTGTACATTGCAAAAGCGGTCATTTATCAACTTGTTAAAAATCTTTTGACCCGAGGTCAAAATATTTTGCTGTAGTCGCCTTGCTTCACCTATATAACTCTAGACGAGAAAAGAATGTTAGAGCTAGGAATGTTGCATGTGGGGATTTTAGAGACAAGCGCTGTGTGGTATCCGTGAACTCACTTCGCAATAAGCGGCTGTTTGGCAAATATTGAGCAATTAATCAAAACTAAATAAATAAAATAAAGGCCTACGTCTTGTTATTGCCACTCCCACTTCAAGTTTACTGTCAGACTAAAAATTAAACAAAGACGAATTGTACATTCAAAACATCCACACAGGAAAGTCCGATTAGCTTTAAAAAAAGAAATATGGCAATGAACCGCTCACAGTTCACATCCATAGTTGGTGTTTTAGCGGCAACTGATTTTTGAAAATTGCACAGTAAACAGATCATTTTGACAGTACTCGTAGGCATATATTCTTAATGTTATATATATTAAACATTGTAATGTTATACTATCATACTGAGTCACTTACAGTAGTACGGTACTCTTCTTCTGCGTGACTCTGACTGTGTTATACTACCTCCCGGTGGCCAAGGCGAGCTCACAAAAAAAGCCAATGTTTTTATAAAGTGCAGTACTATACAGTGCTGCTCTTATTTTGAGGAAATCCACAAAAACAGCAATAATTTATTGAAATGTATTTTCCAGATCTCCAGATCGTACGCAAAGGTACCCGGAGGTGGGAAAAAAAAAACATTGTAAATGTCTGTCCACGTCCTTCATCTGCTGCATTGATTTATTTTCACAGGCTGGTGGTTTGTCAGCACCTCAGAGGAGCAAGGGTGGGTTCCCGCTACCTATCTCAACTCTCACAGCGGCACACGAGATGACTTGGAGCTCGCCGCCTCAAAAAGCGGGGAAGGTAAGTCATCGCCACCGCACGCACGCCCACCTGAACACGCGAACACTCGGCGCTTTATAGCCACAAACCTCTCCACCTTTGATTGGTGACGAGAAAACCGGGCCTCTGACACTGGCGTCTCTTAACGGCTGCTTTCCATGCCCGCTTGCCATCGTAAGCACGCTTGAACAGAGCGCAGATTCAAGTCTGCGTCAGTGGCGAGGGGGGGGTTCCAGGAGAGAGCAGACCACAGCCCGCTGATGAGCTGTACAGTCGTGCATTGTACACACCAGGATGTTACTCACTCTTTACATGATAGGGAGTGTTTCCATTTTCAGGTAACACTGAATCACGACTGGAGTCATCTCGAATTCCTGTACGTTTACATATCATGTAGCATGCCCTAGCGAACGAGGACGAAACTTTGCCTATGATTTATGCCATTTATTTTGATCATATATATCCATAACCGTGACCTAATCACCGTAAGAGCTGAAACATATTTCACAACACATACAGATAATGAGCAAACGTAGTTCACCTTCGACACTAAATATTTACAAACACAAATGCTCATTGACATAAAATGATTACATAAAACACACATATTGCCTTTTCGGAGGGGCTGGCGGTGTAAAAATTAGCGTTTGGTGTGACTCCGTAACAAACTCTGGCCATATTTAAAATGTCAAATTACCTTTTTTTTTGTCAACCGCGCTAAACATGAAACATTAAACTGGAAATGACAGTGACCACCTGTCAAGAGAAATTTGAATCAAGCAACACTTTCTATCACTAAAATTCACATATTCTAAGCTTGCAACAGTTAGTGACTTAAGCCATTGGCCAAGAATCCATTAATAACAGTTAGAATTATTTTTATTGTTGGAATTTTAAAACCGCTAGCAAGATTTGAATGTAGCCTCACTTCAAAAATCCCTTCCCCCTTCCAATTATGAAAGTGCGTAGTCATGATGCATAGTTACACGGAATGCGATCCAGTTTCTACAAAATACCAGCGCTAGCGCTACGAAGCTAGCATAAGCCTAGCACTACAAACAAGGCAATGTTGCTGTTTTAAAACTAAATGCAGGATTGGAATGTATCCTCACTTCAATAATCCCCCTCCCCCACCCATAATGAAAGTTGACAGTGTTATACTGTCAAGCTTCTAAAAAATGTCAGTGCTAACAATAATCTAGCGTTGGGCTAGCATTCCAAACAAGGCAATGTAAGCCACTTCTGCGATTGGTCACAATAGAGTGTTTCTATATTGCTAACTGCAAGGAAAACCGCGAGTAAGGCCTCACTCAGGCCCAACAATAAGGCACGAAATTCCCATAGACACGCTTCAGGTGCTGTAATACTTTTGCCCATGTAGCAGTCTTGCCCAAGAACACTTTTGGATGGCCTCGCTCAAGAATGCCGCTCGTGTGGCCTTCCATCCACATAATAAGTGGAAAATTCTGCCTTTTCGACTTCTTTTGAAATGAAAGTGAAGCAATTGCAGCAGATTTGCAAAAAAAAGTCTTACGCAGCGTTTTGTTGGAACCAACAACAAACGGGAGTATGGAAATGATTATTAGTCTTCCAAACACATACGGAGATTTTGTAAGAGTGTGGCCAAAAGATGTTTTTGCCACACAATTGCCTTACTGTGCAAAAATGTGACACTGGATTGGACTTTGGTTCACATTTGCTCTATACACAAGAAGGACTTTTATGAACTATAAACCAGCGGGCCACTTCATTGGGTACACCTGTACTTTTAATACACAATGAGCTCTACAAGTGGAATCTACGGGCTCTTTGAGGCTTATGAGGCGTAGTCAGCTGTTCCAGTAATCTGATGCATTTCCCGGGGGCAGCAATGTGTGGCCCAGATGCTGCAACATGACAGGATGAAGAAACCATGCTAACAACTTCCTAATTAAAAGCTGCAGAGAAGATGTCTTTTTTTTTTTTTTTCAACGCGTCCCCCGTAACCCTCCCATCATTTCACCCTTAACCGTCCACCCACCGTCTTCCATGTGCAGCTCATAGCGTGTTGTGTGTTTTTAACACGTGCCGCTTCGCACTCGCTTTCCATGTATGTGCGTGTTCACCGCTGTCTGGTCGACATTTGTGTCCGTCAGTCACTAAGCGCCACAAGGCCCACCTGAAGAGGCTGGACCGGAGATGGACGCTGGGGGGTGTCATCAGCCGGCAGCAGAGCCGAGGTGAAGTGAGACAGATGCTGCAACTTCAATGCCTTTGTTTGTGTGCCGTGTGTGTGCTCCCCGACGTCGCTGTTTGTCTCATGCTGCATCCTGTGTTGACGTCAATCCACCATGACTAACCACTAACTGACCTTCAAATCAGCACTTTATAAGCCCCCCGTTGAGAGAAAGTAACTCTTTCAAATCATGTCCCCTTATTGAAATTCATTGGAATGCCATTAATCTGTCCCAGCCACCCCCTGACCGCCAAAAAAAACACCCAAAAGAAGAATCATCAGTTTGTCATGACATACAGTACATGTATAAACTTAAATAAAATAAATAAAAATAAATGAAATAGCACTTTATTGTTAACAAAAAGTAAAATGGCAATATTGCTCTTCGACCAAAGGAAAATCTGCGAAAGAAAGGGACCATAATTAATTTTATCCTTCCCACATGCTTTAAACAAAACCACACATATTAAATGACACATTTAAAAAATATTCCTTTGTGGCTGTTTTCACTCTCTTGCTCAAGAAATGGGATCATATAACATCACTTTGACTCAATGAAAAGAAGGCAATCGCGGACAGTTTTGGGTTTTTTTTCCCCCTTCAAAAAAGAGGCAACGCTTGTTTGCCAAAAGCTGTTTATTTTACATGCGGATAAAATATATTGTAAATTAAAGGAACTATAGTGTGCCGAACTGTGTTGAAGTGAGGTGTTTTATTTCAACAAAAAGCAGTGCTATGCGGCTATTTTGTGGTCTCGGCTTTAGGTTTATTCTAGCAATTATGTCTGTGGGGAAGCTGCATTAAACTCAGGAGCTTTATGCCGAACAAACAATTAACTGATTGTTACAAAATGTTTTTCTTTTTTTTGTTGAAGTGTTTTTGTTGTATTCCAAGCCTGCCAAATTCTCCCCAAACAGCTCTCGCCCACGCACTGAGAAGCTGTTGCACAACACACAGCGGGATCGGCCTGACGCTGCATTTAAGTGCCGAGTTAGAGCCAGATATTGACTCGTCTCCGGCGTAAATTGCGAACAATCTCGACGCATCAAAAATGGCGTTTAAGGCAATCACAGGCAAGGCCAAGATGGTCAGTCACAATTAGAGGAGCAGTGAGGCCGTTTGGGTTCAGACCAAATTTGTGCTTGGCGCACCGCGCTGGAGTAGAGAGAGCGAGAGCGTTGTTTCCACCCGAGGACTCCAAAGATTGTGCTGACTCCACTCGAATCATCTCGAACAGTAATGGAGGCGAGGCATGTTGTGGTTAACAAAACATCTGATTCAGAGTTTCCCCTCATAGCTCGGCTGGATATTGTATGAGATGGGAAAGGTTTTTTCGGGCCGCTTATACAATAAACAGTGCACAAGGTCAAAAATACATAAATATTCTCTTTCTTTGGATCTTCGTCTCGCATTGAAAAGAAGGGGGGATTGCTATATCGCTTCCCGTCTGCTCCTGGACGACCTTGGGAAAGGGTCACAATCCAATATCCAACACAGACATAAGGAGTCATGTTGGCGTACTAAAATATAAAAAAAATGGAGGGGAGGATTTCTTTTGTCCATTCCCCCCGTTTTTCTTGCAAAACACAATGTTTATCAGTGTTTTCTGAAGACTTTTTAGGGTTAAATTATATTTTTTTCAATACATTTCAATGGGGGTCAATGACACACGGATTTTCTGTTGCAGGCCAGCCTGATCCCCGGGCCCCGCGGGGCCACTGTACTTTCTAAAAATGTGATTTTTTTTTGCCCTATTTAGTTATTTCCCTCGTTTTCTGTAACTATAACAACCTTTCACAAATTTGCAATTTAAGATGGAGATAAAACATCAGAGTATTTTTGGACCACCATTTTTTCCCCTCCATATAAAACCCCAAAATGTTTTGCTGTGCCTTTGACAGAGGAGAAGTATGTCACAGTGCAGCCATACACCAGTCAGGGCAAAGATGAAATAGCCTTTGAGAAAGGAGCAGTTGTGGAAGTGATCCAGAAGAACTTGGAAGGTTGGTGGTTCATCAGGTGAGTCTCACTTCACACGCCTGAAATTCAAATTCAATTTAATTGTATTTATAGAGCACTTTCGAACAGCCATCACTGCATGACAAATGACAAAAAACATGTCGTGTGGAGTTGGACTTGTGTGTGATTGACTCCCAGGTACCAAGATAAGGAGGGCTGGGCTCCAGCTTCCTATCTCAAGAAGATGAAGGAGGACCTTTCCCCCAGAAAAAAGACGGTGACCGGCCCGGTTGAGATCATCGGAAATATCATGGAGATCAGTAACCTGCTCAACAAGAAAGCCCCGGGCGACAAAGACGTCTGCGGCGATGAGGTCACGGAGAGCCCCCATGTGGCTCACAAGGAGATCAGCTTACCGGTTCTGTGTTCGGACTCGGGCCCCGTTGGCACGCCTCAGGACGGCAAAGGCAGAACGGAGCAGGCCTCGCCAGCCGTGGCTCGCGTTGCACCTCACCGAGTGGAAATCGGTCAGCAATCATTCATTTTGAAACTGTTTATCTCTGGGACATTCGTGCATTTAGATTTCAAGTGTTTCATTCATTTTGAAACTGTTTATCTCTGGGACATTTGTGCATTTAGATTTCGAGTGTGTAAACATTTTTAGCCTTCCAAAGTATTCTGAAATGTATTTGCCAAATTTTTTAATTGTACACACAGCGTCCCCGCACCGATCCCTTTGTGTTTCCTGTTAACAAATCCGTCTCCCCCCCGAATTGAGTAAATTTAATTTATCATCTGATAATATACTGTACCTCAATAATCAGCCCCCAACTAACCACTATTGACATCTAGTGTTTGATGGTGGAATTACATGCAATATCATTAGTAATATTTAGAGTTGACCAAATGCCGTTGGAGTGTGATTACTGCAAACTGTTGTTTAAATCCATTCTGCTTTGTGGATTGCTCTTATGTATTCACTATTTGTATGCAGTATTTTTTTCATACTGTGCTTTTTAAAGTATTTGTTCTTTCTCTTTTTCACAGGTTCCCCGGTTCTCAGGCAAAAACCTCCTCCTCGAAGAGATGCAACCCTGGTGGGAGTGCTTTTATAACATAATACTCATTCATTAAGTTATGTGTTCATAAACACGGCTAATTTGGTACGATACAGTCTGATCATGAAAAATACAAATGAGATTCTCCGAAAATGTTTGTTAATGAAGTAAAATAAAAACGAGTGCTTTGATAAGAAACAGGTAACGAACTGAATCTACATTCGTATAAAAACAAACTAAAACTGACTTTATTTAGAGCAAAAAAAGTCCCTAGTTTTGTCAATTATAATCCTGCATGAACGTTTTGGGTTAATTTTACATGTAATTAAAAACAAAGCCACCTGCCACTTTTTGTGTACCGGCGTCTTATTATTTATTGTTCCCCAATCAATGACCAAAGATATTTTACGTTAAAACAGTACTGTATTTCCTTTATCCCCAGGGATTTCCTTTGCCCTCTCCACCGGAGCCACCTACAGTTGAAGCTGAGTATTACACCATTGCCGAATTCCAGTCTTGTATATCTGATGGGATCAGTTTCAACGGAGGCCAAAAAGCAGAGGTAACTGTCATACACAATATGACTTCCTTATTGTTTCTCTTCAGTAACAAAACATTTGTCACATGTTTCATTTTAGGTGATTGAGAAGAATTCTGGAGGCTGGTGGTATGTCCAGATCGGCGAGCGGGAGGGCTGGGCTCCGTGCTCCTACATCGACAAACGCAAAAAACCCAACCTCAATCGTAGAACGAGCACGCTGTGCCGCCCCAAAGTGCCTCCACCGGCGCCGCCTGTCAAGAAACAGGACTCAGTGGATACGGCGCCACCCAGCAGCCCCGGATGCGAGGCTTCAGAGTCTCCCGTGCCTCCCGGAAAGCCCGTGTACGAAGAGCCAGAATATGACGTCCCGGCCATTGGCGACCTGGATCTGGAGTCTGAGTTTGAGTTCCTGAGAGGCGAAGCTTCCTTGGTGGATGCGAAGAATGAGGAAACATCCTCCGAGAAGGGATCCCAGCGGTCCTCCAAACCCTCTCCAGCGTCATCGCTCCACAGTGCCTCTTTTAGGATGTGCGAGTCATTTGAAGACGGCCAAGAGGCAGAGGGCGAGGAAGAGTCCATCTACGAGAACGACGGCTTCCGACCTGTCAAGGAAACACCGGAGAGGCAATGCAGCCGTGACACCAGTTCCTCCAAGGCCAGCGTTTCATCCGAAACTGGCAAGACCCCCAACCCAAAATCAGGAGGATGGAGGTCTGCGGCCAACAAGTTCAAGATCAACTTGAACGGAAGCCAAACGTCAGCCAAAAGGGAGGAGGGGTCCGGATCTAAATCAGCCTCCAACGAGTCAACTCCGGATATGTCCAGACCCAAGAAAGACCAGGAGGAAAGCAAAGCATCCCCCAACGCCAAGTCCTCCTCCAAACCTAAGCCGGTGGTGAGGCCTAAACCACAGCTGTCTAAGGCATCCAGCGGTGAAAAGATGGACATCAGCACATTGAGAAGACAGTTGCGACCCACGGGGCAGCTGAAGAACGGAAGCAAAAGCAAAGGCGAGGACTCCGAAACCGCCTCCGTCATCTCCTCCGAAGACTCCTTCTCGTCTCAGAGCACATCGTCCGAGTTCTCCTCCATCTACTCCAAAGGCAGCCGCGGTGACTCGGACGCGGAAGGCTGCGTCCTCTATCGGACCACCGACCCTTACAAGAAAGTACAAGAGTCGGAGCTGAGCTTTCCTGCCGGGGTAGAGGTGCTAGTCCTGGAGAAACAGGAGAGCGGCTGGTGGTACGTCCGCTGGAACGACTCAGAGGGCTGGGCCCCGACGTACTTCTTGGAGCCCGCACGGCAGCAGGATGACGCAGCTGGTTCGGAATCTGATGGAACGCCATCCAAACCCGGGAGCCTCAGCAAGTCCAATAGTCTGGAGAAGAACGAGCAAAGGGTACAGGCCATGAACAACCTCAATCAGAACCTAAAGAAGGTCATGCCGCCGATCCCCTCCAAACCCCCCGGCGGTCTCTCCAAACCCACCGGCTTGTTCGGGTCACGTAAGCAGAACAGCGGCAAGCAGCAGCAGGTAGTCAGACCCCAATCGGTCTTCATCTCAACCCCCATTAGGGATAACGTGAGCCCTGTCGGTTCCCTCAGGAGAAACGAGTCCCTCAACTCCAGTAACCACCCTCGCGTCAGCCCCACGGTGCGTCGCAACGCCTCATTCGGCACCGTGCCCCGCAGTCTGGCGCCCAACAACATCGCCCTACCCAACCGGAATCCGTCTGGCACCAGCAGCTCGGAGTTCCTGAGTGGCGGCCCCCAGAAGAATGCTCTCCCGGTATCCACCGTGAGGCCCAAGCCCCACATCATCCACAACAACCTCAGAGAGATCTACGTCTCCATCGCCGACTACCATGGCGATGAGGAGACGATGGGCTTCCCGGAGGGAACCAGTCTGGAGGTTCTGGAGCGGAACCCCAATGGCTGGTGGTACTGCAAGGTGCTGGACAGTGGCAAGCCCCGAAAAGGGTGGGTTCCTTCCAATTACCTCGAGAGGAAGCCTTAGCGCGCACGGAGGTGGCAGAACTCTGACCGCATTTTGGAAAGACTACTTACACGGACAATTTGATTTTGGACGAGAAGCCCAGGAAGTTCGTGATGAAGCAAGAGGAGCAAAGCCAAGGAACGACCTAAAAGAGGATCTTGATGCTTCATCGGTGTCCAACCTACCAGAGGTACAGTAATCCCTCGCTATTCACAAGGGACAGAGATCGAGTCGTGCCCCAAATAAAATGTCTAATGTACGCTAACTGATTTTTTTTTTTTTTTTATGTAATGACCAATAGCGATACTACGACAACAAACGAGGGCTGTTATAATATCCTTTTTATTTTTTACCAATGCCAGTATGAGTATTCATCCTCTCTTTGAGAACTCACCGATACTTCAAATACTTCTAACATCTAAAATTCTATTTACGCGATGGTAAAAAAATCGCAGATGATGATTCGCCGATATGTTAATCTGACAAAGTACAGCGCCAACTACTGCCCAGGAGGACTGTGGAAGACGGTAGCTTCCGCTTTAGTGCGCTAATTATGTGCTTTTGTTGCCCTCCTGGCGCACAGTCTTTGTGACTTCAGCTAACGACCCTGGCTAAACATAGCTCCTCCCCAACATATAAAGTTAATCTCTCAGTGGAGATGTATTACTACAACATAGTTCCTTGAGACCAAATGTACTACTTTAGGGATTTAGCGCCATCTTGTGCAATCCTAAAAATAGCGTGAATATCTTAGGCTAGAGTTCCTCCAAAAAACATAACTACAAAGTGAATTAGTGAACCGTGAATATGCGAGGGATTACTGTCATCATTTTTGTAGAACTTTCTAAGCATTTAAAGCTTACTGCATGTTTGATTTCATTATACTGACAAAGCCTTGAGCTGTTCGAACGCAACTTTTTTTTTTTTTTTTGCTGCTAAAATGTTAGTCACATCTTGGTGCTGGCTTCATTGCATGTTTTTATAGCTTTATTTTGTTGTACTGTATGTCACCATTATGTAAAATATTCTAAGCATTTAAATGTCATTTTGTGAGCATCTCTAATAATAACATTTGCTTGTAATAATAAATGATTCCCTTGATGGTTTATCAGAAAACAGAGGCCACCAAAATCTGTATTTATTCTTTTTTTTTTTTTTTTTGGTTCCATGACGATTGACACAATTGTTCACAACCACTTCACCCATCTTCTCCAATCCATCCTGACGTTGAAAAAAAATTTCTGCTGGGCAGTAAATTTGACATTTTTACTTGTAGTCTTAACTTGGATGCTCGTTTTTTTTTTTTTTTTGGACTGTTTACGGTGTGACAAGCAACAATAACTCAAGTGCCAGAAAATGAAAATAAATGCACTTTTTAAACAGCTCTTTGTTTATTTATTTATTTATTTTATTTTTTACTCATCATTCACTTTGAAATGTTGTTCCTATATGCTCAATGGATGGAAGTATCATACCTGAACATTAGCGTTAAATACAGTCCAGTGATTCAAAAAGTTTAGTACGAGTATCACAAGAAATGTGACTATTGATGGGGATTGCATACACTTGAAAAAAATCCATAAAAACAAAACCAAAAAACAACAACCCAGAAACAACAAAGCCCTCCAATATAACTCTCAAATGTTTTTTCAACTGAATGCAATATGCTGCTATAGTTTTGTTACAGAGTTCTTGCAATAATGTTTAATATTATAAATATTTTTTGGAGCATATATATAATTTTAAATTGGCACAGCCATAATAAATAGACAAGTGACAGTCACAGTTGGTTATCCCCCAGTACACTTTCTATCCACTGGAGGGCAGCAGAGCTCAAAGCGTAAAAGCATCCCGAATGAACCCCCTCCTCCTTCAACACTGATGGTGATTAAAAAGCTTAACAGTGACAAGAGGCGATTGGCATTTTGCACTCAAAGGTGAAGTTTGATTACAATTACTTTTCAGTCTGTCGGATATTACTGAGGTGAAAGCTCAAAAGCTTCAACAAATAGCAGCATCTTTCTCAGATCTCAAGTCAGTGTCGTTTCCCAAATCAATACACGCTGTGTGCATTTTTTTTGGAATAGCAATGGGAACTTAAATTGCGTGTCAAGAAGAGATTATCCAAACTCATATGTCATTCGGAGTCCAATAGTCAGCTTTACCCAAGGGTCCTCACAAAATGTTTTCGTGTGTGCGTGTGTGTGTGTGTGAAAAAGTTGTTTTGCCACTTTCACACAAAAGCACGTTTTTGTCACCCTAAGAGGACACTCGGCCACTTGATTCATGTCGCTTCATTCTTGTGGCCTGCAGGCTCGTAAATAACAAAGCAGGGCCTGCTCTACATACATAATATAAACAGTCACTCTGTGACTTACAGCTGTTTACTCTGAGCTCCCCCTCAACCCACCCGCCCCCTTACTGCTCCCCGTCCCTTTTAGTCACATTCTACAGATATACTGTACGCAAATGGGCGTTCTGCAAGTCCTCATATTGAGTGATTGGGCTTGATGTACTGCAGATACGGAGTGCAGGTTGCCATTGTGCCGCCTTATCTGCTTTATTGCCTTCAACGTGTTCCATTAGATTTGTGACAATGGAACTTTTGAAATTGAAGATGCCAAAACTCTTTCAGTCAGTTTTATCTGCTTTTCTTTACAAGTGATGGCTAAATGGAAATACTGTACAACAGGAAGTGGAACTTATTGTGAAGGAGAATACAAGGAAAAAAATATATATCAAGTGTAAAAAAAACAGAATAAAGTAAAATTCTAACAATTCCAAAGAAAACACAAGAATAACACCTACATTTTAACCTGAGAAGTTTTTTTAATCATCCTTTTTAAGAGGGTGAAGTAAAATAATACATTTGAACTTTTATCAGAAAAAAAAGGTTCGATAAGATCAATAGGAAAAATAAAGCCAGCAAATTAGAAAGATAGAATGAGATATATTGAGTTATATTCGAAGTTTAACACAATTCAATTACAAAAAAAAATAAAATCAAACCAAAAGTGAGACATGCTTGGTTGTGTAAACTTTATTCAACAAATAAAACGTCATTGGTTGATTTGACAGAATTCACTCACATACATTGCAAAACCACAGCCCCCGACGTCAAACAGCTTATGAACAAAATAATAAAAATACAAATGCAAATTCAATTATTTTACAAGTGTAATTCTGATTGGAAAAATTAAGTGACATAAACAAAAAAGAGCTGTGACCATTTCACATATTTTAAACTAAGCTAACTAAGCTAAGCTGCCAAGCTAAAACACATTTTTTGACATAAATATATTTTACACTGATATTTAATATGATAACAATTTGACTTATTTGGAAAGCAAGTGTTCACCAAATTAAAAAGAAAAACTAATATATAATTGCTGTCCGTTTTTGTCAGTTAAAAAAATATTTACCAATTTTTTTTTTTTTGCAGGACAGTGACGCTATGCTAGCTTAGCTTAGTTTGCAGCTAAACTAGCCATTTAACATTTTCACTTTCAATCCATTTTCCCTAAAGTGTCATCATTTACATTTAGTATGGCAACAATTTAAATTATTTGCCACCAAATGTTAAAGAAAAAAGAAAAAAAGAACAACAACAAAATGCTGGTTCAGCTTAGCTTGTAGCTAACCTAGCATGTAACATTTTCAATTCTCCCACATATGTCGCCATTTACATTTATTTGTCAACCAAACGTGAAACAATTTAGTGAAAAACATGCTGTCTTAGCTTGAAGCTAACCTAGCATGTAGCTAACCTCCTTCAATCAATTTTCCCCATTTTTGTCCAGCAAATCAGCTTTAATACGTGATGGGTAATACTTTTTCGAGCAGTTTTGTGGCCGTACATCAACATTATAGGAATTCTTCATAGAAGCTTTGACAATAATAAATTAACCTTCAAACTACTACACATCTTACATATCATAATTGTTATTTTTTTTCTGTTGATTTCTTGGATGAAGCAAAATACAAATCTGCACAGTCTCATTCCAGTTTAGGAGTGCATCGAGTGTTTAAAAAGAAATGCATGGATTTCTGAATGGACTCAGCTGTATTAAGTCAAATCTAAAACCCCCAAAAATGAAAATCTCAAAAAGCTGTCCTTGGACACCCTCCCAGCCCCAAATTTCAAATATCCTCGTTGTAATGGCGAAAACAAAGCCACCTGCCACTTTTTGTGTCTGCCCGCCTTCTCCTCTCGACAGTGAGGTGTAAAAGTCCACTTGTCATTCTTTAAAAGCTACTTAACAAAAGCCAGACGTTATTCTTTATTTTTGTGACTCAATTAAAAAGTCGTACACTTCGTGCTTTCACAGCTTGTTTTTAAACGCCGGCAAGGTGACCTTCCTCCACTTCCTAGCTCATTTGCATCCTCCTGGAGCCCACAGCAGCCTTCTCGTACCATCTCAAGTGCACACAAAGCAGGTAGCTACATACTTCACGCCATTTTTTAAAAACCCTTTTACTGCGTATTAGTGCAGTGGCAGCATTCATTATCTGAGCAGTTAATATGTTTTCTAAAAATACAAAAAAAAAAAAGTCATTCAGCGCCGGTTTCAACTAAAGTGACAAAAATGTTCATAGTTAGCCTTAACAAATCATTAAAATCATTTTTGACATTTTTACAAATTCTAAAACTGAATTTTAGAGGTCTCATGCAATCGAAATTAGACACCCTATCCACCTCCCAAAACACCCCAGCCTAAAATCTAATCCCGTGGTGGACATTTTACCACCAAATTTGGCTGAGCTAGCCACGGTACGCTAAAAACATGGTGTCCATTCCAGAGCAATGCTTCACTCGCAAAAAAGCACTGGAACTAAACACAGTAAACAAAGAACAATAGAGGACATTTGACATTTGGCGTCCCTTTTTTGGCAATATCTCCCTCCCTTTTTTTTGGTGCTGGATGCTAGCAAATGCTAGCCAAACGGCAGCAGCGAGCGTGGTAGGCCTAAACACTATTGGACACACGAACCTACATTTTGACGAGGAACATCGAAGTCTCCATGTAACCTCACACTCACACACACACACAACACACCCGCACACACACACACACGCATTACTGACATTTCAAACTTCTACAGGAAGCAAAATCTCCAACGTTCCTTTGCCCCTTTGCTGTACTTGCATTCCACTCTCTGAGTCTCGCTGCTGCTCAACCCGTATTGTTTTGTGTTTTTTGTTATTGTAAAGTGTCCTTGGAGGTCTTGAAAGGCGCTTATAAATAAAATGCATTATTATTATTAGTATTATTATATGTTGATTGTCTCTTTGATTATTGCCTGTGAATTTCTTCATGAATTTACAACCTAAATTTCAAAATGTGTTTGTATGAATTTGTATTCATTTTTTTCCCCAACAGAGCAGGCCTGGCGATCGGCCTCACAGTGCAAAGGTACGGGGTTCGATTCCGGCCCCAGCTTTCCTGTGTGGGGTTTGCATGTTCTCCCCGAGCCCGGGTGGGTTTTCTCCGGGTACTCTGGTTTCCTCCCACATTCCAAAAACATGCATGGCAGGTTAAGGAACACTCTGAATTGTCACTCAGTGTGAGTTTGAGCGCGAATGTTTGTTCGTCTCTGTGTGCCCTGTGATTGGCTGGCAACCAGTTCAGGGTGTCCCCCCGCCTAGTGGCCAGAGACGGGATAGGCTCACACTCCACGACTCTTGTGAGGATGAGAAAATGGATGGATGGATGTTCCCAACTTTCCATTCATTTCAATTCATAGCATTTCTTGTGGCCACCAGCACGTGTATGTAGATGTTAGTTTTTTTTTTTTTTTTGGTCCAATCAAATTAGAGCTTCAGTGTGTTACCATGTCAATGTAATCTGCCCAGGGCCTTCAGAATTCGCATCGCTGGCCCATGTAAGGATGGCATTGCTCTTTTTTAACTCATGCGATTTTGAAATCCCCCCCCCCCCCCCTCACAGGGCCAGAGCGCCGGTGACATCGCCACTCTTCCGACCTCCGATTGGCCGCTCAGAACAAGACCAGCGCCAGAAAACTCATCTGGACATCTTTGGTGAGCGTGATACATCAAATTATAATTAGAGAAATATTGATTATGAACTGCGATATATTCTACTGCGGGATTGCGGGTTTTGTCCAGTCTTGATGGAAACTGAATTGTTCCGAAAAGCAACTCGTGTCCTTACACACAAAAAAAAAACAAGTCCAAACTGCTTGGAAGAAAAACCTGAGTTGATCATGATAATCCAAAGGCGCGACGACACGCTCAGCGATCCTACGAACTGCGGTAGGTCTTGATGATGTCTCGGATGGGCTTCCTGCACATGGGACAGGACGCTTGATCTTGCTTGAGCTTGAGGGCGCACGTGTAGCACAGACACAGGTGGCCGCAGTCGTACAGCGCCGTGTCCGCCGCGCCGTCGCAGCAAATGGCGCAGTCGTCGAAGACTTTTGGGGAGCCGGGGGGCGCAGGAGAGATCGGGCTGGACGGCGAGGCGCTCTCCTCCATTTCTGAACGAGAAGACGATAAAAATGGCGTTTATTGACCGATTGATTAAATTCAAATCGACAGTAGCCAAACCTGTAGGAGGAGGAGAACTGAATTTGTTGTTCCTCGTCGGCGGCAAAACGACGTTGGGCTTGGTGAGGGCGGGCGAGCGTGGACTCAGGATCAACTGGAGTAGTTGGTTTGTGGTGACAGATGAGCCTGACGATGGATAACAGGCATTTGGATCACAACAAAGTCAAAGTCACCATCAAAAAAAAAAAAATAAGATTGATCGCTTTGGTTTTTGACGTCGCCGCTTGGGTTTCTGTCCTACTTAGCAAACCAGGAAGTGCTCGTGAAGAAAAATACAAACAGGAACATTCTATTTCAGCGCTGGATTCACTGCCGGCATTGTCATTTCTATTGTCCTTATGCCCATATATGGTCATCGTCCATGAAGCGACAGAAATCGGGACACACGGGCACTTGATTCAAAGTCGACTCTTTCTGAACCCCCCCCCCCCGCCCCCTCACAAACAAAAGTAGCAGACAATGAGGTCTCACTTGACTTTGTCGTCTCTTATTTGTGCTCCAGCTCAACATCACATCACTGCTTGCTACGAGCTCGGTAAATATTTGACTTGATGTGCAAACAAGTCGGCGGGCGGGGGATCTGGTTTGTGCCTGGCCGCCGGTCGCGCCGCTGTTATCGTCACGTGGAAAACCGGGTCACTATTTCACGAGATTTTAGCCCATTCAGTGCATGGAGCGACTTTTCAAGAATTTTTTGTTTCTTTAAAAAAGAGTGACTACACCAGGCATGTCCAAAGTCTGGTCCGCGGGCCAAATCCGGCCCGCGGTCGAATTTCATCCGGCCCTCGGCCCCTGTCATAAAATCAGTGCCGTCTGGCCCGCAGGTTGGGCGCAATGGAACACGTGTTGCATTGACTGAGGTCTCGTAGACTGGTGAGTGATGTTTCATAGAGTACTGCTTCCCTCTAGTGGCTAAATGAGTAATAGCATTCACTAAATGAGTAATAGCATTTAGACACTAGAGGGCATCACTCACGAGTTAACAAGACATCACTCCGTGTTTATATTGACTGATATGTCATATTTCAAATGATCCTTGCAGTTGTGGATATGTGTATTGCTTGTTCATTTCCCTGTTGTTCGAGTCAAAGGTTTTGTGACTATTGAAAACTCATGGTGATACATTTTATGTTTCAAATCAATCAATTTGCACTCAGGAGACTTCTGTTTAAGAAAAAGCAGTTGCAGGTGATATACCTGTTTCAAATGAACCAAAAGAAATTCTTAAGATTGTTGAAATTAAAATAAAAATGGAAATGTGAAACAGACTGGCTTACTAAAATTTGTTGAACAATATTGTTGTTCAATGTAAAGAATGTCAGCCAAGGTCGGCCCCCCGACATTTTACCACATAAAATCTGGCCCCCTTGGACACCCCTGGACTACACTGTCACTATTGACGCATCGAAGGAACTATTTTGCGCGGCGGCGTTAATGTCATCGGGTGGCGCGAGAAGGCGCTATCCGTTACCACCGTACTTTCGTCTCTCATTCATCGAATATTTATTGCTGGGAAGTGATTTCCGTCTCTAAATATTGACTGTAATTATGACTGCTTGAAGTGGAGGAGACTGTGGCGCTGCCGAAAATGAGAGGGAGAGAAGTGCAGGAGGGTTTGGACAAACCTGTGGCGGAAGACGAATGACTGGAGTTGGGGGGTCCATCGGACGGAATGTTGGCGTTGGATGCGGCGGTGTTGTTCATGGACAACGGGGATCTTTGAGGGGGTTGGACATCCGAGTGCGAAGACAAGCCTGACAACAAGCAACGGGCGAGGATTACAACAGGGCAGGCGAAATGGAGTTGGATGCCTACCGTATGCTTTAGCGATCAATAGTGGTCAACATATTTGAAAAAAAATAAAAATAAAATAAAATTGAGAGTGGCGGCCCGGTAGTCCAGTGGTTAGCACGTCGGCTTCACAGTGCAGAGGTACCGGGTTCGATTCCAGCTCCGGCCTTCCTGTGTTGAGTTTGCATGTTCTCCCCGGGCCTGCGTGGGTTTTCTCCGGGTGCTCCGGTTTCCTCCCACATTCCAAAAACATGCTGATTGAACACTCTAAATTGTCCGTAGGTGTGAGTGTGAATGGTTGTTCGTTTCTGTGTGCCCTGTGATTGGCTGGCAACCGATTCAGGGTGTCCCCCGCCTACTGCCCGAAGACAGCTGGGATAGGCTCCAGCACCCCCCGCGACCCTCGTGAGGATCAAGCGGCTTGGAAGATGAATGAATGAATGAGTATAACATGTTTAGAAAATGTGTGTTGTGTATGTACCTTTAAGAGGCGGGGCGTGGCCTGACTAAAATAAACTCCTCCCCTCACCTCAGCATACTTCCTCGGCACCAAGATGCCACCAGATGGCACCAAAGCGCTACCTTTATATTAGACATGGCTTCGGCCTGAAGAGTGAAATGATACATTTCCGAATAGTAAACAGCGAATGTGCGCGACAGACAACTAGATACGACGCGCTCTCCCAAAAATAAGCTGCGAAGAAAATATCTCCCATAAAACAGACACCAATGGCGGCGAGACGGCGAGAAGGGAGCGCGTGGGAGCGCCGGGGTCCCATCTGTTCCGTTTTGACAGGCTCGGCGACACCCGGCCATGACATAACTGTCACTCGCTTGGTTTGGCGGCCCGTTTCCACGGCAACCGGCGGTTGCCAGGCTCCCTGCACCCCGCCGTGTGGGCGAGCGACGACGCGTCCCGCCCGACCGACCAACCGCCACTCTCCTTCCCACAGCTGGAGTGGGAAAACGTCTCGCAGGGACGAGCCTGAAGAGAGCGGAGGCGGACGAGCCAAGGCGGATGGAAGTGGGAGGGGAGGCGACGTCCCGCCGAGGGGACGCTCGGTGGGCGGACGCCCGCAGCATCACCAAGCGTGGCGCAATTACATTTAATAATGCATCGTGGGCATCGTAAGGAGCTATTATGAGCTAACCCCCTCCTGATAAATAACACTGGTGGCAGCGGGGGGAGCTTGAGATGACAGAAATTACCTCCTAAACGCTGATGAATGACTACAGCGAGACCCCCACCCCCACCCCACCCCCCCATCTTGCACATGGAGAAGCTATTGTGATGTAGCTGAATAATCTTCAGGGAAAAGCAAAACATGCGTCGCGCTCTCCAGGAGTCTTTTTACGACTGTCCTGTGCTAATGCTAATGCTAATGCTAACGCTTTTAGCAATTCAAAGACGTTTTTTTTTTGTTGCTATAAATTACGATGGCTGCATCTGTCAAATAATTTGTTACAGTTTTCGGAAATCTTACCGAATGTTCCACCACTTTGCAAACCGTACCACGGAAAATAGATGGATAGAAACTCGGAATATGTAGCAAACGTACCGAAAATCTTGAGCTGCGTAATGTTTTTGTGGGGCGCGAAGAACATCCAAAGCGGCGTGGAGTTGTCCACGCACAGTTGCACCCCCAGGCTGACGCCGTTGCGGTTCACGACGATCTCGCCGGCGGCGTTCACCTCGAAGCCAAGGATGTCTTCGTCAAACAACTGCGTGGACAAGTCGTCGAAGGCCCAGAATTCCGAGCGGTCCAGCAGCCGCACCAGGTCGGCCGGCAGGTCCTGGGGCCGCAGCGTGGCCGGATCGCAGGCCGTCACGCCGTAACTCAACTCGGCCGACCCCGTCGTCTGCAGCATCACGAAGACGCTTTCGCCGTGATCCGGAGGCCGACTGGTGAAGACCAGCGTCCTGTCCGGGCCCTGATGCTTCCGCATCACCGCCGTGTGAGGGTCCGTCAGGCCCACGTGTTCGCCGTGCACATAGTGAAGCCGCAGCTGGTTGTCCAGGGGTTCCGGGAGCTCGGACCCCCTTACGGACAACCGTAAGTTATGAGAGTTTTGGGGCATGTGGTCAACGGGGCGGTGCCCGTCGTGATCGTCTTCCTCCGAGCCGTCTTCATCCATATCCATATTCACGGGAAGTTGGCGGTGCCGACTCTTTTTTTGGATCTTCACTTGGGGGTCGCTGGAAGTCATCTTTGAGACCTCCGGCGTGAGTGCCTCGCTGTCTGCGGGGGACACAGAAGTACGTTACTATTGTGTTTTTTCTTTCGGCTTGAAACGTTCTGGGAAGACGGGAATGCTTGATATCACTGTTCTAGTACATGTTTTGCAACTTTGATCAGGCAAAAATATGAAATGAGAATCATGACACAGTTTGAAGCTTAACTCCACGTACAAGGAAGCGAATGCATTCGAATGGGCCCTCGGTAGCCTCGGGTCAGCAGCTACGTAACACCGCAAAAGAAGAAAAAGAAAAATATGCAGAAGGGGTTTATGTAACACGCGGGAGAAAAGAAAATATGCACAAAGTCGGCGAATGAGCCTCCCACTCGGTCTCCAGCGTGGTTGTCTTAAGGCTTGTCGATGGATTGGAGCTGGCGGCACATTTTCTGACCGGCAACAGATTGGCTTCCATTTTCAGAACCCATATGCCCCAAATGCTCTCTTACCCAGCGTACATTGTAAATAAAATACAAGACTCCTAATTGAATTTCTGTTGGATTTACCTGGGGCTTTAAAAGGGGCGGGGCTACCACTGACAGGTGACCATTCATTTACCGTTAAAAAAAAAAGTTTCGTTCAACAGGAAATCACTCATGCCGTCCAGCATAACCCCAATGGTAAGCTTCGTTTGTTTTGTCCGCTTGTCTTTATCAAATCTTTTGAATTATCTTGAATATTCAATCGTGCTTGCTTTTTTTGTCTGCTTTGCTTTGTGTCCGTGGCTTTATGTTGGCTGCATCGCTTAATTAACGTCACTTGCTGCTCGCAAGCCAGCGCGAAAACTCGCTGTTTAAACGACGTGGCAAAAGTTATAAAGTTACGACTTGAAATTGCAGTGGTGTCCATGCTTAATTGTGTTTTGTTGGGAGTGTTGTCATATCATGGTTGTCGGACTGCATTGGAAAGTTTGAATGATGATTTTTGCGTTACGGGTGAGTCATGCCGGCGTTTTGCTTCCGGGTTTGAGCGCTGGGATTTGTAGTCCTTTTCGTGTTTGAGCGCTGGGATTTGTAGTCCTGTTTTGTTCGGTTCCACTTGTGTGGTTTCTCACCATGTTTCGACTATGAATATTGACATTTTAAATCATTTTGATTACATTGAAAGCATTACAAGAAATTATGACGACAATGATAATAAATCATGCTAAGATCAATGGGTTGGGATGCAAGTCATGATTGATAATATTATGGTTGATAAAATTATTGTTAAGATGAAGGTATTAAGCTAATGAATTCATGACTGTTATTTCCATTGATTACATTGTGATGCATGAAGATAAGTACATAATTTTTTTGTTGTATGCTTACTTTCCTGCTGTGTGCCTCAATAAACATTACTGACATAATTTAAAATAATGAAAGTATACGTACAAATTTAAATCATGATATAATGACCAAATACTCATTTTGGAATTTTATGTGTACATTTAAATAATTATCATCAAGTCATCAATGCCATGTCTAAATCTTATGTACGACATCAAGATATTAAATATACATGTATGTATAATTATTTATTAGGGTGACTAATTTACGAGTACTTCAAATATTGTTCTAATATAAAATAAAAATATGACATGTACAGTAGAATAAAATAACAAAAGTGTGCTCTTCAATCACAAATGTAAAACCGCAACAGTGACATGGATGCCCAAAGCAGAAAGAGGCAAAACGAAACGACGAAAAGGATCCCTCGTTTAAACTAAGGTGTTTACGTTCAGCCTTCAGATGTTGTGTAATCACTCTTAGAAAGAGTCGCTGGTGTTCTTAGTGTTCACAAAACAAACGTGACTTCACATCAGGGGTTTGTGTGTTCCTCTTTTGTGTGTGACAGCCGGGCTCGGGAATCCATCTTCATGAAGAGACATTCCCCCTGGTCTAATTGTGACCACTTCAAAGTAGCAACTGCACGACAGCGTCGCTCCAAAAGCGAGGGCAGGCGCGCGAGGGCATGCTCGGTGGACACGTTGCGCAATTCCAAAAAATTCCTCAAACTAAAATTAGCCTGATTGGATATTAAGGCCAAGAGATGAGTGGCATGTTGGCGGCTCTCAGCCCCAATCAGACTTTTTTTTTTTTTTTTTTTACTTTCACTTGTGTCAAAATCAAGGCCCGGTGGCCAGATCTGAACCGCAATATCATTTTACGTGACTCATGAGGGCAAATCTCGTGCGGTAAGTTTCTGTTTCAAACAAACTTTCTTCACTTTTAGCAAAACCAAGATATTGCGAGCACGTTTTGTTCCCAATCCGACTTTTAAAATACAAACCAGTTGAATAATGATTTACCGGCTTGGGATTTCAATTTTTCGTGTCGATGTGATTCGGCATTTTTATGGGTTCACACGACGTTTGACACCACTGTTCTGAAGTAACCGTGCTTTGACTCGAGTACAATTTTTGGCTACTCGACCTGTCCATACACCACCCCCCCCCCCCCCACCCGACCCCCACCCGTCACTTTTATCATAAAGAGGCAGCACATCTCCGGCCAGCCGCTGATAAAACTGCTTGAACTCAATTACTTCCTCCGCAAAGAGTGTCCACAACCAAGCCTGGGCGTCTTTATTATTAGCACGCTTATCATCTTGACAGCAACGAGATAACTTCTATCCTCGCCATTAGACTTGGGCATTTTTACGTCTTGTTAAGTCCCGCAAAAGACTCAAAGAGGCAAAGCAAATAAAGGAAATGTGAAATGTTTCGGGCCGCGTGGCATTTAGCGTGCGTGATGCGTCGTTCTGATGTGACCCATGCAGACTTTCGATTAAGAGTCCACCCGCTCACATCTGCAACTGCCAGTCAACAGGGAAAACGGAAGATAAATATTCACAAAATGAATCACGGCAATTTTCTTCCTCACGTTCACCCGGCGCGAAATTCCGATGAGCCACATGGCGAAAGTGACGCGCCTGGTTGACATTTGGGGAAAATTGCAATGTTGGACGTGTCGCAACCGTTTGCCCTCGTTCAAAACGAAAGGAATGTTCCACGCTGTCAAACGGGATAATCTGGATCAGATCCAGATTAGCGACGGTTGCAAAATGGGCTTTGGATCAAGATCATATTTTATGGACGATATTTGTTTTGATTCGTTGTAGCCGTTAAGGTGAGAAACTCGGTCATCCGGGAGGGGCTCAGAGTCGAGCCGCTTCTCCTCCACATCGAGAGGAGCCATATGAGGTGGCTTGGGCATCTGATTCGGATGCCTCCTGAGCGCCTCCCCGGTGAGGTGTTCCGGTCATGTCCCACCGGGAGGAGACCCCGAGGAAGACCCAGGACACGCTGGAGAGACTATGTCACCCAGCTGGCCTGGGAACGTCTCGGGATCCCCCGGGGAGAGCTGGAAGAAGTAGCTAGGGAGAGGGAAGTCTGGGCTTCCCTGCTAAAGCTGTTGCCCCCGCGACCCGGCCCCGGATAAGCGGTAGATGATGGATGGATGGATGGATCATTATCATCCTACAGAAGCACTACGACTTGTTCTTGTCAATAATATTCCTTCTTATCCTCTTTCTCGTTCACTTCCTCTGGTCCATGTGTGGTCCACACCGCTTCAACAAACACAACAGTGACTACTCGTCACCATTTGAAGAGCCGGACTAATCAATTATGACTTATTAATTAAGGCATCCGTGATGCGAACGTACACCGAAGCGGTAGATGATGGATGGATGGATGGATCGTTGTAGCCGTTACTTCGAAAATTGCCGACATGACCGCACGTCGGGAGTCATCGAATTCATCGACTGTAAAAATTGATTAACGTGCATTTGTGCTTCAGTCAATTTCTTTCCTCCTTTCTTGGTTTTTGACACATCCACCAGAGAAAAACGAAAGAGGTGTAACCCCATTTGAATTTTGAGGATTTTTGAGGATTCGTACAAACATGAGTCGGATGAGTATAATATTGAAGGTCATTGATGGACGTCTACAATCCGGTCCGCAAAGATAACCCAACACCGATAGTTCTGCTCAGTTGTGGTGAGGTAGGTCCCGGTCCCATTCATTAGGCACACCTGCACCCGGAACGTAGCGCTGCAATAACACATTCTGCTTTCCGTTTGTCAAAACACTTTTTGTATATCGACAAAGAGTTCCATTGAGTGTCCACTTCATTCTACAAAATGATCCCATGACGCATTGAAAGGAGGTTGAATGGGAAGCGTCGGCATGTGAATGAAGGTGTAGCAGCTGTGCCTTCAAGAGCGGCCCCCACGCATTTAAAAAAAAAAAAAAAAGAGAAAAAAAGCCACGGCAGGTGAAACGCTTAACTGTCGGCCCTGTTCAGAGGTTCAAGTAGGAAACATAATGGTAAATTATATTCGAGGCTGCCTCAAGCTATTGACTGGATAAAGAAGGGTGGGGGGGGGGGGCGGATAGGTGATGAAGTGCACGACTGCAACAAGGATGATAAAGTGGTCTTGGAGCTTCTCAATGTGGTGAGAAAAGCTCGTTTCAAGGAGGAGAACGCATACCAGACGAGGTCAACATTCGTCGAGCTTTTCATATGACGGAAAAGGCAAAAAAGAAATAAACAATGAGTGACTCGCCCTCACCCTTGCCGAACGTTAACAACCACAAACGGGAAGAACCAGTTTCAAGGGGATGGGAAAAAAAAAATGAAGGTAAAAGATGCCAAGCAGGCAGCCAAAAAGTGCCGTCGGGACAATGCGAAAAACCGGCATGGGAGCAAAAGCGCCTACACGGCATCAAATTATGGTTTTTAAAAATCGAGCAACATCCAAATGAATTTATTTGAAATTGTAAATGCAAATGTTGTTTGTACTCAAATCCATTCTGCTGGTGTTGAGAGCCAAAAAGATGAATTGTGTCAATGTCCCAACATTTCTGGGCTCGGCTGCAGTTTCCTTGGCGGAGGTAATAATGCGCTGACAATTTGACCGCTGTTTGTAAAATTTTGACTTGAGCCCAAATGTTGGGGGGCCTGTCAAGCCAATTTCAACCTTCTTATACCAAATATGATTTGGAAAGTTTTTGAGAAGCGCCAACTGTGTCCGGGTACACTTTGTTCTTTGGCCCGGTGCCGTGGGATTTAGGAGCTCAACGGACAGAGCGGTAGGTGGGCCGGGTTGAGAGAAGAACTCACCAAGGCCGTCTGCCTTTAAACGGCGTCCATGTGGGGATTTGCGCTAAGTATGCATGCTTTGGGGGTGGGATCGGGGAGGGGGGATCCAGGACAATGTTGAGTGATGTCATCTGTCATGAGAAAGAGGAGCAGGGGTGGAGCAGAGGGGGTGTTGCCTAAAAAGGGAAGGGGGGCTTATAATGGAAGAGAGCGAGAGGAGGCGCTGGGGAAAAACATGCGATGAGCTTTTGAGGATGGAAATGATTGCACGTGGACTGAAGTGCGGTGCTCCCTCCGGTAGAGTTGTGGGGTGGTGCCACATATTGTGGTCAGAAGTCGGTAAACGCAATCATCTGTGGTCATGAGAAAGTGATTAGCATCTTCCCTGGACAGCAAAGCCCCTCCGATCCAAAAGTGGACAAGCTTCGTTACAATTTCAATGCCGGCTCACCGACAGGCCGCCAGGACCCGTCAAATCCGAGCAGCTGCGTCGCCAGCAGCGTTTATTTTGCTCCGGCGACTCGAGGCCAAACCCTGACGTCGCTTGAAAGAAAAGTCTCGTAAATACATACGGGGCTGGAGACCGTGGTTTATGATGGAGTTCTGTTCCGATGTTGGTAATCTAACGTTTAGTCAGAACGCAACATGGTCATCGATGCTAGCGCAGTTGCTAACATTTTCAACGTACCCCGTTGACGATTTCACAGCTATGACGTTTCACGTCATTCATTTTCCATTTGATGATTTTTGCTTACAACGAACATCTTTATGACGTAAACTTTAGTATCACAACCAGATTTTCCCCACAAAATCGTGAATAGGCCTTTGTTTCAGCTAACCGCGGGAAGCTAACTGCTGCCGCAACCTTGCTTTTGAACAAAATGTACGGCGCGCGATTACCTTCCATTGCTTAGCAACGCTACTGATCGACTGTACATTGTTGTACATTCTGGAATGGAGAGGAAATCTCTCACTTGACGTAGGAACGTTACAGTTGTTTGTTTCATATCTTATAAAAAACGTTTTTCTTCATCTATACGTATTTGTACTTGACACGTTTATACTGTATCACAAATTAATGTTTTTACACCTATAAAGGGCGGCCCGGTAGTCCAGTGGTTAGCACGTCGGCTTCACAGTGCAGAGGTACCGGGTTCGATTCCAGCTCCGGCCTCCATGTGTGGAGTTTGCATGTTCTCCCCGGGCCTGCGTGGGTTTTCTCCGGGTGCTCCGGTTTCCTCCCACATTCCAAAAACATGCGTGGCAGGCTGATTGAACACTCTAAATTGTCCCTAGGTGTGGGTGTGAGTGCGAGTGGTTGTTCGTCTCTGTGTGCCCTGCGATTGGCTGGCAACTGATCCAGGGTGTCCCCCGCCTACTGCCCGAAGACGGCTGGGATAGGCTCCAGCACCCCCCGCGACCCTAGTGAGGATTAAGCGGCTCCGAAAATGGATGGATGGATGGATTTACACCTATAAATGCTCATAGTGTTTTATACGTTGTCGTTGGCGGCCATTTTATAAAAATTGTTTTTCTTCATCTATACGTATTTGTACCTGACACGTTTATACTGTATCACAGGTTCATGTGTTTACATCTATAAATGCTCATAGTGTTTTATACATTGTCGTTGGCGGACATTTTATTGGAAATGGTGACGACAAACTACGGTTATAACGTACAGATTCGTTAAGTCCCTCGAGGTACGTTGCAATGAGGTTGGAGGGAAATAGCTAAATTTTCGGAGTCGCGTGACCAGGTGTTTCGCACCAACGAGTCTACTTCACCCTGTTTGTAGTCACGCCACAACGGGCTATGCAGAGTGACAGCGCCAACTACTGGCCTGGCAGGCGTTATTACAGCATATCCAGTTTTCAATCGATTTTTGCAAGACGCATCGTTGTCTTTTCAAAGGTCTAAAAAAATGCTCCAGATTGAACAAACTCTTCTAATCTAACCATTTCATACATCATAATGTAATATTTGATGCTCTGTGCACTATTAGAGACACGTGGGAGCAGTAGGTAAGCTATGAGAGAAATTCTTTGAGAGTGGCTTTAGCGTGTAAAGCTACATTGTGGTGGGAAAACTTGCTATAAGCTTAGGAGACAATGCATCGAGTCAGAACCAGGAAGGTTTAGCCCAGCCTTGCCTGATTTTTACCCAAAAAGGGTATCAACGTGGACAGTAAGTGCCCTCTTCGGACCCGAGGAGAGCTTAGAAGCTTCGGTGATTTCCTTAAGTGGAGAACATGGGAAAGGCTCATTTAAAAAAAAAAATCTGCCAGATCTAATCAGGGTTGAAATGTCCACTCCCTTGAAAAGAATGATTTTCCACCCCCCTTTCTTTCAATGAGGAAATGCCGTGCTCAGACGCTGAATGTTTACACGACAGAAGAAAAGAACAATGCTTCATTATTTTGTATCATTGGATGAGATCTGAGGAGAAGGGCTTCCTGATTGCACCATATTTTGTCTTTCGGTTTCGCCGATAGCAGTTAGCCTTTGGCTGGAAACACACTCATGATCGATGACTTGGCATGTCGCGGCATGTTCACTTTGCTTTGTTGTTGTTGGGAGGCTTGGGATGCAGCAAAATGGATTGGAAAAAGAGATTTTGTGTTTTTCGGTACTCGACAACAGCCTGCTAAAAAAAGAGGCCCCTTGCATTAATAAAACGTTACACTTTGCATCGACGACAATAAAACTTAGCTTTACTGTACATGGCGCATTTCAAGTGACCTAAAGACACTTAAAAATAAATGCCGGGAGTGCCATTTGCAAAGGAGTGGCTCGCTTTGGTCATTAGCTAATAGCCAGGCGGCTTGACAGTAAAAAGAGGAGCGTAATAGAAGCTTCCGGTTGACATCTGACAGCTAGGCGAGGCTGCGCCGGAGAAATCAAGGGTAGTAAAGTTCTCAATGCAGACAAAGGTCTGGATCGATAAAAACCTGTTTGCGTTATAGTGTTTCTGTTTCCCATATCCTGGTGATTGTCTAAATGTCCCGCGATTGCTTGGCAACCAGCCCGGGGGTGTCCCCCGCCTCAGCGATGGTTCTCCCATTCACCAGCAACCCTAATGAGGACTAGCAGTAATGAAAATGGATGGAAGGGGTGGATGGATTTAGTGGCGGTGGTCTGCCAGTGACGACAGTATTCTCCTAACCTGCTAACAAAATGACCCGAGGTTGTATTCAGTATCTTGTACTCGACCTTTCTATACGTAAAACCTTGTTATCCCCCCCCAAACAAACACGTGACATGCCAAGTAATCCCTTATTGACATGTGAAACAATAAGCAAGCTGACGCCAGTGAACGGAAATAGAAGCCAAGAGCACAGTGTTGTTGGTTTGACCTTGTTTCTGTTTGTGTGCCATGCCGAGGTTACACCGACGCTAACATAAACTAATGCGCAAAAATATTGGAGCTGGGCTCGGATGAAGCGTTGTGTTTCATGGGCTCTCGTAAACTTGTATGCTGAGACCTGTCCATCATAACGGGAGACCGGGACAGATTTATGGACAAAATTTTATAACAGCATTAACCCTTCCATTCATCAAACATTTAAAAGTGATATAAATTTAACAATGCATTTATTGTTGCGGCTGGAGACCTGCACTGCATCACAATTACAAGTTAGTCCAGTTTGTCCCCTTTGTGTGGCTTAAATAAAGGAAACGGAGTACACACGTAGAGTGTCAATCAAAATCTGAAATGTTACAGTACACTGTAGAATCTGAGATGCAGCAGCTATGAATACGATGACGATTGCTAACAGCTGTCTCATGCTAACAGATGCTATACTTATAACAAGATAACAAAACTGAGTGCCCAACACAGATCCGTCAGGAAATGACACCTTTCCGAGCACCTGATAAGATTTATAGAGCTTGCCCCATTGAAACAAAAAGCAACAAAATGCTAACACACTCACAGTAGCAATGCTAGCATAAAGCAAGATGGCAACCCAGTAAGGAAAACATCAAAACGGATCAATCAGGATTTTACACCGTGCCCTGTAAATACTATTTCAATTACCATTTCAAATGTGAATTGATTAAATCCTAACATGCTAATAGTTGCTATTCCAACTTAACAACAGCACCCTGAGAAACCGAAACCCTGTATTCAGGAAATCCTAACAACTGCAATGCTAGCTCATAGCAATGTAGCAAACTGAGTAACCATTGGAGGTTTACTGTACGATAAATGAAAATAAAAGCACACAGCAGGTTATCTCCTCTCTAGTTTCAATATAATGACCGATGTCATCACCTTCACCGTCATCACCAGAGAGCTAACAAAGACACATTTAGATTCTTCTCCGCAGTTCAAGCGAGACGAGTTGATTTCAGCCTCGCGGACCACTGGGCACTGTCTCAGTGATCAAGTGACTCATCCACCTCGAGTCAACAAACCCCCAGCGGAGTTTCTTGCATCCATTAAAAGATGCGCTTGACTTTGGGGCCTTATGTAACTTGGCAGGAATCCATCATGCGTGTACGAAACATTGTGGTCTTCCGAGACCGCTAGACAAACACTCGCAGCCCGACTTAAAGGGATTACCGGTAAATTTTTTTGGGTGTGTGACGACAGGAATGTATAACATTCCCACAAGTGTGCCACTTTAGGGGAATGAAACTGAAAGTAGAATGCGACCTAATTTACTGATCCTTTGCAAACTCTAACTAACAAAAGTGTTTTTCAATACATTGTGAAAACCCACTCATTGCGGGGGAGAAGTTCCAGACCCACACGCTTTAGGTGAAAAGCCACAATAATCAGGGCTCGTATATATTTTTTGATATGTTTTAGCCCTCTCAGACACTTTAAACACATTTCAACAAGCATGAAATGTACAGAAAATACTTATGTGCTAGCCGCTAGGCTACCATGCTAGCTTACGTGGCTAAAACGGTGACTCAAACTGAAAAATCTGGGCAGAAAAGCAGTGGTGGCCCGACAACGTTGCGCTAGTCGACTCACTAAATATGGCGGCGAGGGATTTTTGCCGAAGTGCGGCCAAGAGCATACTTTAAAGGGAGGCTTTAGCGTTCGCTTTTGTGATTCCGCCTCGATGCTCGCACGGGGCGGTTGGTTCTGCACAAAAGGCATACAAGGGATTCTCGCTATTAATTGACATGAGCGAGTAGGTGATGATGTAAGAGATTTCTATCTCCCCGAGGATCAAGTTTGAATTCTCCTCGGCTTCCTTCATTACGCAATGACATATTCGCTTTCAGGCCAGCCCACAGGTTGACTCTTGACTCATGTAGGAGCAGCCACCCGGCTTTCCTTGAACACTACCACTGTAGTCTGCTAGCTTAATTAGAGCATAAATAGGGTAAAGGGGGGACGGGGTGATAGACGACGTATTATTTTGCCATTAGCCCCACTAAATGCATTTTCACCAATAATAGCTGACGTGCAAATAAACGCTTCTCCTCATGGTAAATGCTGACTGATGAGACAGATGTGTCACTGCTGCGTGTAAGTGATTATAACGCTGCAAAAATATTCTGCTAGGATATTACACACGGTGAATTAATTTTATTATGCCATAACTGTTCGTGGATTCATTAAGATTTGCCTATCCAATTATGTCAGTCCAATTAAAAGCATGTATTGCTAAATCATTTTTTAGATCTTTTTAATAGATAAAAAAAAACAACACATTTGCTTTTCTTTGGACCGCGGCAATATATTTGACTTTTGTAGCTGCCAAAAATCATGCCGGTAAAGTTTTTTTTTTAATCAGCAAAATTAATTTTGTTCGTCTTTTGTGAAAAAAGGAGATGCTTGCTTTTCATTGGACCGCAACGTTACTTTGAGATAAAGGGATTAAAAAATATATAAAAAATTTCTTCCCACGACCACGACGATACGTTTGACCTTTACACCTGCTTGTCATTTTCCAAAAAACTTTCAGCATACTTGTGAATAATTGTGTTTGTCTCACGAACCCAGTGCTTAAGTCAACAGATTTAGATCCCAACCTTATTTCATCTCCAATTATTGCACCTTTAATGACACACACTTCAAATGCTTTCCTTTTGTGTGTGTGTGTGTGTTTTTTTTTTCTTGATGGCCGCAGTCCATGAAGCCCGCCCAAAACTAACTCGCCACAATCAGCTGCATTCATCTCCCATCTCAAGCAAAACCAAGGTCATCCAAGCAGGGCCATTCTCCGTACTCGGCAAAGTTCACTCACAGGGCCGCGCTCCATTTGTATCCCCCCCCCCTGAAAACAACTGCCGCAGACGAGGGCCGATTGTCAGATCGCGCTGCCCGCAGCAGGTGGAAAAGCGGGCCCGTTCTCGCTACAGCGTTTGCGTGGACGCCAAAAGCGACACCGCACTTCTGGAGAAAACTTGCTCACATGCAAGTTTGCATGTTCCCCCCCCCCCCCCCCCCCCCCCCCGTGCCATCGTGGGATTTCTCCGGGTACGACATATTTCCTCCCACATTCCAAAAACATGCACAACAGGCTGATTGAACTCTCTGAATTGTCACGTAGGTAGGAATGTGAGCGCGGATGGTTGTTCGTTTTTGTGGGCCCTGCGATTGGCTGGCAACCGGTTCAGGGTGTCCCCCGCCTACTTATTCGTTTCAATTAAAAAACGTCTTGTACATTAAAAAATAAAAAATGAAGCAAGCACTGAGGAGATAAAATTCATCAATAGATTCGATCGAGTTTAATGGCCCCTTTAGCTTCTCTTAACTCATTCACTCCCAAAGACGTTTTTAAACGTCTTTTCAGACTTGGTCCAGAATTGGTTGGTACTGAATGAGTTAATTGTTTTCAATTGGAAATAACAACAAACCAACTCTCATGCACACCAACTCCGAGACTTCAAGGTGCTCTTGGGACGAGCTTGAAACGCATCGTAGCGTAGTCGGCGTATGATGTAAAAGCGACATCATTGACACGGACGCCGTTTGCAAAACTGACCGAGTGGCTGCACGTTCGCATTAGACCTGAGGCACTTGCTTGCATGAAGTCGTATTTAGATCCCTAGAGTGAGACATTCCACAGACTGGATTGTCTTTGAAGTTTAGAAAAAACAACAACTACAAAAAAATCCCTCGCAGACCTGAGTGACATCATCGGTCCTCTCAGCAGTACCAACACACTTGACTTGCCGAGCAGCACCGCAAGGGCCAGTGAACCTCAAGATAGTCGCACTCGGGCGCCAGATAGCACGTGCCGCTCGCTTTCAAGCGCGCGGCGAGAAATAAGGTGAAATGGTTTGAACTCCACCATACGGCAGCCTCTTTCTATTTTTAAAATGCAGTGGCGACAGCCTCGAATTCTGAGATGAGAAGCAGAGATGTTCTCGGAAAGGGTTATAAATACGTACTGGAAGAGTTCGACAATGCAACAGTTGCATCGGTTTTTTTTTTTTTTTAAAGGTTGGGGAGGGGCATAGTTTTTAAAAATTGGACACAGCTGCTCCTTCATAAACGTCATTCTAAAAACCAATTTACGAGAAGTGAATCCGTGAGAAGATGCCGACTGCAGATGACCCGATCGCTGGTTTTCTTTCATCCAGCAACCCCTTTAAAGTTTGGGGAAAAATAAAAAATTAAAAAAAATCCCTTCGGGGAGATTTTCTTGTGAGTCACAAGGGTGGCGTTTACAATCGAACCCCAGCATCTTTTTCCACAGAGCTATTTTTGGTGGGCGCGAGGAAGGTAGGAACAGCTGTTACGAGCCACCAAAAATTCAGGCGTACATGTGTTTCTCGTGGAGAGGAAGAAAAAAAAAATAGGCAAGGTAACTCACCGAGAAACTGGACTCCTTTGGTCTTTCCGTAGACGTCGACGAGAACCCACAACGGCAACAAAGCGTTAACCTTCTTGAATAGCCGTGTAGAGGTGCTTCCGTTGATCCGGTAGTGTACCCGGCCCTTCATGGTGACCCAAAACGAGATGACGGTGTCTCTCTTGAGAAGCTCCTCGGGCAAGGGTTTCGCCCAGAATCCGCTCCTCAAAGCCAGATCCGGACATGAATATCTGGGCAATTTTTTGGGGTCCAAGCAGGACGGGTCTTGGGTAGTAAAACCGATGCGGAGAGCACCCTGCCAGTCCTGGTAGTTTTCTGTGATCTAGTTCGGGGGGTTGGGGGGTGAGGGGGGTGTAGATTAAAGTTTGATGGTCAGAAAGGATGAAATTAAAATGAAATCAGTTAGCGCGCTAAGCTAATTTTAATGAATGCGTTTCAATCTCAACTCGGCGTATGAATTCTCAGCCAAACGTAAACCGGGAATTTCTTTTTTCGGGAGTTTTCCGATTGTACTGCGTTTGCTGTTCAAGGTGACGGCATTCAATCGGTTTTTCGAGACGGACCCGCCGGCCTGATGGCTGGTGCCGAGCCGCCTCTTTGGCCGACACAAATACAAAAGTGAGAAAACGTGAGAGGTGGGGGGGGGGGGTGTGTAGATTAAAGTTTGACGGTCAGAAAGGATGAAACGGAACAACAATTAAAATGAAGTCAGTTAGCGCGCTAAGCTAATTTTAATGTATGCCGTTTGTACTGAGTTTGCTGTTCAAGGTGACGGCATTCAATCGTCTTTTCGAGACGGACCCGTCGGCCTGATGGCTGGTGCCGAGCCGCCTCTTTGGCCGACGCAAATACAAAAGTGAGAAAACGCAAGAGGTGTGGAGGGGGGGGTGTAGATTAAAGTTTGACGGTCAGAAAGGATGAAACGGAACAACAATTAAAATGAAGTCAGTTAGCGCGCTAAGCTAATTTTAATGTATGCCGTTTGTACTGAGTTTGCTGTTCAAGGTGACGGCATTCAATCGTCTTTTCGAGACGGACCCGCCGGCCTGACGGCTGGTGCCGAGCCGCCTCTTTGGGCGACGCAAATACAAAAGTGAGAAAACGCAAGAGGTGGGGGAGGGGGGGGGTAGATTAAAGTTTGACGGTCAGAAAGGATGAAACGGAACAACAATTAAAATGAAGTCAGTTAGCGCGCTAAGCTAATTTTAATGTATGCCGTTTGTACTGAGTTTGCTGTTCAAGGTAACGGCATTCAATCGGCTTTTCGAGACGGAGCCGCCGGCCTCACGGCTGGTGCCGAGCCGCCTCTTTGGCCGACGCAAATACAAAAGTGAGAAAACGCAAGAGGTGGGAGATCCTAAGATGACGGAACAATTGGATGGATGGATGGACTGCAGATGCTTGATGGATGGTAAAATGCCAAGAGTGTGTGACGGATGGAGGGATGATGGATACGTGGACAAATCAATTGATGGAATGCGGGAGTTGATCCGATGAATGGACGACGACGGATGGATGGACGGAAGAATGGAGGGATGATGGGAGGAGCAAGTGGTTGACGCTGGAGAGATGGACGGATGACGGATACGTCGATCGGACAAAATGGCGGGTTACTTATAAATGGACGGAAAGCCAAAAGGACGGATGACGAATGGATGGAGAAATGCTGAGATGATATGGGCTGTTAACGGACGACGCCGGCCAAAGACCACAAAGCTCCTCGTCGCGGCAAACCCGATTTAGCCGACGTGCGTCGCCATAGAAACGCAAAGCAAAATCTGGCTCACCTTCAGCCGGACCACCTCGTTGACCGCCACGCTTCTGTTGCTGAAAGCGACGGCGTTGCAGAAGCTGCCTTTCCTTCTGACCGCCCTCTGCGACTCGTCGATGATGATCTGCGAGCCCTTGGCCGTCGGGTGGAAGAGCAGAGGTGGCTGAGAGGCCGTCGGACGGACGTGCTTGCTGGGATGCCAGTTTATCCGCTGGTATTGGGGGCGGTAGAGCTGCTGCTGCTGGTAGTGGTGGTGGTGGTGCTGCGAGGCGGATGACCGAGCCAGGATGGGAACCGTGCAGTCAGGGGCATGCTTGCGGTGAAGCCCGGTGGACGGAAGAGCCGCGATTGGAACCGGACCATGGAAGTTATCTGGAACACACAATTGTTGTTATTTCAACATCTGCTTGGCGATACGGTGACCCCACTTTAATCGCCGGAGTGGGGGCGGGGGGGGGGGGGGGGGGGGGAACATTCCTGAACACAAACTTGCTTTTCATTGGTCGGCAAATCTGTAGAACTTTCCAAGATGAGCCACAGGTCTTTAATATTGCACTTAATTGATTTTTGTTTGTTTTTCTTCTTATCTTATCTTATCTTAAAATTACAATGACATCATCAGCAGCAGCAGCAGCAGCAATCACCGACTGGCCTAACACACATTTAGGAGAACCCCGAAGCAGGACGGCAAATGTTTTACGTCAAGCTAACGATTTGACGCCCGCACTTGAGCACGCGAGAGGTCTCCCCCCCCCCCCCCCCCTTCCCCCTGGAGAGAAATTGTCAATCAACCCAAGACAGCCGGGATCGATAAATGGTTGCCGCTGTTTCTATTCCGCGGCCCGGTAGTCCAGTGGCTAGCACGTCGGCTTCACAGTGCAGAGGTACCGGGTTCGATTCCGGCTCCGGCCTCCCTGTGTGGAGTTTGCATGTTCTCCCCGGGCCTGCGTGGGTTTTCTCCGGGTGCTCCGGTTTCCTCCCACATTCCAAAAAACATGCATGGCAGGCTGATTGGACACTCTAAATTGTCCCGAGGTGTGATTGTGAGTGCGAATGGTTGTTCGTCTCTGTGTGCCCTGCGATTGGCTGGCAACCGTTTCAGGGTGTCCCCCGCCTACTGCCCGAAGACAGCTGGGATGGGCTCCAGCACCCCCCCGCGACCCTAGTGAGGATCAAGCGGCCCGGAAGATGAATGAATGAATGTTTCTATTCCAAAAGTGTCACGCGAACCCAAAGATGTTTCCTTCCAGTGTGATGACATCAGCTGTAACTTTTCAGTTCACCTTCAAGCGGCCCATCATCACTCCCCTTGCGTACATCACACCGAGCCGACGGTGGACTTAAAAATGACAAACACACACTTTGAGATTGGACCCAAAGTGATTGATGAACCCGAGAGTGGGACAAGAGGATCAATAAAACCCCCTGAGAGGGATTATTGATAAGTGCGGTTTTCGGGTTCCAGCGGGGGGACGAGAGGGCGCCGTCGGTCGGCCGCAAATTTCCAACACAGAACCGTTTATCGCAAGTCGACGCGAACTCGCCTTTGAGGTGACATTTGGCGAGGATGGAATCCGTCCGTTTGTCTGCTCACAGATCTGATTCACAGTGCCGCTTAATCAAGCTAACTTCTGTTCATTTGGTCCACCACTTCATTGTGATCATGTCTCATCTATGGTCGTAATCTTATTGAAAACTTTTCATGGGTCCCAGAACCTGCTGTGCACCCTGTCATGAGAGCTTGAATGCCCCCCCCCCTGATGTTTGACCAGCATTTCATATCGTGTAAATATGTCACTGCCATGCTGCGCCGTTTGTTGTCTATTCTATTGGCTACGTTTCACTCTGCTGTCATCATCCAGGTCGTTATTACAAATGAGAATCTTATTTGAAAGGGAAAAAGCTATTTAAAAAAAAAAATCTCTTTTGTAACTGAAATTGAAAAAGAATTTTTTTTTTAATGTAATGTTTCGACATCACAACTTAAAAAAGTCAGCACGGGCGACGGTAAGCACTTTAATAAATACAATGTCGCTTAGAATATCGCAATTAGTAGGTCACGACAACCAGTACGCCGAACCTGTTTGATTACATCCCATTAATAACAACTATGAACCCTCATAGAAAGCCAAGAAGCAAACATTAAAAAAAATCAGTAAAACAACAAAGACAAGTTTACAAGCACTCCCTTCAATAAAAACAAAAGTCATGACATGTGAAGAAAAAAACAAGTGTATGCTGAAACCATTTCGGAATGTTGATCTTTTGGAGGAAATGCACGAACTTGCATTTCAGGAAAGTTTTATTTGCAAAGCAACCGTCATGTGATAATCCAACGTAGCCTAGAAGAGGTTCAAACTCGCCACAAAGACACCACGGGACAGATAAGAACAATAATACTTATGAAATAGCGATAAATTTGATTTTTTTAAATTTAAGTTTTGGACTTACAATTGTGTCTGGTGATTTGCCCCCCCATGGCTGCTGCTGGATGCAAGGTGCGTTCAGGGTCCTCTCCACTCGGAATTTAGCGGCGCATCCACGACAATGGCTTTCCAACGCGCGTCCTTGAATGCTTCATTCCACCCACGCGCGAGACCGTCTTTTCGACGCGGGCGGACGACGCGTCCTCGAGATGGCTGCTGAGCGAAGTCTGCTCGCTCGTCATACACGCACACTGAAAAAGCTTAAAAGAGACTCGCAAGGAGGAGTGAACACATGCTCCCCGCATACATCATTTGCATAAAAGGTGCGAGTGGAGGTGGAGCCTGGCAGGAAGATCCATTTACAAGCAAGCGCGTCTTAAAATGACTGAAACGACCGACTCAAGTTGAAATGATGCCGTAACTGTGAGGCGAAGGGGGGGGGGGGGGATTGCCTGAACGATTCCGAACCAGCAAAAGTTCCTTCACCCAAATTTAAACACAATACGATGCATTCTGAATCGGTATAATTACACTCAGAAAAAATAAAATAAAATCCCACCTATATCCTGACATTTATTGACTTATTTAATAAGTAAAAAAATGACAGCCGTTGCTAGTTCAGATTTAGCCATGCGTGGTTGACTAAAATCCTTTTCTGTCGGACCTCAAAAGCCCCATCTTGTCAAAAGTTCAAATTTCCAAGTTTTCCCGAATGCGTCACAGTGCTCTCGTTTAACATTTAAAAACCTTTTCATGCTCGACAAGAAACTTCAAAGCCACAGGTGGCACTATGAGCACTGACACTAACACAGTCGTGCATACCAGAATCAAATCTCTTTAAAATAAAAAATAAGCCATCAAAGCAGCCCTAAAACTGAAAAATGTGCAGATAATCCGTGCGGTGGGTATCAGAATGGACACCATCAAAACCTGATGGGTACACTCCGAATAAAAATATATTTGCGTTTTTAAACATGCAACTTGAAAGACTAATGAGTGCAATTACATCAGCAGTGAAACAAAAGGGGCAACGCCTCTCCAGCAAAGCGTATCGCGACACCGCTGCCGTGTCGATTTCCAGCCCGCATTTATCAACGACGGTTATTCGATTATTCAAATGATTAAAACTCGGCAGACCAGTCACTTGTAGAAATGTTGCCATTGCCAACAACAGGAGTGCATATGCAAGGTAGCGTTGTTTTCATGTATTCAGGTCCAACCCCCCCAACCTCCTCCCAATTCTACAACAACAGGTACTGTGAAAATGAAACCACCACCCCAATAATGTCAATATTTCCCAGACACGAGGCTCATATTTCAAGTCGATTTCCATATTTGTCAAGCCTCCGACCTCTCACTCATAAATTTGAACACGCGCCGCGGGCCACTGGCCACGCCTCCCGCAACTGTGGATTATTTCTAGCAAGGGCGCCTGGCGCTGCAGCAGCTGTCATGTGCTGGGAGATGCTTGTGGAGGGTTTATGTGGCACCAATCGCGACAGCTGGGCGTAACGTATGTATGCTCTGTATTTTATTGCCCCCGCCCCATCCTCACCCCACCCAAAAAAAAAAGAAAAACACCACTTAGCTGCTTAAAAAGTCATAAAGCAACACAAGAGCATCAGAGGAGTCTCACCTGAGGTGCCCCAGCAAGACACCGACCCCGTATGGGCACAAGAGTGGCACCAGCAAGCTGACGTGTTAATGAGTCTACTTTCACCAGGAATATTTGCCAAAATTTGCGTTTTTTGGCATGGTGAAGCTCCCAGAAAAGGCGATTCAATCCCAAATAATTTTTGTCAGGGCCTCCATGTGGGACTTGCAACCAGTGGTGTAGCCTGTCAGTGTATTAAGCTATCATACCCAACCACTTTCACTTTTGATTCACGTTTGCTCAGAAGGATTAACATGGTTATGTCAAGGGTTACTTGAGGTCAGAGATTTAATTAGACAGAAATTTAAGGGCGGAAGACATTTTGATTTATGAACATGTTCCATGTGCCATTAGAGGAACTGAAAAATCTTCATTCAGGTTATATTTATTTGTACAATATTGTATTTTTGAGGCGCGTTTTTCAATGGTGACGTTGATTTTACTGTCAGACAGGAAGTTCAAATCGGTCCAAGATCATCACTTCATGCTGACTGTGTTGTTTTTGTTCACCTCACTGCTCGAACAGCATGCCTTTCAAGACAGGTCACTCTTTTGTGTGCACCCTGACAAGGATGAGAACAATTGAGCGCGTACTGTGTGAAAGGTAGCAGGCAATCAACAAATAATATCACAGTTGTTTTTCCCGACGCAATGGTTGAATTGTTTGATCACGTTTAGAAAAAAGCGACATGGGTCATCATGTTGCGCCGTGTTACGATCAAAAGAACGATTTTTCACACCCTGTCTATTTAAAACATAAGTGTCAAACTCAAGGCCCGCGGGGCAGATTCGGCCCGCCGCATTTTTATATGTGGCCCTTGAAAGCAAATAATGCGTGTTAACTTCCATGATGCTTGCTAAAATCTTTATCGAAATGTCAAATTGTCACATGTGATAAATAATGTTGAGATCTTGCTGTAATTTTGTTACCCCGTTTACTCTGACTTGAATAAAAGGCATATTTGACTTATTAGCCATCAATTTGTTCTGTCGAAGTAATGGGACGATGAGACGATCAAACATTTATTTGCTTTCACTGTCGTAACGGCCCAGCGAGGGAAGACTTAACTTCAAAGTGGCGCGCAACATAAAATGAGTTTGACACCCCTGATTTAAAACATGAGATCAAAATAAAGATTTTCCCTTTAAATAGTACATAGTACTATATTACTATTACTATATTACAATAGTAATAGTAGGTACATTGATAAAAACAAAATGGCGCACTTGCTAGTGTGCCTTGTAGAGCTAATTTTAGCCCTAGCTTAAAGCCAAGGAGTCCGAGACAACAAAAACAACAACAAAAACACGTCGAGTCCGTGAACCTCGATGAGTACAAACGCCACAGAAAATGGACCGATAGAATACGATACATTCATCGATCTATCACTGATGTCATTAGCATACCGACTGGCGATAAGCGCTTATGTTTGGGGTCGAAAATCCTTCCACTTCGGCTGTCAGTGTCTCGCCCCACTCACACTCACGTTCACCTATGTGGAATTTAGAGTCAGTTTTGCCCGCCCCCCCCCACCCCCCCAAATAATTTGCTAAACTTCAAATCCAGATTTTTTAAAAACTCTCAGGCGTCGTAAATGCCAATCGCTAGTGCATTCCATGACAGTGACTCAAAACCTTTCGATGGCGCATACCACAAACATGACAACACTTTTGCGCGGCGCGTTACGGCATCGGACAGCTGTTTGCAGTCTCACCCATTGTTAGTGCGCTATTCTAAACTGTTTAGAGCAACCTCGAGCCTGCGAAGCGCGCCGGCGAGACCGAGTCGGAATGTGCGCCGGCGCAGGGCGTAAACAAAGCACGGACTAAGCGTGTTTATAATGAAACGCGACGTTTATCGTCGGTAACCGTTTAAGCGCGGCCATTAAGCTCGGCTGAGATGCATAATTAAAGCGCTCGGCGTAAATTTATTAGGACGCGATGACAACACAGACGCTTCCTGTCTCGCTTCATCAACGTAGCGTGTCGAGATTACGATATACTGCTGGACAGGTTGCTTATTTCACACGCAGCTCGTCCTTTCCTTTTGTGAGGCATCTCTGACTTGATTGGTTTTTAATTCCCTATCGGGAAATGATTTGTTCTCTCGCTGCTGTCTTCCATCGTTTTATTTTTTTTTTTTTTTAAACTAAAGTCTCAGTGCTTAGATGTTACTTCGTTTCCCTCATTGGCGTCGTTCCACTCAAACACAAATCACGAGAATTCTCAAGGCCAAAAAGTCCCCACAACGACAGGTTTACAAGACATTTCAGTACACAAATGGTAAATTTTGGTACGCTGTGTAACTACTGGCAAATGGACCTGGAAAGTGTCCTTCCAAGATCAGGAGATTTATCGTTGTATATCCCCTCACTGGGGTCACAACATTAGGTACACGATGTGATCCGATCCAAGAAATTATTATGGAGGATACCTTTCAAAATTTTTTGTAAATACTGTACTGGTCAAAATTACACTTCAACTACAACGTAAAGAAGTCAGTTTGCAACTTGGATAATTTACCGTTAAAACAACTCGCCACAGATCTACGTTCCAACCCTCATCTATGGTCACGAGCTATGGGTCGTGACCGAAAGAACGAGATCCCGGTTACAAGCGGCCGAAATGAGTTTTCTCCACAGGGTGTCCGGGCTCTCCCTTAGAGATAAGGTGAGAAGCTCGGTCATCCGGGAGGGGCTCAGAGTCGAGCCGCTTCTCCTCCACATCGAGAGGAGCCAGATGAGGTGGCTTGGGCATCTGATTCGGATGCCTCCTGATCGCCTCCCCGGTGAGGTGTTCCGGTCATATCCCACCGGGAGGCGACCCCGAGGAAGACCCAGGACACGCTGGAGAGACTATGTCACCCAGCTTGCCTGGGAACGACTCGGGATCCCCCGCGGAGAGCTGGAAGAAGTGGCTAGGGAGAGGGAAGTCTGGGCTTCCCTGCTAAAGCTGTTGCCCCCGCGATCCGGCCCCGGATAAGCGGTAGATGATGGATGGATGGATGGACAACTCGCCACACAGCAACTAATGTTCAACCACTGGCAACAAAAGTGAAATGATCCAAATTGGGCCCAATTAGCCATTTTGTCTCATCAGTGTTAGACGATTGTGACTCGTTCGTGTTACAAGCGCCCAGGTGTGCTAATTCTGGTGTTAACATACTCTTACTGTTCACTGGAAGTTCATTTGCTTGCTCTACATCGGGGGAGTGGGGGGGGGGGTCCAAATCAGGATAGTTATCAGATATCCGCAAAGCTCGCGGATGATGATCTTATCTACTGAATCAAGCGTGTTGGAGGAGGGAAACATCTAAAACATGTCGAAAGCCTGCCGGATAGAAGATGACTGATAGGAAAGCTCCCAAAAATAGTTTTTAAAAAAAGCTGAATTGGGACGTAGATTATTTGAACCATAGCATTACAGATGACATCAATTCTAATATTATTAGAGCAGTGGTTCTGAACAGCAAATGTGTCCAAACATGGTTTTTTAAAGTTTTTTTTTTTTTTTAAGAATAAAATAGTTACAAATCGTACACACTACCGACAAATAGTTGTGAAATTTTGCCGTTCGGGTCTTTGTTGGAGAACAGCAAGTTGTGCCAAAAGTGACCAACTGAAACATGGAGTAGTACATTCAAAAATTTGCAGGTTCGATTAAATACGTTCGGGCGCAAAAAAAAGACAAACACAGGGAAAAAAAGATAAGATAAGATAAGATAAGATGAGATATCCTTTATTCGTCCCACACTGGGGAAATTTACATTTAAAGAAGCATTTAAAGAAAGTCACTGCCCTGTATTGCTGATTTTTGAACTCGTCAAGATCCAATTTTTACATTGCTGATTTTTTCGCTCTAGCTGGGTTTTGCAAAACTGGATTTGCGTAACCGCTCGTCTATGACAAAAAAACCAAAACAATCGTTTGCTAATTTCATGTAGCCTAGGACAAATTGTAATCCCGCCGCAATGCCATTTCAATTGACTCCCATGTCACTCACCAACCCAGGCTCCACCTTTTAAAGCTGCACACATTCAACGTCACGGATACTACAGAGTAGAACGTGAGGATGACAACCTCAAGGGGACGAAAAAAAAATATGTGGGCCTCACATGCATGCAACCCTTTGACGGACAGCGGTTCCATCTCTGGCGCCTGCAGTTTTTTTTTTGGGTCCTCGGATTGTGCGGGTGTACCACATGTTTTGTCCAGCGGGTGTCATACTTCCCTCTTGACATTCAGCATTAATGACGCTCGGCTGCCGAGTATCAATCGGTGTGTCGCGGAAGCAGATGTGGCGTCGGCGGATGCGAGCGGCGGTCATAGCGAGCTGTCAGCAAGGTGAAGGCCGAGCCGTGACACAGCTGGCCGACAGCTCGCTTCCGCCCGACGCAAATGAGTTTCCTCGGCATCCTCCTGTTGCCTCGCCCGCTTCCACGGTGACGATGACGCCTGCTGCACGCACATCACTGTTAGTTAAACGCGCTTCTGTCGAATGAATGTTGATAGTCGGGCTCGCTCGGGCCTTTTCCATTATCCGTACGATTTGGGACGAGGCTGTGCAGAGCGTCTCGTTCACAATTCTTTTCTTCTTTCTTTTTCCATTGGTTGTGTCAAACAGATGCTCCATCAAAACGCCCGCGTGCTCGGCTGAGCGAGTATGAAAGCCGGCCAAATATATAAGCTGTCATTGTCACCGCCAGGCCTTCTTGAGTGTGTGTGACGTGTGTGTGTGTGTGTTTGTGTGTGTTTTTGGTCGTGTGTCAACAAACCGCTTGGAAAAGTTGGAATTTTTGCTGTTTACTGTCGTAGCCACTGTCCCTGAAAGGGTTAAACTTCTTCCACTTTTTAAAACGCGCTAATGTCCGTCGCTAATGTCCGTCAAGAAAGCAATTCTATATTGTCTCGTTAATTTGATCAGCTTTCTGTTAAAGGTGTTGAGGCCTATAGTTGTTTTTTTTGGGGGGGGTGGGGGGGCAACAGCCCTCTATGTCACAGAATAGATCCAGCCCTGCACTTAAAAACAGCCGAATCCCATCTTCAAATTCAGAACCAAGAAAAGAAAAAAAGTCATAAAGGGACCATTTTTAAGTCACTTGAAGATCATTAATGCAATGTTTTCATAAATCAGCCATATCGTACAAAGTGGAAGAAACTATTTTTGCTTCTAAAATTATCGTTGTTCACTCCAGTGTTTTTTGAAGATAAATATTCTTATTCTTTTAATTGCTATTGTTTTTTTGTATCTTCAAATATAGAGAAAAATTCTAAGGTGCACCCTTCCTTCTGACTTTGCCCCCCTTCTCCATTATTAACTCATATTGTTTGTTATAATTTATTTATTAATTTTTTGCCAAGTTGTGGTCCGCTGAAAAATTGATGACAGGCCGCAAAATGGCCCCCGGGGCGTAGTTTGGACACCATCACTTTAGACCAGGGGTGGGCAATTATTTTTTGCATAGGGCCACATGAGAACCAGAAAATAATATGGAGGGCCGGATCAAAAGGGTGAACTAAATTCAACATAATATTAATTGGATATCTTTATTTAAAAAGCAGTATTTTGCATTTTTTGACACGTTTTTCCGACTTTAAGAGTACATTATTCTGTCGTATCGAACGGGATTTGCTTGACTTGGCGCTACTGCGGGCTTCCGTATCGTCTGCCCCTTCCCCCCAATGCTCTGCAACTTCAAGTAACTGTGCCACCTAGCGTTGAAATGCCTGTCATTACAAGTCTAAATTAAATGAATGCAGTCATTGACATCGAACCATAATTGTGTACCAACCTTCGGCGGGCCGGATTAAAAAGACCAACGGGCCGGATTTGGCCCGCGGGCCGTAGTTTGCCCACCCCATGCTTTAGACGGTACTAATTGAAATCATCATTTCTCCATTGTGCGTTTTTTTGTAATTCTTTCCAAATCCAATTAATGAAAATTTATTGGGTAAAAAGTGTGCAAGAAATTCAGTCAAAAAATAAATGAATAAAACGAGGGCTGTCATTGCCGAGAGAACCTTTTACAGGATAAGAATAAAAAAAGTACCGGTAAATAGAAATACAGATCCGACTTGATGTGACGCATGGAGCACTGGCATTATTATTAATTATTTTTTTGTATTTATTTAACAATGTCTGTAGTTTGTCATAGCTAACAGATGTTTGGTTCATTTTTTTTAACATCCACTTAAGCAACCAAGTCGGATTCCTGACGGTCTCCTTCTACAATATTTGCCCCCCCCCCCGTACTTCATGCTGTATATATACGTTAACTACGGTGTATATTTACATACATACACACACTACATATGAACAGCTGTCTTGTGTGTAGACGTAAATATCCAGCCCGTAAAAGTAGCCAATAAAGAAGACAGATTTGGTGGTTTCAACTCCATTTGGTTGCTGGGTCGGTTTCCATGACAACAGACTGTGACACCTTCGTCATTTCCTTATCTGCATTGCTGGTGATTAAGCTACATTCTTGTTAGCGTGATTTATGAGGAACAAGAAGGAAAAAAAAATCGCTGTATCTGCTCCAGTCACTTGGTTTCAACCGCATGCCTCGTGTTGATTTGAATTGATTTAATCCGAGTGTGTGTTTACATATGAAGATGAAGTCATTTTTTCTTCTTTTTTTTTTTTTTACGTTGGGAGTGAAGACAGATGTGTCGAAGGCGGACATTGTCGTAACTGTGGAGCGCATCGGATTGAACAACATCCCGCACGACCCTTTTGAGTTGCACCCCGACGAACTATTTATTTTAGAAAAATGAATGTCATGTACTTTATATGACCAGTTTAAAAGCTAAAGATGTGTGCGGAAAGATATGAATCACTGGAAATGTACATTGCAACAGATTCAACGTCTCGCTCAGTTAAAAGGGGAAACGCACGGCGAAAGTGGAACAATGTGTGTGGATATTTCGCATGATGTCATCGAAAATCAACAGTGTTCACTTCATCACATTCAGTGAAACAACCCCACGGGGTTTGGGGAATGAAGCGAAAGAACATTTTACGTTGACCTCGGTTACTTTGGATGTGTTTTTTATCATCACCCCCCCCCCCCCCCCCCACCCCATTTTGTTTTTATGATGAATGCAGACCTGAACTAACTTTGAATAGCTGGTTAAAAATGAACCTGGTCAGGCTGAGGTTGGATTAGACAATTGCGGAAGGCTTGTTTTCATTGTAGTGAACCTCATTGCGAGGCAAGGATGGAGACAAAGATTTCGTATTACACAACAGGGGGGCTTTTCGTTGTAGGGGGAAGCAGAAAAGAGGGAACGTTTTTAATACATGTTTTCACACTAGGGGGTATTTTTGTACATGTAGGTTTTGTTGTAGAGGAATTTCATTGTATTTAATGCCACTCATGTACTTGCGTACATACGTGAGAAAAATAGAGGGCAAATGTTGAAAGCGCATTGAAATAAGATTCGAGCATATTTTGTTGGGTTTCACTCTAAACAAATTGGGTTCTTCTTTTGAACAAATTGCTCAAAACGGGGTGGAAAATAAATCAATACAAGTATCATAAACCAGTTAATTGTGCTTAGCAAACTAGCTATGCCACCTCGAAAATGCGTCTTCCTGTCATCTATGTATATTGCGTTGGCACTGTGATTTTAGAGCGTCTCATTGTCAGTGCACATGTTATGAATTAATTTTTTTTCGCTGAGGAAAAAAAAGAGTGAGGTAAAAAAAAAGAATAATCAGACGTGATGACCAGCAAGTGTCGAGGGGCTTTGTCGTTCCAGGGCCGTTTTTTGCAGGTGGGAGGAGTAGTATTTGATTGACAGGTGTGCTTTCAACACATTCTGCAGACTCACAATGTTTGAGAGCAGAGAGAAAGGCTTGATTTCCTATGATTTTTAACACTTCATTTCATATACTTGACATTTTTAATTTTCTGGGGTGTGTCAAATTTTCTATCTATTTATTTTCGCTGAACAGGGACTCGAAAGCTTTGTGGTTCGACTGTATCATGAAAAATAATCTGCAGTAGGATGAAGAAACGAGACAAATAGTCAAGATCATCTAAGACGGTGCTGTGAAAGTGTTAAGAATGAGCCGTGCGGTGTTGTTTAGTGTGGGCGACGCTGAAACTTCACGATCCCAATGTGTTTTTTTTTTTTAATCCCTTCTGGCAAAATGTGAAAATGGTCACTCAGGTGTTGATTTTCAGGTGTGTTTTACTCTGAAATCCAAGTCTGCTCTTCTGACTAATGACATTTTTTTTCCACCCCCCCCCAGCCCCAACTCTCCCCTTGAAGGCAATTAAACAATAGACCCTGTGCTCCTTTTCCTGCCAATATTCAGCAGGCACTTGCCTTCTTTCCACATGTGCACACGCGCACTCAGAGAAGCAGCAATTAGTTTCTTCCTTTTTGCATAGTGCCTTTTGAAATGCATGCAAATGAAGGTAGTGGCAAATTAGCTGCCCCCCCGCCCCCCACTTTCCCCCAACCCCCTTACACCACGCAGGCCCCAAAAGGTGTGGACCTGCAGAACTGTATCTTTTTTTTGTCGGACTAATTCAGTCACGCAGTCAGTCACTTCATTCTCTGGAGGACTACCTTCGAAAGGCGATGCGGGTTTGATTCCGTCAATCCTGTTTTTTGTGTGTGTGTGTGTGCTGAGCGAATGGAATCGGCTTCAGACAATGATTTAGCGCCCTCTAGCGGGAGATGATATGACGACGTCTACAATGCATTCTCATGTGACAGCTTCCGGTGGTTTTATTGAAATTTTACACCCACAAGGAGTTCGAGGGGTGGGTGCGTGAGGGGGGGGGGGGGGGGTGGAGAAAATAACCCAACATGAGGAATCAAATATATTTTTTGAAGCAATATTGGCTTATGGCACACATTTCATCGAAGTCCATCAGAGCCCTGAGGAATCATTAGCCTCCCGTGGTGTGGTTCTTGCTCTGCTGCTTTTTGTCACCCCCCCCCCCCCCCCCCATTCTCCTTCGCCTACCATTTCCTACATCATAAAATACACAAGGGGGCGCTATAAAGCAACGCAGCCATTAGCCAGTTATCGTGGGTAGGGGGGAAATAGAAAAGATAGTATTTGAGTCTCAACAACATTGAAAACAAACGCGCCTGTTTGGTGCACACATTCTCACACACACACGCGCACACACACACACACACCCACACACACGCGCGAATCTCCTCCTTTTCCTCGCCGTCTTTTTCCAATTTGCCCTTGTACCACTTCCACCCCCCCCCCCCCCCCATCCCTTTCCCTTGTCTTTGCCACTCTGTGTTGTGTGGAATATGCTAATCAGCCATAGACCAGCAACTCCCTGGGTGAGGATCACTTATTAAAAGCATAGTTGGGAGGGTTTATGCAAATGGGGCCAAATCAAAGCAAGCGCGACCCCCCCCCCCCTCGGCCCCCACTTTTATATTGCATATGTTCGAATAGCTCATTCCTCATATTGCTTTTTGTTGTTGTTGTTGTTGTTACCTCTTTTCGCCTTCACCTCAAAACTCGGCCCGTGTCGCCAAGGCCTATTTTCAATGCCGGGATTTATCTCTGGCCGTGATGCAAACAGTTTACTCGTCTGCAAAAAGGAAAACTTTCATTTCCTGTCGAGTGGATTGACAGATTTGTTAGCAGGAAAAGATGGATAATATCCGCCGCGGCCGAAGGCTGCCATGAAGTAGTCTGACACAGACACTGATTAAGCCTCTCGAGATCTGAGGGGATTGCGGGTCTTAGTTGGGAGAGGTGGTGGTGGTGGTGGTGTGTGGAGGGAGGGGCGTGGTGGGGGTGGGGGTGGTGAAACATGCATCAAATAATATAAAAAATAAAAAAAAAGAGTGCTGAGGAACAAAAGTGCAAATTGGATTGGGCGGGATGAAAAAAAAAATTCCTGTGGGTAGCTGCCGTTAGCGTGCTGTGCAAACATCATTTGCGCTTATTTGAATCCAGACCATTAGATCGAGGGTTCGCTTTTATTTTCCGGATATTTTTTAGAAGTGTCACTCCTTCCCCAAATCAGCTTTGCTCAAGTATTGTAATGAAGGAATTAATTCGACCTCTTGACACGCGTACAGGTTTATATTTAGACCACTGGAGTGCGCTTGGTCGCCCCCCCCCCCCTCCCCCGTCCCGTAGCTCACCCCCTCGTCTCGCTAATTTGGACCGCGGATGCGAGTCGATCATATTCCATATTTATTTCCACTGTCAAGGAGCGGAGGTCACGCCTCCCTCAGACAAAAGGTGCGCACTCGCCAGTCTTTCTTTTGGGATGTTGAAAATCACCCGGTGGGGTCCACACGCTAGCCCGAGTCCCGCTGAGTCATTTGATCTAAACGACTCAGTGCCTCACTTCAAACCGTGTGTCGGAATTGATTCACCGGAGTGAATTTTCATTCTCACTTAAAAGGTAACAAAACTCGGTTCATGCCTTACACATAATGGCCGATGACCAGTCAGGAATTTTACCGGTACGGCACACTCATGTGACCAGAACTGGATTTCATCAATGGAGGTTTGAGACTTAAAATAACACCACGGGGCACCAAACGTTGAAGTCGGCTGCATAAGAGCAAAAAAAATAAAAATAAAAAATAAAAAATGACATGGGCGGCCCGGTAGCCCAGTGGTTAGCACGTCGACCTCACAGTGCAGAGGTACCGGGTTCAATTCCAGCTCCAGCCTCCCTGTGTGGAGTTTGCATGTTCTCCCCGGGCCTGCGTGGGTTTTCTCCGGGTGCTCTGGTTTCCTCCCACATTCCAAAAAAATGCGTGGCAGGCTGATTGAACACTCTAAAATTCTCCCTAGATGTGAGTGTGAGTGTGAATGGTTGTTCGTCTCTGTGTGCCCTGTGATTGGCTGGCAACCGATTCAGGGTGTCCCCCGCCTACTGCCCGAAGACGGCTGGGATAGGCTCCTGCACCCCCCGCGACCTTAGTGAGGATCAAGCGGTTCGTAAAATGGATGGATGGATGGATGGATGGAAATGTTTATGGTTTCTTCACGAATGGTCAGTGTCAATCAAGTGTGAAAATTGTGTGTGGGTTTTTTTTCCATCTTAAATCGGGTGAGTCGGTAGCAGACATTTTTGACCCTTTGACTCATTTTGCAGAAACAACTTGTATGCAGAAGATAGTTTTATTTATATTTATTTATCATTTGCGCTTTGATGCCACGAATGCAATCTTTGACGAAGACGACCCTTGGAAAGCGGGCAACTCGCTAACGTGTGTACAAAGTAAGAGAAAAGAAAATCCCCCATTAATTTTTTTTTTTTTTAATGTTTGAACGTACACTCCACATTATACTGCATCGTGACGTATTCGACGCGAGGTAAAGCCTCCCCTGGAGGTGATGCCGCGATACAGACATGAAAAATGGATGACGGATAGTTGACACAGGGATGGAAAAATATTGAAATAAGCTTCCAAGTGGCAACCGTGACATGTTTCTGTATTCTCGTGAGGATTTAGTAGGAAAAATCAAACGCAGACTTTCTACATTTATCACAGGGCTATTTTTCTGACGGTCGCTGGATTTATCAAGACGTTTGTGCGCTTGGCAGGAGGGAAAATATTCATATGAGATTTTGGATTGGCTTGGCGGTTGCCAGCCAATCGCGGGACGCACAGAGACGAACCGCCATCCGCGCTCACACCAAGACCGAGGGACAATTTGGAGTGTTCAATCAGCCTGCCGTGTATGTTTTTGGAATGTGGGAGGAAACCGGAGTACCCGGAGAAAAGCCACGCAGGCCCGGGGGGAAGAACATGCAAACTCCACACAGGGAGGCCAGAGCTGGAATTGAACACGGTAGCTCTGCACTGTGAGGTCGACGCGCTAACCACTGGACCACCCGGGGAAAATATTTCTCTTGTTATTAATAAACTTGGAGCTAAAGTTGCCCCCCCAGACTCAAACTCATAATTGAGCTCAACTAGAAGTCACATGCGGTGACATCCCGCTGTCCATCAAGTAACTCGTTCATTCAATATTCAATCCTGAGTAATTTACGCTATACTGACTGTGATTGGAAGAGTGTGTGTGTGTGTGTGTGGGGGGGGGGGGGGGGTTATCCTCATATGCATCCCTATTACTGATATGAGTTTACGCCGCTTAAGTTGATTTTAGGTACGAGTACGCTTGTTTTGAAACACTTCTGATACTCAATTTGAATGAATATCAAGTTTTATAAAGGATCGTCGGAGATAGGCACTCAGAAATAACGACAAGACACTTCTGGCTACCAACACTTTATTGGTCCCACACAGAAATGATAACACAGTTCAAACAAGTTGTATTAAGAACTCTTACCGTATGCCATTAGGGTGGAGAGCCAATACCATCAGCAGAGTGCGCTTCAATACGAGCTGGGCGTCCGTACGCTACCCACAGCAGACTCTACCGAATGATCTCGGTCCTCCTCCTTTTATTCTATAATGTGTGCTAGGGAGGGGGTGAGTGGCCATTCTCACTTCCCCCCCAGCCACATTACTTTTGTTGTGTAACCAAGTGACATATCTTATGAAAACATCCTGTTTTGTACTTTTTCCACATACTATCAGCAGATGTACTTCTGCTTTTAATCATGAGTTTTCGGCAATAACAGGATGTCTCTCAAGAGTTTCAGTAAAAACATGCTATTCAAGCATTTATGCAATAAACAAACTTTAAAAACAATAATCATTAATACAACAATATATATTGATTAATGAAAACATCACTACACTATTTATTATATCAACGCTTCCGCAGCGGATCCTGCCAAAGCGTATGAATGTAGAAAGTTTGGACTTGCCAGTTGGGAATCATTTGCTCAAATTTAAATGCGTAACCCAAGAAAACTCCCCACCGGCACAGTCAAAGAAGCTGTGGGGCACCCCCCCCCCTCCCACACCCTCGCCCCTAATGCAGCACAGAGAAAGGACCTCACGATGGAAAAGCGGGTCCTGGGTCGACATGACGCCTGTAACACCAGCTGGGAGCGAAAAAAAAAAAATTCATTCGCCTCATGGAGAGAGTAATTGTAACGTTAAAATCAATTACAGAAAATATCAAATGATTGCTCGCATCCACCCCCCCAACCTCCCACACCCCCTCAACACAGCTGCCTGCTGTCTTCCCGTCATTCATTCCCCGGCCCAAAACGGAGGTTGCCTCTTCTATTTTAAATACGAAACGAGCGTTCTTCAACGAAGATTACGCGGCAATCTGCGCAAATGAATTAGTTTGATCGTACGCGCGGGCGGAGCATATTGACTGTTTGCCGCGCTCACGCTGATACAGTTATACGCAATCGGGGCTACATTAGTGACAAACGCAGTTCAATAATGTCTCCGTCTGGATGAAAGCAGCCCCCCCGTCCACCCCCCTCACCCCTTCCATAAAACCATCAGAGGGCAATCGATGTGCTTTCATCCCCCAGGACGGAAATTGCACTCATACGGCTGCAACTCTGTGACGTTCACCCCCCCCCCCCCCCACCCCCCACCACCACCTATCCGAAGCCAAATCATTATCATCAAGCTCGCGGGAAAAGAAATCAAAATGTCAGCCCGCTCAGCAATCGCGGAGCAGATGACGATCGCCGCCATTGCTCAAAAACACTTTCATTCTCGGAGCCATCCGGCGGGGCGTCGTCTCCCGCTGCCGACTCTTAACCGTGTTCAAGACGGAGAACGACTCCCGCGCCGGGCACGAGGCATGTTTGAGAACTTTTTAAGGGGAATTATTGAACATACGGAAAAGCCGCTCAGACGTTCCCGCCGTACTCGGAGACACGGGCGTCATGAATAATGGCTGCGTGTTCCCCGAAGGCCTCATTACGTCGGCTACGTGATTACTTGGCGCCAAAGCAAGACGATCGGGAAAACGCGGGTTTCGCCGCCGACGCGGGCGGCTTTTGTTGACATCGTTGTGAAATTCCAGGTTGTTTAGAAATCAGGTGCTCTTCCAATGGCGAAAATAGTTACTCGGAGTTAGAAAGAGCATTCAGTCACCGAGGCGTGACACATTTTCTCCGGGTGTGGAAGCTAATGTTCCGACGAGGAGTTATTCAATGTTAAAAAATATTCGCGGAGATATAGTTTGCGTACTTAACGTTTGGTGCTGACCCACTTTTCGGGCCTCTTTTAATGATTCACTGATCCGGAGTTCTTGATGAATCTTGGCAAACTTCTGCAGGCTGGTAGCAGTCGATTCAGTTTGTTTGCTTTTTTTTTGCATAGCGGTGAATAAAAGAGAAAAGTTTTCTGTTGTTCGGATCGAGCAGGGTGGAGGACCAAGCGGCTTACACAGTAAAACGGACCGAACGGATCCTCAAAGGAGCAACCACAATAAGGCAGCATGTTTAACATCTGTGATGTATTTTTTTTTTTTTTTGGATCAGACCATCTTGTAGCTGTGATCTGATTTTCGAGAAACCACCGCGCCCCAAGAAAAACAACCAATCATCAATAAAATGCGCCCTCGTGCGGTCTCGTTACCTCGGAGCATTTCTGAAGCTTTGGCGGAATATCCACCTTTGGAACTCAGACTACACGCCAAAAAAAAAACAACAAAAAAACATCATAAATATGAAACAGTTTGTTATAATTGACTTTTAGTCCAACATATTTTCTTTTAATCTTTCAGAACGGTTTGATTTTGAAATACTACTCCGGCCTTCCTGTGTGGAGTTTGCATGTTCTTCCCCGTCCCCGCGTGGGTTTTCTCCGGGTACTCCGGTTTCCTCCCACGTTCCAAAAACACCCATGGCAGGTTAATGGAACGCTCTAAATTGTCCCTAGGTGTAAGTGTGAACCCTGCGATTGGCCGAGGACGGCTGGGATAGGCTCCACCCCCCCCCCCCGTTCCAATTTGAACCTGGACCAAGAAGAACATTTTCCAAACATTTTGTCTCGTGTTTTTGGAGACCGTCCTTGTTTGTGTTAATGGCAGAGATGGGCATTCAATCCCCTGGGATGGAACGTCATGCACTGACGGCGGGTTCCATGCGGGAGGCAGACTGGGACGGAAGCGCTTTTAAAAGGTTGGGGGTGGATGAGGATTAATTAATTAATATGTGATATATTAATTAATTTTAAATATATGTTATTAATTATACATCCATCCATTTTCCGAACCGCTTAATCCTCACCAGGGTCGCGGGAGGTGCTGGAGCCTATCCCAGCTGTCTTCGGGCAGCAGGCGGGGGACACCCTGAATTGGTTGCCAGCCAATCACAGGGCACACAGAGACGAACAACCATTCACGCTCACAATCACACCTAGGGACAATTTAGAGTGTTCAATCAGCCTGCCACGCATGTTTTTTGGAATGTGGGAGGAAACCGGAGCACCCGGAGAAAACCCACACAGGCCCGGGGAGAACATGCAAACTCCACACAGGGAGGCCGGAGCTGGAATCGAACCCGGTACCCCTGCACTGTGAAGCCGATGTGCTAACCACTGGACGACAACAACAAGCCCCACCATTTTGTTTTTGTTTTGTTTTGTTTTTTTTTCAAATATATAAATCCATCAGAAGCTGACATATTTAAGTTTGGGGGTAAAAATCCATTGAAAATCCGCTTCGGGGTATGTTGTTGTTTACTTCAATATTTGACACTCTAACATGCCCATCCGCCGTTTTAAATGTCAGAGAATAATCAAAAGCCCAACAGGTCTCCTCCTACTCCTCCTCCTGATAAGCTTGCCACGTGCTTAAAAGCAATTTAAGGTGTACTTTCCCGAAACGGCGGAGTGGCGACAGCCGAGCACGAATCAAATAAAAAAACGCCGCATACATAGAACTGGGAAAACAGACCGCGGGTTTGCGGTTCATCGTCTCGGGGCTCTGAGCGCACGTTGCGCAAATAAGATGATAATTTATTGCCGTGGCTGCGAATTGTTCATACATTCACGCTTTTGATCATCTGGCATTCAGGGTAAGTCGTATGTAAGCCAAGGCCCAGGACGCGTCCTACAAATGTAACTCTGCGTGTTTATCCACCATAGACAAATACAAACAGACGTCGTTGCATCCCTTCCCAGTCACCTGGTGTTACTTATTGTTCGGGTGTCTTTTCGCAGGATTGGCTCTCATCCGAACGCCTCGCACTGCGTAGATCATCGTCAAGAATCCATTTGAACTGTTTAGCTGTTTCAAAAGCTAATTACAAAATCTAAAAAAACCCCGACAACAACCAAACACCACCTCCTCCAAGTTGGCGAAGCACAATTGCTGTGATTGTTCTTGAGCAGCAACTTGTAATTATTAGAGTAAATCTTTTCAGCGTCATCAACTTGAGAGCCACTTACGCAAGGGCTCCGGATATCAACCGTCAATCTAGCGAAATATACGACGATATATTTCGGTTCGAATCACTCCTTTACACCGTGCGGGTATTTGGGATATTAATTTTGTGATCCGAACGCATTACACGCGTCCACAAGGGTGCGGATCTCCTCCTTTGAAAAGTCCGCAGCATTTTGAAGAAGAGAATTTCCAAAGCTTCACTAGAAGGAAGGTTGCAATAAAAGGCTGATAAAATATTCATCGCAGTTAAATCAGAGGAAAGGAAAATGAAAATTAAGATGCTATTTCTCTTTGACACGATTAAGCGCACTTTGGCAACTATTTGAAATGCTGACAATTTTTTTTTTCCCCCCCTCCATTTGGTAATTTGTTTCCACTGTATGAGGAATGGGCGGCCTGGTAGTCCAGTGGTTAGCACGTCGGCTTCACAGTGCATAGGTACCGGGTTCGATTCCAGCTCCGGGTTCGATTCCAGCCCCTCTGTTGGAGGAATTTGCATGTTCTCCCCGGGCCTGCGTGGGTTTTCTCCGGGTGCTCTGGTTTCCTCCCACATTCCAAAAACATGCGTGTCAGGCTGATTGAACACTCTAAATTGTCCCTATGAGTGTGAGTGTGAGTGCGAATGGTTGTTCGTTTCTGTGTGCCCTGCGATTGGCTGGCAACCAATTCAGTGTGTCCCCCGCCTACTGCCCAAAGCCAGCTGGGATAGGCTCCGGCACCCCCCGCGACCCTAGTGAGGATCAAGCGGCTCGGAAGATGAATGAATGAATGTATGAGGAATGCTGCAGTACACATGCCAGGCCAGTAGTTGGCACTGTAGCTTTGATTCAAACAGCACACACACTATTTTTTTTCTTAATGTAGAAACTCATACCGAATGACTGAAATAACTCAACTCATGCTGTTTTCACCGTTGAAATCTGTAAAAAAAATTCGTGAGGAAGAGAGGATGTATGATTGGATGAATCGGCAAGGGTTTATTATACTGTGCCGACTACAAACAAAAGGAAATTCCAGCAGGTGAAATCTTATTACGCTCAAAACACACAAGCTATGCTTTCTAAATCAATCCTGACATGTTTTTGCTTCCGGAACTGAAGTCCCCCCTCCCGCCCCTCGCCCCACTCCCATCCACCGCCTCCCCGCCAAAAGTGAGATGAGCCGTATGAAAAACAACGTGGGCCTCAGCGGACGACCCGGCCGCCGGCGTGAGACGACCAGCGCTGCTCAGCGACCCGAGCAGCAAAGTGGCAAAGCGGAGGAGCAGACGGCGGCGCCGGCGCGGCCCGATCAAACAGCTTGAGGACTAAAAGGCCAAGACGCGGGACACAAATTGACTCGGGGTGCGGGGGAGACCACCGCTCTCCCCAGTCGGCTAACCTTCACAGTTTATAGACTGGCAGGCGTTTTTTTTTTTTTTTTTGGAGGTATGCCACAGTCATTAAAAAGCCAGTCAGCGTTCACATACATTGGTAGTCCGTGTGAGATCGTCGGAAGGCGAGGGTTGGGCTCACCTTTGCAGAGGTAGCAAGAGTACTCAGATTCTGTACTTGAGTAGAAGTAAATCCACATATACTTGTGTTTAAAAAAAAAAGTACACGTTAAAACATGCTTGCACACTTGCACACATCCTTCGAATTAATTCACATTCAAACTCATGTTCAACGGGATTCGGACCTGCCACTATTTTAAATGCCTCTGAGTAACCCCAAATAAAGTTCAGCTGTTCGTTGGTACTTTTCAAAAAGAAACCCGAAGGTGTTGCACTAACACTGACTGGAATTTGGAACTTGTTTATAATTCCTTCCAACTTGTCCAAGATCCAGCAGAAGAAAAACAGCCCCAAAGCATGATGCCACAATCATGCATTGGTCAGGTGTTGTTTTGGTGATGAGCTGTGCTGCGTTTGTACCAAAAACACCTTTTGGAATAAAGGTTTAAAAAAAAAAAAAGAATAGTACCATCCATCCATCCATTTTCCGAACCGCTTGATCCTCACTAGGGTCGCGGGGGGTGCTGGAGCCTATCCCAGCTGTCTTCGGGCAGTAGGCGGAGGACACCCTGAACCGGTTGCCAGCCAATCGCAGGGCACACAGAGACGAACAACCATCCGCGCTCACACTCACACCTAGGGACAATTTAGAGTGTTCAATCAGCCTGCCATGCATGTTTTTGGAATGTGGGAGGAAACCGGAGCACCCGGAGAAAACCCACGCAGGCCCGGGGAGAACATGCAAACTCCACACAGGGAGGCCGGAGCTGGAATCGAACCCAGTACCTCTGCACTGTGAAGCCGACGTGCTAACCACTGGACTACCGGGCCGCCCCAAGAATAGTACCGTAATCATTTTTTTTTCCTGCTATGACAAACACTTGATCGTTTGAATAAGGGTGTGTAGACTTTTGATAGTCACTGTTTATTCAATACCTTTTAACAAATGCAGCCGATTTTAATAACCAACATCTCCGCAGCCTAAACAGTTTCCTTCTTTGACGATTTACTTTGTGTTCACAAGTACACTTTTAAAAAAAGTCAACGAGAGTCCCGGGAAAATAATGTCAAGTATTTTGTACTTTATTACTTCCTGATAGGTTGATCACTTCCCACGAATGCACTTTTGCAACCAACAACCTCCCGCACACTTATTTCACTCCTGATCACTGACTGAACACCCCCTCGCCCCTCACCCGCCCCCCCCTTTTTTTTTTAACTACACAGACACAGGCATTTTATGCACGTGCAGAATATTTACTGCCACTCGGAGAGTCGTGCTTTACATAACATTAAACCGAAGCAATATGGAAACTGCCTAATGGAGACTCATCCGTCTCCTTTTTTCCCACCTCCCCACTATTTTAAGAGCGTGAGAGAGGTCCATGCGCAATTAATCTCATAAATCTAACAAGCTTAAGTATTTTTTTTCTTCATTTTAACGACGCATGATGTGGAATTAATGGTGCACTGCACTTAAAGAAAAAAAAAATGTTTCCGCGTGCCTGCGCTAATTAGCAACGGAGCCATTTGCAATGTAAATAGCGCGCACTCGCGGGCGCCCGCGTTTAAAACGTCAACCGGGGCGAGCGCCACAAAATAAAGCGCTAATGTGCTCACGCAGACATCTAAATAAGACCTGCCGAGAGAACATAATCTTCCCCTGCCATGTTGCCTCGTATATTGTGATGCCTCGCCTTGTTTGTTTTGTCCTCGGCTGGCTGCTTTCAAAAGGGAAATGATGGCGATATTTTCTCGTCAAGCCTAATGACCGCCCATTTGGAAACCTTAAAAGTCTTTTGAGACGGCCACGCGGTGCATTCAGATAAGCTGTGGGCTCGGGCGGGCTTTATTTGTTCAGGACGAAACACTTTTCACGTAACACAAGTGCGAAACAAATGGAGTATTGATAAAGCCTCCGCCAGCGAGCAATGAGGAAAGACATATCGCGCATTTGAAACATTCGTAAGGCTGTGCCGTGATTTTCGTCTCACTCACGCAGCAATCACGGTACACTCCTCACCCTATTTCTTCCATCCATCCATTTTCTGATCCGCTTTATCCTCACAAGGGTTGCGGGGGGGGGGGGGGGGCTGGAGCCTATCCCAGCCATTTTGGTTGCTAGCCAATCGCAGGGCACACGCAGACAAACAACCAGCCGCGCTCACACTCACACCTGCGGACAATTTCGAGTGTTTAATCTGCCTGCCATGCATGTTTTTGGAATGTGGGAGGAAACTGGAGAACCTGGAAAAAACCCACGCAGGCCGTCCTGTGTGCAGTTCGCATGTTCTCCCCGTGCCTGCGTGGGTTTTCTCCGGGTGCTCCGGTATCCTCCCACATTCCAAAAACAAGCATGGCATGTTGATTGAACACTCTAAATGATGTGAGTTTGAGTGCGGGTGGTTGTTCGTCTCTGTGTGACCTACGATTGGCTGGCAACCGGTTCAGGGTGTCCCCCGCCGACTGCCCGAAGACCGCTGGGATAGGCTCCAGCACCCCCACCCCCGCGACCCTTGTGAGGATAAATGGATAGATGGTTGGAATCTGCTGCTACTTGGTTGTTTGCTTATATACTGAGCAGGAGGGCAGACCCTCAAAAGACCCAACTAACTTTGAGTAAGTCATTTTAATGTCAATTTTTCCATAATATGTCTCCATTAAGTCCAAAATATATATCTGAAAACATGCCTCGAAATGACTGTGCAGCCGGCCATGGCATTACAAAGTCCTGATGGCGACCAATCAGCTCGCAGAATGCCACTTGTGCTCTTCCAAGTAGGTTTTGTGTGATTAATCCATTCTGAAGAGAAAAGGAAGCGAGTCATAAGATTAAATGGCTTGTCGACCTCCTGAGCCAACGAGATGGCTTTACTTCCGCGGATGAAACCACTAGAAGTCCAATTTGACAATCCCGTAGCCTAATTGCTACCAGAAAATGGACCAAACTCAACAGAGGATTGCTTTCTGATTATTTTGCGCTCTTTGAGGATAGTGGTGGCGGTACATTTTTTTTTGTTTTCTGTGGCGGCCGGAGAAAAAGACAATGAAGGTAGCAGAACTGTAAGCGCCAAAAAAGAACAATTATGATGCCAAAAAAAAAAGTATTTTTTAAAGAATGTTGTAACCTTTTGAGCGAGAGAAAAAAAAATAGGAACAAATTTGTACAAAAATTGTATTAAAAAAAATATTTCCCTTGAAGTCAGGTTTTTGAACATTATAATAATTACGGTTATACTCATCACATGTATTTTTTTTTTTCAGTGTGGTCTTAATATTTCGAAACGACTCCTGCCTATTGCAATCCAGTAGCACGCCGACACGTCAATGGGGATGAGCAAGTTTGTCGCAGCCGCTTTCGGAGGATGAGAGCAGCCAATCCATTAATTGAACTTGGTGAAGCAATTATGAAATATGCATGTGGAACTTATTGCGTCAGTGGGATAAAAGTCTATTATTGTCCCGCCTGCTGCTTTTAGCATTGACGTTTTTAATTGGTGATTCTTGGAGCTCCTTTTGCGATGGGGTGGCGGCAGCGGAAATACACTGGGAAAGTTTCTAGGACATCTGTGTAAGAACGCTCACGTATAAAAGTGAGCAAACACACACACACACACACACACACACACACACACACACACACAAAAACATGTTTTTAGCACTTCCGAGGACTAATAGCATGTTGATTCAAATTCTCTTCTTGCCCGAAAAGTAAACGCACCTTGCTTTACAACGAGCCTTTGCGACAATGTGACAATTTATGTCTCATAAAGCGGACTTTTTGTCCTCAAAAAGAGGTGAGTCCCCACAACGCGCCTGTGTAAACACTTTAATGTTCCCACTGCATAAGAAATGGCTGCGGCGAGCTCAACGCGAGCAGAGTTATTGAAATGAAGGCGAGCGAGGGAGCTCGGCGACGCCGTTGATTAAACATTAAGGAAGAGATAGAATGCCATTTTACCATTGTGAGTTATCCCGGCCCTTTGTGCTATCATTTCATCTCTGTCCTTGAACTCGAAACGCGTGGCGGTCTGACAGGATGGAAGGAATAATGAGAATGAATTATGGATACGTCGCAACTCGAATTTGTCTTCATTCCAACTTCAGGAAAGTTGAGCTGGAGGACCCGCGAGTTTTGGCGCGCACCTGACAGGAAACCTTACCAAAGTCTGGTCCTTGAGAGCCCCTTATCCAGCCTGGTTTTGACGTTTCCCTGCGCCAACAAAACCTGATTCAAAGCTTGCTGATGAATCAAGTGTTGTCGGAGGAGTGAAACATCGAAAACGGGAAGGATAGCGGCTCTCGTGGACCGGACTTGGACACGCCTGCCTTACCACTTGTTACATGGGCTAACGTGAGCCTCGGTCTCTCGGCCTACACATGAGTTTAGAATCCTACAGGTGATCCTGATCCTGCTCAAAGCTACTCACGTAACTGGTAATCGTGACTGTATTTGGGCATTTTGAACCACCTCCAAACCAAAGTCTATTACAGGCTGCCTCTGAAAGGTGTACCGAAGCGACTATCTTGTGGTGCTAGGGTGTGTTAAGGCGCGATACTGTAGATAGCCGGTGCTAATCACAGGTGGGTAGAGTAGCCAAAAATTGGACACAAGTCAGAGAAAAATCCATTTGGAATAATGGATTACTTGCATCCGGTTCATAACCTAGCAGTAGCGGATCGGTACTTAGGATCTCACGAGTTATCTGCAAATTAGTTGAACGGTTAGCATCCTACGCCGTTCCAACGAGCGGGGAAAAGAAAAACTCAAGCGCTGAAACGGTGAGAAATCGTTTTAGTCCATAAAACAGAGGTCTGGCTGGAATAAGAATCGGTATGTGCCGCTTTGTACCAGATTGAGTCACCATAAGAGCGAAATGAGCTTCCATCCCATTAGCGCCGTGTGTTCAACACCACTTTATTCATACAGCACTTTAAAAACAACAATATCTGCATACAAAGTGCTGTGCTTTATGTCAAAATCAGACATATAAAAATAGACCCAAAAAAACCACCCCCATAAAGACGGTAAAGAAAATAAAACGCCAAGTCTGCTAAGTTCAGGAGAGGTGATGTCGGAAGGGCAACAAATGACATGTTCCATTCAAACAATGATATTTGTGGCCAAAACCTGCACTCAGCGGAACACTGAATTTGATCCTTGTCGAACTGTCTGCTATATACCTTCGTGTGCTGAATAACAACAAACTCTGCTCCTTTGTATCCAACCGATCCACTTTGCTCAAAGCACCGGGTCTTTAGCAAAACCGGCGGAAGCTAATTTCGCTATTATAGCAAATCGATCGGGTGGAGGGTGTACACACAGCAATGCTCATTTCAGCGGAACGGAAAAGAAGCTTCCCTCACTTGATATTTATTATTTTTGGGGTGTAGTTAAAGCTCTCCGTTTTTTTTTCTCTGTCCTTTTGTTTTGAAGGGACAATGAGAATACTACTTTTCCCGTTAGCTTTGAAGGACGCTAACGGAAAAGTATTAGCCAATCGCTCGTAAAATCGGACGTTTGTCACAAACCTGGTGCGTGTAGTCCCGAGGAGTCAATTCAAATGAAAAACCAGTCCTTAAAATAATTTCAGGAAACAAAATTTGCCATATATGCATATGTATTCGCCTACCCGGCTTAACCTTTTCGTTGTTGTTGTTTCTGTTTGTTTGTTCGTTCTGCTGGCTCATTTCAATGTTCTATTTTACAACCGTGATCCCGCTCTCGCAATCAGACTCTTCGCCGTGCAGCTACATACTTATGCTTTTTTGATGCTTTTTTTTTTTTTTATGGGTGCATTTTCATTTCTGCCAGACAGTAAAAAGAGCAGGGTGCAAGATGAAGAATCTGCAGGAGAAGCGGCGGCAGCATACATACACAGAGAGGACACCAGAGCGCTGTCCTATTGATCGCTATTATCTTAAATTCATCCGGGTGGCCATGCTAGTTACCATATATGCTAATCCGAGGTCAAGCGTGTCTTTTCCTATCCATATGAATGATGTCAAAACTGCAAGCCGGATGCACTTGGAATAATGCCGAAGAGAAGACTCTATGCTGGAACTTCAAACTGGGGGGGGGAAAAAAATCTATTTTCCTTCATTTAAAGTAAATGTAAAATAATTATAGTTCAGTTGTATTTAACTTTTTAGTACTATACAATTAATCTTTCATCTAAAGTGATTTTATAGAGTGGTTTGTGCACAATAACTGCCGAGCATGTCTGTGATCCCCATGTAGAAATACCGATGCATTCATATACAAGGTAAACTTCCCCAAACGGCAAGTCTTGTCTCTCGATGTATCTGAATATCGTATGCGCTGCTGTTTTGGCGTAGCCACAGCTGAACTGCGCTCAGAAGTCATTAGCCTTTGCTTTCCTCTTTGTCTTCAGCGGATGACTCACCTGGTGACCCGTGGCGGCGGAGAGAGACGGCAACTATATGAGGTAATGCATGTTATTTTCTCAAGTAGTGATTAGCTACCATTAGCTATCATTTTAGAGATGCAGATGACTGAGCATATACTAGATGTAAGGAAAGGGATGCGATGCGGCAGATGTTCGAAAGTCATTTCGTGCCAGTCGTTTTTTTCAAATTTGGAGAACTGATGCCAGCCATTTTTTTTTGGTGACCATTTTGACTCATTTTTGAAGGCTTACCGAAAATTTAGTTCTGTCACTATATAGACAAGGAGATTTATTTTTTTTGCATTTGTAATACCTCAAATATGTAAACAATGCTTATTATATATTCATTCATTCATTCATCTTCCGTACCGCTTGATCCTCACTAGGGTCGCGGGGGGTGCTGGAGCCCATCCCAGCCGTCTCCGGGCAGTAGGCGGGGGACACCCTGAATCGGTTGCCAGCCAATCGCAGGGCACACATAGACGAACAACCATCCACGCTCACACTCACACGTAGGGACAATTTAGAGTGTTCAATCAGCCTGCCATGCCTATTTTTGGAATGTGGGAGGAAACCGGAGCACCCGGAGAAAACCCACGCAGGCCCGGGGAGAACATGCAAACTCCACACAGGGAGGCCGTAGCTGGAATCGAACCCGGTACCTCTGCACTGTGAAGCCGATGTGCTAACCACTGGGCTACCGGGCCGCCGCTTATTATATAACCGACCACAAAAAGTGCACTTTGGTTGCAAAATAACTTTGTATGAACTTTTCATGAACGTTGAACTTTATCCAAGTTCTGTTCTCACCACCACACTGCTTTCGCACATCACCTTGCCACATGGATCAACTAACTGTACACACACACACACACACACACACAATGCAGGGACCAAGATCTCATCAAAGCCCCTCCTCCCATCTTGTGGTGATTTATCATTCTGGAAACATTCCTAAAGCCTTCATACTGACTAAGGATCTGCGCTAAGACCTTTATTAAATAAATAAAAAATAAAAAAATCTAAATGTAATTTTATGTTTTGGCATTAAATGAGTTCATTGACTTTTCTCTTTTCTTTTGACATGTATGAATAAGATGAATATCTTGAACATCTTTTCACTATGAAAGACGCTTACTACGGGATGTCAATTAACGGTTTTCTTTTTTTTTTTAAAACCCACTTGTATTGTATACAATCAGGCGGTGTGTCTCTCCATGCATGTTTGTGCAGGCTACCACTGAAGAAGCAGCATCACCCCCACGACCCCACACACACACATACAATATGGATCTTAATTAGCATAAGTGGCAACGGTTTGACCTTCCAAATTCCAGAATGAGCATTAGTGTCGAGATTAAAATGTCTGCTGGTGTATTATATTTATTTGCGAGTGCCGTTTAAATTTACCCTGATGATGTGGAATACGTTTTACAAATTAAATGCTGGAGGTCATGTAAAAAAAAAAAAAAATACTTTGCGAATGATGTGTGCTTCCATGAAGGAATTAATATGTTTAATTTGTCGTTTCATATCGACAGTAGTATTGAACTGTACACAGGGACATTTTTTTAAAAAATCAGGTTTAAAAGTATTTCTCTGTCACATTAAGAATGCAATACGCTACAAACCGCAGGTATTATTTATCAATGACACAAAACTCAATTGTTCTTTGCGGGTGAGTCATATCCAGTTTGATTGACATACGCCTGGCAGACATAAAGCACGGAGCCCAAAAACACGATTCAAAAATCTTAATTGTAGAAATTTGATGTCCTATTCTCCACGCTGCTTTTCACCACATATCGTTTTCTCTGTAGTTCCCAAAATAACTTCCACCTGTGACCCTGTCATCTGTGCATCATTAGATATTCCGTTCATGTTTATTCGATCATGCCGAGCGCCACGCCAGGCGTTAAGTTTTCAAATCAACACCACGGCGACATCTTCGCATAACTCCTGACGCCGTCATTCACGCGACCGTGTTTTAATTCGCTCGTGCATAGGAAGCGCCCGCGGCTTGATGAAGTTTGCCCTCAACCTCAATTAAAAGCATAATCATGCCAATAGAACAAACACAAGTCCTCGATTATATCAAGGCAGGATTTAATAGACTCCCAGCATGGGTGGGAGTGGTGGCTCAGTGTAATTTGTTACAAGACATGGAAGAAAGGGGGAGGAGGGAGGGGGGTGGTATAAGGGGGGAGAAAAGAAAAATGGCTCTGACTCAGATGCTTTTTATTTCTTGTGCTCCCACCGAGCGCCTCCCCTGTCCCCTGAGGTGTTGTTTGACCACTGTAATCACCCCCAGTGTGTGATCTTACAAGCGTGTCATATAAATGGCGGGCGGCGTTTGTTTGTTGGGTTTTTTTTTCTTCTTTTTTTTTCCCCCTATCCATAATATATCAGGGATCTACAGTAAATCCTTCAGACGTGTGCAGGAGAGCGATTGAGGGGGGTGGGGGGGGGGCGCGAAGGGGGATTTGGATCGGGGTGACTTGCTAATGGTGGAAGGAATAAAAGCTCTGAACAATGGGGAAGGAGTGGACACACACACACACACATGCACACACACACACACACACACACACACACACATACACACACACACATATCTATAGAAGTTAAGAGTAAAGGAGGCTGTGCATTGTGCACTGTGGCCTGCTCGCCTGAGAAGTGGTCATGAGAGAGTTTGGAGCTTAGGGGCGGGACTTAAGGTCGAGTTGATAGGCCCCTACTCGGTGCTATTTTCGAGTTATCCGCTGTGCCGATCTGACTCCAAGGTCGTCTTAAACCACATTCGGCTCTTCTTTCTCGCCAAACATTTATCATCTTTGTTCTTCCAGAAGCACCTGAGAGTGCTTTCTACCTGAGCGGCCACATGTGCTGACTTCCTGTTGCGGATATAACGGCGATGAGAAGCTGCTCACCAGAATGCAAATGAATACGAAAGCCGGTCAGAGAATGTACAATTGATTTGGTACTTATTGAGAAGTCTCCTAAACCAATGGCCTAATGGGGTTATTGTTGATTGTATTGATTGGCCAGGATGTAGGTAGCAAAGCTACCAAGCTCACCATTATGCTGATAGCAGTTGTTGTACCGTATTTTCTGCACTATAAGGCGCACCTAAAAGCATTCCATTTTCTCAAAATTCGACAGCGTGTCTTACAATTTGATGCGCCTTACATATATATATAATCATATACAGTATATATATATATGTATGGATATATACATATATATATACATATCCAGTAGGATATTACATATCCAGTGGTTAGCACGTCGGCTTCACAGTGCAGAGGTACCGGGTTCGATTCCAGCTCCGGCCTCCCTGTGTGGAGTTTGCATGTTCTCCCCGGGCCTGCGTGGGTTTTCTCCGGGTGCTCCGGTTTCCTCCCACATTCCAAAAACATGCGAGGCAGGTTGATTGAACACTCTAAATTGTCCCTAGGTGTGAGTGTGAGTGCGAATGGGTGTTTGTTTCTGTGTGCCCTGCGATTGGCTGGCAATCAATTCAGGGTGTCCCCCGCCTACTGCCCGAAGACAGCTGGGATAGGCTCCAGCACCCCCCGCGACCCTAGTGAGGATCAAGCGGCTTGGAAGGTGAATATATATATATATATAAAATGTGGATCAATATTCTGATTTCTTGGACGTACTGTTTTAAATGTTCTGTAAAGCGCTTTGTTACAGCTGCAGCGGTCAATAAAGCTGTATTGTATTGGCTTCCCTTTAGCACAGCTCCATCTAGTTGATCCATAACGCAACCTCAGCCACTACTGTAAATTAGATTTGATGCGCCTTATAATGCGGTGCAACCGCTATATGAAAACTGTTTAAAAAAAGAGGCCATTCATTTGAAAGTGTGCCTTATTCTCTGAAGGGCGGGAAATACGGTAATCGGTGCGATGTAGCTTTTTGTCTGTAGCTTTTGTTCCACCGAGCAGCGTCAGGAGCACCAACATCTCCTCACTTCAACGGGCGCATACCAGCGCCAAGTTGTTCTGCACTCGAGCAATCAGGACGGCGGATTAAACCTCGGTCACCTGTGAAAGGAACAAAATGAACATTTTCGAAAGGAAGGTTTTGTGTTTTTTGTTTTTGAAAAGGAGAGACAAGAAAGTCAAAGTGCTGCCCATGCGTGTGATCCGCGTACCAGGCTAGTCGAGGTTTCAATTTGGATACAAGTAATGCGGCGGCGCCGGATGCAGTAGCTGTTTTTTTTTTTGTACAGATACAGCAATTTTTTTTGTATCCCCGTCATGAAAATAAGAAGACAAAAAAAATGTACAAGAAATCTTAAGCTCGTCTGTTGAGTTAAGTTAGAGAACGTTATTGATGTCAGTTTGATGGTACATTTTCACATTCTGGGAAAAGATTTGCCGCCAATCATCAAGCAATTATAGTTGTTATCTTGGAAAAAAAAAATTCAAGAAGGCACATTGAAAGTAAACCAAACCAAACAAACCAAACGAAAGGAAAAAAGGATGATTCACCTTCGACAGCATCAGATTCGAGTTAGATGAGTGGACAGCTTATCATGTTATCAGGTTACAGGGTTTGATTTTCACAACCATAAACTGAAAGTCCAGTCAACAAGTCACACACAAAAGAAAACTAAACAAACCGACGCAGTTGAACAATCAAACAAAACCAAAGTAACGGCGATTTGCGTATCAGTCGTCATTGTTTTCTAGTCCAAAGAATAAACTCAAACGTGTACGGCGCATTTTAGCATCCCGGTTTTGCCGTGTGCATGGCTGAATATTTGACAGGATAGTAATAATTGTTTACAAGCCGGCCGTCTTGAAAAAAAGAAAGGGGGAAAAAAAATATGATGGATTATTGCTGTGGCTTTATAGCCACTACGTCACGACATCAATGAAACATTGATGTCGTGTTTTTTTTTTTTTCACAGACCTTAATAAAAGTAATTAAAAAAATACACAGAATGCGGTGTGACTCGCAGCTTTTGACTTTCATTTTAACGTGTGTTTGTGCCCGCGCGTTTTGCAGCTTCATTTGACGCATAAGCTGTGGCTAAAAGGTTTTTTTAAAAAAATAAATAAAAATTGGTCCTTGCGTTGAACTGGCGGCGCACAAACAGGTGCCCCTTTCGAGATTGCGCCGAGCAGAAATGAACTATTTTGCAAACGCTCGCCGCGCTGCTTTCCTCTGACTTTGTTCAGAGTTTACGGAAAGTGCAAACGCGCGCTGTCGCCACTGAAAAGTCAAACCCTTGCAAATTCAACCAAAACGTCGGGGAAAAAGTCCCACAGAATCAGAGAGGTGGAACTCCATGACGCCGTGAGAAAGGAAAGAATTGCATCGTGCTTTTTCTTTCGGTTTTTTTTTAACCCTTTCATGCATCCTGTAACCCGATAACATGATCAGCCGTCCACTGTCGTGACTGCCGTCCCCGAAAGGGTTAAAATTGTTTTGACCAGGAAGCAGAATTAGACTGAATGAAGCTTCTTGAACTATTGCACATAAATTAAAGAAATTCAGTACCTATTCCGCCACATCTGATAGAGTCAATTTGCTCACAGCTGGCAGGTCTGTTTCTTTGTGGCCCGGTCCCAAATGGGTCGAGGCCCGGTACCGGTCCGCGGACCGGTAGTTGGGGACCATTGACTTAGAGGTTAATTCGGCACAAAAAAAAATCAAAAGGTGGCTTCGCATTGCCAATCTTGAAATAGCATGCTTGGTTATAAATTCATTCATTCATTCAGTCATCTTCTGAGCCGCTTGATCCTCACTAGCGTCGCGGGGGGTGCTGGAGCCCATCCCAGCCGTCTCCGGGCAGTAGGCGGGGGACACCCAGGATCAGTTGCCAGCCAATCGCAGGGCACACAGAGACGAACAACCATCCACGCTCACAATCACACCTAGGGACAATTTAGAGTGTTCAATCAGCCTGCCACGCATGTTTTTTGGAATGTGGGAGGAAACCGGAGCACCCGGAGAAAACCCACGCAGGCCCGGGGAGAACATGCAAACTCCACACAGGGAGGCCGCAGCTGGAATCGAACCCGGTACCTCTGCACTGTGAAGCTGACGTGCTAACCACTGGACTACCGGGCCGCCTTGGTTATAAATCAGTTCCTTAATTAACACCCAAATATTATTCACAACAATCCGGTTCACTGTTTATTGATGGTGACCGTTTGAAATCGGAGAAAAAGATTTTAATCCGCAATTTTCTTTGCTAAGATGCCTGAGCTTTATTACCCCACGTTACGTAAAATAAAGCGAGAAAGGGCATTTTACCTGCTCTTTTTTTTTCTTTCTTATACTACAGTTTCCACTCCATTTTTCTCAACCTCCCAAAAGAAAATGTGAGCGAGTGACAGCCCCTGCAGACCGTGTGCGGAAGGGGAGAATGAGCGCGAGCGAACTGAAAGGGAAGTGTGATGGAGGGATGATGGATCGTGTGCTCGCACTGGAAAGCTGTCACAAGTGTCCTCAGCAGGTGTAAATATGTCACACACACACACACTCACACACACACACATACACACACATACATGCACAAAGGCCCAGACAGTAGTTCCCACCCAAGTGTGCCACTTTTCCATCTCGCTGTGCGAAAAGAGCTCTGAAGAGGCGGGGCTATTTCTTTCAAAGTATTCCGAAAGGGACTCAGGAAGGGAGAGAGCTCAGAATGAAGTCTTAGCTTCACCCTTTCACTTCCCATCAGATCCACAGTGAGGAGGAGGAGTGACCGGGATGACATTTCCTCTTTGATCTCTCGATAACTCCGCAAGCTCCCTTCGCCACTTTTCCCCGACTGGAGCGAACGTCTGCGAAAAACGCGAGTCATTCAGAACGCTATGAAACTTTTCATATTATAAGCCACGCGTCGAGTCGCAACTTTAAATTTTTATTTTATTTTATAGTTTGTTTAGCGGCAAATGTCTGAATGATTAATTGTGCGACGTCAACCTCTCACTTTGCAGGCAAATTAAATGTGATCCTTCATTAACTCGTGACGTTTCAATTCCAAACAGCCATGATGGAGGCATTGAGCCATTTTGCAATATAGAATCGGAAAGCTCCATCCAAGGAGCGTGTGTGTGTGTGCACACGTGTAAGAATTTAGCTGCAGTTTGTGTCAGAAGTAACGCAGGAACATTTTGAGGTTTCATGGGGGGCGGGGATTGGAACTGCCATTATTAGTGTCATCATAATGTGCAGTGAAAAGAATTTTGGGGCAATCTGAATTTTTGGCATGTGAATTGAATGAGCGGAATGTTTTATTTTTTTCAAATGGAAACCCCTCCAATGTGAAGCTGTTTTGTTGAATATATCGTTGAGATTGAAAAGTGTGATTTTTTTTTGTGGGTATTTTAATATTGAAATTGTAGAACTTTTTGGTCAATCGTAATTTCACGTTGAAAGTCATTGCCAATGTGAATTGAATGAGCTGGAAAGTTAAAATTAGAAATGGAAGCGACAGCTGTCACTGTCAATGAGAGTGAAAGGGAATTTTTGATGGGAACTTATTTGGGGAAAATTTTTGGTTTGCATTTTTGGTACCGGTAAGTCAAAACTCGTGGCATGCAAATATAATTCGCGGAATGTTTTATAATTTTAAGCGCAAAGGATTTTAATCTGTTTTGTCGAATTTGTCATTTGGAATGAAAAATAGGATTTTTTTGGTGGGTACTTTAATTGGTGAAAATGTAGGGGTTTTTTTGGTGAATGGTAAATTATGTCACGTTGAAAATTGTTCCCATGGTAAATTAAATGAGCTGAATGTTTAGAATTCTAACTGGGAGCAATGTGAATCCGTTTTTTTTTCTCATATAGGGGAATGAATGTGTCAGTTTAAACCAAACATTAAAAAAAGAGCATTTTTCTAGTTCACGATGAGCGATTTTAATACTGCAATTACACTAACTCCAATTGCACCGAGCAGTGTTTTTGTCCACTTGCGGAACCACTTTTCCAGGAATATTAGCTTGCTGCAGCTCTCTTCAAAAGTGCTCATTGGAAGTCCTTCAGTCTGCATTAATGGATTTTGCCGGCACAGAAAACACTGCCAACGTCCTACATTGTATCCCTGGAAAATTGACAGGTAACGCAAACAGTTAGCGGGGGAGCGCCATTATCATTCATCTGGAAAGTGTAGTAAGTTCGATTACTACTCCGGCCTTTTCCAAACTGCGAGAGTAAGAATTCTTGGGACCTGGGGGAACTCCGTTACAGCTTCGGATGCGGGTGACTATTCCGTTTGTAGATCCTTGCCATGCATCTTATTTGAGTGGCTGAAAATAGAGGCGGCTTTATATTCAGGATGAAGGCTTTGCCTCTCCATTAGGAGGACCCGCATCATGAGCGAGCGCCTCATGTGTCCTTGGAGGGAGCTGAATGCCAGACGCAACCCGCAGCTCCTCTCCAAATGAGACGGCCCGACTTCACAGGACTAATGGCGCATTTTGTAAAGTCGCCGTAAAAGTCACAAGTACATTACACCGGGGGAGGAGATGCCCTTGTGGGGGGGTCAACGTTTTAGTATGAGAAGTACACCAGACTATTTTGTCAAAGATGTCAGGTGCAGCACCAGCTGGACAAAAGATACATTTACTGTTGGTAAAGTGTAACAACCTATTCATAGCTACTGCCCGAAGATTGACACGTGAGGGAGAGTGTGTAAGAGAGAGAGAAAGAGAGAGATGTAGATTGCATAACATGTTTAGCCATTGGCTACTGTTTTTTTTTTGCGGTCCAATTACTTCCAGGATGCCAATGTTATCTTAGTGGAATTTTGAGTTGTATGACATCAGAGGGTGTCATCACTTCAAAATCTCACATACATTACCTTTCAAAACCTCAGAACAAACATCCGCTAAGATGTTTTCCATACTGCAGCTTTGCTATCATGCAATTACATCTGAGTGATGAATGCGCGACTCAGAGCCGGGGTAGCTCGAGCTTGGGCGGTGAACAACATTCGCTCTTGTTCTCACTCCACTCGTGCATATCTCAGAAATTGGGAATGGCTTTCCCGTTTCTACCCCCCTCCCCGCCCCCCAATTGTGCCCAGTCAGCGCGTGTCGTTGGACAATACCTCTTCATATAACATCATGATGATTTGAAACTCTACATCATGCAAATTTTTTTTCAATCAAATATAAGCCCCTCTTTTTTTTTTTTTTTTTTAAACATCTTCCCCTTCACTGCCCCCCGGCTGTCCTAAAAGCCTACTTGGATTTGGAGCCATCTCCAACTTCAAAAGGGGTAAGACGGAAGAAGGAGTGGCGATACATCAGGTGGGAGAAGGAGTATGTGGAAATGGACTTGAAAGGAGATAGACCAAAGTGTGTGGGAAGGGGGGAGGGGGTAAAAGGGCAGCAGGAGGGGCGCGATCACCTGAAAAGTGAGGGAGCGGGGATCATGTCACCTTTGGAGCCCTTTCAAAGTGCTCAATTAGACATTTCAGAAAAAGAGACTGCAGAGAATTTGGGGCAATGTATTGATTTTTTTTTCTCTCTCTCTTTCAGCATGTGAGGGAAGCCACGAGGAATTCCACTGAAAAATCCGAGGTAACCCAAACGCCAATGACAGGACCAAATCCATAATGGTGGAGGCGTTTCTCTTCCCTCGCTGTTGTCAGCATAAAATATCTCAGGCCAGTAAAGTGATACGACCATTACTTGTTTATGGTGCCGGGTAAAGGGAAGGAAGCACTCTTTTCAAATCGCTTTTCATTCCCGACACGTACACTTTGGCCTTTTAATTTTCCATGTTACCCTATAATAAATCTGCTAAACATCATTCTAAGGCTAACAGGGGAAGAGGGCGGATATGTCCGTGTCATGCGGTTTGTTAATCTAATCTACGGCTATTGTTACTTACCATGCAGCCCATACTGGAACTCGCATGCATATATTACTCCCACATTACGGCCCGACATTCTAAACAGTGGCGATGCCCTCAAGACAGAACGTAGCGATGCAAGACGACGTCTCAATTGTTGCCCTGCCTTAACAATAAGTCAACTTGTCGATTCAGTCCATGTGGAACAGTGAAAGCAACAGCCGTAACAGTAGACACAGCAGATTCTAATAAGGTAGGCATTAATGCTCAGACTGACAATGACGGAATGAGATGTTAATTGAACGAGAGGTTCATGGCAATTTTGTGGCTGCACTTATTTAAAAAAAAAATGGCACGGGTAGCATACGAAAGGCTAACTCCGGACAGCAGATCAGCCACAGATATAATGTACACTACATTCCAACATTAGACAATATTTATTGCGTAAATGTATGCCCCTACTTGAAAATATAACCTCTGTCGTAGAGGTACTAGCACTTTTGTCTTTGCAAATAAAGTTGGCCAATTTTGTGGTTGTAATGATTTAAAAAAAAAAAACATAGCTAGCATACGAAATGCTAACTATGTACCGGTACAGCACAGCAGATCAACCTCAGATATAATGTACACTACATTTGAAAATTAGCCTATATTTATTCCATAAATGTATAGCACCACTTGAAAATAAACCACTCTAGTGGAGGTACTAGCGCTGTTGTCTTTTCAAATAAAGTTGTTGACCAATTTTGTGGTTGTACTCATAAAAACAATGACACGGCTAGCATACGAAAGGCTAACTATATACCGGTACAGCACAGCAGCTCAACCACAGATATAATGTACACTACATTCGAAAATTAGCCTATATTTATTCCATAAATGTATAGCACCACTTGAAAATAAACCACTCTAGTGGAGGTACTAGCGCTGTTGTCTTTGCAAATAAAGTTGTTGACCAATTTTGTGGTTGTACTCATAAAAACAATGACACGGCTAGCATACGAAAGGCTAACTATGTACCGGTACAGCACAGCAGCTCAACCACAGATATAATGTACACTACATTCGAAAATTAGCCTATATTTATTCCAGAAAAGTATAGCACCACTTGAAAATAAACCACTCTAGTGGAGGTACTAGCGCTGTTGTCTTTGCAAATAAAGTTGTTGACCAATTTTGTGGTTGTACTCATAAAAAAAATGACACGGCTAGCATACGAAAGGCTAACTATGTACCGGTACAGCACAGCAGCTCAACCACAGATATAATGTACACTACATTCCAACATTAAACAATATTTATTCCATAAATGTATAGCACCACTTGAAAATAAACCACTCTAGTGGAGGTACTAGCGCTGTTGTCTTTGCAAATAAAGTTGTTGACCAATTTTGTGGTTGTACTCATAAAAACAATGACACGGCTAGCATACGAAAGGCTAACTATGTACCGGTACAGCACAGAAGCTCAACCACAGATATAATGTACACTACATTCCAACATTAGACAATATTTATTGCATAAATGTGTGTCCCTACTTGAAAATATCTATAACATCTGTAGTGGAGGTACTAGCGCTGTTGTCTTTGCAAATAAAGTTATTGACCCAAAGTCATCCTCGTGGCTGCATTGTTTCACCTCAACAGTGTCCTCTAAATTTCACTCGCCAATATTCTAATGGTATTATGCTCAAATCTCCGGTTGCTTTCATGACACTTAAGCATCCCTTTACCAATTCAACACTGGCTTTATCTGCCTGACAATGGCAGACTCCATTCAGGGGAGAAAATAGGCGCTAACATGTCTTCTCCCTTGAGGGGAAGGAAAGAAAAAGGCTCCCTCCACAGTTAGCGGAATTACGCTAACAAATTGGATACGGTTCAAGTGAGATTAAAGGTTCATTTACAGTATACAAGTCAAACTAACCTTTGCATAACAATCGCTTGTGCACGTGTGCGTGCGTGCGTGTGTGTGTCCCCACTTTAACAGTTGGATGCGGGGGATCATTTCCCAAAGTGGGTCAGAAAATGTACAGGGCGTTTGAAAGCTGATGGCGTTTGCTCTCCAGCGACGATACATAAACATGTTCATTAAGACTTGATGTAGCCGCTTTATGATTATTTCATTGTACCAGTTGGTGTCAATATCTGGCCAGGACGAGGTGGAACCTCCTCTTATAAAACACGTTGGCTTGGAACTCAACTCCAACTGATTGGTAGAGCGCCTCACAGTACCACCGTGGCTGAAACCAAATGCTAAATGAAAATCAAACTTCATTTGAAATACAGTATATGAAAAGAATAAATCATATATTATTTTTTAATACAAATAAAATTGGTCGGTGACATGGGAGTCACACTGATAATGGTCGTGATAAGTCTACGAATCGGATCATATGTTAATCACTAGCATATTGCGCCAACAAAGCGGACGCTCTTTTCTTATATAACCGTCATTAGCTTACAGCTTAAATTCTTGAACGTACCGTGCTAAAGAAAGCCTCATTAAACATTTGGGGGGTATTTTTATGTTTTTGTTGAACCTTTCTTCATCCAAAACGTGAGTTTAATATTTAGCGACTCCATAATCCATAGTAGACGCTACAATGCAACATGTTTCCCTCTTCTATCGCCGCCATGCTACCAATTTTGTCCAAGTCCCGACATGCATTCTCTCACCTTTGCCAATCACCGCGGATGCTAACACCACTAGCACTACCAGGGTCAATACCTGAGCTGTGGGATTGTTCTTGTCAAAATGTAATTGCTAGCTGTACTATTCCTTCCAGACGGTACGTGAAGTGGATGATAAGTGGATCATAACAGTAAACAATTGAAGACCAAAGGGGGGGAAAAAAGCATCTTTCCCTACATGCTTTGATGTTTTATCCGGCTCTGTAGGTTTGGAGTCAGGTGAGGTAAGAAAATACAGTATTATTGTTACTGATACATGTCAAATTCTAATAACCACTATGTTTCATAAATGGGAAAGAAAATGGTCAAGCGAGCCACAAAGTAAATGTTTGCGCTAACACTGCAAGTATAGTATGCTAGCTGATGTTTTGGTTGGTACGACAGTTGTGTAACTATTCATTCTTTACATTTTATTCACATTTATCGATATGGAGCATTTTGTATGCTACGGAGACTGAATTCCCACATGGAATATACTGTATTACATTAAGTCAAGAACCGGAAGTGTAACTGCCTCACTTTTCAGTTAGTGTATACCATTTCAGAACGACTGATATGCTTCAGACTGTTCAACTGTATTGATTTTCCTCAAAAAGAAAATATTTTAGCTGCTAAGGTTATTTTAATGGTTGACATGAGATTGTTTATTTGTGATTGACTGAATTTTTCACTTCTCGGAGAATTTACTGCCTTCCCTTTGTAGGTGAAGATTTCATTTTCCACAAAAGATATAAGCAGAACTGCAAACCAGTACACATGCCCACTTTTGACACATCGTCAAGTCAACTTGTAAAACCTCAAAATCATAACTTTGCTGTTTTTCATAAATCTGACCTTCTTTTGGGAGAAGGATTCCCCCCCCCCCCGCCAAAAAAAAAAGTCATGAAAACTCCTGCGTATTATGCTGACATCTCTCATAACAGCTGTTCAAATCGTGACGCTCGATGTGACCTTACCCGAAAATATTGGTTGTTTTCCGAATTGTACGCCTCCGGGGGGTAGCGCCAGTGTCCGTTAAAATCCCATGTGCATATGGGCTCATGTCCTAAAAAAAATCCTTCACGATAATTAAGTTCAAATGTTGGCGGCCCGGTAGTCCAGTGGTTAGCATGTCGGCTTCGCACTGCAGAGGTACCGTGTTCGATTCCAGCTCCGGCCTCCCTGTATGGAGTTTGCATGTTCTCCCCGGGCCTGCGTGGGTTTTCTCCGGGTGCTCCGGTTTCCTCCCACATTCCAAAAACATGCGTGGCAGGCTGATTGAACACTCTAAATTGTCCCTAGGTGTGAGTGTGAGTGCGAATGGTTGTTCGTTTCTGTGTGCCCTGCGATTGGCTGGCAACCAATTCAGGGTGTCCCCCGCCTACTGCCCGAAGACAGCTGGGATAGGCTCCAGCACCCCCCGCGACCCTAGTGAGGATCAAGCGGCTCGGAAGATGAATGAATGAATGAATGAATGTTGCATAATGACTCACTGAGTGACAGCCCCTCCCCTCACGTATGACTTTTTTTTTGAAGTGATATGCTGAATCCCCCAAATCGCGGCAATTACTTTCACATAAGCTCAGATAGCTACCGCGGCCAAACTATAAAAATCAGTTCCAAGTTGCCGTAAATTAACAGCAATATTCCGAAGAGTTCATATCATAAAGAAGAGGAAATAAGCTCACCCGAGTATTTGTGATGGGATGCGACAAGCGGGAGATGAGTTTGCGGTCAAAGCCGGTGTGTTGTGTTATTGTCTCGCCGGCAAAAGGACACGGACGCTGTACGCGGTAACACGCACGGAGGCCCAAATGAGGAAGGTTGTACCAGAGTGGCAAACTAGCCTAAAGTACTACTCCCACAAAGGTTGTAAAAACACAATTTTTCCAGTTGCCATTTTGTCATTTGCAATAACAAAAAGGCCATTTCTACTTTTTTTTTTTCTTTTCAAGAGCGTGGGTACAACCATAGAGGCAAGTGCACCTCGCTGTTCATCCCCCCCCCACATGCGAGCGGGTGCTGTCTGGGTGATGGCCATTATGGCTCGTGCTAGTGCCTCCACCGGGATCACTGAAGTGTTGGAACTAACAAGCTTGGGAAGGCAGACAGCAGATGCACAAATGGGATTTTTTGTCCAGAAAGCTTTTTGAGTTTGCTTCACCAGAGACACAGGCGGGAGAGGAGGGCTGCTTGAGTTATGCGCCACCAGAATGAGATGATTGCATCTGATAATCTTGCTAATGATCTACACAGGAGAGAGAGGGGTGCATCAAGAAAAAAAAAAAAAAAAAAGGAGAGCGAACCACACCGCCGCATCCTCGACTCAGCCCGATGCTCTTTCATTCTTTTCCCGCGCAAGCAAGCTGTGCGATATTCCTTGTTATCAACATCAATCCATCAGCAGATATCTCGCAATTCCCAAACACACTTTTATAACTTTCATACACAAGCACAGTCAGTACATTCTCTCTCTCTCTCACCCTCTCTTTCCTCCAAAGTTGAATTCATGTTCTGAAGACATGATTCTGAGCAGATCAGGTCAGCACGGGATGGTTCAGAACCCTGATTTGGCTTCGTTCCACCACGGGGTCAGTCATGACTCAATAATTTTTGTATTGACCCTCATACTTTGTCCCTTTGTGTTTGTTGTGGACTTTTTTGAGCATTTTTGGCCACGAAATTCATCAAGGGGGAGACTCTGTGCTTGGTGGTTGCACCTTCTCTGCATCATGGCTATACCAGCACTGTTTTTGACTGTCGTTGTTGGACAGTCCCAGGGCGCTTGTGTCTTGCGCCTGTAATGGGCAGCATTTTTCACAGCCCCGCTTTGTTCAGCGGAGAGATCGGTGCTGTTGAACGGTCTGCGGCTGGATGGACGTAAGGCTTGAGGAGCCGACGATGAGAAGAAAGGAGCGTTAGCGCGGAGCGCCGATGCGGATTTGGAACTGGGAGTCGCGGCTTGGAGTTTGAAGCGGATTACGTGGGACAGGAGAAGTGAACTAATCTCTTTTCGTCAATGGATGCTACAGCTTCGTTTTTGCTTTCAAAACTTAGCTTGTAGCAGACGTGTGCACATTTTCACCTCTGATCCACTGGTGAAAGGACACTTTGATCCTCTCCTCTTTCATCTATAACTGCTTCAGACAACAAAGTATATGCAGAAAATTGGTGAAGATTGCACGACTGTCTGTGTCCTATGTGTTGTGTTTTTTTTTGTTATTTTGACTTCAAAATGGCGCCGCGAGAGTGGCTGCCTTTCCAGCAGCTCCTATATTTTGTTGTTCTACTTCTTCCTTTCATAACTTTGCTGCTGTGAATTGGGAATTTCTCCATTGCGAGACTAATAAAGGGTTTCTTATCTTATCTTATCTTATCTTATCTTATACGTTGAAAGTCGAATCCAAGTCGATAAATCACCGGTGATTTTTTTTTTGGTCCCCAACCATTTCTGCACCATGGGCTGGTTTCCCTGTAAAGACATATTTCAGCGGACCGGCACTGAAACAATTATAATTATAAGTTGAAATACAACTTGTAATTGAGGTGAATGTAGTTGTTGCAATTAGTGGCAGATTTTTTTTCCTGTTTCTGTTTCACTGGTTAAGCTTTTAGCTTCCGGCCATCCAGTACGTGCAGCCATCCGGGTTGCAACTGATATCGGGCGAAAGGTAGATGTCACCTTGGACTGCCCAAAAAAAGAAAAAAAAAAGAATACGCACCAGGCCCTGAATTTCTTAACCCTTTCATGCACCAATAACGACAACCTCTAACCTGATAATATTGATAAGCTGTCCACAGTAAGTCACCACTGTCCCTAAAAAGGTTTCAAGACAATCACCTCATTTCACACATGAGACCAAATCTGTACCGGTTAAAATGCCCCCGCCCGACGATCGTTCTCAACTGGCGACAATAGACACAAACTGAACTGACGTGAGCCACGTTGTCGTCTCAAAACACATTTTAGGGTAAGACACTGATGGAGGAGGCTCCATTTCCCTTTGCCAGCTCGCTTACGGTTTGATTTGGGAGCAAGCCACTTCATCTTTGCGGCATAATGAATAAACAGAGAGCGATCAGTCCAATTACCCCCTCATTGGCGAGGCGTTCCAGCGAGGGATGGCCTGCGGAGAGAGTGAGTTGTCTGCCGTTGTGGCTGAGCTGCATCAGGGGCACCTGCTGCCCCGCAACCTTCGCTTTGTATGAATCTCACTTTGTCTGTACAGGAAGAGACTCTCGTTTAAAAAAATAAAAATAAAAAAAATGGTGACCAAGATATGATCCCAGTGGGAAGGACAAGAGCGGACAGCACTTTCTCTGTCGTCTACGAGATTAAAAGGTCACGACCTTGTGTCAGCGCATCGGCTTGTTTTTGTACTTGCAGATTTCAAGGACAGTGAATGCTCTTTTTTTTTTTTTTTTTTTTCTTCCCCCACCGACAAAGGCTGTTCTTCCTGCTCAGAAGATTCTTGCTTTTTGCAAGTGAGAGTTCATCCACAGAGCAGCACAATGCAGCCTTGGAGTAAGTGAATGTAATTAAGATTTTTACAATACACCAGGGCAGCACAGTGGTCGACTGGTAAGCACAGGGCGGAGGTGCAGGGTTCGATTCCGGCTCCGGCCTTCCTGTGTGGAGTTTGCATGTTCTCCCCCATGCTTGCGTTGGTTTTCTCCGGGTACTCCGATTTCCTCCCACATTCTAAAAACATGCACGGCAGGTTACTCTAAATTGACCCGAAATGTGGGTATGAGTGCCCCCATGCTTGCGTGGGTTTTCTCCGGGTACTCCGATTTCCTCCCACATTCTAAAAACATGCACGGCAGGTTACTCTAAATTGACCCTAAATGTGGGTATGAGTGCCCCCATGCTTGCGTTGGTTTTCTCCGGGTACTCCGATTTCCTCCCACATTCTAAAAACATGCACGGCAGGTTACTCTAAATTGACCCAAAATGTGGGTATGAGTGCCCCCATGCTTGCGTTGGTTTTCTCCGGGTACTCCGATTTCCTCCCATATTCTAAAAACATGCACGGCAGGTTACTCTAAATTGACCCGAAATGTGGGTATGAGTGCCCCCATGTTTGCGTTGGTTTTCTCCGGGTACTCCGATTTTCTCCCACATTCTAAAAACATGCACGGCAGGTTACTCTAAATTGACCTGAAATGTGGGTATGAGTGCCCCCATGCTTGCGTTGGTTTTCTCCGGGTACTCCGATTTCCTCCCACATTCTAAAAACATGCACGGCAGGTTACTCTAAATTGACCCTAAATGTGGGTGTGAGTGCAGAGGGGCTTAACTGAAGCAACACAGATTTCTGATGATATTATATAATCTCGTACTAATTTCCTGTTTTATTGTCACAGTGAATGAAGAAACTTATTGAACAAGAATGACCCGACCTCTTTGGAATCACTTGACTTCTCAGGTAGGCAAACGTGTTGTTAACATGTTTTTTCAAAGTCATACATAGTAAACCAGAATTCATATATATATTTTTAAAAAAGGCGTTAACAACTCCCCAACACTTGGTACAGCCCTTAGACACCGTCTGATTGGTGGACGCACACCTGGTGATGAGAAAAGCAGGAAGTGACGCGTCTCCATCTCCGTTTGACTGCAAGTGGACTTTGTCAGGTAATTAACATTGATCCTTTTATTTCAATCACATTTTTCACAACTGTTGCGAGGAACATAAAGACAACAATTAAAATAACAGGACAGAAGGAAATGCGGTATTCATTTTGAATTGAAATATCCAAAGCTCATTTGCACAGTGGCATTTAGCATGCAAGAGTGTACCCTTTTGTGGTGCACGTGTAGCTGTTAGTAGTGGAGAGAGAGAGAGCGAGGCAAGATTGACGTCTCAGTATGAGGACGCCGGGTTCATAGATGACCAATTTACATGAGCTTCTTGTTTGTCTTCTGCCTCCTGGACTGTTTATCTGCAGGGAGCAATCTACTAATATCTGGATTGAGCTCTTGTACAGGATCTCATTAGATTGTGCTGTACTTAATGAAGTGCCCCGTGAGTGGGGAATGTGCTCTGGTCATTTGATGCACCTGACCTCAGTCACATAAATTGGTTTCATCACCACTTGTCGCAGCAGGATGCTTGGCTGTAGCTTTCGGGCATGACGTAATGTTGACTTTTCACGTCTCCATGTAAATAACTTGCTTTTACATGGCAAGTTATTCACTGCCGTGAAACAAGAATGCACTTGTTATCCTTGAAGCGCACGCGTGCGTCTCTCGTGGGTGGCTGATGCAAACTTGTTTTTTTTTTTTTTTTCCCCATTTCCATAAAATGATACGCTTATTGCTGTGAGGGGACTCATCTCTTTCAGGATGCTTTTGGTTCCATTACATGTGTCAGAATTTTGAAAAGACTCTCATTGCTTCCATACAGTTGTCGCAAGCGGCCGTCGGGCTAAATTGAATCACTGTTGTGTCAAAGGCAAAAGCTTAAGCGGGGATGCAGTGTTGTTCGAAGCGGAGCGTTATCAGCTTTCATCGATATGTTCCACAATTGACAAGTATGATTCGCCAGGGTACACACAAACCAATTTTTACAAACTTAATTCGTGTTTGAAGTAGGCCAATCCATTTTTTTAGATGACGAGCACAAACACATTTATAGTAGTACCAACTTTGACATGTAGGAGGCAGCGTTGGCGTTATATGCGGCAATCGTAGCAGGTAGCAGTCGCCGTCACCGGAGCAGTGGAAATAACTACAACTAATTGGATTGTACTCTATCTTAAAGATACAAGTCAGTTAAAAAAATATTAATAAAATAAAATAAAAAGAGAGCGAAAGAAAATGGGAATGATGCATCCCATTCTGATGTCATGGTCGGACTGAGAGTTAACGCTCAATCGTGAGCTAGATTTCCACAAAGACGTATTTAACGTCCATCCATCCATCCCGACGTGCGGTCATGTCGGCAATTTTCGAAGTAACGGCTACAACGATCCATCCATCCATCCATCATCTACCGCTTATCCGTCGCCGGGTCGCGGGGGCAACAGCTTTAGCAGGGAAGCCCAGACTTCCCTCTCCCTAGCCACTTCTTCCAGCTCTCCCGGGGGGATCCCGAGTCGTTCCCAGGCAAGCTGGGTGACATAGTCTCTCCAGCATGTCCTGGGTCTTCCTCTGGGTCTCCTCCCGGTGGGACATGACCGGAACACCTCACCGGGGAGGCGCTCAGGAGGCATCCGAATCAGATGCCCAAGCCACCTCATCTGGCTCCTCTCGATGTGGAGGAGAAGCGGCTCGACTCGGAGCCCCTCCCGGATGACTGAGCTTCTCACCTTATCTCTAAGGGAGAGCCCGGACACCCTGCGGAGAAAACTCATTTCGGCCGCTTGTATCCGGGATCTCGTTCTTTCGGTCACGACCCATAGCTCGTGACCATAGGTGAGGGTTGGGACGTAGATCGACCGGTAAATTGAGAGCTTCGCCCTTTGGCTCAGCTCCTTCTTCACCACGACAGACCGATACAACGTCCGCATCACAGCAGACGCTGCACCGATCCGCCTGTCGATCTCCCGCTCCCTCCTACCCCCACTCGTGAACAAGACCCCAAGATACTTGAACTCCTCCACTTGGGGTAAGATCTCCTCCCCGACCCGGAGGGGGCACTCCACCCTTTTCCGACTGAGGACCATGGTTTCAGATATGGAGGTGCTGATTTTCATCCCAACCGCTTCACACTCGGCTGCGAAACGCTCCAGTGAGAGTTGGAGAGCCCCGTTTGAAGGAGCCAACAGCACCACATCATCTGCAAAAAGCAGGGATGCAATACTGAGGCCCCCAAAACGGACGCCCTCAACAAATGTATTTAACGTCTACATCTCCTCCATTTTCTCCAATATTCATGCCAGCACTGCGCCAAAATAGCACTCTGAAATCACTCTCCCAGCCTCCTTCCTATTGGATGCACTTTCCAACATCACCCGCACCACTGCTGTTAAATAAAACGTATTCTTCAGCACTACCTCAAATTATGCCCGATTTTAACGTAAGCTACTTCGCTTCTGCGATGAAGTGCGGCCCGGCTCGCGCAAGCGAAACAATCGGTGTTTTTTTTTTACAGTCTTTGTGGGCACTCGTGTTAGTCTTCTCAATTATTTAAAAAAAATCACCCTGGTCGCCATGGTAATGGAAACCACTAACTCGACGCCATCAGGATAGCTGGCGGCTGTTTTGATCTGTAGGGCAATTACGCAAGTCTACTTTAAGTCATCCTTTGTAAATTGAGTCGGGGAAGATTGAAAAAGAATAATTGTGCTCATATTAAAAATAAAATAAAATAAAACAGGGCGGCCCGGTAGTCCAGTGGTTAGCGCGTCGGCTTCACAGTGCAGAGGTACCGGGTTCGATTCCAGCTCCGGCCTCCCTGTGTGGAGTTTGCATGTTCTCCCCGGGCCTGCGTGGGTTTTCTCCGGGTGCTCCGGTTTCCTCCCACATTCCAAAAACATGCATGGCAGGCTGATTGGACGCTCTACAATTGTCCCTAGGTGTGAGTGTGAGTGCGAATGGTTGTTCGTTTCTGTGTGCCCTGCGATTGGCTGGCAACCGATTCAGGGTGTCCCCCGCCTACTGCCCGGAGACAGCTGGGATAGGCTCCAGCACCCCCCGCGACCCTAGTGAGGATCAAGCGGCTCGGAAGATGAATGAATGAATGAATAATTGTGCTCATATTAAAAAAATAAAATAAAATGAAATAAAACAGTTGGGATACTTGATGCTTTGCACAGTGGCACCAGGAGTCACACACAAGACAGATCATAGGACTTCAAAGCTCTTGTTTCTGGGGACGTTACGAGTCCGGGGGGCTTTTCCTAGTGCCGGCTTAATCCATTTAAATAAAAAGTAGATAAATCTAACCAAGAACGCGGGTGGAAAAGTACACAGCTGTGCGCGCTTCAAGCCGTAGCATTGTCGTCTCGCAATTTTTGCATCCAATTGTTTTTTTTTTTGGGGGGGGGGTGGATTTTCGTGACTGCTTCAAATGATCTTGTCACCACAATGACAATGGAACCATTTCAGCAATCATGTGGTGCGTTTTGCCTCCTCACACATCCCCTCCCCATGTCGCGTCCAAGCAAGCGTGCGGTGATGCGGCACCGAGGCTTGCTGCGGGGCGCTTTCACTCTTCCCTCCACCAGCGCGCCCGCTTGACGCACAGCAGCACCTCCCCAACCGTTCCATCACTTTGTTCCAAGTCCTGGATTACGCACAGTGGTTCACTCCCACCCTCCACAGCCCCCCCGACCCCCGCCGATTGGCTCTTTTTTTTTCTTCCTCCTCTCACGCGCACAAATGCAACCGTGAATATTTGACAAGTTGCGATCGAGACTCCCCGGGTGGAAGAATCGAGCACAATGGGACTATGGCGTTGTGGTACTTTTTCTCTTTCGTTCGCCCTGCTCCTGCACGTCTTTCACGCCAAGTTTGGGGTGCGAGCGGGAATAAGTTTTACAGCGGACAGGCGGTTTTACCGTTTGGAGTCTCGCGTTGGCCGCGACGAAGCGTACTCGGGAGTCTCGATTCAACTTTTGGACGACAACTCCGAGCCAAAGTGGCGTGAAAAGACGCGGGTCGGGACCGAGGCACCGAAAACGGAGCCGATTGAAGGAAAGGCGTTTTCTGAGAGAAAACGTGTGCTTCGAAGGAGCGTCCGAGGGGCTCCCAGCTACAGAACCGAATATCGGCGCGCGGGCGAGGAAGCCAAAGGTGCTCACCCGAGGCAAAGTGATCCGCACCTGGACACTTCCACTTTCGCTCTGTCGGGAGATTCTGCACACAACCAGGCGATGGTTCACTGGTCCGGACACAACAGCAGCGTGAGTCCCCCCTGCCCCTACGCATTTAACATTCTAACCTTATTATCCACATTGGATTTTTACGCACGGACGGTCTCTGTGCGTAAAAGGCGCATTCGGCTCCAAATATCGCAACGTTTCTGTCCAATAACATCTCGAAACGAGCAACACGTGTTGTTTCTTTGCGCAATATGCACCATCGAGTGCATCTGCTCGTAAAAAGCGGTGCTAAATGTGTGCGCGACTGCGCGTAAAGGGAACTGCGGTTTCGCAGCCAAAACTGCCGTAGCCGTCATCTTCTATTCCAACGTAAAGCGACTTTAAAACGTCCATTTAAAACCCCGCTGGAGAATTTATGACAGCAGAGCTTATGGGATGGCAGGTGTTTGGGAGGCAATCGCACTCTTATCAATTATGCATGGAAACAATCAAGCGGCATCTCTCACTGTAACTCCAATCAAGATGAGAAAGTTTGACCTTTGGGGCCGAATTCATCTGAGGCGACACGCGAGTGTCACTTAGTTGACCCTTAGTCCCCACCCTTGGCAACGGCATGTCGTTGTGTAGATTTGTGGTAATCCCGCAGAAAGATTTTAAAACGGTATCCTTGCGCAAATTGGAAGCAGCTCGTCTGCTTTTTTTGTTGTTGTTGTTGTTTCCCCCCCTCAGGTAAGCGCCAAAGCTCAGTGGGCACAATTGTGTGTGGCAGCAACATGAATCAGGGCCACAACTGAATATATTGGTGTCCTAGAAATGGTAAAAATAACCCAATATTATCCCCCCCAAAATGCAAATATGACTTCACAGGATTGAGATACTGTTGTTGTATTCACTTTTGAGGTTGACGTCCTTTTTATGTTCCTCTTGATGCATTATTTACCCGTCAATAAATCCTTAAAATGCACCTGAGATGATCTGATTTGTGGGCGATGCGGTGAAATATGCGTTGCTGCCATGAGACGTCTTGAGCAAAGATGGCCTTTTTGTACTGTGGGACACTGTTCACTGGATCATCACTGATGGGCTTGTCAGTCTTCCCGCACATCATTTTAGATTTATACACTCGGAACCCTTCCCGCAGTCCCAAAAGTGCTCCCGAGGCTGCAGTGAGAAAATTGATGGCATTTTATGACTAGATGTTGGAGCTCGGGCAACGTCCGATGTAAATGACTGATAATAGTTCCAATCTAAGAGGCGGGGTGTGGAGGAAAATGACTTCATTGCGGTGGTCCGTGCTCTAGTTTGGAGTTTGCCTCAGATGTGAGAAAAGATGTGATCGCTCACAGCGGGCGGGATGACAATGTAATGGAGAAAGAGGCGCAGATTTGATGCCAATCGGTGTTCCGATCGCTCTGAAACATGAAAGCACCTTTTAATTACATTGATTCAGGCTTGATTGGGAGAACTGATCACAAAGTCCCCCCCCCCGTGACTTCACGCCTAACTGCTCGTACGGCGACTCAAGTCAAGTTCCGTTTCTTGTACACTAATGGACTCCATTGCGGCAATTATGGGACCGCAAGGTAACTCTTGAGACCTTTTGCCGGTCAAAAAATGGCACATGTTCATAAGACGAGTGTCAAGGATACACAAGCAAGATGAATCGTTTTTAGAGCTCTTGGATTCTGTAATATGATCTACTTGTAGACCACCAGTTTGTGCAAAGGCACACTTGGAATTGTTTATGTATAATCGGCTGTTGGCGGAGTAAGTGGATTTCACAGAATTTAAAGAAATTGTTTGTCCCAAAACTCACTTTGGAATATTTGAAAAACTGGTGCATTCGTTTGACTGTCATTATCTATCTTAGCATGACGTACAAAAAAAGTTTCCATGGCTAAAGTTGAACAGGAAGTCTGTAATTTTGCCTTGAAGCAGCCAAATTGTGTGACTGTGTTTGTTTTGTTTTATCTGTACACTGAAAAAAAGTGTTGAATTGACTCCGTTTTATCTCAAGTGGTTGCATGAAACAAAATCCTCTGGATCCAGGTAATTTTCGAAAAGTAGATTAGTCATCTAATTGAAAAATGTCCAGATGATTTTATGTTTTGCAACCACATGACGAAATAAAGTTGAGTAAATTCAACCTTCTTTTTACGTTATGTTTAAATTGTCTTTTTTCCTTTTGTCACGAGTGTACTTAGAATAACAGTTGTTCCTATGTTTTTACATGCTTAAAATAATTTTGAGGAGTTGATTTTTTTCCTGGTAGTGTTTACATTCCAACTGCAATTCCTCAGGAAAATATATGCCAATGAATCATTATTTATATAAGGATGGATGATCTCATCTTTATTTAAAAAAAAAAGAAGAAACAATTCCCATGCATCAATTTTGTTTAGCACTTTTCTTCATTAGGCTTGACACAGCCAAACCTTATCCTGCGTGGAGTTCGGCGACTAGTTTTCATAAACAAATGATCTTCGGCCACTAGTTTAGTTATCATTCGTCATTTTTAAATTTATTTTATGAATTCCTGATGAACGACATATCAACATCGCAGGTTTAATAGCTGTCTATCTATTTAGCTAGCTAAATAGCTAGCTAGCTAGCAAGCTAACTCGTAAGCTATCTATCTGTCTTGTAAGCTAGTTTATCTATCTATCTATCTATCTATCTATCTATCTATCTATCTATCTATCTATCTATCTATCTATCTATCTATCTATCTATCTATCTATCTATCTATCTATCTATCTATCTATCTATCTATCTATCTATCTATCTATCTATCTATCTATCTATCTATCTATCTATCTATCTATCTATCTATCTATCTATCTATCTATCTATCTATCTATCTATCTATCTATCTATCTATCTATCTATCTATCTATCTATCTATCTATCTATCTATCTCTACCTATCATATTTTATGAGAACTTTAAAAAATGTTTTAAAACAAAATTCTTTCTTTTTCAATTAGTCAAGGCTACATTCAATATAGTCACATGTTGCCCATTCCCGATAAATCATGTGGCCATCCCTTTTGTGTGTATGTATGCTGACAACATGGTCTGGAGATTTATATCATGACGTGTGCTCCTGTGCGCCATTAGTTGTGTCAAAAATAAATAAAAGGCGCCACTTGGCTGCAGATGTCTTGCTGCGCAAATCAATATTTCAATCATCTGCCTCGCGCCGATGCTCAGGAGCTATGATATGACCGCGTGGATTTTTTATTTTATTTTTTTTAAAGCACATGAGCGCATGTGGCTTTTGAGGGACCTTGCTGACCCTCCTCATCGAACCCCCTCCAGGCCTCCACTTCACACCGGGTGAGGGTCAGGTGATCAACATGTTATTGGCATGTGAGTAAATTGCTGGTCCCAATGGGACTTGGACGCCGTTCCGCCTGGAAAGACAGCCGAGCAAAGTGAGAACGCAGTGATGCAGATAAGAAGCGAGCCTTATTGATAGCCCTGCCCTCTCCCTTGCTTTTGTTGCCGCAATTATACTTTTATGTTGCACGAAAGATCGTCCACATATCTTTGAGACGGAGAGTCTTTATTTGCCGCATGCAGCTAAATGTCTCGTTTTGTCCAAAGGTGATGCGAGTCGAAGCAATCTGTCAGCTCTGACGTCCCCCTTGCCTCGAATCTCCCGGGAGTCCAGATGAGATGTTTTCAGGTGGTGGCGACGTGAGCATACCAAATCAGAGCGAGGCCATTTTTTTTCTTGTCTATAATCACATTCCTATGAACAGACAATAAAAGAAGGTGTGGAAATGGCAACGTTACTGGAGGACACGTGTGTTTAAAGCCACTTCGTTAGAGAAGTCGGCCCATTCCATTTAACACGGCAAACCTTGCATGGTGACTCTTTGATCCGTAAAAATCAAATGGAAGGCGCTCCCAATTCACACCAGGCGTTGATGAGGAGTGCATTGAATCGCCATTGTGTTCAGTCCAGTTTTTCTTCTCACTGGATATCAACTGTATTTCTTCGCTATTAATTCAGTTGTCGCACACTTTTACATGGCCTTGACGTCAACCCAAATTGCTTGAAAAAAATATATAAAGGGAACACTTGGACTTGGACTTGCATTGTGCTGTTTTAATATTCCCTTCAATTTTTTTTTGGGGGGGGGGAGCAGTAGATTTCGGATCCTGAATAGTTGATAGAAATCAGTGAGGAGTGCTTTTAGTATTTCAACATTCCACCCCTGTGGCATCCTGTGTTAGAAAATTGCCTTTGTGATTGTCATCATCACGGGGGTGTACCTCAGTATCTCACTTCATATCCGACAACGTGAGCTACACCTGCACAAGCTAATGAGATCCGACACGAGCTGAAAATAAAGAGCCTTTCTTCTTTCAGAGTGAACAATGCACAGTTTGTAGACTGTGTAAGAGAAGCACTCGTTTAACAAAATGCAGAAGGCATGTGACACAACGCATTTAACAAACAGTGGCAGTCGGACAGATATAATTAATTTGGATTCCTCAAGAAAACTGCTGCAAGCTGTTTCCTACCACTCTCAGCTGACATTTACTCTCAAATTAAACTTAAAACAAAGAGAATTATAATATTTAAAACAACCATAAAGCCGCTGCAACCTAAATGCAAACGCACAATGGGGAAACTCCATAGACAAGCAGGCTAACAATAACAGCGTCGTTACGAGAGCGGTGTGCAAATTAGCCACAAAATACGAACGTCGAATCAGAATTTGAGAGGTTGAGAGGTTTTTGGTTCGAATCTCAGGACTCTAAATGGTTCCATAATGAAAAAAAAGGAAGGCTGCAGCCAGGATTCAAACCCAGATCCTCACAGCTGGAATGCAGACATGCTAACCACGAACCCACCATGTGCTCGCATGGTAAAATAAGAACTAAAAATAATTATCAGCGCTTTACTGTCTAATCCCAGAGAAGTATATTTGACTTTCGAATGGTTCTCACCGATTCAGGAGCTGAGGGTCATTCACGAGTCTCATCATTTGCATTATCTGTGCAGCTGCCCGTTGCTATTTGCAGAGATAACGGTCAAGTCGGTCGGTCCGTGATTGAAAACTCATCATAAGCACAAAAAGGAAGTTCCGCCCCCAAAAATATTTGAGAAAAAAAAATCTTGAAAACAAAATTATGAACAGCTGACTCTGTGACTGCCAAAGTTGTGAGTATTCAGGGGTTCGTTCTATTTCTACTTTTTTTAAAATACGAAAAGACTTGAACGCGACATGTAGTTTTAAAATGAATGGATCTTCATTTTAGAATAAATAATGATGAAATTTATTTACGCAGGAATTTAAAACTCACGAAGGGCTAACTGAATGTGAATGAATGCGCTCTTAATCAATGGCATCACTTGCTGAACTTATCAAAGACTTAGCCATGCATCGCCCCCTGCTGGCTGGCTGACTACTGGTTGACAAAGCATCTGATTATTTGCAGCAAGTCCCGCGCTTTAAAAGTGTAAAAAGATCACCAACAATCATATTCATTAAATCTCAGCTGACAAAATCGTGCTCACGATTACAAATGTATTTAATGTCCATCCGTACTCTCCATGTGTTTTCCTCGTCCTTTTTTTTTTTTTTTTGTGGTCCTGAGACATTTCAGTTCTTCCTCCTCTGGGTGTCACCACGTCACACGTGCTCATTAATCCAGCTCGTCATGGATCCTTGAGGGGCCTCGCTGCCCACTGATGTGATTGTAAATCGCTGATGGAAACAGCGTCCCCGAGTTGGAGGGACGCTGCAGGTGTCCGCAGACCAACAAGGTGCCACCAGAGCGGCCACCGTTTTTGTGCGACTCCTCAGACAAATGGCTGCGGTTTACCTTGAAGGTGCTGGCTTCAGGTTTAAGTTGACCTTCTTTTGACCCGACGCCCCTTGAGAAATAATTCAAAGAATTACCATTTTATTATGCTCCTCAAAGCGCAGTCACTCGAGCTCCTTTTTTTTCATGAATCTTTCGTGCTCTGGGAATGCGTGCATGTATCACGTCAGCGTTGTCTGCACTCAGACTGTAGTTTTTAGCCCAAAGTGCATATCAGGGTCTACCTTCAATTTAATGCTCACTGCTTGATTTGCTTCTGCCTCCGTGAGCACGCACCCGCCCACAACTTCCACGCTTATGCTTCAATTAATTAATCAAAGCCACAAAAAGTGGGCATGGGAGCCCATTTGACAGGTTTGCATGTGATTAATTAGTTTAATAACGATTGCGGGGTGGTCGGCGGTAACTCTGTGATTAGGTTGCGAAAACAAATTTATGCGTTATTTTGATTGGGGAAGCTTGCGAGTTTGAAAATCACATCCGGAGATGACTTCATTAACGCTTGATGAGGGCTTCGCTGCTGTGCTGACTTTACACTGGAGGGGGGTGAGGGGGGCATTCCACTTTAATGACGGTAGTGAATTTTGGGGGACTTTATGACCCATGTACATTTCAATGGACTGCATACAAATAGCAACACTCTTTGGAGGGGCTCCAACCGCAACCCCCCACCCACCCCCACCAACTATCTTTAAAGATAGTTTTACCCCTCCCACATGCTTTAAACACCTCTAAACTTATTAAAACACACTTTCTAATGCCTGCTTTTGTGATCACTTTACTGAAAAGTGACACCTAAGACAAGAGAATTTAGCTCGGTATATTTAAAAAAAAGAAATCCACAGAAAAATGTTCTTTTTGATCTGTCAAACTTGACTGTCCAGTGGTTAGCACGTCGGCTTCACAGTGCAGAGGTACCGGGTTCGATTCCAACTCCGGCCTCCCTGTGTGGAGTTTGCATGTTCTCCCCGGGCCTGCGTGGGTTTTCTCCGGGTGCTCCGGTTTCCTCCCACATTCCAAAAATATGCATGGCAGGCTGATTGAACACTCTAAAAATTGTCCCTAGGTGTGAGTGTGAGTGTGAGCGTGGATGGTTGTTCGTCTCTGTGTGCCCTGTGATTGGCTGGCAACCAATTCAGGGTGTCCCCCGCCTACTGCCCGAAGACAACTGGGATAGGCTCCTGCACCCCCCGCGACCCTAGTGAGGATCAAGCGGCTCGGAAGATGAATGAATGAATGAACTTGACTGTACCAGAGCGGCAAGCCACCTTTAAACATTACGGCAGATGCAAATCACACACTGACAGTCACTTGGGCTGAATTAACACTGCAAGTGTTAATGATGCAATGATTCAAAACAGAATCTTTTTTTTTTTTTTTGCTCTCAAAACTCAAAACTCCGATGTGCGTCAAATCTGAATGGGAATATCCTCTGATCTGAATTGGGGCTTTTTCGAAATGCTCGCATATATAGTACTCCGTCCATGTGAGCTTGATGTCACTGACGTATTCACAAACCTGTTTGCCGAAAAAAACAAAAACAAAAACAAAACACATGAAAAAAAAAACAAGATCTGAGCAAATCCGTGGCAAGTTAAAGAGGGGCTAAATATGCTACATTAGAGAGGCATGGCGCTCATTCAAAAGGAAAAATAATTGCAGATTTTGGCCACCGGAGGTCATTTCAATCAAACCAACATAAGGCTGTGTCGTTTTTGGGTTACACAGTTCCCCCTTAATATTGCGGTTAGTCGTTAGTGCATATTGCTGATTTTTTTAATGGCTTTTCAGTGTAAAGTGGACAGTTGTAAATACAATGGAAAACAAATTATAATTTTAACCCCCCCCCCCCCAAAAAAAAGTTTGAAAAAAAACAGGGATACACCTCCATAAGCCGTTTTTATGGAAAGCAGGAGTGAGCCCCCTTCCCCCCCTCAAAAAAAAAAACCCAAAACAAAAACCACAAAAACAAAATAATAAAAAAAAAATAGAAAAAACTTGGGTAAAAAAAAAAATTAAAAACAGTGAATAGATGAATTTACAGGCGCCAACCCCCAAGTATGCCAGGGTCCACGGTACAGTCAGGTCTGAATTTAAAATTTCGGACTTTCAGTGTGCCACGACATGCCAGTCAGCAGTCAGGTCTACCGGAAAGGATGCAGTGTGATTCAGATGCCAGAAGGCGAGGCAGAGAAGGTCCCTAACTAATCTCCAGTCATATTTGTTGTTCGCACAGCAGAGAGTGAACATACGCCTGTGAGTTTTGTCGTCAGATGTTTGCATGTGTTGCCGCTAATTTGATGTTAGCATGAGCTAGTGGACTTTTGTTATGACATGTTTTGGTTGAATATTTTGCTATAAACGTGCAAAATCGGGGCGATCTGATGTGCCACATAAGGCTGCGGCGAAATCAACGATGATGATGATGATGATGGAGAGCTTCCAAGCATACAGTGACACATAAACAAACAAATAAAGTTCACTCAATCGCTTTTCTTGGTGCAAATCCTTTAAAATGACAGGCTGCTTTTACTTTGAAAAGCAAAAAAGTTCGAGCCCAAACGAGCGTTCCGAAAAGAGGGAATGAATATGGATCCAAGGTTATTGAGACATGGAGACAAATTGTAAATCAAAACCTTTGTTGGCGAACAACATGACAGACGCATTAGCCTGATGAACGATTATTGGGGTAAATGCCAGCCTTCATCAAAGCGGGATGCGACACGAATAAGCTTTATTTAAATACCGCAACATATCAAACTGTATTGAACTTCACGCATCATTAAAAGTTTTGGCGTGCAGTGAAACCGCCGAAGATTAACGGAGTCCAACTCGTTCTCAATTCAATGTCATTTCATCACGTAAAAAGGCAATTAATGTGTTGTGGATTCAAACTGTCGCACTCTTAAAACATTGATTTAACAATATTTTGGGAACATTTTAGCAGTCCTGTTTGGGCTAATTAGCTGTTGTACAATTATGTTTCATTATGAAATAAAAAAAAAGTACTCTGCTTTTTGAAGGCTCCTGATATGAATGTGGAATATTTTTTGTGCCACACATCATTTTGAGGTTTTCTACAAAGTGCTCATCTGGTCATTTTCATGCTAGCCATAATGCTAAAAGCTACATGCTATTAAGGTTAGCATAGGTTGCGAAAATACCTTATTGCATGGAAATTGGTATTTCATTCAGCAAAGTGCTTCTCTAGTCATTTTCATGCTAGTAACTAGCCATAATGCTAAAAGCTACATGCTATTAAGGTTAGCATAGGTTGCGAAAAGTCCTTATTGCATGGAAATTGGTGTTTCATTCTGCAAAGTGCTTCTCTGGTCATTTTCATGCTAGTAACTAGCCATAATGCTAAAAGCTACATGCTATTAAGGTTAGCATAGGTTGCGAAAAGACCTTATTGCATGGAATTTGGTATTTCATTCAGCAAAGTGCTTCTCTAGTCATTTTCATGCTAGTAACTAGCCATAATGCTAAAAGCTACTTGCTATTTACGTTAGCATCTGTTGTGAAAAGAGGCAAATTCTGACAGATCACTTTGGTTCCACACCAAATTTGTTCCACTGCGTGTCATGAAATAATAAAACGTCGGATTGTACATCTGTACAATATTAATACTTGAACCGGGTGTTTCAGCGTCACGTGCACTTTGCAGTGATTTGTTGTTCCTGAAAGTGTCTGTTTTGTCGGCTTGCCACGTTCATTTGTAGATTTGTGCAATTATGATTAGTGTGCACCACTATAAAGGTTATTATGTTTCTTTAATCCATCCGCCATCGAGATTAGTTTATCATCCATCTTTTATTTGTAGCTTCCTCTCACTCTTATTTATTTATTATTATTTTTTTAAACATATTTTAAAATAAATCAACCTGGCCTTTTAATGAGTCGCCGTTCTACTGTATTATGCTCCTATTAAATTTGGATGAGAACCCACACACACTTGACTGATGAAATGCATCCCGGCTGATATGATTCGATTTGCATGAAATGTTAAACTGATAGGTAAAAAGACTTTGACTCACAAATTCGGGTCTGCTGATTAAAGTATGCTTGTCGTCCTCAAAATGAAACAAAAATTTACTTTATTTTTCACACTCAAATGTCAGGGAGAAAGTTCTTCCCTTGATAATCGGACCCTCAAGACTCTTGTTTTAGTAGTTTGGCTGCAGACTGATGCAACGGCGCGCTTCTCTGCACTTGTACACATGTAATTAGCCAAATGACACGCAACGGTGAAAGTAACAAAATAAATTATGAGGGTGGGAGGGGGGGAGAAGTAGGTCAGCGTTTCTCAAAACAATTGCAACCCCATCGCAACCCCCCTTTGAATTATAAAGTAATGTGAACGCCGCCCTTGTGAACTACTAAAACACTTACAAGCGCCAACACTGTCTAGCCTAAATGAGATTCCAACTTCACGTTGGTTATCCTTTTTTAGACTCAAGCCAGTTTTCTGATCCAAATAGGCAAGCCAGAGAAAAACACAAAACAAAGTCAATTTGGCTTCCGCTCAGAGCCACTTCGAAGTCTCTGTGAAAAGTTTTGTCTGCGTTCCATTGAATGGCTCCAAAATGCTAAACAGTTTTGTACCTAGAAATAGAAATAATCCTTTGTAACGCCTCAGTCGGGAAAGGTGAAATAATGAGTCGCTGCGTCATCTCGAGTCGGAGACCCAATCGAAACTGCGACCGGGTATCTTCAGAACATAGGAGTCATTCCTTCTCTTAAAGTCCAACTGAGTGTCAACAATTGGAGAAGACCTTTTTGTATACCGATATTCTGTTTCGGATCCCTAGAGAGTGGCTACGTACTGCTTGGCTAATGCTGAGGAAAGATTTTGTTAGCTCGATGATTACGAGTAGCTGCACTTAAAGCCTCAAGAATGCCAACTACGAGGCACACATGAGCCCTGATAAGACCGCATGAATTGAGGGGGTAAAATTGAGTCCTAGACGGCTTTTTGTTTTTGACGATGATTTCCAAAAAAATGTCTGTACGTTGTTTCTAACGTGTCAGATTTTTGACATAACTCGAGTGGTGTTTTGTTATTGGACTTCTGTGCTCGTCACCTAGAGCCGCTTCTCCTCCACATCGAGAGGAGCCAGATGAGGTGGCTCGGGCATCTAATTAGGATGCCTCCTGGACGCCTCCCTGGTGAGGTGTTCCGGGCATGTCCCGCTGGCAGGAGACCCCGAGGACGACCCAGGACACGCTGGAGAGACTATGTCACCCAGCTGGCATGGGAACGCCTCGGGATCCGCCAGGACGAGCTCGAAGAAGTGGCTGGGGAGAGGGAAGTCTGGGCTTCCCTCCTAAAGCTGCTGCCCCCGTGACCCGACCCCGGATAAGCGGTGGAAAATGGATGGATGGATGAATGGATGGACGGTTTTCAAGTATGACCTCCAAAAGCTGACGCAATACGGATTTTACAATTTATAGCTATGACGGTTCCAAAAATAGTTCCACCTGTTACCTACCCTAACCCTTAATTCATAAATATGAGTAAATCTCTTGCTATCATAGATGCAAAGGCTGTCAATTGATGGTAATCTGTGCGTCCTGCAAAAATCAACGCAGCTCTGCTTACCTTGTGGCTTTTATGTAGTGTGTCAGTTGAAAGTGCTCCTGCATCTTCACCTAGCCTCACCTTCAAGTCTCAGGCGAAATTCAGTGTTTCGGCCATTATGATGTAAATTAGCCGCAATGCTAAGAGCGGGTCACCCTATCTATGTGTCATCTTTTCTTTTTATTACATTTTTTTTTGGGCGAGATGCATTCAAACGATGCCGGTAGAGAAGAAGGCCGATTAGCCTCGCTCGAGTCATTCCCGCTGTTTTCCAAAATAGCTGTGCCTTCTTTGTCAAGTGACATCAAAGGTTTTCGTTTCACAAGTCGATAGGAGCTCCGGCTTTTGTCCTCTTTAATGGTTTTGCCTTCAAATTTGTTTGCACTTTTTTTTAAATGTCGTAAAAGCCACTCAAAGATTGACGTGCGTCCATTAAACCTGATTCATGGCTCTTCGTCCAGCCGCCTACTTTTGGAGAAGGAGGTAGTAGCGTCGCAATCACATTGTTTAATGGTAGACGGCGGTTTTATTGTCTGTTTTTTTTGTTTGTTTGTTTGTTTTTTGGCGGCGTTGGATTGCCACAATGGAGCTGTATTTGAAGTAAAAGCCCCCCACAGTGGGACCATTTCATTAATTTTACCCCCCCCCCCCCCCCTCCCTTGCTCCTCAACATAATGGACTGAATTGATTGCCGAAACCTCTCAAGCTCAAAACCCCTGCGCTCAGGAAATCACGGGGATGAGCAAACGCAGCGCCCGGCAGATGACACGCCGTCTCCCGGGACACGTGTAAGGCTTCATTTGATGAAAAAAAAACAAAACAAAACAAAACAACAACAACAAAAAAACTGCCTCACCGGTGTGTCTTCACCTAGGAAAAGTACAAACAATCAATTTGGTCCAGTTAGCCTCCCTTCGATCATGCTATTTTCCTTCAAGGGTGTTTGTTTTGCAGTGGTTGGGGGGCTCGTTCGGCACGGCGTTGTTCGATTCTTCCTGACGTTGGCAGAGCATCTCGAGTTCCTCTGTCAAGGTTTCATGAAATCTATGCAAATGGGTTGAATTTGGAACGTCGCGTGACTTCCTGTGATGTTCTCCACGTGTGGAAAAACTATGTTAATGAGTTTACTCATGATAGCCGGCGGTTGTCGAAATGACTTAGCGCTCCTCGCGACGGAACTACTTGAGGAAACAAAAGGCGCTCCGAGACGAAATGAAAGGTAACGCGACGAGGTGAGCGACGATTCCCTGCCAGCTTGTCGCGTCTGATAATGGACGCAAACGCATTCCGGCTCTGCGGGCATCTGAATTATTTAGATAACGTCTGTTTTTCTTATGATGTATTTTATCCTTAATCGATTCGCTGCTCTCGTCAGAGCAGTAATGATGGAGAGCTGAAGACTGGCATCAGAATAAGTTAAGTTGGGAGTGCAGTGCCTTGATCACCGAAGGAAATTAGGAACTTCCTGACCTGGTCGAGCGGCTGACGCTAACATGGAGTGCGCGCGTAACGATAATCCGGCGTCATTTGATTAAATCCCTCCGAGCAAAATCGGCAAAAGCCTGGTTAGGGGATTTCTTTTCAAGATGGTGAGCAACTATTCTGTGGGGAAATAATCTGGGCCAACGATGGGAAAACAAGAGGTTGTATTCTCTTCCGCTAATCAGCAGCTTTGGCTAGACTTCCCTGCCCCCTAGCCACTTCATCCAACTTTTCCGGGGTGAGATCATGGGTGTTCGCTGGAGACATGGCGTGTCCTCGGTCGTCACTGAGGCCTCCTCCCGATGGGACGTACCCAAGGAGACACCCTAACCAAATGCCCGAGCCAGATGGCACCTCCCTGGCTCCTCTCGGTACAGCGCAGCTATAGCTCTACTCCGAGCCCCTCCCTGATGACAAAGCGTCACACCCGAACAAAAGCTGCTCTGTCTTCAGGATGGTGAGCAACTATTCTGTGGGGAAATAATCTGGGCCAACGATGGGAAAACAAGAGGTTGTATTCTCTTCCGCTAATCAGCAGCTTTGGCTAGACTTCCCTGCCCACCCCAGCCACTTCATCCAACTTTTCCGCAGTGTTCGCTGGCCAGCCGGGAGACATAGCGTGTCCTCGGTCGTCACTGAGGCCTCCTCCCGATGGGACGTACCCAAGGAGACACCCTAACCAAATGCCCGAGCCAGATGGCACCTCCCTGGCTCCTCTCGGTACAGCGCAGCTATAGCTCTACTCCGAACACCTCCCTGATGACAAAGCGTCACACCCGAACAAAAGCTGCTCTGTCTTGAGTTGTTCAACATATCTACATTCAAAGCTGGACTTCTGATTTTGTCTCATATAAATCTATTTGTATCTGTCATGATTTGGTTTGGGACCAACAGGGGGCACTGTAGGGCTCCCGCTGCAGCTGCACACCTGTTGGTCATTAGGTAATTAGTGCTTTAAAAGGACTCCCAGCCCGACCACTCATTGTCGGGTCATTGTTGCTGTTTGCTCTTGGCTACCGTCATGTTTGTTTGTTGCCGTTTGTTTGCTGCTGTCAGGTTTGTTTCGGTCATGTTTTGGTCACGGTTCTGTTTTAGCTTCAGTTGTGATTTTTGTTTTCCTACTTTGGACTATGTTTGTTTTGGATTTAGTTTTCTCTGTTTTAATACACTTCTTCAAATACATCCTGCTCCTCCATCCTGCCTGCTTTTTGGGGTCCACCGACACCTTGCTACGTGACAGTATCTGATTTTCAAAGAAAACCGCGCCGTTGCGTGCTTTGTTTTCCTCTCCTCCTTGGACTTGTGAACGTATAGTAGCTCAAATCCTTATAGAGGGCAAAAAAAAAAAAGTCTTCTTGTGGTTCCTTTGTGGTTTCTAGCTTGCCTGCATCTCGGAGCTGCTGCGATGGCTCGAGACGCACGTTTGGTTCCTGTCATGTTTAATTCAGTCCGGTTTTTACCGCCTTAACTAACCTGAAGTCAGCTGACAAGCGAAGGGGACTTTGGTTTGGTTGAAGCTCGCTACGTTTGCCCGTTGATACCTTGAGAGTGACTTGTTAGTCGTCCGTTTTTTTTTTGAGGAGGCAACAAGCTGAAGGTTCCTCCCCAGAGATTCTCACCTGGAATGTTTATTCTTCGCCGTCATATCCGGTACTGTACTCAAGCTGTTGATTATTCATGAGAATGTAAATGCCGTGAACAGTCGCAGGCGCCATTAAGGGTAAATAAGTTGCGCTTGCGTGTTTTGATTGCAAAGAAGCTTGCATCAGTCATTCATATCAACACAGGTGGGGGTTGTGGGGGTGCAGGTGGGCGTCCCCTGGAAATTAATTTAGAACCTTGAGTTGTTGCCTCCGGTTCGGTTGGAGAAAAAAAAAGTGGCATCGCTCGCCATCCTCGGAGAAAAGGGGCAAAAAGCAAAGCACCCTCTCATTTTTTTTCGTCGACTGACCAATTAGCAAGAAATGATACTTGAAAGGAGGTGCTTCATGAAGCTTTACTTTGAGGGTGAGTGAGAGAGTAACAGATTTCATGTCGGAAAGCGCACCAACAGTTTATTGATGGCAAGCAGTTTGTACAAAATGAATCGCAGCTAAATTGCAGGCCGTGGGGGGCGGGGGGCGGGGGGGGGGGGCGAAGTGGCGTTGAGATGCCGCTCACGTCCCATTGAAAGCACTTTAAATTTTTCTGTTTTGAATCAAAGAAAAAAAATGGATTGATGCTGGATGTTCTTTTTTTTTCTTCTTTTTTTCTGTCCCGCTGACAAAAAAAAAAAAAGATTTGATTTGGTCCAGCAGTCATTGTGCCTCCATGCCGGGATGTTTATGTAAGATCGCTCGGTTGAGTGCCTGCGACATGCTTGTTGCCATGGAGGCTTGCAGCCCGCGGGGGTCAAAGTGCACATGACTTTGACAGTCCTTTCATGTTTTTTTTTTCCCCTCCTCTGTGTGTGTGTGTGTGTGTGTGTGTGGATTCCTCATTGGAATTGTGATGAAAGCGGGAAAAGCCGGCAAAGACAGAGAAAAGAAGCAGACCAGAATAGACGATTTGGATAAACGGATGACTTAAAACCAACTCCTTGGAGGGTGCATGTGAAGCCCATCTGAAGAAATGATTGGTTGACTTTCCCGGGGCAAAAGCTCCCTTTGCGCACATCAATAAAACATAAACATGAATAAATACGCTGCTTTTGCCCTCGCGGCGTTCTTACTTAATTTCACGTTTGCAAGTGAGCAACGAAGACTCATGGAAACGCCATTTTTACCTTGAAGCCTTTAGAATTCTACCGGCAGCCATTTTGGGCCATTTTATTTACATAAAAAGCCAGGCGGGGACACACACACACACAAACGCACATGTAGCATTTTGCCACTAATTCGGCTACATTTGTCGTGTTATTTTGTCGCACTCGCGATGTGGCCCACAACCATTTGCATATATATTCGAGGCTCCCTATTGAACGCATCCACGCTTACAGAGGCTATCAATAACAAGTGAAGTGAAGACGTGGGAACAGTCGGCAGCGCATGTACTCTTGATGTATCCACTCAGGGACAAATCACGCAAACAAGTCATCTGCCTCACTAGTCTGTCGGTCTCCCGAGGTAGCTCTGTGCTGACCCAATTCGAAGGGGTCGCCTCCTGTTAATGAGCCAGAAGCGCAAGCGAGATGGCAGCGGGGAGGGCTGAAAGATTTTGGAAAAGTAATTCAAGCGTGCCTGCGATTGCGATTTAATATTCCCTCTTCCCGTATCTATATATATATTGCGCGTCGTCCCGCACGCGGTCTGTCCTTCCGTCTGTCCCTTTTCAAAATGTACCTACTTCACAGCGCCGCTGCGCGCCGCCACTGCGCCGCCACTGCGCCGCCACTGCGCCGCTCAGGCAGTGGCTCACTACGATCGCGCGGGCATCTTAGCGAAAAAATGTTGTCTACCCACAAGCATTGCAATGAAATTGTTAGTTATTTAGTAGAGCTAAACATCTCTTTATTTTCGCGATAAGCAATGAAGATGAACAAAAAGTTGAACCAAGCAACAACACTTTTGTGGGCCGAAGGCCCACCTTACCAGCCTTCCGCAGGAACTAGCTGATGAGCCGCCCGGAGGGCGGCAAACCAGCTAGTAGGTTATAACAAACGCGAGCCATAAATTAATCGGTTGCTGTAATCCGATTTATGACGCACAAAGGTTTTGCTTTTAAGAGTAGGCTTAGGCAAAAATAAAGGCAAATGAAGCATGACTCAATTTGAACGATGGGCGATTTATTCATTCATTCATTCATCTTCCGAGCCGCTTGATCCTCATTAGGGTCGCGAGGGGCGCTGGAGCCTATCCCAGCTGTCTTGGGGCAGTAGGCGGGGGACACCCTGAATCGGTTGCCAGCCAATCGCAGGGCACACAGAAACGAACAACCATCCGCACTCACACTCACACCTAGGGACAATTTAGAGTGTTCAATCAGCCTGCCATGCATGTTTTGGGAATGTGGGAGGAAACCGGAGCACCCGGAGAGAACCCACGCAGGCCCGGGGAGAACATGCAAACTCCACACAGGGAGGCCGGAGCTGGAATCGAACCCGGTACCTCTGCACTGTGAAGCCGACGTGCTAACCACTGTACTACCGGGCCGCCCGGGCGATTTATCGCCTTCAAATTAAGAGTTGGGAATTTACGAAAAGCTGACTTGCGCTGTGGGTGGTAGCGATGACAACTTCACAAAATTAAAAAAAATAAGTGAAATTCTGTGAATTCATGTTGCTATAAATATGCAAACAAATGTATGGCAACTATTTATGTTTCATGGGCTACACTTCTGAACTCATATAGACAGAATCTAAAAAAAATGATATATACTGTACATATTAAACATTCATTCATTCATTCATTCATCTTCCGAGCCGCTTGATCCTCACTAGGGTCGCGGGGGGTGCTGGAGCCTATCCCAGCCGTCTTCGGGCATTAGGCGGGGGACACCCTGAATCGGTTGCCAGCCAATCGCAGGGCACACAGAGACGAACAACCATCCACGCTCACACTCACACCTAGGGACAATTTAGAGCGTCCAATCAGCCTGCCAAGCATGTTTTTGGAATGTGGGAGGAAACCGGAGCACCCGGAGAAAACCCACGCAGGCCCGGGGAGAACATGCAAACTCCACACAGGGAGGCCGGAGCTGGAATCGAACCCGGTACCTCTGCATATTAAACATTTTAATCGATTTTTTGGGATGGTGTATGGATTTCCCACACCCAAGCAATTATTTTTTTTGGGGGGGGTGACTCTCAGGGCTGAGGGGGGCAATTCCACGCGCTCATGTTTATTGGCAATTTTTCTGCGCATTTACAATACTATGTTTTTGGTTGCCATTTTTTTCTGAATATTTTTGGCCAAATTGCAATCTTTTAATTGGAGGGGGGGGGGGAATGGTTCGGACAAGCTATTTTTATTTTCTTCAAGGCAACTTTCGATGAAATCCCCGTAATCCAAAGCAATGAACTCTACCGTAAACCCGCCAATTAATTTGTTGGCATCCTTTTGCCGCTCCCGGATCAAATCGGTTTCCGCATTCACTTCAGCTGGCCGCAGCGAAGAGACAAACGATCGACGGAGCTTTCCTCCTCGTATCGCTTTTCTCAAAGTGAGCATTTAGGCCTGACATCACAACCGTTTAACCAAATCTTTTACACCAAATTGATTCAGACTCCAGCCCTCGGACCTGGCAGACACGAAACAGTTAGTTATGCTAATGCATATCTGTCTTAGTGATTGGTTAATTAACCCGTAATGTGGCTCGTCCTGGCCGAGCGCACGGGCTGCGTTTGAAGGCTGCGTGGCGGGTCAATTGGGTTTTCCACATCTTCAAAGACGTCTTAAAGACACGTCTTTTGTTCCGCCAAATGTGCCGCCGCTTTTTTTTTTCCAGCTTTAATCAGTCGTTCGGCAGGTCCCGCAAGGTTAATGTGTTTAAACTAACTGTAATTGAGCTTGTGACCCATCTTCCAGGCTTTATGAAATTTAGTCGGGATATGCCATATTTCTCTTCCTCGATTGTTATTCCAACTCCCTCCTTCCCTCCAGCCTCTTTGTTCACCCCCCACTCCCACACACCCACCCCCACCCCTCACGGCCTCCACTACTTCCTAAGCTGAGTTATGATCATTCCCATGGGGCGGTTTTTTATAATACAATTGGAGTGACAATAATGTGTTTGCAAACCATTTCACTTGGCCCTCTGTGCATTGGCAGCCCTTTTATGGGCCACAATTCCGACTCCCTAGAAACGCATTGTCCAGAGAACATGGACATACTGGACGGCCTCCAATTAGCCAAATGCATCCCGTTCGGCTAACAGACAAAAGTGTGTGTGTGAGAAAGCAACATTTTCAGTGTTCACTGAGCAATTACGTTTTGTGCAGACTTTTTTTCCTGCTGTCATTCCAAATGAGGGACACACACACACACACACACACACACACACACACACAGACGTCTGGCAGAGATTCTGCGAAGGTGCCAGCAAGCTGACGTTGAGTCACAACATGAGCGTGCCTTGCCTTGTCATTGGGATCCACTTGGAAATGACACTCATTAGGAACGGCGTGTGGTAGGTTTAGCTGGCGTAGGTAGCACTATTACCTTAATACAATTTTTTAAAAATAAGGTTAAAAAAATAATAACTTCAAAATGTTGTCCTTTTTTTCATTCATTCATTCATCTTCCGAGCCGCTTGATCCTCACTAGGGTCGCGGGGGGTGCTGGAGCTTATCCCAGCCGTCTTCGGGCATTAGGCGGGGGACACCCTGAATCGGTCGCCAGCCAATCGCAGGGCACACAGAAACGAACAACCATTCGCACTCACACTCACACCTAGGGACAATTTAGAGTGTTCAATCAGCCTGCCATGCATGTTTTTGGAACATGGGAGGAAACCGGAGCACCCGGAGAAAACCCACGCAGGCCCGGGGAGAACATGCAAACTCCACACAGGGAGGCCGGAGCTGGAATCGAACCCGGTACCTCCGCACTGTGAAGCCGACGTGCTAACCACTGGACTACCGGGCCGCTTACCTTATCATTCATTCATTCATTCATTCATTCATCTTCCGAGCCGCTTGATCCTCACTAGGGTCGCGGGGGGTGCTGGAGCCTATCCCAGCAGTCTTCGGGCAGTAGGCGGGGGACACCCTGAATCAGTTGCCAGCCAATCGCAGGGCACACAGAAACGAACAACCATTCGCACTCACACTCACACCTAGGGACAATTTAGAGTGTCCAATCAGCCTGCCAAGCATGTTTTTGGAACATGGGAGGAAACCGGAGCACCCGGAGAAAACCCACACAGGCCCGGGGAGGACATGCAAACTCCACACAGGGAGGCCGGAGCTGGAATCGAACCCAGTACCTCTGCACTGTGAAGCCGACGTGCTAACCACTGGACTACCGGGCCGCCCACTATTATCTTAATACATTTTTTTAAACTAAGGTTAAAAAAATAATAACTTCAAAATGTATTTTTTTTTTTTTTTTTTTTTTTGTATTCGTCAAATGACACCAGCTTCAACCACCCTTCCATTGAAGTGATGGAAAAGGAGACCGGCCCTCACCATTGCATTTGAGGCCCTGTTGTTGATCGAGACAAGCACACATCTACAAAATGAAAACACTCGCAAGGATCATGGAGCAAACGCTAACGCGCAGATTAACCGAGTGGTAAACTGATTCCGGGCTTCTTGGTGTCACTTGTTCCGACACAAATGCACTACTGTGCTACTATGTGGCTGCGACTTTCGGCTTTACGGAACATTGAACATAAAATAACCATACGGCAGCGGAACACGTAACATAAATCATTGTCAGTAATGCCATCGTAACAACTATTCCCTCATGCGCCGTGTTTCTGAGAAGCAGTTACGGATGAAAGAGAAGAGAATCAAAGTCTCCTTCCACTACTGGTTCAGAGATGTCTTACTTTGTTCCAGCTGCAGCTGTTGTGAAGGCGCCATCCAAATAAAGACGCTTTGTATTGTCTTCAAAACACTTCATGGAAAACGGTTTATTTCTTGACATTCACTTTTATTGTGTTTTTATATTTACATTTTACAATACTGCGCATTGTTTTCTTTCCTAAAACATGGAAAAGATTGCGATATTCTGATGTCTGGAACGGAATAATGGCATTTGAATTCATTTCAATGGAGTGAATTGCTTTCATGTGAGAGTCATAAGAATGACCTAGAAATTGCCAATTTGAACCAAACTGGCGGATTTCTTTTTTTTTTTTTTCCCCTTGAAATATTTTTGTGGGTTTAAATCAGATGCTTACCAAATGTCGTTTTGCCCGACTAATAAAACCATGTAAGCGAAAACACACTCAGACTTCCCTCTGCTCTCACGTTGCAGGTGATCCTCATCCTGACAAAGCTGTACGACTTCAACCTGGGCGCCGTTACCGAAAGTTCTCTGTGGAGGTACGTTGCTTTGAATCACATCGATGCACAGCGAGGCGACTGGCGCCGCCTCGAATTCGATAAACGTGTAAAAGCACCGCTAAGGAAAATATATTCATAGTTGGCTGCGCCATCTGGCGTGACTTATAGCGTGCGCGCGTTCTCGCCAGAGGATTAAAAAAAATGAAGATACATTGGAAGCCCGTGTGACGTATGTTTTAATAAAGCACCCACTGTGACGCCGAACGATTCTCGGCGGTGTGCGGAAGATTTTTTCAGATGTCTTTACATGACTTTTTACTTTTGCTCCTCTCATTTTGTCCAACTAGGAATGTTACTTTTTTCAAGGAAAGTAAAGTCAAGCGCGGTGATCTTGACTGATTGAGGCCTTGGGGTGGGGTGGGGGGGGGGGGGGTGGACAGTGACGTGTAGAAATGTTAACCTGGGAACATTAACCATGACAGTCAGAGTCCCCATCCATGTCCTAATTTCGGAGAATTGTTTGATGTTGTCGACTGCATGAATGATTCGTAAAAAAAAAGAAGCCAGCTGCCGGTGTTCAAAAATTCAGCAACTAATCAGAAAACAAACAAACACCAGTATGTTGTTATCATGAGCTAGTTTAGCATTTTTGGTGTTAGCACAGCTTGGGGGACACATTGTTTTGCGGGGAGTTTTGATTTGTTGTTGTGCCAAGTTAGCAAAACATGTAAAAGAATGAAAAAAGAAGTTGTGTATAATTGACATGTAAAAATGCATTTTTAGTTTTGCTTTTCTACTTGGGACAATTTTCTGCGCTATTTTTTTTTTTTACTTAAGGGGCCCTTTTTTCATGCCCAGTGCAAGTCTTGTACAACTGCTCACTTTCTTTTGGGCGTTTGCACTGTTGTGGGGGTGAACATAGACAGCGTTTCCCCCCCCAAAAAAATCAGTACAGAAGAAATCCACATTCGAAATAGTCGACGTATAAACAGACTCCCTGAAGTCTATGCAGGAGATTGAAGTTTACAAAGTATGTCCATAAGGATAATCCACTAGCGGTTGAAGTACAGTTGACACTTGGAGACCGCCGTATAAAATACTATTACATCCAAATTATTGAAAAATAACATGTTAATACAAAATAAAAATATTTGATGTAAACGGCAATTGATGAATACTTTTAATGGCCAGGTTGGGCCAGTATCTGTAATGGTGGCCTGACAGTGCCATCGATCCCAGGGCCATCGGGCCACCATTCATGTCGGACCCTGCCGGCAGTTCTACTTTTAACAGTCTTTTTAAAAAAAAATTCACAAGTATCAGTACTTGCCACCTCCACCTACCCGAGCCCTGATAGACACTTAGTCCGCTCTGCAGTCTAGGCAATAAACTACTTGAAGTATTGTGAGCTGTCAGGAGTCGTAAGCGTCCAAAAAAATAAACGGGGGTGCGCGTGGAGACCGAAAAGTAGCAGATGGATGGCAGCATTTTTTGTCCATTTGCACATTCACTTTGCTGGCGGGACTGACGAAAAAAAAAGAAGTCTGCTCAACAGTGTGACCGCCTTGTCTTCTCCTACCAGCACCTCTCACACGTCTCAACACAAAAGAAAAAAATATTTTGAGTCATGCAAGCGCAACGCTGCTGGTGTTCAATGACAGTTCAATTATAAAATGAGTTGCTCTAAACACCGAGGTTTTGGATTGTGAATAGAAAATGGTGGAAAATCAAATCGCAACAACAACAACAAAACATGTCTCAATATTCGGGCAAACAAAAGCCAGCAAACTATTTTATTTTATCTGGAAGCCATGCACTCACCGGCCACATCATTAGGTACACCCACACAAACAAAGATGATGATAGTTAGGATTCATTGATTACAATGCAAATGGTTTGGAATTTAATCCTGTTGTCATTCATACACATAGGTGTGGGGGAGGCCCTGGCATACATTGTCTGTGAATATCAAGTTTCTAAACATCTGTGATGACAAACAGGTCTGTGGATGGTGGCCTTGGAGCGCTTCAGCACAGCTTTTGAGTCGCAGATAAAGATTGGGGGTTCGGCTCGATTATAGTGGAGAGAAATGCCAACATGTTGGAAGCCGGGCAAGTTCAGGGACTTCACATTTGAAGAGAGTATGTACAAGATGTTGCAAAAGTTCATCTGAGGAACTGGCAAGGATAACCGGTTTTGCTTGAAAGGAGACATCTTTTAAGTCTATTCTCACATTACAGTCAGGTTTTAGTTTTTTTTGCGTAAAACGTGGTTTGCATTGATTTCATTCCTATAATGTAAGAAAGCTTTTATTTGTCCCACACTGGAGAAATTTGCTATTCATTTATAATGCCCTTTGCTGGAAAAGCAGAAGGCATTTTGTGTCTTAGAGTTTGATAGCAATGAGTAATGGACATGTGTTCAATGCAGTTTTTTTTTAAGCGTTTGTCAAGAAACGGAATACCCTATCGAACATTCATTCATTCATTCATCTTCCGTACCGCTTGATCCTCACTAGGGTCGCGGGGGGTGCTGGAGCCCATCCCAGCCGTCTCCGGGCAGTAGGCGGGGGACACCCTGAATCGGTTGCCAGCCAATCGTAGGGCACACATAGACGAACAACCATCCACGCTCACACTCACACCTAGGGACAATTTAGAGTGTTCAATCAGCGTGCCACGCATGTTTTTTTTGGAATGCGGGAGGAAACCGGAGCACCCGGAGAAAACCCACGCAGGCCCGGGGAGAACATGCAAACTCCACACAGGGAGGCCGGAGCTGGAATCGAACCTGGTACCTCTGCACTGTGAAGCCGACGTGCTAACCACTGGACTACCGGGCCGCCCCTATCGAACATTTGGGGGGAAAAAAAATTGATAAGGCATTCATTTCATAGTGCGATTGTGAGCGTGAATCGTTTGTCTGTGTGTGTGCCCTGCGATTGGCTGGCGACCAGTCCAGGGTGTACCCCGCCTACTGCCCGTAGACAGCTAGGATTTGGCTCCAGCATGCCCGTGACTCTCGCTAGGATAAGCGGACCAGATTGCGTACGGACAGATAGATGGCACATTGCTCTAGTGGATCAAAATGGTATTACACTACATACCGAATGGGCGCCATCTTGTTCACAGATGGCGCCCGATGGTTGTTTAGCCATCCCAAGTGTTTCCCTCTTAAGCCACCTTCTTGTCAGAAGTAATTAAGTCACCACTATAGTCATTCCAATTTGGTGTGCGCGCCTGTCAGGCTCATCAATAAGAATTCATTTCATCAAGGATCATACCAGAGAACTAAATTCAGCCTTCTAACATGCGCGCCCCCCTCCTCACTCCTCACCTTCTCACAGTCTGAGGAGAACTCATTTCACTGTGAAACACATCAGTCCGTCAAGTTTCAAATGAATATCGGTTTCACCAGAGGCGCTGCAAAGATTTACGCTTGACTTCACGCCTTTTTGAGTACCTCGTCGAGAGTAGAGGAAGTCTTCCATCATGGAGGGGACTGGGTCACAACGCCGTACCCCTAAGAAAATGACTGCGCACCTCAGGCGCTTTGTGCCGGTATTAGAAAAAAACACACACGCATAGATGTTATGAAAAAGAAGTGAGCATGCGTCGATTTCTGTGATAAGAACGTCAATGATTGATGGTCCACAATAGCTGGCAGCCAGTCGCCGGCGATATCCGTGATGTTTGGATCGATGTGGCGACTCGCACCAGTCCTCCTGTGTTTTTCAAACGACTGCTTCTTTTCTGCGAAATCAACTTTGCTGTGCAATAACCTCACAGATTTTTTTTTTGCCCAGCCATTCCGATGTGGCAGCTGAAAGCAGCACTTAGGCTGCACAAATGTGTTTAGGGGATAAGTCTTTGAAAACAATGTCAACAGCAAATGGGACGCTTCAGATTCATGCGCGGGCAACGATAGCAGACATTGCTCGGATATCTATCCAATTATGTAGTGAAATTATATTTGCGGGCGCTCAGGTAGAACGGATGGTGCGGATTCAAGGGGGTGGCGGGGGAGGCGGGCGGGGATTTATGAGGATTGGGATGACAAGCGCATTTACCCTTGTCATGGACGCGTGCACATGGAAGGGACATGGAGAAGTGACAGCAGCATGTGACCGAACTAAGCCCGAGAAATTATTTGTCAGGTTTCGCATGCAATACTTTAATTATGTCACCAATGAAATGCAAGAAATCCAATTCCAGGTTGTTTAATGCCACTCGCGTTTGAAGTTTAGCGTCAAGTTATATACAAAACAAAGAAAATGACGAAAACAACTTCATCGGTTAACCTTTAGAAAGTTCATTTAGCTTCATTGCTGACAAACAATGCAAAAAACGCCAGAGACAGGCTAACAGGCTAACATCATCAGTGTCATGATGTGATGTTTTAAGTAGCCGAAATGTAAAGACAAGGGGTGGCGCAACACATGTAGACAGACAATACGACAACGCGTTTACACTTTACAGGATTTTTTATTGTTGTTGTTGTTTATGTAACCCCAGCATGTATGTGTGTGTGTGTTTTTATTTAATGCAGGTCCAGCGACTATGGGAGCACCTACACAAAGCTCAATGACAAAGTGGGCTCAAGGACCGTGCTGAGTTACCTTTACGTGTGCCCCACCAACAAACGGAAGGTCATCTCGTCCTCTCTTGTGATATTATAATAGAAAATATCATTTCATGAATTATTATAAATAGTTTGACTTATTCAAAGTACTGGCACGCGATTTGTGGCCTTTGTTTTATCGTGTTTTCTGAAAACATTCAAAAAGGTCTCAAAAAGGGGGGGGGTGGGGGGGTTGTTTTTCTCGTTTTCCGAAAAAGACTGAAGCAAAAAAATCATACAAAATAACGGATACTCAGCTTTGGGAAAATTGGAACTAAACCTGTCTTTATTTAAAAGGTAACTTAAAAATCGATAGCCTAGCTTACTAAACATCGCGTAATGGTAGTTTTCTTGATACCAGTGTCGTCCAGATCATGGTAATCCGTAAAGGTTGAGTCTGGCAACTAGGCTCTTGGTGTTATTTTTTTGTTTTATTTCCTGTTTAAGAAAAATTTAGAAGAAAAATAAACTTGGGCAATCATGCTATCAGGCTAACAAAAAGACCTGAGCGGAGTTAGCCCACTCTACTTCTCAGCGGCTCAACTGCCAGCGAGACGACTGCGACTCTCATACGCCGTCCCTCCTCTCTCCTCTCAGATAATGATGCTGAGCGACCCGGAGGTGGAGAGCGCCGTTCTGATCAGCTCGGACGAGGGGGCGAGCTTCGAGAAGCATCCTATTAGCTTCAACGTTCTCAGCCTCCTCTTCCACCCGGCTCAGGAGAACTGGATCCTGGCCTACAGCCATGACGGCAAGGTAGATTTTTAAGCGCAGCAGCGCTAGCGAAATTGCTCGGATTGTCGTGCGGATGCCTTGATTGCGGTGGGGGCTGCTGGCTATGTACCTACCGCTGTTATTACCGTTGCTATTATCTTGCAGCTGTACAGCTCCATGGACTTTGGGAAGAGATGGCAGCTCGTGCACGACAACGTGATGCCGGGTCGATTCTACTGGTACGATCACGCATGCGTGCGCGGACACGCACGTGTAGGTGTAATTAGACCGACAATGAAGTAAATCTAAAAAAAAAAAAAGAAAAAAAAGGGCCTTTTCATTCCACAAATATGATTTTTTTTCTGTATTCTCCCGAAACTGTGTACTTTTCTTTCTTCCTCAAGTGACTTTACTTCCCCAAATTGACAGTTTTGTTTGGAAAAATATCTAATTAATTTTGAAAATATAGGGGGGGGGTTGCTCAGTATTTTATTTATTTATTTATTTATTTATTTTTGTATCCAACTTCATTCCATAACTAAAATTTCAAAAACCTTTTGTTGAAAAAAAAAGTCAAAATGCCATTTTTCTCCATAGTATGACTTTATGGCTTTGATATAAAATAAATATTTACATATAAAATATTGGCGGCCCGGTAGTCCAGTGGTTAGCACGTCGGCTTCACAGTGCAGAGGTACCGGGTTCGATTCCAGCTGCGGCCTCCCTGTGTGGAGTTTGCATGTTCTCCCCGGGCCTGCGTGGGTTTTCTCCGGGTGCTCCGGTTTCCTCCCACATTCCAAAAACATGCGTGGCAGGCTGATTGAACACTCTAAATTGTCCCTAGGTGTGAGTGTGAGTGCGAATGATTGTTCGTCTCTGTGTGCCCTGCGATTGGCTGGCAACCGATTCAGGGTGTCCCCCGCCTACTGCCCGGAGACAGCTGGGATAGGCTCCAGCACCCCCCGCGACCTTAGTGAGGATCAAGCGGTTCGGAAGATGAATGAATGAATGAATATAAAATATTTTCACTTAAAATTTCATAACTTTAATCTAAAAGTCTATCATTTATTTCCTTGGAAATAGACAACTTTATTCCAATAAGATTACAAATTTCACCATGAAAATAACATATTTTTCTTGTAAAATGACACCTTAGATTTCGGAACTAAATGAAATCAGTTTTTTTGTTTTGTTTTGTTTTTTGGTGCAAAACATAACGTGAAACTAGGATCTATGTTGGCCTCTGTACAGATTAAATGGACGTAGCATTTTTTTCTGGCCCATCGCTTGAGTGCAAACATTTTCTTCAAGATGAAAATTTGCCAGGGTCTATTGATAAGAGCCCATTGATTCCCTTTTGTTCCTTATTTATTTAATGTTTTTTTTAACACACGCTGCTCAATTCAAAGTCCCTCGTTTGAGTGGCAATTCACCTCATGCACATGATCGCTACTTCACAGTAATAAGTCACAAGTAAAGAATAGCGCGTGTTTTTGTTGCAGTCGTTTTGAAGCCGCTACATTCTGTGCTTTTGTCACCTGCTGTTTATTCCCCCTCGTTTTTCTCCTGCTTTTGGTGAATCGCAACGAAATAGGCGCTCATTTCGCCGTTTGGGGAAAAAAACAAAATAAACATGCTGTTATGGGCTTTGTGATTGCGCAATTACAAGACTCTCTATCTTCTCTTCCTTCCCGCCAGGGCTGTAATGGGCTTGGACAGAGAGTCGGACGCGGTCCACATCGAGACGCGGGTCGCCAAAGGCCGTGAGTGACCCCCCCCACCCCCACCCCCCACACTCCTTTGCCTTTTATTCAAAGAGCGAGGGCGCAAGCCGCTCTCCCTGAAGTGCAGTAAAGCAGAATAGGTCCAGCTGACCAAAAACTGCGAGGGGAGGGGGAGGGGGTGAGAGACTTTTAGGGCGTTGATGAATGTTTCTTCTACTTAAAGCGTCCCCCGCGTGTCGCCCTTTCAAAGCCGCATGGCGCTCTAATGCGCAGTCGGTGCAATCGCGAGCTTTGTGTTCATTAGTGGGCGGGCGATGCTCACAAGCCACATGTGGCTTTAATGTTTGTTGTGTGAGACATCGCGACGTTGTTCACGCTGCTGAGCTTTTAATTAGCATCCAGCGCTGAACCCAAACAGCAATCTCGAGAGTATTCTCAGTGTTTTACTTCTGTCTCGCGCACAGAGTCGGAAGCTAACGGCCAATCGGATCGATCACTCGTCACCGTCTGCCGACGCCATTTTGCATAATGCCAAGAAATGGTTTGTTCGTTCAAATCGTAACAGACAATCTCCGGATTGTTCACAATCCTAAATGTTGTTTTTTGAATTCATCGTCTGCACGACAGAATGACGTTTTTCAAAATCTTAACCGAGGCGTTGGAGCCGGCGAGCCGAGCTCACCTTGGGCCCTCTCGTAGCTCCGCCCCTGCCTATACTCCTGCCATCCCCACCCCCCTGCACGCTGGTCACGCAATTACTTTCCCTGAAGACAAAAAAAAAAATTGCAAACGCTATTTATCACTGGGCGGCCCGGTAGTCCAGTGGTTAGCGCGTCGGCTTCACAGTGCAGAGGTACCGGGTTCGATTCCAGCTCCGGCCTCCCTGTGTGGAGTTTGCATGTTCTCCCCGGGCCTGCGTGGGTTTTCTCCGGGTGCTCCGGTTTCCTCCCACATTCCAAAAACATGCGTGGCAGGCTGATTGAACACTCTAAATTGTCCCTAGGTGTGAGTGTGAGCGTGGATGGTTGTTCGTCTATGTGTGCCCTGCGATTGGCTGGCAACCGATTCAGGGTGTCCCCCGCCTACTGCCCCGGAGACAGCTGGGATAGGCTCCAGCACCCCCCGCGACCCTAGTGAGGATCAAGCGGTACGGAAGATGAATGAATGAATGAATGAATGAATATTTATCGCTGCCCAAAGGTGTGTACATCGGCATTTTTAAAGATGCGATGAGCTACAAGCGCATTTTCCTTGGCGTCTCCAGTGCATACAAGCGCAACTTTAGGCTTAAACGTTGGTAATTTACTCCGGATTGATTTCCTTTGCCGTCCCCTTCCCAGGTGCTCAGTACGTGAAGTGCAGAGCCCAGCGCTGCACGGAGGCCAACAGGCAGTACCTCTTCCCGGGACACGTGGACACCAATTCGCTGGTCGTGCAGGATGAATACGTTTTCACTCAGGTCTGCGTGGCGATAAATTACTTTGTCCTTTTTATTGCACTCGGAGGTCATCTTTGCTCCCTTAGTCCCCCACCCCCCATTACCCCCCCCCCCCCTTCTTGTTTTTCTGTTCGCTCTACATGCAATTCTTGCTTTTCCATCAAATCCTCATAATGGCTTCCTGAAACACACCTGTTCCCCGATGTGCGTTTTGATTATTTTTCAACACATCATCAAAGCAGAGAGCATGTTTCCACACACACACACACACACACAAAAAGTATTTGCGACCGGAGAAAGAAGGTGGAAAATGAGGTGTGAATAAAGCGCGCCATTCACTTAACGTTTGACTCCAATTAGACGGCAGCCGTCAAGGCCGTTATTAGAATTAAATTTTCCAAATGACCTCCGCTCTCATTGATTTCCACCCACTGCTGAAGCGCTCTCTTGTTTGTAGCCTTGATGCATTCAGTCACGCGTGTTGTGCTGAAGTGACTTCCCAGCACAATAAGAATCCAGTTTTTGTATCTTTTAGGGACATTTCCCCCCCCCCCCCCCCTCCCGCTCTCATTGAGCCTTTTTTCAAGACCTTGTAAAGTGATTTTTTTCCCATCAATATTGAATTCAAGTTTAAAAACAATGGCTTAAATAAAGTGTGAAAATATGACGAAATGTTTGTAAGACTGATTGGTGGGGCGTTGTCTGGCTAAAACAGCGCCATGTGACGCACACCAATTTTTGGGAGGGATCGAAATGTGTCTTTAAAGCCAATATTTTTAATATCTTTTCTGATTTGCCCAACCAGCACACCATAAACTTTATGTCGTTCTCCTCGAAACCAGATGACTGCCGCAGTACCCAAGATTGACCTGTGAGAGGCAGCATGGTGCCAGAGGGCATCAAAATTGCTGTGTTTTGTGCACCGCTTTTCTAATGAAGTGCTGCCTCCACGAGTGAAAATACAATTTTAGTTAAGACTGCTGGGCACTTTTTTTTCATTTCTAGAAAAACGGCCTAAATTGCTTTTTATCATCGCGCTCTTCCTTTTTTTTCCCCATGTCGACCATTTGTTGACTTTGTTTTTCATTTTTTTAACGTTTAACGTTTAACGTCCATTGGTTAAATTAATTGGCTAAGTGCTGTATTTAGCAAGTCACTGTTTATTCACCATTACGAGATGTTTATTTTGTAAAGAATTGAATATACTGTAATTGTATCATATTGTATTTTTTTTAATCGCGCCATTGATGTAATCTCTTAATTTAAGACGATGTGGCAGCGACAACGCCTGTACCGACAGTGACCCAGTTTCACTTCATTCGCAGACTCGATTGGCACGTCTGCATCCATAAGACCGAAAATAAATAAATAACTATACGACGGCCAGTTTCAGAAACGCTCATTCAATAAAATTGCATTTAGCCGTGATGAGATTGCAAACACGACGCCGCATGTGGCGGGCACCCGCCGACGACTTTCCGGTGACTTTCATTGCCGGGGGGGGCTGTGGGGGAGGGGCGGGGGGTCAGTTGGATTTAACTTGACAAAGAGTAATGAGGTTATCGATTGGGGCTACAACGAAATAAGCAGTCTTCAACACCTGCACACTCCCGCGGGAAGAGAAGGACCGGTCGACTGCAACATCCTCAAAAATGGGGCCTTCGAAAAAGGCAACTCATTGATTTTCGATAGATTATTCCATTAGAGCGCTAATGTAGTGTGTAGGGGGGACAAACACCATCCTTCTAGTTGATTGGAAAATAAGCAAGCGGGTTGGCGTTGGCCTGTGCCTCTAAGTGGATGGGAAAGTGCGAGTGCATTAAGGTCCTCCAGACGCGCCGTTGATAAAGTCAACATCATTTCCAACGCCTCTTATCTCGGTACTAATTGAGATAATGACGAGCGTTTTTGTTGTGCTTGCGATTCGGGCATGCTCTCCACACGGCGCGGAGTGTTTTGGAGAGGCGGTCATGAATTGAGAAATAAATACAGTACACCTCCTCCAGGAGACGCCTTCCATACGGCGTCCTTGTTTTGCGGCGTCTCTCGGGTGCCTGTAGGAAAAAAACGAAAAAGCCTCACGTCCCATTTCAACTTTTTTTTTTTTCTCAAACAGCCTCCATAGAAATAAATACAAAGTCGTGTTCATGTTATGTCAGGTTACCCAGTGAAGACATGAATAGCGCTGCTGTCAAAAGTTTAGCGACGCGACGGTTGCCCCAGTTGTTATTGACACGTTGAAAGCATCGGCGTCGTATTTAGCCGTTGGAGCGAGTGCTCCCTCTCCTTCCGCCACTCCAACTGTCAAAACTGCAAGTCTCTCCCCGGCTCAAAGGCACATTTTCTGAACCCTCGTTGCGCTCTTTCCGCGGGGTTTGTCACTTTCCGCTAGCAAAGCCACGGAGGCGTCCTCACGTTGCACTCTCGCCTTTGTTACGCTCTCTACGGCTTCCTGTGGGGGAAATATTGACAATTTTATTCCTCCCATAGGGCTGTACTACACTCTGAGGTTCAACAGACAAGAAAAAAATTGCTTAAACACGATTAAACATATATTATGCTTTTTTTGCCCCCCCAAACCCCCAAAATATGAGTTTCCCTATTTCTTAAAGATCCTCTGAATTGAAAATTACTTCCAAAAACACCACAGAAAACAATGTTCTGAACAATCCTGCCAAATTAAAAAAAAAGAAAAATAGCTCATTTAAAAAAAAAAAAAAAAAAAAGGGGCGGCCCGGTAGTCCAGTGGTTAGCACGTCGGCTTCACAGTGCAGAGGTACCGGGTTCGATTCCAGCTCCGGCCTCCCTGTGTGGAGTTTGCATGTTCTCCCCGGGCCTGCGTGGGTTTTCTCCGGGTGCTCCGGTTTCCTCCCACATTCCAAAAACATGCGTGGCAGGCTGATTGGACGCTCTAAATTGTCCCTAGGTGTGAGTGTGGGCGTGGATGGTTGTTCGTCTCTGTGTGCCCTGCGATTGGCTGGCAACCGATTCAGGGTGTCCCCTGCCTACTGCCCGAAGACAGCTGGGATAGGCTCCAGCACCCCCCGCGACCCTAGTGAGGATCTAGCGGCTTGGAAGATGAATGAATGAGCTCATTAAAAAATGAATTTTCAAAATCACAAAATAAAAAAATCAAGTCCACTCAATGAGCTGAAACCACGCCCCCATTCAACTGTCAACCGTCAAAAATTGGGAAAATGGTTGTTATCTCGTGGTTATCTCTTCCTTTCGCCAACACATAACTACATGTTTGGGCCTCGACATTATATCCACTTAAAGCCTGGTGGCTGGAAAATATCACGTCATCATTGCCGGGCTATTCCGAGCGATAACAACTAGGCACTCTAAAGCGAACTCGGCATCCTGCAGCCTTTGTCTAAATAATAGCAATCAAGTCAGACTTAAAAAAAAAAAAAAGAGAGAGAAAAATTCTGGTTTTCTCCACTCTTCCACCTTTCTCTGCATGTCAGGTGTGCACTCGCGAACTACGACGGGGCCCTCTAAATCTGCCACGCCAGCCGACTATCCCAAGGCGAGATGTATTTTCGCCGGGGCAGGCAGAGCAGCCTGCAATCGTGTCAGATAATCACTTACGCATCCGGAAGGCGCTACTCATGCTGTGGCCATATTTTAGCCACGCCCAAAACCCAATTTTTGTATCACCATTTCCCAAGAAGCTGTTGGATCTTTTTTCACTCTCAATTCCTACGCCACATTTTGTGACACTACCCAAGGTCCTTTTTGAATTGAGAAACACTCTTCCACTCATGCGGGAACGGGTGAGTTTTGATTTCATGGTGTGATGAACTCATTTTTTTTTTTTTGCTTTTCATGACCAAGGTAACCAAGTCGGGCCGAGCCAGCTACTTTGTGTCCTACATGAGAGAAGCGTTCAAGCGCATGCAGTTACCCAAGTATTGTCTGCCCAAGGTAAGTGTCAACAAGCATTTTCTGTATATTATATATTCTGGACATCTGCTCGAATCATCTTTTGGGTTCAATGTCCACCTAATTCTTCTAAAATTAATTTGAGGCTTGAGCAAAAAAAAAACCAAACTACCCTATAAGCATAGATCAAATGAAGATCTAGCTGAACTTTTACAACGACATCAAAAATGTTTCTTTTCCATTAGTGCTACGTGCACAGAAGGATGAATATATTTGATTTTATTTATTTTTATTTAAAGTGCCATTACCAGAATGTGATTTCAAGTTGCATTTTGCGCTGACAATATTCAAAAAGCACAAACTGTTACCTTCAAGGGGCTACGTTTGAGCTTTTAAGGGATGTTTTGTCAGCTCGAGCTCTTTCGCTGTCTTTAAAGCAGATTTCTACGACATACCAAAACAATAGAAATGTTTAAATATCTTAAAGTAAACAGACTTGTGAGTTCATATATGGGAAAGAAATAACGTAAAATAGGCGGCCCGGTAGTCCAGTGGTTAGCACGTGGGCTTCACAGTGCAGAGGTACCGGGTTCGATTCCAGCTCCGGCCTCCCTGTGTGGAGTTTGCATGTTCTCCCCGGGCCTGCGTGGGTTTTCTCCGGGTGCTCCGGTTTCCTCCCACATTCCAAAAACATGCGTGGCAGGCTGATTGAACGCTCTGAATTGTGAGTGTGTATGGTTGTTCGTTTCTGTGTGCCCTGCGATTGGCTGGCAACCGATTCAGAGTGTCCCCCGCCTACTGCCCGGAGACAGCTGGGATTGGCTCCAGCACCCCCCGCGACCCTAGTGAGGATCAAGCGGTTCGGAAGATGAATGAATGAATGAATGAATGAAAGTAAACAGACTTGCGAGTTCATATATGGGAAAGAAATAACGTAAAATACGCAGTTGTGTACATAAGAGTGCAACCTCCGTTACGATGAGATGCCACAGATGAGGGCTTTGGATCCCCCCCCCCCAAAAAAATAACACATTTGAACAACTAGCGCCTGATTAAAAAACAGCCAGTAGATACGACGATTTTGAGGGTCTGCGCTTTCCACGTTGCTAAGCTAATGTCTCTGCTTTTTATTACCTTTGATGGGATGGCCAACACGGCCACTACAGAGTCACGTTTTGGGTTTTTGTTTTTTTGTCTAGACAGAAACATGTGGCCACTCTGTCTGTTGAGGTCGGCCAATTCGGAAAGTAATAAACGTTTGAAAGGTAGCATACAAAAGGAGCATTTCGAGTGAAATGGACTCTGTTGGCGGGTGCGGGGTCTCCCGGTTGTGCGTCCGCTGACTCACATCCCGCTGTATTTTCATTTTGTAATCAGTCTCCATGACAACATTGAATCCCCTTCCCTAGTTCAAATGTATCAATTGGGATATGATTGTGCTAATGCAGCTAATGCTAAGATGTGTGCCGTCACCCTGTGGCCTCGTCGTCCAGGACATGCATATCATCAGCACAGATGAGAAGCAGGTGCTTGCCGCCGTCCAGGAATGGAACCAGAACCACACCTACAGCCTCTACATCTCCGACTCGCCCGGTGTCTACTTCACTCTCTCGCTGGAAAACCTCAGGACCACCAGGGGACCCACTGGTAACCTGCTGGTCGACTTCTACACGGTAGTGACTTTGCCTGCTTATTTCTTTCCCTATCCCGGAATACGAGAACCGCTACTTTCATTTTAATATCATTATTTTACACTGGCGTGACATGCAGTTGGGATTTAATGTCTTTAACGTACATAATCCACTTTTTTTAATACAAAAACTATGACGCCACGCTCAGACATTGTGATATCGGTACTTACGCACTACTCGTTTGTCATTGATTTCCTGCCGGCACAATTGCGGGAATAAATGCGACCGTCTCAAAAAAAAAAAAAAAAGGAAAAAAAGAAAAAATAAAGAAAAAAGATGAAGAGCGGTGTGTTGTTCTTTTACACCAGTCGATAAAGTTGGCTAGAAAAAGGGTAACTTGTCAAAGACAAGACAATGGTTTTGTTGTTTGCTCCTTAAGTCATTCACTCCCAAAGACAGATTTCAATATCTTTTCAGACGCCACACAATCAATCCCAAGTACTTCTTTATATATTCTTTTTCCAATTCTTTTCAAGACTGAGTCTGAAAATGGCTGGTCCTAAAATCTTAAGTCATACGCAGAGACTAATGGTATGCAGTTATTGAGGACTCAGAACACAACATAATAGGATGTTCCTCGTGTCAGCATTCGTGTTTATTTTTATGTTTTGAAAATACCGCAGTTTTCATGCGGGTCATATCATTATTTATCCGTCACACCTTCAAGGCCGTTCCCTGAAACTATTGTCTGACGTTAAACCGATCCGTGGGACAAAAAAGGTTGGGGACTGCTCACGTAAAGGATAATAGCTCTGATACACAGATTTCAAACTCAAGGCCCGGGGGCCAGATCTGGCCCGCCACATCATTTGTTGTGGCCCGCATGTCAACTTCCATGATGCTCTAAAATCTTGACCAACATTTTAAATTCTCTGATGTAATAAATAAGAGACATATTGCCAGCATTGTCTTGTTACCAAGCCTCTCATTACAGTAATTTAAGCAATAGTTGAATAATCCATTGACTTTTTTATATGGGTTCAGTCATAACGGCTCTCCAAGGGAAACCGTAACTAACATGTGGCCCACCACAAAAACAGGTTTGACACCCCTGCTCTCATATGTAAACCTAAAAATTTTTTTTAAAAATAAATAAAAATTAACTCAATTCACTCACATGATGGATGTCTTCTTTTGCATTGGAACATGTGATTTTAAAAACGTATCTTGAAATGCGAGAGCATGATGTTGTGTGGCTGGCCAGGTGGAGGGCATCAACGGCATGTATCTGGCCAACAAGCTGGTGGACCACCGCGTCAAGACCTTCATCACCTTCAACAAAGGACAAACCTGGGCCCTGCTGCCGGCGCCCGCCGCCGACGCGGCCGGGAGCAACATCCACTGCGTTCGGGTGAGCCGACGGACGTACACACCCGTCTACGGCGGGCGGCGGCTCGCCATGCGTATTCATGCGACGCACGTTTCGACCTCATCGGCCTCGCTTTGGAATGCTCTTTGATTTACGGCCCAAATTTGCACAAAGGCCGGCCGCGGGCACTTTGCCTTCGCCGTTGCCAGCCTCCCTACATGACAAACGGGGAGTCTCGGGCACTGGAATAGTTTTATTATCCGTGTAAGTCACGCCGTGTCATTAGGTGTAGTTTCAGTGGGGGGCAGACTTTCCATTAACCTGCGTGACTTCAATTCACCAAATGTAGCCGAGCCAGGCTAATGAATGTTAGATTACACTGAATTATATTACGTAGATGTGTTGTCAGTGAGTCAGCAGGTGAGATTTGCAACTTATTTCCTCACTATATGTCAGACTCCGGTTATTAAAATCGGATTGCCTTTCCTTTCCCGTGCGATGTTCAACAGTTCGGTCATGAGCTATGGTGGATCTAAAAAAAATAAATAAATGTTGGCTTGTTTTCATACCCCACTTGCTGGGTAGCCGTGGGTTCTGAGCTGATTGGGTTACTTTTGACCCCCAGGTTGGGTTAATTTTCTTGACCAAGTAGATTGGATTGAAGGATGCTCTCAATAAACACGTGGGTCAAAAAGGGACAGACTCAACTTTTTGGGTTATTTATGGAAATGGAAATATTGATGCGGCCCAGTGGTCGAGTGGCTCGCGCGTCGACCTCACAGTGCAGAGGTACCGGGTTCGATCCCATCTCTGGCTTTCCTGTGTGGAGTGTGCATGTTCTCCTCGTGCCTGTGTGGGTTTTCTCCAAGTACTCTGGTGTCCTCCCACATTCCAAAAACATGAATGGCGGGTTAATGGGGCACTCCAAATTGTTCCAAAGTGTGATTGTTAGCGCAAATTGTTGTTTGTCTATGTGTGCCTTTCGATTGACTGGCAGCCAGTTTAGGGTGTTCCCCGAGTACTGCCCGAAAACGGCTTGGATAGGCTCCAGCACGACTGCAACCCCCGTGAGGATAAGCCAATAATTTTCTGAGAGGGGACAGACAAAGAGAAACGCCCTCTGATAACAACAATGTAACGGTGACAACAATGTTACAACCGTATTATTGGGCGTAGTCTCAGTATTTCTATGTTTGACACATACACAAAACACACTGTATTATTGGGCGCAGCCAGGCATGGTAAAACATACGCCAGCTTGAATATATGGCATGCATGCACGCACGCTACAACCACGTTTTTAAAAAGGCAACGGAAGCAAAACTGAGTTCGGTTGTACTTTATTTAGCCATTTTACAATGTACCCACGTTTTTTTCTTCACCTCTTACACGCTCACTCGTCACTCATTGGCGACTGGTACCTGCTAGGGGCGTGCCTTGAGCGTCCTCTTATACGCCCACCCTTCACTCATTGGCGACTGATACCTGCTAGGGGCGTGCCTAAAGCGTCCACTTACACGCCCACACTTCACTCATTGGCGACTGGTACCTGCTCGGACGTGCCAATAAAGTCCTATTACACGCCCACCCTTCACTCATTGGCGGACTTCCGCATGCCTGTCGTCACTCACTCCGCCTTTTCTCTATATAAACAGCGTGTCGGCCAGAAGGGCTCTCAGTCATGCTTTGAAACTCGGCTCATACATATTACACTCTGCATTAGAAGGCGTCCTGTCCATTTTGGAGAAATTTTGAGACTTTTATTAAAAGTCTTTTAATGGCGCCCTGTCGTCGTGAAAATACGGTAATTGTATCCCACCTCGAGAACCCAACAAATCAATATTTTGTGTGTGCGCACAGAAGACGGAAAAAAGGTTCTTTTTCAATTGACCTTTTTGCTCATTAGCTTAGCGTCATTAGCTTAGTTAGCGCCACAGCCCATTAGTCGCATAATGTTAGCATTTTGTATAACAGGGTGCTATTATTTGACCGCTAATTTTGACTTCAAAATGGCGCCGCGAGAGTGGCTGCCTTTCCAGTAGCCCCTATATTTGGTTGTTCTACTTCTTCCTTTCATAACTTTGCTGCTGTGAATTGGGAATTTCTCCATTGCGAGACTAATAAAGGTTTACTTATCTTAATGATGCCAAATTGCATATTATAGCACACGCGAAGCTGGGCGACTTGTATGTTTCTAAACAATTCAACAGATCCAGCAGCTGACTGATCCAGTTCCTTTATAACGTACCTTATTTTCATAAAAAAAATCATATATATATATAATATACTCTATATATATAATATATTATTTTCAAAATTCTAAAATGTACCATCAATGCCAGAGCAATCTTTGCCCTCTGTACTTAATTGTGATCTCTTTTGGCCTGAAAGAGCAGTCAAAAGGTTGTAAACAACTTTAAAAATTAAGATATCCTTTATTTTTCACACACTGGGGAAATTTACAGCCTACAGCAGCAAGAATGTGGGTAGAAAGAAGAAAAAACAATTACTTTGCTTCTGTACAGTAATTATGTTAACACAAAAAAATGGCAAAAGCAATCTGCATTACAAAGGAGTTTTCCGTGTCAAAGATATGTTTCACGCACCACAAAAAAAAATAAATCTGAGCTATAGCTGTGCCGCGGTTGGTTACATATGTTGCGCGCATCATCCGCGACGTGCCATACTGCATCTCCCCCTGGGCTTTATTTCACATTCGTACTGACCTCTGACCCCTCCCTCGCTCCCTTGCGCACCGCCTACCTCAACCTTGGTGGTCTTATTGGTGTTCTCCAATGTGCTGCAAAAGGAGTGGAAATGATTTTCCATTACCAAGCGTCTCATCCTCGGAGACTTTAATTACACGCTTCTTTGCGTAAGAAAAAAAGAAAGAAAAATTAAATACCTTCTATTTCCTCTTTCTTTTCTGGGAAACAACGAATGCGTCATTTGTTTCTTCCTTGGAAAATGGGAGCACTTTTCTCTCGTGATGAAGGCACGGCCGCTTCCGATTGATTCCGGAATAAATGACACATAATTACATCCGTATGTGATGTAATGCTATTTTTTAAAATGTATTCCTTTTGTCGACAGCCTTTCTGTTCGCTGCATCTCCACCTCGAGATGTCTGAGAATCCCTACATGTCCGGACCCATCACCAGCAAAAAGTCCGTCCCAGGCATCATCGTTGCGACAGGTGTGCTCTTTTGTCATTGTCATTAATTGATTTGGAACATGTTATGATGATGTATAACATCCACTTTTTGTTGCTATTTGCGAATATCTGCAAATAATTGGGGTCCATTGGAAATGAATTGAGGAAAAAGACACTTTTTAAAATCCCAAACATATTCCACCGCCAAGAAACATGAAAAAAAACAAAAAACGGCACCCCCCCCCCCAAAAAAATTAAGGGAAAATTGGGAAAATGAATCCATTTGCATCGGGTTCACCGTATTATCCATGTGCTGTCAAAAATCAATAACCTGTGAGTATTTTATTTAACCTCGTCTCCCCACTTTCCCAATAAAATCATAAAACTGTCAAAGATCGAAGGGTCAAATGATTTATAGCTGCAATGAATTCATTATGAATAAATAAATAAAAAACACAGCTGACAAATAAAATGGACGCCAAGAAGGCATTTTTTAATTCCTCAGTCTTGAAATAGAACAGGGAGATTCCTTACATTCCTGCGAATTTTAGCTATGGATGACATTTGACATCACTTGAACTGATCTTTGATCTTTGCAAATAATACTCTTCAGCCTTGGACAAACGTGTGATTGATGCTACACCGCTACCCACCCACTTTGCCATTATAACACTAAAACTGCCAATGGTCAAATGGGAGAAATGATTCATAACTGTGATTTAAAAAAAAAGCATGTGTAACAAATAAAACAAACAAACAACCAAACGGAAGATACAAAAGGTTGTAACATTTACACCATGGTAAGTCGTTCAAATAATATACTGTTCATCTGATTGGAAAAGTCAAAGACATGTCAATCTGCCAACAATTACAAGTAGATTTTCGTTCACCATCTGTCCTGGCACAAGTGGCTCCTTGGGGGAGTTTCGGTTTTAACTCTCATAAAGCAATTGGGGTTGTTATTTTTTTGGTTTTTGTTTAAAAAGTGATTTATAGAAGTAAGTCACGTTTGACTGAAGTAGAACGGGTGAATTCTTGGTCTGGAATCGAACCCGGTACCTCTGCCCTCTGAGGTCGACGCGCTAACCACTCGAGCACCGGCCTTCCGATGACTCAATATTGTAATGCAAAACTTAACAGAGATGGAAAGTTGATATAACGTCCTGGTTATATTCCCACAGCTTGACCATGTCCTCCTTTCCGTGCTATTTTTAAAAATGCAAATTTTGCGCGCGTTAAGCACACACGTGCACATTTGCCCTACGCAGCCCACCAGAGGCCAAGGTGCACACAACAGAAGCAGCGCGTATACTGTACCTTCAGGGCAAGTGGAATAAGATTATTGAATGTGTATGAGAAGAAACGACAACTCAACTCAACTTTATTTATCTATAGGGCACTTTAAAAAAAAAAAGCACAGCTGGAACACAAAATAATCACGATCCAACATAAAACACAATAAATGGTAATGATAATAATGATGATAATTCTAAATACTTGGTGTTATTTTGCGATGCATTTTCACTTAAGTTTTATATACAATGAGTTTTATTTGAGTCTGAATGAATTGAAATGAATGAAATTTTTCTTCCAATTTTCCTCCATTTAAAACTGTAAATGTTCAAACTGTGCAGAATGTGACAATGGCTTCCAATATTGGTCAATATACTTTACACACCGCCTCCTTTTGCCTTCAAGCTTAACAGTTGACATGAAGTTCCATTAATGGGTCTTCTGTTGGCGAATGACAAAGATTCACCAAATAATTCCACATTTTATCAGTTGATGCTGCATTTAGTATCTTGTGTCTTCTTCCTGTGTGAAATTACCATTCCCTCCCCCGAACCCCTTTCAACTAGGCAATATTGGAACGGAATTGTCCTCCACCAACCATGGCATGTTCATAACGTCCGATGCAGGAAATAGCTGGCGTCAGGTGGGCGTGCGCACCCGAATGCGCGTCTCGTTGAAAGAATAAATGTTTTGTCTTGTCGCATGACGGTTGCTTTCCCTTCTTCGTGTGTAGATATTTGATGAAGAACACAACATTTGGTTCCTGGACAACGGAGGAGCTTTGCTGGCGGTGCTGCGCGCGCCCACGCCGATTCGACACTTGTGGTGCGTACAGCGATAACGCCGCAGTACGATCGAAACGCCGGCATTGACTTTCTATTTTGTTTGTCCTACATATTACTCCAAATCCACCAAAATATTTTTTGGGGGCCTGCCCATGTTGTAGAATGACCGGTAAAAGTCCCAGTGTAAGCGCAAACCAAGACATGAGTGCCATCTAGTGGTGAATGGTGATATTGTAACTTAATTTTTTCCCCCCCTCATTTACCGCCAGTTTTTCACGGAAAATGTTTAATGATAATCAACATTTTTGGGGGATTTGTTTAAAAAAATAAAAAATAAAAACATCCAGCGACGCGGTTGCGTGTCAAACTGATCTTGCACTTCACAAGTCGTTCTAGTTGCATACAGATATCAACTGGTGTGCACTTTTGCCTCACGATTGTGCAGTTCTCCAACTAAAATAGCAAAGCTGTTCGACCAGTGCAAAAACTCATCGGACAGTTGTTCTACCAGTGCGGTTCAGGCGCTCTATTTGTGTGCCTCATTGTCTTAGGAACGACAACAAATCATGTTCTAGTGCACAGACCTGAAGCTATTGAATATCGAATAAATGCTTTCCAGTTGGCTGCTCCTTAACTGTCCAAATTATTTCCAGCAGCGACGAGTCGGTTGCAGGCAGCCGCCCGCGCTGGCATTTGCGATGCCCTAGGTGCTTTTATGGAAATCTGACGTACAGCAAGGTGGAAACGGAAGGGCTGAGAACAACCTCCTCAGTCGCTCACGTAGCGGCTACTTTGTAACGCCGTTTTGCTTTGGCGTCCTCGCGCTCGCCAGCCACCCCGCCGCCCCCCTCGTCCGCCCCTCCCCCTCATCAAAAGTGATAAAGCTGCTCATGAGGTGATTTCCACAGCGGCCCAAATCTATTTCCAGTGCTCCAACCCGAGCCATCTCGCTCTTTGCGGGCGTTTTATGACTTCTATGCGGGAGTCACATTTATCTTTTAGTTTTTTGGCTGTCCCGAAACGTTCTCACCTTGGGTAGCATCCGAAGTGCTTAATTTGTGCTATATAAAACAAACGCAACAAAGGGGGCTGATCATGTTACACGTCACGCTCTTTTCTCTTGTTTGATGATCTACTCGTAAACGTGTCACTCTATTGTCATCGTGAAGGATCAGCCTGGATGAAGGCAAGAAGTGGGACCGTCACACGTTCTCCCTGACGCCTTTCTACGTGGACGGAGTCCTGATGGAGTCGGAATCGGACAATCACATTATCACGTGAGCAGGGGGAAGTTTTGTCAGATGGGAACTAAGAATCAGAGGGCAAGACATGGCCTTCACACCAACCTCAATTTATCTATTGCGGGCTCGAGCTTACTTGATTTTCACCGATGAATGTTTTAGCACTCCTAATTTTTACTACCAAAACAGGATTACTCAACCTAACTATTTTCACTCTTTATGGACTAAAATAAAATAAAATTTAGGCAACATGAGCGTGGCTCCCACACAGTGAGTTGAAAAGTATTACAACACTTCTTGGACAATTAAGCATTTGAGAGTGTTCATAGATTTGTTCCTCAACCACTTTTAAATATTTCAAATCATGAGTAATGCTTAAGAAATAACAGACAATTAATTAAATGTGTGTGAAAGACCAATAAAGTAACAATATATGAAGTTGAACATTTTGGAATTCTGCCCGACAGCGATGATTTGCAACATGTACTGTATGTCGGCGCAAATAAGATAAAGTAACAATTTTTTGGGACATATTTAATAGTGAGTCGATGGTTGAAGCATAATGCACTGTTTTACTTTCTCGTATTTTTAACATTTCATCCAGAACAGTAACTTGGATGTACGAATAGGACGTGTGCAACAGCCCGCCTTTTGTATTACCAAAAGGGACTGTTTTATGACCTCGTTTTATTTCAGATTTAAAACGGAGTCATGATTTGATTGAACGATTCATTAAAAAAAAAGTGCTTAGACGTAAACTTGTCTCCCAGGCTTATTGTCTGCCTGACTTCTTATGGGGCAGTGGAGCCCCGTGAAGTCTGCCTAGCAACAAAGCAGCCATGAGAGCAGGAAAAACAATCAGAGCGGTTCTGGTCATCTATGCGTACAACGCACACAAAACTCCTGAGACTCTTTTGGCACGCTTGACTCAAAGCATGCTCAAATGCATTTTGAACAATTTTCAAGCAATTCTTCACAAAAGGATTTTTTTTTTTTTTGCGCATGATCCCTTAGTTTCTTTGGACACTTCAGCCATCGGTCCGAGTGGCAGCTGATGAAAATCGACTACAAGGGCCTGTTCAGTCAGAGATGCATGGACGGAGATTATCAGACGTGGACTCTGCACAACAAGGTAACGGGAAGACATCTATTTTCGACGTTTTTTTGTTTGTTTCTTTGTTTGTTTTTTATAAAAGTTCAGTAGGAGAAGGTAATTCAGTGAAGAACGGCAAGATTGAGAGACAATACAAAAAAGAAAACAAAATACATGACCGCTCCCACAGTGTCGCAGCCCTCCCTCTTGGAAATCCACCGGAATGCGCTCATCTGCAAAACGACCAACATTGGGTCTTACCCGCCCCAACGCAAGATTTACACTGGCCACTAAAATGCATTTTAAAAAACACTTTTGAAAGTCTTCTTTGTTTTTTCACCTTCACAGTTTCCAAATAAAATTGCAGTTGGAATATTTTCTGAATCCCCAATTTACCTGTCAACTATGACCAAAAAGAAAAAAAAAATCTATTGATGCCACAGAATGTCTTTCTGTTTTTTTTTGTGTGCCACACCTTTTTTTTTTGTTTTTTTGCTGTGTTTGTGTTTTCATTCAAAGGGTGAGCTGTGCGTGATGGGCGAGAAGCAGATTTTCATGAAGCGCAGGCCCGGAAACCCCTGCATGCTGTCCCAGGACTATTCTAGGATCTATTCATCCGAGCCATGCCAATGCACCGCCTACGACTTTGAATGGTGACTACCGCTAAACACTTCCAAATGTTCCAAACGCTAATTGCTCCGCTGACATGTTTACAAAGAGACTCTGTTATCAAGTGGACATTTAATTAAAGACGCGGAACCGTTTGCATGCATTAATACAGTATCGGGTTCCGAGAGTAGCAAATACGACTGCGTTCTTTGAATCTAATTATAGTGAGGACTTTTCATCCGCTGCGATTTGCAAAAAGCGTATCTGAATTCAATTAATAATGGATTGCTCAATTAATTTTAAATGTCTGTCAGATATTCTGTTTGATCACGCTTGTCTGACAATCTTGTCGCTATTTATGGCAGTAAAATATGCCGCCATGGAACAGTTATAAAAGCTTCCTTGTGAAGTTTGGATGATTTGGTAGCCTGGTGGATCTGAGAAAAGTCCCTGTGTTTTATTTTTTGTTTTGTTTTGTTTTTGTGTGTGCGTGCAGCGACTACGGTTGGGAACGTCGCAGCGATGGGAAGTGCTCCCCTGCTTTTTGGTTTGATCCCAATGGGGTGGCCAAAAGTTGCAGCGCGGGCCAGAGTTTCCTCAACAGCACCGGGTAAGTCGAGAACTTTGGTTGGAATACTTAGCAGGGGCAAAAATGTGCAAAAAAAAAGTGTTCCTGGTGAATTACCAAATGTTAACTACTCGGTTATTTTATGTCGTTGTTTTAGTAGCACATGTAGTTGTGCTACTAGCATGTCTCATTTGGTCGATGAGTGTGCAATGGTTAAAAAAAATGCATAAAAAAAGTGGTCATGGATTGGGCACAAGTTTATCATCTTTGCTTTCTTAGGTATCGCAAGGTTTTGTCCAATAATTGCAAAGAGGTCGGGACGAACGTGTACTCGCCCAGGCGCCAGGGATGTCGCCCTACACCGCCCCGAGGCCTCCGCTTGACCACCGGCGGCGGCGAGCTCAGTGCCCTCGTCGGAAGCAACGTGACGTTCGTGGTGCATCTGCAAGACGTAAGTCGCTGTTTGCTGACTAAATTCCTTTCACATCTATTCTACTACTCGGTATTTAATCTAACCTAGCAGCTAATCATCAACCGTTTGTAAAAATATTACTAAATACTGTATACGATTCCGTTGCAGAAAATAATCCTGTAATAATTACTGGGTTTCGACAATTTTTTTTTTTAAAGAAAATGATGCAAAAGAACCTCAACCTCTTTCTGAGGCCTTAGGTGCCCGACAAGGTGCCTGACATAAAATACAAGAGGTACAAACAAAGCCGTAATAGAATTGAAAGTTTTGTATTGAAAGAGAATTTACACAATGACAACAATCACCTCTTCCGAAGAATCCCACATTTTTCAAAATGCCAGAAATCAATCACCTGCAGCGGCGCAACATGCATCTGTTGCTGCAATGCAGAATCCCAGCCAAGGGGGCGCCAGAAGTTGCGTGTTGACGCGTGAACTGTAGAAAGCTGCGGTGACGTGTTGGGTGTTGTCTCATGTTTGCCGTGTTTGTCAAGTGTGTTGACACGTTCTAATTGCCGTGCGCAAGCTAATTAGTATCTGTGATTAGCATCGCTAATTAGCCATAGGCACACTGTGGCTTGGAACGAGGTGTTTTGAGTTAATCAGGTCAAGTCAGAGCCGCTATTGAAAGCTAGCGTAACTTGTGTAGCTAGTATAAAGTGGCATCTCAAAATACGCACGAAGGTTGCTCAGCCGTTTAATAGCTTCACGCGTGTTTGGACTGATGTCGGGTTGCTGTTATTTGATTCGCCATACGTGCCCACTTACAACTCTTAAATGTTCACACGAAGAAGATGAATGCTGTCACGTTTGCGCACTCCGGAATCCATGTTGTCTTCATCAAGAGATGGAAAAGTTCAGTCTCTTGCAGCAAATAGAGGATGGTTGCAAATGAGAGCCAAAGGCAACTGGCAGTAATTATCTCGGTGAAGGTCGGCGTGGATTGATGAGGCGTAATCAAAGTAAAGAAACCTCCCCCCCCCCTCCTGTACACTTGGTAACGGCATGCGGGTTTGTCTTTTATGAATAAACATTAGATATTTTTGAACTAACAAATTGAATTTTGTCTGAAAGTAAATGTTAGGGCCAAAGCTTGCGAGATGAAATGTCTTTGTTTCCTCCTCAATTCTTTCAGCCCCTGAAACCAGTATCACTGATCCACGTGAAATTTGGTGGTCTTGTCCATCATGAATAGAACCACAAAAAAACATGGCGGTTCAGCGTCTTTTTGTCCATTTGAATCATGTTCACTGGACGGACGGTAAAAGTTAAATTGTGTGGAATCAAAGCTTCAAAGCAACTTTCACTTTTAGTCGTCATGCCAATTATGAAAAGAACCACAAAAAAAAATTTCAAACACATGTTTGAAAAAAATACCGGAAGTTCTATATTTGGTTGCTAGCAAATAGAAATACCAATCGACAATGCTCCTTGTGGATGTTTTCATTTTGTATTGGTGTGTTTAACTCTCTCATTCAATTTTGTGGGCATCTCTGAAACTGGTGCTGGATGCACATTATTTCTCAATATCCAGGGGGAGTGACTGAGAGAGAGAGAGAGAGTTGTTTGTGATCGGAAATCCAAAGCTGCATACATCAGGGTTCAACTTTTTGTGAGCTAGCTCGTGGATACCCCCCCCCCCCTTCACAATATAATTAACAGAGTGCCGAAACTGTCATGGAACTATTGCTTATATGACTACCGCTAATGATTAATGAGTGGTGGTGGTGGTGTTGGCAAGTCTTTTGTGTGGCCTCTAGTGGAAAAGCATCTGGCAGCAGCCCACGTGTTCTTGCGACTGCGTCCAGCGTCTTTTGATTTTTATTTCATATACCTTTTTGGGGGTGGGGGTGGGGGTGGGGGGGGTGTTTTCCTTGCAGCATGACTCCGCTGATTATTTATTTATTTATTGGGCTTGTTTGTTTCTGTTCAATGTGCAAACACTACCAAGATGTTTGTGTGTGTTTGAGCCTTTTCCTAAGAACTAGTGAAGAGTTTGTCCCTAGAAACTTTGTTGACGGGGAGCTCTGTGTGAATTTTCCAGAATAACTAGGACAGCGCCTTGGGATGAAGACTGTTTTTGTTTTTTGTTTTTAATATAAATAAAGGGAATATTATTATAGGGCTCAAGCATCAGGCAGTGCCAAGGTCTTCTGACCAATGATTGACCTTTTTTAAGGGTCTAAAAACGTAACCGTTATTGAAATTATGTCCATGCTAGTGAACATTTGGGGAGTAATATTGTACCCCCCAGAAAGCTCTATTTAGGTGGGGCTTGTCTGTCATATCAGGATGTGTGGGGAAATCTACAGGACCCATGCACAAAATTCACCGGAAAGATGGCTATTTTAGTTTAGATTTTATGTTATTTTTTTGGCATCCGAAAAATGACCAAAATTCAGAACGAACAACATCAAAAGAGCCAAGGTATGAAATTGCAGAGGACGTCGGCCATTTTGGTTTGAAGCAGCCATTTTGGCAAACCTCAGGGCTCATACTTTGACAAATTCCTCCTCGGCATTTCAGCCAAAGAGAGCTCCAAATAGAAGCAGGTCGACTTGACAGATGATTGACGCTCAACTGCCAAGCCCTTCCGCCCGTGCCATCGAATGTGGGCTGAGCACGGCGGCAAAGTTGGATTCTCATTTCTTGGATTCACCATGAAACAAACCCATTCAATCGAGACCCTCCAGGACGTGAGAATAAACTACTGCTGAACAATTCAGCAAATTCAAATCAACATTTTCAGATCTTAAAGGCTATGATTTAAAAAAAATGATTATAAAATAATTAAAAATCTGCTTCACTTCGGTCAGTCAGCTTTGTTTGTGTAGAATATTGTGATGTTCATGCTGAACGCTTCAAAGACTGCAAATTAAAATGTTTAGTACATTAACGACTCAAATTGAATTCGATTTTTAAAAAAGGAGTCTGTTATATCATTTTTGTGATTTATTTCTTGATTTTTATTTATTTTATTTTTTTATGATCTGCGATTGTTTATCGGAATAAAAGTTAACATGTTGCTTGTGTTTGCCCAAAATAATTGGGAAGATAAACTGGGGGGGCGGGGGGGGGGGGGGGAATTGAATCGCAAGAAATCACAATTCGATTCCATTTCCAAATCATTCATCCCCAAAAGAAATTAGACCCAGTTTTACCAATGGACAGAAAAATTGGGTGGATGTCTTAGAGAACCGTGCATGAAGTTGAATAAGCAGCCATTTGGGCCAACTCCAAGGTTTGTAGTACGCTTGGGTAAGAAAAATAAATAAACCCAACTCAGACTCTGGAATTTGCCCAAATGAGCCAAAACTGGAAGCAGGTACAGTGTAGCAGACAGATGGGTGTCACTCGGTTGTCAAGATTTTGTCTTGGATCGCATTGAATCAGATTTCATTTGATCAGGTGGTTGGAGGGTCTGTTCAGTTATACTTGCAGCGTTAATTACCTCCGATACTTTGAGGGGTAAACATGGAAAATATTCCCATGCCTCCGGTCATTTCATCTTAAAAGACTCCAGCGGATAACAACGCCCATCACCTTGAAATACTTGCAAAACATTTTTTTTTAAACATCACAAGTTGCATTTTCTCACTCGATAGCCTGTCATTGTCTGTGCGTAACCGGCCACAAAGCCTTCGTGACACACCCGATGGGTCGGCTCAGGCCGAGCACTTTAGCGGCGCGCCGCGTGGACGTGCTCCATTACAAGGCTGACAGGTGTTGTTTCCCCACCCGTCGTCCACAGGGAGACTCGCTGAGGACCAGCGTCCAACTCGACTTCGGCGACGGCATCCGAATCACTTACTCCAACCTGAGCCGGGCCGACGACGGCATCCAGCACGCCTATCGAGCCACGGGGATTTACCGCGTGACGGCGGCGGCCGAGAACAGTCTGGGATCCGACAGCTGTGTGCTCTATCTGCACATCATCAGTACGCCAAGACCAAATACTCACACATTGTCTCATCTGATTTTTATTTATTCATGGGGTCTTTCAGGACTCGGCACGTAGCCGCAGTGCGCCGTGAGATGGTAGTCGTAGGTTTGGGATCCACAGCGGAATGAGAGATGTCAATTTAAGGCTGCTGGGAGGAAAGATCTTAGTGCTCTTTAAGCAAGGCACTAAATCCCCAGAACTTCTGCACATCAACATTTACAACAACAAAAAAAAGAACATAGAAAATGCTGATTTGACTCAACGTCAAGTTAAAACTATTTAAATCCTGTCAGCCAAATTATACATATACGGTACATTGAAAGAATTGTTGCACCTTCCAAAAAATAATTTCCCAAAAGTATTTGAATTTTTATCAAAAGTTTTCTCACTAAAATGGCAACAAAAAAAAGATGAAAAAAAGCCATTGTGTGCTTCTTCGACCAATTTTTGCTTTTTTTGTTCATCTAAATGTGTTTTTGTAAATCTTTTGTCTTTATGTGTACATTTCTATTCTGTTTTTTAAGCTCTTGTAAAGTGTCTGAGTATGATAAAAAGTGCTTTCAAATAATTTTTATTATTATTTTGATTATTACCTGTATATAAATTGCATTAATCCAAATAGTCAGAGTAGGTAAAAATCTGGGGAAACAATCGTACAACGGTAAAATTGGCTAACAAAAAAAAAGTTAATTTTTGTCGCTGAAACGTTTCCAAATAAAGTAAATAATACATTTCGCTTGTGGGTTGCTACCGCAGGTCAAGTGGAACGCGTGTACCTCTCGGTGCCTCTTGTGGCCGTCAGGGGGAAGGAGACCAATCTGACGGTGGTGGTTTGGCCCAGTCACATCAGGACGTTGACCTTCTTCTGGTGGATCGCCAACAGCACCGAGGTGACAAGCTCCTCATCGTCCTCCTTCGGCAAATTCAATCAGGCGTGGCCACTGTTTATCCCTCCTCTCTTTGGCGCCGGCACGCCGTGAATCTTTTAAGAGGTCATGTTTGCGAGGGCATGCATTATTCTCTTTCTTTTTCAACACTATTATGGTGCTGGATGTTTTGAAAAAAAAAAAGTTGACCAAAAAAAAAACTTGCCTTGATAAAAAAAAAATCTCCCCCTATATGTGGAGGTGGGCATCGCCACCCTTGGCCACCACGTAGCTCCGCCCCTGTATGTATAAAGTCTCTTTCTGTTCTCTCGTTTTTAACGCAGCCGATTGTCACGCTGGATGGGAGTATCTCGTACACGTTTCAGAAGGAAGGAACAAATAAGGTCACGGTCCAGGTGGCTTCTGGGAGCGCGGTGATGCAGGATTCCAGGGATATAACAGTGAAAGGTTAGCGTGCAACTTTAATTGGTGACATGAATATGCAACATGTGGACCATGCTCGCCGACGTGGACGAAATGTCACGGCGAGCAAACATGGAAAATCTTGACGCCAATTAAGCCCGACTTTGGGGAAATGAGCTCAATGGCGGTTTATTAAAAAAAGAAAAAGCCTTACTTTTTGTTTTTGTTTGCCAGAGTTTTTCAGGTCGCTGCTGTTGTCCTTTTCGCCGACGCTTGACGAGCACAATCCTGACATCCCCGAGTGGCGGGAGGACATAGGCCGCGTGGTGCAGACAGCCCTGTCACGGGTACGTCAACTCCCAACCGCAAGTCGCCGGACAACCCGCACCTCTCTGGGTCATTACTCTTTCATACCGGTGTGCGCTGCCGCTGCAGCGCTCGTCATGTTTTATGGGCCGTGACGGAGATCTTGCCTTTTCTTTCTTTCTTTCTAACTTTGTGCGATGACAGCAAGCAGACATCGCAATGGCCGGCGCTGTAAAGTTAAGTTGTAAAGTTGAGTATTAAGCCCTACTGTGGTCGGTTTTTCCACTTTAAAGTAGTAACGAGTGAAGCTGATGAAAGAAAAATGCAGAATCGAGCGTCTGAATCGGAACGAGACGTTTCGGCAGAAAACAAGGGTATCTTCCTACTCCCTTGAACATAATAACTGTGTTGAATGATGACTGATTTCTCTTTCCTTTTTACTATATTATTTACTTGATTTTCTGTCAAATTATTACTGTATATGTTTTATGTTCAATAAACAAACCGAACCAATCTTCTCATGTTTACAAATGCCGCTAAGCAGAGACTGAGGGGAGCAAGAAAGCAACACGGTTCTTCAATGGGTGGATGGGGCTTGACGTGTTTGCTGCCGAAACGGTCTGCACAAACTACCAAAATGCTGTTGGGAGGTGCCAAGAAAAAGTGACGTTTTGGAACTACCACTAAAAAAAAAAAAAACAAGCAAAATACATTTTATTGACTATTGAGGGTAGCAAAAACAAACCACCATGACAACTGTAATCGTCCACCGGATGCTAGACTCTAGTTTGCTGTCCAATGGGCTGAAATTTCAGATTTGGGGATTATTCTGTGAGCTAAAAAGTCTGTATTTCATCCTGGTTCGTGTTTTGCTGTCAGGTTTCCGGTGTTCCCGCCAGTCAGCTGCTGGTGTCGTTGTACCCTGGACTCCCGACCACGGCGGAGCTCTTCATCCTGCCCGATGTGATCACACCAAATGAGCACAAAAGGCAAACGCGGGAGGAACTGCAGATGGTAAGAAGAAGAATGCTTTCTTCCATGTGTCATGTAAAAAATATAAATGTGTATACGTGTCTATATATTTATATGTAGACTTTTTTTTTTTTTAATTATGTGGATTGAGCAAAACTACAAGTGTCTGGAATGCATCGCTGTGATAAACAGTGGCTAACTGACTTTTTTTTATTTTTTTACACCCCCCCCCCAACAGATATCTGACGTTTTCGTCGCCCTCCTCAACCAAGGCCGCGTCCACTTTGAGCTGAAGGTTGACACTCGCATCGGCGTCCACGTCACTCAGCAAACTCTGGGTAGGCGGCTCTCTGATTGCACTTTCACATGCGTGACTTTCAGCTGACACGACGGAGTTGCTTTCAGTGAGACTGCACACCACGGCTCACCTCTCATCAAAGCGGTCGATCGATGACATGATCAACGGCACGGCGTTGGAGACCGCTGGGGTCGTGTCATCGTTAGCATATGGCCAAAGCGCTTCGGAGGGGTGGGGGGGTGGACGGGTGTCCTACGTGACTTTATCCCTTTTCGTCCGCCGATGGATCTGTCTTTGTTTGTGTCGCCGTACAAAGGCCTGCATCGCCTTTTAAGATGATCTCGAAAAGGTCACGCTTCCTTAAGGAGGGGGTGGGGGGGGGGGACTTTGAATACTGCTTCTCAGCATTTAAAAAGCCATGACAGTGCAAAATGGGCTTGGACACAAGCGACCCCCAGGGAGAGCCTGCGTACATCCTCGATGTTCCTTTTGCACCCCCGAGGAGGTCAAATAATGCCTCGGAGTGACAGATAAATTCATGTATTCATTTTTGATTGTTCGGTTCTTCATTTAAAACACAATCAATCTCATGCTCGAGTTGTCAAGTTGTTGCTGCATCTTTAAACAATGGTGGAATCATCGATTTTACTGCTTCGCAGCAAGCAGCAAAATGAATTGAGACCAAGTCTGCTGCCCGAATGGGCTGCGGAAGATATCGAAACACAAAAGAAAACCAGAAAAAAACTATTTTGTGAATATTTGGCTCCACACGGTAATGATAAATTAGGCCTTTAGCTAGTGATTTTAGTATAGCTAGTTTATTTTGCTGCAAGTGACGATGATAATTTAGGCCTAGCTAATTTCTGGCCAAAATGGGCTGCAGATGAGACAAAGTGAGTTTTTTTTTTTTTTCGTTTGTTCATTTAGTTTTTTTTCCTCCCTACAGGAAGTTAATTGTGAAGATGAACAACGTGGTTGAATTGTTGATTTATTTATTTTTCCTACCCGCTATACTCTGGCACACGCATTTAAAAAAAAAACATTTACAAATGAATCAATCGTGAATTTATATTATTATACACAATTTCTTAATTAAGATGGTTTTTTTAATTCTTATTTTAGCGCCACTGGTGGATTCGACCGCCCTTCACAGCGGGTCAGCCATGTTGGTGCTGATCTCGGTGGTGTTTGTGGGTTTAGCGGCATTCTTTATCTACAAGTTCAAAAGGTGAGGAACCCCCCGCAAAAAATTTAGGATTTTTTTTTCACCTCATCTTCTTTCCCTATCTGTCCCATGAAGGAAAATCCCTTGGATCCACGTGGAGACGGAGGACAGTCGTGAGAAGGAACCCGAGGTGATCAGCACGGTCAGTCAGAAGGACGACATGTCCAAGGTCAACCTCGCCGACTTTCCCTCAGAGAAGGACTTCATGGAAAAGGAGCTGGACGCCAGGAAACGAGGTGAGCTTCTTTCCTCCCTTTTTAATTTTTTTTTTCTTTAATGCCGTCACTTGACAAATGGCAGCTTGGACGCCAACATGACAGCGTGAAATGGAGTGCGAGCTCACTCGGCGTCCACGCCCTCAACTGCACCTGCTCACGTTCAAGCAGGGCTGCTCAGATTTATGAAATTTTAATCCGAACAGCAATGAAACACCCGAGTAACCCACCGGTGGAATGTATTTATTTATAAAGTATATTTTAAAAACATTTTGACGTAAATATTCATGACGTATTTAATCTAAATAAAGTCAACCAAGGAATTCTCAATTCTGACGTGAACCGCCTACACCACAGGTGCCAAACTCGAGGGCCGCGGTCCAGATCTGGCCCGCCAGGTCATTTTATGTGGCCCGCGAAAACAAATCATATGTGTCAACTTGCTAAAATCTGTACCGAAATTTCAAATTGTCATGTGTAATAAATAACGTTGAGATTTTGCAACCGTTTTGTTACCCGGTTTAGACTCACTTGAACAATAATTGAACAAACTATTAAAATTGATTTCAAAACTAGAAATCTAGTAATGAGTTTGACACCCCTGGCCTACACTAACAACATAAAAAGTCGACACACCCCTGTTCAAAGGCCTGGTCTTTGTAACATGACAAAAAAAAGGAGAGAAGCAAATAGTTTCAAAACTTATCCATCTACACTGAATCAAAAATACAAAAAAAAAAAATTTGAAATAGGTGATGTGATTGACACAACTTATAGCTGTGATGCGACTGTGTTCAGAATTAATAACATTCAAAAATGAGGGAAGTGTGAGTAACCGAAACCAAATATATGTATATTTCTGAAAGTAGCCATTTTTACAGACATAATTATAACCCTCTGAGTACTGCGGTTGCTACAGCTTATCTTATGTTATCAGGTTACTGGGTGCATGAAAGGGTTAATATTGCTTCACATAGCTAAAATACAGTCATGCCCACAAATAAAATTTTTTTTTACAATTAATGCAAGACAAGAATCAATCAAATGACATCAAAATAAACAATGATGACAAATGACAAAAAAATAAAAGAGAAAGGAAGCTGGAGTGCTCTCATCGCTGGGGCAATCATGCTAAACACTAGTCCACCACACTGCCCATAAATGAGATCCAAAAAAAAATTCTCAGACAATAACGCTTACTTTTGATTGACAGAGGAATTCATTTCATTCCTCTCACATGACACAAAGGCCGCAGACTTTTTTTTTTTTCTTGACACGTTTTCTTCCTCTCTTGCTGCTTCTTTCTTTCCAAGTGGTCGCTAGTGTGAAACAAGCGACGGTTGTTGCCGATTTTCTTCCCTCAAGCTCGCAGGATGAAAGTCATTTACCTTTTTTTTTTTGCCACCATCACATCCCTCAAGTGTCACTTGGAGTCTTCTTTTGAGATGAAAGTGTTTCCAATCAGGTGTGCCAAAAGCGTCAAATCCATCATCGGCTCTTGCCGTTGGAGGGTCGCCCCTTGGATTACATGTGGATTAATAGCTCAGACATTAAAAAGCCGTTGCTTCAATTGCTTCCGTCCATGAAAAACGGATTTGGGTTCCTTCACCAAAAAATAAATAAAAAAAAGTACTGTACAATTAAATTAATGACATAATAAAGGCTATTAACAATGTTTTAAAAAAACGAATAAAAAACAAACAGAAAAATACTGTTTACAAATGTGCAGGAAAATAATGAAGACAAGTTTTGCAATGTATTAAAAAAGTAGTGAAACCCTTTTTTTTTTTTTAAATATCCAGACAACTAAATAAGTCAATGAATAAAATAAAATGACAAGTATACACCAATGAAAAACCACAGAAAATATGCTAAAAAAAACACTGTAAAATGAAAAAAAAATTTTTTTAAACCCAGTAAAAATACAATTTAGAAATATGTAAAGATGAAAAGAAAAAAAATAGAACTTCAAATAAGATGAAGGTAAAAATTTGTACACAATTCTAAAATGGGAAAATTCAACAATAAAAAATATAATAAGACAACACCCGACTTCAATATTACAAATCAATAGTGCATTTTTCAAAATAAAATTCTCACTGCGCATTGAATATAATCTTAAACTATGAGTTTTGCGCTCCCGCCCCCCAAAAAAGAATAATACATTTCTGTGATGGGTGAAAGGGAAATGTAGTCATCGTGTAACCAACATATAAACGGCAAATCTCCCTCCTACACTTCGCCTCCCGCTACATAATCAAGTTCTTGCATTTTGTAACTTCCTGGATGAGCTTGAGCGAAGCCAAGGTGTTTCCAACTCGGAGATGAATCCATTAACCTTCTCCTAAAGGTTGCAATGAAGATTTGACAATTTTTTAATCTCTGCGCAGTAGAGTAATCAGTTCGGAGCGACGATTGCTCAATAACACTGCCTAATAACTACAACTTGTTTGTCTGGGGCTCTATTAAAAAAAATAAAAAGAAAAAGGCGATTTTTTTGGTTACCAATCAGCAGCTAACCACTTGAGAATCACCACATTGGTTTTCTCGTTTTAGATCTTCAGCGAGGTCAAAATCCAAAATGGAACGTGGCCCCCAAAAAAATCTTTTCGCAACAAATCATGGTGTGGACTTCTCAGATCTCCAATCGTGTCAATCTGCCTGCATGGAGGATGACATGATGATGAAAAATCAAAACAACCCCCACCCCCCAAAAAAGACATCCATTCGTCCATCCAATTTGAACCGTCAGCTTCCCTCTGCCATAACTGCTGCGTAATGATTTGCCTTCTTGCTTTCCAGCGTCACTGGGGAGGAATATGGATCGAATTGTCACCAGGGAATATCCAAACTGTACAAACGTCTAAAGACACGCACACTGTTACCCAGTAAGTACACAATGTCGCCGTTTCAATTGTGCTGCGATGGTTGGCTTTGTTAGCTTCTCTTTTTCAGAATAGTTCTTTCATGCTGATGGTCGCTCTCGTTTCCTGAGTCATGTTTTCACGCTCCAGAGTTGAGTAGCTACTTTACAATACTTTCAGAAAAATGCGGATTGGTTTGCCAAGCTAGACTGTAAGGAAGTGTTTCAGGGAAACATGAGGGATTTCGTAGGAAATGGTGTGGAAAAATAAAATAAAATCTCACTCTCGATTGGGTGTTAAACTGGACGACTGCACAAACATGGCAAAATGAAAACCTTTATTGGGCCAAAAAAAGCACACGGCAGTGAACCCGTTACTTGCGTTTGATAGAAACCATATAAAAATATTTATTTTTGAAAATATGTAGTTTTGCCCTCCCTGCCCATATGCAGTCACCAGATTTCAAGTTGTGAAATATGTCTGGATTTTCAAAAAGTTCTACGCACCTGCTGCCACTCGCTGTCAAGAAACACCACTTTGAGATGCTACGATAGCTAACTCGGTTCTCCAATGAAGACTAAAAATGCTCTGTCACTCCCAGTTGAAGTTTAACCGGCATATGAATCACAAGAGAATCAAACATTGTCAATTTGAAGCACCGACACTTTCAAACAAATCATCAATTTGTGTCTAGCGATACGCTGCTAGCTTAAAGCTAACACCACAGAGATGAGCTATACCATTAAAATGTTGATTACTTTTCTGTCAACTATTCCATTCCTCATGCCTAAACCTGCATATGAATGTCAACGGTGCTCTCTCTTTTCGACTTTCTTTTTTGAGCAGATACATTTTGTCCATCTGAGCACTCTGCCATTTTGACACGATCCCGCTCAAGTTGACGTCAAAGTGTCGCAAACGTCACGGCTCGCCTGGTTTCATGGCTTCGTTCGCAATGCGAGCCCGAGGGCACTTTTGACATCAATTTCAGTGTAAACGGAGTATTAACTCACATGGAGTAGCAACGCGTACACAGTGCTGACAATAATAAGCACATACAGTATTCTGTCTGCTCTGTGGGAACAACAAAGCGTAAAACTGCACCAAAGTCCACAACTTCATAATCTGTCTTGCTTGTTTAAAAAAAAAAAAATCGAGGTTCACTGTACTTGAAAAACCAAAAGCCCAAAGTGTGCTCCGTTTTCTACTAAGTATGTCTCTGTCGCCCTTTTGTCCGAATTCCTACTAAAACTCTCATGAGAGCGGCCCGCGAAAGGTGAACAGCCATTTTGTAACTTGACACGTGTACATAAAATCAAGAGAAGGAAATGGACAGCTTGATGGCTTCATTTGAACTCATTGTCTTAATGTCTCACCAATCGACTTCTGTCCGTCCACATTTTGACACGCGCATGCCCTAATCAACTGTAAAAATGAAAAAAAAAATTGAAAAAAAATATAATATATTAGGGTGAGCAATTGTTCTCTGTCATAGTGAGTTTAAAGCTTTCTTGGCACACGAAATAAACAAAAATGAAACGCCTTGTTCTATAGTCCACTTGTGCGATGACCGAGCAGTGAGCATGATCTCTTAGTACTACACATGGCTTTTTTTTTGTGTGTGTGTTTGTCGTTTTTCTTACTGTGAGTACATTTTGAAACTGGTTCAGAATAAATGTATTTTTGTATGTCACTGTTTTATTCCCCCTCTATTGTGCAGCTGATGAGAGCTGTTCGGCTCTCTAACTCTTTGGTCAGTATGTCTTAATGAGATGATATGATGACCCACCAAAAAAAAAGAGTTTGGGGTTAAAGTTGACCATTAACAGGTCTGAAATCTGTTTGCAACAAACCAAATCAATGTCACGGTATTCAGGGGAGATTTCAGAATGTGTAAATACTGTATATTATCATGAGACGGCAAGATGACCACCAAAATGAGTTTTTGGTTCACCAATCAATTTGCTACAAACCACATCAAGTCATACCTCAAATTAAAGGTCTCTATGGGATATTTTTGAATGTGTGATTATTTTGGAAGCATCCTCACTGGATGGCGTGATAACCCCAAAAAACATCTTTTTTTCTGGTTTTGTTAATAGTTTTTAAAAGTCATGAAAATGTTAAAAGGATTCAAGGTAACTTTCTAGCATAATATAGAACTTGAATGAATTTACTGAATACTTTTCATATGTCGATAGTAAGTACAGTTATTTGGGAGATTTATTTTGTGAAAATGTTGAAACGGAATCCTTAAAAAAAGCAAATAAGACAAATCCAAAGCTATACAGAGGATATAAAAAGTCTACGCCGCCCAGTTCAAATGTCGCGTTTTTGCAACATGACTCACCTTTTCCGCCATAATGGGATTTATAAATTGTCGGACTCCATTGGATTATTAAAAAATATATATACAGTACATTTTCATGATAAAATCTAGACGGAAACAACTATAGTATTGTGATTGCATAATTGTGCACACCCACTTATAATTTGTGTTTGGGGCTGTCTTTTGAAAGAACCAATCATATTCAAGCTCTTTAAATAGCAGTCAGCACTCACCTGCCACCATTGAAAGTGCTTCTCATTGCGCCCAAATACATTTACTTTGTTCTAGTAGGCTTTTCCTGCCTGACATTTGCTTTTGCTTACCAGCAGAAGCCTGACATTTTTGTACTGAATACTGTTCATATTTCCTTCTACTCTCTCTAAGGCTCAACTTCTAGCTGAAGAAAGGCAGAAGTAAACTTTTTTAAAAATTCTCTCTTAAAAGTATATTTTCACAGACTTTGACCACTTTCTCATGTAATTTCCGTCTCAAAGGGTCCGAATAATTTGATGTATATTTGACAGCTTACACTCAAAAGTGAGCTCCATCCCCTTCCTACCGAAGCGATTCCCAAGGGACTATTTGAAGAGTTCTCATCAAATCATCTCCACACGTCAAAAAAGGCCGAATTAACTTCCAACCCCCCCCCAATCGACCCGCAGCCTTTTTTTTCGTTTTGCCGCTCTCAACATCTCACACCGATCATCACTCCTGTTTGCCACGTGCACCTTGGGAACCTTCTCGCAGGGCACCCTTTGCTCTTCTCTCTCGCTAACTGCTCAGAGATGTGCTGGCAAAGTCCTCGTCGAATTGAATGGCGGCAACAATCACTAATGGATGCTCTGCCGCCATAATGTCGCACTCGATGAAAGAAAAGACGCTCATCAATTCCGCATTGTGGCGCCCGGTGTTTGCTGCGGGGTTATTGTGCGCGGGTACATTACTCATTCGAGGTGCGACTCCCAGACTTTCTCCCCCGCTTTCTTCCAGGGGCAAGGGGATAATTAATTTGTCGCACAGCGGGAAAGTCGCTGGAAGTGGCCCATTTGATACCCGCCGCTACGTTGCTGCTAATTGTGCTTAGATGTCGTCGGACCGCCGCGGAACTTTTTGGTGAGAGCGGAAGCAAAGTCAAAGTCTCCTAAGCTGTAGAAACATTTAAAGTTGCATTGTGTTGGTTTTTTTTCTTGCATCTGTCAGTTGTGCGCTGTGAATTTTGGCAACTGCAGAGCTAATGCAAAGCCTACACAAAAACATATTTTCACTTCTGGAGGCAGCACTTCCTCCCCGAGCGGCCACATCCACTTGTGCTCATTCCAAACCCCAAAACAAAGCCTTTCTGAGGTTTTGACTTTATTCTGCAAAAAAATCGGCACCAACAACCCACTCAATAATCACATCACTTCAACTGAATGAGCCACTGAGAAATAAACATACTTCAATTTACATGATTTTTTTTTTCAATGTATAAAAAAATGTACAAAGCAGCAGGGAACCAAACATCATGCAAGAAAGTCCACAAGTCTTCACGTGAAAGAATACAAGCAGAAAATTCTTCAGTGATGGCATTCAGCCCGCGCCGAGCGCATTTTATCTCAAGTTCTCAAGGCTCGACCGCAGGATAAGAAGATCCCCCCCCCCCACCAAAAAAAAGCGCATTCATCCATTTGTCTTTACTGACACAGAACGCTGACGACACTAAAAAACTGAGGGGGGGGGGGGGGGGAATCTTGAATGCCAGCATTTATCCAAGCCAACCACGCCCGGCCGCCGTGTAGGCCGAGCTGGCTTGACAAGATATATGTCGTCTCCGATGCTCTCGCGGCCAGGCGGGCGGACAACCCCACAACCTTTTCCGCCGACCTTGAGTCTACGGCGGTTTTCTTGGCATGGATGCAAACTGAAGAAGAGTTTAAGATGTCCACATTTCCAGGTTGGTATGTTACCGTTATTTTTTTCCGATGGATCCTTTTAGCGCCACAACGAATACTTGGGACTGTGGGGTTGGGGAACCATGGCGCCCCCCTATGGTTGCAAAGTGTCATTTATGCCTGCTTTTGGTAAAACAAGAAATCCTCCACAATAAAAGTGTCAAACTCATCATTTCATGTGGCCTGCGGAATCAAAGGTTGCTACTTTATTTCTTGCTGAATGGATTTCTGTTTTACATTATGGTAGGTTGCCTCGTGGTCGACTGGTTAGTGCGCTGGCTTCCTAGTGCAGAGGAGCAGGGTTCAATTCTGGCTCGGGGCAAAATTGACCATGTATAGTAAGGCGTTTTTAGCTGAAAAAAACGACCATGTATAGTAAGGCGTTTTTAGCCGAAAAAAAACGACCATGTATAGTAAGGCGTTTTTAGCCGAAAAAAAACGACCTATAGTAAGCCGTTTTTAGCCGGAAAAAAACGACCATGTATAGTAAGGCGTTTTTAGCCGAAAAAAACGACCATGTATAGTAAGGCGTTTTTAGCCGAAAAAATTGACCATGTATAGTAAGCCGTTTTTAGCCGAAAAAAACAACCTATAGTAAGCCGTTTTTAGCCGGAAAAAAACGACCATGTAGAGTAAGGCGTTTTTAGCCGAAAAAAAACGACCATGTATACTAAGGCGTTTTTAGGCGAAAAAAACGACCATGTATAGTAAGGCTTTTTTAGCCGAAAAAAACGACCATGTATAGTAAGCCGTTTTTAGCCGAAAAAAACAACCTATAGTAAGCCGTTTTTAGCCGGAAAAAAACCACCATGTATAGTAAGGCGTTTTTAGCCGAAAAAAAAAACGACCATGTATAGTAAGCCGTTTTTAGCCGAAAAAAACAACCTATAGTAAGCCTTTTTTAGCCGGAAAAAAACCACCATGTATAGTAAGGCGTTTTTAGCCGAAAAAAAAACGACCATGTATAGTAAGGCGTTTTTAGCCGAAAAAAAACGACCATGTATACTAAGGCGTTTTTAGGCGAAAAAAACGACCATGTATAGGAAGGTGTTTTTAGCCGAAAAAAATTGACCATGTATAGTAAGCCGTTTTTAGCCGAAAAAAAACCGACCATGTATAGTAAGGCGTTTTTAGCCGAAAAAATTGACCATGTATAGTAAGGCGTTTTTAGCCGAAAAAAACAACCTATAGTAAGCCGTTTTTAGCCGGAAAAAAACGACCATGTATAGTAAGGCGTTTTTAGCTGAAAAAAACCGACCATGTATAGTAAGGCGTTTTTAGCCGGAAAAAAAACGACCATGTATAGTAAGGCGTTTTTAGCCGAAAAAATTGACCATGTATAGTAAGCAGTTTTTAGCCGAAAAAAAAAACCTATAGTAAGCCGTTTTTAGCCGGAAAAAAACGACCATGTATAGTAAGGCGTTTTTAGCTGAAAAAAACCGACCATGTATAGTAAGGCGTTTTTAGCCGAAAAAAAAACGACCATGTATAGTAAGGCGTTTTTAGCCGAAAAAATTGACCATGTATAGTAAGCCGTTTTTAGCCGAAAAAAACAACCTATAGTAAGCCGTTTTTAGCCGAAAAAAACAACCTATAGTAAGCCGTTTTTAGCCGAAAAAAACGACCATGTATAGTAAGGCGTTTTTAGCCGAAAAAAATTGACCACGTATAGTAAGGCGTTTTTAGCCGGAAAAAAACGACCATGTATAGTACGCCGTTTTTGGCCGAAAAAAAACGACCATGTATAGTAAGGCGTTTTTAGCCGAAAAAAACGACCATGTATAGTAAGGCGTTTTTAGCCGAAAAAATTGACCATGTATAGTAAGGCGTTTTTAGCCGAAAAAAAACGACCATGTATAGTAAGGCGTTTTTAGCCGGAAAAAAACGACCATGTATAGTACGCCGTTTTTGGCCGAAAAAAAACGACCATGTATAGTAAGGCGTTTTTAGCCGAAAAAAACAACCATGTATAGTAAGGCATTTTTAGCCGAAAAAAAACGACCACGCCTTACTATATCGTTTTATTTGCTGTTTGTGCTCATTTAGAAATGCCCTACAATGCCACAAGCTGACGCAAAATCTCAATATAATAAAAAGTAGTGGTTTGGTGTCAAGGGGGGGGGGGGGCTGTGATTACCAAAACTGATATTTTTATATGTGTGGGTGTGTGCGTACGTGTCTTCAAATGTTAAATCTCACTTCATCATAGTTAAGATTGTAATTTCTATGGCCTGAGCACAAAAGGTCTTTTTTAACATGAGTAGGCTTAAAATATGTTTTAAAAAAAAAAGAGTCAATAGGTATAATGGGGGGTCAACTGTATTATGACCAAATATTCCCCGCCCGCACGTACTGTTCGGCTTTTGAGAAACGCCGAATTTTCTCCCAAAGTGAGTGAGTTCAAGGTAATGCAAACACAAGAAAGCGTGTCGTCAAACGAAAGTAATTCGCAATCATCATAAAAACTGTCACCGGAGCCATTTGTGCTGCAAATGTATGTTGCACTTCAGCTGTCTTCAAACAAAGGCTTTTCCTCCATCGGATAAATGACAAATTTCCTTGTTTGCGTGTCACGTTGGCTGTAAAACAATCTATTTGTGCAGCGCTAGTTTTTTTTTTCCCCCCCCTCCAAGACGTGCACGTCAAGTTTGCCGTCCGCTCAACTGGGCGGATGTCTTATCCGCATGCATCTTTTTTTGTTGGCCGTCGGCCGCAAAGACGGCGGCGGTGGAACGCACAGATACTCACGCAGGTGGCGGCCATCCTTCCTTCGCTGGATTTTGACAGCCTTCATTTGATGCCGATGAGATTTGGCCCATTGCGGCCTGCTGAATCAATCCGGTTGCCGTTGCTGTCTTGGGAGTGGCAATAAGGTGCTTTCCACGACAAAGTCAACAAAAGTCGAAACAACGTACAGGTATTTGGAGTCATGTCCTCCCAAAGCATCGGAACAGCGAGGACAATTCCTTTACATTCCTTGCCACGGTGTACTAGCTGTGTTATTTTTTTGAAGTGCAATGCTACAAATTTTGAGCAATGGGCGCTACCAATAACTACAAATAATTCCTTCATGATTAGCAAGATAATTTGACACGAGCATCGATTGCACATGTCAAACAACTTCTTGAAGATGGACTTTCAGATGAGGGTTGAAAACCAAGGTACGGATTTTAAAGTTGGGTTTCAAATCATAGTTTTGATTGATGGATGTGTTGGTTTGATTGAGGTTTATGGGTTCAAGCTAAGTTTGGGGTTTTAAACACGAGTTAGGGTTTCAAATTCAACCAAAACCTTCAAACTAGGGATAGGGTTTCAAACTAGGGGTTGGGTTCCAAATTAAGGTTCGGGTTACAAACGAGGGTTTGGGTTTCAAATTAGGGGTAGGGTTTGAAACTTGGGTTAGGGTTTCAAATTAGGCTTAGGGTTTTAAATTAGGGTTAGGGTTTCAAACTAGTGTTAGGGTTTCAAACTAGGGTTAGGGTTTCAAACTAGGGTTAGGGTCTCAAATGAGGGTAAGGGTCAGGGTTTCAAATTAGGGTTAGGGTTTCAAACTAGGGTTAGGTTTTCAAACTAGGGTTAGGGTCAGGGTTTCAAATTAGGGTTAGGGATTCAAACTAGGGTTAGGGTTTTAAATTAGGGTTAGGGTTTCAAACTAGTGTTAGGGTTTCAAATTAGGGTCAGTGTTTCAAACTAGGGTTAGGGTTTCAAATTAGGGTCAGGGTTTCAAATTAGGGTTAGGGATTGAAACTAGTGTTAGGGTTTCAAACTAGGGTTAGGGTTTCAAACTAGGGTTAGGGTTTCAAATTAGGGTTAGGGTTTCAAACTATGATTTGGGTTTCAAATTAGGGTTATAGGGTTTCAAACTAGGGTTAGGGTTTCAAATTAGGGTTAGGGTCTCAAATTAGGGTTAGGGTTTCAAACTAGGGTTAGGGTCTCAAATGAGGGTAAGGGTCAGGGTTTCAAATTAGGGTTAGGGTTTCAAACTAGGGTTAGGGTTTCAAACTAGGGTTAGGGTCAGGGTTTCAAATTAGGGTTAGGGATTCAAACTAGGGTTAGGGTTTTAAATTAGGGTTAGGGTTTCAAACTAGTGTTAGGGTTTCAAATTAGGGTCAGTGTTTCAAACTAGGGTTAGGGTTTCAAATTAGGGTCAGGGTTTCAAATTAGGGTTAGGGATTGAAACTAGTGTTAGGGTTTCAAACTAGGGTTAGGGTTTCAAACTAGGGTTAGGGTTTCAAATTAGGGTTAGGGTTTCAAATTAGGGTTAGGGTTTCAAACTATGATTTGGGTTTCAAATTAGGGTTAGGGTTTCAAATTAGGGTCAGGGTTTCAAACTAGGGTTAGGGTCTCAAATTAGGGTTAGGGTTTCAAACTAGGGTTAGGGTCTCAAATGAGGGTAAGGGTCAGGGTTTCAAATTAGGGTTAGGGTTTCAAACTAGGGTTAGGGTTTCAAACTAGGGTTAGGGTCAGGGTTTCAAATTAGGGTTAGGGATTCAAACTAGGGTTAGGGTTTTAAATTAGGGTTAGGGTTTCAAACTAGTGTTAGGGTTTCAAATTAGGGTCAGTGTTTCAAACTAGGGTTAGGGTTTCAAATTAGGGTCTGGGTTTCAAATTAGGGTTAGGGATTGAAACTAGTGTTAGGGTTTCAAACTAGGGTTAGGGTTTCAAATTAGGGTTAGGGTTTCAAACTATGATTTGGGTTTCAAATTAGGGTTAGGGTTTCAAATTAGGGTCAGGGTTTCAAACTAGGGTTAGGGTCTCAAATTAGGGTTAGGGTTTCAAACTAGGGTTAGGGTCTCAAATGAGGGTAAGGGTCAGGGTTTCAAATTAGGGTTAGGGTTTCAAACTAGGGTTAGGGTTTCAAACTAGGGTTAGGGTCAGGGTTTCAAATTAGGGTTAGGGATTCAAACTAGGGTTAGGGTTTCAAATTAGGGTCAGTGTTTCAAACTAGGGTTAGGGTTTCAAATTAGGGTCTGGGTTTCAAATTAGGGTTAGGGATTGAAACTAGTGTTAGGGTTTCAAACTAGGGTTAGGGTTTCAAATTAGGGTTAGGGTTTTAAACTATGATTTGGGTTTCAAATTAGGGTTAGGGTTTCAAATTAGGGTCAGGGTTTCAAACTAGGGTTAGGGTCTCAAATTAGGGTTAGGGTCAGGGTTTCAAATTAGGGTTAGGGATTCAAACTAGTGTTAGGGTTTGAAACTAAGGTTAGGGTTTGAAACTAGGATTTGGATTTCAAATTAGGGTTTGGGTTTCAAATTAGGGTTAGGGTTTCAAACTAGGGTCTGGGTTTCAAATTAGGGTTGGGGTTCAAACTAGGGTTAGGGTTTCAAATTAGGGTTACAGTTTCAAACTAGGGTTAGGGTTTCAAATTAGGGTTAGGGTCTCAAATGAGGGTAAGGGTCAGGGTTTCAAATTAGGGTTAGGGTTTCAAACTAGGGTTAGGTTTTCAAACTAGGGTTAGGGTCAGGGTTTCAAATTAGGGTTAGGGTTTCAAACTAGGGGTTGAGACAAGAGTTAAGATTTCAAACAAAAGGTTTTCAAATCTTGTTCGGGTTTCAAGGTTGGGTTTTAATATCGTGTTAGGATTTCAAAGTAGAGTTAGTTCTGTTGGGTTTTCAAAATAGGGTTTGAAGCCAAAAAGTCTAAATTTGACTTGCAGCAGCCTGGCTAAGCAACATGCCACCCTGGCAGCCATATTGGATCAAATCAGGAGCCACTCAAAGCCATGATGTTATTGGCTGACGAAGGTGGAAATTAGTCCCCTATGGCACCCAATATGTTGTATGATAGCATTAGTCACCAGTGCATACATCTTTTAATTTATTTCGTGAATAAAAAACGCGAGTAATATGATAAAAGTTGGCATTTTGGTCTGCATTTTCTGTGCCTTGGTGTCTGTGTGTGTGTGTGTGTGTGTGTGTTGGGGTGGGGGTGAAGGGGGTCTACAGCGAGAATAAAAGGAATTAGTCCCGCTGTTCCACTCCTTTTTCGAGAAGTGTCCGTGAGGCAGGCGTTTTTGCTTCCGTTCCGAACACACTGTACACTATTTACATAAAAAGATCAAGGTTCTTGCAAAAAAATACTCTCCAGTCAAAAAAGGAGTCCCATTCGGAGAGGCCGGTGCGTATAAATCTGTACAGTCTCCTCGGAGGGAATAGGCGGGCGCGTCTCAGCCAGCAGCCCGCGCCGTCTTCTGCATGGGTAGCAAAACACTCGAGAGCATTCATCGTGACCGCGCTGCAAGTAAGTGCCAGGGAAGATGTATTGCTTTGGCGTGCCTCATGGACGCTCGACATTAAAACACGTGGGGCGCTTCATCAGACAGCTTGATGTCTGCGTGCGATGGCAGGTAGCCTGGCGAGGGACAAGAGAGGACAGAGACAGGAGGAGTTTTATGTTCCCATTTGCATAAGGAGCTTCTTGTTTTTTTTGTTGTTGTTGTTGTTTTTGTTTCTTAATCGCGCTCGTGTGCGCATTCATCTTTGATGGGTCAACCGCTAAGCTACGGCGGCGGCTCCACGTAAATCAAGCCGGGGCGGCGAGGTGGTTCCTTGATGAAAATGCTTTCAAGCCTCTTCGCCGCGTTTCCCCGTGCGCTAATTATTTTATCGGGATGAATAACTCACATCGCCCCCCCCCCCCCCAAGCGCCTCTTCACTTTACCTGCAGGCGCTTACACGCTGGCAGACACCATAAACTACTCCTTGAGTAAAGTATTCAAGTAAAAGAACACACCGAGGAAATGTGTCTTTCGACAGTTTGATCATGTGGTGAAGTTGTTTTATTATTTTTTTGAAAAGCACAAACGCAGGGAATATTACCTTCAACTTTCAAATGGCTTCCGCGTTTATTGAAAGGTTAAGTTATGCGCGCGTGTAAGGAGCGAGGCCATTAAGCGCGAGCGACGCCAAGGTGTTTTCTCTCTCCTAATGATGCTATGACGGCATCAGCACCGCATTTAATCATGTGCCGCGCCCGCTCTGATGAAGCTCGCCTTGAAATCCTTTCATCGTCTCTTTTGCCCTCCTTTTTTTGTACTTTTACGAGTCATGTCTCAGCGCCGATGCCCAAGCCCGGCAAATAGCTTCTTGTTTGTGATGTCGTCCAGAATGACAAAACGCACCTGCGCTCTTTGAATCCAGCTGTACATCCACGCGATCCAGTGAGGTCAGGCCGTCCGCCTCGGCTTTCGCGTCCGCCATGGAGGTGACTGTGGGCACGACCTCTTGCTCTTTGTCAGGCTGCTCCGCCGTGTACGTCTTGAGGCCTGGGATCTTCCTGAGGGGGTCAAAAGGGGACACGTTATGGGAAATGGAATTTTTAAAAAGGTAAGCCCGCGCCGGTTGAGTGATGTGGAAGAGCGTAGACGAGGAAATGCAATGGGTCCGGCTGTTGACTGGCTAAAGCATTAGCCGCTACGCGCGCGACAGGGTCAGTGGAGGCGCTATGATATGAAACAAGCTAGCAATCTGGACTTGTCAAAGCACAACAGTACTGAGACGTTGAATAGTTGCGCATCCAAAGTTTCCAAAGTCAAATTAACTTCACCTCGGAAAGGTTAAAGTCCATACTCGGCTCATCCTGAAATGTCACCCGAAAGCGAGAGGGGCTCCTTTAAAAAAATGATAGGATCTGGGGGCAAGTTAATGGAGGGCTGCCATCAAGTGCACGGCGCTAATGCTTCCACTAAACATAATGCGTGGCACTCTATTTTTAAGGACGCTGGAGGATTGCTTGAAAGCGGGGGAACTGGGGCACTTTGCGTTCCACCGGGCATCGCACTTGCACTTTTGCATTGTTCACCTCCGTCTTCAATCAATTTTTCATCCCCTCCGCGGCACACCACCGTTGTGCCTCGAACTTTTTTTTTTCTTTTGCATTCACACTCTCCCTTTGCATTTTTGTTCACATTTTCGGTAGTAGAAGTTTGACAGTAATGAGGTGTCATATTTCCTCAAATGACGGCCGCCCTTTTATAGATTGCGTGCGGTTTTCAGTCACCGCGTGCCTCATCCACTCCCACAAAGAGAAGACTTCCTTTTCCAGTTTCTTTTCTGGTCAGGAAAAAAAACAACAACAAAAATAGAAATTATCTTCGTTAATAAACGCAACTGTTCATTGTACAGTACTTATACGCTGTTTTTGTGCTCTGGCCATAGCCCCGTCTAACTGTAGAGTAGTTGTGCTCTTGTGGAAGATAAACAATTCTAAACTTTTCTTTGGGGGGGTGACAAGCTATGCAACAAAATAACAAAATGATGCAGCACTTCAAATCACCCAGGAATAAATCAATTCGCTATGACACGGTGAATCGAATGGCCATGACATGTGGCGTCCCTCAAGGGTCAATCGTTGGACTCTTTTTGTTCACATGTGGGGTCCCTCAAGGGTCAATCGTTGGACTCTTTTTGTTCAGTCTGTACTGTTAAATTCTATACATTCCATGAAGTCGAAAAAGCAAATTCCGCCAGTCCAGACGTGAGTCACTGTGCGACGCAAATGTGGCGGTGCAGGCTATTTACTGTACAGCCCTGAGTTTACACCACACATTGTCGGAGGACTTATCTCGTCACCCTTTACTGCCATTGCTGACGGGCGACGCCTCACCTTGCGGCGGCCGTGTTTAGCATTTCCTAAAGGTCAAACCTCACATTGTCACGCAGATGAATATTGATAACTGCGCAGCTCTGACATCCATTTGGCACTCGGGGCGGGGGAGAATTGATTAGGCTGTCATTGGCTGTAATATTGCGTAGATTGAGACAGAGGGGAATTGTCTTATTCCTGCAGCTATTATTGTGTCGCCCGTGTCCATAACTCAGAGATATGTGGCGGCGAAATACTTGTGGGAAGTTTTGACGGAGTTCAGCAGAGAGGTGCGTGTCGCCAGGTTGTGGGACGAATTTAAATGAGGCAACTATGACAAAATGTCCACGCACGCGGGACCTTGCAATAAGATTTCTTGAAAGACTCACTGTGTGGGTGATTCCACTGATCCGGTGCCAATTTTTTTTCTGTTTGGGTGGTAAAAACAACAAAACAAAAACAAACAACAAAAAAACACAGAGAGGTGGCAGAAATTGCATCTCAAAATGTTTGATATTTAAAAATAAATAAATACCATTTTGAAATGGAATTGATGCCCCTTTCGGTCAGTTCTGCCTTGGAAAAGAGGTCAGGTCAAATAAAATCAAAATAAAAAATCATCTATGACTTGGTGGGTTAAAATCTCAGTTTAGTTCTTGTTAATTTGATTTATTTTTTAAGTCACTGTGATGTGCTGAACAGGACACGCTGTTAGCATGCATGCTATGAGGCTACAGTTGACGTATTTGCTAATGCTATGCTAAAAACACACTTCTGTTACTTTGACTCAGACGATGAATTTCAGTCCAAAAAGTGATTCATTCGACATTAAAATAACCTTAAATATAATAAGCTGCAGGGCGGCCCGGTAGTCCAGTGGTTAGCACGTCGGCTTCACAGTGCAGAGGTACCGGGTTCGATTCCAGCTCCGGCCTCCCTGTGTGGAGTTTGCATGTTCTCACCGGGCCTGCGTGGGTTTTCTCCGGGTGCTCCGGTTTCCTCCCACATTCCAAAAACATGCGTGGCAGGCTGATTGAACACTCTAAATTGTCCCTAGGTGTGAGTGCGAATGGTTGTTTGTTTCTGTGTGCCCTGCGATTGGCTGGCAACCGATTCAGGGTGTCCCCCGCCTACTGCCCGGAGACGGCTGGGATGGGCTCCAGCACCCCCCGCGACCCTAGTGAGGATCAAGCGGTACGGAAGATGAATGAATGAATGAATATAATAAGCTGCTTTATTTAAAATGCCCCATCACTGTTACGTATTTATCCTTGATTGATTCGCCGAGTCAAAAATGTCCTGAAAACGAGGCATTTTTGTGCAACTTTGCTGGTGTGTCGTCGGTGTTGCACGTACGGTACCTTTTGAATTTGTACACGGCAAAGACAACCAGACCCATCAGAGCCACGGACACCAGCATGATAATCGCAGTGCTGCTGTGGCTGCTATCGCTGCCGTCCACCAGAGGAGCTTAGGAGAAGAAGACCGAGAGCCCAAATGGAAATGAACAACAAAGGACACACATGAATTCAATCCAACCCGTGCGGTCACCCGAATTGAACCCGCGTGCTCCCCTCCCGTGGGTGTGCAAGCGCGCTCACCTGGCGACAGTCTGCTGGCGTAGACGTTCACCTGCACTCCCGCCTTGAGTGTGAACTGGACGAGGTCCTGGTTTAGAGCACTTAGCAGCACCTGCGAGAGCTGCGACGAAGGAGGAGGCAGGATTGGCGGGCAAACGGTTAGCGGCAATGCTCGCGCCGACGCCATCAATATTTCAGCCTTAGTCATTTTCCTTCAGACGCTTGAATTATGAATTTTTCTTCTCCGTCTAAAGCGGAGCAAATGTGGCACGGGAGGGGCGGGGGGGGGGGGGAGACGGGGGATGAAAAAAAACCAACAAAAACAAAAAACAAACAAGCTAGGAGTCGGCACGCTTTTGATGCTGATGGAAGCCCTGTCAGGTAAAGGGCGTTTTGCTTTGGTGAGTCGGTGACATTTGAAAATAAATAGATATTCATTTATTTTTGTTTTTTTGGGGGGTCGTGACAGATGCGCTTTGTCTTTTAGAACACATTTAAAAGCTCAGTCAAGAAGTTAAATATAAAAGATGAACTAATGCTGTCAACACCGACCTACACTCACAAAGGTAAATTCTGATATTTGTTGCATTCATTTCATCCCAGACGGTCTATTTGTTTCTTTTCGGAGCATTTCTCTTGGCTCCACTGCTTCCATGAGTTTTTTTTGTTTTGTTTTGTTTGTTTGTTTTTGTCCAATCAGATTTTAGCCTATTTGTGTTGCTATGTCAGTCAATGTCATCTGTCCATCATCTTCTCAGGACAGAGGTGGGTAGCGTAACCACAAATTCTGCGTTATCGAAAATTTGCTGAGGGCGGCCCGGTAGTCCAGTGGTTAGCACGTCGGCTTCACAGTGCAGAGGTACCGGGTTCGATTCCAGCTCCGGCCTCCCTGTGTGGAGTTTGCATGTTCTCCTGCGTGGGTTTTCTCCGGGTGCTCCGGTTTCCTCCCACATTCCAAAAACATGCGTGGCAGGCTGATTGAACACTCTAAATTGTCCCTAGGTGTGAGTGTGAGCGCGGATGGTTGTTCGTCTATGTGTGCCCTGCGATTGGCTGGCAACCGATTCAGGGTGTCCCCTGCCTACTGCCCGAAGACAGCTGGGATAGGGCTCCAGCACCCCCCGCGACCCTTCTGAGGATCAAGCGGTTCGGAAGATGAATGAATGAATGAATGTGTTGCTACGTCAATGTCATCTGTCCATCATCTTCTCAGGACAGAGGTGGGTAGCGTAACCACAAATTCTGCGTTATTGAAAATTTGCTGGGGCTCTACTGAGCCATTTCTGAACAATCTTCCAAGAAAGTAATAACATGTTGCTTATTTTGGCAGGCCTGAATGAATATTGATTCGTAAAAGGATGCACGTGGCACCGTCGTGTGCTATTACATTGCATATTTGTACAGTATTGATCCTTTCTGTAGTTGCGACGTGTCTGCAATGGTATTCCGAGGTGGATTTAGTCCCCCACTGAAGGTCCAGGTACTAAACGCATGACCCGCCGCTCTTTAAGTAGCCTACACGAGGCTATCGCAGAAGAAAAGGGGCCCATCTCAGTTGTCAGCTCATAGCTCAATAAATCCACCGCACTCCCTCTAAAATCTTTCCACTGGTTGAAATTAAAGCGCTCGACGCAGTATGAATAATGACTTTTTGTTCTAGTGGCATATCAGGGCCAGTAAATCTATTACACATTTTAATAAGCCTGCTGCACACGTGCACTCCAAACATATGTGTGTGTTTGTGCGTTTTGTCAAGGGCGGGGCTCAGTGAACTGAAGATTTATTACCCTATTGTCCGGGTGCTTCTGCCAGGTAATCAGACAGGCTTACGATAAATACATCACTTTAATTCCCAATCCAGGCCTCCTGCCCCAGTTTGCCTCCTCGGTTGCTGCCAATTATACGACGCATCAATGTAATTAAATACCTATTAACTTTGTTCAAGACTGAGCGTGAGCCTCAACAGTCGTGTTCGCTCGGGCCACACCGAGGTCTCAACAGCTTGCGGCTTAAAAAAATTAGCTTGTGTTGCTATTTTAATGATCGCTTTCACAACAGGGGACGACGTCTGGATAAGATTAGGAATCGCGGTGCTTCATTCTATGCGGCGCTTGTCCTGATTGGGGTCACGGGTTACGCGGAGCCCATCCCCCGCAGATTTTGGGGCGAGATGCTGGGTATGCCCTGGACTGGCTGCCGGCCTGTCACAGAGCACAACCATTCATACTCACATTCTCACCGATGGACAATTTGGAACTTTCATTGAGCCACAGCTGAGATTTGAACCCAGCACCAACTGTGACATAGATTTAATGACCACAAGTCCATATTCTAGTTATTATTTTAGCAAACTGCAGTTGAAAATGACACCAACAAAAAAAAGTCTAAGATCATGTACACGACACCCCCCCTGTATATGCTCTACTGTAGTGGTCAGAAAAAAGTGGTTGTTCTATGTGGGACGACATTGCCCTCTAGTGTTAAGATGGTGCTTTACACTAAAATGGATAATATTAGGAAAATATTGTCCTGCAGTCCCAAAGTTATCTGGGAGAGGTTCCAAATCACCGGTGACTTCACCCTACGTTGGAGGGGGGGGAATAAGTGTCAAGTCAACCTATTGGAGGGGAAAGATAAATTCCTAAATGTTTGAAGTTGTTCTGTTGTGAAAGTTGGCTTCCTCACTGTTCATCACAAAGACGTTTTCATGAATAAATACATTTCAAGATTAAAGTAAAAACAACACAGCAAAAAGTAATGAAAGCCTCTTTGGTGATTTTCAACTCTTTTTTTAGGGGGGGGCTTCGATTATGAATGGATTAATGAACATGTACCTTCAAGTTTGCTTGATGCCGCTAATTAAGCGCATTGTGGGTGCAAGGTACAAGTAGCAATGCAGACGATCCGGATCCAAATTGAGTTTCTATGTTTAGAAGCAAACTCTCACAGAGCATTATTTATAAAAATCACTTCTTTTTTTTTTTGGAAGCCTCCACACTCGAGTTTTTCACAGAAACACTGCGAGCACAGACGTGTGAAATGTAAAACAGCATAACGCTGATCAGTGAGAAATTCGCCTGCTTGATTTCTTCACCTCGTCAAACACATTCTGACTTTGCGAGAGGCTGCCCGAAAGGTGAAAATAAACAGGTAGGAAATAAGATCTTAAAAATCTGACATATGGAGTTGAAGCAACGGCACAGATTTGGGCTTTTGAAAGTGCCGTTTAACGGATGTGTACCTGCTCGAACGCAACTTGATGCTCATGCGCCTTAAGGAGCAACGTACCTGTTCCAGATGTTGCCGCTTTTCACCCGCGGCGCCGCCGCCGCGCCCCTTGTTGGGAACGATGAAGATTTCGGCCGTGGTAGGCAGACCGGGGAGCACGCTGATCAGCAGCTGATCCTCGCTGATCCCGGTGACCTTCCATTACAACGACAACAATTTGAAGAGACTCATCCAAATACGATTACAAGTATGAAAAAAAAAGAACACGACTGGCAGCTTTCTGCTTTATATCTTTTGCCAAAGCAGTATTCACTGTCAAGTCACGAGCGCATTTATGTTGTAAGCGGAGGTCGGCTGTCCAAGTATTCACGGTCTGACAAGACAGAAGGTCAAAGTGAATGTTTTATCCACGGGGATATATTTAGAGCCCGCTATCCAGGTCTTTTACATAACCCCGCTGCCTTTTGGACGTCGACTCCTGTAACGAGCCGCATCGAAGGCCCTGCTGCTCGTTTGCCATGTCGAGAGCGAACGGAGAGTGCCGGATGAAAATTCACTTTTGTGTCGCTTTTAAAAGGCCATGGTGGCAATAACTGTGCCTTTGGAATTATGCCGACCTTGATGTTCTTGGCTGGATTTACACCGTCACGGGCAATTTTTTTATTTTTATTTTTTGCCCCGACACAATTTTGGACATGCGTCATGAAGCCGTGTTATGAAGCAGTGTCATGAAGCAGTATGTGGATATTCTCAGGTTGGAATTACAAATGTGGACAAAAATCTGGTATGTATTGTAAAATTCCTGCCATGAAACCGCAACTATTCCCTTCATTTTATCGCGTTTCTCTTGGCTGCTTTGCTTACTGCTCTATATGGAAGTTCCATTTTTTTCCCGTCCTATAGGAAGTCAGCCTCTCTTTGTCGCTTATGTGCCCGGTGGCCAGAATCGGTTGTGCTGCGCTATATTAGCAAATGCACTATTCCTTGAAGCAATCAGATTTCCAATTTGCCCCCACGGGATTAATGCGGTGGCCCTCGATGATGTCAGCATTTTTTCTGCAACCTGTACATATTTAATCGTCTCTGGTGAATATGGTGTACTTCATTTAAAAGTGTACATTTTTGTCATGTCAATAGTAAGCAGCGTCAAATGCTGCAAAGCTGTTGTATGGTGTTTTTGTATAGTGCTGATGAATTAGACAACTGTGATATTAAGAGATGGATTAATTTGGTCCCCAATGAAAGCCTTCTGCCCACAGACCCGCAAACACACAGATCGGTTACTCCCTAACAATGTCAGCGTTGCTATTGAAATACACTGAATTGTGTACACACCCACGTCGGCGCAAACAGCACCAAAAAAAAAAGTGTTTGTGGGATTCCTGACCTGAACCACAGAGCGCCTCACCACCCTCCCGATGTCTGTCCGCCACTCAGCAAGATCGGGATTGGCATCATCCAGATTAGAGGAAAAAGCCAGAATATGTGACTGGAAATAATCTGGAAAGCGAGGCAATCACATATTCGTTTTAGTTATTTCACCGTGAATCATCATTTCAATCACTGAAGTATGGAACACAAAACCAACTGTGATGATCAGTTTAATAGGGTATGTGGTTAGCTGTGGCTAATTGAAGACTCTAAATACATTCCAATCTAGACGGTTTTAAAGATTTAACTATTATGACAAAGGCACATAAATTATCTCACAGCGAGAGAAATGAAACGGGATTCAACATATCACGACTCAGTGGCCAATAAATGAGTATAATAAAAGAAATGTGCCAGGGATTTGCTAACGGGAGCACAAGTTAAAAAAAGTACAGTGATGAAGATCAAAGCAATGTATAAAATGATTTTTTAAAAAAGCAGACATATGTAGAGATGTTTTAACAAGAAAAAAAATTGCACTCTACCCGACTGTACTTTACTCAAGTAATATGATTTTAGAGAATGCGGGAAAAAAATCAAAAATTAACAGTTTGTTTCATGCTTCAATGCCCATCGGCATTGAGCTTTTTGTGTTGGGCACGCCTTGGCCACAAGGGGGCAGTGTAAGACAGATGCACAGAATACACATTGAAGAGTTTCACAACTGTCTCCATGAGATGCAGTAATATATATATATATATTTTTTGTTTGTTTGTTTTTTTGCAGAGGGTAAAGAACAAATGCTGAATATACGCCTGTGAATATTCTTATGTTATGTGTACATGTATTGCTGCCCTGTTTGTCTTCAAATATCCATAGTTAAAGAGACCAGTCCGGGGTTTCGTCCCTTTCTTGACTACCAGCTGACTGGTGACCTTGAACATACTGCAAGTAGTAGAGATATTTTCCCTATCACCATGACGTGAAAAATAAATAAATAAATAAAACATTAAGGCGTTTACCGTAAACCGCCACCGTCATGTGGTCCTGCTGGACCGTGTTCCCGACTGAAGCCTGCACAGTGACCATGTGACTTCCTTCCCGGGTGAATGTGAAGGACGTCCCTCCAACCAGGCTGAGCAAAGGCTGAAAGGCCAACGAGGAAGGGTGTGAAATGTTAATTGGGCAACGAGGAGAAGTTAGTGTAAATCTCACCTCTGTTTTGTTGTCAAACCACCAGTAGTACGTGACCGTGCCCACGTTGACGGGCCGCAGTGCCGTCGTGAAGTTTACGGCTTTGTTCTTGACGGCCACGGACGGACCGGAGAGCTGCACCTGCTCCAGCAAACCTTTGAGCGGGGAAACACAAGATGAGGATCCCAAATAAGAACTTCAGGTGGTCAATTTGCAACATGAATATTGCGTTTCAGGGAGCTGTGGCACAGACTTGGGTTGGAAAGACTATAGTGACATTTCTAGCTTGAATGTGATTCATTACCAATTGGGAATAACGTTTGGACTCTCTTTTCAGCAGAAAAAAAAATTGTATATTTTTCCATTCTTCACCAATCGGCATTACAAAATGGCTAAGTATCATGAAAATGGCAACAAAAAAAAAAACGGAGAAAAAGGGCTTTTTGTAAAAGCATGCATTTCAATCACGTGAGGCACCACTGCCACCTACTGGTCGCTTTTTTACATGATTTACAATGCAAACGACTTATTCTCGTTCACATATTGCATCGGACCCTCCTCTTCTCTATGACCTCAAAAAAAAAAAGACTTCGACGTACAAGTACGTCCTTGGTAGGCGGGGCCTAATTTTAAAAAGACGTACAAGTCCGTCTTGGGGAATGAAAGAGTTAAGAACCTCATTCAAAACGGCACTATCAGTTACCTAGCCCAAGGATGAGGCCACTACATGATACAGAATCCCTGCCATCACGATGAAACGATGCTTGTGACTTACAAGTGACGTGGAGGTACAGAGTCACCCGATCAAATCCTAGAAAGTTGCTCGCGATGGCAGAAACTTTGTAGATGCCGACTTTGCCGTAGACGTGCTTGACCCCGTCCTCGATGGAGCTGATGTTCACGTAGGATATGGCGGTGCCGTCGCCAAAATCCACCGTGATGCTCGTCGTCGAGCCGAGGCCCTTCAAACCGGGCAAAGGAAGACAAATATTCATTTCCGCCAGAAGCGACGCCATGGGACGCTCGCCGCTCGCGACTTGTCGAGAAGTCGGCCGGCACCTCTTCGAGAAAGACCAAGAAGGTGACGTTCTTATCGAGCGTGGCTACCAGTGTGCCCTCGCTGGTGAAGAGCTGCAGGCCCTTGGGGACTTGACTGGGACACTTCTGTCGCCTGGGGCTGTACTTTGGCAGAGTCCCCGCGGTGCAGTTGTTAGATAAAGCTCGGCGGTATCTGCGATCGAAGCCAGTGAGGACACGAGTGAAAAATGGTTTCCAACACGGAAAGCAATCAGTCAGGCTAAGGGGCATCCTAGTGATATGCGGTCGGTATAATAGTGCTAAAACAATCAAGCTTACCCGAAAAAAAATGACCATTAGCCATGAGGCTAACCATTACTCGAAAGCACTGGTCGCCATCTTGGTGTCCGAAGACAGCAGGTGCCCCCCCCCCAACCCCCACCCCCGGGACAACATAAGAACCCGCTGGCCTGTTCTAAAAATAGCTCACGATTAATGGGACATTAGAATAATTTTCTGCATAAAGCAGTGGTCTCCAACCTGCGGGTCGCGGACCGGCACCGGTCCGTGGGTCATTTGGTACTGGTCCGCACAGAAAGAATGAATAACGTACCCTACTTCCGTTTTATTTATTTCGGAATCTGAAAGATGTTTTAATTTGAAAAATTACCGGATTCTCTCTTAAATCAGTCTACATTATGTCACTTTTGACGCAGGGTTGTGCTTCTCGGTCACGTGATGGGTTCCCACTAAAATGAAACCTAGGAGCGAGCAAAATTTGTAAAAAAAAGAAGGCAACATTTAATATTATTCGGTATCAGGAGTCCTATTTCAAATACGGCTTTATTTCAACGGGGAGGTTCCCACGCACCAAGTTCACTCTACATAATAAATGGCAATGATGAGTCGTAATTTTCATGCTCTTTGTATTTGCGTTGTATCTTATTTTGAAGGCATGTTGCGGCCACATAGGACCTTCCTCGTGTCATGATTCACGTTTGTTATTATTATGTTTCGAAAATACCACCGTTTTCATGCGGGTCACATCGTATTATTTTGTTGTATTTATCCGTCACACCTGAAAATATTGTCTGACATTAAATCGGTCCATGGGGCAAAAAAGGGTTGGGGACCGCCGGTATCGGGGATCCGTTGAAAACCCATGCAGAGAGTTCTAGAAAGAAATTTCCGCAGGTTGACATTGATCCGTGTCCTACATGGTTCACCCCCTAAGCATTATCCTATTCTTGAGCCCCTCCATAAAGATTTCATTCTTGCTTGGAAATTCACATTCAGAAGATGGGAGGAAAGCCCTCTTTCCCATCTGTGCTTCCTTGTATATACTCCGTGTTTGACGTGACAGTGAAATGACGTGACGGTGTACCCTGTGGAATTGAGGAAGCTGTCCCCGTTGATGCAATCTCTGGATGTGGCCGACGGAACAAACCAGAACGATGGCGTGCAGCTCCCATCGACCTGCCTCTCAAATCCATAGTCGCTGTTACATGTGGAACACAAGAGACGTGCCGGGTGTGAGCAAAGCTTCCATGCGCCGCATTCGAAAGTCGTTGGATAAGCAAGATAAAACTGAATTTGTGGCCTCTGACTTTACTTTAGCTTTAATGCTTCAATGACAAAACTTGGGACCAGTGCACTCTTTAAAAACACACACACAACACACACAATTATGACTTTGCCGAGCCAGAGAAAAATTTCAGGCTCTCGGCATCGCAGAATTTGATAAAGCGTTATTAAGAATTCTTTAGCAAGCACGCCGGCGCTCTCGATCAAAGAGATAAAAGCAAGTACAAGACAATCTTGAAAGAGGGAAACACTTGACGCGCGACAACCTGTCATGTGAATTTGATTTAAAATGTTACAAGGAATAGCTCCTAATTAAGTCTTGTCCATGAGCCAGTTTGAAACGACGCACAGGAGAGGCGACAATCTACTGCTGTCAAACGAGCTCCTTGTATCTCTTAAAACGATCTCCTTGAAATGTTCGCCGGTGATTCCTCCTCTTTTCCGAGGCTGATTACACGCTTCCTCGTCGCTGACTGCCACTCACCGTTATGCTCGATTTTTGTTCTTAGCAAAAAATAAATAAAACAAGAAGACTGAACAACAAATTCTACAAAAAGTGGGCCACATTGTAGTTACGGTTTCCCCGAGCGGGCCATTACGAATTTCGTGAAATCATATAAATGTTTGACCACCTCCACGTATGACATATACGATGCACAACAAATTGGTGGATAACTAGTTTTAATATCAGAAGTCAAGAATAATGGTTAAGTTCAGCCATTGTTGACGTTAATGTAATAATTTCATAAGGAGATCATGCTTGCAATATCTCTATGTAATGATGGATTACATATGACAATTTGAAATTTTTGGTGCAGAGGTCAGCATGCATCGTGGTAAAGTTGACATGCTTGACTTGCTCTCGCGGGCCACACAAAATGATATGGCGGGCCAAATCTGGCCCCCGGGCCTCGAGTTTGACACGCGTGCTTTGGAATGATTTGGACAGCACATTTCGTGGCAGAATGCCGTACCTGGTTTACGTCAAAGTGGAAACTGTATCAAGACTGAGCTTCAATGAGAAAGGGGGGGGGGGGGCAAAGTCATATCAATGCATATTGAACTTTTTTTTTTTTAATTAGTAGCCCGGTCATAACCGCCCTTTCAAAGTCTCCTTTTGTATTTGTCCCCAGACTGCTGCCCGTTGCGCAACAGCCGACCCTGAATTCTCCGACTTCCGAGTCGTATCGTGAATCGTGTTCTGATGGGGTCTGTCGAAGCGTTCCGCGGATGAAACGAGAGGCTTGACTACTAAGTGAAAAGTTTTCAAAGGCTTTTTTTTCCCCGTTATTACATGTTGCAGTGAAGTGAAAGTGTGTTTTCTATTGAAACGATGCTGCAAAGGAGAAAAGAGGAGGAGGGTGGGGGGGGGGGGGGACTCACCACTCAAAATCGGCCTCTGTGCACGGACAGGATTCTGACATCTGAGAGATGTACTGTTCTCTGGCCTTGACACATCGAGCGTTTACTCGCAGTTTCTGGAAGATTCTCTTCATTCCCATGATGCACACTTCTCCCTGCAATGAATAATGGATCATAACCATCTCACAGGCTTCTTCTTCTTCTCTTCGTGTCTTTGTCTTCTTCCCCCAGCTAGCTTTTCATAGCGAGACCGAATCAAAAGGAAGCACATCGCCTCGCGACGGCTCACAAGCCCGAAGATGGACTCACCTCATTGTCCAACTGCCACGTCACGTAATCTTCCGAAGTGCAGCGGTGTTGAAAAATGGAGCGGAAGTCAATTTTGACGAGTTGCCACTCGGATCGGTGACTGAAGTGACCGAAGATTCTGCTCGTGACAAGTCAAAAGGAGGAGAGGGAGGGGGAATTAGGTCAGAACTTTCGGTGCACTCAAGATAAAAAAAATATTACTTGCTCCAACAGACTGGCTTTAATCAATCGCAGGCAGCTGGGGGGGTGGGGTTGGGGGGGAGACATATCTAGGGCAAAATTAAACACGTTCAAAGCCGCTTGGAATGGAAAAAAAAAAGTCTTCAAAGGCTGATATGTCATTGTGACTCAATTAACCGTGCGGCAACACGCCAATTAGTTTCTTTTTTACATCTCTTACGTCATGATGAGGGTGTCCTCTCCGGGCTCCCCCAGCACCCCGTCGACATAGAGCGGCGAGGAGGTGAAGCTAAATTTGTCCCAGTTTCTGCCCTCATCAAAACTCAGCCTACGGGGTAGGAGGGAAAAAATGAAGAGAGAGCCAAAGATGGATCACAAACAGCCCGGCCAACAAAGAGACAAACGTCTCTCGCGTGAACATTGATATCCTACCAGATATGTCTAATAGGCAGAGGTGTGTGTCGGATAGCCACCAGAGATCCTCCTTGATTCAGGAAAAATACGCTGTACTCTTCCTGAAAAACCTACACACACACACATACACGGCAGGCGGCTTTATTTTAGATGATTGTTTTTTTGACTTCGTGCAGCAGCTGGCGAAGGCGTAACAAACAGCCGTACATGAAACAAACGAAACAAACAAGATGCAGACTCGTCCTCGGTTGTTTGAACTAACGAGAGCATCAAGATGGGTTGACTTAACAGAGACTCTGGCCCATGGCAAAAAAAAATAAAAATGTGTGTTTTATTTGCTGGCTTTTGAAAACTCTGTATTCTTTTTTTAGGGAAATGAGAATAGAACAACTGAGGGCTTGCATTCGACTTTACTTTCAATACTGTCAGTTATGTTTGGGGATCAGACGTCTTTTATTCGCACCCGCAACATGAGTCATTCTTGGTGATGCATTTTGTATACACTCGCGGCCGCATTATCGTGGCAGTCAATACAAAAGGAAAATTCACGGATGAGGCCTCACACTAACCCGCTCCATTGATGAGTAGACTGTCGCTGGGCAAAAAAAAAAAAGCTTCGGAATTGAGCACTGCCCATTTTACTCAAATGGGGCTCATTATGTTGACTTCTTCAATAGGCGTTTCCAAAATAAGAGGACTATTTTCATTTTCCCAAAATGGCTGACGTCCTGCTAGGCGTTTCCAAAATAAGAGGCCTATTTTCATTTTCCCAAAATGGCCGACGCGCTGCTCAATTTTGGCGATTGGTCCATGAGACATTTTTTTGTGCATCCTCCAAATTTCATGTTGAATGGTAAAAGTGGAGTTGAGGGCAATTTTTTTTCCTAACTTTCCCCACGGCGCTACTGAATGGATTTTGAAAGGTTTTAGAACACATTTCCCCCAACGTCGAGGGTGTGCCGCACTTGTGTTCTTGTTGCAAGCATTAGAAATAAAATGGAGGAGGGGGGGGGGGGGGGATCTGTGTTAGCAACTACTAAAATCCAAATATATTTCATAAAACATGATTACAAAATCAACTTTGTGCTGCCCTATGTGATAAGCCCTCATGAAATATTTAGTTTGTATATTTATTATTTATCTTGTAGTGGTGTAATAAACTGCAATGCGTCGTACTTTGTTTTTCTGAACGTTTGGTTACCAAGTTAAGCTACTCGATAGGGTCAAAATAGTCGAAGCAGCTCGGAGTAGGATGCTCACAAATACCTCGGTGACAACCTGTAGTTCGCCCAACATTTCGCGTCATTATCTGGAAGATGGTATTTGTCGCTGATGAAGGTGTCAAGATGACTTTTTCAATAATACTTACGAGGGAATACTCATCATAATGTACCTCTCTCCACGTATTGCCGGCGTCTGATGTGATGAAAATGCTGACATTAGTGGTGGTAAGTTCTGGTCCGACGACTCCTGCAAATCAAAAACAAAATCAGAAGAAATATATGATACACAAGACGTTTCCAAAATGAGAGGACCATCATTTTCCCAAAATGGCCGACGTCCTGCTCAATTTTGGCGATTGGTCCATGAGACATTTTTTTGTCTCATGGACCAATTGCAGTTCTATTTTTATTCGAAATTCAGCTCTGTTGGCCAGGACGCATCAACCCTTAAATGTCTCCACGTTCATTTTTTTATTTTTTATTTTTTTACCAGTAATGTACAACGCAACTGACACGGGAGTCACAATTTCACACACACAGAAAGTCACACAGAATTTAAAGTTAACCTTTGTCACAAAAACAAAATAAAAAAAAGTCACCGATATATGCTCTGTATTGTTTGCACAAATTTGATTGTTGACATGGTCGCCGGCAAAGGGCTAGCTAGCATCAGCATTAGCATCTTGCGTCTTTGCGCTAATCTCAAACCTTCACTGAGATTGAGAATGGGGAGGCTGTTGCTATCTGAACTTGTTGACACCCAAATTTTATTGCTACAATAATTCTCAATCGCCAAGGTGCGGTGCCTAAACAGATCCAGTAGATGAAGCTACGGTGAAAAAAGATTACACCGCATTCTACGCAAAACATTAAAACTGATCAAAATGAACAAAGCCCCTCTCACAACTAATCAAAACAAACTGTATCCGAGTAACAAAAAAAAATCCAGACGAACTCAAAAACGAACTTCAGCAAATAATACCCTCACCCGATGCAATGATAACTCCAGGCGCTGTATCTTTGCTGACGATGTTTCCAGAGGTGTAAGGGTTCTCCGAAACGTGAAGATGCAGATGTAACGAGCAGTACGGCTATACAGGAAAAATGCACACATGAACACGCCGACGGCAAATCACGCTCTTAAGTTTGTCCGTTGTTTTGTTGAGCGGATTTACAAGGAGCAGAATTCTGCTGGCAGCCAACGATAGCATCCCACACTTACTTGCTCACAGTCGACCCGTTTGCCTTGGAGATCCGTCGACGGGGCCCGCAGGAGCCGCCAGTCTCTTCCTTTGTTATACGTGATATAAGTTTTCACTTGGTTCTCGACAACTTTATTTGACAGAAACACCCCTTTAATCCCGGCAACCTGCAGAAGATGAAACGCAAGAGCGGCGGGGTGAAAAGAAAGAATACGGGGAAGAAAAATAAGGGTGTAGGGGCGGGGGAGGATAAAAACAAGCATACATTATTCAAACGAAAGCAAAGCCGCAGCTCAAGTTTGTAGAGAAAGACATGTCAGAATTCGATGAGATGTTTTCCTGACAGGGAGCACTATTTTGCACCATCTGTAGGACCGTGCAGAATCAAAACAACATCTGGCATAGCCCTGAGATAATCAGACGTTTTTGTTTTTATTATTTTCACGTGCAAAGAGATGGCGACTGGCATTATAGACGAAAGTTGTCCGGGGCGCCAAATTGGGCCCACCCCTTATTTTATGTGGCGTTTACTTCATGTTTCACGTTTGACTCTGTTGCGCAATTTTTAATTGTCGTCAAATCTCGATAAATCCGTTAGTGAGACTTCTTCATCCACCTCGCAAGTGTGCCATATCAAGATGCTGATTTAGAGATCTTTGCGAACAATATTTGAAAGAAATGGGCTTTTGGTACGCACAGAAAAAAAGGAAAAAAATCCAAGATGAAAAATGGGAGTGAAAACGAAACTTGCATTCAGATTTCATATTCACATTCATCAACTTGACGGATTTATTTGTTAACATCGACATGGTTTCACAGTCATAACGCCCTTCGAAGGGAAACCATAACTACAATCCAGCCTGTGATACAAATGAGTTTGACAACCTTGCACTGGAGCGTCGACACTTTTTTTTTTTTTTTTGCTGTTTAACACTCTCATGCTGCTGAGTCACAGCAGCTAAATGATTTGCAAGGCGGAGTGTTCCATGAATGACGCTGGTGATGCCCATCCGAGCCGTTGTTGGAATGCAAACAAGCATTAATCAGGACTCCTACACACACATCCAGTCCGCAGTCATGTGCGACCTCACTCTGTCAACACGCATCCTGGGAAAATGCCGATTGCAAACCTGCCGGCTACAAGTGCTGCCGCTACTGCTGGTGCCTGCTCGCTTTCACAAACCGACTTTTCTCCTTATATAAGAGAAACCTGGCACAGTAAAAAAAAAAAACTTGCAATGCGTCAGCATCTGTTCCATTATTGCCGTACCGGCGCAGAATAAGAAAAGATGCTTGTGATTCCGGTGGATGCTTGTCAAAGGCAGACTTTTTGTTTGTTGACACTTCAACCGGAATGTATTTTAGGAAAGTAATTTTTTTTCTCCTCCTGTTGTTTGCCTCCCGTACTGGGATAACGAAGAGAGTTTGTTTTTTTCTTTTGGATAAACTGAGTCCCAGCTAATCGCCTTGGCCACATGGGGGCAGTATAATACAAACATAGAGATGTATTTATATAAATTGATCGATTGATTGTTTGATGCGGCACGGTCGACTGGTTGGCACGTTAGCCTCACAGTGCCGAGGTTCAATTTCACCTCCGGCCTTCTTATGTGGAGTTTGCATGTTCTCCCTCTGCCAGCGTGGCTTTTCTCCGGGTATCCCGGTTTTGTCCCACATTTGAAAAACATGCATGGAAAGCTCTAAACCGTCCCTAGGCTGGTTGTTCGTTCATGCGTGCCCTCCGATTGGCTGCAAGCAGTTGAAGGTGTGCCCCGCCTACTGCCCGAAGACACGCCCGTGACACTTGTGAGGACACGCACATTAGAAAATGCATGGATGAGTCCACGATTGATTGATTGACAGATACATGGGAATGGTCACCGCTCTTATAACCGCAGAAATATGAATTGTTCTTCGCAGAGGATAAAGAATACATGACGGTGAGTATTCCCATATCATGTGCCGCCCACCTCGTAAAGGTCGATCATGATGTTGCCTTCCGGCCCTCCGCTGCTCACCACGTCCTCCAGCATCAGCGTGAAGAAGAGACCCCTGGACTCGGACATGTACAGGTTGTACGAGTCATTCTGGTGCCAGTCTTGAATGGCTGCCACCACCTGGTTGTCATCGGTGCTGATAATCTGCAAATCCTAAATGGAGGTGGAGGTTGCTAAGTAACAAGGCCCCAGTGTCAAAAGAGGAGGCACAATGTTAATGGCACACGATTGTGATTTCTCACTTGATAACTGGCGGTAATTGAGAATAACAACGTCCAGTGAGGCGCATCCTCCAGTTTGTGACCAAGATGGATGAATATGTGCAATACGAGATTGCAAATCACTCTTGACCCGACACCCCCCAAGCACCCACCCTCTTAATGCACAACATTATTTTGCACTAAATGATATCAGAACACAGCGCTAATGCAAATTAGCTTTTCTGCTTCAAAAGACTCCGCTGGAGATGAGGGGGCGCGCTCACGCGTAATTTAGTTTTGAGAATTAGGAGTACATGGTATGACTTAGCCACTACAAAAAGTATATTGGATCGCATGACCTTTTTCAGAACCAGTCCAACAGTTTTTTATCTTTATTTTGTCGCATATCTTTAGACTGCACCAGTTATGCGGCTGGGGATTTTTCATCCAATCAGAATCCAGCCTCTCGGTGTTGCCATGTCAATCTAATCTCTCCCGAGACTTGAGAATCCGTAATGCGAATCAATTTAATTTACATTATAGTAAATTAGCAAAGGGAGGCTACTCTTGAACCAATCCGATTTCAAACTCATTCTCCCAATGCTAGCAAGCACTCCATCGATGATATTGGCATTTTGCTTGACATACTTTGTAAATATCGTAGTTTGCCTATTGGTAAATTCGTCTCTGTACGTTTTTTTTATTTTATTTTACCCATTTTGGATAAGCCGGGATGTAAAACCAGTCGAGGTGTTGACACAGAAGTAATGCCGGGTTGAGCTATCGACTAATCTGCCCTTCATGTGTCTTGTCTAAGCTAGCACTGTTCTTGTTTTTACGGCAAGGGAGGTTGGAGTGTTCGGGGGGGGGGGGGGGGGGGGCATCCATGTTGAGAACCGGAACCCGTAGACAAGAAACCTCAACGGATTTGGCAGATCAAGCCCAGATCCTTTGTAGTCTCGTCTCGGCGTTAGCGCAAACATCAAAGCATCCTGATACACACTAAGTCCGGGAATGGTTCAACACTCCAGACACTGCTTCATGTCGTCTTACTTTTGGCAGAGTGTACTTTGGAAGCTTGACCGGGTAGAAGGAGTGTCTTCTGTAGGACACGTAATGGACGGACTGGCCTCCTGTTGGCACCTAGAAAAACAACGCAGGTAGTCACACGTGAGCGACGTGTCGGAAGTACTAGCTTAAGTGCTCACGACGCGTGTCAAACAAGTCACGCTGCGCTAAGACGCCGGACGATTAGAACCCAGAGCTTGAACACACAACACTGTGATTTCTCCATCTCGCCTCAACTCCCACCCACCTCCCCCTTGCGGGATAATGGCCCCCCTTTTACTTAATGAGAAACACGAGTGTGCATTAAGACACAATTGAACGCGACGCTTTTTACGGCTTTTAATCGACTTTTAATGAAGCCAGACCTTGCAATAAAATAAAATAAAAAAAAACCCCACCTGGATGAAAACATATTCATCCTGCACCACCAGGGAGTTGGGGATGATAAACCCGGGGAAAGGCTTGCCCTTGTTTCCCTCTGAGCAATTTTGAAGTTTGCAAGTGATGTACTGCGACCCTGTGGGCAAAGCCAGACAAGAGAGCTAAAAATACAACAAAGGGGGAGGAAAGACAAAAAAGAAAACAAACAAGCTCGTGTGGGCTAACGATGAAGGTTTTAGCTGCGCTCATTGCCGGATTTCAAAACTGCTGAATTTTAGGGGGCGAGCGAGATGGGCTCGTGAGCTGTCCAGGCTTGTTAGCGTCAGCCCGACGAGCCGTCTCCGGGGACGCGACATTAACACACTGGGCTTCAGAGGACCGCCCTTTCTCTCAGCGCCGCGGCCCAGGAAAGAGCCAAGTGGCCGTCTGGCCTTTGAAAAATGAATTAATAAAGCTAATTGCGAGCCGAGAGCGAATATTTCCGTCAAGGGAGCCAGCGTAAGATTTCAAGGAATTGAAAATGAAAGTTAAGAGAGACGCTGGCCCGAGTACTGACGTCCGTCAGAGACGTTGATCTCCAGGTGGATCATTCCTTGCTCTTTGTCCAAGCCCAACCTGGACCTGAAACAGAACGAAAAACAACAAGTTTGTGCCAACACAGCTCAAAGACTACTTCAACCCCCCCGCCCACGACAAGAGGAGACGCATCATGTACACGAAGAAGACGATCACGTTCACGATCAAGCGTCCTCCTCCGCCTGCCGCCTCGTAACACTTAATGACTAATTCAAAAAGAGGCTGAGAGCTTTCGCTGCCAGATGCGGCTCATCTCTGAGGCAAGTAAGCTGAGTGACGACAAATCCATGAGGGAAGTAGCGCCAGATGGGGAACAATGCAATATAGACAAGACGCTTTGCCGTCGCAACCGAGAGCTCTCTTCAAGTGACCAGAAAGCGAAAGCCGATCAATTTTCTGGAGCTTCAATTTTTTTTGGGGTCACACGAGATTAATATGAAAAAATAATCAGATTTTAACTTCAATGTATACCATCCATCCATCCATCATCTACCGCTTATCCGGGGCCGGGTCGCGGGGGCAACAGCTTTAGCAGGGAAGCCCAGACTTCCCTCTCCCTAGCTACTTCGTCCAGCTCTCCCCGGGGGATCCCGAGGCGTTCCCAGGCCAGCTGGGTGACATAGTCTCTCCAGCGTGTCCTGGGTCTTCCTCGGGGTCTCCTCCTGGTGGGACATGACCGGAACACCTCACCGGGGAGGCGCTCAGGAGGCATCCGAATCAGATGCCCAAGCCACCTCATCTGGCTCCTCTCGATGTGGAGGATGTATACAGTATAGTGTAGTACAGTATAATGTATACAGTTTATATATATATATATATATATATATATATATATATATATATATATATAAAACAAATAATTTATATATAAATATGTATATAATGTATACAATTGGAGACAAGGCGTTCAAAGCGCCGACACATTACTTTGAAAAACTCATACTTATAAGTGTTGTGTACTTTTTAACCAAAAGTCAGACTGAAACCCTCATTAAAAACCCGAACATGAAATCCTAGGCTTGGCCGGAACCCTTAACTTTGAAAACTGTCTTGAAACCTTACTTTAAAAGCAAATCAGTGTATCACTGATGGTTATCATAAATGAGTTGAGCAAATAAATGAACCGCACAAAAATTCTTGAAAAGAGGCTGCCCTCTCCACCCCCCCCCCCCCCAAAAAAAAACAGTAGGGGTTGGCTCACCCAAAAAAACAAAAAACAAATAGAATCAAATACAAATATTACAAATGGAATTTATTGTCATTACGCATGCGTGAGTACGGAGCAACAAAATAAAATTTTTAAAAAATTAAAAAACGACCAACAGGATAAAAAAAGAATGGAGAACCCTGACGGATGACCTTGATGACCCCCTCTTGGATGAAAAAAAAAAAAAAAACATAAGGGGGAGGGGAATAATACTTTGCTCCAAAAATTTCCCAAACTTTGCTCCAATAAGGGAGGGGCACAGTGTGTGACTGGAAGAAACCCCCGGCAACAGTCACATGAATAAGAGACATAAACGACAACAATTCAAATAAGGGGGGGGGGGGCTATCGGGCCGTGACTGCAACCTCTCAAGGCAAGGCAAAAATAAATAAAAAAGCGGCCCGGTAGTCCAGTGGTTAGCACGTCGGCTTCACAGTGCAGAGGTACCGGGTTCGATTCCAGCTCCGGCCTTCCTGTGTGGAGTTTGCATGTTCTCCCCGGGCCTGCGTGGGTTTTCTCCGGGTGCTCCGGTTTCCTCCCACATTCCAAAAATATGCATGGCAGGCTGATTGAACACTCTAAATTGTCCCTAGGTGTGAGTGTGAGCGTGGATGGTTGTTCGTCTCTGTGTGCCCTGCGATAGGCTGGCAACCGATTCAGGGTGTCCCCCGCCTACTGCCCGGAGACTGCTGGGATGGGCTCCAGCACCCCCCGTGACCCTAGTGAGGATCAAGCGGTATGGAAGATGAATGAATGAATGAATGAAAATTAAATCCTCAAATAGTTCAATCTATGGACCCCCGGGATGGGGGGGGGGGGGGGGGGGCTCACCCCATTATGCAGTCGTTGAAGGCAGGATAATTTTAGACCAATAAGATTGAGTGGCTGTACCTAATGTAGTGTCCAGGGCCTCTCCCGATATGAATCAAACATCCGGTGGCTGTAATAATAATGCATTATTGTATTATGGATCATACGCGTATAATAATCTGCCAGAGTTGGAAAAATAATGCCCCGTAACAGCTATGCGATCCATATTTAGCCGTCATGTTTTGACGATTCTCTGCGATAACGAGCGTCCTTGCGGGAGCACTAATACAAGCGGCTCGTCGATAAAAGTGACTGACGTGTGACCTGAAGTGCGCTTTATGGCCAAGGTGTATTTAGTCATTGCGCGTGGCTTTCGGAAGGAGATTTTTCACACCGGCGCTAATGCGGTGACCACTTGTTGTATTAATAGCGTCTGTTTTGACACGGGGCCGGCTTCTTCTCATTTTCCATCGCGCGCGTGCGCTCGCGACGACTTCAATATAACGAGCCGGCGTCCTGCCTCCCTCAGCACTCTGTAATTGCTTGCCAACTCCATCTCCTTTAATGGACTTTCTGTCCAATACTTCATCCTATTCTATCAGCAAACAGCGCCCCAGGCCCCCCCCACCGTTTGCTCCGAGATGGAACCCCGGCCATGTTAAACTGCCCCCAGGCCCATAACTAACACACACACACACACACACACACCTGCATCTACTGCATGTTAAAATGTTCTTGTAAATCATATTTGTTGGGTCAGGGCTCGGGGAGTGTGTGTGTGTGTGGGGGAGGGGGGGCAGGATGCAGCAGTGTAATTCCTTCGTAGGGACATCAATGTTAAAAGGAATTTATGGGAATGTTCCCATTGAATTTATTTCCTGAGGAGAAATCAAATGGAACAGAAAAAACGAGGCTCTTCATCAAGCGCGGCTTCAGGAAGAGCAACAAATATCGTGAAACGCCATTTTGGGGACTCTGACATTTTTTAACGAACTTAGGGTTGAAACTCGGACATGAAAACCTCATTTGAAAGCCAAACCTTGACTTTAAATCATTTCTAAAAATACAAACTCTGGCTTAAAACGTTACTTCAAAAAACGTAAAGCCCTTATTTGAGACCCCACCCCTCCCTTAAAGCCCTGTTTAAAAAACAAAACAAAACACAGTCTGGCTTGAAACTAACTTTGGAAACTCTAAGCCCTAAACTTAAAAATTTGAAGCCTTACACCTGACATTTACCCCTCATTTGAAACCCCAACCTTGGCTTGAATTCCTTATTTGAAACACGAACCCTGTCTTGTAACCCTACTTTGGAACCCAAACTCTGGTGTGAAATCCAACTTGAACTCCTAATTTAAAACCCTAATCTTGGCTTGAATCCTTAATTAGAAACCCTACCTAGAACTTAACGCCCTTATTTGAGACCCCACCCCTCCCTTAAAGCCCTGTTTAAAAAAACAAAACAAAACACAGTCTGGCTTGAAACTAACCTTGGAAACCCTAAGCCCTAAACTTAAAAATTTGAAGCCTTAACCCTGAGATTTACCCCTCGTTTGAAACCCCAACCTTGGCTTGAATTCCTTATTTGAAACACAAACCCTGTCTTGTACCCCTACTTTGGAACCCAAACTCTGGTGTGAAATCCAAGTTGAACCCCTAATTTAAAACCCTAACCTTGGCTTGAATCCTTAATTAGAAACCCTACCCATAACTTAACACCCTTCTTTGGAACCTCAACCCTCACTTAAAACATTGGCCGTGGCTAGAAACCCTAATTTCCAATCATGAATGCTGCTTTCAAATCCCACTTTGAAATCAAACGGTGGCTTCAAACCTAACTTTAAAACCCTAACGTTGACTCCCTAAACCCTAACTTGAAACCCTCAACTAAAACCCAGTCCTTTGCTTTATAATTCAAATCGAGACTCGAAACCCTAATTTCAAACCCCCATTTGAATGACGCAAACCAAAGACCCCTGTTGACTTCATGAAGCTGCAAATGGACAATCAAACATCCACGCCGCACTTCAAGGTAAGGCTTTGAAGAGAGTTGTCGGGCGGGAGGCAAACAATTTGCGCCCGTCTGCATTTAACACGCCGACGTCTTTTGGCTTAGCTGGGAGTCGTCAGCTCTTCCCTCTCGATGGTTCTCAAATCAACAACAATAAAAAGGCGTTTTCAATCAAATATTGATCAGGGCCCTTTTAATCTGGGTATTTACATTGATAAAAGGCTCCGACCGACGCGTGCAAACAACGCCTCGGGTCAGGAATGAATATTCACCAGCGATCAAACCCAAAACGCGGCACGGGCGATGTATTGATGTGATTATTCGATATTTCATGAGTTGAATGCCTTCACGTTATCAAATATTAACCTTCATGTGTAAACTCGATGCCTCGTACATTATGCAACAACAAGCAAATAAAAAATTTAATAATACATAAATTACCAAAACAAGTTTGTCCTCCCTAAACTTCTTCGCAGTGCCGGCCATAATCATATCTTGTCGTATTTCCCACCGGTTTTTAAAAATCAATGTTGTACTTTTTCCAGATAAATGTCAACCGATGAACAGACATTGATCGATTTGGAGGGGATGTGATGCTTCAGCGTGAGTCATCCCACATTTACGGACCACACTGTCCGACAAGAGAAAGCATTAAAATGTCTCTGCTGTTTGAGAAAACGCTTTTTGTTGCACGTTGCTTTGAAACCATGACATTCAATTGTTGATTCCCGTCTCCTCCTCTGTACTAAAAGACTTTCTCTTAACTTGAGCGACTCCAAAATGCCACACAATCAATCAAGGCTGACAGCATCTCATTCTTCTTCTTTATAGCAGATAAACAGGTGGAAGTGCTTCGACGTGAAGTCTGCCATCTAGTGGTCAATGGTGTTATTACAATGTAAAAAATATTTTCCACAACGTTGCCCATCCCTGACCTAAACCAAACCCTCCGTACGCAAATAAAGCTCCCTTTTTTTGGGGGGGGGGGGGGGGGGTTGCATTGTATGCATTTCCGTGCGCCTATTTGTTGACTCACCAGTAGAATCTGTTGGGGACAACGTTGTCGTGCACAAGCTGCCACTTCCTGCCAAATTCCACGGAGACGTACAGCTGGAAAGAAGAAAATTCAAAGATCACATTCAAGGGAGGATTGCGATCGAATAAAAATTTTCCGGAGTCTTTATTTTGGGAAGTGCTGTGAGAGGATGAACTATGCCGTTAGTGCAAATTTAATGCTAAAGATGAAATGCTCCGCAGACAGGCGGCGCTTTTTGATATGCAAATTCACTTCTGTATTTAAGTACTACACTGACTCAGCGGCATTCGTGCTTATTAATTGGCAAGAGGGAATACATTATCATTTTTATATATTTTTTGCCATTGTAAACTTTTTTTTTTCGCCTCCATGCCGAGACACAAGAAAATAGTTTTCTGGTTCTACATTTGCATACACACGGTTCTATTTTTAGGAAGCGTTCTTTTTTAAATTCCGAGGTCAGCAATAGTGTAATGGTACACACAGCCAACATTGACAACCACGCCGACATTATCTTTTTTTTTCCCCCATTAAAATGAATGGCAAATACATTCCGACCTTCCGTATCCGGGTCACGGCACCAATTGAAAAGTTTTGAGGAAACGCTAACTGGTTTACCTTTAATGCTTGCAATATTATGCTAACAGTAACTATACCAACAGTAACATAGTAAAACTAGTTTTCTATGCTATTACTAATTTATTATACTTATTCTACAAATATATTGCTAATGCTATATTTTATATTGCACTTATATTGAACTGTGTACAGTTCTATTTTGTGCAATGAAACACAGGGGTCAACGTTGATTCATTTTTCATCGTATGCCGCCGCCCCACAAGGGCAAATAATGTTTCTTCACTCGTTTAAAAGAGATCCTAAGTGAAGTGAACATGTGCTTGGAAAATTACGGGTCTGACACTTACCATGTGGTTACATCATCATGATGACGCTAAGGGGACACATCTAATTGGTTCATTTGCCATGCGGCTCAGATGAAGGTCAGACGGTTTTCTGGCTAAACACGAAAGTTAACCACAGGGAGTGTGAAAGCACCCGTTTAACGATTCAGACAGTTAGGCTGTGAGCGCCAAAAGGCTCTGAGGAGGATTCACATCATCTTTGACTCATCTCGGCACTTGCAACTTTTAAAAAGACAAGACAATCGATAAATGGAAAATGAAATCAATCCAAGAGTAATCGCGCCGCGGGAGTGATGAAAGAAAGGCCGAAATTGGGCTTTACAAAGACATACGGAATGACCGCGGGGCAAACTTGTCGAGTGCATCTTTATTGGGGCGGTGGATGGTTTGTCCACGAGGCTTTCATCTCCTCACCGCACCATTTATCTCACTTCTCACACCTCGCCTGCTTAGCTCTATCGATATCAAGTGCCGCAATAGCCGGCTGGGGGGGGGGGGCCGAAATTTGATGTCTGCGGCGTTGAGCGGAGCAGACAGCGGGCTTCTCGCCAACTAATGAAGGGTGTGCGCGTGCGTGCCTTTGTGTGCGCGCGCCCGCATCAATACCTCACAACGCCGTTTGCAAGGTCACAGTTTGGTCACCTCGCCCACGTTGGTGTTGTCTGTTATGTCGCCAGTTGGTGACCCTTTAAGCACCAAGAGCTGACTTGAGATCCACGTGGGGGGGTTTATCAATGGACATAAAGTGAATTTTGACATTGCTGCTTTATTTCTCTTCAAGTACCATGTGCCGAAAGGTGTGTGTATCCTGATATTTGCTGGCATTAGCATTAGCATTAGGCTAATCAACAAAAAGGCTAAGCTTTGTATCCATCCATCCATTTTCTGATCTGCTTATCCTCACAAGGGTCGCGGGGTATGACGGAGTCTCTCCCAGCCGTCTTTGGGCAGTAGGCGGGGGACACCCTGAACCGGTTGCCAATCACAAGACACGCATAGACGAACAACCATCTGCGCTCACTCTCACACCGAGGGACAATTTGTAGTGTACAATCAGGCTGCCCCCGGTAGTCCAGTGGTTAGCATGTCGGCTTCACAGTGCAGAGGTACCGGGTTCGATTCCAGCTCCGGCCTCCCTGTGTGGAGTTTGCATGTTCTCCCCGGGCCTGCGTGGGTTTTCTCCGGGTGCTCCGGTTTCCTCCCGCATTCCAAAAAAACATGCATGGCAGGCTGATTGGACGCTCTAAATTGTCCCTAGGTGTGAGTGTGAGTGTGAATGGTTGTTCGTTTCTGTGTGCCCTGCGATTGGCTGGCAACTGGGCCTGCGTGGGTTTTCTCCGGGTGCTCCGGTTTCCTCCCACATTCCAAAAACATGCGTGGCAGGCTGATTGAACACTCTAAATTGTCCCTAGGTGTGAGTGTGAGAGCGAATGGTTGTTCGTTTCTGTGTGCCCTGCGATTGGCTGGCAACCGATTCAGGGTGTCCCCCGCCTACTGCCCGGAGACGGCTGGGATGGGCTCGAGCACCCCCCGCGACCCTAGTGAGGATCAAGCGGTACGGAAGATGAATGAATGAATGAATGAATGAATCAGCCTGCCATGCATATTTTATGAATGTGGAGTACCCGGAGAAAACCCACACAGATAGGCCAGAGCTGGAATCGAACCCGGTACCTCTGCACTGTGAAGTCGACACGATAACCACTCGACCGCCCTGCTGAGCTTTGTAATTTTCATTTTTTTTTAAAAATGCACAATGTGTAACTGTTTTGGTTTCATTCGACAATATACTTCAACTTGAAGTGGCAATGCCTCTATTTTTTTTTCCAGGTCACTCATATGTCAAGGCCCCACCGTCTCTCTGCTCTCCTCGCAGGATGTACAATCTGACTGAAGTCTCACGTGGCACCAACGAGTGCACGATCAGCATCACCTTTTGCTTCTATCCAGCGATTGTGTTAACTCTGCTTTTTTTTTTTTTTACACACCCACCCCCTCACCCCCCTGCCGTTTCGACGGCATCTGACAGCTTTGGGTGTTACCTTTTGGTCGTGGCTGTAAGCCAGGATCCAGTCCTCCTGCTCGGGGTGGAAAAGAAGACTGAGGATATCAAAGGCTAAGCTGTGTTTCTGATAGGACGCCCCCTCGTCAAGGCTAATGAGCAGGCTGCTCTCCACCTCCGGGTCGGTCAGTAGCATGATCTGAAATGAGAGGAGAAAGACGACGGCGGGGGATCAGCGGCCCAACCTGACAGCAACCGCGCCGGAGGGCTCGGTTGTGCTCACGCAGTGTGCTGTTCTCACTCGCGCATATACACACGCTCATGCCGCAGCCTCCCGCGGGGCTGTTTTCCAGTGAAAATGATAGCAGCTCACGCGCGGTGCTGATGAGCCCTGACAGGCGGGATTTTTTTTTGGGGGGGGGGGCTTTTCTCTCTTCCCGGAGAGCGGCAAAACTTACCTTGCGCTTGTTGTTGGGACTGACGTACAAGTAGCTCAGGATGGTCTTGGGCCCCGCTTTCTCATTAAGTTTCTCGTACGTGCTGCCGTAATCGGTGGATCTAAAATTCAATTAAGAGGGTACGATGAAGGGGGAGAGAGCGGAGCAACACCTAGCGGTTCGGATGCTGATGCTATCATTAAGCATGTCAGGCAGGCGGAAAATTGCAACAGCAGAATTCGGCAAGCAATTTGCTAGATGAATGGATATTTCTCTAATTATCAAAATAAACAAGAATATCCCGTGTAGCATGCACAGTGAGGGGATGAGTTCTCGTGATTATTACTATTATTGCCGTTGAGGCTTGGTGGCCACATTTTTGTACTTGACTTTAAAATCTAAAATGGTCTGCTTTATTTATATAAACTATATATAAAGTTGATTAAAGAGTGTTTAACACTCAAAATTATTTTTTTTATATTCTTTAAAAAAATTAAAGAAATTGAGAAAAAAAAAAGCTAAAATGCGAATCCGCAGCAAGGTTATTCAAATTAATGACAATTATTGAAATAATGGAAAGTACAATGAAAAAAAAAGCATTTGCATGGACAAAGTCAACGAAAAGCAAAACTGCTTTTCAAGAAACGACACCAACTGAGACGACATTTGATGTTTATAAAAAAAAAAAAAACAAAGTCACGAATAATGATGAAAATGTCCTTTGCTTTTGTCTTGGTCAATTCAAATCATACAAGAGCTTTCGGCTGTTTTATTTTGATATTGCTGTACCACTGCATAACTCCATATTAAAAAAAAACAACAACAAAAAAAAACTAAAATTAAAACTAAAGCTAAATGAATATGAAGCCCTTTTGCAAAAAAAAAAAAAACTAAAATTAAAACTAAAGCTAAATGAATATGAAGCCCTTTTGCAAAAAAAAAAAATAAATCCAAAAACTAAAAGAAACTAAATGAAATGAAACAAAAAAAAAAAACAAACGAAATAAAATAATAACTGCAATGAAAAAAAAATCCAAAACAATTATAACCTCAATCGGTGGGTAGTGGACCACGAGCACGCTCCGGCCGACTGTGCTGACGACCATTTCTTGGTAACTTTAGCTCATCAGCATGGGTTGTTTTTACCCCTTGTTGGAACAAAGTCTTAACCGCGTTAAAACCTCAACCGCCATTTCACCCAAAGTGGGTTTCTTCTAGTCAGTTTTAAGAGCGACACATTTCTCAATGCTTCTCTGTCTAAAACCCATTTTCGGGTCTTACCTCCACAAAGAACTCTCCGTCACTCTGCCTGAGCTGAAGTCGTAGTATTTGGTCAACATGAGGATCACCTAGAACAACACAGCACACATACAGTATTTAAATTTACGCGGATTCCCACTTTGAAGCTATTCTTCTGAAATCAAAATAGACACGCTTCAATGTCATATATTCACGTTGCCGGCGCCACGGCGCCATAATTCAGCTGGCGCAGACAGTAGGCCTCGTAAATATCAGGGACATCTTTTCTAGTAGGGCATCATAAAACCTGTCACGGGATGCACAAGCCTTTACTTTATAGCCACGTAAAGCTGTCTGTTCCCTTGTTCATTACTTACGGTGTTAATGTGAAAAAAAATGGCAACGCGCGGACGTTTCTTTTGTCCGCGCGGCCGAAGGAGGAACGGGCTTCAAAAGTAGGTGTGATTTTGAACACTGTGACTTGAGAAAGAGTTTGCTTTCCCTCCGCGAGTCATTAGCGAGCCCGAAGAGTGACGCGGGAGGCAGTGCGTCAAAGCGCTGCCCTTCACCTTTTCGTACAAATTAACGTCTCTCGAGCGGCGGCGCGTCTCGCACCGAGCAATCATAAAAATCTGCTGATGGCTTCACTCTCCTGGGTTAGCTTCCATTGTGTTGCTTTTTTTTTTCTTCTTCTTTCTGATTATCAAGTGTTACGACTGTTTGGAGGGTGTGTGATGTCCCACTCGAGACCAATGACTCATCGTGTAATGAAATAAGGGGGCTAACTCTTTTTATTTACTTAACCAAGCTCAACTTTTACAGAAATCATCTCTGGAAAGTATAGAGGCACTTGACGCCAGTCTTTATTTATTCATTCCCCAAAATAGCATGCATGCAGATAGATTTTAAAATGTATATCTCAAGCAATGTGTTTGCACTCGCTCCTGTTGGGGTTTTTTTCTGCACTTTATTTACACATTTATTGTCTATAACGTGACTTGCAGTGGCACCTTGACTTACTTTATTTGGTGCATGACTACATTTGTCACTCATTTGTATTTTAAATAAAGAAAAGAAAAATGAAGTGACATGCTATTAATTGGTTCGGCCGCCAAAAAAAAAAAAAAAAACAGCACCAAGATCTTAAAATGATATGCTAACGTAGAAAAAGAGCACTGCAGTGCTGAATGCGTGTCTTGAAGGGAAGCGGCCAAGTGAATGACATCTGGAACGTGGCTTGTTTGTCTTCATGCAAATTATTTTCTTTATTAATAAAATGGTTGGCGTTTTGGTGTTGAGGGGCTGGAAGAGATTAATTAAAGTCCTTTCACTGAATTTCACTAGTTTGGGGTGCGTGGGGGTGGGGGGTGGTGGATGATGGGGTAAATGAGTAAATTGAGTTTGAACGTGGAAAACACTCGTCCTACTACTTTTATGATACAATTTGTATATTCCTGAATTGATGCTGCACACTAAATAATGCCCGATTGTTTTCCTCACCCACTCAATAAGTTGTTTTGAATTTTGAGCAAATTGGGTCACTTTCACACAATGTTGTGTTAATTACACTGATCAAAAGCTAATTTTAATCAGCGATGGCTTTATAAGTCCCTAAATGTATTTTTGATGCTGGTTATTATTATTATTTTTTTTTTAAAGTTTGACCGATAAAAACCTTGCGCAATACGGATTTCACCATGCGTTGTAATTTATAGCTATGACGTGTCCGGAAAAAACAAACAAACATTCCACCTGTTATTGAACTGAACTCTTAATTCATAAATATTACTCAATAAATTACATGTGATATTTTTTTAATATTGTTATTATTTTTATGAAAAACTGATCTGCTAGAGGAAAAAAAATGAGGGTGGATTAGGAATCAATGGGAAAAATATATCATGTAAAAATTAATAAATTTTAAAAAAAGGTAAGAATTTGTTGACAAGTGTTATTTTAACCAGGCAGATTGGGTTGAACTTTGGATTTGACCTGAAACCGGACCCCGTTTTGGACAGTTTTGCTGTGTACGTAAGTTGAAGTAACATTCTTCGAGAATTCTTTGAATGCGAGGGGTAACATTCTAAACGGTCTCACGACGAGACCCTTTGAGCCATACGCTGATTCCAAACCTGGATTAAAATGACTGAGTCGCATCAGGAAAGACATCCGCTGTAGAAAATCTTGACCCAACATCCTGGGTCCAATCCTCAACCCAATGCGCTGGATGTAAATAATTCAGCATCCTTTTGGGCCTTGCCCTTGGGTTAGCTATTTCACTCAATTTTCGTTACTTTTAACCCAGTGGCTTTGAGAATGTTTAAATCAAAAGTCGAATTATTTATATCACACAAAAATCACAAGCTCAAGAAACGGTTCGATTTCAAGCAATGAAAACTCAAGCCTGGATCCTTTCCAAGCTTGGAGTGACACATCAAAAACAGTAGGAACACAGTTCCAATAAAATGCCCTTTACGTCCTCCCAATGTTGCTCCCTGATGGACAAAACACACTCGTTGGAAATTAAAAAAAAAAAACGTCACACCCGAGGACGAATCGTTTGAACGCCCTCCCGCGCCGTCCTCAGTGTGTCGGTTATTTTTCTGCATTCATTTGGGCCCAATTCAGCTAAATGTCACTTGCATGCGTCATATGCGGAAACTTTCAAGGGGTGTGTGGGGGTGGGGGTGGGGGGGTGGGGGGGGAATGTTAAACACATCCGCGCCTCGATGCATTATTCACTTTGTAGATGTTTGCGAGAGAAGCAGGTGTTTGAAGCCGCTCGACACACACACACAACATCGTGAAATCACACAACAGGCATGACGCACATGTCTTATTTATAAGCGCATCAGGCTCCCCCCCGCCCCCCACCTCCTCCACCTTTGCCTTGCAACAAAAGGTGTCATATAGTCATGTGGCGACCCTGTGACTGCGCCAGCCGTTCAAGTGCGCTATCATCAACATATCCGGCGGATTACTCAACATCCAAGAGCAAGCAAATAGATTGTGCGCTCTAATCCTTTGTAAAAGCTTAAACCTTGGAGGTAAACTGGACTGGGACGACTGCAGTCATTATGCAGGAATGAATAGCGGCTTAATAGAGGTTTTAAAGGGATTAGGCTGGAGAGATGACTGGCGCCAAATGAAGGTGTTGAACGAGCCACGTACGGTTATCAATAAAGCAAACGGCTGGGGTGGCCGGGGGGGGGGGGGGGGGGGTGTTTTGCTGAGGAACAAGGGGTAGCGGCGGGCTGTGGGGGGGTCTCGCTTCTCTTGGTCGAATATGAAGCCCTTGTGACAAATGAAAGCAACGACGGTTAAAATTCATGACAACTCCCAGGCCGCCGCTGAGCCCGCTCTTATCAGCCATTGCCTTGAATGGAGTCGGCTCATCAATAAAACTGTCGTCGCGTTTGGCGAGTGAAATTAAACAGACGGATGACACCATGAGAGCAATCAGAGCGGGGCATTGATGACGGGAATATTAAGACAAATATTTATCAGGGCCACGCGTGTTGGATGTCGGCACGTCGGCGAACTCTGCTCCGCATCCCGCGTAATATATTTTGCGATGAACGAGTACTGCGAACCAAAGTCGATGGGGAAACATCCTTGAGTGGGAGACAATAGCAATACACAAATCGATTTTACACATCCTTAACTGCAGACTACTACTCGTTCCAAAAATAGATCCAAATCGCATCCCTCTAGCGCAGTAGTCAGCAACTTCGGTACCCGAGGTTCCGTCCGGCGAGTATCTTTCATGTTTAGTTGTTTCCCTCCTCCATCATTTGAATCAGGTGTGCTGGTCGGGGTGCTTTGAGACTATATTTAAAATTGTCACGTCACGTACCCGCTAGCAGATGGCGGGCTTTTCCCTCCGCCAACTGCACACCTGTCCGTAATTTCGGGCTGATTATCCTCCTTTATTAAGAGGCTCCGGCAGTCCACTCACTGCCGGAGAATTCCATGCCGTGCCATTGTTCTCTCGCGCTATTTTCCTCGATTGTTAACTACTCGTTGCCTTTTTGCCTTGCGGCCATCACTCTTGTTATTCGCGTTGCCTCTAAATTGTATATCTCTAGATTACCTAATCAGTACTTCCTCGCACTTTGTTTTTTAGCGAGCGTTCTCGGTTGTTTTTCCTTATTTCCTGGTCCTTATTTGACCAGCGCTTTTTGTTACCGTTTTCCCTGTCGGGCTCTTTCTGTTAAGTCATTAAAGACTCTTTGTTTTCTCTGACAAGATCTTTCCGTGTCTGCTTAACTGGGAATCCACCCCTTTATTTTTGTTCTGTACGAGGCGATCTGTTCATCGCCTCGGGCAGAACGTGACAAAAATGATAAGAAGAAGAATTCAATCAATGATTTGATCCGGACAGATCGAATGACATCCAACGCAAACTTCCACGGGGCTCACAATCTGCCAGCCAGCAACCTCGATCACATACGCTAAAATGGCATTACATTATCTGCGCCACAACTTAGACCTGCTTTTATTTGGGAAAAGGGCAATGGACTGTCCCTTATAAAGCGCTTTTCTACTTCAGGTACTAAACGCGCTTGACGCTTACCTGATTCACCTACTGATGATGCACCAACAGGAGCAACTGGGGGTACCGTATCAAATGTCACGTCTATTTTCTGTCACAAGATTGTCAGATGCGCCAGGGGCTTGTGATAGCGAACACCCAGGGAGGCGCAGCACGGTCTGCCAAATTCCCAAACACAGTAAACATGAAAATGAAGATTCGGCAGTTTTTGACAGCGTATGTGCGTCTACCAACAAAATAAAGCCCTTTAAGTTTGTTCTTCGTACAAGGTATAAAAAGTTGGAGACGCTCGGGATCCACAGGGATTATTGCCCCTCAGAAGACAATCGTGCAAGATCCGGCTATAAAACCGCAGACCATATTGACAAACGGTGAAGTGCTGGAATATCAATTATCGAGCCTGGACAGACTTTGACAAGATCAATCCTGTATTGACCCGTAGTTAACGCAAGCCAGCTTTGTTTAATTAAATTTTTGAAGTTTTGATGCGATTATGATTAAACTTAGTGATTACCGGAACACATTAAACACCAAAACAGATCAAAAGATCATCCTGTGGGGTAATGCGAAGACATATACAGCCTGTAGGAATGTCAACGTTGCAGTAAACGCCATTTTAAAGAATGTGAACATCAATGATACAGCGGGGCGGGGCCACATCATCTATGAGGTTGAAACTCGAATCAAATGCTCACATTCAAGGGCACAAGATTGCAATCGCTGACAGTGAAAGTATAATCCCATAATTATCGCTCGGAAAATGAACACCGGTGGCAGGAACACGCTTCCTTGTGCACTTTAATAACAGCTGAGTGGAACATTGGAGACTTTTGTTGACGACATGATCACATCCACTCGTTAGGAAAGGGCGACATTTTCGAAGCGGTGTTGTGTTAGCGTGCGTTCTTTTGATCTCACCCGCGCTACTCTGTTCTTTTCTTTTTTTTGTTTGTCAGCAGGTCAGTGCGAGCATGAATTATGAAGCCACTTCTCAATGTCGCAATGTGGAAAATAAACTATTGATACCGCAATAAAAAGCTGATGCGGGGGAGAGGCTCTCACAGTGACTCCCCAAACATGCAAAGAGGTTTCGTAATCAAGTTGTAAATTACAATTAAGCGCAAGACATTTTTATTGATATTTTTTATGTGCAATATATCTTCTGCATTGGAGCCTTCCGCCATCTGTGTGTGTTTTTTTTTGTTTTGTTTTGTTTTGTTATACAGGGTTCTCGAACTTGTTTTAACACTTAAAAAAAAATAGCACTTGAACTTGATTATTCAAATTTCCCCAGTGTGTGACAAATAAAGGATATCTTATTAAAACTTTGAGCTTGTGGAATTGTAGAACTGCCACGACAGTATTTATGCTAAAGTTAGCATGTCAAAGGCACCTGCCAATATCTGTTAGCATTAAGCTAGCGGACCATTACGGAGGCAAGTTGTTTTAAAGATACAAAATGTCATTCTCGTTGTTGAAGAATGGTTCACTATTTGTCCAACTGCTAATCGTTGTGAGGTGAGCACACTGCTGAAAACATTCCGGGTGAACTTTGTCTTTTTGTTTCGTGTAGCTAAAATGCAGTATAGGAGAGATTTTGATACAACATCAAACGGCAATTTTATTTTTTTAATCCCTTCAACATTGTGATTGCGATTTAACATACGATTCTGTTTTCAAGATTCTCTTTCAAAGTAAATTTGTTAACTTTTGAAATAAACCCTTGCAGTCTTTCAAGCGTTCACGACGAAAACTTCAGACGATTCTACCAAATGAGTGTAGCGGAAACATAAGCCATCAGTAAATCAGAAGTTGCTTTACAACATGAAGGCAAAAAAAAGGAAACTCCCCCAACCCCCCAAAAAAATCTGTGGTTTGTACTTCAATTTTCGGAAACATATGATCTGCATTTCTTAAAGCGCTGAACTTCTGTAGAAACGAACGAAATATCTAAATATATAAGCATTGGAAAAAAAATAAAGCCTACCGGCCGAACAAATTCGAACTGATTTTAAAAAAAAAAACAATTGCATAAATTGCTCTTTGAAAATTGCATTCTACAACATTGCGATGTCATTTTGAATTTGCTGAATTAATTCAGCCATACCTTATTAGCTTTAGGTTTGGAGATCTCAAACTGTCCATCTGGCATAGTGTTTTGGGTTATCTGGCTGGCTCTTTCATCATTCTTTGAATTGGCAAACAAAACGTTTTTTGTAGACTTTTGGCTTCCTTTTACTTGGTGTTAAACCCACATGTTGTTCTTGTTTTTTTAGTCGATGGCAAAAGTAAATGAATTGACTTCACTGTTCCAATACTTGTGGAGGGGAGGCGTGTCTCACAAACCACACACAGTGGGTTGCCCACAAACACGATAATAAGCAGCAAGACAAGAAGTCCACACGCTACTACAGCTGCCTGTGACTGATAGTCTGGCTTCAGTGGGCGAACGAAGCGAGGGCAGCATCCCCGAACGCAAACATGCTTGAGAAGTCACCCGAAACTGCTTGCTGCTCTCGCCTCCAAATGAGGACCTCGGCGAGTTGATGAAGGAACCCGCTGAGTGTGGAGACTTTATCCTGCTCGAGAGAGGCTTGATCAGTTCAGGCCAGATTAGACAGCCAAACCGTCGAGCGCTGCCCACTGTGCATACTAAAAAAAAAAAAAAAACATGTTTGGAGGGAGCGGATTTGGTTAAGGCGCTGATGAACGTCATTACCGCAGTTTGAAGTAAATCTATCCGAAAGGTAAGCTTTCGGTCACCTGGCTGCTCCATTTGGCAAGCACAGATGGAAAAGCTACCCTGCAGTTTCCAAGGTAACGAACAAAATTGTGCATTTATAAATCAGTATACCACCAAATTTGTTTTTGAGTCTATATATATATATATATATTTTTTTTTTTTTTTAAATTACTTATTTGCAAAAAAAAACAAAAAAACAAGTTTCTTTGCTAAGCTAACTTTATCAGCTACCTGCAGTGGCAAAGCAGATTATTTCATTTCTCTCCCCTAGATGGCAGAAAGTAGGAATGATCAGTGTAAGCAGCTGGTCGATTATTTTAAATGATATTAAAAATTGTCTGTTACACATTAAAACATAAAGACAAAGAGATTTGAACATTATTATTCATTCATTCATCTTCCGTACCGCTTGATCCTCACTAGGGTGGCGGGGGGTGCTGGAGCCCAACCCAGCCGTCTCCGGGCAGTAGGCGGGGGACACCCTGAATCGGTTGCCAGCCAATCGCAGGGCACACAGAGACGAACAACCATCTACGCTCACACTCACACCTAGGGACAATTTAGAGTGTTCAATCAGCCTGCCATGCATATTTTTGGAATGCGGGAGGAAACCAGAGCACCCGGAGAAAACCCACGCAGGCCCGGGGAGAACATGCAAACTCCACACAGGGAGGCCGGAGCTGGAATCGAACCCGGTACCTCTGCACTGTGAAGCCGACGTGCTAACCACTGGACTACCGGGCGGCTGAACATTATTATATATTTATCAAATGATTTGGCTGATTAATCGGTTCATCGGATTTTTATTCTGCCAAATAGAGTAAAAAAATCCATATTGGCACACCAGAAGGAGCAGCACAATGTCCACTGAGTTCAACAAAAAAAATTGGCCAAAAATTTTACATTCTTTTATAAAATCTCTTAAATTCTATTCAATTGTATGTTTGCATTAAGTACAATATTCTAGATTCCTATTTGCATTACTGAAAAACACATTCCAAATATATACTGTGTACATACATATATATATATATATATTTTTTTTGTGTGGTTGGAATGGATTCATGGCATTTAACATCAACTTGCGGACATTTGTACAATTGTATGTTCAGGCACCACTGTAGGGCGAGTTGGCTCAAATAAATGTTGGGGAGCACTGAACTATTGCGTCTTATTCAAATCAGTCATGTACCCAAAAACAAGAATTTGATTCCGACAGAGCAGAGTGCAGCACTGCAGCACAACGTTGATACCTGATTATACATCACGCTAGTCAAATCATCCTAACCTGATTTAATGGAATTTTTCTGCTGAGCTTTCAGCGTAGAAGCGAGAGACCCCTTGAGGGGAACACAGCTTGCCAATAAACAACACACGCCGCAGGACGGCGAGGCACTCGGGAATTTCGCCGCAGGAAGGCGCGGTGGCTTTGCCGCGCCGAACTCGGCCGACCGCTGCTTTTTCCGAAAAGGCCCTTTCATTTGATACAAAGCAGATACTCGTCGAGCAAAGCCTATCTTTTATTCTCCCGTTGTCTTTGTCGCAGTGGCGGGGTTAGATTACCTGCCTTTGTGAAGTCAATGAATTGTACTAGTTCCGTTTTGGTGCCTTTGATGCGAAACCCTGCTGGAAGCCTCTCCAGCCTGTCCATCACAAAAGACACCTTGCGGGGGCCGTCCGCACCGCGCGCGAGCAACATACGCGTGAGCTTCCACTCATCTGATGGATCTGCTCTGGGTTCTGAAGGCGGCAAGCATGAAATAGTAAGAAGTTGATTAAGAATTAACTGGAGGGAACCTATGGATCATCTCCCCCCTAAAGGCGCTTAGAGATAAACGGGCTCGCCTGGTGATGTTGCGGCGCTGCTTTTAGCATGCTGGGATATGACAATTAATTGGCTAACGAGAAAAAAAAACGACAGTTTTTTTTTTCCCTTGCAAGCACAGTTCCGTACAATATCACTGCAAAGATTCTTGGCACACCGCTGAGACATTTTTATTAGCCCCCTAGCACTTTATTGTGCTCTAAATCTACTTAACAGTGCATATGTTTAGCACTAATCATATTCCGCACGTAGTATTTTTCTTTGTCTAAGGCACGGAGCCCGCCTGTATAACATTGTCACTGTATCTATAAAGCTTTATACGCATTGCTGTCTCAGGCAGGCGCCGCAAAGGGAGCAGAAATAACTTAAGGCACAGAGCCTTGATTCATTTCAAGGCTCGGCGTCTATTTTACATTCCGTTACATTGCCAGTGAATTTGTTTGCCGAAAATTCAATCTGGTTTTGCACAGCACTTCCATACTATTATTATTATTATGGTTGTTATATGGTTGTATAGTTTTTTTGCCAGTCAACAAAAAAAAATGGTAGCCAACTCTATTGTGAAGAAGAAAGAGTGGGAAAAAAACTAAAAGTCCAGTGAATCAATGCTGTAAAATGACCATGAAGTTGGCAATTATGGTTTGGAATAAGCCAGTTTGAGGTCAGTTCAGCCATTTTATTTCAACTCCTCCACAAGGGTGTTGATTCAATCGCTATCAATTTTGAGCTTGGTGTACTAGACAGATGGGGGGACGCTACATTAAGAAACCTTTTGAGTTTTTGCCACAGCGAGCGTGGGCAGAACAGGTGTCGAAAGCTGATGATTGAACAGGAACATCACATTTATCATTCATCCATTTTCCAAACCGCTTGATCCTCACTAGGGTCGCGTGGGGTACTGGAGCCTATCCCAGCCGTCTTCGGGCAGTAGGCGGGGGCACCCTGAATCAGTTGCCAGCCAATCGCAGGGCACACAGAGACGAACAACCATTCACGCCCACACTCACACCTAGGGACAATTTAGAGCGTCCAATCAGCCTGCCGTGCATGTTTTTGGAATGTGGGAGGAAACCGTAGCACCCGGAGAAAAGCCACGCAGGCCCGGGGAGAACACGCAAACTCCACACAGGGAGGCCGGAGCTGGAATCGAACCCGGTACCTCTGCACTGTGAAGCCGACGTGCTAACCACTGGACTACCGGGCCGCCCCACTTTTATCATATTAAAGATTATTAATGTTGCGGCTGTTATTTTCAGTGGTAAGAAATGGCAGAGTACTAAAATTCCACCACTTGCACATAAGTCGAATTTTCAGGCATCTGCTCATTCGTATTTCATTTTTCTGAAGACTGTTGATCTTTATTTTTTTCTTTCATTCGAACACAAACATCTGTACTCGTACTCCTCGTTTGGGCGGGGTGTCGCTGCTAGCTAGCTAACAGAACACTGTGGTAGCCGAAATGGGCTAAATTTTGCCTGGCGTTTTGTAAAGAACTGATCCAAGGAGGTTGGCTTTTGTCGTCTTTTAACAATCCTTCGAAAATGTCAACGTCAACATAGTGAGCGACGTTTACGTAAATCTATCAGAACGAGCACGCCGCATCTACGCGTAGACACATACAGCTAAGCAACTATACGTATGTTGCCAGCTGCGAGCTAACTTTTGGTATCTTGAAATTTCTTTCGGAACAACAGGCAATACATTCCTGTTGAGGCGTTTCCTAACTTGAAAATGTTTATATGAAGAAACGTTCGTTAAGTAGAGGTACCACCGTATAATGTCGTTGGAACAAATCCGTCAACTGCCTTTCAAACTAGCAAAGGCTTCCCAAACGTTTTACTGCAAACGTGCGGCAGAATCCTCTTCCTCCTCTTGTAAAGTGTCACTCTCCTACGTGTCAGGCCTCATTACTTTCCAAGTTGGCTTCCCGGGATGATGTAAGACTAAAGTTCACGCGCCGCCATACATCATCCAACCCAGCTGATTGGTTTTCGACGTCCTCTCAAGCATGTTCTTGAAGAGTCAAAGGTTGGCTACGTGCGCAGGGTTTAGCATTGGGCTAAACCGCTGCATGACATTTGCATCCGCTCTGGAACCCCCCCCCCCCCCCCCTTCCGCCGACCATTGAAGTGATCATTTATCCTCGTTGGACAATAGCTTTGCTGCGGCGCCATGTGAATCGATCGCTTAACATTTGGCATTTGACTGATTCAAAGTCAAGATATGATGTGTTTTGGAGGTCTTTAGCCCGTTCGGCCCATTGAAATGCTGAACTTTCAGACTGAATCAAATCCAAAAAAAATAAATACATGTACGTACCAGATAATGTACTACACCACTAAATCCGGGGTAAAGAAAAGGTCTGCTCACCCAAGAATTTGCTACTAACAACATTTCAATACACTTTAGCGGCAGTTCAAATTCCAGACTGCCAATAGGTGAAAATCTGAGATATAGAGACACAAAACTATTTATATTTCACCCCGCACGCTTGCCATAAACATATTCAAATATATTTTAAACATTTGCATACAACTTGTACCTTTAAGAGGCGGGGCCTGGTGGGATAGCGTGTGACATCAGCGAGTCTGCCTGCGAGTGTCTGGGTGAGAGCTGTGGCTGACAGCAGCGCCTCGCGAGTGTCCTCTTTCCCATTAAAAAAAAAAGCATTACAGGACTGTAAAAACTCATCAGAAATAAAATTGCCTCAACCGAATGTGATGCAGTGGCAGAGCACTGCGTGTGCAATGAACTGCATCCAATTTATTGAGAAAAGCGAGTGACAATGTTGGGATTAAGTTCTTGCATTTAGATGTTGTATCAAAAAGGTGGTGGTGTTAAAAGAATCATACAAAGTAAGTGTTATCGCTTACAAAAAAAAAACTTATGGAGGGCTGGTGAAAAGTAAAAATGTGTGGGCGACTTTGTAGCTTTTGATGATGAAAACGGCAACAAACTTGACTATCAGACCAAATTTCACTGGTGGGAAATGGCCTGAAAGGCATTAAAAATGCAGCTGGTTGGCACAAAAAAAAAAAATGATTAGGCTACTCAGACGTGTTAGTGTTACACTTTGTGACGCTCCATCCATCACGTAACAAGAAGACAAGCCGCGACGAGAAGGAAGCTGGCGAGACGGGTTAAAAACAGACCGTTTAAAATTCAGCGCATTAATTGAGGAGCAGAACTGGACCTGAATGTTTAAGGCGGGGAGATGAAGGCAACTTATTAAAATCTGGCCAAAGGTTTCTCCGGGGCTGCTCGGGGGCAAGAAAAAAAAGACGGGGGGGGTGGGGGGGAGGTTAAACCGCGTGATAAGTGAGCCAAAAGATGGATAAACCCATCAAAGTATGCCGACATAAAAGTTTCTAAGAAGCCACAAGCTTCTGGGATCAGCTCAATATTGAGATGGATAAGAATCACCCTTTTGGCAAGAGAAGCAATGAAATGCGCTGCTGCTGGTAAATCATTTCAGCTTAAGGCCCAGCCAGAACACCACCTCTGCACCCCCCCCCCTCCCCCCCGCCCCCCATTAAACTTACATTTCACTTTCTGAATAAAGAAACCACTCAAACTCCTCTTCTAAGTATTCGGCGGGGCTCACTTGTGAAACCTCGAGGCATGTTGTTTGATTAGCGCGGCGACTCTGAACGCATCGGGCGCGACTAAATGGAAACATTGGACGCGACGCCCCGACCGAGAAACCAGATAAGATGTGCACACGCAACACTACGTTGAAATGATGAGGAAAATTAAAAATCAAGAGCAACGATCCTTTCAGCGAGGTGAAAATTGCACTTGCACACACACAAATAGCATTTTAATACACGGGCAACAAAGCTAGCACGACTGCAATTCCCAGATACTGCGCGCGCTAATGAGATCCAATACATGAGTTGTATCAAACATTCCGTCTTGGGAGACTGTTAGACAGAATCACTTTCAAGAAATAAAAAGAAGACGCTAACGAACACGGTCCTGTGATTAAATGACAATGCGCGTTTGCTATCAGCTTTTTTTATTCTCAATGCTAACAATGTGAAATTCCATCGAGGAGCTGACGGGTATTAGCTTAGATTTTACGGCAAAAGTAAACCTTCGTACTGAGCAGCAACACGTACAAACAGAGCATAGCAGAATACCCACGGAGAACAACAAGTGTCACTAGAGCTTAGTTGGGGACTGTCCCTGCCTCTTAATTATGCTACATCTAACTGCAGTCCGGTGGACTGAATCACTCGAAATTCAGACAGTGAGCCAGGTTCACGTTCCCGATCAAGCCAAACCCGTGATAATGCAACTTTATTTATATCCATCCATCCATCCATTTTCTGAACCGCTTAATCCTCACTAGGGTCGCGGGGGGTGCTGGAGCCTATCCCAGCCGTCTACGGGCAGTAGGCGGGGGACATCCAGGATCAGTTGCCAGCCAATCGCAGGGCACACAGAGACGAACAACCATCCACGCTCACAATCACACCTAGGGACAATTTAGAGCGTCCAATCAGCCTGCCATGCATGTTTTTGGAATGTATGGAGGAAACCGGAGCACCCGGAGAAAACCCACGCAGGCCCGGGGAGAACATGCAAACTCCACACAGGGAGGCCGGAGCTGGAATCGAACCAGGTACCTCTGCACTGTGAAGCCGACGTGCTAACCACTGGACTACCGGGCCGCCTCCAAAGCACTTTAAAAAGCAATTGGCCACAAGTGGAGTTATGGGCTCCCTCCTATGAGCTCCAGTTAGGAGGCGAGCAGCAGCATTTTGGAGCAACTGGACAAACTAGAGGGAGGACCGCCCGAATACAAAATCGGTGTGGGGGTGCTGACTGAAAATTTAACGATGACAAACAAAGGCAACGTGCAAATGCAGTTGGTCATGCAACAACGCATTTCGTAAATTTGGGAAGAGGGGGTAACGGGGGGGGGGGGGGGGGGGCGATTGGGCCTGTCACGCAGTGTGTCATAAGTACATTTGTTAAGACAAGGCAAGGAAGGGAGCTTTCATTTTATCTCAAGCATTTCATACACATGGTAACTCAATGTGCTCCACAAAAACAAAAGTACATTTAAGAATAATAGGGACACGATAAAAAGAATCATTTTTAACTTCAGTTCTGTTGGCAGCTTATTCCATTTGCATGCAGCATCACAACTAAATGCCGTTTCACCACGTTTGCTTCGAACTCTGGGTCCCACTTACTGATCTGAGTACATTTCATTTGTATTTAACTTTGAAGACCATTTGAGTCTTTGAGAGAGGCTTTGTTTTTGTATTTCGGTGCAATTTTCATTGATCTTTTATGTGTATGACACTATGAATAAAACCATTGTCTATTTTTTAATGGATACTTAGGCCTACTAAAATTGTATCCATTCATGTTGGTCATTTTGGTGGTACTTGTGTAAAAAGTTTGAGAAACATTGATTTGGATCATGGAACTCCCTCCAACTCGATTGCACTTTTAAACCAACCTGGTGTGTCCTGTATAGTGAGGTCATGTCAGATGTAAGCGAGCAAGACTCCTTAAAACTAATTCATGCATCTTTCAAGAGGCCTCGATAACCTCGTGCCCTTCTCACCAGTCCACACGAAAAGTCTATTAAGGGGGTTACCAGGACCTGCTGCCCCGGATTTTGCTGCTTGGTTTCCTGACAAAAGACAGACAAAGAAAAAAAAAAAAGAAGCAGCAGGAGCAACAGCAGCATATTCCGCTGAGCCTGAATGTCACACACAACCCTTTATCTATCGAAATGATTTGAACTGAGCCCCCCTGCTGGTACGGAAATCTCCAAAGAGGCTACTCGGCAGCTTTTTGCGCCATCAACATCACTGGCTCGCTCTCAAGTGGCCTGTTGAATTATTAAAAGCACATAATCACACGGACCGAATGGAACTAACCGAGTTACCGAAGGGCGCTTCAATGAGGGGAATTAACGCTCGGGGGCCACATCATTAGGTACACCTGCAATCACTCAGTTTGATGGATGCTGTCAGAGAGGCACTCGCTGCATGTTTATGAGTCGCGGTTTGCACTTAGGGACTGTTTGCGAGATTTTGGATCTTTTGTTGAGCTGGCAGAGTGATGCAGTGCAGTTACACAACATTGAAACCGCAATAATAACTTTTTAAAAAATTATTATTATAAACAGCTGGGAAAAAAGGGGCACTGTTGTCTTTGTACAGATTGTTTTTTGTAAGTATTGTCAATAAATATGAAGTAAATGCATTTCATGCATGCATTGCATTTCGTGCGTGTTAGATGTGAGTGGGAAATTGAACAAAAATGATTTGCGCTTGTCAAATCATGTTTCTTTGTGGATATTTCGACGCCGGTGACGTGTCGTGATAAGCAGAACAATGTCATGCTGTTAGATGGCTATTAACCGAAGTTGGTTATCAGTTTTTACGGGTGTTGTGCCTCATGTAACAAATGCGCCTTGGCTCAATCAAGGTGATGAGAAACAAGAGATACAAAAAGGAGGGGGCACGTGCTGACATTTGATATCCAGTAACGTCTGAAACGTTTCATTCGTCTTAACGCAACCATGCATGCTTCTTTCTGAAAAAGTGTCAAGGCAAGCCAAAAGTGACCCCCCTCCCCTCCCCCACATTGCGTCAAAACACGTCCGTGCGTAAATCCCGAGCGCGTCTCGAACGGAGGCACTCACGCTGCTGTTCTGGCCGGACCAGTGCACCATCGCCTGGTTGTGCGCGGTGTCCCCGGCCAGGGCGAAGGTGGAGCTGGCCAACTGGACCTCCAACGAAGCTACGTGCGCGTCCTCGCCTCCCACATCGGCCCAAGTCTCTGCGCCCCTCGCGCTTCTCCTCCGCCGGTTTTCATCCGCTGTTGAATCCACATCATCCCCGTTTTCCTCGCTGTCCACGTCGTTTTGGTTGTCAGGCGGCGAAAGTTTTACTTGATAGTCCCACGCATTTTCTTGGGGGCAACATGCGTCTTCTTGCCGCGCGGGTGGTGCTTCGACTTTGGGTGAACTTCCCGCGATCGCAGCGGTGACTTCGGTAGATCCGACAAAGTCCCCGACTGGAAGCGCTCCAAAATGCGCCAAATCCTGCGCCAGGAGCTCCCGATGGGGGGGCGCGCTGATGTGCGCCAAACGACCCGAGAGACTGCACCTTATGTCCGGCGCGCAAGTTGAGATGGAGGAGGAGAAAAACAGTAAAAGGCAAAAAGCGTATCGCGGCGCCATGCTAAAACGGTGTTAGAAAGGCTTCATTTTTGTTGAGGTGGGGGGTAAGGTGGGCGACAGTGGTGCGTTTGTGTTTCATCCACCCGGTGGAGTGGAGCCGGTGAATGTGCGGAGGGGCGGTGCGGGCGGCTCGTGTTCCCCCCTCCTGATGAGAGAGAGAGGAGGAGCTGGAGGTTGGATTCTGCACCAGCCAGGGTGATTTTTTTATTAGATATATTTTTTTTAACAGAGGTGGCAAAAGTATTCACGCTGTACGGAAGTAGAAGCATCGATACTTGTGTGACAAAAACCTTATAAGTACCGATTCAACTTTAGTGAAGGAAAAAAAACTGCTGTTGTGACTTTGAGAGCTTGTCCACAAGTCAAAATTAATGTTAATCTTAATTATATGCAATGCCGGTTTCGTTTTCACTTTTATTAGCGTTGGCTCAAGGTTTTTTATAAAAATGTGTTCTCCGAACTTCGATAAAATTTGAGTTGATGCTGAATAGCTAATAAGTGCAAAATGAAAAAAAAAAGTATATATATGTATATATACTGTGCTGCCTTGAGATACGAATTTAATTTGTTGCATGACCACACTTGGGGAATGGAAATGCCATTTGGCCCTTCCAACACCCGGCGCTAAAAAAAAAAAAAAAAAAGAAAAAGAGAGCAGAATGTGTTTTAATTCGGAAACTAGCACTTCATGATTTTGTTCTTGATTGAACACATTGTAGTAATACAATGTAAAAATGAATTCATAGCGATCCCTTCCGGTGTGTGCAAGATGGCCACCAGATGGCAGTATAATAACATCATGAAGACAAAAGTAACGAGGACTTTCCCAACTACTGTGTGACTCGGTAAACAGCTGTAAGACTAGTCACTCTTCGCAGAGGATAAAGCATATATGCCTGCAAATGTCATATTGTCTGCCTACACCGTTTAAGATCAAAATGAGCGTTTAATGCGTTTATGACTATTGAATGTTAACATTCAGCTCGCATAAACCAAATTAGTCACAGTATGTGCTGTGTGTCTTCCCACAACTGGTCTTAAAAGTGGTCCCTCACTTAGTGTAGGGGCTTATTAACGATCTGCTTGGGATCAAGAGAATCCCAGAATGACCTCATGTGTGACATCTTCATCATTATCATCACACAAAGTAATTAAAGATCTTCAATCAATCAACCGATCTTCCCTTGAGACGTTTGAGGTAATATCACCAAGCCACCCACAGTTGTCACCTTTATGGATGATGCCTGCTGAGTTTTTTTTTTTGTTTTGTTTTGTTTTCCATTAGTACAAGTCTCCAGAAATCAATTACCGTCGATTATGCCACCCAGGTAATGACTTCAGGCCATGGACACAAAAACAACCGTTATTTTTAGACACTGACAGCACAGTGAAATACTCTGCCAGCCATTCAGTCTGTTGGACAGCAGCCCCCCACAGCCACCCCACCCCCACACCCCCGCATACGTGCAGCTCACCACTGACAAATTCACCAATTCCAAATGTTTCTATCCCACAAGCTATTAAGCAAAAAAAAAAAAAAAAACGTGTTTTGTGTGCATCCGCAGAAGCCACAGGATGCTGTCAAACCTTGTTAAAATAGAAAAGCAGTAAAGAAAGGAAGTATGTTGGAGTGATGCATCGCGACTGAGAAGACAAGCTTTGTTGTGGGAGGAGCTCAATTTAGCCTGGGTTGTTAGTGGAAGGCACGGCTTCAAAATAAAATGTTATCTGTAAATCATTTTTTTTTCTTTTTGCTACAGTGGATGTTTTTAAGATGAATTTGAAATTATGTTAAATGGTTTTGGGATCATTTTGGTATATATTTTGGAATGATTCATTAAATGATCAAATGAAGTTATTTTGGTACTTGAATCAGTCGGTTTTATTTAATGCAAGTATCGGCAGAACAGAGTGTGAGGAATTTTGCCACTTCTGCATTCTACTTTGTATCTTCTTGACATCTGGTTCAAGTGTGGAATTAAGGAGTAAATCCATTAGCTCCCTGTTCCTCCCTAGATGATATTGTACCTTTCCCGATTGGAAATAGCTGGCGGGTGTTACTTTAGATCAGAGATTCTCAACCGTTGTCACAAATCTAAACAGACTTTGCAAAAACCTTTGAAAAGACATGCAGATTATAGGTTCTATTTTTAAATGGTGTTTGAAATTAATTTGGCTACACCACCCCAAAAAATATTTCTTGCTAATGACATTTTGCAAGCCAAAAGACGAGTGTGTACGGAGGAAACTAAGTGACAACATTTCCTGTTGCTTCCCGAACAGACTCCATGTGGGAAAGTCTCTCTATTCATTCATTCATTCATTCATTCATTCATTCATTCATTCATTCATTCATTCATTCATTCTCTGATCTGCTTATCCTCACAAAGGTCGCGGGGGGGTGCTAGAGCCTATCCCAATGCTGACTTCGAGCAGTAGGTGGGGGACACCCTGAACCGGTTGCCAGCCAATCGCAGGGCACACAGAGACGAACAACCATTCGCACTCACACTCACACCTAGGGACAATTTAGAGTGTTCAATCAGCCTGCCACGCATGTTTTTGGAATGTGGGAGGAAACCGGAGCACCCAGAGAAAACCCACGCAGGCCCGGTTGCCAGCCAATCGCAGGGCACACAGAAACGAACAACCATTCGCACTCACACTCACAACTAGGGACAATTTAGAACGTCCAATCAGCCTGCCATGCATGTTTTTGGAATGTGGGAGGAAACCGGAGCACCCGGAGAAAACCCACGCAGGCCCGGTTGCCAGCCAATCGCAGGGCACACAGAGACGAACAACCATTCGCACTCACACTCACACCCAGGGACAATTTAGAGTGTTCAATCAGCCTGCCATGCATATTTTTGGAATGTGGGAGCACCCGCAGAAAACCCACGCAGGCCCGGGCAGAACATGCAAACTCCACACAGGAGGTGGGATTGAACCTCTGCACTGTGAGGTCGATGCGCTAACCACTGGACCACGGGACCGCAGTCTCTATATTGTACCGGGAAAAAAAAAAAAAAAAAACAGAACACACACACACATTTTGACCACCAGTCTGCAAAGGTTGGGGTCCCGACTCACCAGTTGAGAATCCCGACTTTAAGTTAGCGTGTCACCATGTTGCTTCGGAGTGCATCAGACAGTCTGCGAACGGATTGGGTCACCCCTTACGCGTTGTTACTTTTACAATTTTCGCCTCATCTGTAAAGCACTTGCTTGGTTTTACGCCGAGCAATCAGGTTATTATCCGCCATCAAATAACGAGAAGTCCACAGGTGAGCATTATTTATTCATTGAGCTCGCCCCCGACGTTGCTGTGTAAAAAGGTGTCGGCGCTACGGTGGAAGATAATTGGGACGTCATTATGGCTAAACAATATACCCGCCGGGGCGCGTGCTGTCCTATTTCTCTACTTTGGGCACGGTTCCAGACACCTAATGGTAAAACATTAGGAGAAGTGTGGCCCCTTTGCATCTGGTGATTAGATTCTATCTCTGGGCAACGGCGACGTCGGTTCGAGGATGCCGTTGACTGGTGAGCGATGCCGAAGAGACTCCTGATATTGAGCCGCGTTCTCCTCATGGCTGATCGCGATCCGCGTTCGGGGGTCAACAGCACAGAGACGGCTTTCATCGGCAGCCATTAGCGATGCAGCGAGCGCGAGCTGTCTCAATCTGTTTCAGTTAGCCCGCGTCAGACAAGGGGAAACCAGTCCATAATGCAGATTGATGGCCGACTTGGAATTTCAATCACGGAGAACACTAAGCTAAAAAGCCGGAGTCTTGACTGTAATGCGGCGCCGGGTCATTAAAATGGAGATCGTGGCATGCAGGAAATAATGACTTTTCACGTGTGTCTTTACTCTGCGCCGGGTCACGATGACTTTCTGTCTCGCCTGTCGTGGGAGCTTAGACATGGATGGTTGTGCACATGCTGGGCGTGTGTGACCTGTTTTGATGATTTGACTCACTATCTTAACTCAATTTCATTTATTTATTATTCATTCATTCATCTTCCGAGCCGCTTGATCCTCACTAGGGTCGCGGGGGGTTCTGGAGCCTATCCCAGCCGTCTTCAGGCAGTAGGCAGGGGACACCCCGAATCGGTTGCCAGCCAATCGCAGGGCACACAGAGACGAACAACCATTCACACTCACACCTAGGGACAATTTAGAGTGTTCAATCAGCCTGCCATGCATATTTTTGGAATGTGGGAGGAAACCGGAGCACCCGGAGAAAACCCACGCAGGCCCGGGGAGAACATGCAAACTCCACACAGGGAGGCCGGAGCTGGAATCGAACCCGGTACCTCTGCACTGTGAAGCCGACGTGCTAACCACTGGACTACCGGGCCGCCCCATTTATTTATTACGCACCTTTAAAAAAAAGAGATAAAAAAAACACAACTGCAGCTGAATCTAAGTGTTGTAGGAAAATAAAAGTTGAACGTAAATAATAATTATGATGATTAGCATCATTAAAATTATTCATTTAATCAGCCGATATTTGTTTTTTTTTAAATCAGCAAAATTGGTCTGAATTTTTTTTGCAGATTTTTGACGTTTTTTTTTTTTATTTTTTTTTTTTAATGTTGCTCTTTTACACATAAGCCAAAGATAATGAAAAACTAACACCACCCACCCCCTAAAATTGCCTTTTCTTTGGGCGGGGGACAAAGTACATTCGACCAGCGCATACTCCCGGTTAGGATTCATCGATATGCAGATTTTTTTTTTCCTCCCTGTTTTTTTTTTCTTTTTACTTTAGAGATTGGTAAACCCTGTTTTTTTCTGAACCGAGTCGCAGTCGTACGTACACTTGCAGCAGTCGTATTTCAATATTTCGTTTTTATATCTCATCCAATCCTTCAAAGGAAATTCAACGTACATTCAATTTATGCGCTTTATAGTGTTTCCATGGTCCTCATTATGTATTTATTTATTAATTTAAATTGTTTTATTGAACCACTTACGACCCACATTGTGGTTAACCTTGACTTTTTAAAGACGACGGTAAATCGACGAGCCTCATCTGCATGCATTTGTGAAGTACTTAAGATGCAAAATTTTGATCGACGTGAAGATGAGAAAACTGCAAAGACAATCTGACGGCACTCAATATTTCCCTTTAAAAAATTTCTGCAATTTATTTATTAATTTTTCCCCCCTCTCAGAGAAATTCGGAGTGATTCTTACGACCTCCACTCCACAATTTTTAACGACGCGAAATGACATAACCCTGCAGGGACCGCCGGAAGACCGCATGGGTGGAAAAGATAAAGCAAGCGGAGTTATGACAGTAACACAGGGAATTTAAGTTTTGTCATTACGACGTCAAATGATTAAATATGTAATCAAGCGGGTACAACCTCTTTGGGTGGTGATTTAGCGTTCTGTCTGTCTCGCGGTCGCATTGGGGGGATGAAGAAGCTCAAGCAGACTTTTAGAGGCGCGGCGCGCACATTAAAGAGAAAAAGAAAAAAAAATCAAACAGCCACCGCAGGAGCTGTTTCCGTTTATTTATTTATTTGTTTGTTTGTTTGTTTGTTTATTTAATTCTGGCATATTTTTTTTTCTCGACTCACCGCGGCAAGGTGACAGATTTCATGACTGATGCCTGCAGCACATTTGTGTGCGCAACATGGCAGCGGCGGAATCCTTGTCTCTCTCCAAAGACAAGATTGCCGTTTTGCCGCCTGTCACACACGCTGAATACAAACCGCGTGCTGGCTCCCACAGCTCGCTTCTCTGATGGCGAAACTTGTGAGCGGATGCTTTTTGGTGGTGAAGAAAAAAAAACAAAAAAACAAAAGGATGCAAAGAAAGCAAAGGAGCATTTCATCGTATGGAGCTCGCTCTGTATTTGTTGATGAAGTAAGATGGGGAGTTCAGGAAGAAAAGGAAGTCCTAATTACTCCTGAGTGTTTGTGTGTGTGTGTGTGTGTGTGTGTGTGTGTAGAATCTGAAAAGGGATCAAAAGTGCTTTGGACATTAGTCATGAGCTGTGCATTGTGTCACCCTTGTGACACGTCTAAAAAAAAAAAGTCTGCTTGCCTTCAGCTTGCAGCCGCCCATACATAACAAAAGCCACATATTGAATGAAGCCATCGCGCATTCGTCTTTGCCGCAGCCGGGGAGGACGTCTTTTCAGGGGGCTTCTTTGTGTTTGTCTTTCGCCGTTAACATGAAGGCCAAGTGGTTAATTGATGGACGGTTTGGTATTCGTCAATGTCAGCAGAAGGTGTCTGTGAGAATGACCTATTTGACCAAAAAAGACGAAATTAAATGAAGTGCAAATCTGTGAGCCTGCTGAGAGTGTGGACGACGACAGGGTGGACATTTTCCGGTAATGTTCGCATTTAATGAGGACACGGTGGAGCTTTTTGACAGCAACATGATTTCGTTAACGAGCTGAGTCGAATTTTTCCATATCCATTCATGTATGTCTTTTTATAAAGACCTCAGTTATTATTTTTTTTACTGGTCATTTATTTTTTTGCTCAGATTTCATGATGACCGAGTGAGTCGCGTGAGAACACCAAAGGCGCTTTATAGTGATATTGTCCCATGAACAGTTCAATTTATTATTAATACACTTGTATAGCTGATAAAAAAAATGTTACCTAAAGGAGACAGTCTGCAATTATGTCATCATTTAAAAAAGCTCCCAGATGTCCGACCTTAACATGCTGTTGCCGGAATCACTCATCGATCACTCACTTTGTTATGAGGGAGCAGTTTTGTCTTATGCAAATGAGCCACTGCTCACCCCTCCCTAACACATACAAGTACTTTGGGGCCAACAACTTTTGTTACCAAGACAACCACGACTACTCAAGACGGTAACAGGGAAGAATTATATTTTCACCCGTGAAGGCGGCACTTCATCACCAAACTGCCAAATTACAATGGTCAAGATGAATGAATGAATGAATGAATGAATGAATGAATGAATGAATGAATATGTGTGGAGTGGTTAGCATATTTGCACATCCAGTTTTGAGGGTGCAGGTTCGACTTGGGGGCTTAAGCCTTCCTGTGTGGAATTAGCATGTTCTCCACGTGCTTGTGTGACATGTATGTAAATGAGCAAATTAAGGACTTTGAAGGACTGAAAAAAAAAGGCAAAGGAGGTGTCCAAGCACTAAGTCAAAGAGTCAGTTACACACTTGTGGAAAGCCTAATGAGTTCAATCATGCTATTGAGCCTGAGTGAAATGCAATCAAGGAAGCAGGTTAAAGCCTCACGCACTGGCCAAATGTTGCTGGCTGCTGAATTCGTTTAGTACAGCAAATCTTTGACTTTCGCACCAGAATGTTGAATTAAGTGAGTTTAAAATAATAATAATAATAAATAAAAAAGGAGGAAATATATTGAGGGGCGGTCCGGTAGTCCAGTGGTTAGCACGTCGGCTTCACAGTGCAGTCAAACCTTGTTAAAATAGAAAAGCAGTAAAGAAAGGAAGTATGTTGGAGTGATGCATCTCGACTGAGAAGACAAGCTTCGTTGTGGGAGGAGCTCAATTTAGCCTGGGTTGTTAGTGGAAGGCACGGCTTCAAAATAAAATGTTATCTGTAAATCTTTTTTTTTTTCTTTTTGCTACAGTGGATGTTTTTAAGATGAATTTGAAATTATGTTAAATGGTTTTGGGATCATTGTGGTATATTTTTTGGAATGATTCATTAAATGATCAAATGAGGGCGGCCCGGTAGCCTAGTGGTTAGCACGTCGACTTCACAGTGCTGAGGTACCGGGTTCAATTCCAGCTCCGGCCTCCCTGTGTGGAGTTTGCATGTTCTCCCCTGGCCTGCGTGGGTTTTCTCCGGGTGCTCCGGTTTCCTCCCACATTCCAAAAATATGCATGGCAGGCTGATTGAACACTCTAAATTGTCCCTGGGTGTGAGTGTGAGCGTGGATGGTTGTTCGTCTCTGTGTGCCCTGCGATTGGCTGGCAACCGATTCAGGGTGTCCCCCGCCTACTGCCCCGGAGACAGCTGGAATAGGCTCCAGCACCCCCGCGACCCTAGTGAGGATCAAGCGGTTAGGAAGATGGATGAATGGATGAATGAATGAATAGATTTTTTTGGTTAGCTTTGGCTGCATATATTCTGCGTGGTTCTTAGCAAACCAATATTGACCTACTTGGCAGTACAAAAGGAACGAGAACAGAGAACAAAAGGGAATGACTTCAGCACTGTTCTTGGTGTTAAGCGTTCCAACGCGAAAGGATCACTTCACAATTAGAATCCTATTTAATTTGATTCATTTTTGCATTGTTGCCCAAAGTATTGAGAATTCAACCTCCAGTTGAGCTCTCAGTCCAGCAGCTGCGTGTTATTACAATGCAATCCATCTTCATTCAAAATTACGGGCTCTTGACGTGCATTCAATTTTAGATCAAGCGGTGTGCAAACTTTTGTGCTCAGTAGCCAAAATGGACAGATGGGCCACGTCATTCGTGGATGAGGAAAAAAAGTTCTATCTGCAAAACAGGTTTAAAAAAATATGACTTCCAATGAATTATTAAATTATCATACATTTTTAAAAATATAAATATATATGGGTCATACAACTGAATCAGTGCCATTCGAGTCCAAAAGGAAATAACATGTATGAAATAATGAACTGTAAAATACTTTTGACACTTTTAACAACCACATTTAAGCACATTTGTGAGCACATTTTCCGACATGCTGATCTCGAATGTGTGTTTGCATGTATAGTCTCATCACTCTAATGAAAATAGTTGTATTTATTTTAAAAATACGTATTTCTGATAAATCCCTGTCATGCAAGAAGTTTTACTTCAATTAAAAAATTATGTTAAAAAAAATACAATAACAGCTTGAGGCACTGATTGATGGAATGACCAATTTGTAAAATTGGTCATTTTACGTACGTGTTTTAGTTGCCATAATTCAAGTAATTACTTAGAATGTACATAATATACAACAGATGTCTCTTCCTTTGTCAGAATGTTGCCGCAAAATATGAAATTGCTATAATTTTGCCACATTTGAGCCCATGATTGATTTTGAGAGTTGAGTAATGACAGAAAATGATGGCTTTTTTCATGCCTGATATACTTTTGTAAGCACTCACCGAGGCTTGCTTGCCTTTGTTTGGATTTGTCTTTGGACTTCAAAACATGAGGATGTTTAAATATAATAATAATGATGATTTGGAAAACTCTTCAACTGATGCTGAAGTTAATGAAAGTTGCTTTTAAAGGCTGCAATGGAAATTCAATAAACACCAAAACCTTGACCAGATCAAATTTGTCTTCGCAACCCTCCAAAAAAAAACCCAAAACAAAATCCAAAAGAGTAATTAATATATCACAGATTGCATGTAACCCAACAACCCTTTTCACAACTAAATCTTTTTGCAAAATATTTCCTGAGGGATGAGTTTGAGTGTGAAGAAGAAAATCAAATTTTAAATGGAAAAGTCCCAGAGAAGGATGAAAATAATTTCTTATCAATATTTTATCATTTAAAAGGACCTTTGTTGACTCCAAAACCCCCAGGGAGCCTGCTGACCATGCCATCGGATTATTTATTCTTTTTTTTTTTTTTTTAAATTTAACCCATCTATTTTGCCATTTCTCTTCAGACTTATTTTAATTTGAATGTGACAGACAACATCCATTGCGCAATGACTGGAATAGCTGAAAACAAGCGAAAATATCAGAAAAGAACCAGATGGACGTCGTATATGGATGAATGCACTAGATTTGTGTAGCATGGTGTCGCGTATGTGCACCAGGTCAATTTCAGTCAAATTAGTTTCTACTTGCTCTATAAATACTGTTGACTTGACTTGACTAAACTTGCTACTTCAAAGTGTGAGAACTTTTCCAACCTCTGGTAGTTTGTTATCTAGGGCAACGTTTTGGCGCACGGTGTCAAAACGTGTCATTTTGTACATTTTGGCGTTAGTTGGAATCAAACAAATGAGATGGCGTGTTTGGTGGGGAAGGTGAGGCACTTGTCAGAGGTGTTGAGTCACCTCCAGGTAAAATCCGGCTAGTTTGTTTCATCACGCATCCCGTTGGCATGCTAAGCTAAGCGAGCAACGGCTCCGTGGGAGAGGCTGAATATTAAGCATTACATGAAATTTTAGCGCTGGCTCGAAAACCCTAATTTTCAATCCCATTTTGAAACAGCAAACCCCATATCTGTAAGCGCAATCTAGGCTGAAAACTGAAGCGCTCATCTTGGCTTGAAACTGTCATTAGAAACCTCAAAAATGACTTGAAAAATTTTGTTTTTGATAGCCATTTTAGGATTTTTTATAATAATAGATATACCAGTAGTTACATTTTGGGGTCATTTCTGTATATGACAATTTTGCTCTAATTTCAGCTGAGCAAAACTCTGCACATCATCATTTTGACAAAATGCTACCAGGTTAAGAAAATAGTGTTGCCTTAATGATCAAAAAATGAAAACAAACTCATATTTTGATAGCTTATCAACCAGACAACTGGTGCCCACACCATGTATTGAAGATTTCTGCTCATTCTTCCTCAGCAATGGGCAAAATGATCATGTTTCTCTTGTACCGTATAGCCCCTCCAAGTTTTAGTCACTGAAACATGGGTCAAAATGACAACGCATTCCACTTGCTGACTGCATATTCTATTCATAATACAAGACACGAATAAGATAATAAAATGGCATTAGCGCAACAAAGCTGACTTCAACCTGAAGCTAGCAATCATTGCTAGCTAGCTACTGTATAGTCCCTCTAAGGTTTAGTCACTGAAACATGGGTCAAAATGACAACGCATTCCAATTGCTGACTGCATATTCTATTCATAATACAAGACACGAATAAGATAATAAAATGGCATTAGCGCAACAAAGCTGACTTCAACCTGAAGCTAGCAATCATTGCTAGCTAGCTACTGTATAGTCCCTCTAAGGTTTAGTCACTGAAACATGGGTCAAAATGACAACGCATTCCAATTGCTGACTGCATATTCTATTCATAATACAAGACACGAATAAGATAATAAAATGGCATTAGCGCAACAAAGCTGACTTCAACCTGAAGCTAGCAATCATTGCTAGCTAGCTACTGTATAGTCCCTCTCAGGTTTAGTCACTGAAACATGGGTCAAAATGACAACGCATTCCAATTGCTGACTGCATATTCTATTCATAATACAAGACACGAATAAGATAATAAAATGGTATTAGCGCAAAAAAGCTGACTTCAACCTGAAGCTAGCAAACGCTGCCAGTCAGCTTCAGGCTAGTTTATTTGGAAAGTTTAGACCTAACCACTTCAGTTTATTTCTTTACACTCTGTTTTAATATTTTTCTAATTGACGATTGCACGGCTTGAAAACACGAGCAGGAATTCCAGTCATTTTTTAATCAGGTAAAAATGATCAACTAGCTTGGTCACAGTATGACTTGAAGTCAAGGTGAAGTCAGGGTTCCACAGCATCCTGTAATAACGATCGCTTGGGGGAAAGCTAAGAATGATGCAATGCCTTTTTCTGTCGCATGTTAACTTCGGATTACGCCGCGCATGTTTCCCCATGCGAAGCAGTCCGATACCCCGTTTCCCCTCCTCCATTGCCTTTTGGCTTAATTAGCCAGGGTGTGAATAAGGGAAGGTCATTTGGGTAATTTAGCCAGCTCAAAAGAAACTTCCAGATCACACACTGCAGGTGTGAAGCGGCCAGCGCTAATGAGGTCAGCGCAGCCTTTCCCTCGACGAGCGGAAAGGCCACGCGTGGCGAAACTTAAAAACACGGAACTTTCTCCACAATAACAAGAACGCCGAGAGGTGGAGGGGAGTGCTGCCGAGGGCTGCAAATTCCTCCCCGGCGCATCAAGAATTCACAAAGTGCACTTGCTCATCCTGCGGAGGACCCCCCCTCTTATTTTCAAGAATGTCACTTTTGAGTCGTGCGAACGAGCCAGAGAGACATCCTTTCAGACATCAATTATTAACCAAAGCTTCTATCACAACTTCACGCAGATCAAAACAGAAATCTTGTAAGATACTAGAGGGCATTTCATATATTTAGTGCTGCCAGAGAGACATCAACAGGAGACAGTAAGGTTAGCCGTTTGAAATGTGACGCCGAGCTTGCGAGTCTTTGTAATTTCCCTGACAGGTACACGACGTGGCAGACGAGCACTGTAGGCTATGGGAGTCTATCTTTGTAGCTCTCCATCACAGGCAAAAGGATGCTGCGCACCACCACCACAGAATAAGGTTCCTGTGAGAATGAATATTTTATGATAACGCTACCAGGCTACCATCGGTAGCGTCGCATTTGCATTCCGAAACTGCCTGTTGTGCAGAAAATGAATCGTCAAAACTTTAGGAGGACATTATGTAACATCCTCCCACCCACCAAAATAAAACATCTGTTAAAATGAAATAAAATTAAATCAAGTCAACGCGTCCTCGGGTGATAACCTCAAGACCGGCTGACTCATTTGAGTTATATTTAGATGTCGGCGCCCCGTGCTTTGTTTCATTGTGCTGCGAGATGATGCAAGGTGATAACGAGACTCTTCCTCTCTGTGTGGGTGCGTCGAAAGTCAGGAGACGCACGCTTCCCGCTGACACAAAAAAAAAAAAAGACAGAAAGATCTATTTTTAGAAAATTCAGGCAACTTTATCTGATTTTTCTTGTCAGCTTCTCGCAGATAGTTGAGACATCTCAAGGTTCTGATCTTGTTCTGCCTTGAGCACTGCCGCATGCAGACAATTCCGCCAGATTTCTCAATTCTCAATCATGCTTTTGGGGTGGGTGCTTTTTTTTATGTTATGTATTCTAAAACATGAGCCAAAAGAAGAATGTGACAAGACAGGAAGAGGAATACATAAGGCAAGATTATGACGTTAATCGTTTTAAAAGCAGTCTAAAGTTTGATCCCAATGCTTTTGCTCAAATATGTGTCGTTAATGCTTTTTCCAAGAACCTTGTCATTATCCTTATGCTAATAAAACATAAATATGTTTTTTTTAAATGCCATTCTCGCTTGAAGTTTGCTGTCAAACTAAACATAAAACAAAGTACACGTTGAGTATTTAAAACAACCACAAAGCTTTGCCTTCGGAAACTCTCTTTAGCTTAATGCTAACAAACAATGTCAAACACCATGACCAGGCTAATGAATAGCAACAATACTCACATGCTTATATTTTTGATGCTTTGCAAAAAAAAAAAAAGACTATTACAGCATCTTACCGTGTCAGTTATGAAACTCTTTTTCAAGTGTGACTCTGCCTTATACTGCCCCCAAGTGGCAAAGACGTGCACACCAAAAGGAGCTGCCCAATGTCCATTGAAGTCAAGTTAAAAATGTGGCAAAAACTGATTCTTTAACTAATTATTTACATTTCTTTGTATCATCACTGTTTGTTTTTTTAGTAAAGTACAACAGTATGGAGTACTATTTTTCTGATCGAAAAAAAAACACAAGTTCCCATAAATGGGTATGTCTCTTATTGCAAATTGTTTTTGGACCACATTTTGAGAAGTCCTGTTCAAGGGGTAAATTAAGACTTTAAAAAATTAAAAAGCGTAAAAATTAAAGCTTGACAAAATCTCACCAGGCTTCAACCTGATGTGTAAAAAAGGGGAGCTGCACAAATGCACCTTTATCAGAGCCGTAGTACTGGACGCTTCTTTTTTTTCTCCGTTTTCTTTTTCAGTTGCCAGTTCTTCTACTCAGTATCGATTCTTACCCGGTGGAAAATGTCAGGTTATCTTGAGTTATGAACTTAGCAGCAAACAATATATTCCGAAAGGGTAGAGGTTATTGCCAAGATGTAAAAGTCAAGCGCCAAGATTCCCCTCAAGGTACTGCGGTGTACATTCTTGAAAGTGCAACGCTATGCAGAGTCCATTTTTGTTCCTCAACACCATCGGAAATGTTGCCCAAGTAGTAGCCAATAAAAAAAAAAGCAGGCAAAGTTTTCCTCAAGTGCGAGAATGTACAGAAGACTGCACCGACTGCCTTTGGATAAGATTTGCACTCATGCTCAGCGCCGTCTATTTTAACAATGTCATACACAGTCACGGTCACCGATGTGAAAAGCCTTGCCAGTAAATCTGTGACTGTTTGAAAGTCAAATGCAGAAATAACTCCGCCATGTCTATATTCGCGAGCCCCTCAGGGAATGCGTCGCGCTCATCCGGTGACACAAACCTACTGGACCCACAAGAGTTCCTCGGTAGTGATTTACATTTTCTATCAGGTTCCTTGGTTCACCGCCAGCCGGCATATGTGAGTGGGGTTGGGGGCTGGGGGGGCTGTGCTCCCACTGATATGCGATAGCTGATAGAAACCATCGGCTCCGTGTGAGGCTGACAATATTGAGAGCTCATTAGCCGGAGAGACCTGTGCGCATTGTTGCTCCAGTGCAGAGTCAGCGAGAGTGCCACTCATCACACGTCGCAATCTAAACTCCTGCACATCTGCTCCGGCAGCTTCAAGGTGACCTCGCGCACTCACAAACGCACATGTAAAGCTACGCATTTTTCTAAATGTGAGGGAGCTCACAAATTACAGGAGGAAAAAAAATAGCTATGTATTTTCCCTCTTGACATGAATTGAAATTATTCATTCATTCATTCATCTTCCGAGCCGCTTGATCCTCACTAGGGTCGCGGGGGGTGCTGGAGCCTATCCCAGCTGTCTTCGGGCAGTAGGCGGGGGACACCCTGAATCGGTTGCCAGCCAATCGCAGGGCACACAGAAACGAACAACCATTCGCACTCACACTCACACCTAGCGACAATTCAGAGTGTTCAATCAGCCTGCCAGGCATGTTTTTGGAATGTGGGAGGAAACCGGAGCACCCGGAGAAAACCCACGCAGGCCCGGGGAGAACATGCAAACTCCACACAGGGAGGCCGGAGCTGGAATCGAACCCGGTACCTCTGCACTGTGAAGCCGACGTGCTAACCACTGGACTACCGGGCCGCCTGAATTGAAATTACATGAATGGATTCTAACCCGAGCGGGCTGGTGGGTGGTCCAGTGGTGAGCACATGACCTGAAAATGGATTACGAATGAAAGCTGGGGCATCACATTCACTCGAATTGTACGAGTGAAGCTACAACTGAAGGTGGCACGGTGCACGACGACTGGTTACCAAGTCTGCCTCACATTGCAGAGGCCGTGGGTTCAAATCCAGGCTCTGGCCTTATTGGCTGGGAACCAGTTCAGGGTGTACCCCACCTACTCCAGTAACTCACAAAGATTTTTAAAAAAATGTAGATTTATGGGTTTCAAAAGTGGCCACGATAGAGCCAAAAAGGGGATAACATAAACAAGTGTTATTGATCATTTTAAAGAGCTGCAGTTGCAAATTACAAAACCCCGGAAAAGTTTCATTCCATTTGTATGAACACAGTTTCAAAGGGGGTCCACGCAAATGTCCAGCTTCGAGCCCTGACACTCAACTTCAACGGCGGGTGGTTTGTGCGTGCGTCCTTGCCATTTCATTCCCGTTGTCTCGCCCAAGTTTCGATTCTCTGTCCACTTATCAACCCTCTGTGATACGTCTGACTCCATCTAACCATTACCGCACACGGCGCCTGTTTACTAATTTCTTGACCGCGCAGCTCGTTATATACCGTCGACGGATTCAATGAAGAGTTGACCTGCATTGCGACAGTTTTTCTCATGCATATTTTGATCGGTAATAATGCCAAGAAAGCTAGCATTATGCAGGCGGCTGTCATGAGTAGCATACGGGTGGGGGGGGGGGGGGGGGGGGCGGTGGGGGTAAAGGGAAATGTAACAAATCAATTGGCTGGCCCAGACGGAGGGCAGGTCTCTAATGAGAACGTGTCAGTGCACATTCTCTAGACAGACACGTTTTATGTGGCCACATTATCACCGCGCACACGGAGCCCCAGCTGAAAAGAAAAACAGGCAGAGTGGGGTGGGGTGGGGTGGGGGGAGCTGAAAAGCGGAGAATAGCCAAGAAGGCCGTTTATTGACTGCATCAGCATAAAAGAAGTACACTTTCATGTACGGCGACTGCAATTTCAAAAGACAAAATGAATCAATGGGGCTCGGTGGAGCAGCTTTCATGAAAACGGCATTGACAGGGAGCATTTTTTTTTTCAGTAGAGGCCATCATTTGCAATGACTCTTTTGATTTGCTCGGGACTCATTTTCTTCTAAACTCACCAGATGCTAATGCTGTCACCATGACATTGCCTTCACATACTTTTCCATGACTTAAAATTTCTATTGTCTATGAATGCCCTCTGCAAGCTCCTCCTCTTCTTCTGAATGTTTAGTTGATTACAGTGGCCATAAAGCGCCGGCACATGCCAATTGTTCAAATGCCAGGGTTTTGTTATGTATGATGTTACTACAAAAATGTTAGGAAAAGCCTACTAGAACATCTGAACTTTATTTACGGTCAATCACGGGCCCTCCCCTCGTTGTCGGTAGCGTACCGTCTCATTTAACATGAGGGAATGTGATACAACAGAGCCAAATCCTCAGTTATAAGAGGGTGTGCACACTTGTGCAACCACATTACCTCTTACTTCCCTAGTCTTAAAGATTTCATGTTTTTTAGTTGAGTTGCACAGTTGAGAGGTCACATCGATAGAGAACAAAGTCTTAAAATATTATCATAAATAATCTCATTTTTCTATATGATAAAAAATGAGCGGGTCAACGGGGGTGTGTCTAAACTTTTTATATCCACGTCTGCCTACTCAATGCATCAGTTTGAATATTCCGCTTCTCAGTGAGAAATCTGCCACACAACATGAGACAAAGAAAATTAAAACTTAAAAAATTCCAGATCCAATTTGTCACTTTAGAGACGATATCGATATTGGCCGATACCAATATTGATACAATACGATATCATCACAGCGCATATAAACTTTTATTAATTAATTAGCACTTTGGAATGTTAAAGTAAGCCTTTCGACTATTGATATTACTTAAACAGGGAACAAAAGTCAACAATCGTGAGTCCAAAGCATGAAAAAAACGGACACATTTATTATTACCCATCATGTCACTTAACCTTTAACCTTAAACATAACAATACTCCACAAATGAATACATTGAATGCAAAGGCATACCCCGCATCAGGATCGCCCCGAGTGGCGGTTTATACTCTACCGAGTATCATTCCCGTTATCATGGTATCCCTGTTCTAAATAATTCTTTCTCTTCACGCACACAATTCAAAGCGAGTGTGGATTTGTTGCGGGGGGGGGGGGGGGGGTATTATCTGCCAGCAGAGTTCTCAGGGGGTGCGCACATCACGATGATATCCCCTTTGATGCCCGACGTCATCCTATGCTTCGTATGGAACAGAATCCTGCACAAACAATCCCTTCAGGTCAGCTTTCATTACTGTAAACGGAATTCCCGGAGTTTGGCAACACCTTGTCAGAAGTCTGCTAATTGGGAAGAGTATGACTATTCCGTGAGATGATGAAAACAAAAAAAAAATGTAGATACAGAGATAAATAAAATATGACAAGAGGAACACAGTGTGAGGTGTCGACGTGCGGCACTCGTCTGTCATGCCAAAAGCTTCACCGCCGCTCTTCGGAGAGCCGCGTCAAGAAAAGCTGGTGTTTTATCAGAGGTGTGAGAAAACGCAAGAGCTGTCAAGCATATTACAAATGTATTTATTTCGGCAGAAACTATTGCGCGTTGGTTGCATTGTGACGCCAGCAGGCTATTTCTGGAGGCATTAGTATGCAGTGTAAATGCGCACGACGAGGCACTCGCTGACACTTTGACTCGCATGCAAGCCAAAAAAAAAAAAAAAAGCTGTCATGATTGAGGGGATGAAGGCACCGTACGCCACGCGGGAAAAAGCGCACTTGATGCTCAGAATATTTTCGATGTGACAGAATTTTGGAAACGTGGTTGCCATGTAGTCGGCTCGGCTCCAGAGGGGGAGGGGCGTAAGAGATTTGGGGACTTTGTGGACTAGCCTAAAATGTTCGTCTTTTTCGGAATTTGTAGCTACTTTTGTAACAGTAGTATTTTCATCTTCAAAATGGTCTTACTTTATCGTCATGATGTGGTTTATTTCCTATTTTCGTGACAACAAAATTTTCCTCACGACTACCGTCGTAGATTTTTCAGAATTGGTGACATTACTTTAGTAATAATTGTATTTTCTCCCTCGTGATGTTCTAATTTCAATTTCATAAAAGTTACGACATTTTTTTGGAATTTACCACATCGTTTGTGACATCGCTACATTTTTCTCATATAGTTAGCGTCATAAATGTTTTTTTTTTGTGCGCGTGTAATTTCTGAGTAGTACGTCATATTTTATTCCTCCAAAAAAATTCAGATTTTAGCCTCACAAAGCGACAACTTTGCTCATTTACAGCTTTAATTTGATGACATAATGCTACAAATTATTTCGTAATTTAAGACTCTCATTGTAACATTTTTCTCATAACACTATTCCAATAAATCTCTTTGGAATTTCATTCCATTTGTCTTCATAATTGTATGATTTTATTCTCCTAAATTATGACTCTTGCCTCGTAACGGGTTATTATTTTACCCTACGAACGCTACACTTCATTCTTATTCTACTGCAACTTGAATACTCATAACTTTAAATCAGAGTCTGTGAATTTTACAGCCCCAACATCGATAACACTTTATAATTGATTGAATGAATAAATGAGGACATTTTCTCAAAAGCCATTCTGGTACGAGGTGCATTAAAGTAGACTTGTGAGACAAATTTAGAGCAAAATCTTATTTCTTGCCCTTCTAAATGCAAATAGGAGGCACGGTATGTAAAAAAAAAACAAACGGAAAAAAAACAATATTGATTTTGTAAACTTCCATATCAAGGCAAGGTTTGAAACTCTGAATATGAAAAGTACTAATTACAGCTATCACGTCTCTGTTTTCTATTTTGAAACGTTGTGAAACTTTTATGGGTGGTATCCTTTTTTTTTTTTGATTCGAGCCTTCTCTGTGGCACACTTTTCATATGTTATAAATAAAATATGATGTTCACACGGGCGTGCTTAAGCAACAAAAAGAACCGATGTCTGAGTTGTTCAACAATGATTTCCAGCAGATCTTTTTTGTAAGTAACGGTGGGGAAGGGAAAAAAAAAAAAAAAGATGACACAAACAAAACTCACTGTCACATTCAAAGCGAGCTGTTCCCTTTTCGACGATCACGCCATCTCCCCGCATAACCCCTTCTCCCTCCACACCCACTGCGTCAATCACTCGCCAGTTAAGTTTTCTGACAGCCGCAAGCTTAAAGTGCATTGTGATATGCAGGGAAATTGATTCATGTCATATTAAGCGGGCCGGCCCGACTCTGCTGTGGTTGTTTTGATGAAGCCATTTTAAACGCGGGGGAAGCCATTAAGTTATCTCATATATCTATTGGTAGCGACGACCGAAGTCACACACACACACACACACAGATACACACACACACCGCATGTCACGAAAGAGGGAATAACAACGCTTTAATGAGGCTCGCTCGATGCCCATTAAATGTCAAATTATCGAGTCACGCATGGCCTGTTTTGACACGACTGACTTAATGCGGAAAGGAAGAGATAACCATTAACCGCGGCTTACTAAGAAGTTCTGACAGGAACATAATAGGAAATGTACGCTGATCAAAAGCACTGAGACATACGGTTTTGTGCTTAATCAAACAGAAGTTGGACTAGATGCCCTGGGTGCCCCTGAATCATACAGGAATATATATTCATTCATTCATTCATTCATTCATTCATTCATTCATCTTCCGAGCCGCTTGATCCTCACTAGGGTCGCGGGGGGGGGGGTGCTGGAGCCCATCCCAGCCGTCTCCGGGCAGTAGGCGGGGGACACCCTGAATCGGTTGCCAGCCAATCGCAGGGCACACATAGACGAACAACCATTCGCACTCACACTCACACCTAGGGACAATTCAGAGTGTTCAATCAGCCTGCCATGCATATTTTTTTGGAATGTGGGAGGAAACCGGAGCACCCGAAGAAAACCCACGCAGGCCCGGGGAGAACATGCAAACTCCACACAGGGAGGCCGGAGCTGGAATCGAACCCGGTACCTCTGCACTGTGAAGCCGACGTGCTAACCACTGGACTACCGGGCCGCCTGGAGTATATATACGAAGATATATTTTCTGCTTTTTACAATTCTTATTTGTATTGATGTGATATATGTGACACACTTTTGTCAAAACGACAACAAGGCTCAAGAAATATCACAAACATCCATGCATCTCGTGGCATTGTGCCGGCGAGGAACTTGGTTGAAGTTAGTCGAGGCGCTTCATTTAGACAAAAGTAGGGCTGGGCTGATAGCGTGCGGCATTTCGGCACCAAGGTTGTATGCCGAGGTGAGCTGAGGAGCTTCATTTAGTAGAAATAGTTCCGTACCACCATTTTATTTTTAATCTTAAGCCAATTGGGAACATTGCTGGAGCGTCAATTAGTCACAGAATTTTTTGGGGGGTCTATGAAAAGCACACTGCACACTATCACATTATTATTTGAGCTATTATTAGCTTGTTTTGAGCGTCGAGGCCGCGTCCCCTGTTGGGCAAACGGCGACTATGACTTTTCTTTCCAGAGTGTCTTGTGGTGGGACCACCGAAAAAGAAAAATGGCAGAATTGCATTTTCACTTGTGAATTCAGCACTTCATCCCAAAGCTGTAAAGTGACATTTGGCAAAAAGTGCGCCGATCGGTCTATCGGCCCACAGTGGGCACATACGCACAGCCGTGCGGCGGCGATATGACGTCGTCAAAATTTATAACGGCTTGTTCAGAGAAATAATTTTAGAAGCTTACTTGGGTTGTTTTCACTCCAGAAGCTCTCCACTATTTGTAAGCCATTAAAAGGTCATTTTTCCATCATGTGTCCCCCCCCCCCCTTCGATTCTCGTTAATCATAAGGCATGGTGGATAATTGTATGCTTCAAACTTTGCGGGACCCATTTGGGGAAGGCCCTTATCTTTTTCAGCATGACGCAGCGCAAACCATGAAGGCATGCTTGGATGAACCTAGCCTGGAAGAACTCGACTTAACAACCCCTTCAAACGCTCCGGGGACAAACAGAGTTTGTGAGCCAGGGCGTCTCTTATGGATGAAAAGTCTTGTAGAAAGTCTTTGCAAAAGAGTGGAAGCCGTTCTGTAATTTAATGTGGTCGATACAGTGTTGCCTCTTTGGCATTAGCAGTGCGAGCTATTGTTGCAATCAAGTGGAAAGTGCTCAAATGTCGGCTCTTGCTACATTGTAGCATCTTCCTCAAGCCTATTGAAGGTCATCGCTTCCCGCCTGAAAGTGGCACGGCGCCTGAAAACCGCACTTCCACACTATAGGGAAAATGGATGGGAGAGTATTATCTCAGGATGGAGTTGACCTTTCTACCTGGTATCAAAAGTTAAATAGGCGGCAGCGTCTGCGGAAGTTGGCGGAGTGCCTCGCGAATCCCAAACAGCCAGCCGGTTTTGAGTCCGAATACGCTTGCCGGCGTTATGCCAAGTGGCAAATGTTAGGGTAGCTTTAAAAGGCGTGCATTCAAACATCACAATTAGGTTTGTATCATTCATTCATTCATTCATTCATTTATCTTCCGAGCCGCTTGATCCTCACTAGGGTCGCGGGGGGTGCTGGAGCCTATCCCAGCTGTCTTCGGGCAGTAGGCGGGTTGACACCCTGAATCGGTTGCCAGCCAATCGCAGGGCACACAGAAACGAACAACCATTCACACTCACACTCACACCTAGGGACAATTTAGAGTGTTCAATCAGCCTGCCACGCATGTTTTTGGAATGTGGGTGGAAACCGGAGCACCCGGAGAAAAGCCACGCAGGCCCGGGGAGAACATGCAAACTCCACACAGGGAGGCCGGAGCTGGAATCGAACCCGGTACCTCTGCACTGTGAAGCCGACGTGCTAACCACTGGACTACCGGGCCGCCCGGTTTGTATCATATCATCCAAAATAAAGTGACATCACCACAGAATGAGACTGAAATCAAGCAATCACAGTGAACAAAGGGCAACGAGAGAAGCCGCTTGGTTCAGTTCCCCCCCCCCTCAGTGATGGGGTGAACGTGAGTGCGAATATTTATCTGTCTCGACACCTTGATTGACTGGATGCCAGTCCAGCGTGTACAGGGTGAATTCACAGATTTTCGTGCTTTCTTTGGAACAGGTTAGTCTCTGAAAGACTCGCCTATAGACAGTGACTGTGCTGAAACACCCTCTGGTGCCACAAGATATTGTCTGTTGTTTACCGCTACACATTTTGAGTGAGACGAGCTTGATGTGTTGGAGAGGAGCTACTTTCATGCACAATTTCAGCATGAACAATGCACTAAATAAAATACAGGTAGGGTTGACAAAAAAAAAAAAAAAGACTAGCTCGGAATCAGAATCTCTTTATTGTCGTTGTGCCACAGGGTACAGCGAAATGGAACAGGGAATGACCAACTGCCTTTTACAGCACATTAGGGAGGAGGAGGGTAAAAAAAAAACAACAATGCCAGACTGAGCGACTGTCAGGGGAGCACAGTATGGATTTGAAAAAAACTAAACAAAAAAACAAACAAACCAGTAACAGTAAACAAGCATACACGGCACACAGGGAGCGTCACATTCCAGCCCATCCAGCAGAGGGCAGGCTTGGAAGCCAATTGGGATGCCACCACATGCCATTCTACAGGTGCACCATAATAGGAAGGAAGGGAGAGGAATTGGTTGTGGGGAGCCGATGATTCGGTTTAGAAGCATTGCACATGAAAAAAAATCATAAAAATTAAATCTAGAAACATTTTTTAAAACAATTCTTAAAGGTTCACTGGGAATGTGCTGAACCTGAAAGTGAAATATAACTGAACTGTACTTCTTTAGCGCAACACGAGCCTGAATACCGCAATAAGATTGCGTATTTTAAAAGAAAAGTACGTGTCATGTTTCGCCAAAATACCCCAAGGATCAAGATTTACAGCACGCTTTTTTGTCTGCATGTTCGTGCGTCGCTGAAATGAGCCTTTTCAAGGGAACTCACCTGGCTCATGAATACGAGCCACCGCTCATCCCATCTTCTCTACCGCCGGGCCGACGCGGAGTTTGCCATTTAAAATTTGTTGCAAAACCTTGCGAACTAAACCACAGTCACGCCATCACACATTGGACGGCTTTTCCTTTCCGCTTGGAACCTTACGAAACAAAGCCACCGTCGTGCAGTTCATCAGCACATCGCATGAGAAGCCATGTTCAATCGAGCAACAAAGCGAGTGCCTTTTGTATTTTGGTCTGCTTTTTGTGGCTTTGCCCCGCTTACACTCCATTCCAAAAAGAGAAGCGGCCTCAAACGGGAGAGTTGATGATTTGAGCAAACTCACGTCAAGAGTGGAAAGACTCCAACGGCGTCCTGGTGTGATGTTAGATATTGTTTAGGCCGCATCGCTGGGGTCCTGTTGTTTTACTATTAACAGTCATGGTAACTTACTTTTAAGACTTTAGGAGAAAATAGAATCACGCTGGCAATGTGCTACTGTCATTGAAGTGTAGCCGGTTTTATTGTTTTCCTCGCCATCAATACAGTATCTAGCCATCTATCTGTCTTAACGAGATCCGTGTCCCACTGGTGCACCACTGCGAATTGGACCGCATGTGTGATTTTAATTCTCTCAGTGGAGCGACACAACCCAGCTCATTAAAAGGCTGTGTGTCAGTTGAAGATAGGGCGTGCGGGGGGGGAATCGATGGTTACAACAATGTAATACATATAGTGTGGGCATTTCGGTCAGCCATGGCATGATGTATTCATTAACGTGATTGAAGTTGGTCCACAGTTCAAAACCCAAGGCGGCAGGCAAACATGAACCAAAGCCCAGATAGAGAAGTCATGAACTGAATTATTTCATTTAATCGGGTTACTCTCCGATAATGACGATGACATCCAACGGGTTGGTTATATTTCATGAACCACCAGATAACAAGATGTCCGCATGCAACCGTTATGAAGGTGAATTATGGAAAAAGATCTATCGGAGCTTTGCTCCTTACATCTGTCCTTTCCCCCGGAGGGGGGGGAAAAAAGAGGCACAATGGGGTAGCGTGTAGAAAGGCTGAAGTAATCTGCTTTTTCAGTGGCTCACCGAGTTGTTTGAAACGTACAACTGGGCATGAAGCAACACATATTGTGAATACAGTCAACTCCTACATTTTTGTGCCGTGAATAGTGAAAAAAAAATGCCAACCACAGCGCCAAAAAGGTTTCTACTTGCCTATAGTCATAGTTTAACCTCGGGATGCACAGTATATGCGGTAGATGATTTAGTCTTGAATTGGACTCTGTGGATCAATCGCGATAATGCCCGTTGAAGATGTCATCGTGTCTCGGTGTTAAAATTCAGGCGTGTCTGACTTCATAGTTGGAGGGGCTGCCAGCTGTACGTGCATCCACGTCAGACCTGCTTGACCGACTGCTATGGAACTATCGCGAGCTTGCTAGCTTGCTAGATAGCTTGCTCTGCCTCAGCTACAAATCGCGGGAGGCTAGCTAACGTGGTAAACACGACGCGCACACAGTGCTGAGCTGCTCCTCTAATGTACCTATCCTTGCCTGTATGGTGGGGCGGGGTTGGGGTGGGGGGGCGGGTTGAACTACACGTGAAGCGCTTCGTTAATCCATAAAAAGACAATAGGAGAACAAGAAGAACCCAAGCTAACCGCTAAGCTAGCATAAAATGAAGAGTAACTGGCTGGCTCGAAGCGCATTATAGTCAAGCGCAGGGGTGCCCAAACTTTTTGGATCGAAGATCTACTTTTTGATCTACCCTTACAGGCGCGCGCACACACACACACACACACACACACAAATTTAAGATTTACCTGCTTTATTTTATTTTTTAAATATTTTTTTAAGTGAAAATGAGACTGATTAGTGTGCAGTGTATATTAACACAAAAAATATATTACTAACATGTACAAAGACACACAAATGGTTGTTTGTTTTTTTTCTTCTCGACACTCCTCGGATCTACCGGTAGATCAGGATCGACCTAATGGGCACCCCTGGTCAAGCATAATCAACTACGAATAGTAAATGAGCAGGTAAATTAAAACCCCACAGCTGTAGAAGTCAATGAGTCCCCAACGCCCGCAAAGAAAAACAAACAGTTTAGGTGAGTTTATCAGCAAATATGCTCGACTTCAAGACCCCATCCCACGACCTTATAGGCAAGACAGCGAGCCAGGGAGAGAGCCGTGAAAATGCCAGCTTCGATGGCGAGTGTGAAAGAGGCTAATAAAGCTTTGACTGCAGTTCCAGGCTATATGCTGTCTGGTTCTAATAAAACTGCTGCACCGCTGCTCGCCTCTTTGGCTCCAGCAATTCTTTTACAATACAGCTTTACCATTACTCTGTAAGCGCCTGCGTCAAAGTGCATTTTATTTCAATATTGGAAAAATGTTTGAATCAGACTTGAATAGGAAATAAACCTCCAAATAAGCGATGCTGAATAGTTTCACGTAATTGAATCATTCAGTCAACAACAGAAAAGGATTATTAAGACCTCGTATTCATCTCCTGGTGAGTGTGCGCTGGGCAGAGGAGTCGAAAGGAAAAATGTGAAACCGTCAGCTGTGAGCAAAGTTAGCGTTGCAAGTTTGAATTGAGCAGCCTCGACTCACACGATCAATTGACGGTCTCTCGCGCACCACGTTATGTAACTTGCGCTCGCCTTGATTTCGTACAGTAGCCGTCAACCAGTCAGTCTGCATTGAATGACAAATGCCGCACGTCGTCTCAGCCATCAGAGCTCCAGCAAAAAAAAAAAAATGCGGCAAAAAAAAAGCCCCCAAAACTGCTCTGACTGTAGTTCGATGGAGGGACCCCCTCAATGTCCGGCACCTAGCACGCATTGACCTCTTCACTGGAGAGTAGCTACCACATCTAGGCTGCAAAGTGAAAATAAATGTCTTCTAAATTTAAGACATCTCAATGGAGAGTGCCTGCGCCAAACAACATTTTGATTGAAAAAAAAACAAGAATCCAAATCTTGAATGTTATGGATTCATCCGCTGAATGCGTGGCAGCCACGCCCGACTCAACTATCACCTGTCAATCAAAGACCATTTTTCAAACCTGAAAAATGGATGCTACATTTTTCTCGCATATTTCTTATGCCTCTACATAAATACATGCTTGAGCAGTGAAAATACATCCACTTCAATCCCCGGTGGCTGGAGTACATCCCATTATGTCAACGCGGTGGCTTTTCCACGGCGCAACAACGAGGCGCTCACAAGCGACCACGCCAGCACAAAGCCCGGACCACGTGCGGATTGTCTAGTCTGACTCCCCCGCACATGATGATAATCCTATATAGAGAATCTTCAAATTCCACTGTACAGTATTTCAAATCCAAAACTGTCACGCCAGAAGAGAATTAAAGCCTTAGAAAAATCTCAACAAAGAAAAAATTTTTTTGAAAAAGGCGCTTCCTCTTTTATGGTGAAAACTGGTGTCCTAATTGTAACTGGTCAGTGACATTTTAGATCCTGAGCTTGTTTGAAAAGTTTGGCAGGGTGGAAAAGGGAGGGAGGGGGGGGGAGCAGTGCCATTTTAACAAGGCTGTTTAAATGTTGATGAGGAGTCTGACTCATCATCAAAAAAACATGTCCGATCATGCAAATAGGAATCCGAGCATTCAATTCGGAATATTTCCGATAATGAACAAAAAATGCTCCTGAAAGGTAGATGAAAGAATTGCGCTCGGTCAGGAGAACAAAAAGGTGAAATTCTATTCATAGGTGATATGTTATTTCAAAGTAGCTCCAATCTCTCAAGAGCGACCAACCCAACCCCCCCTCCACCCCCACTCCCCTCCCATCACCGTCTCGGCCATTAAAAGTCACGGAAAGTAACTTTTAATGGCATGTTCTCTTGTTATTTTACTGGAAATAAATACGAGATGATTAGATATTAAAACGCAATCCTAAAAAGTATCCATTGACCTAGAAAGTAAGTTTCTCCTCCACATGTTTAAAATTGTATCAAAGCGTCTGCCGAGGACAACATCCTCAGCCCAGTGGGCAGCCTTGAAAGAGCGCTCATGTTGAAGCATCAGTGGAATGTTACCTCTGCATTACAATCAAAGTATGAAACGTATTCAAGTCCAGTGGAAAAATATTTCAAGTTGTGACAGACATGAAGAATTTCGTCCAAATTTAAGAGGCGGCATCTGCCATTCAGCCACTTTATGCAAAGTACACATCCGGTTTCAGGCCTCCAAAGTATTTCGCCAATTGACCACACGACATGTTAATTGGCCGAACAAATGAAGCAGGCAAAGGCCAGATATCGAGTTGGCATTTGGCAGCTGTTTCGACCGGAGCTACCAATCTGAACTCCAGGTGAAGCAGATTGTCGATCGCCTGAAAACAACAACAATCTCAAAGTTAACAAGAGGTAACAGAAAAAAAGAGAAAAAAAAAAACATTTCAAAGAACGAGACCGGCAGTCAAAAAGGACCCCAGAAACTAATCGAATGAATGCCATTTACAAAAAAAAAAAAAAAAAAGAGGATGCGTCAAATGCATCAGACTTTGACAAGATAAAACAAGGATGAATCATAGCTGAATGATGGGATTTAAAAAAACGACGGGAAAAGAAAAAAAGCTCACAATCCAAATCGTGCCAAATGTAACATTGGTGTAGGAAGCAGAAATTGCTCATTTTTGTGGATTCTCCCGCTGACTTAAACGCTTTTTCTCGTCCGCGCTTTAAAGGCTCTAGTAAGCCACTTTAAAGCCTGTAAGATGTGACGTTTATTGGCGGAGAATATTTTTTTTTTCATGTACAACTGCAAGAAGCAATTCCAAACAGCGGGAAAATGAATTTCAAAATAAAAGAAGGCCGCGATTAAAAGAAAAGATTTTAGACTTTTTTGGGGGGGGGCGGGAGAAAGAAAAAAAAATCTACAAAAATGGCCCTGGTTCATTAAAGATCAACACATGCAGGTTCCCACGAATTAGCACAACAAAAAATAATTGTAATGGCATCATAAGAAGAAGTTTTATATTTGATTATTTGTTTCACGGGCGGCCCGGTAGTCCAGTGGTTAGCACGTCGGCTTCACAGTGCAGAGGTACCGGGTTCGGTTCCAGCTCCCGCCTCCCTGTGTAGAGTTTGCATGTTCTCCCCGGGCCTGCATGGCTTTTCTCCGGGTGCTCCGGTTTCCTCCCACATTCCAAAAACATGCATGGCAGGCTGATTGGACACTCTAAATTGTCCCTAGGTGTGAGTGTGAGCGTGGATGGTTGTTCGTCTCTGTGTGCCCTGCGATTGGCTGGCAACTGATTCAGGGTGTCCCCCGCCTACTGCCTGAAGACGGCTGGGATAGGCTCCAGCAACCCCCGCGACCCTCGTGAGGATCAAGCGGTATGGAAGAGGAATGTTTCACTCGGGTTTCTACACTCGTCAGTCGAAATATATATCTACGTGAAACCAAAACAATTGTCGGCAAATTGATGCGAACCCTTGGGAACGGCGGATTTCAAACACGTTAGCCACACGCTACCAAGCTAGAGGGGGCATCGGATTCTTTCGCCAGGTAAAACCGAGATGAAATTGCAGCACATTGATGGGATTGGACAGAAGCATGCGGGGCGAGAGGAACGGCTCACGATCCAAAGCATACCGCATCATAGGGTGAAGACGGCGGCGAAAAAAAAAAAATGACAATGAAAAAGCGACGTTGTTATTTTTCCTTATCATAGTGAAGTGAAGCTTTCTCAACTCGACTGAGACACCGCCTCAGATATCCACCTACACCTTTTGTTCTTCGGGTAATTACGTTTTGGAGACACCTCAGGAGATACTCGTTGCTCCTCAAACAGTGCGCCTGCTTTCACTTACAATGCAGGAGATGTTTGTGCAACTGTGCCGCTTGAAGGTCGTCTCTCACGTGTCACGCGAGTAATGAAATGAGGAGGTTTTTTTTTTTTTTTTTTTGGGAGGGGGCGCAGAGTTCAGATGCGGGCTAACGCAGAGCACCAAAGTTAGAAAAAGTGCCTGGAGTTCTCCTGAGGAAATCTGTCAAAGCCGTTTGGGAATGTCCCAGCGGATGAGGAGTAATTGTTTAAAATAAAGAGAGGGGGCTATTTTTGTCTCTCTAATGGCAGTGCAGCAGAAAATGAGTCGATATCCGCAACAAGCATTTGTACAATTTCAGCAGTGGGATCATAACGCTGGAGCACACAGGTGATGAATCCCATTTTGGTTGGGTGCTTTCCTGTACGAAGCTTACTCAAGTGTCTGAGACCTACGTAATACTCTTTGAGAGTGCTTTGAGAGGATTTTTGTTCGGAACTCGCTCGAAAATTACATGCCACGTGAACATCACGTTGAGAATCAAGCAAAATGGGTGCCTTTCTAGAAATCGTCCATATTATTTTTGTCATTTTGTGCTAGTTCAAAGGAAGGATTTTGCATTATTTTAAGAAACTAAATGTGCATTTTCAATCCAAACATAAAATGTGTCGTCCGTCTGGTATCGATGCGTTGATGTGTGCCATCGTGAGTGATGTCAGGAGCTCAGACTCCAGCTTGGTCTGGCCGTGGACCATGTTGTATTTGTGAGAAACTATTTAAACTCAAGATTGGGACATTCGCTACACTTTAGCATAGTTAGCATGCTATTTACATTTGTTGATGTTACTTTGGTGGCGAACGCTGTTCATCATGCTCCGTGCAAGTGTTGTCATTTTGTATTTGAAACTATAATGGTCAGTTTCAAATCAAATTTCTGACATTAGCTACACTGTAGCAATAGTTAGCATGCTATTTACATTTGTTGACGTTACTTTGGTGGCTAACACTCGTAATCATGCTCCTTGCATTCATTCATTCATTCATCTTCCGAGCCGCTTGATCCTCACTAGGGTCGCGGGGGGTGCTGGAGCCTATCCCAGCTGTCTTCGGGCAGTCGGCGGGGGACACCCCGAATCGGTTGCCAGCCAATCGCAGGGCACACAGAGACGAACAACCATTCGCACTAACACTCACAACTAGGGACAATTTAGAGTGTTCAATCAGCCTGCCACACATGTTTTTGGAATGTGGGAGGAAACCGGAGCACCCGGAGAAAACCCACGCAGGCCCGGGGAGAACATGCAAACTCCACATAGGGAGGCCGGAGCTGGAATCCAACCCGGTACCTCTGCACTGTGAAGCCGACGTGCTAACCACTGGACTATCCGGTACCTTGCATGTGTTGTCATTTTGTATTTAAAACTATGAAGGTCACTTTCAAATCAAATTTCTGACATCAGCTACACTGTAGCAATAGTTAGCATGCTATTTACATTTGTTGACGTTACTTTGGTGGCTAACACTCGTAATCATGCTCCTTGCATGTGTTGTCATTTTGTATTTATTCATAACTATGAAGGTCAGTTTCAAACTCAAGTTTCTGACATCCACGACACTGTAAACATAACATGCCATTTACAATGTTTTTGTTACTTTGGTGGCTAACCCTGTTACAGTATTTTTTTTGTCGTTGTATTTCCATGATCTTTCCGTAATAGGATGTTGAATGCTACTCTTATGTAAAAATCTTTTTCAAACCGACTCAACAGGGGTTACTTTTCAATTTGACTGCATTGAAATAAGCCTCCCCACGCGCTTCCATTTCCTGAGAAATAAATCAAGATTTTATGAAACATATGCCAAGCGCATACTTGACACTTATCAATTCACCTGCTTTTCCCAAGGAGGTGGTAGAAAGTACAAATGACATTTCAATCAGAGCTCCCAGTTTCTTACAGTTTACGACGCCATGTTTATTTTGAATGAGTTCAGTTGAGAATCATCATGAAATGTCGGCACGCGTTAGTGACTTTTGATCCCTTTCAAACCTAACATCAACCTATTCTTTTCCGGTAGCATTTTTTGTCCAAATATTTTAGCATTATTAAAGTATACTGTACTTGTACTCTGCAGTATACTTTATCGGTTGGCAATTAACATCTCACCTGCAGAGAATGAAGTTGGAGGGGAAAAAAAATGAGTCACTTGGCTCAAACTGGCACATTTACATTACCCTTGCTGAATGTGCATCGTCCCCTGTAAAGACCAATAAAGTTCTTAACATTAAAACTTTAATATATACTCCATTTCTTTTATACCAATAGGATCTTAGAATCATCCATATTTAATCTTGTTCATCTCCTGTCTGTTTATATCACTGCCATTAACATCAAATATGCATGACGCATATTTCTACAGCCCATCCCAAATTATGGCAAAACTACCTAATAGGGTTGTTTGACATTATTAAGCAGGGCACAGGTTACCCGAGACCCGCCGCATACTGAACGACGTGGCCAAAAGCAAATTAACTTGACAATTGGAAGGGGAAAAAAAAATGCAGTCAGACGTGCCTTGCCTGTGTTCCTCCGGTGCGACAGCTAAACTGAGACAAAGCAACAGTGGCATCAAACTCGGAGCGTAGTAACTTCCTTGTCAAAGTAAACTCCGTTGCATCGAAAGGTGCATGTTCACTGTCGAACTAAAAAATAAAAAAATCTTCTTTCACTGCACGGTGTTAAAACAGCCCGACCGCGTTAAAAACAACTCGAACGACGGATATTTGCACTCGCAAAGGTATGAGTGACTAAAAATCAAATTCCTCATTTAATCATTTAAGCAGCTCCATTTAATGGTCTGTACCAGAAAAACAGAGAAAGGAAAGAAAAAGAGACCCATCGCGGTCCAACTGCCAAGAGCAAAGGAGATATCAGAGGAAATGAAGATGCGCGTATTGACAGCCCAATCCATCTGAGCAGTGCTCCGAGACCATTCTCAAAAGATTCCAGCTCCGGCAAATCATTTCCAAACTGATAGTCTTCAACATGACAGCATCGCCGTCTACAAGTAGGTGCCCATCAAAACTATCAGCCAGAAGCACCAGAGAAATAAATCCATACACCTCATCTCTCGAGTGCTGCAAGATCTCTCTTGTAGCATCTGGGACAAATTTGCATGCGTCTCCAATCAGACGACAATCGAATAGCCATGGGATGGTTGCTAAAAAGGAAGCATCTGCTTTCAAAAAGGAACGGAGCAAGGATGTTTGAGCTTGAGTATACAAAGAGTCGAAACCTTCTAAAAATCTCTGGACTGAAAGTCCCCCCCCCCCAAAAAAACACCATATTTGGAGGAAAGCCAAGAATATGAAGAACTGAACCTTCTCAGGTGGATCAAGAAATTCTTGACCAGATTTCTCCCGCCATCGGTCAGAGTGTTAAAAGTGCGATAGACTTGCATTGATCACAGTTACGGCTATCTGCCAAATGACACGACTTAATCGACTCCCGACTCGACACCGTGGAAGAGGGAAAATGTGCTTTCTGATGAGATGGCAGCGCCGCCATTTTCACCCGCACGGATGCCACTTCAACCCCCCTAGAAATGCCACTCTCTGTGAGCCCAATCATGGACTTTCCTAACACACGTGGCATCCACCCTCAAAACACCTCTCGAGACGACACGCAAGACTGAGCATGAGACAAAGTTTGACTGAGAGTCTTGCCAGGAGGTGTTTTCAGACAGAACACATGCGGAAGGGAGGGGGGGCGGGGGGGGGGGGGGGGCTTCACCTGGAGCCTGATGCACTCATGGAGCACTGCGGGGTGATGGATGTTAATCATTATCCGTGCAAGTTCCTCATCCATCCTGATGCCCCTTGGAAAGTACGCACCCCCCCACCCCACCCCCTGACGTTGGAGTGTTCTGATCCAAACGGACAGCCAGCGCTCGGGCTTGTTGAGGTTAAGTGGCCGAAAATACAATCCATCTATCTATATATATATTGCGCGTCGTCCCGCACGCGGTCTGTCCTTCCGTCTGTCCCTTTTCAAAACGTACCTACTTCACCGCGCCGCTGCGCGCCGCCACTGCGCCGCCACTGCGCCGCTCGGGCAGTGGCTCACTACGATCGCACGGGCATCTTAGCGAAAAAATGTTGTCTACCCACAAGCATTGCAATAAAATTGTTAGTTATTTAGTAGAGCTAAACATCTCTTTATCTTCGCGATAAGCAATGAAGATGAACAAAAAGTTGAACCAAGCAACAACACTTTTGTGGGCCGAGGGCCCACCTTACCAGCCTTCCGCAGGAACTAGCTGATGAGCCGCCCGGAGGGCGGCGAACCAGCTAGTGGGTTATAAGTGCCAAAAGCAAAGACGGTCTGTGAAAAAAAAAAAGCTATCTGGAACCTCGATGTGATTGTTTGTGGGTCACACACACGGAAGACAGATTCATCCCGTGATGATAAAATGGTCAGTAGAAAGTTGCTTTCGTGTCTTCTACCTTATCTCAGGCCTTTGTCGGCAAAGTAGACAACAATTCCCGATTGCCAATTCTAAACTAACGAAAGCCATACTACAAGCAACTGGACACTAAATGTTAAGAAAACCACAATCTACCATGACAGTCGTCTCAGGTTTTAAGCGAGTTCAGAGATCAGATCCTCGTATATAGACCAGCGAGTTGTGGAGGGTAGTTAAAAAAAAAAAAAAAAACGCATTGAATTCGCTCGTCACTAATGGATCCAGCGTAACGTTTGTCCATCGCAACTTTTAACTGGTTTTCCTCTCAGCTAATTAGCGATTAGCAGAGTGCGGACGCACTTTGGCAGTTTTGGAGTTTCGGCCGACGTGCCAGTAAATTGCATCGCGCCTGAGGGAGCACCGTGAGCACACCTGTCGTCATCCAGCTGGACTTTATTTTGCAACGCCACTTTCCTTTCACCGGGGTGAGAGCAGTGGATGGGGAGATTCGATAAAAAGGGAGACTGATTAACATTTGGATTCAATATAAATGTGTCAGTTGGCGGCGTCGATGCCAAAAGCCACCGAGAGAACCGCGCAGGAATTGCAAGCGGCGAAGGCTTTCGGAATACAGAAGAGCGCGCCCGCCCGCCCGCCCGCCGCCGCAAGGGAGAATCTCTGATTTATTTACAAGCGGCCCGGGCTGAGCGCTCAGGAGCGGCAGCGGAAGGTGCACGCTTGCGTCTGTGCCAAAAAACACGAAAAGAAACAACTGGCATCGTGACAAGAGGCAGCTCATTTGTCCTACACCATCTGTGCCAGCAGCTATTAGATAATCCGCCTTGAGGTGGCGCAGTGTGCACCATGTGAGGCCTTCCTCGCAGTTTTATGATTGCTTAACGTATCGGTTTTGACGCCATTGCGTCTGACAAGGCGCTGGCAAGTCCAAATGCTTCCAAAAGTGCTGGAGGAATACGACTTTTCATTTTTGCTGGTTATTATGTTGTCACGACGAAAATCTCATTTTTACAGAACAGCAGCATCTCTTCGTTGAGAAATCTTTAGAGCCACAATAAACTCGCCCTAACCTGCCCCCGGGTCATTTATTTATTTATTTGACATGAACAATTTGATATTTATCAATTATTTTCTCCGTCACCTTCATCGAACCTTCATTAACTCCAGTCTGTGGGCATTTTTAAGCAATATTTTAACATTCTGAAATGTCATCCGAGTCTAAAATAAGCCATTGACTAAACGAAAATAATTGGCAAAATTGCCTTGACGTAACCGAAAAGGAACACGAAGGCATTTGCGATATTATCTGCTCGGCAAAATTCATTTGTGGAAGTTCATGATGGTTGACTTACCCGTAATTTATTCTTTATAATGTTTGTATAGGGCAGCGGTGAGCACGTCGGCCCCACGGTGCGGCGGTGCACGGTTCGATTCCGGCTCCGGCCTTCCTGTGTGGAGTTTGAATATTCGCCCCGTGCCTGTGTGGGTTTTCTCCGGGTACTCCGGTTTCCTCCCACATTCCAGAAACATGCGCGGCGGGTTGATATGCTCCCGCATGCCCGCGACCCTTGTGAGGATCAGCGGATTAGAAAATGGATGGATGTACAGTATAGAGCAGAACGGTGTACTGGTGGTTAGCACGCTTGCCTCACAGTCCTGAGCTTTGGGGCTTGAATCTCGGGTTCAGCTTTCATGTACATGTTGCCGTACCTGCGCCTGCGCGGGTTTTGTTGAGTTAACTAAAGATTCTAAATTGCCCCAAGGTGTGGATCTCTCAAGCCAAAAAGCCAACTGGGATCGGCTCCTGCTCCTGTTACAATAAATTCAATTTACAGTTTTCTCCCAAGGTTTTGGTTGAACTCCAAATCGTACAACTTTTGGGACAGTTAAGACTGCACTGTGCTTCAAAAGTGTCGTCCTCCGATTGGCGAGCCGACAGACAACTCCTATATTTAATTTACACTTCTCAGGGTCGCTTCATGTAGTATGCATCTCAACGTCGGGCGAAAGGCGCGGAGGAGTTGCCGTCTCATCTTTGTGCCATCTGTTCCATCAGCGCACTTAACCAGGATGCTTCCTTGTAGGCAATTTGTGTGTGCATGTCGCTACTTTTCTCCGCGACCTAAAGACGATCCCGGGCACAGAACGTGTTTATATTTAAATTCATGAATCAAGTACATCCGGAAGGGGATTTTAAAATCTATTTGGTAGCGGCAGAGCTGCTGTGAACCCAAATCCTCAACCTGTCAAAAGTTCTGATAGGAAAAAACATTGGAAAGGAAAAAAAAAAAGCAGATACTTTCTCTGACCGCCCCCCTTGTTATTTATTTTTTTTTTCGACAAAGATGTTGAATTTCGCCGACTTTCCAGTTGTCTTTGACCCGTTTTGTAGCACATATATTCAACTACAACGGCAATCGGACTTGGTTATTCACACTGCATTCTTTTTATTTTCTTTTTATTTTGTTTGTTGTTTTATTTTGAAATTTGATGCTGTCCCACGTGGCATCATTCATAATCGTGATTTGAAGTTTTTTACCACAAATGGGGGGTCGGCTTCCCAAAAAGATGAATTCATTTGCTTAAAACATAATTATCCATGGGCGGCCCGGTAGTCCAGTGGTTAGCACGTCGGCTTCACAGTGCAGAGGTACCGGGTTCGATTCCAGCTCCGGCCTCCCTGTGTGGAGTTTGCATGCTCTCCCCGGGCCTGTGTGGGTTTTCTCCGGGTGCTCCGGTTTCCTCCCACATTCCAAAAACATGCGTGGCAGGCTGATTGATTGAACACTCTAAATTGTCCCTTGTTGTGAGTGTGAGTGCGAATGGTTGTTCGTTTCTGTGTGCCCTGCGATTGGCTGGCAACCGGTTCAGGGTGTCCCCCGCCTACTGCCCGAAGTCGGCTGGGATAGGCTCCAGCACCCCCCGCGACCCTAGTGAGGATCAAGCGGCTCGGAAGATGAATGAATGAATAATTATCCATCGAAATTTAGTGAGCTCCTCGATTGCCAAAGTTTTCCACAAATGTTGTGAAGCAAAAAGCAACCCACAAAAATCCAAGCTCACCTATCTGGCTGAGATTTGAAATGAAAATCTCTTTTTTTTTTTTTTTTTTTTTGCAGGGTGGAACACGCTTCGAATCAAAACTCTGACCAACTCGTACCTTTAATTCCGCCCACCCCTACCAAAGTCAACCCAGCAGCAGTCAGTCGCTGACAAGTCATCACTGAAAAGAACATGATTTGTCCAAATCTGATACATGGAATCGGATGGGGCTTGGAGGTGCCCGCCAAGAGAGTGACACTTCCCCCACACAACTCCTTATTTTCTTGATGTTTCCAGATAGCTGCCTCTGCCTCAGCGCCATGAAATGAACTCGAAGCCAGCACAGGAAGCGTTTGAAGCAGCCGTTGACGAGGGAACAAGGGAGGAGTCTTGTCATGCCACTAGATGGCAGTATTGAGCAGCAGAAGTCAAACTACCGCTCAGGTCCTGAACATGAACAACCGGATGGGATGGGAACATGTCAGTGAGGATGTGCACGAAGAGGAAGAAATCCGAGCTTCTCATGCGCATGGCTGTTTATTTTAATAACATAATGTCCTCTTGCGACTGTAACCTTTGACCTTGACCGGGTGAGCCGGGCTTTAGAGAGGATGTCCGCGAATGACGGGCGTGGCCGTCCGCGACTGCAGAACACTCAGGAAATGAATGTTTTATCAGTCTGTGCAAAGACGTCAACAACAGCAGATGAGTGAGATGGTGGTGGAAGGGGCCTGGGGGTGGGGGGGCTAAATGTAACTCATTAGTGGGCTCCCACAAGCAGATTTCAACATGCACGCACTACAAGCACTTTTTTTTACGTCTGCCTCACAGTACTGAGGCTCGGGGTTCGAATCTCACGAGAGGAAAAACAGTTCCCGAAAATGGCACAACAAACATGGCTGGCGCACTCGTTTGCTTGCATTTAGCATCACGACAACGTCGCACGTTGTGCAGATGCTTCAAGTGTTCCGCTGGTTGAGATGAGAATCAGAACAGCCTGTTCTGCTCACAGGAGAATGTGTGGGAGGGAGGCGATAGCGAGCAGGCTGTCCCTCTTCTTCCGCAGCAAAATGGAGATGCATTCCGCTATTTTTCGCCATTAAATATCGACACGGAAAGCTACATCTCGAGCTTGAAAAGTACATTTACCAAAATGTTTTCGATCACGGGTAATTTGGGGGATGTGTGAGCAGAAATGGATGCCCCCCCCCCCCCCCCACACTCACACTCTCCAATCTGCAGAGGCTCTTGTGACAAGTTTACTTGGCTTGCTGTGAGAAAAGGCAGCCGCCGTCACAGAAGAGCTGAGGGAGTGCAGGAACATGACAGGCGCCGCCGCAATTGGCGCTCATCAGCGGGAGCCCTGTGACCCTCATCAAAAGCGATCATGTAAACAGCCATCTCCTGACCGGCAGGAATTGTGGGAACCTTGGCCGTGAAGCGCTCTCCTTCTACTAGAGTTGCGGAACCATGGCATCCTGAATTCATTGTAACACAACACGGGGAGGGTTTGTTGGATTGGGAGTGATTTTTTTTGGGGGGGGGGGCTGATTGAATCCCACCCCTTTCACGTTGGAATATACGAAATCATCAATACTCTCCAAAATTGCGATGTAACAGCACAGAACTGGGCCACGAATGTCATCTGGAGAATTTCAGAATCAATGTTTATCTCATAAACTGAGAAAAACGTGACCTTTTTTTCATGAATAAATACACAATTACATTGAATAAGCAAATGTACCCACCAGAGATGCTAACTATGAGTTGCATTAATATGTGCTGATCTCTGTAGACAGCTTTGGCTAGTCAAACTTGACCGAAACAAGTTCTGCGCTTATCAACCAATCAGAGGACGGGAAAACGCTGACATCATCAAGGGGCCAAAGCAGTGGCCTTGTAGGGATAACATTTAAAATCTAACTGGTTAAATAAATAGTTCCTTTACCAAAGATAGTTCAGGTTATATTAGCCGGCACTACTATTTGTGTTGCCGGGCAGATTGGCTTGACATGGCGACACAGAGAGGCTGCAATCTGATTGGACAATTCGGAGATAGTGGTGAAAATGGCACGGTTTTGGTTTTTACGTCCTTCGGCAACAAAACTCAAATCAATTGAGATGGCTCCAGCTCAACTTTGAGTCACATGCACCCAACAGTACCAATACGTGATGCTAGGGGGCTACATGTTAGCATTGCGTACAACAGAAGTGTTTCTCACAAAGTTGAATTTATCTTAATTTATAGGATAAACGTAGACCGGAAAACATTTTCATCCTTGTGATAAATTTCAGCAAACGTCTGATTTTTGAATGTCTTGAAAAGATTATCCTGTGGTGAGGATTTTTTTTTTAATTGTCAATGTTAAACCAGTTCAATATTTACGATCAAAAACCTCAGGGTGTCATCTACGTTCTGTTAGTCATCTCGAGTACACCACGAGCTTGTAGTCACACGCATATATTCTTCTCGTCAGGTTTAAAAATCACTTTGGATGTTCAAATTCAGCTTGCGCGTACAGCAAAAACACAATTAAGAGGATGGCCATGAAGAACAATAGAGACGCATCTCGATGAGCCTTCAAGTTGTAATAGAATTTATGCAGCGTTGTCTTATTATTGGCCTTCGGATGCAGTCTCCGGAGGATGCAAAAAGTCAAAAGAAATGTGGTTGTCTTGAACTGGATCAAAGCAGTGCTATACTGGACGCAGTTTGCCAAAAAGCTGCATTTTTCCATGGCTGGAGACAGCTTTGCAATTGCGTAAAAACATTATCGGCCTTCTAATGCCGCCTCGTAATTGGGACGCGGCAAAGGATAAAAAGTCATGTGCTTGGTAGATTGGATGCGCATTAAAATGTGAAGCTTTCTTCTTGGGCACGAGCAAAGACATAATAATAATATAATTGATATTAATGCGATGGAAGCACAGCAGGAAGGACACTTTTGTTTGTTTTTCCAAGCGCGTTGCTCTGTTCAACAACTTATTATTTGCACCAACAACTTATCAATTGACAACATCCAGTGGGAGACATTATCGCTCAATGATTTCGTTTTTAGTTATTTTCATAGCTTGTTGCTCTGTGCTTTTTTTTTTTATCCTTGACTCTTGATTCCATATCCCGCAGCATGTTTTTTTGTTTTGTTTCAAAGCATATAGATGTTTATGACTTCATGGTAAACATTATCGCACGTAGCTTCCTTTTTTTTTTTTTTGCACCTGCGATTCCAGCTGCAGAGGCCTCCAAACAGCTGCTTTCTATTAATGTCACCCTCCAGAAACATTACCCCAAACACGCATTTGTTGACTTACGTTGTGGGACCGGGGCCGAGCGGGATTTCATAATGTGTGTGCCTGCAGTGTGAGTGAGAGAGAGAGATTTTTATTTTTTTTTAACGACCTGAACATTTCAAAAGACTCTTCCTGGCACATTTGCACTCTGAACGCTTAATTCTTAAACGACTCATTTTTATGTTAGATGGAATTTTATCACTCAGCCAATCGCCACCTCCCCCCACTTCATGAATTTGATGATCAATGGCTTCTTTGACGGCGAGCAAATTAAACCTCAATTGCTCATGTCAGCTTTTAGCATAAAAAAGCGCTAACGCCGTCGCAAAAGGGGAAACGTTCGAATAATGTGAACGTGTGAACATGAATACCAAGGGCAGGCTTTGGTTAGCCAGACATGTACAACATAATTACAGCGAACCGCGCACACTCACACGCAGCTGGATCACCGCAGCATGGAAACCATCCAAACACAACCGCAGCTCAGACTGCAGCCAACTCCCTTTTCTTAAATCAACAATGCCCGCCTTTTTCCACAAAACTGCAAAGTGTGCTTATGTGTGTGTGTGTGTGTTTGTTTCGGTGATGTGTAGTTCTCCGCCCAAAAGGCACAGACCCAACTGTAACAATGTAAATTGTTTCAGGTTCAAAGTGGCCTCTGTAGCTGCCGCACGCCTCCGCCGTGCCAGTGCACATTTTTAGAAAGTCTCACACACACACATGCACACACACATAGAATACATTAGCAGGAACTTATCAAAATAGTAGCATTCTTTTGTACCAAGAAAAAAAAAACCCAAAAACTTGGTGCAACAACTTTTCTGGCGTCATCCAACTTTCCCGACAAGGTCGCTTCACAGGCTTTGAGTTTGGCTTCACGCTGACGCGCCACTTACAATTAGAAGACTCCCCGAAAGCAACTGAAGGGAAGAAGTTGCGATGCAGCGGCGACGTCCCGCCCGCACGTCGCAGCTTTTACTTGTTTTTTTTTTTTTTTTAAGATGTCTGCATCCAGCTGTGTGTGTTTACATCACTTTCATCCTCCGAATCGCAAAACACCCGGCGAGTCGTACTCACAAGTGAAATGAGCTCTGCGTGAGCTTGTCCAGATGTTACGAGGCAGCTGCTACAAGAACGACGATCACTGCAGAAAATTGCTCGGAATGACAAACAAGTTTGACGTTTATCATACGTTAGCTGGAAGGCTCGACTTGATGACGGCGTACCCGAGTTGCCACACAGAACAAATTAGGAGAGGCACGGAAAAAAGAGTGCCTCAGTCTCTAGCCACACACTACTCCATGTACAAATAAATACGGCGAAGTTCAGTCGCTACCTAGCAGAACTCATGGCGATCTTATTATTCTGTTATTTGAGGAAAATCTCGGCTATTCACCGTTTTGCGATGAAAGTGTGTCTTTAGCGCCATCTGGTGGAATCTGTGTTTGGTTGAATTCACCGAGGGTGTTTTTTTTCCCCCCACCTGTTTGAAACCCGATGCATCTGCTGAGAGCACGCGTCGTCGTCGACTTTGCCGTTACAATTTGCCTGTACTCTCTCACGTTCGTTCTCATGTGTAAATGACAATACGCGAGGTTGATGACTTCATCGTGAATTGTGGAAAGTGCACGTATTTGTTTGCCTTGTCGCTATGTGCTAGCGTGTTATAAAAGCCGGTAATGTCGATGAGCCTCATGCGAAAGGTGGTCTGTTTGTCTTTAATCATTTACATACATATACAGTTATTTATGTAACATGGATTCGACAGCGCGTGCATGCAAGAAGCTTGGTGTTGATGTTTTATGATCCTTACATCCATATATAATTACAACTGCCTTTTGGATGTGGGGTGGGGGGGGACTTTCGCTCTTTTATTGCAGGGTTTGGTCGCAATCTAACACAAACGACTGTGGTTCACCAAATGTCAAAGTTGTAAAGTCATGTGACACAGCATCCTTACATCCAGCCTTAAAACCAAGAAACATACCAAACCATGATTTCTGGCATACCTTCTCACCTCCGATACCGAAGGGCGGGGAGGGGGGGGGGGGGGGGGGTGCCGAACTGCTCTGCAAAATCATCCAAGGTAACCTATTGTCATTACTGGACACCCCCCCCCCCCCCCCCCCCCCGAGAACGTAAGATGTGATCTTGTCCTTTCACGTATGCACCGCGAGCAACCTACTTGGCTTCAAATGAGAGAGCTTGCTAACCCTGGTTGCCATGACTACCCTGCTGATGGAGATCTTAGACAAAGCTTCCCTGTTTTTTCATCCCTTTGACCCGCGGCTCTTTCCGAGAATGGATTCGTGAAAGGCCCCTCTGTGCGCAGACTCGGGAGGGGGGGGGGGGGCTGTCCAAAGCCCTTGGGCCCCTTACCTTGACAATCGACCAGATATGAAATTTGATGTTGAGGGCCTGCCAACTCAAACCACTTTTGTTATTTCTACCTGATCGCACGTACTGAGGCGACTGTAATATCGAGTTTGGATTGTCAAGACTGTTTCGATCGGATCTGAATAGGTGGGCTTCAAGAAAATTGCTTCTGGGGCCTCCTCTGATTGTACTTTGATGTTTTGAATTACTGTATATGTATAACTGGTAGGATCTCATGGGATTTCTAACAAGATGATGTCATAAAATACTCTGCAACCATCTAAAAACCTCCGCTCAGTTGGTCATATATATATATATTTTTTTTAACAGCCAAAAACTGAGCTGGCACTGACCAATGAAAGCAGATCCGAATGCAAAAGGCCCATTTCCACCAAATGGTAACTTCTAGGGCCCAGTCCTAGCTGCGGATGGCTGGAACAAGCCAGTTCAACTCACCATGGGACGGTTGCATTTCGCAAACCCTCATGATGGGAAAATGACATTCAAATTTGCTTCTTGTACCAGTTGTTGCATTTTTGAGTCCTTTCAATGACACTCTCTGCTCAATATTGGGCTCAAAGTACGCTGACTTACCTCTTCTTGAACCCCTTTATTTAAACCAACAGGTCCGTCGAGATGAGTCACAAAAAATTAAAATAAATACAACCAGTTCCTGGGCGGCCCGGTAGTCCAGTGGTTAGCACGTCGGCTTCACAGTGCAGAGGTACCGGGTTCGATTCCAGCTCTGGCCTCCCTGTGTGGAGTTTGCATGTTCTCCCCGGGCCTGCGTGGGTTTTCTCCGGGTGCTCCGGTTTCCTCCCACATTCCAAAAATATGCATGGCAGGCTGATTGAACACTCTAAATTGTCCCTAGGTGTGAGTGTGAGCGCGGATGGTTGTTCGTCTATGTGTGCCCTGCGATTGGCTGGCAACCGATTCAGGGTGTCCCCCGCCTACTGCCCGGAGATGGCTGGGATGGGCTCCAGCACCCCCCGGGACCCTAGTGAGGATCAAGCGGTACGGAAGATGAATGAATGAATGAACCAGTTCCTGAAGCATATCTGAAGCTTCATTTTCCCAGCACCAGTAAACATTCTCGATGTGCAACAGTGGGACAAAGTTCATGGTTCGTTGCGTACGTGGCCGTGGTTCAGTTCGCCTTCAGTACGGAAAGGGAAGATAATCGAAAACATCAAAGTGCTATGAACAACGCTCATATAAAAATGTATTTTTTTCCAAATGAAGGATGCAGAACGCAGCCTGAATTCTTACCCCACCACTACGCATGCCATTTATTTGGACATACTGATATGACGCAGTGAAGACTCAACAAGTGACTTTACAAGTTTAGCATTTCGCTAGTCGGGATGGCCGCTAGCCAGAAGCTGAGCTGCCTTGTATTTGTTTGCAGAGGAGCTGTGTGGCCGCACATCCTGTCCCTTACCTTATCCTAAATATGCTCTGTGCGGAAACTCTGTAAAAATCTGAATACATGTGTTCCAAATTGTGGTTAACAATTGACGTCCACATTGCAACAACAACAAAAAAATGGAAATCTTGAGAAATGCTACTTTCATACAAGGTGCAACAAACATATCAAAGTACATGAAAAACATTGTGACTCAATAGAAGGTTTCCAAAAGGTCAATGCACACGTTTGAATAACAAAAATGCATGAAAATTCAGCCACGGTTCAACTGACTCAATTGTAATTGAAAACCAAAATGAAAGAAAAAAAAAAGCTTCAAGTGTGATCCAAGAACACGGCACGACAATCCTTCTCATGACTGCAAAACACAGATTTTCTTCAGCCGTCAGTGTAAAATCTCATTTACTGCACAAATAGATCTCATCTCTCCAGGGAGTAACTCGGGTGGACTGACTCTGCCCTAGATCAACAGCGTGGATAAAGGATGCATGATTGCGCAGGCCTTTAGCGTCTGCTTGTCTTTATTTGGAGGTCATTTCCAGCGGTAGTTTTGCGACAAGGCAAAGCGCTGGCTCAGACGCCGATATCTGATTTCCGTGCTCATCGGTCAGAAAAAAAGACGCGGACGACCTCGCTCGAAAACTTCAAAATAGTCAGCATGAATGTGCGGGCGTCTGGGTGGGAGGATGTTCTACATCCGCGCGTGCGTGTGTGTGCGCGCGCTTGGGGAGGGGGAGGAGGGGGGTGGGTCAAGCTCGGACGTGCTTTCAGTCGGTGGGAACTCCGCCAGAAGGGAGCGAGTCAAGTTATCTGAATTTTGGGGTTGGGAGGGGTGGGGAGGGGAGGGGGGGTCACGTCACTCCGGAGGGGAGCGAGGGGATCTGCTTTTCATTACATCAAGCCATATGTCTTTGTATCTGCTCCACCCACTACACTCTTGCTTGCCAGAATTGTGAGTCGGTGACACAATCCTTCGATCTGCCATTCCCACAAATCGCTGTGCTGCTGCTGAGAAAGTTCTCAGAGTTGCATTTGAATATTTAAAAGAAAGAAAAAAAAAAGAAGGAAAAAAAAATCTCCGCAGTGGTTGACCAGCAAAGCAGAAAAGACCTGGAAAATGTCCGTGAGGAGGCCTGATCTTTGTCTAATGCCCCCCCCCCCCCCCGTTTACACGCAAAAGTGCTTTTTTAATTATTTTTTTTTTTTTTGGCCTTCATTGCTGGATCATCTGAAGAATTCCATCAAAGTACTGCATTTGATGAACTAGTGCGCGAGTAGTGAATAATGTTTGCCCGTTACGTTCGCTGATTACACCCCGACAACATGAATTATTCATGCTTGGCTATCCTCTTTTGAGAGGCATGATGATTTGTTTCAATCATGTCGTATTGAAACTTGCTTTACACATCATAAGTGATCAGTCAAGTTCATCCGAAATAAGGAATGTAATTAACAACGTCTTCCATTGCTGATGAATGATTATTTGCTCCGGTGACTTGTTTTTGTTCGTCAAACACTCAGTGTGAGAAATGTGTCAGGTGATTTCTGCAGGTAGTCTTAAGCGTCGAGACAGAAGTCAATCACACTTTTTTCATCCTCGGTTTTATTCCTATTTTTCCTAATAGCAAGTCGCGAACAGTGATGCCGGTAATGCATTTGATATCATATTCATTTTTGATATGAATAACTAATCGCATTACTCTCAGTGGAATAATCTGACCACAGTTACTTTGCAAAGTCACATTCCACGACCGCAAAGCATTTAATAATGTTGACAAGCAGCCCACAGAACTGTCACTGACACTTAATTCAAGTTTTTACTGCCTCCTGGGAGCAGCGACGGGTAATATTTGATTTTACTTGAATGGGACAGTGTTCTCTCATGTGTTTATGTGGGACAAAACTAATAACTAACAAATAAAACAAAGATTTTCCCCATTCCAAGATAACGACACACAGCAAACAACTCGACGTTATATTTTCTAGCTTCGAAAACACTTTTTCAAGGCAACTGCGGCAATGGCATTAATAGACACCCAAATCAATGAAATACATTTCCATTATTCCAAACTTTTGCTGCATAGAATGAAGACAAAGTTGAATGTAACTTTACCAAGCTGCTGTCTTGCATCGACATGCTTTTCACGCTGAGAAGTTGGCACCAGATCCAAAATGGAGCTGTGGTAGAAAAAAAACAACTTTATTTCAAGACAAATTCACATCAGGTGAAATATTTGTGTTAATAAACTCCCACAAATTATCTACCAACTCTCCCTGTCCTTTCTCTGTGGTATGCCAAAAATAGTGAACATTAGCAGACACCAAGTTTGTTCACTGGGTTTAAGCAGTATACAGCAGCAACATGCATGAATGTATTCCAATACTTTAAATATGAATCCAAAATCTGTTAGTCAAAAAATAATTTGCCTGGTTGATGCACATCAATAGGATAGAACATATTATTCCGACCATAACCAACGATAGATCAATCACTGAGATCAAAATTAAGCAGGTGGATGGTTGCCCTCAATTTCAGCCCTTGCGATTTGAAAATGACACTTGACTAACTGCACACGGTATTTAAGAAATCCAATCAGTGCGTCTGTACTTCCAACCGTCTTTTTCTTGTCTGTAATTTTTACTTTAGTAAAGACTGAGCCTTCTTTTCCTGCTTGCTAGTCAGTGAAATCCTGAGCTCTGCTTATTTGTGTGATGAAGAGGCGGGGGGAGTCAATGAATCACACGAGCAGATGGTTGGAAGAAGTCTTCCTGAAAAAAAGGCTTAAAAATAAAACAACCAGAACTGGGAGAAGACTATTTAGTACCTCGCTTCTGGACTGGAGTTGGGACTGTACTGCAGTGGTTGGAAGGGTTGTGGCCGCCATTTGTTCGTAGTTTCCGAGGAGGCGTGGTGAGTGGATGAAGTCGGGTCACGTGGTCACTTTTCCTTTTTTCCTTCTTTTTTTTTCACCACTCACACCCACCCACTCACCCACATCCTCAGCCACCCTCCCCGCCGACCTCCCTCCGTCTCTCCGCTAAGCGCGGTCGCCACTCTGCTGCTTCTGGATAGTGTGCGCAATGTATCCACAGTCGGACTAAAATACACCTGGCTTACTTTAATCAACCTTTTTGGAGCGCATTCTCTCTTTTTTGTGTGTGGGGAGGGGGCGAGAATTGACTCCACGCCGTCCGGAGAAGTTTTGAGGTAACTTTTGGGGAAAGTGTTCTCGCAGTGGGTTAGCTGTTTGCTTTTTTACGATGACTTCATAGTGATTCTACTGATAATCGAGTTGGGGTTTATTCGGACACAAAACGTCGCTAAAGCTACGCAGGAGAATTTTGTCTTGGGGGAACTACGTAATGATAGAAATAGTCGCGGTTGTGATGTACTGTCTGTATTTTTGTGTATCCTTCTACCCCCACATCCAGGTAGCCCCAAAGGTGCTAACTGCTATTCAAAGTGGCTCATTTACAAAAATGAGGGTGGGTGGGGGCTCTTTTTGTTTACTGTTAACTACTCTTGGCTTAAGAATGCAAGGCGCTTTCCCTCCCACCCTATTTGTTCAAAAAAAAGGGGTGGGGGTGATGTAGAGTGTTGAGAAATCCAAGGGATAGTATGATGATGACTTCCATTTTGTGGCACTGTACTCTTGTTTCCCAACTTTTATCAAAAGCAAGGCAAACACAAAGTGGACCACCAAACAAAAACAAAAAATCAAATGATATACTGCACCTTCTGTTTTCTAAGGAACAACATTCAGTTTTTCTGCCTGTCAGGGTAAATCGCTGGCATAGATAGTTGAACAAATATCATAATACAATATAATAATATTTTTTACAGATTAAGTGAAACTGTATCCTATCCTGCAGCACACCTGATGATCTCTCACTGCACACTAATGCATTTGGAAATTACTGATTTAAATCCCAGTTGTTACATGAGTCATCATTGCGCCTGTTGCCTAGACAGCCTGACTGAAAAAGCTCCCATATTTGTGTGGTGGGGGGTTTTTTTGGGTACCATTGTCAGATTCAAGAGGAAGCGTAGGTGGCGGGCGGTGATACAAGAGGCTCTGCTGGAGGATGAGTCTGGTGGAGGTGAGGCAGTTGGCAGGCTCACTGACCCTGTCCCTGTCCAGCAATGACTCCAAGGAACGCTCCTGCGAGACCGACCCCGACAACCTCCGCAGCCGAGCCATGTCTCCAGACCTGAGGCAGGACTTCAACATGATGGAGCAGAAGAAGAGGGTCACCCACATCCTGCAGAGTCCAGTATGTAGTCCGTAAAGAGAGTGTGAACCTCGTTTCACCTACTGGTCACAGCATTAGGTACACCTGCACTTATTCTGAATGGATTCAATATATAAACACATTTTTTTAATTCCGTTTATCCTGCTCAAGGGAGCTGGAGCTTATCTTGACTGACTTTGGGCAAATGTCAATTACAGAGCACAGATAGATTAAATTGTTGGGTTTCAGGCCTCAGCTAGAACGCAAAAAAAAAACACGTCAGGAAAAGCCTACTAGAACATCTGAACTTAGTTGAGGTTAATCTGAGGCAATTGAAATGATGGGCCGGTTCCCATTTAACGTAAATTTGAATGTTGAACACATCCACTTCCCCAACTATTATCAGCGGGTGCATCTTTGTGCAACCACATCATTTCAGTTGTTTATGGTTCACTTGTGTTGTGCAGGTTATACATCACATTCATTCTGGAGAGACGCCATGATCACAACATGCACAAAGTCGCACACGTCTGCTCCAAGCTAAGTTTGAAAGTAAACGAGAAGCTGTCGTGTCCACTGATGAAGACAGAGATTGTCTAAGTAGTCTCGCCCCGTATGAAAATGTTCATATGCATGATATTGCACATTTAGAGCCATATGAAAATGAGTGGTATGGATATGGATAGTCATTTAAAATAAATCCCATGAATCAATTCAACTTTGTTGAACGTCGCATTGGGCTATAAGATGGAAAGGAAGCTCGGCAGCTCCGTTCAAGGAGGCACGGTGAACACATGCCAGCTGAGTGCATACAAATAAATCGAGCCCACACTCCGCTGCGATTGCGTAACAGGCCCTAACAAGTAGAACTTATCTCATCGCCATGGTTACGGCTCTCGAATGAAGCAGAATGCTGGCGCTGGGCTGACAAGCACATCGCCGCTCGGAGATTCGCAGGCCCCCCCTGCATGGGGGAGAAAGTAAAAAAGTCGGGCTAAAATAACAAACGGCACCGCCGTCGGCCCACGCGGCGCTCGCACAAAGAGCTTTTTCTCGATTTGTGACTTGTAATAAGAAGAGCGTAGAAATGAGCCGCAGGGATTACGGAGCTCCAACACGGTGTAATGACTCTGGGCTTGGTTTTGCAGGTGTTCAAAGATGAGCTGGAAGGCCTGATTCAGGACCAGATGACCAAGGGCAACAACCCAACAGGTCTCCTGGCCCTGAGGCAGATAGCCGACCTGGTCATGGCCAGCACGGTGGGAGGGGCCGGGCCCTTGACGTCACCCATCAGTGAGTGCTTGTGCGCTCCAAATGAATCCGCTCGTTCTTGTCAGCGTGAAACAGCAGAAAAGTTGCGGAGGGCATTGTCAGTGTTTCCATGAAGCAAACCCGCATGACCGCCCGAGCAAATGAATCGCAGCAGTTTGCAAAGCTAATTACATTAGCCGAGTTTCTGGGGACAGCAATTGCAGGTAATTGTTTATGTGACTTTTATTGTGGAAGAAGTCCGAATGTCAGCGTCTATATCAACTAGCGATAAGGAATAATAAGCCATCCATTTTCTGGAGTTGCTTAAGCGCGTCTTAAAGCAATGGTCCCTTAACAATGGCAAAAAAAAAAATGAGGATGCAGTTCAAAGTTAAATGACCATCATTTTTGTTTTTTATTCTTTACATTTTGCACAACTCTCGTTTATTGCGCTGACAATCTAATTGTAACGTGTATTTGTTACATATTTTGATGCATTTTTATGCTTTAGAAAACATTTGTGTCTGAATTTTGACGGGCCTTGGAACGGATTAGCGCATTAACATGGGAAAAGCGTCTACTACTTTTTCTTGTTAAGAAATCTCTTCCGGAACCAATTAATTTTGTAAGTAGAGGTACCACTGTGGTTAGCACGTCGGCTTCACAGTGCAGAGATACCGGGTTCTATTCCAGCTCCGGCCTCCCTGTGTGGAGTTTGCATGTTCTCCCCGGGCCTGCGTGGGTTTTCTCCGGGTGCTCCGGTTTCCTCCCACATTCCAAAAATATGCATGGCAGGCTGATTGAACGCTCTAAATTGTCCCTAGGTGTGAGTGTGGGCGTGGATGGTTGTTCGTCTATGTGTGCCCTGCGATTGGCTGGCAACCGATTCAGGGTGTCCCCCGCCTGCTGCCCGGAGACGGCTGGGATGGGCTCCAGCACCCCCCGCGACCCTAGTGAGGATCAAGCGGCTCGGAAGATGAATGAATGAATGAATGAAGGTACCACTGTATCGCCTATTTAAAAAAGGAACTGTAAAACTAAGTTTTTTATTGTAAAACTAAGCACACCTCAAAAAGAATTGCACAACCCTGCATATTCAAATACAATAATTATTTTTAGCCGGTAGTTAACTCGCTAGCTTAATGCTAATAATCAAAACTATGGAGCGACGAGCCCACATGAGCACTAGACATGGGAGGGGGTGGGGGGGGGTTACCTTCAACTACAGAATATTCACACACAATTGCTGTGATAACAGTTTATATAACAATATTATAAACATTTCTTCCTACTCTGTGAAGAACTATTTATTCTAGTAAAGTTTTCAAAAAAAATTTTGTGCCTCTGGGCCTCATGTTTTAATGTCGGCTTCTTCCAGTTGAGACCACCTTGTTTGTCTTTAAGTTAAAACGCCTTAATGTTAGGAAAATGCCCGTGAAGTCAAAGCAGGCTTTGCCCTTTTAAAAAGCTTAAGTGCCTGTAAGAGATGGCATCGTTAAATATCCTTATATGGCCGCACGCTCCAAAATATCCTCGCTGGGAATTTCTGGAAAGCCTTTTTTCAGGTTCACATGCTCCCCGAGGGAGCCTTTAACTTGGTCAGCGGTGAAGGCAAAGCCTGTAAACATCCTTGTTATGTCTGCAAGTGTAGTTAAATGCAAACTCCTTACCGGATGATGTGTCGTCCGTCCCGTTGCAGGCTTGGGAATGGTGTCCCCCATCAATGACTTGTACGCCGCCGAGTCGCCATCCTTTGCCAAAGGCGAGAAGCCGAGCCGCTGCAAGCTGGCCAGCCTCTACAGGCTCGTTGACCTTTTCGGCTGGGCTCGTTTCACCAGTTCCTACATCACCGTGAGTGATGACATCCCCTGCACGTCTCTCCGTCTTCATGAGATCTTCTCCGGCACCACCATGAAGGCTTAAAGGGAGATGCGGCGTTCTTTTGTGTGCATGTGTTCAGAACATCCCATTTCATGCTCCACTAGTTGATTTACTATTGTGGGGTGCGGTTCTGTCTCAGGCCATTTCCTGTTGATGAACCCTTGCTATTGATACATACACTATACATACATGCTGATTTATATAGCGCTTTCACAACAGCGGCAGCTGTAACAAAGCGCTTAACAAAACAGTTAAAATAAAGTAAAATAATAAACAAGCTAGCGGCCCGGTAGCCCAGTGGTTAGCACGTCGGCTTCACAGTGCAGAGATACCGGGTTCGATTCCAGCTCCGGCCTCCCTGTGTGGAGTTTGCATGTTCTCCCCGGGCCTGCGTTGGTTTTCTCCGGGTGCTCCGGTTTCCTCCCACATTCCAAAAACATGCGTGGCAGGCTGATTGGACGCTCTAAATTGTCCCTGGGTGTGAGCGTGAGCGTGGATGGTTGTTCGTCTCTGTGTGCCCTGCGATTGGCTGGCAACCGATTCAGGGTGTCCCCCGCCTACTGCCCGGAGACGGCTGGGATGGGCTCCAGCACCCCCCGCGACCCTAGTGAGGATCAAGCGGTACAGAAGATGAATGAATGAATATGGCTTAAAAAAGGCATCTGGCGTTCTTCAGTCAAAGCAGACACAGAAAATAAAAACAGGACACTTAAATTCCACTTCTCTGCTCCACCAGAAGTTGCGCTTTTTGAGGCGGTGGTTCTGAGCTTTCGTTACTCTGGCGACCAGTGACGGAGCGAGAATGTTGAAGCTTGGGGAGCCGCGACCTGTAGCGAAATTGCGCAGAATCTTGAGGAGAAGGGATCAAGAAAGAAACCGGGGGTGGAACAGAATGATAGACATCTTTATTTGTGAACGCAGCCCTGCAGTGGCAATTCGTGTCGCCGATCTGTGTATATTGTGCATGCAGTGGACAAATGTCCCCTGACCCAGTGTTGACAATTGAAGCAAATACTGTTGGCTAATGTAACCCTACGCCGAGCACTGCACGTCTGCTTAATCTGGCCGTGAAAAGAAAAGGAAAATTTGTCGAGTTGTACTTTCGGAAAACGCAGAACAGCTGGCTAACATAAAAATGTACTTGGTTGTTTAATTTCACACTTGAAGGGCGAGGGCAGGCACTCCAGAGATGCAACCGTTTGTTCCAAGTAATTAAAAAGTCAAGTGCATCCCATAGTACGTCCTCTTTGAGGAACTTAAGTGAATTTAAAAAATATACTTTCGCTCATAAAATAATCTCATATATCAGAGAGGAATGACAGATCCTATTGCAATTTATATTTCAAGGGGTGGGGGGGGAAAAGCACAACGCTATCCACAGACGGACGGATTTGGCGCCACAGACGTCGTGCCCTTCATGTTTTAAAACGATTTCCCTCCCTCGGAACTTATAGAATTTCGACGTATCTAACTGAATTAGAAAGTCTTTGATGAACATGTGACTCGCGACGCAGCACCGGAAATGTAAATCTCTCTTTTCAAAGGCAACTGTGAAGTTTTACACGTCTCCTTGCCTTCAAACGTTAATTACTTGACCTTCAGACGGCAACATGATACATATTTTACCACGCTACATAGAAGAAATATACCACCGTCGCTCGCTACCATTTTTGAGCACATAAAGGACTGCTAAAGTCGAAGAAATAATGAATGCTTTCTGGATCCGTATTCGAAACCTGAATGAGGTTAGCTAAGCGTTTTTCTTTTCATCTCAGGTGCGTGTCAACAAGGAGCAGGACCATATCCTGATCAGCCCAAGAGGTCTGTCTTTTGCCGAGGTCACCGCTGCCACTTTGGTAAGTGAATCGAAATTGTAAGTAGTAGGAATTAAACAAAAGGCAAAAATTTTAAAAAAATACGCCTTTTGTTGCCACGACGACCGGATTTTGATGATGCTTGCGACTTTGTTGGGGTCGAAGTGCAGAGCAGCGACGAGAAAAGTTTTACTTGGGTGCAGTTTCACACTCGATGGAAGGGCAGGCATGTGTCGACCCCGCTACGTTCATGGTTCAGTGCCGCTGTAATCGGGATTTTTAGTCTCAACTATTCACTGAAATGTCCTCGCATGTGCGAAAGGAGAACGACAGTGGCCAATGTACTTTTCAGCCGCTCATTTAGATCACTAAAACCCCAAACCACAGACTCGGCGATGTCATGTGCAAGCACACCAGGCCCCGCCTCCTAAAGGCGCATGCAAGATGGACTCTATATTTGGCTCTTTTCCCCTCCATTTTATGCTTTTATCATTGCTCACTGTGTAAAAGCATTTCAGAAGCCAAAATACATCGCGTTTTGTTTGACGCTGACGTTTTGTTTCAGGTGAAAGTGAACATGATCGGCGACGTCGTGGACCAGGGCTCAACCGACTTGGGCATCGACCACTTTGGATTCGCCCCTCACGCCGCCATCTACGCCATGCGGCCCGACTTGAAATGCATCGTCCACGCCCACACGCCCGCTACGGCTGCCGTGAGTCGCCCGCGCGGCTAAGCTTACCGCTCAGGGGCTCGCCGTGATGCTCTTTTCATGTCGTTTTGTTTGCCATAAACTTTAAAGCCGGGCCGTAAAAATTCACAGCATGCGACGGACGCGACCGGCAAGGCTTTTTATGTGATTGCACAAACGTGTCTCTGTTTCGACGCGGCGGCGCCGACACCGTGTTGTTTATGCTCACAGGTGTCGTCCATGAAGTGCGGAATCCTGCCAATTTCCCAGGAGGCCTTGCTCCTCGGAGACGTGAGCTGCTTCGGTTACCATGGCAGCCTGGATAATCGAGAGGAGAAGGTGGAGTTTCAGAAAGCTCTGGGACCCACTGCCAAGGTACTGTCAAGTTGAGAGACTCCATTAGTGAAAGGAGCTTTTTTTATTTTATTTATTTTTTTTCGACAGCTGCTTTACCTCTCCAGTCACACCAGGTACACCTGCGGCATCTAATGAGATCCATTACAAAGAGCTCTGTCGAGAATTCTGCCTTTTGGCTACCTTATTTTTCTTTCAGTCACTTCAATTTCTACACTACTGCCACCTGCAATAATAAAAATGCCACAGGAAGTGAGTATTTGCGATACAGGGCTTTTATTACCTAATCTCGGAACATTACGAGCTGTATCTCATAAAAATACTTTATTTTTGTCATAGTTTGAGTTATTTTTCCATCATATTAAATCTAAATAAAACGACCAACCCCGGCTCAGATTCGGGAAAAAGGTGAGCGGTGATTGTTCGTTACCCACGCCCTGAGAAACGGCAATGTCATTTTCGGGCAAGAGCAAGTGGCAAAATAGCTGCCCCCCCCCACCCCCCCCGAGATGAACAACTTGACTCATATTTCACATACACAATATTAATCATGGGGCAGCTTTATTTTGTTTGTTGTTTTATTTTGAAATTTGATGCTGTCCCACGTGGCATCATTCATAATCGTGGTTTGAAGTTTTCTACCACAAATGGGGGGCGGCTTCCCAAAAAGATTAATTCATTTGCTTAAAACATAATTATTCATGGGCGGCCCGGTAGTCCAGTGGTTAGCACGTGGGCTTCACAGTGCAGAGGTACCGGGTTCGATTCCAGCTCCGGCCTCCCTGTGTGGAGTTTGCATGTTCTCCCCGGGCCTGCGTGGGTTTTCTCCGGGTGCTCCGGTTTCCTCCCACATTCCAAAAACATGCGTGGCAGGCTGATTGAACACTCTAAATTGTCCCTAGGTGTGAGTGTGAGTGCGAATGGTTGTCCGTTTCTGTGTGCCCTGCGATTGGCTGGCAACCGATTCAGGGTGTCCCCCGCCTACTGCCCGGGGACAGCTGGGATAGGCTCCAGCACCCCCCCCCCCCCCCCCCCGCGACCCTAGTGAGGATCAAGCGGCTCGGAAGATGAATGAATGAATATTAATCATAATGTGTTGAAACTTGTGGAGGTACATAGAAAAAATTGTTGTTAAGAAAATTTGGGGTTGACTTCATCTTTTCGACTTAAAAATTAAAAAGTCCTCATATTACAAACTCAACATCCTTTCTGCAATTGGGTTTAAAGAATTTCTGTTGTATTTTCCAGGTGATGATGCTAAGGAACCACGGGTTGCTTGCTTTGGGAGAAACCGTAGAGGAAGCCTTCCACTACATGTACCGCTCACAGCAAGCGTGTGAAATCCAAGTACGTTGAATGACGTCGTGACAGCACAGTGAGGGACGCAAGTATTTGGACAGTGACAGAATTGTTTTGACGTACGCTCGCTTGGACTTACCTTGCGACTGTTTTTTTTTTTTTGCTCAAAATGTGGCCTCCACTCTTATCCAATCGATGTCTTCTGTGACATGTTACCAGTTCGTTGTGGTCTGACTCGCTTTTAGGTGCAGGCGCTGGCGTGCTCGGGCGGCGTGGACAACCTGCTGCTGCTGGACAAAGAGAAGTTCAAACCTCTTACGCAGGGAGTGGCCGCTGCCGGGGTGCCCGTGAGCAACGATTTCAAGTGGAAAGTGGGAGAGGCCGAATTCGAGTCCCTGATGAGGATGCTGGACAACCTCGTGAGTGACTTTTTTTTTTTTTTCGCCGGGCGTATTTAATCCCACCTAATGTTCGGTTCCATCTGTACTCGTGCGCTACTGATGGACAGCCGAGGCAGTTGAGCGCGCTGCGGCTGCGGGAGCCGTCCGCCCACCCTTCGCCAGGCGTAGGCACCAGATGACAAAGCTAACAGCGGGTGCAAGCAGCACAACTAAGCGACCACGCAGTCGCTTAAGGGACTAGATTTAGCGTGCCCTGTTGCTGCAAGGGATTTAGTGACTGCTCAAGAGACTTATCGATGCCGTCGGCTTAGCCAACAGCTCAGGTGGTTAGAGGATCGCGTTACGTCCTGTAGCATGAAGATGATTTATCACTGCAGCTGTGGAGATGACACACCGTCTACCAAAATCTCAACTGTTCACATCGAAAGTAGGAAACCGCCTCCATATTTTCATTTTCAGCCGTAGCTCAAACGGCCAGACCTCCCTTACAGTGTACAAAGGACATAAGGAAGGAGCAGAGAATATTGTGAGAAGGAAGCGGCGGTATTTCAAGGTAAAAGGTAGTTGGAAAAAGAAAGCGCTTATCGCAATGTAGGCACCCTTTTTTCGGATCTCATTCAATCTATACAAGACATATTTGGGATATTTTCTACCACACATATTTCCTGGTACATTAGAAATGTCAGGGGAAATCCTTTTATATTTGACCGCATATCTCAGGGGTGTCAAACTCATTTTAGTCGCAGGCCAATTTGGACTTACGGCTCCCCTCGGAGGGCCGATATGACAGTCAAACCACAAAATGATTAATTGTACACAACAAATGAATAGATTACTATTTTTCAAATCAGTTAAGTTAATTATAATAATTTGTTAAATTATTCTCGCAAAATCTCAACAATATTTATTACACATTAAAATTTGACATTTCGGGACAGGTTTTAGCAAGTTGACACGCATGATTTGCTTTTGCGGGCCACATAAAATGACCCGGCGGGCCGGATATGGCCCCCAGGCCTTGAGTTTGACACAGGCGCTATAAGTGGTGTTTTTCAATATTCCGACACGTGACGGCAGTTTGACAAACATCCCTGTAATGACTTTTACACCGTTTATTTGTGAAAGGCCTTTGAGGGAATAATCGGCCCGACGTTCAGCTTTGGTTTCTCCACAGGGATACAGAACAGGCCACTCGTACAGAAACCCCATCGTCCGAGAAAAGCCCCGATCCAAGAACGACGTTGAAATCCCCGCCACAGTGTCCGCGATCGCATCAGATGACGACGGCGAGGCGGCGGCACTGCGTAGCCCCTTCACGTTTATGGCGCAGAGGCAGCAGCGGGAGCGGACGCGCTGGCTGACATCGCCCAACAGCTACTTGAGAGTGAACGTGCCCGAACGCTCGCCCAGCGGAGACGTCAGCCCCAGAACCAAAACGATGGTGAGTAGAGTCTACATGCATACCTTTTGATGAGGGAGTTGGGGCACGATGAAGCAGCTGGGAACGCCTCTGCCTCCCAGTCGAGAGGTTCTGGTTTTGAGTCTTGGCTCGGGCATTCCTGCGGGGAGATTGCAGGTTGAAGTAGAGTGTGCGGTCCAGAAGTAAGCATGCTGCATTTGAGTCTTACTCGGGTGAAACATAAATGTTGAATAAAGTATTACTCTTTCCCCAGTTCCAAGCCATTCAATTAAAAAAATGATCCCCCACCATGCAAAAATTCCAACAAAGGCCCATTCAGAATGCTCAAGAAAAGAGCCTCTCTGCCTCCAAAAACCTTGATTCAACGCAGTTACTAAAAGAAGCATCTTCCCTCGAGCTTCTTCGGGGTTGCATTTTTGTTCAACCCTTTCTTCACACTCAACTGTCCTTGAATGAACTCTGGTTATTTCAGTCAGGATTTGGCCGAGGTAGATTTCTGTCAACTACATTTAAATTCCCTCTTATTTTGTAGAATTCTGCTTCATTCGCATCCATCATTCCTGTAATATCCCCCACGGGATGTTGTCAACTTTGAAAATTCCTTGGGGAGGAAAAAAAAATCTGACTGCCTCAACAAATTATGTTTTGCCAGTGCTTTTGAAAAACGTTCACAATTTGAGTGCAACAGACTGCCGGGCTCTCTCACCTTCAGCTTTTTCAATCTCGTGTGAGCGACGTGAAGTAAAAGACAAGTCGGCAGACCGCGTTGACGGAACAGGACAATAAAATGACTTCAAGTGGAGCAGCCAGACCATTGAGAATGCCAATAACCAAGACGGGAGGAAACAAAGACGGGTGAATCGGACAAAAGGTGTGAATGAGCTGTGTCATTTGGCTGCCATCCAGTTCATTGTGTCCGTTCGCCCCTCACCCGCTGAAAGAGATTCCAGCGACCCTCACTCACACAGTGAGAAAGAAGCACGACAGGAAATGGACTGACGAGGTCTTTTGGATTAGCCTGCCATCTTGTGGACAACTGTGGAAATTCTGTATTGTCTTCTCATTAGGGTGAGCTGTACACACAGGACTGACCGGTTGGCAGAAAATCTCAGGGCGCCTTCAGCCAAACGAGCTTTCAAACTCACAGTCAGACAATTTGGAATTTTTCCACGAACCAAACGAGTATGCTGTCGTGGTGGGAGGGAAGTGGACAACATGCAAACTCCACACAGAAAGCCAAGTGCCAAGATTCGAACACAGAACTTTCGCAGCTGTGAGGCAGACTTGCAAAGCACAAAATATAGGAGGGCGGGTTGGAATAACGCTTCTTGTTGTGTTTTTGTTTGTGGGTTGTTTTTTTTTTCCCCTCCCCAAACACCTCTCAGTGTGTCGTCTAATTAAATCGATTACTCCAACAGCGACACAGCTGGGCTAAAGGAGAGTCAAAAACGTCTTGTATTTAAAACGGAGTAAACACCAATTAGCATCGTGCAGCTTTCAAATGATTTGTTTGTTTCTCAGTGGATGAAGTCATCCGAACCGGGCAAAAGCATCGGCACCCCCATTAAGATTGAAGATCCCAACCAATTTGTGCCTCTCAACACGGATCCCACAGAAGTGCTGCACAAGAGGAATCGGGTGAGTCATTGTGCAGCATTGCCCAAGTCGTTGCTTAGCAATTTTGGAAAACAGAAACAAACAAACATTCAACAAACACGAACCTACTTGACTTAAATTTCAAACAGACATCAAGAAGCAATCCCATTGCAATTTTCTTTTTTTTTTATGTTGTGACAGCAAGCTAAGATGACTCAGGCGGTTCATGTTATTAGGCTAAAGAAATACAAAATGAGAGCACTCACCGGGAGCTGCTGTCGGTCCAGATGCTCACAATGCAGACTAATCAGCCAGGCCAACTCTAGCTCTGGATGTCAATCACTAGGCCACGCCCCTAAATAGGTACATAAGAATACAGTGCGTTCGGTAATTGCGTTTCATTAGAACGGCCTATTTCTACACATTCCCTCTTATTATTTTTTGGTACATTTCTATTGTTCCATTGTTATTGATTAAAAACGGAACAAAAATTGGAAAGGCATTCATTTCAATGGGGGAAACGGATTTAATGTTATAGACATTAAACCCAAAGTCCAACCGCCACTGTCACTCTATTAATTCAGATAAAAGAGCAGCACAGAGGCGACCAGATGACATCCGGTCCCAAGTCCCATTTACTGGCGGGCATCGTTGTGGACACCATCCCAGGACCGGTGAGTGCACATTTTTTCTTTGGTTGTTCGCGCAATCCGACACTCTCCCGTTCTTGTGCAGGCTTTCATCATGGAGGATGAGGAACACACTCGCTCGCTTCCGCCCAATCCTTTCAACCATTTGACGGAGGAGGTGCTTGAGGAGTATAAGAGCCTGGTGGAGCGGAAGCGACTCGGCCAAGACGGTACTTATTTTAAAAAAAAAAAAAGATGTCTACCTGCTGTGTTTTTTCCACTTCAAAGTGTGAGTGCGCACAAGAAATGATTGAATTGGTCTAATATCCAACAGGAGTGTCCAAACTTTCTTCATGTGCTTTTCTTCCTGTAGCATTTCTATGCAATTCAAAATCTTAGTAGGGGGTTGCCAAAATTAATCCCGTTTTTTTTTCCCCCTTCGCTAATGCCGCAGGACACTGAAAAAAAATGGACGGTGGGTCGCAAATGACAGGCAAGCCGTAGTTGGGATCTACAACGATTTAGTCAGTACAGGCGAGGCAAAGCGCCCATATTTGATTTAGCACATTTCACAGAAGCTAACTCAATGTGCTTCAGATACTTACAAACAATAGGCTGTGGACAACATTAAAAAGCAAAGTAGAGAAATTAAAAGGAGCTTCCTAAAACTACTTGAAAAATGTACAGAACAAGAACATGATTTGGCGTGTTGGGGAGTGGCCACTATAGAAATGTTCTGCAAGCATAGTTTTAAAAGTTTGAAAATAATTTACACGCCGGGCTAACTTCAGTTTGCATCGTTTTCCTTTTGTGTGCAGCGTAACAGCTAAATGCTGCTTCACCATGTTTGCTTTTAACTCTGCGCTCCACGAACTGACCTTACTCTGCTAGCATTTCTTTAAAAAAAATCTAAGCCATTCTCCGATCTGTAGACCAGTAGCATTATTTAAAAATCTATTGTACGTTGTGACGGCTGGATTGTGATCATATAAGTGATGAAAATTTAAGAAATCACGTGTCGTTTCCAGAAGACGAAGACGCAACCGATGCGGACGAGATGACCACGTTCGATGGGTCCACAATCTCACTCTCGCTCTCTCCCATCATGACACCAACCAAGCTAGGTAGGCCAACAACCACCCAAAGGCGTTTTTTCCAGTGTCGCCATGAATGTATATGAATGCAAGATTGTATGGGAATTTAATCGGCAAAACTCTTGACGGTTGTTACTATTTCTGATATCGGTTGAGTTTTGGATCTCGTGAGATGATGTTTTTTTTTTTTTTTCTGATTGTGCTGCACTCACCAACAGACTCGATACCCAACGGGAAAGATCACTTGTCCGATCCGGATGAGGACTTGAGCCTGGAGGTTTCCAAGTTGAGCGCGAGCGCTTCGGAATCTCTGGACATCTCCACGGGCGCTCAAAACGAGACCCCGGAGTGCCAGAGCAAGACAAAGAAGAAGAAGAACAAGTTCCGCACGCCTTCCTTCCTGAAGAAGAGCAAGAAGAAGGAGAAATGTCAGGCGTCTACGCATTAACGCCAAAAACAATCATTTCGGAATGCAAATGAGGGGACGGAGATAAGCCAAGATTTGAATGCTTGTGCGTTTGTATGAATTGGCGTCGAAGAGACAAACTTGTGAAGTTCTGAGGATTTTTTTCCCTTTTTGCACAAATCCCTCGTATGAATGTATGGAAACGGGCGCAGCCGCGGCGTAATAATTGCCACTAATATACAGTCTGCGGCCTTCAAAACAAGTACGATTTATATCTTAAAAGACGGAAGCGATTAATAAGCTCGTGTTGCTCTGTCACGGGGTTCGGGAACCTTCGCTTGACGGGACAATCGTGCCTCTCCCCCCCAAAAAAGATTGCGAAGGAATTATGGTCAAAAAATGTTATCAATTGAGAGCTCATTTTTAAATCATATGGTTTTACTCAGAAAATGAAGATATTTGGTCTCGGAATATTTCGGCTTCGTACTAAATTTCATGAATCTTTTCCAATTATATGCCAATTTGATTCTGGTGAAGTTACAAAAAAAAATTAATCGACTTAGTTCTCAAACAGTTATGTCTTTTAAAGTTGATATTTTATTGTCAGCAATTGAAAACAATTTCACACTTATTCTCATCCAATAAAAAAAACAGAAAAAGAAATGCACGTTATTTCAACAGAATTGTCTGAAAAGTAACTTTTTTTAAACTTTAGTTTCAAGATTAGTCTATTTTTCTTGTGAAATTAAAATGTTTTCCCATTTTAATATGACGACTTCAGTCTGTGTTTTATTCTTAACTTCTCAAAAATATTTGTAGTCTAACCAAATTAACATTCAACTTTTAAAACTTTCTAATAAGAATAATATTTCTTGATTCTTCACCATTTCTTTTTTGGCAGAATAACTTTTTATGACATGGAGGGCTGAAACATGCAGTAATATCATATATATAAATATATGTAAAACCAAAGAAAAATCGTAATTTCCCGATGCTTAAGTAACAATATTTATAACAAACATTTGCTCAAGTGTGTCATAAATGCAGTTTTTCGGGAAAAGGTTCCCCAGCCCCCGCTTTCTATCCTCGCTATATTACATAATTGTGTGCTGTCGTTCAATTGAATATTTACCTACTTAAAAAAAAAAAACTGAGGAGCTCTATGAAGTAATACTTGTCATACAATATGCTGCTTTATTGTTCTGACTATGTGTAACAAAGCAACGAGGCTTTTGTTGTTGTTGTTTGCAGTACAATGTGAAGAATGTGTCAACCCAAAGGGAGCGAGTTGCTTTTGTAAATACGTTTTTGTTACACTCAAACTATGAAACGTTTTCAAATGTGACAGTACAATCCTAATACAGTACGTCGTTTTTAACAACTCTTTTTATTCTTCTTTGTTTTTGTTTTTTTTTTAAGATGATTCACATGTTCTGAGCAGGCACTGTTATTTGTTTGTGTGCGTATATTTGGACACGGTCATACCACTTTTTGAAATGTATTTGGTGTTGGTAAAAAAGTGCAAACACATGCGGTATGAAATAAAGCTTTTGAGAAAGACGGGCGGCAGCTTTTGTCACTTTTTGGACTGCGGATGCTTGTCGTGGTTGAACTCAATTGTCATAAAATATGGATGTTTTTTGAAAAAAATTGCTTTAAGTGTTCATGCATATTCTCGGAGAATAAATACAAAATATCAAATCTGATATTTTGCATGTCAAAATTACACATTTGTGTCATAGGATTTTGATACAAAGTGCAGTTTTCTCATAATATTACAATTAAGCGCTCCTAAAATTCAACACTTGTCTCGTCATTACATCATTCTCACAAAAAGTGAAAAATTGCATTCTCGAATTTATTATTATTATTTTAAATTGACACGTTCTGAGTGTTTGTGTCCTTACATTTTTTCCATTGTATCACTTTTTCAAGCATATTTGATGCAAATTACTGCGTAAACGCCTCAGATAGAAATAAAGCTTACAACAACTCTTTTTTTTCCTCTCTCTGATGTTTATTTTTATTGATCTTTCCGAAGCCCCCTGAAACAAATGTGGAGTTATAATTGGCTGCGCGAGGCGGTATAATCGGCCCCGTCGCCATGATATGAATGGCTCGTTGTCATGGTAATGCAACTCAGAGGGGTCTGCGGAGACAAAGAAGGGATTTGGTGTCTCCAACAGGTGTTCCATTTGGGGGGAGGGGGGAGGTATAGATCCCCCCCCTCCTCCCCCGCCGCCTATGCACAATATGACATAAGGAAGAGATACGAACACCGCGATGCAATTAAAAGGAAGCGCATATGCTTTTGAGGATGGCACGTTTCCTTCTGAGGTGCTTTTTGCTTGAGTTTGGGGGTTCGAAAAACAACGTCGGGGACACTTGTGGAGGACAAAAGCTGCGTAGGGAGCAGGTGATGCACGTCTGGACGCTTGGGGGGGGGTGGGGGTGCAAACGCCGCCGTGACCTCGGGGCAAAGTGCAACCATTGTCTCCCAACAACAGCCCAACAACAAGATAACGTCTGGAGAGCAGGACTGGAAACATTATGTTATGTTATGTGCATAGTTTGATGAGTGCACGGTGGATATAAAAAGTCTGCAAGGTCCTGTTCCCATGCCTGTTTTTTGTCATGTGGAAAAAAAAAGAGAGAGAGAGAGACAGTAATATGTAACTTCGACTATGCTGTAACCTGTATAACTCAATTAAAAAAAAGGAAATATTTTGAAAAGAAAGCAAGTCTATATATATATATATATATATATATATATATATATATATATATTACACATTTATATTTATATATATATATGGGCGGCCCGGTAGCCCAGTGGTTAGCACGTCGGCTTCACACTGCAGAGGTACCGGGTTCGATTCCAGCTCCGGCCTCCCTGTGTGGAGTTTGCATGTCCTCCCTGGGCCTGCGTGGGTTTTCTCCGGGTGCTCCGGTTTCCTCCCACATTCCAAAAACATGCGTGGCAGGCTGATTGGACGCTCTAAATTGTCCCTAGGTGTGAGTGTGAGTGCGAATGGTTGTTCGTTTCTGTGTGCCCTGTGATTGGCTGGCAACCGATTCAGGGTGTCCCCCGCCTACTGCCCGAAGACAGCTGGGATGGGCTCCAGCACCCCCCGCGACCCTAGTGAGGATCAAGCGGTACGGAAGATGAATGAATGAATGAATGTACATATAACGGAGATACGGTGGGTGCATAAGTGTGCACACCCCGCGTGTTTACAATCAGCTACCTGGATTTTAAAGCACGTCTGATTAATATTGAATCAAGTTCACATCTTCTAGTAGGATTTTCCTGACATTGGTTTTTATTTCATTTTATTTATTTGTTTTTGGACCTGAAAGCAAATTGGGCCGTCTTTTTATTTCGCAATTGTACAACTACAGTAACGCAGTTGTTTCGTCCCCCCCCCCCCCCCCCAAAATGAGTTGTACAAGTCATAGGCCCGATTTAAAAAAAAAAAAAAAAGATTTATCTTGGTGTTATTTGAATATATTTGAAAAAAATAGGCATTTGAACAGGGGTGTGCAGACTTTTTCCTCATTAACAAAACATCAATTTTGGTTCTTGTTTATGTGGGAGACCGAAACGGATTAACGGCTTCCCCATTCATTTCAATGAGAGACAAGTGTCTGCTCCCTGACAAGTTCCCCAAATCACGCGCGCACGCACACACCAACTTTGACTTTGCCTAGTGTGTGATAGTCAAGCCACTTTTGTAATCCTCCAGCTTTTCAGATTACTCCACTTGGGGTCACACATTCTACAGCCGTGCTGCGACGGGCCGCTTGTGTACAGCACCCAGAACCCGACCAGGCGTCTGATATAGACCAGCACTCCCAAGCACCCAGCACCCCCCCCCCCCCCTTTCAGAGAGGTTGTCACTCTCTCACAGGCGTCCGTTACAGGGTGGGCCACATCTGCAGCAGGCCGGCCATCTGCACCTATTGTCTGCCGGCCTGCCCGGGACCGCCACGCATGGCTGGCCTTGTAAAGACCCCCAGAGACGAGACAACCCCCTCTTACCCCTACCCTCCGACTACCTCCCTGTCCCCCCTTCCTCGGCTGGCAAAAAGATGACTTCTTAATCACCAGCCGAGTGTTTTGCAAAGACACGAGGCAGGCGCGTTCGAGGCGAGTTGCTTGGCAATCAGCCGCGAAACGTTCGGCCTGGGTTCGAAGTTGACGCGACGTGGTGTGCAAGTGCTTTTATTGTTGATTGGCTGGAGAAGTCACAAGGGGCGGGGGCCGAGGGCGAGAACGCACCCCCCAAAAATGACTCGAACACGTGACGGCATGGGAAATGAAGCAAAAGTGAAGAATGCTGTCAGTGAGTCAGCACATCTTAAAATGTCTTTTTGCTAATTCATTGAGTAGAATTTGTTATTTTATGACATTTTTGTTGTCTTTGCTTTTGACTGCCTTTAGCGTTTTTGTTTGGATGTGCTTATAAGTGTTGTGTCAAGCACATTAAGTTGTCTTGTGCATGAGATGTGCTATCTAAAAAAGCTGCGCTGCCTTGCCTAAACACGATAATACAGAATTATTTAACACATCAATAACGTCGTGCATAAAGAAGAATAATTAAAATAATATTGTAATATGACAATATACCGTCATTTATCATGTTATCGCGAGAAAATGGTCACAATCTGAGAATATGTTGCTGAAGGCGGATATAAAAAGTCGACACACCCCCAGCTCAAACGGCAGATTTTCACAATATAAAAATGAGACCAAAATAAGAAACTTATTTGAAAACACATTTTAAAAGGCGAGAAGAAACTAAACAGATTAAATAATGTGGTTGCACAAGTATGCACCCCCTCTCCTAACTTGGAGATGATCGTGTTCAGAATCAACCAATCATATTCAAACTCGCGTTAAAGAGAAGTCACCCGGTATCTGACACCATTTAAAGTGCCTGCGATTAATTCCAAACGAATTTCAGATGTTTTAGTGGGCTTTTCCTGGCATGCTTCCCCCCCCCCCCCTTTTTTTAGGCAGAACACTTAAGGTTTTGTGCTGACACCGATTGCTACTTGGGACTATTTTATGTTACAATTGTGCAGTCTGAAGATCTCAATAGCCCCCCCCCCCCCCTTTGGAAAATGCGTTTCCAATTTGAGTTTCTGAGGTTTATGGGTCACATCAATGGTGGCGGAAGCTTTGAGATGATATATTTTGGTCTCATTTTTCTTTACATCACAAAAACCTGGCATTTGAACCAGGGTGGGTATCGTCTTAAGTTGCCTTAACTAGTGAGAACAAAGCGCACTGGTACATGGAACTTGATATACTGGAACTGGATATACTAGTAGGCTCTAGTAGCGGAATAAACTTTATTAGTCGGAAACAGTCGTTCTACTAATGTGTTGAACTGTCAGACTGGTGAAGGCAAAAAGTGTGCGCCAGTAAATAGGGATTACATTGGGTATCGAGGATATGGAATAGACGGCCAAAGCTTGATGTGTTTTGGGAGAAATAAAATGCAAATGATGTTTTGCGATAAATCCAATCCGTCAGCTCCCCTCCCTTCTGCTGCATTGATCATGAGGATGTGTTCTGTGGCCCAGTTGACAATGGATGCGGCGTGCACGCGTTCAGTGGGAGGGATTATCCACCAAGTAGGGCAAGTGGCTGAGGCTAAGAACTGCAATTGCATCCAGCTTCAGACATCCGCTCGTTGCGCACGCGGACGACGAGCCGGGGGCCGCTTCTTCGCCCCAGTCACGACGAATAACACCTCAACCGAAATGGTCAAGTACGCGGGACAACAACGCCAGAACGACGAGCGGAAAAAGCAGGGGCCGGTGTCGGAGCGCGGTGCGTTCAAGGACCCGCGGGATTCGGGAAACGTGTCCGACTGTTCGCTGGGCGACGCGTCGGACGCCATGGATACGTTCATGAAGAACGTGCAAGTGCTGCTGGACGCCGCGCACTACATCGAGAGCGTGGATAAGAACAGCGGAAGTAAGTGGGATATACGTGCGGCGAAGAGACGCGGCTGTGTGCGTGCAGTGAACGCGCCACGGTCGGATCCCGGGGCAGACAACAAAAGAGGCGACGCGCACGGCACAACGCAGGGCCGTGGATAACCCTTTCCCTCCTCCCCCTCGCGGTGCCTGCGTCTTGTGGGAGTAATAGCACTAATCATAAATGAAGCCAACGGTAAATAATGCTAAATTCGGAGATCATGCATCGCTCTTGATCACAGTTGGTGCGTTTTTTATGCGGTTGTTACGATCTGCCCCCATTTTAAAACGCAGGCCAGGAGAGCTAAAGCGCGAGTTTTAATCTTCGTGCATACACGCACCATCAATTTACGTCGTTTTTTTCAAACATGTTAAATACGACACCGATGGCCTTTTCTGATTAATTAATCATTACGGTGCATCTGCTCCACCTATTTGCTTAATAAATATACAAAACGACTATGTCCTATTGCTAAAGGTATTGTTTGGTACTTATTATGAATTATAAATACCGGTTATCACTTTCGGGGCCAAGCTTCCTTGCATGTGTTATTCACATGGTTTCCACATGGAACATATTGGAGCCTCCTGATTGGCCTGGCACTCTTGTTCACCACCACCGTTAACCAATCAGACGTGCGTTCAAGCGTGACGTTGACGTGGCACCGGAAAAAAAGCATTTTGGGATTTGTATGATTTCACGCTCTGGCACATAGAGAGTGAAATGGCGGATGAAATTGTGTATTTTTCCCCCACATTGTTATTTGGACTAATATTGAATGTTAATATCGGGAAGGAACATTTAATCACCTCTTACATTGTAAATTTGCTGAGAATTTAGGTCAGGGCACACATGCTAATGCTATTAGATAACTATGTAGGTGGATATGTGTCAGACTGAGTTATATATGAACTTGTAAAGTCCGATTTTTTTTTTAACGACACAGAATGTGAGCATGGTTATGCTTCCACGTACCCTGCCAATGATCTGGCACACCCACAGAAACATCGTAAATTCAACAAGAACAGGAAACTGGACAATATTCACAACAGGTGGGTTCAATAAACAGCATATTACAATTATTAAACAGCCAATGTTCAATACACCAAAGGTAAATAATTCGCTTTTTTGAAGAAATAAAAATCTGTTTAGTGCCCGATTTTTCATGAGCTGAACACAAGGACTTCTTTCAGACATTGTTCACAAATCTGTGTAAATCTATTTTGTGTATTAGATACTAAATTATAAAATGGATTGCCTTGACATAATAGGATTGCTCGTCATGAATTGTCAGTTATGGTGTATTGTATCATTGTATCAATATTTGACTTTTTAAAAACATATTTTGTTTCTTTTTTTTTCTTCAAAATCAATCCTCTTAGCTTTTGTTTCTATTATTTGTCTCAGTATTAGAGTTTCCGATTTTCTAATGTTCTACATATTTGTAACCACTGCAGGTCAGCCCACAATGAATTGGAAAAGAATAGGTGAGTAATGAAAGATTAAAGCAAATTTCCTGTATGAATGTAGTTGTTTTTCCTACATATGACAAATACATGTATTCTGACAAGTCGCGTAAATTGTAAGTATCACTGTAATGACATCCTGAACAAGGACATGGTTGCCCACAGCTTTCAAATTCACCTTTGAAGAGGCGTAGCCTTGAGCAGTGTGTTCACGCCCCCTCGGTTAGTGAGTGACACAGTTCCTGGAGGACTTGCAGACATTTCCCCAGTCAGCAAATGTGCAGCATCTGTTCCCAGACAACGCGACTCCTTCCTGAAGCACGCCCTCGTCCCTCCGGTGCGGGACGAGGCGGCCGTAGCTGTGAGCAGACAACAAATGTCAGGATGCGTTTGTGTCCAAAATTAAATGGCCAGTTAATGTTTGCAAAACAAATCAATTGTGGGGCAGGAGGGAGAGAAATGTTTCTTTGAGAACGATTACATCACAGCTTGACCTATATACAGGACTACATTTTTTTCATTACCGGTAGCGGTACTGTACAGTTGATACCATGCATTTTTGTACCCGATTGTACATACAGGAATTATAGAAACCAATATCATACAAAAATGTCCTAAGAGCACACCACTTTGCCACATACATACAGAATCATACAAGATGTGGATTAATAAATACGTGAACACAATTTGCTTCTTGAACAGTTATGCTCTGACCAACCAATCAGAGCGCAGAACATTCTGATGTCATAAAGGGCCGGCACTCTGGCCCTGTGAGGATGCGTTTGAAATCTGGTTAAACAAACAGTCCAGTTGCTAATACATTTCAAGTTACATAAACCATCCGAAAGACGGGGGCAGATAAGTCTGACATGGCAACATCGACTGCAATCTAATTGGACAAAAAACAAATCTTAAGATCTTGAAATTGGACGAAATGAACGGCTTGCCACTGTCTGGTGCACTCTTGGATCAGCATTAATGTAACCGTATGTTTTGTTTTGAATTTGTGCGCTGTTGCATCGATTATTTTGGTTATCATATTACGCTGTGACCGTGACCGGAAAATTAACTTCCTGTTTGTGTGTTTGTGCAACCCTCCCCCCGACCCACAGACGAGCGCATCTCCGCCTATGCTTGGAAAGGTTGAAGTCGCTCATCCCTCTCGGGCCAGACTGCAGTCGGCACACCACGCTGGGACTCCTTAACAAGGCCAAAGTGCACATCAAGGTGTGGTTGTATTTTTAAGAAGCGTTGCACTGTCAAGACACTAAGATTTGGATTGTTTTCAATATTGAGCCACAATATTAGGTAAATTAGCACATCTCAGACGATCCAACACAAGAGGGTTTGGGTGGGGGGTAGTTTCCCGTGACCTTCCTGCTGCACACTCTTGCGTATAGTGGAGAGTGAATGCATCATCAACACACACATGGAATGTTTTAGTGGTCCCTTTCCTGTTTTGATTTTCGCTTAGTCAAGTCAAGTCAAGTCAACAGTATTTATAGAGCACTTTCAAACAGCCATCGCTGCATACAAAGTGCTGTACATGGAGCGATTTAACATATACAATAAACAGTAAGACGAATCAGTAATAAGTAATAAGTAATAAGGCGGTAGAAAGCACCAAGCAGTAAAACCAATAGCAAATCTAAGTCATGCTGAGTCAAACGCCAAAGAATACAAGTGAGTTTTGAGGAGGGATTTAAAGATGGGCAGCGAGGAGGCTTGCCGAATGTTCAGTGGGAGGTCATTCCAGAGAGATGGACCAGCAACAGAAAAGGCTCGATCCCCTCTGAGCCTCAGTTTAGTTCTTGGCACGTCTAGCAAAGACTGGTCCACAGACCTGAGGCGCCGGGCAGGTGTGTAGGGGCGTATGAGCTCAGAGAGGTAAGGTGGCGCGAGATTATTCAGAGATTTGAAAACAAAGAGGAGGATCTTAAAAATAATTCTAAAATGAATGGGGAGCCAGTGAAGGGATGCCAAAGTAGGAGTTACTGTATATGCTCCCTCTTACGAGTACCAGTCAAGAGGCGAGCAGCGGCATTCTGTACCAGCTGAAGGCGCTTGATGAAGGACTGGCTGACTCCAAAGTACAGGGCGTTGCAGTAATCGAGCCGGGATGTGACAAAGGCATGAATTACTGTCTCAAAGTGTTCATGTGAGAGGAAAGGTTTTATTTTATCTTATCTTAAATAAATCTTAAATCTTAGTGGAGATTTGAAGCTTTTGTTTGGGCAATAATAACGATGGTTAATAACAAATGGTTGCATAACGTAACGCAGACGCCATTATGTGGTTTGTCCCCTTTGATGAGGCGATTTGCGGTTGAAAATATTTACTTTGGTGGATAAAGCGTGTACAGTATGAAGTACCTCTTGAAGTCAACAGCTGGCTGTTTGAAGTCCTCAGAACGAGGTTCCGGTGTGGCGTTCTGATGTGGTTAAGTGTAGGAACTGGAGCAGGTGTGAACAGCATGCAGGGAGAGAACAAAAACACACAGCCGGCGTTATTTCAGCTACGGGAAATAGCTCGATTAGTGCTATCGTTGTCACTCACACCAGAGCCCATTCTCTACATGGCCATTTTAGAGTACTATCGCAAGTTTGGCACCCTCTAGTGGTATGCGAAAGAATCACTTAATTTAACTGTGGACGATATATTGGCTTCAGCTGTTTTGTTTTGTTTTCCCGGGTCCAGCACAGTACATTTGTTCAGAGTGTAGTATTGATGGATTTCGGATTAACGCACACGCACATTCTTGGCCCAATGCGCTCCCCTCACACCTTCTCCTCCTGGGTTTTCCTTTGAAGAAACTAGAGGAGGTGGACCGGAAGAGTCAGCACCAGCTGGACACCTTGGAGCGGGAGCAGAGGTATCTGCAGAGGCAGCTGGCCCAGCTGCAGACGCTCGGCGAAAGGGATCGCGTCCGCATGGATAGCCTGGGCTCCCCCACGGACTCTGACCGCTCCGAATCGGACCGAGGTTTGGATACAGTTACCACTACGTGCCCGGGGGCAATGGCAGCACCCTTTAATGCTTGCGTTTGTCCTTTTGTGTGTGTTTGCAGAGGAGATTGAGGTGGATGTGGAGTGCACCGATTTCTCCCTGGGAGAAATGGACAGCGTGAGTAGCGGCGGGGCCAGCGACCTGGATGACCAGAGTAGCCGGCAGAGCTCAGCCAGCGACGAGGGCTACTCCACTTGCAGCCTCAAAGTGGCCTTCTCGGCTTGAGGTCTGCCGCACTGTGCTCCTCTTCCCCCAACACTACTGTTTTATGGCTTTAAACAGGGGTGGGGAACCTACGGCAGGCGAGACACAATCCGATTCGATCTGCCATTGCAATTTTCACAACTGCATATCTACAATCGCCAACACGCGGTGAAGAATCATGGTTGGCTAACTTAAAATAGCGTACGGTCGCTAGCGAGAACAAATTGTATTCCTCCACGTGTCCAAATTCTAATTTTTTGAATAACGGTAAAATAAACACAAGCACATATTCTCTCACAACCTGCTGTGTGCTACAACTGAAACGGAGTGGTAAGCCATGTCACACGCATTCAATCGCAGATGCTACAGTACTATATAATGTGAGAATGGTGACCCCAGGTGGACAAAAATAATACCGACACCTCACATGCAGAAATAATTGATATTCTATGTAAGGCTGTCACTATCAAGTATTTTTTTACAAATGATTATTGGATTGAGAATGGCTCTAAATTATTTTAAAAAATAGTTATATCGTCACAAATTATCTAATTAATTGATTGGTTGTTGATAAATTTTGACACCTCTAATTCGGTATGAAGCCTCAAAACGTAATAAAATAACCATTTGGTCGCTGACGAGGGCCGACTGTACTGCGCAATAAAGTTTGCTGCTGTTTTTTTTCCCACACGCAAATCTTTGGCGAATCAGGCCGGAGGAATCAAAAAGGTCCCCGACACAAAAAAAGGTTCCCCACCTCTGACTTGAACAATCACCAGCCTACAGCTCCACAAACCCTCCATGTCCACCTAAAAACCAGCCTTAAGCTTGACCCCAACCTAAACCTGAATGCCTGTTGTCCCGTGACCAGCCACAATCAAAAAGAAAGGCACAAATGGGTACAAGTCTAATCTTCGATGAATCAAATGGATCCTTTTAGAAAACTGGAACGAAAAGGGGGGTGTGAAGGTCACAAATACCAGCTTGACATTTGCTCCATTTGCCTTTTAAAAAAAATGTAGCCCTTTTTCTTTGGAGGGCTGCGACGTCTGCATTCCAAAATGTGTTTGCAAACACAAAATCTGCTTTTAGTCGTCGGAGCCACAAGCATCAAAACTCTACACCTTAGTTGTTCTAATTTATTTTGCATAGTATTTATTATTTGTTGCTATATTTAATTGTGCTGCAGCTTAAGTGGTGGGAAGAAAAAAAAAAACGTTGAAAATGACGTGACCTCCCCTTGAAATGCATTACAGTGTCAGAACCTGTCATCTTTATTTTGACCCCCCATTTTAAAAGTCATAAGCTCTCCGGGACTTGTCTGAGCACAAGGTGAAAAAGCAATAAAACATCTATTTATTTTTTTAACGTCGCTTTTGTCCGTCCATAAGCTAAGGCGATTCATGTCCAACTTGGAAGACTAGTGATTTAAGTTTAAAAAAAAAAAAAGTAACAGAATTTCACAAGCTACAGTGCATGTGTGTTGAATGTTGTAATGAAAAAAAAAAACAATGTCTGTAGCATGAACAAAACACTTTTTTTATTGGATTTTTTTTTTAACGTTTAAACGGTCACCCCTTGTTGCACTGTTCCAAACCATCAAGGACCACAATAACGATGCCCATTTCCATCCATTTTCTCCCCTGCCAGTGAATCCATCAGCACCAAATTGTGTCTTAATGTGGGTGTATGACTCTTGCACAAGTCCCTGATCACCCCAACATCTGGGGAAATGTATAAAATGCACTATAAAAATAGGAATTGTGTTTGGGGGGTGGGGGAAAAAAAGCACAGCCCTGATGTTTTCTAGTGCTTGATTAGGGATTTTTTTTTTTTTTTGCAAAACATGCTGCTGGTGCCCTACTGATACTTTGTAACGGTTCCTGACGACACTCCCTGGAATCTGAATAAATCTCTTCCACCAACATGTGACCCAATTGTGTGTTGAACTTGAGCCGTTTTCCATGACGTTTGTTCCCATACTCGATGCAGATTGACCGTTTTGGCTATAACTATAAAAGCGGTTTAAAAACGATTAACTCGTGTTTTTATCTCCAACGATTTAGTTGATAAATTGAAAATAAGAAAAGTATAATTGCCTATATTTTTTAAGTGTTTGGGAAAACCTGATTGAAATACAACAAACTAATCCTTTCAGGGACAGCGGGTACTCCAGTGGCCATCTTATGTAATCAGGTTAGCATTATTGATGCATGAAAGGGTTTTAAAGAAGCTAAAGCAAGATGACTTGATTGAACCTTTCTCGATTACACCGTTAAGGACATTGTGACTCCGGCTAACAATATCACATAATAATATTACCTGCGTAAGTTTTGCTTTTGTGTCACAATATCAATTACAAAATCATCAACTATTTTACAAATAATCGTTCACAATTTATGAATAGAAAAGTAAACCCCGTTAGCGTAAAAGGTACATAATCACCAGCATCAAACGCAACCCAAGTAAAAGAGAAACGACTCACCACTTGATGGCAGATGTTAAGCGACGTAGCGTCGTTTTAAAGGCGTCGCTGTAATTCACAAAAGCATCAGTGCGTGTTAGCATTCGTGCAAGCGAGTGATGCGGAATGGCAGTGTTCATATTGCTTTTAGCGTCACGCACGAGGTAGGCCATGGGATGCTCACTGACCTGAAGTCCGGCTTGAATCGCTGACGACGTCGTCAATGCCGGCTTAAAGTCTGCAAGTGGTTCTTCCAATGATAAGAAGGCAGTCGTTTATCAAACTCAACAAATTGATGTTTATTTGACTTTTATAAATTACAGAAATTAAAAGGAGAAAGCAAAGCTAATTCACGTCATTGGCGCCGTTCTTGATCTTCTCCAAGTGAAAAAAAAGAAAGGAAAAAAAAATAAAACAGCCTGACACTGACACACCAATTCTGAGAAATGTTGAGCGTGACCCACAGTGACCTGTGGGTGGAATTAGGGCACGAGCAGCTAACTTCCTCTTTGTACATAACAAGCGACCCGATTACAAAGCAGGGCGACTTCCTATCTAATTGGAACAGCTTTTCTTCTACCTGCAAAACATTCCAAAAAACATAGTTTCAATTCGATGGTGTGCAAGTAACTGCAACTTTTTTTCCCCCCTCCTTCAATCATGTTTACACCCACACAAAAATGGACAACGCGGTTATATTCAGTATACAGCATATTTACAGGAGAGGCGGGGATCACTGCGGCATTAAATGCCTGACGTTGTATTTGGACGTGTCGTTGTACTGCGTCATGGGCTTGTCGGCGATGCCGCATGTGCCCACCCCGACTTTGCCGTTGACACTTTCTGGAGATGCAAATATGCTTCGCTTCACCTGAGGGAACAAACAAGATCATCGTGAGTAAATGGGCACGCAAACACGAGAAAAACAGTAAGATATTAAGATATGATGTTGCCCAAGAAGGATTTATTTGGTGATTGCATGTGATTGTGGTTCTCTTGGTGTTTTAATATTGTGATTATTTTATGTTGCAACACGGAGACACTATCCTGTTTTTTTTTGCAACCAAGCATGTCGTGTTTATTAAAATAAAAGTTTCCTTTGTGTCAAAGTAACGTTGATGATTGTTAGCATTGTGGATATAGCAGGGAAAATCAGACACTTTTGGAAACAACGACCTCACCTTGGCAAAGCTACATAAATCCGTTTCTACTTAGGAGGAGAACAACACGTGATTAAAACATTATTTTTAAATGAAAACCTCACCCCAAGGAAAAGCCTAAATTTTTTTAATGTATTCACTGATACCTTGTATGCTGAATATCCAGATTCATTCATTCATTCATCTTCCGAGCCGCTTGATCCTCACTAGGGTCGCGGGGGGTGCTGGAGCCTATCCCAGCTGTCTTCGGGCAGTAGGCGGGGGACACCCTGAATCGGTTTCCAGCCAATCGCAGGGCACACAGAAACGAACAACCATTCGCACTCACACTCACACCTAGGGACAATTTAGAGTGTTCAATCAGCCTGCCACGCATGTTTTTGGAATGTGGGAGGAAACCGGAGCACCCGGAGGAAACCGGAGCACCCGGAGAAAACCCACGCAGGCCCGAGGAGAGCATGCAAACTCCACACAGGGAGGCCGCAGCTGGAATCGAACCCAGTACCTCTGCACTGTGAAGCCGACGTGCTAACCACTGGACTACCGGGCCGCCCCTATCCAGATTCAAACATGACCAATTTTGCTCAATTTCACATCTTTTCACAAATCCAAAATATTGGTCAAGCCCCCATGTTATTACATTTTAATCTTTTCCGAACTGCTGCCAAATACATTTCCATCCATCCAAAGTGGGTAAAGGGATGTTACCTGTCCTTTCTTGTTCTTTGAGTAAGCTTTGTTGTTGAACTGTTGCCACTTGGACTTTTGGTCCTCTCTCTCCTGCTCCAGTTCCTTCATCCTCAACACCTTCTTCTGGGCCTTCTTCTTTTTGTATTCTCGCTGCTCGGCGATCTGCTCCTTTCTAGACTCGCAAGGAAGGCGGAGAATGCCAATTGAGCTGCTGCTGCTGCGTGGACCACGGTAGGCGGGAACACATTTTGCTCGTACCTCGATTTGTTCCTGGACAAGCCGAGGTCGTCTTCGAGGCGCCTGCGGTCCTCCACCGCTTTGAGGTTCTGCAGGGGGATGATTTCGGCGTTGCCGTAGCCGGTGAAGGTAACGGCGGCCGTGCTGTTCTCGTGGTCTATCTCCTCGATCTCGGCCTCATACACCCTGCAAAAGAGCCACGTCTGTAAGCAGGTGAGTACGGTTCACAGGTGGGCCACAATCACAAGCGACGACAGATTCATTGAGACATTCGCAGAGATTATAGGTGAGATTTCCCACGATCACCGAGGAAAGGTCAAAATAAATAAATCCTTTATTAAAAACTGAAAAAAAGTAAATAAAATGAAATGGCCAAGTATATATATTATTTTTAAACTGTATGACGTACTATCACAACAGTCACACGGTGACGACAGTGAACTAAATTTCCCGCAGCACCGATTGGACAAGCGATGTCATGTGATCATCTGCATGTGATGGTTAAGCGGGCGTGTCATGACTAATTGACATGTTGAGTCGGGTGCTTCTGAACATCAATGGCAGAGGATTAGAATGCCAATTCTCATTTCAATATTTAAAATAATTTTCAAAGGTTCGTATGCAGCATTCACATTTCTTAAGATGACTGTGGGTTTCGTTTTCCACTACATTCAAATCAAGTCTGACGCGCCCCCTATGTCAAAGGCACGTGTAAAACTAAAGGTAAGTTGAAACGGTGCTGTTTGTGGTGGTACAGGCAACACTCACTGTCCGTCCTGACTCCACACGGACAAACACTTGTCTCCCACTTTCCAGATGTGCCTGATGGGTGTCGGGGCAGTGCCATTGGCACTGGGGGCAGCTTCCGCGGGCTGCGAGGCCAAGAGGTCCTTGGTCAAGTCGATGACTTCCTGAAGGAGAAATCACAATCGAGCGTGGGGTCAGCTGTTAATTCCCAATTGTGGATTTTACTCATAACATATATGCTTCCTCATTGTAATGTTATTCGACAGTCTCCTATTTCACCAGAGTTAGAACAAGCTCGAAGGAATTTTGGAAAAGTGTCTTTTCATGGGTTTCAATGTGTTTAAGCATGTCGGAGAGTTGAAAAGTAACTAAACGTGTCTCTATTATGAAAGTTATTGTATCAAAACGGGCCGTATTTCACTCAGCGGTGCAGGTTTGCAAGTGTGTGCGCATGTAAGCGAATGCAGTTTTAATGGTCTCAAAACGTTTTTTTCTTTTCCCAAATAGATTTTCAGCAGGTCCAAAATTTTTCTTGTTGACAAGACAAGAAAAAACTGTTTGCAACCATTAAAACTGTTTGGGAATGTTTGGCGAACATCTTTTAGAGCTGTTCGCAACATTAATTGGAACCCTGACAAAAACAACATTCGCGATGTGCTCACACACAAACATTTGTCGCTAAGTGAGAGTTCACTGTGAAAAATACTATACTTCCCATTATAAACTCTTTCTGCAGCGACTCTCTGTCACTGCCGACTATGCCTTTAAACTCGTCGTGACAGACATCGAAACAAACCTGCAAGTCTTTCTGTAACTTGAGGAGATCTTCATTGTCTTGGTCGGTGGACAAGGCAACCTCAACTTGCTGTAGCTGAGCTTTGTAGCTGCCGAGCTGTTTCACCAAGTCCTCCGACATCTGCGAAACGGCATCCAACACTACAATTCACTCGCCGTGTGTCAGCTAGCTGCGTGCGTTAGCACGCAATATGGAGGACGGAAAATATGCCATTGACGATCGATTCGACGTGGTGGTTTCAGTTGGCATAAACACAGAGTCTACGCAAGGAGCTAAAACTAAAAATAAATCTTAGCTTAGGAGTCACAATTCCATAAAAAAGTTGGTTATATTTCTTAGCTTCGGCCTTCGTTCGTCGACGTCTCGCTATCACGCTGGATGCTAATGCTAACGACCGGCAGCGAAAGAGAAAAAAAAAGAAGTACACCCTTTATAATTCTGAACACAGCGTTTTCCAAAACTAAACTCACCTCTGAATGGTTGCGAATGATAAATAAAGTAAGCAAGCATTCAACTCTCACGACTTCAATAAGGCAAATAAACAATCCGCTGTGTGGAACAACAAGAATGGACGTCGTACAAGCTTGTCCTTTCGATGGAAATCTCGCGATAAGGTCCACGAATCTCGATTGAGCTCGAGGACGTCCCCAGCGGCCATGATAAGCAAAACAGTCTCAATATTTTTCCACAAATATGTTGACGATGGATCGTTTTTGAAAATGTATGAAAAATAACAGTTCGTTTAGAAATAAGATAAGAATAAGCCCTTCAAACCCTTTGACCAACTTGTATCCACTTCCAAAGCGTTTCAGGCTAGAGATACTCAAACAGGATTAAATTGGATCTCCTAAAATCTGATTTTGAATGGGTATATGACTTTATGCAAAACATTGAGAAGTATTTGTCATATTTTAGTCATTTGTGTATCGGATTAATCTATCTGTCCATCCAATTTCATTCTTACTTGTCATAATTTGAGTCTTAAATTTTCGGGGAGAGAAGCAGGGTTCACCCAGGACTGGCCATGAAGTCAAGTCGAAAACAAACAGCTCATCACGCTCACATTTAAGCCCAAGGACAACCTAAACCCCTGCATTCAGGAGTCCGACAGAAATATGAACCCTGATCTTCAGAACTGTGAGCCAGATGTGCTAACCACAACGTCACTACTGTGCTTCCACAGCTGAATAACGAAAATATTAAAAACCGCTCTGGGTGAAATGCAATACACTTTCACACCGCAGTAATAAGCGCATTGAAAAATGAATCGCAATAAGGATGGGTCATTTGGCTCCATTTCCTAGATCTACTTTGCGGCAAATTAAGAATGACTGTTAAAATGAAAACTTGACTCACGGAATTACTCACTGTATTATTTTTGTATAATCTTATTTTTTTTACCTTAGTAGTATTGGATCTTGTTAGAGTATCATTGCGGTGACTTTATATAAATATTAATCCAATCTATCAAAATGACTGCCAGTGTCATTACTAGGTTTCAGAGTCCGGTAGCAGCCTCCAGAAGCAGGAGGAGCCCTCCCCACCCTCGCTTGTAGCGTCACATCCATGTGGTATAAAAAGAGTCCCTCTCCAGTCTACCACACCTGCTCAAAACATCTGCTTGAACTCCATCCGTGTGTCTTCTTTTAAAAGGTCAGTGCCTGAATGATTCATTTGAAGTGCTTCGATGCGGTGGGGTAGGAACACAGTCGCATTTTTTTTTGTCTTTTCTTTTTTTCCTCTCAACTGAGAGAACTTGAACAAAATGACGACAGCTCCCGCTGATGCCGAGTGCAGCTTATAGTCTTCAATCCGAGACGAGTGTCAATGGACTGCCTGAACTTGACCGATGAGACCGCGCCGGCCCGGCACCCGTACACCGCTCAGACCTCGGCGCCTCTCACCCTCCTGGTGGGCGTCCTCATCCTGCTCACCGTCTTTGGCAACGTGATGGTGGTCATCGCCGTGACCACCAGCCGTGCCCTCAGAGCCCCACAGAACTTATTCCTGCTTTCTCTGGCGTGTGCCGACATCCTGGTGGCCACGTCGGTGATGCCTTTCTCCCTGGCCAACGAACTGATGGGTTACTGGTACTTTGGCAAGGTGTGGTGCGAAATCTACCTGGCGCTAGATGTGTTTTTCTGCACTTCGTCCATCGTCCACCTGTGCGCCATAAGCCTGGATCGATACTGGTCCATCACTCGTGCCATTGAGTACAACCTGAGAAGGACGCCGCACCGGATCAAATGCACCATCTTCGTCGTTTGGTTGCTGGCCGCCCTTATCTCCTTCCCGCCACTGATCACCATGAATAAGGACAAAGGTCAAGAGGACCGACCACAATGTGAAATCAATGACGAGAAGTGGTACATTATCTTCTCCAGCACCGCCTCCTTCTTCGCGCCTTGCGCCATCATGGTCCTGGTCTACGTGAGGATCTACCAGGTGGCCAAACTGAGGACAAGAACCCCGCCGGGTGAAAGGTCACGAGAAAACAGACGCCCGGAGCGTGAGGAAGCCGAGGTCAACGGGGAGTTCGGCGACGACTCGTCATCCGACGGCCACGAAATAACCTTGTGCTCCCTGAAAAAGAGGCGGCCCGCCCGGACGGCCGAGTGGAGCCCAGAGAATCCCGGAGAAGCCGCCCCAAAGTCGGAGGCCGACTCCCGCCGCTGGAAAGGAAGACAGCGGCGAGAGAAACGCTTCACGTTAGTGCTGGCCGTGGTGGTGGGAGTGTTCGTCCTGTGCTGGCTCCCTTTCTTCTTCACGTACACGCTCACGGCCGTGTGCGCGTGCTGCGTGCCCGAGACGCTCTTCAAGATGTTCTTCTGGTTGGGCTACTGCAACAGCTCCCTCAACCCGCTCATCTACACCATATTCAATAACGACTTCCGCAGGTCCTTTAAAAAGATCCTCTGCAGGAAAAGCCAGGCGGATTTATAAGAGGACGCGACTTGGAAGATCATTTGATGGTGCATGTCGAAATGTAAACTCCACAGTATTTACTGAACGCGACGGTTGATGTGCCGTTGGTTCTGTCCCATGTGTGTGTGTGTGTGTGTGTGTGTATCTGTTACTAAATACGGTACACGCTCCGAAACATTAAATAATATATGCAAAACATCTCTATCATGATATGTATGTTAATTATATATCATTCTTACATACACTTAGCAGGCATACATCACATGCAATCTTATCGTGAGAGGCATGTGACATTTCTGCGAACTTAGGATGAAGTCCGAAAATGTGGTTCCTTGCTTGGACATTTATAATAATAATAATAATAATAATACATTTTATTTATAAGCGCCTTTCATTTACTCTTTGTTATGGACTGTCAATCATCTTTTTAAAGATAAGATAAGATAAGATATCCTTTATTCGTCCCACACTGGGGAAATTTACAGCCTCCAGCAGCAAGAATGTCAATTTCAATTAAATACAATATGAACACAAATGGATAAATCGCAGTACTATTTACAATTTTTCCTTCACGTCATTTAATTATTATTATTATTATGATTGTTATTTTTTATTCATCAATTTTTAGCACGGGCGGCCCGGTAGTCCAGTGGTTAGCACGTCGGCTTCACAGTGCAGAGGTACCGGGTTCGATTCCATCTCCGGCCTCCCTGTGTGGAGTTTGCATGTTCTCCCCGGGCCTGCGTGGGTTTTCTCCGGGTGCTCCGGTTTCCTCCCACATTCCAAAAACATGCGTGGCAGGCTGATTGAACACTCTAAATTGTCCCTAGGTGTGAGTGCGAGTGCGAATGGTTGTTTGTTTCTGTGTGCCCTGCGATTGGCTGGCAACCGATTCAGGGTGTCCCCCACCTACTGCCCGGAGACGGCTGGGATGGGCTCCAGCACCCCCCCGCGACCCTAGTGAGGATCAAGCGGTACGGAAGATGAATGAATGAATGAATGAACACAAATGGATAAATCGCAGTACTATTTACAAATTTTCCTTCACATCATTTAATTATTATTATTATTATGATTGTTATTTTTTATTCATCAATTTTTAGCACATTACAGAAAAAAAACAACAACAATCAGTGAGAAATACGTAGTCGGAGTATGAAGTTACATCTTCATTTTGGGGTGGGTAACCTATAATATGTTTGGTAAATTATTATATAAGGATGTACAAGGGAAAATGTAACTCTCACTTTGTGTTTTTGTTTTGCACACCTCAGAGAGGAGCAGATCACAACTGCAGGCATGCAAGGAGAAGTCCAAAGTTGAAATGGGCATACAGCGAAGGGGGGATGGTGCCTTGCTCGAGGGCATTGCAACAGTAGCCGGCAAGCAGGCCAGCATCCCTCCACCAGCTTTGAAAATGTTGTCTGCTTCTAGGCTCAAACTGCTGTCCTCCAGCTCCAAAGCCCAAATCCTCACAGATGAGCTATAAGCTGACCCATAAATGATCCAGCCTGCCATTTAATTCTAAAAACCAAAACTTCCATCGGAGGGTAACCACAGATATTTATTTGGGGGGTTAATTGGAGGCTCATGAAACTGTGGCAGTTATGTGCCGACTCCCGTGTCAATCTGATTGGTTCATTCTGAATTCAGACACATCCCAGTTAATTTAAAATAGGGTGTGCACACTTACGCAACAACATCATTGCAGTGCATTATCATTCATTCATTCATTCATTCATCTTCCGAGCCGCTTGATCCTCACTAGGGTCGCGGGGGGTGCTGGAGCCTATCCCAGCTGTCTTCGGGCAGTAGGCGGGGGACACCCTGAATCGGTTGCCAGCCAATCGCAGGGCACACAGAAACGAACAACCATCCACGCTCACACTCACACCTAGGGACAATTTAGAGTGTTCAATCAGCCTGCCACGCATGTTTTTTGGAATGTGGGAGGAAACCGTAGCACCCGGAGAAAACCCACGCAGGCCCGGGGAGAACATGCAAACTCCACACAGGGAGGCCGGAGCTGGAATCGAACCCGGTACCTCTTGCAGTGCATTAATCCTGGAAAAATAGATATTTTAGCAGTTTTAGCTGTTAAAAAAAACAACAGTGCATCACAGTACCAAATATTTTCTCAAACATTTTGGATCACTTCCTCAAAATGAAAAGACATTTAGTAAAAGACATTATCTGCATTAATTTTTTTTTGTTCCCACTGAATAGTCAAGTGCATTCGTGTCTTCTTTGTGCCCGCCGTCAGAAGGAAGGAAATAACACGCAATAGCGACACGACTGATGATTTGAAAATCCAATTGAGGCCAAATGATCCCCATCCCCACTCCGGCAACTTGCCTGCGCTGAGCAGGAGGCACTTAGATGAAGGGGAAAATTAAAGCTAGGAGGTGTGTAGGCGGCCGCATCATTGAAGGCAGCTTATCATGAATTATTGCCCCTTCATATCAGGATGTCATTAAATCCTCCCCTGGAGTCAAACATGACTGCAGCAACGAATTGCAAGTAGGCGTGTCTTCTGCGGATGACACAATTAACTCTCATATGCGCACACAAGCTTATCAGTGCGATGAACACTATAGCATTCTTTTTTTTTTTTTTTTTGCATGCATGGCACATTTCAAACAATTTGACATTTACTACGCTGTGAACTCGAAGACATGTGGAAAACGCGCCGCTCAGTGAAGATTCCCATGACTTGCGCTGTGGAAATTTATTGTTTGAGATTCCTGTGGTGCGCATGTTTGGACTCAATCTGCGAGATTTAAAAATATGACCGCTATTAGTCAAACGGTCATCTGTGTTGAATAAACGTCTCTCAGCTGGACTTCCCATGAACAATGCGGGATGAGAAAAATTGCGTAACAGAAGCTCGACTTCACCCTGGTATGTGAAGCTCACGTGTGCTATTAATATGTTGACATGGGAAACATCATTTGAGCCACGGTAGCACTAACATACAATCAATATCAAAAGTCTACACCCCCCACCCCGTTTTTTAAAACACTTGTTTTTTTTTGTGATTAAAAAAAAAATATACTAAGATTAGGCGGCCCGGTAGTCCAGTGGTTAGCACGTCGGCTTCACAGTGCAGAGGTACCGGGTTCGATTCCAGCTCCGGCCTCCCTGTGTGGAGTTTGCATGTTCTCCCCGGGCCTGCGTGGGTTTTCTCCGGGTGCTCCGGTTTCCTCCCATGTTCCAAAAACATGCATGGCAGGCTGATTGAACACTCTAAATTGTCCCTAGGTGTGAGTGTGAGTGCGAATGGTTGTTCGTTTCTGTGTGCCCTGCGATTGGCTGGCAACCGATTCAGGGTGTCCCCCGCCTACTGCCCGAAGACAGCTGGGATAGGCTCCAGCACCCCCCGCGACCCTAGTGAGGATCAAGCGGCTCGGAAGATGAATGAATGAATATACTAAGATTAGGCGGCCCGGTAGTCCAGTGGTTAGCACGTCGGCTTCACAGGGCAGAGGTACCGGGTTCGATTCCAGCTCCGGCCTCCCTGTGTGGAGTTTGCATGTTCTCCCCGGGCCTGCGTGGGTTTTCTCCGGGTGCTCCGGTTTCCTCCCACATTCCAAAAACGTGCGTGGCAGGCTGATTGAACACTCTAAATTGTCCCTAGGTGTGAGTGTGAGTGCGAATGGTTGTTCGTTTCTGTGTGCCCTGCGATTGGCTGGCAACCGGGCCTGCGTGGGTTTTCTCTGGGTGCTCCGGTTTCCTCCCACATTCCAAAAACATGCATGGCAGGCTGATTGGACGCTCTAAATTGTCCCTAGGTGTGAGTGTGAGTGCGAATGGTTGTTCGTTTCTGTGTGCCCTGCGATTGGCTGGCAACCGGGCCTGCGTGGGTTTTCTCCGGGTGCTCCGGTTTCCTCCCACATTCCAAAAACATGCATGGCAGGCTGATTGGACGCTCTAAATTGTCCCTAGGTGTGAGTGTGAGTGCGAATGGTTGTTCGTTTCTGTGTGCCCTGCGATTGGCTGGCAACCGATTCAGGGTGTCCCCCGCCTACTGCCCGAAGACAGCTGGGATAGGCTCCAGCACCCCCCGCGACCCTAGTGAGGATCAAGCGGCTTGGAAGATGAATGAATGAATGAATGAATATACTAAGATTAATCTTTTCAAATTTTGCTCCACCGTGACAACTCAATTCAATTTTTGGGTTAGTCTTTTCAAGAGAGGAAGTCAAAAAAATTTTTTTTTAATGTATGGACACCCTCTCATAATTAGTGAATGGAACTCCATTCATAGTTAACCAATCATATTGAAACCTGACATCGTTGAACATGCCGCAGAATAACCCCAAATGAACTTCGGCTGTTCTAGTAGGCTTTTCCTGATATTTCATTTGCTTCCTACCAAACGCCTAAAGATTTTGTGGTCGCACTTACTGCTATTTGAAATGATAAATAATGTCCTCCACCTTGTTTCGGACACCAGCTGAACAGGGTCTGTCATTAAATCTTTTTAGGTGGGGGCTCTGTCAGAACCGGCACTCGCCTGATTTAAAACAATACTTCACGAAATTCATAGTTAGATACACTATGTACCGCAAACTGTGTTTGAAATAGTGAAGTGTGTCACCTCGGCAGCCAAAACACACGGAAGTATAGGCAATCAAAGTAGCTTCTTTAAAGACACACACACATACACACACACACACACACACACTCCCTTTCCCAACACGTAGACATGAATTAAAACAATACTTAACTTATTTTGTAGGCATGCATATAATTGTGGTCACCTTTTTACAGCTCAGCCCGACTGTTTTTTTTTTAACAGCTGTCTTCTAAAACTAGTGTTCTGTTTCACCAAATGTGTTAAAATATGTATGTCTTTCTATTTTATGTCCCTGTCAAGCGGGCTGATTGTGTCTGCATCATAAATTCACACATGTCCACTTTCAGTGTTTGCAGAGACAATATGATTTATTCAGAGCGTTTAAGGGCTTCATATAAAGTCAATTTAAAAAAAAAAAATGAGGCTTTAAAAAGTTGCTGCTGGCACAAGTTCCCACCATCAGCTGTCTCCGCATTCTCCTCATTGCGCTCGTCTCTTTAAATCTTCGAGTCATGTCTCTCAAAAGGGCGTCTGAACTTTGAGGCAATTAAAGAGCGCCGAGTGCCGACTGCATCCCACATATGCAGGATGATTAAGGCTGGCTCGCAGTGTCAGACAGAGGCCTCCAGACCATACTAATAAGTTTTTATCGTAGTTGGAGATGAATAGAGGGATTTTAATTGAATGCTGGCTCATTTATTATGGATGGAGCACTGGAGTACATGATACTTCCTCCCGCTCGGCTTGATCAAGATTCTGGATAATCTACTTAGATGCCGGGGGGGCTGCAAGCAGGGGCGAGAGATCCAGCTTGATTTTGCTTTTTCATTTTTCTCTCTATTCGCTTTCCTTTCCATCACTGATTGCTTGTTTACTTGCTTCAATCGCTTGTTTTTTCAAAGTTTGGGTATTTAATTACCATTCCTCCCCAGCAAATTCAATTTGCGGTGGATCTCACCCCTTTGACCAGATATCCAAATATGAAATAGGGCCAATTGTGTCAACAAGAAAATGAGTATATGGCAAAATGCGAGTTTAACTCGTTCCATGTTTCGATAAAGAGTGTGGCTCCTTTTGATATTGACTACCGAGCGCAAGTGTAAAAACAATCAGATGCAAGTCATTTGTCACAGAGGATTTAGAGAGTATTTGCCTGGGAATATTGTTATACTGTATGTCTGCATGTGTTGCTTCACCATTGGTGTTTTAAAAAAATTCCATTGCTTGAAGTGTTATAACACTGCCGCATAGCTGTTTGGTAGCTTATCTATTGTGTTTCCCCCCCATGAAGGTTTAGCATTGAGATAATGGAATTAACGCAAAGTCATGTGGTTGTTTTTCAGTAAAATATGTGTAATTATCTTTGTTTCACGGTTAGTTTGACTGTAAACTTTCGTAACTGGCAATGGCATTAAACAAATTGAAACCTCTTCGGTTCACTGGTTTGTCAAATGCTTTGCATCACAGCTCTCCGAATGAGACCATAAATGAAATAGAAAAAAACAAATAGAATGTTAGGTCCTGACTGAACTGAATTATGTTTTAGGATCCCACTGTGCGATTACAAAAATAGTTAGAAAAAAGAAAATAAAGGTATGTACCGAAATTGATGGTCACAAGGTGCTAGGAAAAAAACAATGCATGAAACCAAAAGGGCTTGGTGGAAAATAACATAATTTTAATTCATTAGGCTCTTGTTCGCAAACAGCTGTATTTAATAAAATAAGGCGACTGGGCTATTATGATCGCGTGTGTGTGAGCACAGCAATCCATCGCAAAACAAACCAATCTTAAAGACTCAAGGGAGCCAGGAGCCCCCCGTGTGGAATTAAAAAAGCCACAATCTTGTGTTTATATACTGTACGTATTAAAAGAAAAATAATCAGTCATCCTCCAGGGACACTTGTTCCAGTCTCTTTCACTGCGTCCGTTAATTACAGTAGATCCCTTTTTTTTACGCGCAAAAAGAAGTTGCTGTTAAATTATTCATCGCGGATTGCTTTCGGCAAAGCAAATTCACTTTTAAGAGAAGACCTGCTTCAAAAAAAAAAAAACAATTAAAAAAAACAATTAAAATGAGTTAACATTCGTAGAATACGCAAAGTCCAATTTATGGAAGTTAAGTTTACCTCAAGCTTTGTAATCCCCCCCCCCCAAAAAAAAATTCCCATTGCAGCATGAGGCAATTCTTACTTAAGGGCTCATGCGGCCTCATAAGGGCTAATGAATATTAAATATAGCTCTGCAGGTGTTCAATGTTAATCCATAATTAGATCGTGTTTTGGGGTGGGGGGTTAAAAATGTATATGAATGTGTGCGACGGGGTGAAAGAAAGTGGGCCAATAGATTTCATGATATGAGCAGTATCGCAAACATGGATACAGTGATGCTAATGCTTGACAACAAGTAATGCAGGCTAATCGCCGGAAATGGTGCTCGGGTCGTACTTTAGACAGCACCGGTTTGCGTAGAAACAATTGTAGATCATTGAATTCAGCTCCTGAAAAATCGGAGCAAAAAGGAGTATTCTCTTGATATTTTTAAATATAATTATCAACACCAGTTCAATGCTATCATAGACATCGGATCTCAGGCCGATACCAGACTTATTTCAAGTTAACGGGGGTCTCGTGAAAGATGATGATACCAGCCGCTGATATTTAAGGAAAAAGATAAATACATCCGGAATCAAATAAGTCTTCCTTGCTTGGAGTTGGCATAGCACTGCGGCCGTTTGACGCACTGCTGAATTATTATGCGTGTCAGAAAGACAGAAAGGTCGAGACCTGTTTTCTGTTCACAATTTTCAGTTCTTGTGTTTAGTGAAATTTGATGTATCATATGTAGTAGAAGTATCGGTATTGGTATCGGCCTCAGTGAGTACTCAAGGGGTGAATACTCGCATTGGTATCAGTCTGAAAAAAAGCGATACCAGTCAAATGTCGCTCTCTATCTCTTTGGCTGATCGAAAGCAGGATGTGGCCAATGGAGGTTAATTGTCAGAGATAATCAGGATTTGAACAGATGCTAAATGTCTTCCTGCCTTACTACAACTTCCTGTCTTCCCGCCTTCTCATCTTCCCCATCCACAAACCTATTTATATGCTGTATCTAATCAACGTTTCATATCCCGCTTCGCCAAGTTAGCCGCATTCATTTGTTTTTATCTTTCCTGATATCGTATTAATATCAGATACGAGTTGCGCTTGGAATGCCGTCTGTCACCGGGGATGCGGAGATGAACAAAAGCTCCATAACATTTAACCCAATCATTGTCGCCGGCAACACATGCTGACTGCAGCTTATGAAAATCTAAAGCACTTAACACCAGCACGATATGCGAATGCTCGCTTCGGGTTTGCAGCTGCATAAATGTTTTTGGAGGATGCGCGCGTTGCTTCTTGAAACCAACGGTATTGACGTTTCATAAGCAGTCAACATATTTTATTTTAGTATGGAAAGATGATTTATTCGCATATTACCATTTGGCCAGATGCAGTGCTTGGTCACTATATTGGAGGAAATGGCCAGAAAATTCCAGGTGTTAACTTTCTTGTCATGGGGGAATTATTGGGATGCCTTCCATATTCATACGGGCTGAATTAGACAGATGGAAGGTGTTAAACTGCAAAAGCATATACGCTTTCATCGTTTTCTGCGCAGATGGTCACATATCGAAAATTGTTAAAAATGCAAGCCTGAAGGTGATTGGGGAGACACACCCCCGAGCAAGCATTTGCAATATTGTATTTGTTTGTTTTTTTTCTACTATTGTGTCAGTAGTGGACACTTGTCAGTCAGACAGAAAAAAAACTGTTCTCTGGTGTTTTCGAAGATAAACAAGCAAAATATCACACTCACTGACACCTTTTCAGAAACAGTGAGCTAAAATATTTGGTTGTTTCATTTCGCACTTGACGGATGGGCAGAGCGTGTGAGTTTAGACTCAACTATTTGTATACAAGACCAAAAAAAAAAAAGTCAATTTTCCACAACATGACCCCTATGAAGAGATATTTTGGGAGCACATCTCCTTGGAGTGGATAACTTCCCTTCTCGGAAACATCCGTTGCTCTTTTTGCAAAGCAATTCCACCGTGCAAAAAGACGCATTGAATTTCTTCCATTTTGCACAGTGCGCCATGTTTGTTTCAAAGTGTATTTCAGTTGGGTAACAAGCCCATGTCTGGCAGGAAGGAGGACAGATTTGTAAGTAATAGCCTCCCTAAATTGCAGAAATAATTGAGTTGTCCAGGAATAATCAGTCACGCTAATCTCAACGCGAGGAAAACATAATTTCATTTGCCCGCCACAAATTTGGAGTTGCCTCGGCGAGATAGCACGCACAGTTCATGTGGATTTTAACAACTAGTCAAATTACGCTGGAGGTTCGTATATAAGGATTAAAACAAGTATTCTACACACGTGTGTGCATTTTGAAACACCACCGCTAGATACAACAATTGAGAATGTGCAAACACAACATGAGTTGAGTCATTGAAGAATTACCGGCCACTGTATGAGAAAATAGGGCCATCATGAATCAAAAAAAAAAGCACTTTCTTCAGGTAGGGGTGCTTCGATCAAGTCTGGTACGGTGCCGATTCTGATTTCGATCATCCATGAGTGAGATCGACCGATACCGATTCCCAAACCGATCACGTGGATCAAATGAACTGCACATTTGTCAATTTTACAGTTGCTCACTAACAATTATTATACTAATTGACATGACAACATTAATTGACATTGACATTGATAATAATATGTAATCTGACATTTGTCTTGATTAATTCAATAATCAGACTTTAAAAATACATTTTATGCACATTTCTATCCCTTTATTATCCAAAAACATGACCTCATTTAAGAGTGACAGTGTAGAAAAGACACACACCTATATTATGATTCAGTAACTGTTTACACGGACTGCACCAAACAAGCTGTGGGTGATCGGCAATGAAAGGCAATGATCGATACATGCCGATCAAGTAAATTATCACGGATATCGTTTGATGATATCGATCGAAGGACCACTACAAATAACAGTATGTATGCAAGTATCCCAAGTGTGGTATAGTAAGGAGTTGGAGTTTACAAGCTTCCAAATCTGGAAAAGCATGGGACACATAAACTATTACAGTATATGAATATTTCCATTTGCAAGACCAATTAATTTTATTGGAATGAAAAGTACTTTGGGTGTGGAATTTTTCAGTTTAGAAACTCTGCTATCAGTATTACTCAATACAAGTGAACGAGTCACAGCCTTAAGAGGTGAGAAAAACAAAAAACAAATACTTCTGACCGAGGAGGGAAACGTTGCTCAACAATGCCACTTTGAGAGGGGTCTGATCTTATACTGCCACCTAGAGCCAAATGCGCCGCACTGCCTCTATCCGCTGACCCACACAATATTTTTACTCGACGTGGTCCGTTGAATCGTTCTATTTGTGATGTATCGTGTCGATGTCATGGTGTGTTTTCAAACCCCGGCTTGTGACATATACCGGACGCAACAAAGACGTCTGCTTTCCAGGGAGAATGATTGCGCATGCGCATTCTAGCATAGGAGGGCGGGGCCTATTTTTCATACGTACGACACGCGCCCTCGCCTTGGCCAATCGGCTTCCAGGTAAACACTTGATTTCGTCATTGTTATTGTGTTGCTTGGAGGACGCTGCAGCTGATCGGGTCTCAGGGAATATTTCGCCACATTTAAACTTTTAGCCACGTTGGTCAACGCTTAAAACGAAGGAGGAAGCCAAGCTGTGCCATGTCGATACCAAAGGACGCTCCTTCGGAGGAGAGTTTGCAAGGTATTGTTTTAAAATGACACATTTTGTTCGGAAATGGCGCGAGCTAGCATGGAAACTGTTGGGAAGCTTCACGACAAGATTCTAAAAATGTTTTATATGAGTATGTAGTTTAAGATTTTGTGAGTCAGAGCGCAAATGATTACATTGTGCTTGCACACATTTTTATCGACATATCTTGTATTTAAAAATACATTTTTCATCATCACTGGCTGCTTTGTGTACATGATATGTATTTTTTTCCGATTGTTTTTATTTTTAACCAGGTTCGTGGGTGGAGTTCCACTTTACACAAAGCATCAGTCGCCACGGAAGCCAGGAGCTCGTCATGCCCACGTCCACTCAGCAGGATGACGTGGAAAACATGCTGCTGGACGCCCAGCACGAGTCGAGCAGGAGCAGCTCAGGTGGAAGCTCGGAGTGCAATAGGTCTGTGCTCGAAAGGGGAACGAAATGGTTGCGAAATGCACACAGTCACTCTGACCCTTTTCTCCCCTCTTACAACAGCCCACGGAGAGCACTGACCCCCCTTGTGTGGAAAGGCTCTGGGGGAAGCAGCTTGCAGGTACTGCATATTATCTACTGTCTTCATTTGAAAGCGGGGTACACGCGTATTGATTTTTAGAACATGAGTGACCCGACACATGACCAAAAAAAAAAAAAAAGTCATACATTATAGTAATCCTCCAACCCGCACTAGTTGTTTTTCAAACAAAATTTTCCCACGCTAATCTGGCATTTCTGTACTCGTTGGACAGCTTTGGCATACAAGTACTTCAATTACATGTTACAAAATAGGCCAAGCCCTGCATTCGTTGACATTAAAGTGCTACTAATAATATTGTACCTCACTAGTAATGGAATGTAGTTGTCCTACTCGTGAGCACAAAGAGTTTATTAGTAATGATATGACATTGCTGTTACACAAATTCACAATTGTCGGTATGTCTGTACCCTGGTGCTTGTTTTTATTTTATTTTTTTCAACCTGACCGAACCCACAATGTGTTTTTTTAGTCGGACGAGGACCTTCAGGAAAGAAGACAGGAAGTAGAGATGATGATGAAGAAAAACGCAGACTGGATCTGGGACTGGTCCAGTCGACCCGAGAACAATCCGCCAAAGTATGCTTTTTATACGTGATCACACTGGCTGTGGCCACAACATGAGCTACACGAGTTTTGATTGAAACAGTTTATTTTACGGAGTGGTGTTCCGAACAATATCGTCTCGATTAAAGCTGCTCCTTAAAAGATGGAATATGGATTCTTTTAGCTGCACCCTCACATTCGCGTTGGACGCTGAGGCATCAGCGCTGCAAGCATGTTTTGTTCATGACGGCGTATTGCCAAAAATGAAATGTTACTGGTTCAACGTATTTTTTTAAAACGTATTTTTACGTTTACAATCCAAACGTAAGAGAGACGCCTTAGTAAATGGAAACAGTCACGTCTGCGCCAGTGGTTGCAGCAGTCCATATGCAGTCAGTTGCCTGCGCCTGAAGTTAAGGAATAATAGGCTGATGAATAAAAAATAACAATCATAATGATAATAATAATTAAATGATGTGAAGGAAAATTGTAAATAGTACTGCGATTTATCCATTTGTGTTCATATTGTATTTAATTGAAAGATGTTTGTTTTCTCTCTGTCTCCTTTCTTCTTTCTACATACATAATAAAGTATATCTTATCTTATCTTAATATTTGAATATTAAATTAGAGGCATAAGATGAGGCCAGGGAAGATTGTTTTTTTTTCCCCCAAAAAATTCATTTCACTCGCTTTTCTGCCACATGAAGTGCCGTGGCGCCTCTTGCTTAAATATGACAATTTGGTCACTTAGGCAAGGTGACCGTTTTCTGTCGTCGTGACCTTCGACGGGCGATGAAAGTTTTATGTGCTTCCTCCGCAGGGAGTTCCTGCTCAAGCACCCCAAGCGCGCCACTGCGCTCAGCATGCGCAACAGCAGCGTCATGAAGAAGGGCGGGGTCCTCTCGCCCGACTTCCTGCAGCTCTTCTTGCCCTCTTTAATCATCTCGCATATACTCGCCATCGGCCTCGGGTAAGGCTCGTTGCAGTATGGGAGCATCTCTCAAGGAGTTGAGAAATGGCTTCAAAGTAAGAGTTTGAAAGTAGGGTAAAGATTTGAAAGTAGTGATTGAAGTTCGGGTTAGTGTTTCAAAATCAGTTCTCAAAAGCTGCATTTAGAATTTACCAATCGGTTTCAAACCCGGTTTACACATGATTACCACAATTTTAAGTACCTCTGCTCAATCTCCAAATGAAGTTCTGTTGTTCTAGTACATAGGTGCAGTGGCGGGCCATGCATTTCAACCTTCGGCCTACAGTGACGTCACATACATTAACACAATACAGGCTCGTCAAGCAGCACTTAATTTCAGGAGCATTTAAAACCATCAAGTATGCATTCATAATTAAGAGCAGCAAACTACATTTACAGGTATTGTCAAAAAAAAATCAAGATTTAAAAAAATACAAAATAAAATGCCAACCCAAATTACGCTGTGTGATCTTAAACAAGTCTGTCCAATAAATTGCGCAATGTCACAGTTTCATATAAGTTAACTGTATTTATAGAGCACTTTCAAACAGCCATCGTTGCATACAAAGTCCTGTACAAGGAGCAATTTAACATGCACAATAAACAGTAAGACAAATCGGTAAAAAAAAGACAGTAGAAAGCACCAAACAGTAAACCAAGAACAAATCTAAATCATGCTGAGTCGAATGCCAAACAATACAAGTGAGTTTTGAGGAGACACCAACCACACAACAAAACAAACCATTCTTTGAAAATAAAGTTAACAGATCATTTGCATTTTGAGAATAGGCTATACAACAGCAAATAACTGAAAATGTTGATCAGCTGAGATTGAACGAACTTTAGTGCACCAAGCTGACTACAATGCGCCATTATAAATTGCAGGTGATCTGATTTATTTGATACATTTTTGTATCGTTGTCATTTTATTTCGTTACCATTAATACTAACGAAATAAAATAACAAGACCATTAATACTAACGAAATAAAATAGCAAGAAGAAATGTAAAATAAAATTCATTTACTCACCAATGTAGTGCCTGTTCACTGAGCTGTAGATCTACGCGAGTGTCCCCAAACGTTTTTAAACGCACCGTAGCTTGTAAGTGCCCAGCCGTGATCTGATGTTTCCTTGCTGCCTTGGTAAAACAACTTAAATTGGTAAATCCAGTGGAAGGTCCGTCTTGAAAATTGTGTGGAAAGTAGTTCCGCAACCAGATCAACGTCTTCTCCTTCGGCCATTTTGGGTCAAAATGCAGCAACAGCTCCCTCTAGCGGGCGCTAATCCAATCACCGAACGCGCACGTCCAGTGTAGACGTAAGGCCTTCAAACTGGCACTGGTACGCAGACTCGTGATCTGATTGGCTATTGCAACCTGACTGTCACTGTGCACGTTCATTTACAGTGCACAGGGGCCTGCCCTGTTTACTCTGATGGCCGCGAGAAAGTTTAATTTACCTGGCAACACAAGCTATCTGAAATATGATTGGTTACAAACTCTACCATAATAAATTAGTTATTTATCGAGTGGCTTTCAATGTTATTTAAAATAACATTGAAAGCCACTCGACTAAGTGCAAATAATATGACGTAAAGAAGACAGAGAATAATTTTGTTTACATATTTATGAAAATAAAATAACATAAATTAAATTTGTTATTCTCAGAGTCAATTTATTAAATTTACTTTTCTGAGAATGTTTAGGCCAGCAGATAAGTCCTTGCTGGCCCTGTCGGAACGCCACTGCATAGGTGTCTAAACTCGGGTCCTGGATGGCCGCTGTCGTGCATGTTTTCCAAGTCTCCCTGTCGGAACACATCTGATTCGAATGATCAGGTTCAATGTCAGGCTTCTGCAGAGTTTGCTGATGATCTGATCATTTGAATCAGGTGTGTTGCAACAGGGAGACTTGGAAAACATGCAGGACAGCGGCCTTCCAGGACCGGAGTTTGACACCCCTGTTCTAGTAGGATGATCCTGCCTTTTTTTTTTACTTTCCTGCACAGGCCTGTCGCCAATACATACAGCTATTAATCCCTTAAGGAATTTTAGCCAAAAGCTCAACCTAAAAATAGAACTGATGTGGTCTACCGTTTTGTTTTTTTAGGATATACGTCGGGAAGCGTCTGGCGTCCCACAGCACCCTCTGAGAAGTGTTGCATTCGGACCTTGATGAGACCTCGTCATGCCTTGAAATGATGAGGGATCGAATGTGAAAAAAAATCAAGCCACCGTGGGCCAAGTGACTGAAACGCCTGCAGCCCCTCTCGGGACTCATCTAAACTGTCCTCTGGTTTTTCTGCCACTTCCTCAAAGATCTGAACGTTTTAGGAACTGCTGCGTTGTACGTCTATGAATCACTTGATCGAAACTGGTCAATTGTTTGTATTACCGGTACTATTGTGTCATTTGTATCCATGTACTGTGATTACTTCACTACAAATTATGCTGCGATATTTGTCAACAAAAGAAAATGTGACGCACAAACATGGTCCATGAGATTCAATAAAAGTTGAAAAATGCATGCGGCTTTTGCGAGTGATGTGAAAGGAAATCCGCCCAAAAGATGAACACAATTAAAATTTTATTGAACTTTGGTCAAAATAATAAAACCAGTGAATACATTGCCACCATATGAGGAATCAATGGACAAAGACAATGCGTTGTGTGTTTCGTTTTGAACGTACGTCTAAATTTTCGGAGGAACTTCCCCGTATTAGGAAGGAGACGGATGAGGGCTGTCAACACTCCTAAGATTGGGAGGCACTCTTATCGCCGACGCGTATGGGTGCAATGTGTATTCGTAGCAGCGGCGTTAATGTGGACATCACGCGTCAAAGATCGGAATTAACTCATAATGCACGTGAGGTTCGGGCTGGGAGGGGGGTCGGAACTTGTAGCTGTCACTCATAGAAAGTCGGAATTAAGGCTGCAGGTTCCCTTTGTCCGTCTTGTGCCCATGTGCTTTACCGGCCCACAAAAAAACCAAAAAATAAAACGCGCTCTAAAATCAAGAGGAACTTGGAACACACACACACGCGCGCACACATTGACACACACACACTTAGTTGTGTCCAACAGTGGTTGTGGAACTGGTAGCCCCAAAATGGTAGTTCATTAGAAATCTACAAAAAAAAAAAAAAAAACAGTGCTGCGACTGGACATGTTCCATCTCTACAACATAAAAACATGCAAAGCAATATACATCGAAATTTAAAAACACATCTGTCGTTTTAGTTTCTTTTTATTATGTGGATGACAAGGTGTACTTGAGTAGATACAGTCAGTGAAATCAGGTCACTGTATTGATGGGTGGAGGGAGAACGTAAGTACGAGAAGGGGAAAGAAAGGGAGAGAGAAAAAAAAAAAAAAAGTCCGCTCTCCAGATTCACGGCCACTTCCACCAGCAGATATGCGGCCGACGGGAGGGAAGGAATGTTACAGTTTGACTTTTTTTACCCCCCCCCCTGCCCAACCAACCGTTAATCCGCTCTTCGGTGCTCGGAAACCTTTCAGACGGCGGTACGACGTCACTTGTGTGGCGGGAGGGGGGGGGGGGGGGGGCATGGGGGTCAGCTTCCGAGCCTTTAAAACGGTGAAACGAAGGTTAAAATTGTCAACACAAACATCGACGTTCAAGAGTTTGACCTCCGTCAATGAGATCCAGGTTGGGCTTTCTGGGTCACTGGGGCGAGGGACAGGGGGGGGGGGGGGGGGGGTTGCGATGATTGCCCTGATGCCAAAAGGCAAAAAAAAAAAAAAAAAAAAAAAAAAAAAATCCAAAAACAACCTAAGCTTAGATTCAAAATAAAACAGACCTACAGGTCGGCCTCCCAAAAAGTAGACGCGTGCTTTCGAAAATTTCTTCACCGGGAGGACGACGCGGCCGTTTTTTTTCTTGTTGTTCTTTTACAGACAGACACGTAGTAGGCTGAACTACAACAAGGACGCCCAAAGCCCGTCCCCGCGCTCTTCTAGTTGATCTTGTCCTGGAAAATGTACAAGTTGTTGGTGGCGGCCACGGCGATCACGTTCTCTTTGGGGTGCCAGGCCGTGTGCAGGATCTTCTTGTTGAAGTCCAGGCTGTCCACGCTGATCTCGTCCTTCTTCCGCTTGCCGCCCGTGGACACCTTGCGCGGCTTCAGCGTGGCCCGCGGCTTGCTGCTTTCCCGGGAAGCCTCCAGCGTGACGTCCCGCCGGGTATTGCGGTCGAACATTCGGAAGAAGTTGTTGTACGAGCCCGTCATGATGGCACTGGAAGAGAGGGAGGCGATTCAGCACAGCCTTGCCCAACCTTTTCCGATACCGTCCAACGCTTATCCGGGGTCGGGTCACGGGGGCAGTAGCTTGAGCAGGGAGGCTCAGACTTCCCCTAGCCACTTCTTCCAGCTCTTCCCAGGGGATCCCGAGGCGTCACCGGGCCAGCTGGGAGACATCGTCTCTCTAGCGTGTCCTGGGTCGTTCACGGGGGCCTCCTGCTGGTGGGAGGAGCCTGAAACACCTCACCAGGCAGGAGGCGTCTAGGAGGCATCCTCATCAGATGCTCCTCTCAACGTGGAGGAGAAGCGGCTCGGCAGACAAGGTTACACCTATGCCTACTGACTTCCTGTCTGCCTGTGATTATTAATGTATGCTCAGTGTGTTGACGCTCCAATTGGGCTTCAAGTTACGATAACAATCTCGTCGCTGGTCTTGAAAACAACCAATTTGTCATAAAAAAAAAAATCACAGTTAATGGATGTTGGTTTTTTTTAAATGACAAAAATGGACCGACATGTTTTTCACAAAACACTCATCTCTGTTAGCCTTTCTAGGATGTTTTTTTGCTTTATAAATTAGCCAACCTTCGTCAAATGAAACGGCTTAATTGGTCCATTTTGGTGTTTCACCCTCTCGGTGGGGTGTTACTGCCGTGAACAAATTAAAGCAGCACTTATTTGTTATTTCCAAGTATTATACACAGCTCTGCTAATTTCCGTGAGCCCGTCTATAACCTTAACCACATTAAACTAGCCGGTGTTGGTCAAGGTGACAAATTTTGGGGTTGAAATATTCTTTTGCGTTAGGTGTCACTTACACAGTGAATTTATACACCGTATTTGGAGAATGTGTGAGCAAGAGAGTGGATGACGCGTCATAAGCAATAAGTTAAAAGGTGTGCTTACATCAAAATAAATGCATGGAAAGTATGCAGGGATGGTATTCATTCATTCATTCATCTTCCGAGCCGCTTGATCCTCACAAGGGTCGCGGGGTGCTGGAGCCCATCCCAGCCGTCTCCGGGCAGTAGGCGGGGGACACCCTGAATCGGTTGCCAGCCAATCGGAGGGCACACAGAAACGAACAACCATGCGCACTCACACTCACACCTAGGGACAATTTAGAGTGTTCAATCAGCCTGCCACGCATATTTTTGGAATGTGGGAGGAAACCGGAGCACCCGGAGAAAACCCACGCAGGCCCGGGGAGAACATGCAAACTCCACACAGGGAGGCCGGAGCTGGAATCGAACCCAGTGCCTCTGCACTGTGAAGCCGACGTGCTAACCACTGGACTACCGGGCCGCTCTCTAAAAATCCATCACAAATATCCATGTTATTATGTTCACAGCAGCACATGAATTACTTTTCACGAAAAGGAAAATGAATGTGAAATTGGATCATTTCGTGGTCTCCGGCAGTGGTTGGGAAGCACGAGCGTGGTCAAAAAAATTTAAATAAAAATAAAAGTACAGACCTGTCACTGCCATTCCAGCAGCACTCAAACTTGTCAAAGATGCAGTCGTTTTCATACAGGGAGCACAGTTTGCTGCGAAGGTACTCGTGGACCTGAAGGGCAAACAAAACCATACAGCAAATTGAGACCTTTAAAAATTTATTATGATATTTTTAATATGAAATTTTTTCATAAAAATAAAAACCTTTATTTTTTGGAGCAACTGAATTATATCTCATTTGCTGAATTTAAGGGGATCCTCAGTTTACGACAGAGTTCCTTTCCTACAGTGCCGAACACCCAAAAAAAAAAAAAATTGCCCACGAACACTTCACACATTTCATCAGTAACACATAATCTGGTTTGGCAAAAAAACAACACTGTGAATAATCCCAAAAAATTGGGGGAGCGAAGGGGGAATATCTGCAAACACACCTGATACGTCTCCACTGGCCGATTCTCCATGTTGAGGTCCCAAACTTTGACAGAGAGGTAGTCACGTGTCATCATGTAGCGCCCGCTGTGACTGAACTTCACGTCTGAGATGGACGAGATGATCTCGGAGAAGAAGGAGCGGCTGCTCGGATCCTCGGGCTCCTCGAAGACTACAATTGATCCATTAAAATTACAACTGGGGGAAAAAAAAAAAAAAGGACAGAATGCTGGCGCGCTGACGGCCACTCACACTTGGAGTGGCGGTCGCAGAGCGCCGCCGCTCGCATGTCGCACAGCCGGATCGTGCCTTTGCTACTGCTGTACACAAATACATTGCATTGGTGGGGGTGGCACTCGGCTGCCGTGATGACTTCTGTCAGCTCCTCCATATTTGCCGGCTTGATGTCTACAATATCTGGGAGGGGGTGGCGGGGGTTAAAGGTGACAACCAGCAGCCCCAGAGTGTCATAATATAAAATAAAACAGCTGACAGAAGAAAAAACAAAAAAACAAAACAGGATGAAAGAGGCGACTGGACTCCAAAAAATTATTCGGTTCTAAATTTAGAAGCGTGTAGTGTCTCCATCTCCCACCGGTGTCAAACTCGGGCCCGGCCAGGGGTCAAGGTCAAGCAAATTTTGTTCATCAGCTTCCATGATTCTTGCTAAAATTTCACAGTTGCAAATGTAAGAAATAAAGATGTCAGGTGATACGGCATTTATTTGTTTCAATTAACAAGCACTTTTTTAACAGTAACTTGGACAACTCTTATCACCGACTTCAGTTTTTTTTCCCCAAACATTTTCCATCAATTTTGTGCTAATATGATGATAAAAAAATATTTTGATGGCTTCACAGTCATACCTGGCCCCTGAGGCCCGTATCAAAAATCAATTTAAATGTCTCGCCAATGTATTCAACTTTCAGTGTCTGAATGTTCTTTGCGTTTCAGAGTCGACAAAAGGAAAGGGGCCAGCACATTCCGCCTCCCGCTCCGTCCTCAGACTCGAGGTGTCGTTGCCCTTTTCTTGGCGGACGGACATCAACACCAAACGCCCCATTGTGACCACAACCGCGGAGACACTCCGCACTTATAACATTAAGAACCGAAGATTCCTTTTGGATTCAAGGCGTCGCGTCTTCAACAAACAAGAGTCCGGATTTCCCCCGATGCAGCATTGCAGATTTCCACCCCCCCCCCCCCCCCCCCCGGATGACGACTAAGAATCTCCGCAGCCGTAGCAAAAAGGATACTAAAACTTCTGTCTGTGATTTCCAAGTGCCATAAATTTATTCTTAGGTCATCTGCAGAGAGGTACGTTTCATGGTCACTATTTACAGAAATGGAATTAATGTGATAGGTGTGCGCGTTTGCAAAGATCCTCCGCGGGCTGGCTTCTACCATGAGATCCATCGGCATTAGCACCGGTACCTGCAAAGCAGCCGCAAAGGCACACGTTAGGACGGCTCAGCCCCCCCCCCAAAAAAAAATAAAATCAAATAAAAAGAGAGACAACAAGGTGGGGCAAGTGAAAGCGGACGTACCCGTAAAGACGTGATTCTAAAGGGGTCTATAAGTCGACCGTCTTCATATTTCAGGTTGTAGCCTTCCGCTCGCTTGTCTCGTTCACTTATTTTCCACAATTTGATAGTTTTATCTGATCCCCCCCCAAAAAAGAGCAGTTGAGTGAGAGACGACGTTGGTTTGGCGGAGCGGGAAAAGCGATCTCTTACCGTTTGTTGAAAGTAGAAAGTGAGCAGCGTTCTGTTGGGGCAGCCATCGAATTTTATTGATTTTTTCCTCAATTTCTAAACTTTTCAAATAGTCAAATTCAGGCTCGTGACTCTGAAAAGTGCTATAAACGTTGTACTCGCCACGCAGGTGTGGACGATTTTTAGACTGTGAAGCAAGAGAGGAAACAATTTGATGTCCGTGACTCACGGAATGACAAATACATAAAGCCCCCCCCCCTCCACACCCTCACCCCCTTAGAGCGGGGGGGAATTTAAATACCTCCTGCTCGTGCTGAAATATCACAACTCTGCCTCCCTTGTCTCCCGTGGCGAGCAGCTCTCCGGAATAGTTGAATTCAACCGTAGAGATGATGTCAGCTAAAAATAGAAACAACAAGCTGTGGTGATGTGTAAAAATATCTGCATTCAGTTACAGCTGCATGATGGAAAAATATCTTCTCTCTCTCTCTCTATCAACGATCACAACAAAATTAGCTGCTGTCAAACAAACAAAAACAACATTTGCATTTTGTGTGCGCACGTTGCTAAAGAGAACGCTTGAGTATCTGCTAAAGTTAAAGTGGCCCTAAATGCAAATGTGACATTTTTCCGACTTAAAAATGTTGGGATAAAAATCTTCCCGTTTGTACTGTAGGTCAAGCAGCTCGGACAGAGCAAATGACAGATGACGACGACGACAACCATAGGCAGCGGAGCAGTTGTTCACACCATACCGCACTCGATTCCTCACAGCAACCACCTTATAAATTGTCCAATTTCACTTGAACTGGTTGGAAAATTTGAAGGCTATTACTTATATTATTGTATCTTAATCCATCTTTGCGTGCCATCGACTCAAAGTGACCGACGAAGCAATTTAGAGGCATATTTGTGGTCAAATCTAGAGTATTCTCAGAGATTATAATTGTTGTTTTTGTAAATATACAATTCTCACACAAAAAAACGCACTCGTTCGGTGTTTCAGTACTTTACACACGACTTGCTGTTTTTCCAACAGTGACCCGATGGCAAAAATCACAACCGGTGTTTGAACCAATACATTTGTCATGATGTCTGTTTCTTGGCCTTTCTGTGACTCTTCCAGTCTCTGCTGAACCCCATGAAAGACACTGTGGCAGTTAGCTCGGTGGCCACTATCCTCGGAGAACATCCTGTTTGAAGGCTCCGAATGGCCAGGTACTATTCATCAATCGTTAGGCCCGCCGCACACAAAACGATGCAGCCGAGCAGGACTTAACTGGAATGGCTGCTCAACCACACACCTGCCGAGTGACCGTTGCACACTAATTCTCTCATTGACAAAGCAACATTTTGAAGCACCACATACACCGTATAGTATTATTGTTACGGAACCACAAACGACACTGCAGTTCTAAGGAATTGAGGGAATGGAATCTTCAAATGCTGCTTTTGTGTTGGTCTTTTTTTTTCCTTTGATGATTGTTTCTATTTTTATGTTCAGTGTAATGATGAGCATCTTTGCTGCAAGAGTCTAATTCCTCTCATAGTATGAATAAAGTATCTGTCAATCAATCAGTGGGACATGCATTCAAAAGTTTAGCTCATCAAAAATTTTCAGCACATCCTGAATTTCCCCATGAAGGCTATCATGTGATTTTTTTGTGAGTGAAGCAGGCTTACTTCCTTCAGCTCCTATTAGTAATAGGGTACGACATTATTAGCCTTATATCACGTAAAGCTGCTTTTTCCTTCGAACCCATATGTAAACAAGACAGTTTTCTCACCATTATACGCGCATTGCATTCGATTCCCTGAATGAATGAAATCGAGCGTGATGTCACACGCCAATTTATGGGCGCAGCGCAATGACGTCACGTCCACAGGCGCTCCCCCTTTAATAGCCTAGCCGCCGTTTAGCATTCGGCTAGCTAGCCGCGCACACAGTAGCGTCACCGTTTCAAGACAAACGGCACGTTCAACACACAAATACACAAACACGCTCCATCCAAGTACCGCAGCCGAGGGCGGCGGTGTCTAAGAAACCCGTGGCGAGCGCAGAAGAGCGGCTTGCTCTCCTTCTCCTCCTCCCCCCTCCATTCTAGCCCAGCGTGCTAGCCATGCTAACGTTAGCTACATACCTTCCGCAACATCTTCATCTATCGCTCCTTTTACTTGAGAGAAACACCACTGAAAATCATTTCCTCCAGCAACCCCTGAAAGGTAGAAAAGGGAGAGAGAAGGGTGTCACTTTTGTCGTGACAGCGCGAGGCGTTTCGACGTTAAATGACTTGACAGTGACACAGTTTTGACAACAAGCACGCTAATTAGCTTAGCCAGCTAACTTGCAGTCACTCAGGGCCATCTCTCGCTCTCTATCTCTCTCTCACACACACACGCACAAACGCACACATGTATATTTATATACACGCATATACACACACATGCACGAGCTAAACGAGGTGGTGGATCCTTTTGCTTCCCCTCTTCCCTCTAAAGTCGCTCACCCGCCATTGCTTCATTTAGCAGCGCTTTTTGTTGTACACGGCGCGTCCGATGCCCAAAACGACGCGCGTGGCTGGCTCGGAGTTAACGGTGAACATCCACGATGACTGCGAAATGCCGGGGCTTCAGGATCCGTCAAGACCACACAAATTATCCGTGATTTTTTTCCTCCTCTCCCCCTTTCCAAAATGGCGCAAGGGACATGGAGCGGTGACGTCATGCACGCATGCCACCCTCGCGCGCGCGCATCCTGCTCCAGCATCACCAATAGAAGTTCGCGCGTTTGTAATGCATTTCGATATCAAATGTTTTTAATCGTTATCCTGATGTTACCTGGTACAGCGGCGTTCAAGTTTATCCCCAGTACGAGTGCACAGATAACACGAGTGCATCTGCACGAGAATGATTTGATTTGTATTAGTGCTGCAGTACAACAAACAAAATACTACTACAATAACAACGCCATAGCAGCAACATAATTTTTCGGAAATCATAAAAAAAACAATAATGTACAGTGTCTATGATAATTGAGAGCATTAAATATACAATTGTAGAATTAGTATTTAAAATGTTGTCGCGTCCTTTAGAACTTCCTTCTGTGTCGATTTCATTTATCGTTTGCATTTTACAAGCGACATGAAATGCATAAATATTATGACACCCGCAAGCGTATGAATTTCACGGGTGAATGAGCACCACCTTGTGGAAAAAGGACACGCATGCAGAATGTGTCGACGGCGATACTGTACTGTACAGCTATTTTAGTGTCATTTAATTTTACATCTGACACTTTCATTTTGAGCTATGCGAGTCAGGTAGCATATTTTATTCTCAAGTTCAGCGCAAAAATGAATGAATAGAGAAAATTCATATGAACATTGGACACAATCAAGGTTTATTTTCGAATGTTGATGAATAGAAACAGCCCGTTATAGCATTGAATTGAATTTACTCCCTCCAAAATGACCAAAATGGAGTCGACGAAAAATATCAGTGGCTCATACAAAACATCTGCGTGACTGTGACGGCTTGTCTTAACACTACAACAAACTAAATTTAGTAACAACATCACTGCGGCAACACTGTAGTAAAATAATAACAATCAACATTCTGCCAGAGTAGTGAGTACAGTACTACTGTACGTTTTAAAAATATAGTATTAAGCACACATGAGTAGAAATAGACTTTCCAAAGACTTTAATATTTTTCTGGACTATTAACCTACTTGAGCGTTCATGATTTATGGATTCTATTTTAGAAGCTAATTTATAAACTTGTCACTTTGAAGCGGTCGCATTTCACGGGCAATGATCACCCCCTAGTGGGGAAATGACAGCAATGCAGAAATGTGTGCGCATGCTGACAAGACTCAAGCGGTCCTCAAATTGATTTGACGTCACGGCTGCAAAATTAATTACACAATATAGTGAAAAAGAGCAAGTGTTATCAAAATGAATCAGTTGAGAGGGGTTAAATTTTCACAGAAAGCACAACATTTTGCTATTTGTGTTGCCCTTTGTGTTTTATTACACAGAAAATATCACTAGTAACATTTGAAAGTGGTTTCACGATTAATAATTTCAGAATTATTCATCCGACCATAGTACATAGCTGTTTCGAACCTTTTAGTTATTACATGTGCCAAAACTAAAATGTCTTCGAACTTAAGAGTTCTTAAATATTATATATATTAAATATATTTTAAAAAATGTGAAATATTTTGTGCATTTTTACTTTTGAGGTTTTTCAATTTTTCCCGAGTGAGGGTTTGAGTCCAGCCGCTTATCGTCACTGAAACCTAACATACAATGGGAAACTCCATATGCATGTCCGCTAACAATTAGCATCTACAGTATGTGGCAAAGGGTGCCGCAACACGTCAGCAGACAAGATAACAATACTTATAGGTACATACTCTTTATCCTCTGAATAGAACTATCAGTATTGTTGCCATACTGAGAAGCCTAGAGAGTATGTCTGACGAAGGTTCGTACACCCAAATGAACAGCTGAACTCACGTCAACTTTATTTGTACATCACTTTAGAAGTGCTGTCCCTGGAGTAAAATTTTGACATATAAAATACAGTTAAAACAATCAATAAATGACACAAAAACAGTATAATAACACCATAAAATGACGAAACAATTCCGCGTCTTAAGCCGAGTCAATTGCAGCACCAGGTCGGCTTTGGTGGTAGCATTCTAGAGTGGTTTAGATCCTATTTGGCACACAAAATGTTTTTGTGTTTGCCTGCCCCACTGTCGTATGATGTTCCGCAGGGTTCAATTTTGGGGCTCCTGCCATTTTCATTGTATTTGGAGAAACAATTACAATCTTTTGAATTAAGCGGAAGATCTGAGGTCCAGGGCGGCCCGGTAGCCCAGTGGTTAGCACGTGGGCTTCACAGTGCAGAGGTACCGGGTTCGATTCCAGCTCCGGCCTCCCTGTGTGGAGTTTGCATGTTCTCCCCGGGCCTGCGTGGGTTTTCTCCGGGTGCTCCGGTTTCCTCCCACATTCCAAAAATATGCATGGCAGGCTGATTGAACACCCTAACTTGTCCCTAGGTGTGAGTGTGAGCGTGGATGGTTGTTCGTCTATGTGTGCCCTGCGATTGGCTGGCAACCGATTCAGGGTGTCCCCCGCCTACTGCCCGGAGATGGCTGGGATGGGCTCCAGCACCCCCCGCGACCCTAGTGAGGATCAAGCGGTATGGAAGATGAATGAATGAATGAATGAATGAATCTGAGGTCCAGTACTAGCACGTGATCAATGGCTGCCACCCCTCCTGGGAGGGGTACTGTACATTCATTTTGGGCAACATTTTGACATGGCTCACAAAAAACAAAACAAATTGTCAACATCACAATGAGACTTGACTTGCGAGACGCGATGTTCAAAAAGTCCATAATCCATTTCCAAACTTGCGATTTAACCACATACAAAACAACGAGTGGTTGTTTTGAATGTCTTTCTCCACAACAGAAGACTCGCCAACCTTGAACGCACAATTTTCGGAAACGCTGCGCTTTAATGAGCGCTCCATCCTTGTTGCCGCGTCGATTGGATTTTTGTCCTCCTCACTTTCCTCCAAAGTTCAGTGCACATTGTGAGTGCGCCCGGGCTTGCTCACTGGCTGCGGCGCTGCAGCTTGATCAGGTATAAGGAGAGGTGTTGACTTTATTCCGAGCCTCCAGTAACACCACTGACTCTGATAGTTCCCTATCCCGCCGGGAATTCATTATAAGACAGCTAGAGGCTGCTTGCGGACGCTTCCCGCGCTCGGCCGTATGTTAACGTGTCGCTGTGGCGCCGGGCAAACGTGGTGCAGCTGCTTTCTCTGGCTGTGGGCAACCTGGAGAGATTGATTGGTGAGCCTTCTGTTTCATCCAGGATCAGGGCCACATTCAGCAGACACGCCGCCTCCGGAGAAGACGCCATTTTCCGAGGAAAATATGGCTCATTACCAGCGCTGGCAAAATGAAGGTGTATTGACTTTTCTCCCCCCCTCCCCCCACCCGTCTTTTTGAAAGCATCTCTTACACACAACACACCTATTGTTTGTTTGTGCTAGCTCAAAAAAACAACCAAAAAAACTTTCACACATCTCATCATGTATTATATTGTGTATTTAGTCTTCAAAATGAAAGAGCGGACTACTGGAAACGCACAAAAGGATCAGTGTCGACTATTTGCCTTTTTAAATAGTACTGACCACAAATGGTTCGTGTTTCTACAACAGTGGCCCCTTGAGATACAAGTTGAATTTGTCCCGTCACCGTGCGCGTAACACACAGCATGCACATCTCAAATCATTGTTCCCCCTTGAGCAGAATGGAAATGCCATTAATTTGTTCCCACTTCCTCAAAAATTCACAGCGCTGCAGAATATTGTACAGAATGTAAAAAACAAAGCAGTTTTGGGATTAGTTCAATGGATAAAAAAAAATTACCAGCAAAATTCTTGAAAGGGGCAAAAACTGCCAATAAGCATTTTTCCACAAAAAACAGGGGTTGGCCCCACCCAAAAAAAAACTATATACTGTAAATGTTTTTCAATTAAAAAAAAGCATGGGGCAGAACACTTTAAAAAAGTATGTCAGTGTTGGTCGCTCATGTTTAAAAAGTGCTAAACTGACGTTTTTTTCCAGTATTTTCTTGAAAAATATTAAAATGTTTGAGTTCAGCACATTTTAATCATGTGCAACTGAATTGTCAGAATAACCTAAATCCAAAAAGGATTTGTGTGTGTGTGATATTAGTTGTTCTTCATGGAGGATGAAGGATATATGCTTGCAACTATTGCCTTCTAATCTCTCTACTGTGTATTGCGGAGCGCACGCTGTGTATAAATATTAATTGATTGAAGGGTTAAAACCCTACAACACTGATGCTAATTGTTTGCCAGTCCATAGCATTTTGCATGGTTTGTTAGCATTATGCTAAACGGATTGTAAGGCAACACTGTGTCGTTTCGAATAAATTTAAAAAAAACATCTAATTGTTTTTGTATTAGTTTTAGCTTGACAGTTAAATTCACCTGGGAGTGGTAATAAACACCCTGAAATCATTTTTTGGGGCGGGTGGGCTAGCTATCAAACTGTTGTTTGCTTGCATCTCAAATTTTTGCTCTTAAGTCAAAGCAAAAAATATATATACAGTACATCCGACTGACAGGTAATATTTTGAAAAGCTTGTAAGTCAGGCCACACATATCTTAAAGGTACGACTTCACTTACCGTACTTCCTCTAGGTAACCCCCAAATTTGCTAGGGAAGAAGCCCATTCAATGGCAGTTTTCTACCGGCAAAAATATGACTTCCTAAATCAGTTTGATTTCTATTTATTACTCTTTTGAAAAGTAAAATAAAAATCATAGTAAGTAATCCAACATGTTGCTAGTTAATTGCAGTTAGTGGAGTTCTCACATTTAGTCATAATTTGGGAACCCACAAAAAATGAACAAAAAACAACTATATAACACCTTATGCCTTATAACCTCACAGAGCACCTTGCAAACACGCACACACACACACACACACACGCAGAGAGACCCCTCCTCCATGTTTGGTCCATCAGACAGTTTTTAAAACTAACCATTGCTGTGCTCAGGGGCATGAAGCTGTGTCCAGGCACACAAACACACGTACGAAGCAGCAAAAGACAAACACAATTAATTATTCAACGCTCTTGTTTTTCTTTTTTCCCCCAGATCATTTTGGCTATGTTGTCTCTATAGCATCCGTCCGCCTTGGCGAGCTGGAAGCCAGGAGGGCCTGGCAGATGAGCGAGCTTGAGGTCCTTGATATCATTTGCATGCGCACACCACCGGAGGTCATACGTGGAGGACGCGCCACTGATTCCACCCTTCATGTGAGCTTTTTTTCCTTTTTGTCATGCTTTTTCTCCTCACTCTGGTGTTCAACCGCAAACAAGGATGAAACCAGGTGTGTTTTTTTTCCCTTTTTGTTTTTGACAGCAGAACCGCACCTTTCCATGTAACACCAACGGATTGATGAAGAAGGCGGCGACAAATCACTACTTTTCTATCAGGCAGAGTTACACAAATTAATAAATTATATAAACATGAATGATACAAATAATAAATCAGATAAAGAAATTAGCTGGTCCAAATAAAGCTCCTCCGACATTTTCCCAAGGTGGCACCAAGACAATAATTTGACATTAGACATGGCTTTGACACACACACACACACACAAATGCTTGTCAGCGAATAACGGAACAGTAAATTCACAAGTAGCGAATAGCCAATAAGCGGAGAAGACAATTTCGAAGACTAACCGAATGCTAATGTTAGCCGCTAGCTGTTGACTGACTAGCTGATTGTCACTTGTTATAAAAGCTGGTGTGTTTTTTATAGAACGTTTTACATTTTACATTTTTACACTTGTGTGTACATGTTGTTAGTTGTCATTTATGTTTTGATTTTTTTTGTTAAGGGGGGAAGCCCTCAATGACGTCCCTTGGTCAGAGCAAACCTGTTCAACTAGCAAATCACATCTGTAGTGATCTGCATGCATTAAGATGTTTAATAATGACGTATTTTATCGACGCGTTTCATTGATATTGTTTGATGAACAATACATTTGACGTAAGGCTTTTAAAAGGTGGATTGGGTCGTGTCCCCAAAGACCTCGGTACAAAATGCACAGCCCACCAACTGTGTGATGTGCATCTTTTGCATACAGTGCGGTAATCTGAGCACTAGATGGCAGTGTGGCACTGATTATTTTTCAACCGTGATTTTCCCCTTTTGCAAGACGATGACACGGCGAAGGCCACCAACGACGTTTAAGTATCACACAGCACATCTGTGATTACACTCGATTCAACATTTAATTTAATTTAACTGTGTTTTTGTTGCACGGCAATCTATTAAGCTTCTACTCGGGTTGACTTTTCTTTCTTTTTTCTTTTTTTGACTACGGGTTTATTTGGACATCACATCAAATATATTCTGAGGATGAAGAAGAAGCAGAAAAAAAAATCAATGAATCACACTGAGGAGAAATATTAGACGCTGATCCTTTGCAGAAAGCATGTCTTTGTAAAACGATCACATTGTAAATAAGATGGGTTAAATTGCACTTGTAGCTCGCCTTGCAACAGTCGGCCTATTCTCTCGGGGTGCCGGGTGTGGAAGTGAGTGCTGCACACTCTTCCTTCTAATAACGCCAGCAGACAATAAGAATCCCGGCTCATAACATAGGCCTGCCCCCCACACCCCCTCGTCTACACTGTACAAAACACGTATTGGGGGGAATGGGGGGGGCTTAGCAGCTAATAAAGTGGCAAGTCGTCAAATCCATGTGAGAAGAGCGCGGCGCCACAGGGACCTTTCATAACACTTGTATGCGCGGGTTCAAGCGCAGTGTAAAGGTTACACGTTGGCATTGTACGCGCGCTCACCTGATGGCTCGCCGTAAGCCTCGCCTCATTTCCAAGGCCGCCTTTCTCATTTGAACCAGCGCCACTGAATAATTCCGCTCCCAAAGACAGCGGAGGCCCGATGAATGTTTCACACGCGATACAAAATTGACCGTGTTCGTGGCGGCGGCGAATTAATCAGCCTCTGTTGGATTTCCCGTTAAGACGTGGAGCTTTTCAGTTTCTAATGTTGGATCGGGGCCCGGCCTTTAACCAAAATAAGAGTGTCGCTAATTAGCCCGCGTCGGCCGGCCCGGTGTCTGAAGCTGTCCTTCACGGGAGCGCAGACGTTCTCCCGCGGCATTTCCACCCACTTTGTTCGCCGGGCTTTGATCCACACGATTCCAGTTAAAGTTACACCCATTGCGCTGCAAGTTGAAACTTTGGCCATTGTCACCGGGCGGAACCTTATACCCGTGGCGCCTTCTGGCTTTTGTCCCTCCCTTTTAGCGACGGAACTCTCCTAGCGTGGCACACAAAAGGCTACTCACGACACCATTTTATCATCCCTGCCACGATAGCCACATGCTAACGTTGAACAATCGAGATATCGGGAGCAAATGTGAGCAACCTGAAGCGGTACTCGTGGGTAAAAATTGCTTTGCATTTAGCAGAACGCGGGTCATTAGGTGGGACGTTGTAGAAAATAGACAAATTTTTAACAAATACATTAATGAGTCAGTTTACTACGCTATTACTTTGTGTAAGCTATCATGCTAACACACAAGTTGGTCAGTTTCTACCTCTTTTAAGACGACTAAAAGCTAACCTAAAATTTGTCATGGTTCTACTTATTACTTTTTAGAGACCCGGAATTTAGTCAGGTATCTAAGAAAATATTTTTGAAAGTAACCACCCAAAAATCACTCTTCTACTAATTAGTTTTTGTAAGCTAACTTACAAATCGACCAGCAAATTAGCACGTATTTCCTATTTATTGAATTTATTGTATTTTTAATAAATTCGCTAATTATATTTGTAGGAAATTGTCAAAACAAACCTCAAATGAGTGTTTTTTAAAAATGTTTTGAACAAATGACCTGTTGCTTTTTCACAAGCCAGTCTCATAAAGCCTCCAGTACAAATGTCTCTTTTTTTTATGTTAGCAATTAGCTCTTCAACACCAGAAGACGACCAACAAACGCGCGTTTCCATCATCTTTGTGTTTGCGCGCGCGTGTGTTGTCCCCGTTGTTGTTCGAGGAGCATGTCGCTGCTAAACTAAACGGAACGCTTCGCGGCGCGCTAATCTGGCGCACTTAAAGGCGGCAACAACAACATGCCGGGTCGTGCGTGTAAAGTGCCGCTTCCCCGTACAATCGGCATTGGCGTCGTGCGAGTGAAACATTCATGGCGCACTCCATCGGTTCAATATTTCATTTCTCGACAAATACGACACTGCGGAACAGATGCTCAAACTTTTCCTCAGGAGAGTCAAAGTCACTTTCGCAGGCGCCGTGGAACAAAGGACCAAGTGAAACATTTGTGCGTCCTCTCGCTCAGACACACACACACACATTTATACATACAGACATATTCATATGAAAGTTAAAGTCCATCTTTAGCTTAATCTCATTTTAACACTTAAAGTGTAGATTGTATTTGAAGGGCAATAAAGCAGCAACACATTCAGACCGGAAATAGACCAAAGAAACACATGCATATATTCTTTATCCTAGGCGAAGAATGACGAATATTATAGCATCTTACTGAGTCACTTACAAACATTGTGAAATTCTTTTTTGTGCCTGCACTGGTAGCCAAGTCGCGCACACCACAAGGCGTCACAATGGTTTAATCATGATGCCCAAACTGTTTCATTCTGGACATTCTAAGTGAAATTTTAATCGAGTGATGTTTCTCTTTATTGGCATTTCCATTCATTTCAATGGGGCAATAAGGCCCCCTGCTGTATTGCTTTTCTGAGCGTAATCGCACCCACTCTAATGGACAGGCTTCTTGTGTGTGACTGTAAATAAATCAAAAGGTGTAAAATGTCATGCTCTCTTTTCGGAAGAAAAACTTTGGACACCCCTGATGAGCGTTGTCGGTGTAACGCGGACAGCGCAATGTTTACATCCGAGGGCGACGAAAAAGTCAAGCCCCTTAACGATGCGCCAAGGTTGCCCCCTTTCCCTCCATGTCGCACGCGCGATGAAAACCGGACTCGGCATGTTTACGTTAGGATTTCTTCATCTGCCTTTTAAAGCCCGACGGGCGTGCTTGAAGGTGAGGGGAGCTAAGATGATGATCCCCTCTTCCTCCGAGGAGCTTTTCCTCGCGCGCACCCTCGCAGATGTCGACATTTGGTGAGGCGCTGTACACCAAACCCCAGATTATCAAGCCGCTCCTCACCCAAAGTCTGTCGAGCCAAACTCCAGAGCCCACAATTCACCCCCACCCGGTCCCGCCCCGCCCCTTCGCGGCCCGTTGTTGTGTAACCCGAGCTGCCACCTGAAGGCCTCAACGAGCGGCGGCGCGGACCTGACGTGCTATCGATCAACAGGCAGAGCAGATGGCGTGCACCGCGCTTCCTAATGCTCCTCAAATCCAACAGGAATTGACAAGTGAAATCCCCCGCCGGAGTTTGGCCGACTTTTTAGCTCGGGCGTTAAGCTTCTGTAGGATTCTCAATTGCAAAGTCAAACAAGAATACGGGGGGGGGGGGGGGGTTTGGGGGGTGGGGGGTTTCGGCGGTTTTGGACAGGGCGAACGTTTTGAAGTTGGGAGGTCCGTGTAGTTTCAGTTTTAAATTTCATCGGGACCTAGATTTTGACTTCTAAATCAATTTAAGATCTTTTCAGGTCCTTTGTTTCGATGCGTTGCGGCCTCTGCCGCCATCTAGTGGCAAAAAAGCCAGCAACCCGCAGTGGGTCTCACTTCCACTGTGTTTTTACATTAGACAGGGCTACGGCCTGACTAAGTGACACCCTTTTCCTTGTTTCTACCTAAATATATTCGGCACCAATATGCCACAGGGTGGCGCCAAAGCGATGCTTTAATGTTAGACAAGGGCTGTGGTCGTTGAAAGCAGAGAATCGGGAAATAACAGAGGCAAAGCAACTAGTTTTGCGTCAATGCCAAAGAATATTCTGACTTTACGACTAGCGTTAGGTCAGATACAGACTACGACACAATTTGGGTTACATTGCTGTCGTAGGAAGGGAAACTCTGTTGTAAAACGAAGACAGGAAGAAGCAGACGGGGCCAAACGTGCTCGGGGGAAAAAGGTTGACGATGTTGACTCGCATCGCTCTAGCTAGCTTTCCCAGAGTGCGTGAACATCCTCCGCACTCTCCTGCGGCCGCCCCTCCCCGGAACGGCGCTCCCCTTCCCACTGGAAAGTAGGCCAAGTGAGCGCCAGGGCGTTTTTTTTCTTTTTTTTTTTTTAAAGATGATCACTTCATCCGTGTGTGTGTTTTTGGGTGTGTGCTCGCTCAGGACAAGCTATTCATGTGGCGTGTAGAACAAAGAGCAGCATTATACAATTTGCGGAGGGGAAAACAAGGCCAGTTGAAACAAAGACAGCAACAAAAAAATGTAGCTTTCCGTTTCATTGACTTCCTTCTTTTCCACCTCCTCTTGGAGGAAAAAAAAAAAAAGGTCCCTTGCCACTAACACAACTGCATGTTCATTGTGTGCTGCTGGATTATTTTAGCGTACACTCGGTCTTGGTTTTCGCCGCGCAGCTTTTTCACCTTGACTCCCGCTCTCGTGACATCACAATTAACATTTCTGTTAATAGCGATGCACCTCGGCGTTTGGCGCCGATGCCGGCGGAGTGCAAGAAGTCGCTCCGCATCGCTGGGGGGGAAAAAAAAAAACACACACACACACACACACACACAATAGAAGAGGCGTGTTCATTAGCACCACATTGCCGATAATTATGTATTGTGATGACATGAATTCTTACACATGAAGAGAAGAATTTTTTTTTTTTTTACTGTCGCGGGTGGAGGAGGCGGAGGAGATCAGAACCCAAGTGGTGAGATCGAAGGCCGTATATAAAATAAAAAAAAGTCAGGTCAAAGTGTAAAAAATGAAGTTGGTAATAAGGACTTCAGTCAGAGGACTTGGCTAGTAACGTTCCACTCAATTTTCAATGGGATTTGTCACTTGAGCTGTATTGTAACGTAGCATTTAACTAGCCTACACACATAGCATTTAACTAGCCTACACGGTTTAAAAAAAAAACAGTTGAGTGAGCTCAACATTTCAAGAAAACAAGCCTCAACCCAATTTTAGAATGGGCAATTCAACAACCTATTTTTACTTTTGAGAAAATGTGTCTTTCCTGCATTGTTCACAGAGCTAACTGTCTCTTGTACTTTCTCCCAATACCTTCAAAATTTAAATGTAAACAACTCAGATTTTTTTTTGGGTGGGGGGGGGGGCAAACAACACGCTTGTTTTGTTGTGCTTGCTAACATTGTTACCAGTTTTTGTTCCTTTCTCTTTCTGCCATTGTATGATCACGTAGCGTTAGCATAAACTGAACACCTTTACGTAAGTCTTCAATAAATTGATAAAAGGGCGACTGCTAAAAATTGTCTTTTTGGAGGGGAGGGGTCGAGTTATTCAGGTCATCGTAATCGTAAAAGGTTGAATTGAGGCAACTGGACTCTTCTTTTAACAAATTTGTTGTGTTTGTGGACACGACTTGGGCAACGATGCTATTAGGCTAACGATTTCTGATTCGCTGTTTCTGTCACGCTTCCTGTTTTGATCAACTAGAAAACATTTTTGGGGAGGCATCATTAAAAATAAATAAATACATGAATAAAAGGGATGCAAAAGTGTACTGTAGTAAACCCTTTTGACACTTCGCTGAGTCTCACGATATACGAGGGCGGGTCAGCAAAGTTCCAACCTTTCCCCTTGGAGTGCTATGGCACTTTCCAAGCTTTATTTGTTCCACATTCATGCATCCCTGAAATGATTCTCCATCTTGACATGTCAGCGTCTTTATAAGAATTTTTTTTTTTTAAAGGCTCCCCGTGATGACTCCTTGAGCCTATAGTAAAAAGAAGCGGGGGTGGCTGGGATAATCTCAGGTCAGGTGACTAAAAGGTTCCAAGCAAGTCACCTTTTCTCGCGCATTGAATGAAACAACTGTCTTTTGACACCAGTCCTGAGACCTTTCTGATCCACCTCATATTCTAAACTTCATAAATGAGGCCGTTTTTTTTAAACTTGTAAATTGGCTCATGCTATATGTTTTACGATCACTTATGACGTTTGCCATACGGTTTGCGATGACATTCAACAGACACGTGAGCACAGCCCTGCCCACCAGCTGATGTGATTTTAAAATTTGACCTTTTGAAAGTCTTCATTTGGCCTTCAAGTTGAATATGTTTCCACTTATGGCTGAAATAATCACATTTGATTGCCTTTCTCCTCTTTTTGACACCGCTCAAGAATCACCAACTCAACTTTTATTTAAATCAGTCCCGGATAGCTCCACAAAGCGGTGATGGACACCTCCGCGATTGGATTGGAGGGGTGGGGTGTGGAAGGGGTAAGGAGTGCAGGGGAAGAGGGGGGTCGTAAGGAGGGAGGGGTCTGCATGAGAGTGATGGCACCCTGGGTATTTTTTTTTTTTTTTGGTCATGTGCATTTCGGTGGAAATTTCCAGGGGATATTTTAGATGTTAATAGCCCTGAAGTGGTCGTGGTTTCTTATTTAATTTCTCTCGCCTTCTTTTAAAATGTAATTCGCCCACAGACTGCGCCGCGAGGCTCGAAAGCAGGCGCGGGTTAAAAAAAAAAAAAAAGTCTCTCTTCATTTCCACAGTAGAATGGAAATGCAAATGGGACGCAGGCATATTGATGCCCTTGACACAACTCACCAGTGCACACAATTAAGTTGGTCACCCAATGTGACGTCAAGACGGAACACCACATTTAATATTATTATTACTATATTAACAAGAGGATAATAATAATTAGTAGTATGGCCCGCGCGTATGTCGTGCTGGCCTTACGAAACAAAATTCGGCTTTTCCATTAATTGCACTCGTATCGATTTATGAAATGCTCGGCGTGGAATCTGAACACTACTACCAATAATAACGATGATGATTAAAACAACGAAAATAAGCAGAATTAGCTTCTGCTTTTTTTTTCCTTCACTAAAAAAAAAAAAAAAAAATCCACGTCGAGATTTGGGCGCCTTGTGCAAGTGGGGGGAGAAAAAAAAAAGAGTGTTGCCAAAGAGGGGCGCTGTCCGTCTATCAGCTCGACAAAAATCGATCCCATCGCTCCTCTTGCCTAGAATACATTTTTACCCCTCCCACCCTCCTCGCCGCCCCCCCTTAAAGACAAAAATAATCCATAATTTGTCCTTTTTATGTCTCCTTCTAATGTTTTTTTTTGGTGCGTGTGGAGTGGGGATGCTTTCCTTTTAATTGTGAGCGAAATGTGAATGCATTTATTTTAATGAACACACGCACAAAAAGTGTTTTGCAATCACGCCCCACCCCAAAAAATAAAATAAAATGACTATTGGTGATAAAAATGTGTTGGTGGTGAAACAAACGCGGGGAGGTAATTATTAAAATGCACGTTAAAATATAAAGACGTATTTTACGGGGGGGAGCAATGTGATGAATCGATGAAAAGATGGGAGTGAAATATGTTAGGAGCGAAAAATGAATTTTAACTCAATAAAAATGTGAAAGTGTTCATTTCCATGAAAGAAACATGGGAGGGGTGGGGGGGATAATCATCAGAAATCAACGCAAATGCAATACAAATATTTCGGGGTGACAAATTACGAATGCATGCACGGACTAAATTCAAATGTGTCAACCATAACAAATCAGTTAAAATGTGTTCTAATTAAGGAACGCGAGAGAATAATTTAGAATGTGTTTTTTTTGGGGAGGTGGGGGGCGATCAAATATGTGAAAGAAACAAGGGGAAACCATTCAAAATGAATGCTTACAAAAAAAACAAGCTTTCAAAAATGGCGAAATAATCGGAATCGATGCATGACAATATTAGAATGGCTTTGAATGAAAGAAACAATCATTTAAAAGAAATCAATCGGAAAATACTTTCAACTCCATGCGCCACCCATCCCCAAAATCAATAACAAAAATATAGTTTCCAGTGCAAAGGGGAAAGAAGAAAAAAAAACCACGTACGCTTGCTGCGTGGGCTGCTTCTCTAATCATTAAGAATTTGCGAGGCACTGTGGGCGTGCATGTAATTAATAATTAATCGACAAAAGATCCCTTTCACAAAGCCTGCATGGGCTGCTTATACCAGAAAAAATAAAAATTAAAATAAAAACAACCACGCAAAACGCAGGTGAGCTCCCTACAGCAAAAAAAAGCTCCTTTTTAAATAAATGCGAATAAATAATAATAATCATACGGTGTTGCATGGGCGCGCGTGGATGTGGAAGTGGGCTGGACAGCTGGGCAGCGGCCGGCTGATTGACTTTGCCGTGACATCTGGGAGGCCCGCTGGCCCCTGGCACGCGTGGAGGCTGATGTCGGCCATTTACATGCAAATTTGGGGCGAGATCATGAAGGGCCTCGCCCCGTAAATTCAACACACACACGCACACACAAAGACAGAGGGGTGCATGCGCGCGCCACACACACCGGAAGCCCTCATTGGGGAGTTTGATTGGATATCAGTGGAGGTCAATAGAAGGGTGGGTGGGAGACACTAGTAAGCGTGACGTGCTATTTTTTTTGCGCATCTTTCCACCCCCCCACCCCCCAAAAAAATATATAATATTTACATTTTGGATTTTTGTTGTCCGAAGACCACAACAGTCAAGGGGGCTCAGCTGACGCCCCTCTTTTTCCGTCTCTGCACGTCCAGATGGCTGCAGCACACAGATTTGCATTCATTTCCACCGCTAATATGTCCACAACGAGCGGGGCCAGCTGCATTTGTTGTCAAATACGCTTTAAAAAGACGCCGTCGTTATTCCGACACATTGTGTGCGGGCGAGTGTGTGTGCGCGCGCGCGTGCGTGCGCGTGTGTGGCGGCTCCTCTCCAGTCAACAGTATCTGATCTCTAAAGAGGATTTGCCTTTTAAAGAGAAAGAAAGAAAAAAAAACTCCGACATAAAAGGGAAGGTTAACTTCTTCATAAGCGAATAGCGCGCATTTTTTTTTTTTTTGCATGCGGTCTTTGACGATTTTTAGCGCGCGCAAAGTGTGTGCAAAGCTCAATTTGGCAATAGATTTGCGCGGAGGTGAAAGCAACAGCTTATAATTCACTTATCTTTGGCAGCAGCTATTAACCCTCAGCACCGGCTAGATAGATTGCTCAGGATGGAGCAGTCGGCCCTCCTCCTCCTCCTCCTCCGCCTCCTTCTACTCCTCCTCATCCTCCTTTTCACCACTAATGAAGCGAACTGCTCGGACCGAGGAGCATGCAAGACAGTTCTTCAAGGAAAAAAAAAAAAAAAGATGATGTGTCTGATGATTATGGATTTTTCGGCACTTGCGTAGTAAAAAATAAGACGTCATATTATGATAGGGAAGTGTCCTTTTGTCAGAAAAAAAACCGATGATGGTCCTTTACACAAAACCGCAACTTAAATTCGCGGTATTTTTTATCCTCCCCCCTCCTGCTTGCATGCGATGCCGATTAAAATTAAAAAAAAAAACACACACGCAAAATAAAACTCACCACATTGGAAGGGGCCTACAATGGAAGAGGTGGTGAAAAAGTGAACGAGGCAAAAAAAAAAAAAAAAAAAGAAAAAAAAATCTCTCTCCGATTCGCTCTTTGGAAACAGGAAGCGTCACGCCTCCGTATATGGTCATAGCCCCGCCCATTCAGCGCGTCATCCCGTGACGGCTCCTCTCCCGTGGGTTTAGAGTTTTGGCTCCCGGGAAAGAGTGCAGTCCTCGGGGGAAGAGGGCTTAGTTTTGCATGTTCCCATCCAGCGTGCGCCACGCCGCCGCCGCCGCCGCCGCCGTCACGCCAACGGGGCCCCTCGTCTCCTCCACCAGCGACGCCACTTGCACATCTCGCGCCTAGCGTGGAACACCTTCCACTGGCGAGCAGTGTTTTGGAGTGTTTTTTTCCCCCTCTACCGCCGCGAGTGGGGCTTTCTATTTTTTTTTTTTGGTAATTTTTTTTTTCCCTCTCGTCAAGTCCTGAAGGTTTTGGACGCCGGTGCTTCGGGATGTGTCCACTTTGAGAGCAGCATCACCCACGAACACAATCATTTTTATTCCTCCACGCCAAAAAAAAAAAAAGAAAATAATAATATCGCTTTTTTTTAACGCTCGTGTGTGTGGATATCTCTCTTAACCCACTCGAGCACTTTTGAGAATTGTTCACAGCGGACGGAGAGAAGAGGGAGAGCGGACCTGTGTGGACTTTTGGACGGATAAGCCAACACGCGTGGCGTGGACCCTTATTTCCCCCCCAGTCCCACCACCACCACCACCACCACCGCCACCGCCGCCGCCTATTTTTTTTTTTTAATCTTTCCCACCCCACGCAGGAGGCTCGATGTTTGGGATTCAGGAGACGATACCGCGGGGCGGCACGACCATGAAGGAGGAACCGCTCGGCGGGCTCAACTCGGTGCGCTCATGGATGCACACGGCCGGGGTCGTAGACGCCAACACGGCCGCGCAAAGGTACCGCAGGTCATCCCCTTCCCGTTAAAACAAAAAATACCAAAAAATATAAATCCGAAGTGGAACTTGAATCTCGGCAAGTGGACTCTTTTTGTTCGTGGTAGATATCTTCCACGAGCGGAAAAGAATCCAAATGCCGAGATGGCAAGTTTGAGGAAACGGAGCGACCTACCTTCCACCCGACTGTGTCCTTGTTGTTCACCCCGCAGTGGAGTCGGCCTGGCCCGGGCGCACTATGAGAAGCAGCCCCCGTCCAACCTCAGAAAGTCCAATTTCTTCCACTTCGTGCTCGCCTTGTACGACAGGCAGGGGCAGCCTGTGGAAATCGAGAGGACGGCTTTTGTCGACTTTGTGGAGAAAGAAAAAGTAAGCGCAAACCCCATCCCGATTCATCCTTAAAAAAAAAAATCCAAATATTTTTAATTTATTGCTTTACTAATTCCCCCCCTCCCCTTGCAGGAGCCAACCAGTGAAAAAACCAACAATGGGATACATTACAAACTACAATTATTGTACAGTAACGGTGAGTCGACTCAATCTCAAAACGAGCGAGTTGTCATTTCTAACGATAATAATATCAATTTTATTGATATCAAATCGATTTCCTGTCTTCTTCTAGGCGTCAGAACAGAACAGGATCTTTACATTCGGCTAATCGATTCCATGACGAAGCAGGTAAGTTGCATGGGTGAAAAAAACGGCGCACGTGTATTGCTTGGGAGAGGGGGGGGGTGGTTGGAAAAAATCCAAAACAACAAAAAAAAGCCACCCCATAATAATAATAATGATAACAACAATAATATGTAACGTCAATTAATATAAGATGTAACGTGAGAAGTTAAAAGCCTTGCCAGACTCACTTTGTCCCAATATTAAAAATTCAAACACGTCTACCGATCGCGTCGAGATGTGAAAACTATGTCAGAAAACAAGAAGAAGAAATAAATGCAGCCCGTTTTCTATTCAGCACGTGCTCGCTTTATTATTATTATTTTTATTTTTTATTTTTATTTTATTTTGAAAGCACAAATGCACGCCGCCTATTTCGGAAGCCAAATTAAGACGTGGATATTTTACTTATTGTTATTCATATATATTTTTTCTTCTTGAATTTAAAGAAGTAGCGCCGTGCCGGCAAAGCGCTCACACACACACTCACACACACGCGTGCGCGCGCGCACACACACTCACACACACATTCCTGCGCCAATGATCCGAGTCAATGACGCAGAACAAGCAATTTATGGATTTCGGTTGCCTCGGCTGCAAAATGGCCACATCAATCAAAAGCAATAGGGTTACGGAAACATGTTCAAATAAAATTAAACAAATGGCGGGGGGTAGGGGGGGGGGGGAATCAATTCTGATATGTCACACACCACGTTTTTGGGGGACGAAAATAAAAATGCCGACCCTTAACAGCCGCAAATTGTTGTTCTTTTAGCCTTCTTGACTTTTTTTTGTTGTAATTCTTAAAAAGAAAAAAAAAAGGTGCCGTCGGAGGATATAAGGAGAGCCCGAGTCTCCTTAGAAACGGCAAGGATGAGGATGAGGATGAGGATGAGGAGGAGGGATGGAGGGCGGCAGAAGTGATCGCTCCACGCCATCTGTTTTCAGCCAATGCTCAAAAACTACTCGAGCGTACACCGCCAGACAGCCGCGCGTTTTATCCACAGAAAAAGATCATTGTTAGCGGCTCCAAAATAAACAACAGATTGCCCATTAACACTTTCCCCCAAATATCCCCAGATTATAAGCATATTGATGACACTTCTATTGGAGCGAAAATGACCCCCCCCCCCCCCCACCAGACACCATCATCCACCCCCCCCAACCCCACTGTCAGTCTGTCCGTCTTAAGTGGATTAAATGGGAGGGAAAACAATACACATTGGAAATATTAGTATTCTGGCGTTTCATCAATTAGCTTAAAAAAAACCCGGAAATGCCAAAAATGACATTTAAAAAAAATGTATTAGTCTGATATTAATTGAAAGGAAATATTTTCATACATCCGCCATTTGTGATTGTAAAATGGTCGCGTGAAGCCACAATTAATGATTCCCGAAATCAAAAATCAATGGACGTTATTTTCTATTTGTTGGCTAAATGTTGACGTGCGACTTTTTTTATTTTAAAGGCATCGTTTACGAAGGCCAAGACAAGAACCCGGAAATGTGCAGAGTTCTTCTCACCCATGAAATCATGTGCAGGTAAGTCGATGACATTTTTTTTCTTCTATTTTTTTGTTGTTGTTGTTGTTGTTTTATATTTAATTTTTTAAAATGCCTTCGTCTGTGACATGTGACTCACAAAGAGTGAGTGCAAGTTCTAAGCGATTAGCCAGACCGCGTTAAACAGAATATATTATTATTATTATATGTATAAATTATATATATTTATAGATACATAATTGTTCATCTTTTTTTTAATGGATGATCTGAGCGTCAGCGATGTCGAGCGAGGCTTTTAGCAATTTGCGCACGCATTCGCCTCTCACGTTGCGCTGCCGCCATTCATACCGTCACCGATACCGAAACGCCTTTTGTCGTTATTGTTGACCCAAGAACCCCCCCCCCCTGACCCCCCCCCCGACCCACCACCACCACCCCGCTTGCCCTCCCCAGACCCCCCCCCCAACCCAACGTGCGACCGCAGCTCTGCGAGCACCGAATTAAAATTCGCGTCGCTTGAACGCCCCCCCCCTCACCTCTTCCAACCTTCTCTCGTTTTATTATTATTGTTACATTGTTTCGATTGAAAAGGAGCATGCATCAAATGCTCTTTTTAACACCCCCCCCCCACCACCCGGCCCCCTCCACTCCCCCTCCGCCCCCCCCCCCCCCTCTTGCGTAAACTCATCACTCCCCATCAATTTGCATGCGCATCCATCACTTTGGTTTTGTCACCCGGCGTGGACATAACATTAGGCACACCTGAGATCCGACACCGCGTGTTCAAATGAACCAAAAATAATAAAATAAAATAAAAAAATAACCGACTGCTGTTCACACATCGCACCGAGAGCTGTTCCTAATATTTGCCTCGCTATGTGAGATCACGGGCATGACCTGGAATCCCCTTGAGAGTAGTTACATTACGATTATATACGGCATCGGGGCTCATGTTTATTATCATAATTTGCATTGGGAATCCAAAACGCCTCATGCTCGGAGCTGTTTCTAATATTTTGCTTTGTTCCTTTCATTTTTTTTTTTTCAAATCGATCAAATCCAGATGACGACGAGTATTCGTGAAAGTAGTTCTGTGACAAGCGGGACACTAAGTCGAATTATGTTTTATGATCAGAGTTGCAGAAATGCAATCGGGCATCATGCTGCGAGCTCTTCCTAATATTTTCCTTGTTATATTAACAACTGCATATGGCCAGGAAAGCGGTTACATCTCCATGATATACCGATTATACAAGTGTCATGCTGTTCCTATTTTTATTTTTTTATTTTTTATTGTGATTTTTTTAACAAGTGCAGTATTTGACCAATACTCCATTGGAGAGTATTACTTTTCTCTATCAAGTATCCAGAAATATGCTTCTTATTGTAAGCCTGGACTGATTGTAGAAGCTGTTCCTAATATTTTGGCTGTCGCTCGTGACTCAAATATTGCCCTTTATTATTGTTAGTAAGAGAGTGAAAAGAGACGTGACCTTGCGATTACACACGGGCTCCAAAAAAAAAAAGCTTTTCGACGCTTTGTCATGCTTGTCACCACATTGAAGAAGTTGCCCGTCATTTATTTTGCTGCCATGCTGCCGTTTCATCAATTTGCATTGGGGGGGTTTGCTTGCGCTGAGAGTTGCTCGGCTTTATGTCACTGGTGCCTCGTATTGCTTTTTGCGCTGTTGTCACACACACACACAAAAAAAAATTGGGACTATTCCACACATCCGCTTCACCTCCACTTCATTTCACGGCATAGCGTGTCCCCTTCACGGTCGCTTTCAGCGTTGGAGAGACAAGCACCCAAGGCTTGTTTCTGACACGCATCAATTCACGCTGAGAGCTGTTCCTAATGTTTAGTCCGCACGTAATTCTCGCTCTTAATCACGATACGACCGGGGGATGCCGTGGATGGCGAAGTTCTGAATCGGCAGGGGCGCCTTTTTGACGGACGCTGGTCACCGTATGGCGGTTTGCTGTGTTTTTGTGCTAAATTCCCGTCCTGTCACTTATTGATCAGATGTGAATTCGTTTGACTGTTAGGACGGCCTGGAATTATTCTGCGAGTTGCTCTTAATATTTCCGAGACGCTATTCCACGTTTGCGTTGCCCCCCCCCCCCCCCCAATCAGGGTTCTTGTACGTATCAAAGTTGAATTTGTCTGATAACGAGTAGGTACGAGCGCAAAGATACGAGTGGTGCGCGCGGTGCACAAGTGGAGGGCTCGCGACTGAGAGGAGTTTCTGGGAAGGGGGGGGGGGCGTCGCTATCCACGCGGCTTCACATTATGATAGCTCGGATGACTCCTAGTCGGCGACGGTGGTTAAGGCACACCTGCACAAAAGGCCCCGGCAAGGAGGATAGTGCTGAATTTGTCAAGCGACCTCCGTGCGATATTTTTTTTTAATTTTTTTGCGCGAGATGAAATGCGAGAGGTGACGCCGCAGGCGTGGCTTTGTCATGATCGTTATGGGGGCTACTCGAGGGCCTTTTACGACGGATAACGTTTGACGTGCGCGGTTCAGGGGCCGCAAGACAATAATTTTATTTTCACGGCACAAGTTTGCACTTGTGTTTTGGTTGTGCAATATAATGTCAAGAAAGTGGCCAGTGAGAGATTTAAAATATTTTTTCTGGTTATTAAAAAAAAAAAAGTGTGAAGAGATCATGAAAAGATAAGAGTGAGGTGACCTTTAACCCCCCCAGTGCTCAAGTAATAGATCACGTTTTATTTTTAAATTTTAGGCTGCGGAAATAATAATAAGTTAAGCGTGATTATTGCTGCTGTAAATCAGACTTTTTTTTTTTTTTTTTGGTCCTTTTCTAAAGCGTGAGTGAGCTCGACCGACAGTATCTTTGCGCAAATCTTTGTTTGGCTTCCTGCACCATATGGCGCAAATCAATCTGATTCTCATGAGTTTTCATTTCAAATGGAAGCCCGGATGATGAATTTGTTTATTTCAGTTTTTTTTTTTTGGCTTCTAATTCATGTTCAAATCAAAGGATGTGAAAGTCAGCTAGCTGCAAGCTCTGGATTGGCGTGGTAGAAAGAGGGCGGGGGGGGGGGGGGGGGGTCGGTTGCTGTTTGCGCCTGAAACATGTGGTGGAAGATAGATTAGTGCTTTTGAGGCCATAATTGATAAATGCCTCGCAGAAATATTGGTTGAGGGTGGCACCTTGCATCTCCCTCAGAAATAGCAGCTTGGCAATTAGAGGTAAACAAAAGCTGAAGCTGTGAAAAGTGACTCCCCTGCTTCACCCCCCCCCACCCCAATCCCCCCCCCCCTGTGCCTCCCCTCCCCTGCAATGCTATAAGCCAAAGAACACAACATGTTGTTTTCCAGATTTAAAAAAAAAAAATCTATCAGCATCAATGCAAAGAGTCGAGCTAGCCTCACGCGTGGTAGCCACTCGATAAAACGCACGCTGGGTGTGGGGGGGGGGCTTGCGCTGCTTCTGAGCGAGAGGGACAAAAAAAGTCTTTTTCGCAAGTTAGGAGAGAGCGGAGGGAATTGGAAGTGAGGGGGGGGGGGTTGTGGCGAGGATAATTTTTAAACAAATTTTTTTTGGGTAAATGTTCGTTTTGCTAGTAGCCCCAATAAATGTCGCTAAAAGTGCTTTCAACGCGGCAATACGGGGAGGACCGAGATGTGACGTCACACAAAATGTTTTTTTCTACAAGTAAGCCATGTACATCATCTCTAGGTAATTTAAATTAAAAAAAAAATATGTATACTTTTTGGAATGCCCTTCGTTTCTTGATAGCCTCTTTTCACACGGAGACCCTGCATACGCGGTGCTCCCACAAGGACCATACGAGCACGCCGCGGGGCCTGTTCTCATATTTTATATACCCTTTCACGCACCCTGTAACCCGATAACACGACAAGCCGTCCACTGGAGTGACCGCTGTCCACTTGAAAGGGTTACGTTCAATTCAACCAAATATTTTTTGCTGATAGGAAAATTGCTGTCCCGCATTGCCAACAAGGAGATTTAAAAAAAAAAACGTAACTGTCGCCTTGATTGTCAGCCGACTTCAAGACAGAAGTAAAAACAACTCGGCAAATTGCTTTGGAGCAAAGAACACGCTCGCTTTGTTGCACTAGCTAACATCGTTGCCATAAATGTCAATCGTTTCGACTTGAACCTTGTCCCAACTGAAATTATGGTTTCCCCTGCCCCACCAAAATGCCAGTTGCGTTTTTTTTTTTTACCATGAGATAACTCAAGGTAATTTATGGCAGTTGTTATTTCAGAAGTGTGTATGAAATTGTTAGAAATTCAGTCCCCAAGAAGTATGTAACCCTCCGCACTTTTACATATCACGCAAAATTTTTTAATGTATTTATTTAGTGGCACCATCAAATCTCTGCGCAAATCTTGGAATTTATTTGGATATTTTTAATTTCCTCCATGTCCCTCACTCAACTCTTTGACACGGAGATCCTGCAAAATTCTGAGTTAGTATTTCATTCCGCCTAGCAGAGGCGGGATTGATGCTTTGCATTTTTTTTTTTAAATCTACAATGTCTTACTGGAATGCCCTCGCATGTGGGAAAGGAGAGCTACCGTTGCCGAGGCACTCGTCAGCCTTAACGGAACACCGCGTGAAAAACACAAACATAACCAGCTCACTGATGCAGAAGCTGCTGTCGACCGCAGTTCTCACCCGGACGCTCACGCGCACTAACCCCACGTCAATGTCGGAAATTTTCGTTTTATTTCGTGGTCGCAATTTGTTATTTTGTAAATTTTATAAGATATTGTTGAAAAGTGTGGACTTTAAGACGTTGAAACGTGTTTAAAATAAACGGCGGATGATCACCAACTACGGGTGCTTCTGGAAAGTATCATCTCGGAAAAAATGTCAAGCCCTAAAATTCTGACCCGTCCCCATCTGTGTCTAAACAGCCGATGCTGCGACAAGAAAAGCTGCGGGAACAGGAACGAGACCCCGTCAGACCCGGTGATCATCGACAGGTAAGACCCCCGGGTAGCTTTCTCTCATTAGGAGGGTGGGGGGCGGGGTGAGGGGGGGAGTCAAACGAGCGACTAAACGGCTGCGGGGATGAGAGCCGGCGAACAAACGAGCTTCCTTCCCCTCCCTTGGCGTTGCCAGACGGCACCCGCTCGGGCTGACTTGTATCTTACGAGCAGGGGAGGAGGGTGGGGGGGCGTGGGAGTGGCTGAGGGGGGTCTTTCCCACCCTACCTGTGCGTTGAGGGGACGGTCAACCACCTGGATGGGGGTGGGGACGGGGCGGGGGGGGGGGGGGGTTTGCTCAGTCGCAGGTGGTTCAATCACGAGAGGATCACGCTGGGAATAGAGCTAATTAGCTTGGGCAACTTGGTGTTGATTTGGCTCGCACCCCCCCCCCCTCGCACCCCCTCCCCTTTTGTTGATCACGCTGTCAGACGTTACCTCCAGCGAGCAGCGTTTTTGTTTGCCAGGCAGCGAGACGTCACACTTCAGACGTATGATTCGTTTGGCAAGAATCCGCGTTGCGGTGCTGATTTGTTGTCGCTACCGTTTCGCTATTGTGCAAAAGTCGACGGCAGAAACATCGACGGCGCAAAATTGTGCTGATTTTTTAAAAAAACAAAACATAACAAAACCAAAACAGATTCAGTGGTCTTAAATGTGTAATATTGAATGTGACATGCAAGCCTCCCGGTTTGTTCTCAATTTCTCAGGAACAACAATAATGTTTTTGGGTCAACTTGACCCGGGCCAGGTGTTGTGATCCAAAACTTCCAAATTGGCGAAAAACAAACCCCAAACCAAAAACTGATTTTTAACACTGAAAACAAGTCCAAAAAAATGCTAAAAGTCAGATTTCTATCCGGTTTATTATGTTGAATTGCTCTTACACTTCCATACGACTTTTCAATTTATTAAACGGGCCAATGTGTCCAGATTTGCAACGACATATTTGTATTGATAAATTGTGTTGATGCCGCTTCCACGAGCGTTACGATCACGAAAATGGGTCGTTTTGACCTGAACCGAACAGGAACCTTTACGAAAGCCGTAAAAAAAAGTCTTTTTGCACATTACGGAGCTAGAACGAGCCATTCATGCATGAAAGTGTCAAAATGTGATCCAAAAATGAGGATTATTTTATCCCTTCACCTTGGGGGAGAAATAGGGGGGGGGGGGGTCGGTCTGTGTGCTTGTCTATCTCCTGTTCTTGTGTTGCGCACACCTGGAGGGAAACCGCCACAGAGCTGTGACCTTCCTTTTCCCCCCATCCAAAGTGGGCGAACACACACCCAAATCGTGCCCAAGAGGTGTGTGTGTGTGTGTGTGTGTGTGTGTGTGTGTGTATTTAATGTAATTCTCAGCATGTTGAAGGTTTGAGACGGATGATTTTGTCCAATCATTATTTTCGGTTGCCTTCAAATTTTTCAAAGCTGCTGCTGTCGACCACTGCTCTCTCCCGGAACACCCACCCGAGACTAGGCCCCGCCTCTTAAAGGCACAAGCGCATACACGCCGCCACTACTCACTCGTACAGTGTTTCCCTCATGCTCTTCGAATGTCCAAAATAGATTCACGAGTGATGCTGAATGTGTTTCACACAGCTTGAGGAGGTGAGGCAGGGCGAAGGGGATGGAGGGAAAGGGTGTGTGGGGGAGAGAGGATGGGGGGGGCGCGGCGGTGAAGGGGCGCATTTCAATGTAACTCTCACCACGTTGTAGGGAGAGACAGCAATGCTAATGTTTGACTAGGCGGAATCACTGTTTGCTTAGCGGCGAATGCCTGCTATCTGACAGAGGGGACAACTCTCTTATTAGTAATCAAATCGGGCTGAGCAGTTGTTGCTGCCACTCCACTCCAGCCGCTTCTCATGCATGGAGAAGTAGGAGCCGGCTGCCCTGGGAGCCGGGATGGATTACCGCAGCTACTAGCTGTCTGCAGGGCAAACTCACGCACGCGGACGCGGACGCACACAAGGGCACAGACAAGACGGGGATGCTGCTGCTGCTGCGTCGCCGGAGCAAAAAAAAAAAAAAAAAAAAAAAAAGCAGGCGACGGCGCTTTTCATGTTCGCCTTGGTGTCATTCAAGAGTTTGGCGCAATCGGCCGCTGGACAAAACGTGTAACTTAAGTAACAATGCGAGCGGGATGAACGCGAAGGGGAGGAGGAAAGAATTAAAAGTCAAGCGACGAGAAGGGGGCCGGGGGAAGAGAAAAGAGGGAACAGGAGGCAATGGAAGAAAGAGGGGAGGGGGGCGTGTGAGGCGGGGGGGGGGGGGTATTGTAAACTCAACCGGCTCGGGGAAGGGCTCGGGTTTTCATTGTGACGGCTCTGAATGGGAGTGGAGTATCCCTTTCCTCGCACAATGAGCGGCTCTGTGGAAACACAAAAGCATATGTTCCTCATTAGACCCTCCCCATTGTCTCCATGTCGTAACTATGAGCCTGTCAGCGCGCCCTCGCGGGTTCCCAGTGACCGGGGGGGGGAGGCTCACTAATTCAAAAAAATTTTTTTTAAAATAAAATAAAAATAATCATTAAAAAAAAGCAGCCCAAGCAGGCCCTGTTTTTTTTCCCCTCCCCCCTCCCATTTTTTTTTTTTACACCGGCGTGTTAAATTATTGGCCACGGCCGCTCCGAGGCGGCGTGTTTTACAGCCGTTTGTGTTCCACGCGTGGCCCTCGCAGGCACGTCATTACGAGGCACCTGCGCCGCCCGCGCCTGATTACTTCCAATCCACTTGACTGACGCAAGGCTCGGCCGCCGAGCGGTCCGAGAGCCTCGAAATCAGCCGCGTCTGCGTACAATTACGACGTGGAAACCCAAACCTTTGGAAACATAACAGCTCCGCTGGGAATTTAAAAGGAAAAGGGGGGAGGGAATGAGGAGGGAGGGAGGGGGGAGGCGGGAGGGTTGGGGGTTACAGTTAAGTTAAGCACCTGAACTGAGTTCGAACTGGACGATTTTCCAGAAACAGGACCGCCATGAAATGTGAAAGCGGCGGGCGGGGGGGGGGGGGGGGGGGGGGGGGAAGAAACAATGGTGGCCACATACCTTGGTGGCTAGTGCCAGGCTGAAATTGAAACATTTTGACACAAAAGCGCATTGCGTCCAAGAAGATGTCACATTTTCGACTAATTATTGCGCATTCCTTTTTTTTTTCTGGTGGGAGAAAAAAAAAAGAGGACTAGTTTAGCCGCATTTGGAAAAAAAAAGGGTCGTTGGGGTCGTTAAGAGTCGAATCACAATAGTTCAATGATATTCAGTCAAAATATTTTGCAGTTGCTAATTTCTACTTTTTTTTGGACACAAATTTAGTTACGCCAAATTGTCAAACGATTGCCGGATGTGTGTTAATATATCGCTGGTGTCGGGCCAGAACCTCCTATCTCACAATTCCCCCCCCGTCACCCACCCCCCAAATCTATTCTGTTGGGCATTCCACATGTTAAAAAAAACCAACAACAACAAATGATTCTGAAAAGCAATTTCGGAGATTTCACTCGACGCTAGCGATATAGAACTTTTTTAGAGTTAATTTAAGCTAGCCACACAGAAAATGTTTAAAATGCGCATGACTTTTTCGCCCAAATTCTATTGCCGCATTTGCATATTTAAAAAGTTCTATTTAGTAGTGAGAGTTAAGTCATGCCATGTCATAAAATCCATTTAAAGAGCTTCCGATTAATGCATCAGAACTTTTTTTTTTTCGATTTTCAGATTTTAATCCCACTATTTCTCATCGCTATTTCGTGAAAAGTGTGTCAGAGGTCAAGGGTCAGGTCAAAACAGTCCTTATAACATTCAGTCGGAACATTTTGGGAGTTGCGCGGAAAAGTTGACATGATATCGTCGTAGGCCATTTATCGAAGTGGGTTAGAGGTTTAAAAAGAGGCCGAGGTTGTTTTGTCACTTTTTTTGTACAAAATCCCAACGATTGACACTATTTATAGTTTCGATGTAACGACGGAGGTGAGAGTCAGGGCACATCTGCGGCCATAACATGGCTCATAAAAAAAAATATTTGGGGGACCTGCAAGTCATTCAGAAAAGTCGGCATTGTAACTTTAATTAAACCGCCGTACTTGTCAGACGCAAATCTCACGATTGATGGTGTCATATTTATAGTTCGAAGTAGGCGAGGGGTTAGAATCGGGACACATCTGCTCCATCGCGTCACTCGGGGAAATATTTTGGGAGGCGGGGGTCTGGGGGAGGGGGGTAGGGGAGGGGGGAGAGGGGACGGGGGTGGCGTCTGCATGTGATTCAGAAAATGTCGATTGGACTAAGTAGCGACAGATCATCAATTTTCTGCATGGAGGTTGTCGTGATCAAAGCGGCGGGGATGAAAGCGGGGGCGGGGGGGGCTCGTTATGTTTGGAACGCTCGTTCGGTGAAAAAACGGACACTTTTCGGCGAAGCACAGCGCCAAACTTTTTGAACCGAATCTTCCGATTTCTGCTGCTGTATTTACAGTTAGAGGAGAAAGAAGCTTAGATTTTTAGGTGGGGGGTGCGCAAGGGGCCAGGTGAGGGGGGGGGGTCATGTAGCAAGTGTCAAGATGGAACTAATTGTGATTTTATAGATTTATTGATGATTCTTTCTTTCTTTCTTTTTGTGGGTGTGTGTGCAAAATCCAACTCACGTTCGCTTTGTGGTTTTACGGTTCACGTCGGGGCACCATTTGTCTCATAACATGTTTGTAAGTAACCCAGAATATGTCACTTTTTTTCCTCACACGGTGGATACCCCCCCCCCCCCCCCCCCAAGCCCCCCCCCCCACCCCACGACACAAAATCCAAGTAAATTCTCGTGAGAACAGGCTCCTTGGACTGTATCATTGATGGCGTTCACGCACTGTAACATTTTCCCAGATGGTAACGCGGGGGCGGGGGGGGTGGAGGAGGGGGGGGGGGAGGCGTGTGCTGCTTAGCTGGCATCTAGCGAGACATTAACTGGCGTTCCCATGGATCTGGCATGTCCGACAGAGTTTGGGAAACTTATCATTCCGAATGTGTCCTATTTTCCTGCGGTCAGGCCAGACATCTGTTTACCCTATTTTCCCTTGGAGTTCTGATACATTTTTTTTTTTTTTTAACACGAGAGGAATGATTCTCTCTTGAAAAGAGGGGGGGAAAAAAAAAGTTGGTTGGATATAGAGACCCAACAGCTGTCCCATAGTTTCAGCACTGCTTGCTCTTTAAATATTTCAACAGTAAAATTTGATGCCTTTGCATTATTCAGACGCATTTTCACATGAAGGCAAGTTGCGTTTTGGGTGGATTTGTGACTTTTTTGTTCTTTTTTTTTTTTTTTTTTAGTGTCTTCGGGGAGCGCCGGTGCACTGCAAAACGAACCGTTTCGATCGCGCCCTCGTTTTCTTGTTTAAAAAAAAAAAATAATAAAATATAACTCAAAGGCTCCAAGTCTTGGCGCGAGTACGGAATGAAAAGTCATTTTTAGGGAATTCAAAGTGACAGTTCTGGAGGGGGGGGGGGATCGATCAGAAGATCTTTTATTTATTTATATCGTGTCGAGATAAATTCAGTGCATATTTACATACCATTTTTTTTTCACGAAACAGGAAAAGTTGAAGTGATTTGCGAGCAATTTTGCTGCAATCCGATTACGTGCTGATTTACGTCGAGGCCACGCCTCTTTTTTCGAACCTCGTGAAGCTGCCGTAGTTAACGCCGAAAGGACGGCAGGTGTTTTGTCAGTCAACGGATGTCGATCAATGGACTCTTTTTCATATTCATTTTTATTTACTTGCATGTAAGCCGAAACGATAAGACCAAAACATTTCTGCTTGCCAACTCTTCAGATCAGCAAATCGGAATCAGGGATGGCTTGAGGTGTCCCTCATTTATTTTTGATGCTGATTTAAAAAAATATATTTTTTTTTCTTTTTTTCTTCCTGGCACAGCAAGATTTTGAGAACTTTTCTTTTTTTTTTTTTTCGTATTTAACTTTGACTTATAAAAACTTGCGGGACACTGAATTTGTGCGTTGGAACTTATAGCTAAGTTTGCTTTACCGAAGCCTTAATTCATAAATATGATTTGACATATGACTATTTTACATCTATTAATATTACGACGGCGACCCGGTAGTCCAGTGGTTAGCACGTCGACTTCACAGTGCGGAGGTACCGGGTTCAATTCCAGCTCTGGCCTCCCTGTGTGGAGTTAGCATATTCTCCCCGGGCCTGCGTGGGTTTTCTCCGGGTACTCCGGTTTCCACCCACGTTCCAAAAACATGCGTGGCAGGCTGATTGGACGCTCTAAATTGTCCCTAGGTGTGAGTGTGAGTGCGAATGGTTGTTCGTCTCTGTGTGCCCTGCGATTGGCTGGCAACCGGTTCAGGGTGTCCCCCGCCTACTGCCCGAAGATAGCTGGGATAGGCTCCAGCACCCCCCGCGACCCTAGTGAGGATTAAGCGGTTCGGAAAATGGATGGATAATATTACGACGCTATGATTCTTATCCAATATGAAAACCTCGGTGTACTGGAGAAAAAAAGACGAGGGCCGCTTCGGAATCAGCTCAAAATATTCATCTCGGAAAGTTCACGGGCCCAAAAAAAAAAATGTGTTGACCAACGTCTTGTCAAACAGAAATCTATCGCTTGTATGTGTTCACAAAAACACATTGGAAGAAGAAAAGAAAATAAACAATAGCATATTAAATCTCTATCTCGATACTTGGGTGGACAGCGCAATTAGATTCTTCTTCCAAATCGTTCGAGGCTCCGTTTTGCCCCCCCCGCGAACACAGTTGGGTAATAATCGCGAGCGGATTGAGCAGATCCCCGCAGATGTCACATTTCTAAGTTAATGGTGCCTTAAAATAAGTGGGGGTGTATCTTTATTCAGTGGGTAATTCGAGTCTTTAGAATGATAGTGATGAGATAGCCAATATGTGATTAGATGCGTCGCCAGTCGGCAGCGCGCGCCGAGCATGGCGCGCATAACTCAATTTGCCGCGACTGCGCCGCGCTTGCTAGCCGTCCTCGCCCCGCTCGCATATTGACTTTGTCTCCTCGCGTGTGAAAGATTAGACACATTGTTGTGGCTCACGCATGGATTTTGTAATAAGACAACAGCGCGCGCCGCTGAGAGACCGGAGAAAATGACTCATTCCCGGCGTCCGGGGTTCAAAGATCACATTCGACTCAAGGAGGATGCGCTTAGGAGAAGGGGCGGAGCCAACGTGCTATCTTTCCATTTTTCGCGTATATATATTCGTTTTCGCCGCGAGCGTAAGCATACTTATATTAGTAGCGAATGTATGACAACCGGCGTATAATTATTCCCTCAACAAATAAATGATCGCGGATTTTTTTTCCTGCAGAATGCAATTAAGAAAAAATAGAAACAAAAATCAATTTCAATAAAAAAAATAGAAACAAAAATCAATTTCAATAAAAAAAATAGAAACAAAAATCAATTTCAAAATCAAAATCAATTTTTTTTTTTACATTTTACATTCAGAAAAATATCAAAAAAATGTAAAATAATTGACATCAAATTGGACTGCTTGTCTCGTTCAATAAAGATCCGAAAGCGCAATGACTTTGGCTCTCCTTGCCCACAGGCGAGGGCATTACTCTTGCTGCTGGAGGCTGTAAATTTCCCCAGTGTGGGACGAATAAAGGATATCTTATCTTATCTTATCTTATCTTATGACATATATACATCTATATATTTATCTATATCTATAAATAGATCAAAAGATAAACACACACACACACACACAAGCCACATACGACACATCTAAAATGTTTTTCTCGTGTGTTTTCTGGGGGGGGGGGGGGGGGGGGGGAATCCAGCTGATGTTAATGTCCAGCTGTTCCGACGCACCCCGGATGCAAACCCACGCCGCCTCCTTTCATTCCGGCCGCGGCGGCGCACCCTTTCACTTCCTGTCACAAAGGTCAAAGAGCAACGACCTCTGGAGAGCAGCCCGGCCGCTGAATAATTCATGACATTGACTTGTTATTTTCTCCCCTTGTCTTCTTTTTTGGTCAGCACGAGCGCGCACAAGCTAGCGAGCGAGCGTGCTTGCTTGCTGCGGGAGGCTTTTTATTCATTTAGTTCCTTTATAAAGGCTTCAGCACACCTGTTCTTGTGTTAATGCAATTACATTTTGGCCTAATGTACATTTTGCTGAGCCCCCCCCCACCATGCCAACCTTAACCCCGCGCCCCCCACCTCCATTATGCCCCTCATTAGCCAGCCCGTATTTTCCAAATGACTTTGCGTTATCGTCCATTTGCGCAACACCTACGAGGTCATTTCCCAGAGTGCACTTGACTTGTTGTCAAGTTGTTTACCAGAAACAAAAGGCGGCGGCCCTCGGTCGCCACGCCCGCCCGCCAACAACACCCCCCGGCCCCCACCCCCACCTCACCGCGTCGGCCTTTCGCAGACACAAATCTGGGGAAATATGCGCGCTCCCCATCTGGTTTTTGCAAAAGCGTGATTACCTCCAAAAGCTGAACAAATGCCAGTATTTATAAGGTCAGGCCTTTATGTGGAAATGTGATGTAAATGAGAATCAGCGAAAGGGGACATTAAACAAAATTAAATTCATTGTCTCCTTTAATGTCATTTACATTTTTGGCTAAGCCGCGCTCTGTCAAAAGAGGATTTCTAAAAACCATTTTAATTGCGCGATGGAGAGGAGGGCGTGTTTTGCGGCGGGCGTCTTGATAACCTGCGATGGCTGCTCTGTTTATGAAGCGCCTAAATGATTTTTTTTTTTTTTTTTTTTTTTGCGCACCGCATCTGCACCGAGGCAATTAAGATGGCACTCAGTCACTTGGTGCTAATCCTCCCTCAAGAAAATCATAAAAGAGGAAGGGTCAGCGTTGTTGGGGATTGCTGCAGGTGCCTTGATTCTATATTTACACACCTGCGCGCACCTCGGCTAATGAACCCCCCCCACCCCCCTGCCGGGGGCGCGTCCGGTGAGAAACGGCCGAGTGCAAGTCGGCGTCACGTTGGATTGGAGTGTTGAGAGCATTTTCAAACATGTTAGCATGGTTAGCCCAAATTTCACACCGGAAATGTATCGAAAAAATACAGGAAACGATTGAATACTCCGATAGTGAACACCGATACTTTTTTCACAAAACTTTTCTTTTTGATGCCGACGATGATCGGTTGATGCGTCAAGGCCGCTGTACCGCATCGCCAACTACTGCCGAGAAGGACTGACTTGATGTAAGATTAACTTTGCCTGAAGTATCACTGGCTGTTATCGGTAACCGCCGCGAGCATTCGATACATAAAAAAAAAACCCGGTGCTGTCCGCGTGAGTGTCTAGGTGTAAGCTGTGGCCGAGAGCAGCTTCCGCATCAGTGGTTTACTGTTCTCCCCGGCGTGGCTCTCCTTTCCCACATGTGCGGGCATCGCAGTAAATATACAGATATACATTTATATATACAGATATACATATACATTTCTAAAAAAAACGGCGTGAACGCTGAGGGGACGGCTGAGAAACGTCAGGCCGAACCGTGAGACGGGCAGGGCCGCGGAGGTCGGCGTGACGTCGGAGCGAAGGCCGTCTCCTCCCGCGCCAGAAGAGCGAACGCAGGAAGTGTTGAGAGCAAAAAGCTGTACTTGGCACGCCGCCGTTGGCTCGCCGCTCGGCGAAAAATGAAACCCAGACCCCCTTTTTGCTCTCTCTCTCCCTCTCTCTGCGAGCCAGAACCTCCCGTCCCAGCGCTCCGGCACGCGGGGTTGGGTAATAGTGTTTCGCTAAGCAAAACATTACCTCAAATTATCCTCGCCCTGTTTTCTATTCCCTCCTCCCTCGTGTCAGTTTTATCGCAGTTTGTAAATGTCAAGACGCGCACAAAAGACGCGCGGAGTAAAAGCATTTTTTTCTCCCCCCCCCCTTTTTTTCTCCTTCTTCTTCCAAATTACGCTCACATGTTTGGGTTCGCATGAGTGGCGGCTGCACGTAAACGCGGTGCCTGGCGCTCCCCCGGGGACGCCCACCTCACTGGGGTAGGATTCCCCAGTGGCATCAGCTAATGGCAAGACTTGACAACAGCAGAGGAGCCGGGGGTGTTGTGTTTTACTAGCGCTGAGCAAGGGTGATGACTTTAACATGTGTGCGCAGAAGGAATGTTTGCGTACGTGTGTGTGTGTGTGTGTGTGTGTGTGTGTGTGTGTGTGTGCGCACGTGAGCTAACGAGAAGGAAGAGAGGTGTGCATGCGGGCCAACAGAGCGACGGGTTGGGCTCCGGCTTGACGGCAGTGAAAGACGAAACATGGTTCCACATGTGTTGAGAAAGAGCAGTCCATCTGTCCATGGAGACGCCCCCCCCCACCTCAATACTCCTCCGTCCCAAACACCCCCCTAACCCCCACCTCTCGCCACCCACTTTTCTCCCCCCCCCCCCCCCCCCCTCCCCTCGTTCTTTCTCTTCCTTCCTTCCCTGGCTTTCACTGCTGACAGAAAAGAAGGGCTGATGGGACGGACGCCGGGGCCAAGAGCAACACGCGTTGCATGAGGGGAATAAGAAAAAGCTTAGCGCGAGTTATTACCTCCACCAAGGAGGTTTTTCACTGGTTTGTTAGCGAGATGACCAAAAAGTGATTCTCGAATGGGTTAATGCGGCTTACGGGCAAGTCTGAATTTAGAGTCGCGTGCCTTCAGAGGAGGGGTGTAACGATTCATCGCTAAAGTCATCAATGATTAAGTAAATCAATAATTGCTTTTGTCAGTCGATTAATCATTTCGAACATTGTGTTAAATTAAAATCAACCTTTGTTAAACAATGATCTCCATCTTTCCAACCAATTATTTTTGGACTGGGCATTTTTTTTGCCTTGTCCATTTAAAATAACATCCTATTTTTGAAAAGGGGGGGGGGGTAAAATGACTCATCTTTTTTAATCAGATTCTTCAATACAATAATCGAGAGATTAATCGATGACTAAAAATGATCGCGAGTGGCCGCCGTACTTTCGTGTCATATCACCTTGAGCCACGACATGCCCAGCAACACTGAGGTCTATTGGAAGAGATGCAACGTCATGAACTATGTGGAAAAACAGGCAGAGAAGGTCCCCAACTCAACTCCGGTAATAACAACAAAAAAAAAAAAACAACAACAACAAAAAAAAAAACAAAGCAGAGAGAATATTTTGCAGCATTGGACTGAATCCTTGCATCTCCAAAACCATCATTTTGAAGAGAAACCGGTCACTAGTTCAGAAAAATTAACACGCCCACATGGGGACTTACCAATAAATCGATTTTGTTCAAAATAAAAAACGAAAAAAAAGGAAATTGAAAAAAAAATAGGACATCGGAGGTTTCTATCTGTCAGTAGTGATCTGCCAGCGGCTATTGTTGGATGCTCTCTTTGCAAATGCTTCTGCTCCGCATGCATTCGTGTGGTTGTCATTTTAAGGTTTATAATGACCGTAACATCTGTGCTAGTTTCTGTTAGCGCATCAATATGATTTTTCTCATTACTGTATATGACAGCACGATGCTAGTGGATTTTCTTATCACATTTGGTTGAAGAGTTTTGGTGTTTCAATCGACAATGTTTCATAAACGCCAGTCATTGGTGCCTTGACTCGTTTTAAGAAATGCCACCACGGAGCAGCCGATTGTTTTGATTTTTATTTCTTAACATTCTTACATCATTTAGTACAATGTCACGTGATAGATCAGATGCACGAGTGCCGATCTTGCGTCAATGCTTCACACGCGTGAACATATGTCGGATATTCGGTTGACATTTTCCGTCACGCCTCACGACGGCGGTTTCTTGGACCGAACTTTTTCCTGAAAATCGTCCACAACCCCCCCTCGCGGCGTTCCGACGGCTTGTTAAAAGTTGCTTCCGCCGTCTCGTTGTTGTGCTTCTGCGGCTTTCACAAGCCAGCTGCCGAGCGAGGGGCGAGTGATTTATTGGGATATTATGACAGAAAACAACCGATAAAAGATTCCTTCCACTCCCCGCAACGAAGAGGAGTCGGCGCGGTGGAAATCGTACATTATTGAAATTAAAGCCGGAGTAAATAAAATATGTCCGTCTCTCTCAAATATTTAGCGCTGCTGTATAATTGAAGCGGATGTCGTTTGGTGCCCTGAAGCATTAATGACGCTTTGCCAAACAGAGTCTGTAAAGAGCCACCACTGTTTTTGTTTTCGCTCCGTTTTTTTCCTCCCCCCCGCCACTCCTTTTTCCTATCCTTGGCGTGTTCTCGCTCCCTATTAGGTTTCCCCCTAATTGTCAAACAAACTGTTGGGTCAACCTCATTCGTATCTGGCCGTAAAAAGAAGCACGTCGGGCCACGCTGAGGGATATATGTGGTATTTCACGGGAGGCGGAGTAATGCTGGGGTTTTATGGTTAAGTACCCGTTCACGCCCATGCCATTTGTTTCGCATTAGACTGAAGGTTTTGGAAATCAGATCAATATGTTCGCCGAGATGCGATTCCTCGCCTGGATCTCCCGGCCTGTTCTTTCTGCGAGTATTTTTCTTGGGGGTGGGGGGGCTGCTTGTCAATGAGAACCCCTATTTCCAACCCCCCAAAGCCGCACCCCCCCCAACCCCCCTTTCTCCTCGGCATCTATTTCCACTTTCTGAATTTGTAGCGTGTTGTGGTTTGTTAACAAGATGACGCAAAATTATTTTGGGGAGGTGGTAAAAGAATCCGACAAGCTTGCGTCAAGTGGTCAAGAACTCGGGTTAGGATGAAAACTTTGGAATGGAATGGCGAAAAATTTGGAATGCAGATGCGGAATAAATGCAGTTGTAGCTTTGAAAAGCGGGACAGTGGAAACATTTTTTTTTTGTGTGTCAATTTAGCGCGATGGTTATTTTTTGTTGCGATTTTGCGATTAGGTCTTCGTACACACCAATGTCAACCCCCCCGCACCCCCCTCACACACACACACACAAAAAGAAGCTAATTTTCCTATGGCCTTAGCCCCCTTGCCCCGCCCCACCCAAACTCCAACCAACTTTCGCACGACAAGTAAAAATCATTTTTGGTGTCATTTTAAGTTTCAATGAAGTATAAATTACGCATGGTACGGTTTTCAATTTTTCAATACTATCTTATGTAAGGTTCGAGTTTATTTGTCTTCATTGGAAATAGTTTCACTTTCTCAACTTGTAATTTGATGCAGTTCAACACTGAACCCTCATCAACATTGAAATTTGTTAAAAAAATAAAATAAAATAAAACGACCTCCAAAAATTTGTCAGGCAAATTTTGCCATCTTTCCTCATTTCAATGACATCCAATTAAAAATATTAATATCCAATGTTCTGTTTTATATTTTGGGTGTTCATGAGACAACAGAGCAGACGCCCCCCACCTCACCTTTTTCCTCCCCCTTTTCACCCCCCACTATTTCCATTTTCTGAATGTGGCAATTTGTAGTGTGACATGAACGAGATTAAGACGGGCCGAGCAGTGGTAAGATTCCATCGGACATGGTCCCGCTGGCGTGAGGTCACAGGACATGAGATTGAAGGGGAGGCGGTAGGGGGGGGGGGACATTCGGCGAGAGGGTCATCAGTTACCTCGGGGAAACGAGCTGGTTCGCCGGCTGCTCCGTTCGAGGCCTCCCCAAGGGGCGCCCGGGATGTATTGGAGCAGAGGTCCCGGTGGAAAGAGCCCCGAACCGGTGTCATTTATTACAAGTGACAAGTTATTTCTAACTATAGCTGTGTTTTGATTGGTTTACAATGCTGTCGTTTGGAACGGTAACCGCAGTGCCCCCCCACGCCCGTTTCCCCATCCACATCTGCGATCGCAAATCACAAGCAAATGATGAATGAACCAGAATTAAAACAAAAAAGGCGCGGTTTAAAACAAAAAAAAAGCGGAAAATATTTTCACATGGGCTCGTTCTCACCACGGGACAGTTTATGGCGTGCATCTCTGTAACCAGTTGGGCTCCAAAGCATGACATTGGTGCTATTAATGGTGTGTTTTCACAGCGTTTGACCATTGCTCTGCACAGAGGGTCAACGGGGTGTTCAGCACAGCACCACCTCCCTCCCCTTCTTTTTCTTCTTTTTTTTTTTTTTTTTTTTAACTGCCGACCCCAAACTGCGTTAATGATATATGACAGAAATTTCCTTGTGCTGGTTCAGTGGCAAGAAAGGTCCTGGCTAGTCTATATCAATCCATCTGACTTATGTTCCCATGTCTTGAATTACCGCTTGATGGAAACCTGCTGCGGGCTTCTCTTGCCGATTGAAATCAGATCTCCTCCACAGCCCGCCGTGATATTGATCCATATTCAACACCCAGGCTGCTAATCGATCACTATTGATTTACAATAAAAAAAAAAAAAAATACAAAATAAAAAAAAAAAAACTCCTCTGCTTGTTCAGCATTGCGGTCGATGCATTAAAGCGACGGGAAAAAAAAAGAGGAGGGAGAAGAAATGAAAAAGAAGGGGAAAAAACAGTTTTTTACTGCCGAGCCATGGTGTTGAAATAGCGAAAGGGAGAGGAAATGTGTCATTTCGTTCGACAAGTTGGAGGGGGTGTCGAGTGTGAGTGAGCAAACATTGAACCGTGAGCGATGAAGCGAGCCCGACATGTGAGATCGAGCATAAAAAAAAAAAAGGTTTTACACGATGACACTTCTATAAGGACTCAATTACAGGAGGGCAATTAGCACACCCACGCTAAAGCCGTCGCGCGGTATCCCGACTGTTGACCCGCAAACGCGAATGACGCAACCTGCCCGCTCGTACCACCCAGCACGTCGCCATTAGCTGCGCAAAGTGGCGCTCGGAACCGACCGAGGCGACCCCGTTCGCTTCCAGTCCCGATCCCCTTTTATTCCTGTCACATCTTAAGTCCTAATCTCTCGGACTTCCTCCCCTCCGCCAAGTAACTGTTCCCATCCAGCAGGTCCCGGCGTCGACATCTGAAAGTTATTATCCCCAATCTCTGACATCCAGGAGTTTACAGTTATATAATGATGGGGAAAACCACCACATGTCCCCAGAGGCGGAGAACATTTTTGAGATGCCTCTCCATCTGTTTTTTGGGGAAGGGAGGGTCGGGGGGGCGGGCAGGGGGAGTAACCCCATTTCGGGCCAGAGTCAGAATGGCAAGTTGTCGTTTTTTTGTTTTTTTTTGGGGGGGGGGGGGGGAACAGCCAGGCTGGGAGTCATTATACGGGGCGATAAAGCAAATCCAATTGGGTCAAATTCTCGTCCATACAGCGCCGGTGGCACCGGCTCACGCCGCCTCGCCGACCGTCCCCGACTGCGTTAAGTGCTGCTTGTTTGTTTGTCCAAGAGAGGCCGGACCGGGGGACTAATGCGGGCCCGGGGGCCAGCCGGGTCGGAGGCGGCGGGGTGAACCCGAGCCGCCCGTTGCGGCAGTCGGCGTTCTCCTGGCTGCCGGCTCACTCTTGTTTGGACTGCGGCTCCGGTTTGCTTTCTTAGAGGGAAGCTGAGCCTCCGTAATCATTGAGCCCTTTTGCCCGTTGGGGAGGGGGCGGTGATGACATCGGGCGGCGGCGGCGGCCTGGTCCGACCCCCGCCCAACCCCCCACCCCACTCTTCACGTATTTATTTTCTTTTCTCGTTGTATGCTTTAAGTCACAGCGTATTAAGTTCGGAGCCCATGCGCATGCACGACGAGCTGCGTGGCGCAAAGCCGTCGGCTTTTGTTTTTACTAATAACGTCAGGGATTTGTGACGTCCTGACCTCGGTGTCATCTAGAGCAGGCCTTAGAGTGTGCAAGTGCCCAAGTTGGACATCCCCCCCCAAAGTCCTACAATTCGGAATGATTATTTTGAGAGGGAAAATAAATACGCCTCTGAAGTCGAAGCGCGAGTATTCATACGCGGAGCAAAGCGGTCCAACGCACACGGGAGGTCACGGTGACTGTATTACGAATATTGCCGCAAAAGGAGCGCTTGGGGGGTTGTTCGTTTATCTGGATATCATCAAGAGGGCCGAGAATCTTTCGGTGGCGAGTTCTGTAATGGTGTGGGAAGGGGAAAAAAATAAAATTCTGGTGGAAAGGCGGCTTTTCGAATGATCGGCGAGGAGAGGATCGTGACAAATATTTGACGGGGTTTCTTTGAATACTTGGTGAGAGCATGAAAATATCACGCAAGCGCAGGCGTCAAATGTGTTGGCTTTGTTTTTTTAAATCAAAAAAGTCAGCGATTCGACGCATGTTGATCTCGGGGTGATTTTCACCAGGCCTTAAAGCTGACAGGGGTGGAGGAGGGGGGTGGGGTCGGGGGAGGGGTGGGGGCTCTAAAACTGAACGTCCTCTAAAGTCAAAATGGAGTTCCGGGGTCGTGAGCCAAAAAGATCTCGCTCAAGGCAAGTACTTTTAAGAGGGCCGTGAATTTAGCTTCTCGTTCTAGCAACTAAAAAAAGCGGGAAAGGTAGCATGCTAACGTCTCTTGCCTTCGCGTCTTTGTTCAAACAATCGGATGTTTTCATTCTGTATTTTTAACTGGACAGGCTAACTGGACAGAGTATTTCTAGTTCAGTTATTTCCTCCGGGGAAAATGTATCGGACTTCCGAGGTTCCGGGCGGCACTTGCTAGCAAAGCGTCACCTCTAGCTAGGCTGACTGTCCCTTTTGCGTAATAATATCACGTCACATCATTTTCGTATCATATGGAGATGTTTCCTCTTAAGTGTCGGGAGCCTCTCACTACCTCTCGTGCAACCCCCCCCCCCCCCCACCCTAACCCCACCTCAGGCTCTCCTCCAAAATGTTTTATTCAACATCACAGCTCTGTTCTGTTTTGTTACGTTATTGAAATGGCTTGTCGATTCGAATAGAGTCAACCCTGGTGGGCCAATCTCATTGTAGCCAGTGGAGAGTGAAAGCCATCACTGCAGCATAGACTCCCCCCCCATACCAAAACGCACACACACGCACAGATTGGACGAGGGGGGCAGCAAGAGCGCGCCTTCTCCAGATGGAGATGGCAGATACGGCGGGGGGAAATGTCCGGGCTATTTTCCAGGGTTTCCATAATGGCAATCTAGCCCTTGCTTGCTTATTAAGTTGTGCACACAAGAGGAGTGGAGGGGCGAGATGGAGAGCAGAGGAGATAAGGGTTAGGACAACGGTGAGCGGGGAGGCGGATGGGGAGGGGGGGGGCATTCACCTCCGCCTTGTAGGTGTCAAGCAGACCCTGTCGGAGAAAGACGCGGGTCATGCGGATAGATGATTGTCAAAGCATCACGTTGATAGAGGGCCTGGTGCCCCCCCCCCCCCCCCCCCCCCCCGCCCGACACGACACCTCCTTCCAGCCACCGAGCGCGTGATATGTTTGTGTTTTGTGCCGGAGAAAGTAGCACACAAGGGGTCAGGGAGGTTGGCTTTGGTGCGGGGGTCACCAGGTCCTTCTCGGAGAGGATGGGGGGGGGGGGTACCTATGGCTCCTCACATGGGGAAGCCATTTCTCAGCTTCCTTAAAATGATAGGGGAGGGGGGTCACCCAGAAAGGTGATCTTTCAGGCGCGCGGACAACATGGCAGCTAACCGCAGCTAAACCGAGTGAGACGGATAGGCGGGGGTCCCTCATACGTAACGGCGGTGGCGGCGGCTTGAAGACGACAAGGGCTGAGTGTTATGGATGCTTGACATTGACCCGGTGGACGGCGGCGGCGTATTCGTCACCGCTATAGCGCAAGGCGACGGCAGTCCATTTCGAACGGGGCGGGCGGGGGGGGGGCGACTATGCCCGTCAACCGTGAATGAAAAGAACAACGCGGCGCGTGTTTGATGACCTCGTTTGCCGTGCCACGTCCGTCCAAAGCCGCTGACAAATTAACTCGGATTCTGTATTGGGTACAAAACCGTTACAAACAGACACCCCCCCCCCCCACCCCGGCCCCTAAAATAAAAAACGTAATGAAAGCACTCTCAAGGAGCATGGAGCAGACGCTCACGCTGAACTGTGGGAAAGGGCCAACCTGGCTAACTGCAGCTCATGACCTCACTCGTTAGGCCACGCCCATTTAAGACGAATTTATTTCTACAGCGCATTTCATAGGGCGCCTCGATGAGCTTCACATGACTCCAAAAGCAATTGCAGACTGACAGCATTGAACGGCATTTGCAAACAAAATATTGAAAGACATTTCAAACAAAAAAGTAACTTTTCCAAAGTTACTAAAATACTGTCCAGCGAAATCGATTTGGAAAATGCTTAAAAGGTCTCACGGGATGTGAATCAGAGCGTCGTTTTAACGTAGATTTAAGGGTATTCATACTCGGCGATGAATCCACTTTTGTCAGCAACTTATTCCATTTGCGTGCAGCATAACAGCTAAATGCCGCGTCACCGTGTTTGTTTGGAAACTTGGGCTCTGCTAATTAAGGCACAAACTATACTGCAAGCATGCGACTTTTGCTACAATTACAATTTAGAAAAGCAGGTCATTTTCACCATAATCAAAAATGTGTGTTTAAAAAAAAATAAAAATAATTATAATTTCAACGGCCACGCCAGGGAATGAATCGAACTTTGTAAGGTACCACTGCATCTCCTACGGGGATAATTATCTGTCTTTGGGGGTTGCATGAGAAAAAAAAACAGAATAAAAAGTGGGGCCAGGGGTCAGCGTATATGTTTTATAGGCCATAAGTCGAAGAAGCCGTGATGTCACTGCGAGTTTCGTTCCGATCCGATCCAGATTGCGCATTTGGCAGCAATTTGAGTTGAAACATGGAAAATCCCATTTAACATGTTCAGGCGCTCAGGTTGTAACTTCTCATGACCTCATGCGAGATCTTTATGCACGTCGCTCCCTTGGGAGCAGAAATAATTCTGAATCCGGATGAGACCCGGCTTTCCCCCTCTCTTGGACTATTTAACGTGGGAGCGGTTCACTGGGCGACTTTGCAGGTGACAAATGTTTCCAAGGGTGCTTTTATTGTTATTTTTTTCGGGGTGGGCGGCCTTCTCTTTCTGCTTCTTGTCGAGCGGGTTTTCAAACGGCGGCGATTGTTATTTTGAACGGTGTCACACTTCTATCGAGCCGCATCCGCTTTGGAGACTAGAAAAGGCTCTGAAGCGTACATTTTTCTGCGAGTGGAAATATTTGTTTACACATCGGCCTGTCACGCTGCGAAACAACAGTCATGATTCTTTTATTTATTGCGCCGCCGTCATCATCCTGCCCCCCCCCCCTTCCTCTACTATGTGTGAGTGTGGAGAGGGGGGGTAAAAGGGGCTAGTCTACAAAGTGGCTTTTTGTCGTTTGAGGGAAGTAAACTTCATCAGGTCGACGGCGAGGTGCGCTTCACATGTCACTCACCGGAGCTCGCGCCTAATGAAATGCTGCATACAGATTTCTGCCTGGGGGCTCGGGGGGATAAGACCGCGGTAACACAATGAAACAAACCCATTCCCATCGCCTTCACTCACTCACACAAACCCACACACACACACTTGCTGGAGAGCATCCGTGTAAAGAAGATCCAAACCGGCAATTTATTCAAATGTTGATATTTCTACATGTCACCGGGAAAGGTGCCTTGAAATTTCCTCAGAGTACAGCTGTCAAAAAAAAAAAAAAAATTGCGAGAAATGTGCCAGATAATTCATAAATGGAGTTCAACGCCGCTAAGTCAGTTGGGAACGGCGAGAGTAGGGGAGGGGATGGGGAGGGAAAAAAATATATCATCCATGCTTGTCAATGAACAATAAGCGGCAACACCGCCGAAAGCTGCCGCTCGTTCGAACATCATGCCAAGCAAACAGCCCGATGTCGCCTATTTGCGTACGCGCGGGTATGTTTGCGTACGTCTGCGTGTCCAAACATGTCGGTGTATATTTATGCATGCGAATGCTCATTTGTGTGTGTGTGTGTGTGTGTGTGCACGTTTTGGCCATGTTGTGGCTCCTACTTGGATGTGTTTGTTATCTTTCTCCACCAACACACCCCGGTTCCCATCCCCGAGCAGCCAATGGGAAAGAGCGTCCTTCCTCCCGCAGAGGTCCGCAAACCGGACGTCGGCCGGCATGTGGTTTGAATTAGGGCCCCCGAAAAAAAAAAAAAAAAACTGTGAAGGACGCATTGGATGACGTGAGGCCGCTCGCGGAGCAAATTCCATTCTGCTGAACGGTGGAGGAAAAGAGAGCTCTCCGGAATCCTCCGAGATTCTTTTTTTGGCCCGAGTCCCGCGGCGATTAAAATAGGGCGGAAACCAATAAGTCATTGAGTCATGGACCGAGGTCCCATGAAATCTCTCAGTGCTGTGTCACACCCTTGTGAAAACACAAATCTGCTCGACTGATTAGCCCCCCCCCCCCCCCCACACACACACACACACACACAAAACTCTGTTTGGTGGTTCGGGACATTTGTCCGAAGAACACTTACAAGCTAGGCTACTTACTCGACATTGTAACTCCCGATGATCAATAGTGGGTTACACATTTGGGCCCTTGTGGGGACTTCATCCGCCACTTGTACAAAGCAATTCAAATACCATCAATATGATACAAAATATTTTAAAAAATCAGCCAATACAAGTGCAACGGTGCCAAGAAACTTCACCTAGAGCAGTTCCGAATCAAGATTTCTCTCACAGCACGACCAAAGCGTTTCAGAAGTAAACGAAAGACGTCATCCTCAGCACAGATGCGGACTATTAAATGCATGACAATCATGACAGTTTTGCTCATCGTCATCAAATTTGGCGAAAACAAGTTTTGCTCTGACCACCCATTCAGAAGACCGGAAAGCACCAATGTCAAGGCTGCTTGGTTGAAGAAACAGTCTCGTTGCTCATATAAGTGAAATGATTTTGAAGGCCCTGGGCAGATTAGTCCGACATGACGACTTAGGGGCTGACATCTGATTAGCCCCCCAAAAAAAAGGAGTGGAAACAGTACACTCAAGAAATGCTAAAAAAAAATGGAGAGAGGCTGATGAGAGTACACGCAAACAATTTCATTGGTCCCCAGGAACAATGTTGAAATGATTTTAGGAAGTTCATTTGGTGGCAATGGGACAAGATTTCCCATATGCGGGGGCTAGTTGGAATGGTCGCCTCTACCTGAGTACGACACAACAAATAGTTTAGAAAAATTGGATGATGGATTGTGGAGAAATTGATTTTTTGGGGGAATATTTTGGTGCGATATCGCCGAGAGAAAATCTGTCCCAAAAACACGTTCGAAGCCTCGTCTCCGATTGGTCATGTGACATTTTCATTTTTTTTTTTTGGGTGGAATTATTTGTTTTTGAGGATTTCAGATGCATTTTAAATAGTCATTCCATGCTCCTCCACACTCCATTTTATTTTTAAAAATTCCACAAAAATGGCTGCCACTTGTCTCCTTGCTACATTCGGACAAAAGTATCGATTTGCCACCACCTCGTGGCAACTCTAAGCAATCGTAAACCTTTTAGAGGGCTGTCGATTATGCAGGTCAGCGCTTCGCATCGTGTTTTGGCCAGCAAAAACGGCCCTTCCTTGCCCCGACCATCCGCCACTGCCAATGATGCACGGCCCGAGCGTGCGCTGCCAAGACGCGACAGAATAGCGACGCGCATATCTGCGGCGGTCATGTGACGCCATAGTTCACAGCAGCTGATGAGATGCGGTTTGGCACAGCTTGGGACCCATCTGGGAGATGCAGATACGCAGACAGGGGAAGTATTTTACGGCCACGCATCTGCGCACTTGAAGAGCTATTTAGCATATGCCGCCGTAGCAGAGGAGTTGTTTTGCCGCCGCCAGCTGCAAGCGGGCGTCGTCATTGCTCGAAAAACAGCCGACGGAGCAGCTGATCCGTAGTGCAGTCGAGAGACGAGCGAAATGTTGTCTTGCGCCGGCGTCGCGCGTCAGAGGACGTCGCCGACCGTTTGCTGATGGATTGCGATGCTAGCCGGAGACGGCCCGGGTCGTCGGAAGTATCCCGCGCGGAGCTCGGCGAGCTAGCCTATTAGCATTTGGCTCCAACTAAAAACAATTTGACAATCTGACGGGCTCGTCGTCGCTTTCAGCGGCGAGCTACGAACGAGCTGGGTTCCTGTTGGAATGACGTAGCCTGTCGCTAAGCTATGCTAACGTTGTAATCAAATCGGGTTACAGTCAAGGTGCGTCAAAAGCACTTTGCGTTACGAAAGTTAGCTCATTCGTCACCTGTTGAGCCTCCAAAACAATCCATTTTGTGATGCTTCCTGAGATGTCGTCATCATAAAAACGTTTTTTTTTTTGCCGCTCATTGGAAACGATACAAAGTGAATTAATTCATTCCAGGTTCAAAGCGTCAGCATCGTAAATCCATTAAGGAACTACGCAGACAAAATCTTGGCTAACGGGAAAGCGCTACATTGTGACAAGGAAGTATGTCGAAACGCTACAAGGCGGCTAACGGCCCGATTTACGACCGCCCTTTTCCAAAAATCGACCGAGGATTGCGGCGCAGTTGGCGACAGGTGTTAAGGGGCCTTATTTCAAGCGAGCCTTTGGCACTTTAGTGAGCTCTGATGGTTTTCACAACGACGCCAAAAAAAAAAAGGAAGCTCGAAGTGATGTCATTGCGAGTGTTAAGCGAGGACATTTTGCCACGCCGTTTGCTATGACCCCCCCCCCCCCCACATCCTCCTCCCCTGCCCCTTTTGAGTCACACACTGCCCCCTCTTTCAAACACCGTGGGTGTGTTTACAATTGCGGGACAGAAACGAGTTGCACATGAGCGCAGTCTGTTGCCCCGATAGTTTGGGGGAAGCGAGCAGCCACATGAAAGCCGTGTTTTGTTTTGATTTCACTCATCCCGAGCGCGTGGGAATTTTGTCTTTGGCGATCCGTTGCGGATAAAACTTCAGCAAAACACCCCCACACCCCCAAAATAATAAAACAAAACTTGCGGATGTAATCTTTCGGATGATCGCCGATTGCACCGGCTAGTTTTTCTTCTATTTATACTGCTTTTGCAAAGAGTCCACTAAACCGTCTTTCTCCTTTCCATTGCCTTTTTTTTTTGGGTTGAAGTCAAAGCGTTTTTAGCCGATGATGTCACTTCAAAACACAGGTCGATATAATCGTTCAACTGATTATATTGACTTCGATGTACTCCATTTACAGCGGTTGTACACAAGTAACACCCGTCTCGTTATTTATGACGCATCAATCCGGAGCCAGGGCGGCCCGGTAGAGTCCAGTGGTTAGCACGTCGGCTTCACAGTGCAGAGGTACCGGGTTCGATTCCAGCTCCGGCCTCCCTGTGTGGAGTTTGCATGTTCTCCCCGGGCCTGCGTGGGTTTTCTCCGGGTGCTCCGGTTTCCTCCCACATTCCAAAAATATGCATGGCAGGCTCATTGAACACTCCAAATTGTCCCTTCGGTGTGAGTGTGAGTGCGAATGGTTGTTCGTTTCCGTGTGCCCTGCGATTGGCTGGCAACCGATTCAGGGTGTCCCCCGCCTACTGCCCAAAGACGGCTGGGATAGGCTCCGGCACCCCCCGCGACCCTAGTGAGGATCAAGCGGCTCGGAAGATGAATGAATGAATGAATGAACAATCCGGAGCCTAACCGTGTGCCCTTCAATATTTATCACATGACATTCTACGGAGCGATCATTCAAAACAAAGCAACTCTTAATTTTTTAAAAGCACAGCTTGAGGTGAGCAGTGCAAGTTGACCTGCGTTGGCGTAGTTGCGCTCAGGTCGGAGTCCGACTATGAACCGAAATAAGTCTCAGGAACATTTTCTGACTTCCCGTTTGCTGCCAGCGTCGGCGGCTGACGGACTCGGGCGGGCCGCCGCCGCCGCCGTCGCTCCGACTCGAGCGACTGATATGTCTGGCCATCCGGGGGGGGCGGGCACATGGCGGGCGCTTGACAGCCACCCCCTCCCAGGCGCTGTCATCTGGGCCCACTATGGACCAGTGCTCTGCTGACAGTGAGAGGGTAAACGTTTACCACCTCAATCCCCCATTAACTCGGTGAAGGCGCTTCGATCCGCTGCGAAAATAATGATATTGATCGCCGCCGCCGCCGCCGCGGCTCTACAAACCAAACGCTTGCAAACTAAAAGAGGGGATGGGCCTTTGCATTAGAATACGGGATTTGCCCGGGATAAAAGAGTGTTTGGATCTTGTTAAATTTCGCCTCTCCTGCATCTCGCTTTGTACGTGCGTGCATCTGCAAAGATTAGTCTGCCCTATATCCCCTTGCAATCACACAACAAATGACAACATCATTGCTCGGGTCACCCCCCCCGACAGTCCCCCCCCCCCCTCTCCCTTTCAAAATACAACACAAAAAGTGTGTTGTAGTGACATGAACTTGCAACAAAAACCCCCTAATAGACCCTTGTCGGTGCTGTACCCCCACCCCCCTCCCCCAAAGCCCCATTTTTCCCAGCCCCAGCCTCCGAGCCTCGGCGGAGATCAGGAGCTCCCTGTCGGAGGTGCTTTGTCACGTAGCTCGGGGAGCGTGGAACTCACCCAGAGCTGTTGAACAAACACAAGCGCGGGGCCCTGTCAATAGCAGCTCCACAAACTAATTGCCTGTCAAATGAACCACCCTCGTTAAGCTGCCCTCACTCTCACACACACACACACACACACACACACACACACACACACACACACACACACACACACACACACTCACTCATAGAGAGCGCGAGAGAGCCGTCTTGATTCAAGGCGCAGTGATACCTTGTTAGAAGAAAAGACACACGGGTGGCACTTCCCCCCGGTTTGCCATCTTGTCGCCGGAGTCGTGCTTGCGCACTCACCGTGTGATTGCCTTTTTTTTTTTTTGTTATTACTAAGGAAGAACACAAAAGATGGCGCCGCTGATGTAACTCCCGGCACATCAGCTGGTGCAATATTTCAGCTTTTAAAAGCTCTCATTAGATGGTAGCAGAGCTCCGCGCGCCAAATGTTATTGTTTGTTTTGCTTTTTTTTTTTAATCTTAAGCCCCTCCCCCTTTCCCCCATTTCTTCTTCTTCTTCTTCTCCTTGCCGCCGTAGTCATTAGGAGCGAACGTTGGAGAGCCCCGCCGCCTTGTCTGGGTGCCTGTAACGGCGCTGTCGGATTGACACAGCTGGGGAGAGCAGCTTGAGGCTGCACGCTCAGGAATACACAGGGGTGTTCAAAGCCCCCCTCTCTTGAATCCTGATCAGAGCGCTGCCCCGGCCAACTGATGGCCTATTAAATATACATGCGCAGAGGTCAGAGCTGGAGGTCTCGGCTTCCTCCCAGCCATGTGCACTTAAGCGGAAGGGCCGAGCAACAATAAAAAAATAAAAAAAATAATTAAAAAAATCCCCTCCCCTCCGCTCGAACCCGGCTCTCCGTCGGCGCCCTCACCTCCAAGATGTACGTATTACCGTCCGCCTTTTGAGAAAAGGCCAAATGATGCATTTTTTACATGCTCATGACGTATTTATATTCAATAACACCCGGGACAGCTCTTTGCATCTGTCTGTCTGTCTTTTTTTTTTATGTGTGTGCGTATCGGCGACAAATATAAACAGCTCCGGTTCGACCCCGCAGGTGAAGGGGAAGGAATCCCCATCATGGCCGCTCATGATTAACATATTCAGAGTGACACGCTCCCCGTGTTCCTTCGTTAAGCCCGCTCTGTCGGACTAATGAAGTGGAGCGGCAGTTTATCAATTAAACCTAGCACCCGGCCGTCGCTTACTAGCTTCTCCCTCGCTTCTCCCCCTGCCGCTCTCCCTGGATGTCACGCCGAGGCTGCCCTTTGACCTTTCGCCGGTGTCCAACAAGCCGGGATGTGGTGACAATGAGAGCCACAACACACAGACACACAATCACACACACATGAGTCAGATAGGAGCGTGCGGGAAATGCGATTTGAAGGCCACCGCGCCCCCTCCCCCCCAAAAAAATGAAAAGTGTCAGATTGATCGGGTAATGGGATCACGGAGAAAGATGTCCGACGTTGGCGCTTTTCAACTTAGCCGTAGATCATAGCAAACAACTTAGTGCCGTGCCTCCCCTCCCGTTACCCCCCCCCCCCCCCCCACAACCGTTCCTTTACCTCCATTTCACATTGTTTGTGTTCATTAAGACAGCGGGCGACCCGCCTTATCCACACGTCAGAGGCGGCTCTCAAGAGTAATTGCGACGCTCTCGCCGAGGATAATGCGGTTTAAACTCACTACGGCCCGTCTATTAGGAGAGACATGATGGCGACCACAAATAATAAAGAACTATTTATTCCTCTCCTCCGTGACGCTAACTAGGTAACATATCAAGGCCGCGCCGCTAAGGGTCTCTTCTTCCTGTCAGACGCGGCACCCCTTCTTCCGTTCCCAGCGGAAGCCCCCGCCCCCCCCACCCCCTTGGCCACCGGTTCATCCCCCCCCAACATGAATCCCCCGGTCATAAATGCACACGCGGCCCCTCATATATATTTGATAGTTCATATTTATCTTTGCACAGGGAAGTGCACTTTACATGCGGTAACATACGATTACCTGCAATTCTTACAGCAAAGAAAACAAAATCGATATGGATATATAATTCATGGCGGCGGAGGCGGGGGGGGGGGGATATCAGTTTTTATGGCTCTCTATCCAGCCTCATTAAAGTTTTATCGTAATTGACTGGCAAGCAAGAGTTTTTTAAGGCGTGTTTCTCTTTCGCTTTCTACCTTTAATTATTCAATATTGTTTAATTGGTCGGATTTTGGAAGCACCTAGCGGATGATAGGAGGCTCCGGGATTTCGCCGGGCATGAATTATGGAGCGGTATGTTATGCATTAACCTGTCAGTTTGTTCATTTGTTAAGGCGGAAAAAAAAGTGCGACTCGCATCTCCAAATCGAATGAGCGCAGCCCCCCCCCCGCCGCCGCCGCCTTCCTGTCGGCGTGCGTCTCTCATGGCCGTGTTAATGCGGCGACGCGACGGCTGTCACTCAGGCCGACAGCCCCGAATCGACTCAGCTGATTGGCGGTCAACTTGTTCTCCTGACGGGCGAGATTGACAGACGGAAAATTGCACTCTCAGATTTCACCCTTCATTCGCCGCAGTTGTTCTTCCACTCGTCAACTGCGCGCCGTGGGCCAGACCAGACAGACAGAGGCTTTATCCATTAGCTGCCGGCGTGGCGCTCGGATGGACGTGCGGGTGGGCGGGTTAGATTGAGGCGGGATGCGAGAGGAGATGAGGGGATGCTGGGGTGGGGGGGGGGGGCGAAAGGGGGGGGTCCTAGGAAGACAATCCTACATTTGAGCACTCTGAGGGAAAATCAATCATGTCATCATAAGTGAGAAGTATGGATGAATTTCATCAGCTGGCTCGTGTCCTGTTCGCACCGTTGGCTCCCTGACTGGCCGGCCCCCCTCCGATTGGCTTCCTCAATGACCCTTAAATCCAGAAAGGGGGCAATGGAGGGGGGGGGTTTCGAAAAACACTTTAACAAGAGAAAGCAGGGTTGCACTTTCCCACTTTGCCTCATGCTTGCCTGAGAGAACCCTCAAGTGGTTTCCCTTGACAGAGTGGTAATAGATTTACCATACGACGGTGGCGCCAAAGCACCATTTTGGAGGAAAATGTTTCTCAACTCCATTCTGTCCTCGGCCGATATGATGAAGTGTTACAAAGGGCGAGTAGCACTCCGCCAACCAAAGAGACGTTCCGTAATACCCCACTACGCCCCCCCCCCGCCCCCCCATCCCGTCATCTCACGAGGTCAGCGGCGACAACGCGGGTGTGAAGCAATCAGAAAGCGGATGAAAAGTGAGGACATGGAAATCACACGAAGGAAAAAAAATTGCCGGACGTTTACGGCTGAGTGACAAGAGTGAAGCGGAGATGGGGCGGCCGTAAGGAAGTGAGAAGGCGAGCCACAAAAAAAAAAAAAAAAAAGAGAGCGAAAGGGCAGCGGGGAAGATTTAGGACGGCGGTAATAAATTTAATGTGAAAATCAAATACAAAACAAATTCATTCCTTTGGACTGGATGCCTCGCTCGGCATGGCTGTGCTAAGCCTCGGAATAAACTGTCACTCCTTATCGATCGCCGCTGAATTGTTACCGAGATTTCTCAAAAGTAGTCCTGACACGACCCCCCCCACCCCCCGCCCGCCCCCTCACTCACCCACTCGTCTGAGCCAAACCCGAATTGTAATCTGGGGAGAAGAGAAACATGCAGACTGAGCGGCCGATTTAAAAATAATAATAATAATTAAAAAGTCATTTTTTTTGTGCACCCTCTCAAATCCCGCCAAAGACACTTTTGAGGATTCCCAAATTTCCCGGTGATGAACACCATCTTCGTCGCCGGGGTGTTTTACGCAGCCAGCGAGCGTGAAATGTTGCTCGGTGATTTGTTTGCCATTTGCGACGGAGATGACATGATGAAAAAATCAATGGGCCTCACGTTTTGAATTTTCCGGCGAGCTGCCTAAATGACTGCTGTCGGCGGCGCGTCCGCCGGAATTCATGTACGGCGGGGTAACGCTTCGTTATATTCCGATGGCGTATTAATTACGCCGGCGAGGACGGAGCGGCTGCCGCCGTGGGGCTCGGGGGGGGGGGGGGCGGCCTTGTAGCCACTCATCTCTCGGGCTGACAGCCCTGCTCCAGGAGAAGGGGATTTCTCCGGATTGAGTGCCATTTTCTCTTCTTTAACAAGGAAATTAGTGTGTAAGGGAGATCTGTCAGGATAAAGTGCAGCTTGACTGCCGCCGCCCTCCCCTCCCCTCCACTTCCTGTTGCCGCCGAGTCCCGCAAACCGGCGCTCCCCCCCTCTCCGTTTCTCACCCTCCAGCCGCCTCTCTCCTTCCTTCGCCTTCCACTCGATGGCTCCCTCAGGGGATCTTCCTTGAGCATTAGCAGAACACATCCAATGTCTCAGCTACATGATTTCATGATATGATTTGTACGGGGGATTTGCAATAATCCGCAAATAAAGGTGAACGCGAATGAGTCCAATAAGAGGCGCGCGCGCGAGCGAAACCGACGACCTTTTTTGAAGATTTTTCTTCTATCGTCGGCGCCACGGAAAAAAATATATATATATAAAATAAAATAACGTTGTTGCCGCGCTTAGATGGCGGCAATTTAGCGGCGCGCGCCTGTTTTGTCTTTTTATGATCATGATTCATTTGCGCGCGCGGGAAGCCGGCTGTTATCCATAATGCATCGTTCCCCTCATTTAAATGCTCGGTTCCTCCCGCTAGCTAGCTAGCTAGCTCGCGCGCGCTAGCCCTCATCGGCGCACATGTGATATTCTGCCGCTTTAGCGGGATGTCGCGCTTTGACCGGGGTGATTAAAATCATAAGTCGGTGTGGTGGTGTGTGTGTGTGTGTGTGGGGGGGGGGGGGCGGTGTTAAGATAAATCAAAATTTCTCGGGTTAATTTGAAATGCACTCTGCATCTTTGATGGGTGAGAGGCTCACAGGTAAGTGAGGGAGACAATTAGGGAATATATGTGAGTTGAGGAGCCGCATACGAAAAAAGGAATAGGAGGGGGGGTGATGGGGGGGGGCGTAAATCACTATTTCCCCCATCTGGCCCCTACTGCGTCGAGAACTGCAGCTGAGGTCCGATTTCAGCCGTCAATCACAACCCGCCGCGCGGTTGGGGTGCGCGTCCTGGTGAGAGAGCCTACCCCCAAGTCATTAGCGCGCACGCTGCAAGTGTACGGACGGAGTTGCCCCGGCATCGCTCCGCTCCGCGCCACGGTTTAAATATCCCCAGCCTGTGACAGGATCAGTTTAGCGATCTGTAGGATTGATCTCCTCTTTAAAGTTTTGCCTGAGGCGACTCTAATTGGGAACCAGGCTGCCTCCGACTCCCCTCACTCCCTTAACTGTCAGTCTTGGCTTTGTTTACTGAGGACATGCCCAAACCTATTTACTCAATAATGAGGAGACGTGGTGGGATGCTGCTGATCACATTCACGCTCCCAGCGGGACTCCGGCATGCCGGGGGAAGGCGGAAACATCATTTTCGACTTTTTTGGTCGAGCTGCTGAAAGTTCGCTTAGAACGCAGATGAAAATTTCATCTCTCGATTTGTGTGTGAGAGAAAGAGAGAAAAAAGAGTGAGAGAGCGAGAGAGAGAGAGAGAGCGCACTTGTCAACCTCCAGTGCTTTTAACATTGTTTTTATCTGTCATGGTGTTCAGTTAGCGTAAATAAATCATTCTACTCTAATGCCCTACATATGTTCTGTGATATTCAAGGCGCGTTATTTATAGAGCGTCAAATCGCACGAAAGGGTATGAAGGTTCCACTCCAACTGAACCGGCGGATGGCGGCCATCTGCCTCGACCGGCCGGGTGAAAACAGAAAGATGGCGCGGAGAACGCCCGTCCTCATCATTGGGAAAAATATTTGAAACTGTGGCGCCTTTCTACAAAATTCCATTGCACGTTCCTTATTCGGCCACTTTGTAAAAACAACCCCCACCCTCCCACCCCAAAAAAAACAAACAAGAAGAAGATTGTACAGTTGACCCCCCCCCCCCCCCCCTATTCGCAGAGGACTCGGACCAGAACGGTCAACGATTAGCCCAAATTTGTATATAGTTCATTCCATTGAAATGCAGTGTGGGGGGGGGGATAATGACAATTAACCTCCCTCAAATCTCCCCAAAACATTGCGAAACATTCAATACTTGGAACATGAAAAAAATGAATACAAATACTGGGAAAAAAAATACTGAGAACCCTCGGTTTATTAACAATGGCACATAATTGTGTTTGGTGTGACATCATTGATGGATCGGTAGATTATGACATCACAACTGATCACCAATTTTGCATAAAATGTCAAATAACGACCGATTCTGATCTGTCGGTTGGGAGTGACAACTAATGTTGCAGCGACTAAATCCATCATAATATACAATTCTATTTTCTAAGCATGATTGCCGATTTCATTTTTTTAATACTTACTTTCAAAATATCAATGGAACCTGCCAATGCGCTAGCTATCCCCCCCCCCCCCCCCCACCCACCTCCTTACTGTCTGTGTAGATTGTTAGTCATCCAGGTTATGGTTTTTCCGTCGAAAAATGCAACGACATGGTAATGCAAATGGACATGCAAATGACATGGGCCGTGGCAAGGCGAGGTACTTGGAAGTAGGAGTTCAGAACAACAACCCCAAAACAAACAGAATGAATTGAACCGGTTAAACCGTTTGAGTACGAATAACCATAACAATGCTAATTGTAGCAGCACCTATAGAAAATCAAAGGCCTCGATGTACACGATCGCTCGAGCCCCCCCCCCCCCACTCACTTTGCATGAATTCCTCAGATTGTCCCTCGCATTTAGCTTGTTTTCATTTGCGCCCGGCGACAAAGCCTTTGGTGTGGATGGCGTCGCTAAAGAGTCCATTGATGCCTACTGGGATTATGGATGATGAAGTGGGAGAAGCCGGTGCTATCACGGGGACACAACATTGCTCTTAATAGAAAAGCATTTAGGAAAAGGCGGCTGGGAGGGGGCAGAGGGGGAGAAAGAGGAGGAGGGGGGGGGGGCAGAGGGGGCTTTCTGACACTCCACTGATAAGAGGCAGCTCTTCAGAGGTGGTTGTGTGTACAATGAAACACGCTGATGGGGATACAATGACACACGTGTTGCATGTGACAGGTGGTGATTTAGATGTGGGCTAAAAGGGCGGAGGAATAATCATATTAACCCCCCCCCCCAGCCCCACACACACACCCGAAAAAAAAAAAAAAAAGTACCGCGGGAAGTGGTGAGAGTTTCACGACGCCTCCGTGTCGTACTTCCTTCGCTCCGGTTATTTCCCTCCACTTATGTGTTTGATTTCAGGCAAAACGCATTGTCATTACTCATATCCGGGCCGTGACAGGCTGCGGAGGGACAAGGGAGAGGCGGGCGAGAGGAGTTAGCGCAGAAGTGGCACGGCGGCGGAGGCGAGATATGCAGAGTGGGAGAGCTGTCAGTTTGAGGAATGAGGTTGATAAGAGGAAGGGACTCGGCAGATGGGCGCAAGAAACGGCGGCGCACTTCTCAATTAAACATGTAAATACCACAAGCAGGCGGCGGCGGCGATGAGAAAACGTTAACAAACACGGAGCCGTGCTGTGATTAGCGGCTCAAAAACGCAACCACCCTTTTTTTTCCGGCCGCTTTTCAACTCCAATGAACCGCTTTAATCCCGCTCAACTCCTGTTTTACTTGCTCGACTGTGGGTTTTGCTTTTCCCTTCGTCATACCCTGCGGCCAAATGTAGTCATCATGCTGGGCATGATTCTTGGGAGACGTTTTCAGTTTGTGACCCACATTTCACATTTGGCTGCTCCGAGAGACCCCAAAAAGGTATCGAAATAGCTGACATTGACTAATTACGATGTATCCCGCACAATATACAAATATGAGCATGTCTACTTGAACTACAATTATACATCGTATAATATGCATCAATAATACTGCCCAAAGATGTACATGATAGAACGAACCTGCAGCCGTCGCTTTCTGTCGGCATAAAAAGCAGGATGTAAGAGGATGCGACGTTCAACAAGTTTCAACAAAAATGAGGCGGTGCCGAAATACGTTTCAAATAAAGCGCACTGTTTTCTAGTGGTCGACGGCAGAATTACACCCAAATATCAACCGAGGCAGAACGAAATGCGGGTTACCCAATCTCGGGCCTTCAATAAATCTAAAATATCGCTACCCAAGCCCCGAATTTGAATGCGATTTAAGCAAAATGTTAAATGTTTAAAAAAAAAAAACACTTGTGGGGACAGCTCTGAATTTCTGATCAAAAAACTGCACAACTGTGCCAAATGGCAACCTAATAAAAACGGGTCAGATCCAAAGTTTCGGAAAGGCTACGCAAGACGGACTTTGAAAACCAATCAGCCAATCGCGATTTAATTTCCCCCTTTATTTTTTTTTAAAAATCAAGTTCCATTATTAATATTTCATTCCAATAATTGTCACTTTTGCACAGGTGCCCTCCTCGAGCGCTCCCCCCTGACGCGAACGACGGGCGGTATCTTAAACACCTCTGTAGGCATCGCGTCTGACATTAATAACAATGAGATTGGCATAAGCACCGGCGCATTCTCGGGCAACATTCACAGTTTGACATTCAGGCCAGATGCTATCTCAGCGCCTCGGCGTACAGTGAAGACAGACATCTGTCACTTGTTACCTTTGAAGTGAATGAGAGGAGCCACGGCGAAAGTACACGGCGGACAAAAGGCCATTCTGAGCGCGGACCCTCGGTGTTTACAAACGGAAGGGGGGGGGGGGAGTGACGGGAGAAACTCAAGATGAATGGATCAGCGTTGTTGATCTCGCCTCCTCATTCTGTGTGCTAAGTTATTCCGTGGCTGCTAACCCAGTGGGGGGTTGGGGTGGGGGCTTGGCTGGATGGGTGTGCGGGTATGGAGAGGGGAGTGGAGAGGGTACAGGAAGTTGAGAGAGGCAAACAAATGCCTGAAGGACTCTGGAGGAGCAGAGCGCCGCAGCCTGCATGGGGAAAAATCAAACTCTCCGACAACTGACTGAACGCTCCTCTCTAACCGGAAGGTAGCAAACAGCGCACACATAGAAGGCACGTTATTAATGAGCGGATGATGCTATATTAGGCAATATTTGCAATAGCGGGGGAAACATCGACATCAACCGCGGCTAGTTTTGGAGGAAAAAAAAAAAAGATCAGAGCGCATGCTAGTAGTACTTGGACACGATGCTATCAGCTCCGGCGCTTTTTGGTATGTGCTGTGATAATCTCGTGGTCGGAAAATTTTTTGGGGGGAATGTTGGCTAACTATTTCGAGTGCTAGCTTGACTTACGAAGCGCAAAATAAACAAACCAAAAGACGCACTTATGGTATATACACACAAAAGGACACCACTCGACGACTACCTCTGATGCCACTCATTAGGCCACGCCCCTAAAAGCAAATCGCCAACATACAACTCGAGACTGCGTACAGTAATCAAACTTTGCTCAACCAGTTAATTTGTTACGTTCTCTTTTATTATTTCTATACAATACAGTTCAATTTTATTTACACCCCGCCCACCGGGTTATTTCAATTCATTCCAATGAAGAAAATTGATTTGATATGATTATTGTTGAACTTGTGAGTCAAGTATTTTTCCCCACTATAAGATCTTTGCACAGTGTCCAGTCCAATTTCTGTGATGTCATGTTTTAGCTGCCCGCGGCCATTACGCGACATATTGACAACGTTTTGTACGAATGCGCTAGCCGCAGTTAGCCCAGCCTTTGCTTTTAGCACCCTTCACTACTCTCGCCCGCTACTCTCAGATGAAGACATAAAATGTTCCGACGCTACCAATGTGATTATTTTATATTTATCGGAGCGATTTCAAACTATTTCCGGTAATAACAACGATGCCGCTAGCTAGCATCGACTTTTGGCGCGCTCCGCCTTTTTCGTACGCACTTGCTATTTCGCTACTGGACCGCTTCCGCCACGAATGGAACAATGGCGGCGTATTAATTCATCTCTTGTCAAGCCTCCTCAGACCTGCTTCTATTTCAGTTGCACGTCAAGTGAGAGCGGCTATATCTGGCTGGCAATTAAGCCGGTCCTGCCTCCCCTTGATGCTTGATTAGTCCGATTGATGGAGGAGGCCATATGTGGCGGTGTCAAAACTTGGCAGACGGGCGCCATCCTCTCAAATGAGAGGCAGGCAATAAAGAGGCAGGCTGCCCAGAGTGGGTGCACGTATGCGGCGCCCCTCCCCCCCCCCTTGGTGTTTCCTCCAGAGGGTCTTCAGGAGGAGGAGGAGGAGGGTGGGAGGTAAGAGGGGAGGGGAGGGGGATTCGGGGTGGTGGTGGTGGTGGGGTCTCTGACCGCTCCAGCCAAGTTGCGGTCAGAGCACACAAGAGGTGGTGTCACAAGCTCCGGGGCTTGGTGTCTGCTCGGAGCGAAGAGGGAGAGCGGTCGATGGGTGGCGCACAAGGCGGGGACGGGATGGGTGAGAGGTTTGGAAGGCAGAAAGATATGGCCCCCTTCCCCAAATCTCGCTCGGAGACAACAAAAAGGGAATGCTTGAGAAGGGGGAAGCAGCGGGAGGAGAGCACAAAGACAAAGGCGCGGGCAAGGTCAGTGTAGCTAATGGGCCTGAGCCGCGGGCTGCCTGGGGCTAGGCACACTTCTGTTCTCGCTCGCTCACCGGCCCTTCAAAGCGCCTTCAGTCCAGCCCCGGCTTTCTCCTCCCCGCTCCACCGCTCCTCTCCCGCTCTTTCTTCTTCGCCCCGCTTCCATTTGTGACACTTCCCCTCTTCATAAAAAAAGCGCCGCGCAGGTGCCTTTAAAAGACACCCCCTCCCCCCAATCCCCCGTCCTCCCTACCAAACACCTCACACGCGTACTGTATCAACAATTAATGGCTCCCCGACGTGGATAAATCCTCGTACAACAACTTTAAAAAAAATGGCGCGAGAGGGATTTTTGATGGCGGGCGCCCGCCTGGAAGCGCGGCTTTGGTGGAGCGCCGCCGTCCGGCCGGCCGGCGTCGCTTGGCTCCGCTCGAGAGCTCCTTTAATGTGCAGCGGACTAGAATAAGTGAGTGGCTGCGGGGCGGCAGCTGAGCTCGCCGTTGTCCTTCGCCCGCTGCCACCTGACACCGGGCACCAGGCTCCGGGCGTCTCTTGGCAAACATGGCGGCGCACACATGTCCTCCTCATTTGGATGGAGATTTCAGACGCAAGACCACAAAAGCGTCGGCGTTGGCCCCTCTTACCCCTCCAACATTCCCCCGCTACTTTTTGACTCCCGTCATAATAATCCGGGTATCTTCTTGATCGTGGCCCCGTGTATACTTTTTTTTTTTTTCTTCCTCATCTTCTCCAAGACGAGTTTGAAATTGCCTGCGTCAGGACTTTGCTAATTAAAGTCATACTTTCAAAAATGCCATAATAACTGTTAATTAGCTTGATGCTATTTTCAGCATAATTTGCTAATTAGTGGAAAACCTGTACAGCGTTTCTCTCTAATTACAGTATGGCTCCGCACGGCGCATCTGTGCCTTGACTCCAATGATACCATTACAAAGTCCCGTATTACGCCTTCTCTCAAAACAGTTAATTGCCCGCGCGGATAGTGAGATACTTCAGTCAGCTGATTTTTATGGTAATAAATGGACAGACGCGAGCTTCCTCATCCTCCGCCGCTTCATGTTTATGAAATGTGAGGAAAAAGGCAAAACAAGCTCCTTATGAGACGCGCGCCGAATATCATCTCGTCTTTCTGTGATGATTTCAGCGAGACTGGGGCTCCTCTTTTTCTTTTTTTTTTTTTCTCTTCTTTTTTTTTCTTTAATGAACTTTGATTTATTTTAACGTCGCAACCTGGCCAGGAAGGAAGCCGTAAGATTGCAATTAAAGCGAATGAGGCGAGCGAGGTTCGTGTAAATACATGCGGCAACATAACGCGGGGCCGCGCGGCAGCTTATTACCGCAAATGTAAATATGTTGTTGTCCCGGCGAATTACGGACATGACCACAGGTTGACCCCCCCCCCCCCCCCACCGAGCTGGTGTGTGTTGCATCGCGCACACATTATGACTCATTACGTGTGGCGGGGAGCGTGATTGGCACGACCCCGGCGACCTCCGGCTACGTCGGCCGTGCCCATCCTCCTACCCCCCCCGGCTCCTGACAGCCACCACTCTGACAGCGACTAGCGCGGTTCGCCCGGCTAATTAATGCGCCACTTCAGAGGCCCTTTCATTTATAGCTTCTGAAAGGCATTATTAAATTAATTAAACCACCAAGAGTTAGTCATTATGAAATCAGGAGGTTTACATGGATGACAGCGTTTATGAATTAAACATCCCCAAAGTTCCTCGCAGAGATACCCCGAGCTGCGAGCGGGTACCTAGCACGACAGATGTTGCACCCCCCCTCCTCCCCACCACACCCCCTGCCTTCACCCCCTCTCTCAACCCACCCACCGCCCCCAACTCCCATCTCAAGCTAACCTGTATCGCAAGCGATTTAGGTCTCATTTGGGGCTTTGAAAAGTGAAAGCGGCGGAGAAAGAGGTTGAGGATAGCTAATGAGCAGAGAAAGAGAGGGGGAAAAGGAGGTCAGCGGCTCTGTTCATGTGGAGACGCCGCAGATGGTTATGTTTTATACCCGACAACAATGGCGCGCATCAATTTGTTGTTCGCTCCGTCGTTAATAGATGGGCTACTCTCAGATGATTTTGCCCGGCCGGGATGGGCCGTCTGTGTTGCGAGAGGGCGGCCGCGGGGTGGTGGTGGGGGTTGGTGGGATTCCCGTGGAAGGAGTCTACATTTATAGCCCGCAAACATTTATAAAGCTGTTTTTAAACTCGTGTGATGTGAACACTAAAAATGGCACGTGAGAGGGGAGCCCGGGTTGGGCGGGGGAGGGGGGATCGTCCATCGTTGGATCTCCATCTCCAGCCCTCCCTCCCTCCCTCCGTTCAGGAAGTTTGCCAGCTCGCCGTCTTTGTTTACAATGCTGAGGGAAAATGTCAAAAGCGCTGAGAAAAATATCCTTCAAATATCTCTCTCTTTCTTTCTTTTTTCTTTCTTTCTTTCTTTTTTTCCCCCCCTTCTCTTCGCCGTCCCCATCTAACAGTTTACTGAACTTGATAAGTGTCCTATCAACATGCTAATCAAATTACTTCGGAACCAAAATTGACAGTTTTCATTAATTATACAAGATTATTCTAATTGCAATTCAAATTTATTCACTCCGAACAGAAGGTATTCAGTAATATTTACAAAATTTGCATATTAAATGGAGGGAGTTGTGCATTATGCATGGTAATGTATGCACACTTTCTTATTTTTAACTTCACGGCCATATGCGGCGGCGTCGTCGCCGGAGCAGGTGAAAAGTCTAAGTGTGTTTAATTTGCTTGACAAACATGCGGCTGGAGCTTGTCAGCGGGAGTATTGTGAATGCCAATCTTTATTCCCTCTTATTGATTACCTCCAAACTGGAAACATCTGGAGGTAAATGGCACACGCGCGAGACGAACCGAATCGCGGGATTAGTACCTTCAATGGCGGAATCACTATCAATTACTTCAATGGCATAATTCAAGTGCGCCGCGTACAAAGCTACAGTACCGCGCCTTGAGCTCGGATTAATATTGCAATTTAACGTAACAATGGAAGCATGGGAACGACGTGGATGCCGTCCAACTCCACCCCCCCCCCCCCTCTCGCCCGCCACCCCTTGCCTCATTGACGTCGCCGGCTATGCCGTTATCTCAATTCGAGTGTTTTTAATTCCTAATTTGGGCTTTTGTTTGTCAAATGAAAAGGCTGGGCGCGTTAGCGGGGCGCACGCTTTTAAAAGGTAATGCATTCTGTGAGTAAAACAACCTTATTTATTCACTCAGACGCGAACCCCCAATTTGCTCTTTGTTTTTATTTCCTAGAGCGGGCAGTCAAGTGCAAACAGCTTACTGGGAAGCTGTTTACTACTGTATATGACAACGTGTGTGCGTGTGTGTGTGTGTGTGTGTGTGGGTTGGGGAGGTGGTGTGGTGAGGAGGTTGGGGCGGAGTCTCCTCCAGCTCCACAGGCAAGGTCTTGTGTTGTAATGTGAGCGTAATAATTATCAAACAGCATCGGGGGCTCCGTGTGTGTGTGTGTGTATGTGGGGGGGGGGGGGGGGGGGGGGGGCTTTAACAGGGGGAGAGCATGTTTGATATGTAGAATGAGCCCACAGTGCATCCAGAGAGGGTGACTAAATCGCACGGTTCACGGATCGCATTAGTATGGCTCTGCATCCTGCCCCACACGCTATAGGTGATTTCCATTTAGACACACATTTCCACACCAAGATAAATATGACTTGAATCCTAATTTCCCTGAAGTAAATATAATACAAATACGACATAATACAGTGTCAGGCCGGGCAGGCTAATAGATTACTAGCGTGTTTTCCATTTGTATGGTAAGTGGTGAACCTGGGCGGCGGGCCGGACGGCTAACAAATTGAATGTTTAATCCATCGGCGTGTAGATTGAGGGTATCGTAAGGTTTGAGGTAAGATATCGCAATCGGCCACGTTCTCCCGTGACCGCCGCCGTATTAGATGGGATTTATTATTTTTTTTTTTTTTAACTTTGAAGAGAATGCTGCGGGATTAGCGAGAGGTGCAAAGTGGACGATAAACGTCATATTGTCGCGTGTTACTCGTCAAAATGGCATTTGGCGTCAGGGGAGCTCCGCGGCGTCATCTCTGAGGCGGGTTTGCGCGAACGTACTTGGGGGGGGTCCTCGTTGGAAGACGAATAATTCAACCAAAAAGATGTGTACTGTATTGAAGTCTGGCCTGGGCCATTATTGTAGGACAAATATTTACGGCGATGATGACTTGTTTGTGGTAGATCGCAGCGTGTTCCGATTTACATACAAATGCGGGTTACATCACATACTTGCGACAGTCCCGGAACAGGTTTTGGACCCCCCCCCCCCCAAAAATATCTACATACATGTTTTTTTTTAAATTGGCCACTGACAATATATATTTATATTCATTCATTCATCTTCCGTACCGCTTGATCCTCACTAGGGTCGCGGGGGGTGCTGGAGCCTATCCCAGCTGTCTTCGGGCAGTAGGCGGGGGACACCCTGAATCGGTTGCCAGCCAATCGCAGGGCACACAGAAACGAACAACCATTTGCACTCACACTCACACCTAGGGACAATTTAGAGTGTTCAATCAGCCTGCCATGCATGTTTTCGGAATGTGGGAGGAAACCGGAGCACCCGGAAAAAACCCACGCAGGCCCGGGGAGAACATGCAAACTCCACACAGGGAGGCCGGAGCTGGAATCGAACCCGGTACCTCTGCACTGTGAAGCCGACGTGCTAACCACTGGACTACCGGGCCGCCTATATTTATATTATAAAACCAAATATTTATGCCATGAAAGTGCCCCCCCCACCCCCAAAAAAGCAAGGTAAAGCCTACAGAACGATGGCGTGTAATCTGTTCCGTATTTTAGGAGCGTAAACTTCATTTTGGAAGTGAAACCCAAACTGGTGGGCCAAGGAAGAACCGTGGTGACGATTCGAGAATGGTGCGGTTTCCAACTTGTGTTGAATTTACATGACACAACAAAATATTTAGAAATAGGGCTAAAGTCCACAACTACATACCGTTAAAAGCCTGATTTGTTCCATATTTTAGGAGCATAAAAATATTTGTTTGTTTGTATTACGGAATGCTGTCAAAAGGACTTCCCTTGTCCCGATCAGGTTTAGGATTGTTGAGCCTTGGAGGAGGTCCGCGAGAGCCCTTCCAGTCGCTAATGTAGCACTCCATAATATTCTCCGGGCACATATTTCTCTCTCTTAAAGCAACGTACTGTACTTATTGGGCCTTTTGGAGAGGCGACATTAGCACCAGCTGCGCGGCACCTCGTAGAAAGTGTGACAAATTGCTAGCTCCATATAGCTTAATCTGTTTACCGCCGCGCTTTGTGTGTGCGCGCGCGGAGTTATTACAAACTAATTAAAGAAATCACTTTGATATAATTAGTCAGATTTCAGGAAGCTCATTAGTAGTAATTTGCATGAAAAATAGGCCCTGTAGTGACGCTTTCCACCAAGCTAACCAATCTGTTTTGTGGTTTTTTTTGTTTTTTTTTTCTCCCCCTTATCTGGTTACACATCAACCCCCATTGTTTGTTGTTGGAGGCGCTCAGAAGTGGCCCCCGATATTTGCAGTCATCGCCCTGAGAAGCGGCAGGGTGTCTTTCAACAATTTCCTCCCCTAAAGCCACCCAACCTGGATGTGGCGGAGGCAGACGCGTGCCTTGTGTGCACACGAGGCGGGGAGGAGTGAGTGGCAAAACACTGTCTATTTATGTGTCAGTTTCCTGACAAAGAAGCGGGCTGACAAGCGAGGCTTTCCCTCGGCGGAGCAAGGAAGGGGAGTGAGGGGGGGGGGGGGGGTGCGCTTTTATTCACCGCACTTACATGCCCGGTCTATGCCCACAGACTCATGTGATTTGCAAATCACACTCTTTGAGAAGTCACAAACGGGGCGAGACACGCCACGCTAGGGCTTTGTCAGGCGTCTTCACACAGCAGCTAGCTGTATCGCTAACCGCGCGCTTCGCCGCGGAAGCAGCCTTCGCTTAGCATTTGCCTGCCTGTCACTTTTGGGCAACGCACGCGTCGGGCGCCTTCATGCTTGGGGTGTCTCCTCCCTCTGAGGCTTTGCCATCCTCCCTTTGGACTGACAAATACATTCTCACTCGGAAGAGAGAGAGAGCAAAAAAAAAAATGGTGCTATTACGTCATCCCTCCGCAACGTGATGCCCATTGACAAATGCTATGCTAGCAGGAGTGAGCAACATTCGCTACATGCGCAACATGCTCCCGATTTCTGATTTCTCACAGCAAGATTAATTCTTTTACTGATGGAGAAATTAAGAAAACTATATATGAAGAGAGAGAGAGAGAAATCTCTGTTTTCACTTTAATGATCGATCGAGTTATCTATCTGTAGTAAAAAGAAAATTGAAGATGTTCCAACAGTAGGCTTTTTTTTTATAAGGACTACTTTGATTCAATTCAAATAAAATTTAAAGAACCACATCTGACCACAAGGGGCAGGCAATACAGACTTGATTTCAATCGATTTTTTTTTTTAAGCATGTGATTCTATCCAATCCAACCCTGTTTAAGGATCTGCAGACACCCTGCGCAAAATGCTGCTAACGATTAGTGAACGCGATACTTTTGACACTGCGGTCCTCACCCGAACGCCACAAAACCAACTCCTGTTGATGATCTGTCCCCCACTTTTTTCCCACCGTAGACAAAATCCTCCCCCTCCTCACCCCCCCACCAAACATGGGCACAGAGAGGCACTTGTGTGACGCTGATGTCACACAGCCTTACCTGGCCTCCCGCGCACAAAAGCTAAGGTATCATTACGAGGCGCACACAATGGCCATTCAAGCAAGTCACAGCGCTCCTCCGGACCGGAGAACAATGTTATTTTTTGTCCCTGCATTATAAAGACAATGTTTTTTTTAGAAGGAAACCTGACAGACAAAACCCTTTGGAGGTAAATGCTCCAGGCGGCTAGCGGGTTTAATCTTTTCCATTAGCATTTAGCTGCCCCCCTCCACAACAAAACACAGCACCCCCACCCACACACACACAAAGAGCATATTTACAGGGTCAAAAGTAAAGCCGAAGCGTCTCA